>NW_028274823.1:68402582-69820728 GCF_037043125.1 Eumetopias jubatus | reverse complement strand
CCTTGGGCAAGATTTCACTCCAAATCTCGTGAGATATCAGAGACCTGGCGCGATATTTCACTCCAAATCTCGCGAGGGCCCAATGACATCGGGCGAGATTTCAGTATAAATCTCTTGAGATATCAGGAAGCTTGGTTGAGATTTCACTCCAACTCTCGTGAGATCTCTTGGAATTCAGGGTATTTTCCTCCGAGTCTCGTGAGATCTCATCCAGACCTTGGAGACTTCAGTCCAAATCTCGTGAGATCTCGTGGCTATTGCGTGAGACTTCAATCTAAATCCCATGAGATGCCATGGGCATCGGGTGAGATTTTATTCCGAGTCTCGTGAGATCTCATCCAAAACGTGCAGACCTCAGTCCAAATCTCATGAGATCTCCTGGACATTGGGCGAGATTTCACTCCAAATCTCGTGAGGTCACAATGACATTGGGAGAGATTTCACTACAAACCTCGTGAGATATCAGCGAACTTGGGCGAGATTTCCATCCAAATCTCGTGAGGTCTCAATGACATCGGGCGAGGTTTCACTCAACTCTCGTGAGATAAAAGGGACCTAGGGCGAGATTTCACTCCACTCTCACTCTCGTGAGATCCTTTGGAATTCGGGGATCATTTCCTCCAAGTCTCTTGAGCTCTCATCCAATCCTTGGAGACTTCCGTCCAAATCCCGTGAGATCTCAGGATATTGAGGCAGAATTCACTCTATATCTCGTGAGAAATCATGGACATCAGGCGAGATTAGTCCAAATCTCGTGAGATCGTATGGACATCGCGTGAGAATTCATTCCAAATCTCGTGATATGTCATGGACATTGGAGGCGATTTCACTCCAAATACCATGTGGTCTCAATGACCTCGGGCAGATTTCTCTCCAAATCTCGTGAGATATCAGGGACGACCGTGGGCGAGCTTTCAATCTAAATCTCGTGAGATCTCATGGACATCGGGCGAGATTTGCCACCAAGGCTCCTGAGATCTCATGGGCATCGGTTCAGATTTCACTCCAAATCTCATGACATCTCATGGATTTTAGGCGAGGTTTCACTCCATTCCTCCTGAGGTCACAATGAGATCGGGCGAGATTTCACTGCGACAAATCTCGTGAGATCTCAGGGACCTTGGGCGAGATTTCACTGCAGCTCTCGTGAGAACTCTTGAATTGGGGCGAGATTTTACTCCCAGTCTTGTGAGATCTCCTCCAAACCTTGGCGACGTCAGTGCCAATCTCGTGAGATCTCATGGCTATTGAGCGAGACTTCAATCTAAATATCGTGGGACTGATGGGCATCGGGTGAGATTTTACTCAATATCTCGTCTGATCTCAGGGACATTCGGGTGAGGTTTCCCTCCGAATATCCTGAGGTCACAATGACATCGGGCGAGATTTCACTACAAATGTCTTGAGGCATCAGGGACCTTGGGCGAGATTTCACTCCAAATCGTGTGAGATCTCTTGGGATTCAGCTGAGATTTTTATCCAAATCTCGTGTGCTCTCTTCCAAATGTGGAGACCTCAGGCCAAATGTCTTGAGATCTCATGGAAAAGAGGTGAGATTTCACTCTCAATTTCGCGATATCTCATGGTCATTGGGCGAGACTTTACTGCAAATCTCGTGAGGTGTCATGGACATCGGGCGAGAATTCCCTCTCAATCTCATGAGATGTCATGGGCTTTGGGTGAGATTTCTCTCCAAATCCCTCGAGATCTCTTGGACTTTGGGCGAGATTTTCCTCCAGGGCCCATGAGATCTCACCCAAACTTTGGAGAGGTCAGTGCCCTTCTCCTGAGATCTCATGGATATTGCGTGACGGTTCAATCTAAATCTCGTGAGATCTCATGGACAATGGGCGAGACTGCACTCCAAATCTACGGAGGTTCCAATGACATCAGGCGAGATTTCCACAAATCTCGTGAGATATCAGGGACCCTGGTCGAGATTTCAGTCCAAATCTCATGAGGTCTCGACGACATTGGGCGAGATTTCATTACACATCTTGTGAGATATCGGGGAACTTGTGCGAGATTTCACTCCAACTCTGCTGAGGTCTCTTGTTCTTTGGGCGAGAGTTTACTCCAAGTCTTGTGAGATCTCATCCAACCTTGGAGACGTCCGTGCCAATCTCGCGAGGCCTCATAGATATTGAGGGAGATTTAATCTAAATCTCATGAGATCTCATGGACATTGGGCGAGATTTCACCCCAAATCTCCTGAGGTCACAATCACATTGGGCGAGATTTCCCTACGAATCTCCTGAGATATCAGCGACCTCGGGCGAGATTTCAATCCAAATATCGGGACGTCCCAATGACATTGGGCGACAGTTCACTAAACTCTCGTGAGAGAAAAGGGACCAAGGGCGACATTTCACTCCAACTCTCGTGAGATTTCTGGGAACTCGCGGATATTTCACTCCAAGGCTGGTGAGATCTCATCCAATGCTTGGAGACCTCAGGCCAAAACTCGTGAGATCTCAGGATATGGAGCGAGAATTCAATCTCTATCTTGTGAGATCTCAGGGACTTCAGGCGAGATGACTCCAAATCTCGTGAGTACTCACGAATATCGGGGGAGAGTTCACTCCAAATCTCGTGAGGTCTCAATCACCTCGGGCAGATTTCACTCCGAATCTCGTCAGTTTTCAGGGACCCTGGGCGAGGTTTCAGTCTATGTGTCGTGAGTTCTCATGGACATCGGGCGAGATTTGACACCAAATCTCCTGAGATCGCATGGACATCGACGGAGATTTCACTCCGAATCTCCTGAGGTCCCAATGAGTTTGGGTGAGATTTCACTACAGATCTCGTGAGATAGCAGCAACCTTGGGCGAGATTCCTATCCGTTCATCGTGAGCTGTCAATGACATCGGGGGAGATTCAGTCCAAACCTCTTGAGATATCAGGGACCTTGGGCGAGATTTCACTCCCAATCTCGTGAGGTCTCATGGTCTTTGGGCGAGAGTTTACTCGCATCCCGTGAAATCTCACCCAAACCTTGGAGACCTCAAGGCCAACGTCGTGCGTTCTCGTGGATATGAGCGAGCTTCCCATCTAAATCTCGTGTGATCTCATCGATATCGGGCGAGATTTCACTCCACATCTCGTGAGATCTCATGGACATTGGGCGAGATTTCACTCCCAACTCCTGAGGTCACAATGACTTCGGGCGAGATTTCACTACATATCTCGTAATATTCAGGGACCTGGGCGAGATTTCCGTCGAAATCTCGTGAGGTCTCAATGACATCGCGTGAGATGACACTACAAATCTCGTGAGATAACAGGGAGTTTGGGCGAGATTTCACTCCAACTCTCAAGAGGACTCTTGGACGTTGAGCGAGATTTGACTCCACGTCTCGGAGATCTCATCCGAACCTTGGAGAATTCAATCCGCATCTCGGTAGATCTCATGGATATTGAGCGAGATTTCAATCTATAACTCGTGAGACCTCATGGACATCAGGCGAGAATTTACTCCAAATTTCGTGAAGTCTCATGGACATCGGGTGACATGTCACTCCAAGTCTCCTGAGGTCACGATGACTTCGGAGAGATTTCAGTACCCACCTGGTCAGATTTCAGCGAACTTGGGCGAAATATCAATCCCAATCTCGTGAGGTCTCAATGTTATCGGGCGTAATTTCACTCCACTCTCGTGCGTGAAAAGGGGCCTTGGGCGAGATTTCACTCCAACTCTCGCGTGAGACCTCTTGGAATTCGGGGCTATCTTCCTCCAAGTCTCGTGAGAGCTCATCCAAACCTTGGAGCCTTCCGTCCAAATCTCGTGAGGTCTCATGCATATTGCGTGAGACTTCAATCTAAATCCCACGAGATAGCATGGGCATCGGGTGGGATTTGATTCCGAATCTCGTGAGATCTCATCCAAAACGTGCAGACCTCAGTCCAAATCTCATGAGATCTCCTGGACATTGGGCGAGATTTCCATCCAAATCTCGTGAGGTCTCAATGACATCGCGTGAGATGACACTACAAATCGCGTGAGATGTTAGGGAGTTTGGGCGAGGTTTCACTCCAACTCTCAAGAGGATTCTTGGACGTTGAGCGAGATTTGACTCCACGTCTCGGAGATCTCATCCGAATCTTGGAGAATTCAGTCCAAATCTCGTGAGATCTCATGGACATGGAGGGAAATTGCACTCTAAATCTCGTGCGATCTCATGGCATCAGGAGAGATTTTACTCCAAATCTCGGGAGATCTCATGGATATCGGGTCAGAGTTCTCTCCAAATCTCGTGAGATCATGGGCATTGGGCGAGATTTCACTCCAAATCTCTTGAGGTCACCATGACATGGGGCGAGATTTCCCTCTAATTCTCTTGAGCTCTCAGGGGCCTTGGGCAAGATTTCACTCCAAATCTCGTGAGATATCAGAGACCTGGCGCGATATTTCACTCCAAATCTCGCGAGGGCCCAATGACATCGGGCGAGATTTCAGTATAAATCTCTTGAGATATCAGGAAGCTTGGTTGAGATTTCACTCCAACTCTCGTGAGATCTCTTGGAATTCAGGGTATTTTCCTCCGAGTCTCGTGAGATCTCATCCAGACCTTGGAGACTTCAGTCCAAATCTCGTGAGATCTCGTGGCTATTGCGTGAGACTTCAATCTAAATCCCATGAGATGCCATGGGCATCGGGTGAGATTTTATTCCGAGTCTCGTGAGATCTCATCCAAAACGTGCAGACCTCAGTCCAAATCTCATGAGATCTCCTGGACATTGGGCGAGATTTCACTCCAAATCTCGTGAGGTCACAATGACATTGGGAGAGATTTCACTACAAACCTCGTGAGATATCAGCGAACTTGGGCGAGATTTCCATCCAAATCTCGTGAGGTCTCAATGACATCGGGCGAGGTTTCACTCAACTCTCGTGAGATAAAAGGGACCTAGGGCGAGATTTCACTCCACTCTCACTCTCGTGAGATCCTTTGGAATTCGGGGATCATTTCCTCCAAGTCTCTTGAGCTCTCATCCAATCCTTGGAGACTTCCGTCCAAATCCCGTGAGATCTCAGGATATTGAGGCAGAATTCACTCTATATCTCGTGAGAAATCATGGACATCAGGCGAGATTAGTCCAAATCTCGTGAGATCGTATGGACATCGCGTGAGAATTCATTCCAAATCTCGTGATATGTCATGGACATTGGAGGCGATTTCACTCCAAATACCATGTGGTCTCAATGACCTCGGGCAGATTTCTCTCCAAATCTCGTGAGATATCAGGGACGACCGTGGGCGAGCTTTCAATCTAAATCTCGTGAGATCTCATGGACATCGGGCGAGATTTGCCACCAAGGCTCCTGAGATCTCATGGGCATCGGTTCAGATTTCACTCCAAATCTCATGACATCTCATGGATTTTAGGCGAGGTTTCACTCCATTCCTCCTGAGGTCACAATGAGATCGGGCGAGATTTCACGACAAATCTCGTGAGATCTCAGGGACCTTGGGCGAGATTTCACTGCAGCTCTCGTGAGAACTCTTGAATTGGGGCGAGATTTTACTCCCAGTCTTGTGAGATCTCCTCCAAACCTTGGCGACGTCAGTGCCAATCTCGTGAGATCTCATGGCTATTGAGCGAGACTTCAATCTAAATATCGTGGGACTGATGGGCATCGGGTGAGATTTTACTCAATATCTCGTCTGATCTCAGGGACATTCGGGTGAGGTTTCCCTCCGAATATCCTGAGGTCACAATGACATCGGGCGAGATTTCACTACAAATGTCTTGAGGCATCAGGGACCTTGGGCGAGATTTCACTCCAAATCGTGTGAGATCTCTTGGGATTCAGCTGAGATTTTTATCCAAATCTCGTGTGCTCTCTTCCAAATGTGGAGACCTCAGGCCAAATGTCTTGAGATCTCATGGAAAAGAGGTGAGATTTCACTCTCAATTTCGCGATATCTCATGGTCATTGGGCGAGACTTTACTGCAAATCTCGTGAGGTGTCATGGACATCGGGCGAGAATTCCCTCTCAATCTCATGAGATGTCATGGGCTTTGGGTGAGATTTCTCTCCAAATCCCTCGAGATCTCTTGGACTTTGGGCGAGATTTTCCTCCAGGGCCCATGAGATCTCACCCAAACTTT
Source organism: Eumetopias jubatus (assembly GCF_037043125.1). Lineage (NCBI taxonomy): Eukaryota > Metazoa > Chordata > Mammalia > Carnivora > Otariidae > Eumetopias > Eumetopias jubatus. The sequence goes on along the minus strand of NW_028274823.1, from coordinate 69,814,614 downwards.
GGAGAGGTCAGTGCCCTTCTCCTGAGATCTCATGGATATTGCGTGACGGTTCAATCTAAATCTCGTGAGATCTCATGGACAATGGGCGAGACTGCACTCCAAATCTACGGAGGTTCCAATGACATCAGGCGAGATTTCCACAAATCTCGTGAGATATCAGGGACCCTGGTCGAGATTTCAGTCCAAATCTCATGAGGTCTCGACGACATTGGGCGAGATTTCATTACACATCTTGTGAGATATCGGGGAACTTGTGCGAGATTTCACTCCAACTCTGCTGAGGTCTCTTGTTCTTTGGGCGAGAGTTTACTCCAAGTCTTGTGAGATCTCATCCAACCTTGGAGACGTCCGTGCCAATCTCGCGAGGCCTCATAGATATTGAGGGAGATTTAATCTAAATCTCATGAGATCTCATGGACATTGGGCGAGATTTCACCCCAAATCTCCTGAGGTCACAATCACATTGGGCGAGATTTCCCTACGAATCTCCTGAGATATCAGCGACCTCGGGCGAGATTTCAATCCAAATATCGGGACGTCCCAATGACATTGGGCGACAGTTCACTAAACTCTCATGAGAGAAAAGGGACCAAGGGCGACATTTCACTCCAACTCTCGTGAGATTTCTGGGAACTCGCGGATATTTCACTCCAAGGCTGGTGAGATCTCATCCAATGCTTGGAGACCTCAGGCCAAAACTCGTGAGATCTCAGGATATGGAGCGAGAATTCAATCTCTATCTTGTGAGATCTCAGGGACTTCAGGCGAGATGACTCCAAATCTCGTGAGTACTCACGAATATCGGGGGAGAGTTCACTCCAAATCTCGTGAGGTCTCAATCACCTCGGGCAGATTTCACTCCGAATCTCGTCAGTTTTCAGGGACCCTGGGCGAGGTTTCAGTCTATGTGTCGTGAGTTCTCATGGACATCGGGCGAGATTTGACACCAAATCTCCTGAGATCGCATGGACATCGACGGAGATTTCACTCCGAATCTCCTGAGGTCCCAATGAGTTTGGGTGAGATTTCACTACAGATCTCGTGAGATAGCAGCAACCTTGGGCGAGATTCCTATCCGTTCATCGTGAGCTGTCAATGACATCGGGGGAGATTCAGTCCAAACCTCTTGAGATATCAGGGACCTTGGGCGAGATTTCACTCCCAATCTCGTGAGGTCTCATGGTCTTTGGGCGAGAGTTTACTCGCATCCCGTGAAATCTCACCCAAACCTTGGAGACCTCAAGGCCAACGTCGTGCGTTCTCGTGGATATGAGCGAGCTTCCCATCTAAATCTCGTGTGATCTCATCGATATCGGGCGAGATTTCACTCCACATCTCGTGAGATCTCATGGACATTGGGCGAGATTTCACTCCCAACTCCTGAGGTCACAATGACTTCGGGCGAGATTTCACTACATATCTCGTAATATTCAGGGACCTGGGCGAGATTTCCGTCGAAATCTCGTGAGGTCTCAATGACATCGCGTGAGATGACACTACAAATCTCGTGAGATAACAGGGAGTTTGGGCGAGATTTCACTCCAACTCTCAAGAGGACTCTTGGACGTTGAGCGAGATTTGACTCCACGTCTCGGAGATCTCATCCGAACCTTGGAGAATTCAATCCGCATCTCGGTAGATCTCATGGATATTGAGCGAGATTTCAATCTATAACTCGTGAGACCTCATGGACATCAGGCGAGAATTTACTCCAAATTTCGTGAAGTCTCATGGACATCGGGTGACATGTCACTCCAAGTCTCCTGAGGTCACGATGACTTCGGCGAGATTTCAGTACCCACCTGGTCAGATTTCAGCGAACTTGGGCGAAATATCAATCCCAATCTCGTGAGGTCTCAATGTTACCGGGCGTAATTTCACTCCACTCTCGTGCGTGAAAAGGGGCCTTGGGCGAGATTTCACTCCAACTCTCGCGTGAGACCTCTTGGAATTCGGGGCTATCTTCCTCCAAGTCTCGTGAGAGCTCATCCAAACCTTGGAGCCTTCCGTCCAAATCTCGTGAGGTCTCATGCATATTGCGTGAGACTTCAATCTAAATCCCACGAGATAGCATGGGCATCGGGTGGGATTTGATTCCGAATCTCGTGAGATCTCATCCAAAACGTGCAGACCTCAGTCCAAATCTCATGAGATCTCCTGGACATTGGGCGAGATTTCCATCCAAATCTCGTGAGGTCTCAATGACATCGCGTGAGATGACACTACAAACCGCGTGAGATGTTAGGGAGTTTGGGCGAGGTTTCACTCCAACTCTCAAGAGGATTCTTGGACGTTGAGCGAGATTTGACTCCACGTCTCGGAGATCTCATCCGAATCTTGGAGAATTCAGTCCAAATCTCGTGAGATCTCATGGACATGGAGGGAAATTGCACTCTAAATCTCGTGCGATCTCATGGCATCAGGAGAGATTTTACTCCAAATCTCGGGAGATCTCATGGATATCGGGTCAGAGTTCTCTCCAAATCTCGTGAGATCATGGGCATTGGGCGAGATTTCACTCCAAATCTCTTGAGGTCACCATGACATGGGGCGAGATTTCCCTCTAATTCTCTTGAGCTCTCAGGGGCCTTGGGCAAGATTTCACTCCAAATCTCGTGAGATATCAGAGACCTGGCGCGATATTTCACTCCAAATCTCGCGAGGGCCCAATGACATCGGGCGAGATTTCAGTATAAATCTCTTGAGATATCAGGAAGCTTGGTTGAGATTTCACTCCAACTCTCGTGAGATCTCTTGGAATTCAGGGTATTTTCCTCCGAGTCTCGTGAGATCTCATCCAGACCTTGGAGACTTCAGTCCAAATCTCGTGAGATCTCGTGGCTATTGCGTGAGACTTCAATCTAAATCCCATGAGATGCCATGGGCATCGGGTGAGATTTTATTCCGAGTCTCGTGAGATCTCATCCAAAACGTGCAGACCTCAGTCCAAATCTCATGAGATCTCCTGGACATTGGGCGAGATTTCACTCCAAATCTCGTGAGGTCACAATGACATTGGGAGAGATTTCACTACAAACCTCGTGAGATATCAGCGAACTTGGGCGAGATTTCCATCCAAATCTCGTGAGGTCTCAATGACATCGGGCGAGGTTTCACTCAACTCTCGTGAGATAAAAGGGACCTAGGGCGAGATTTCACTCCACTCTCACTCTCGTGAGATCCTTTGGAATTCGGGGATCATTTCCTCCAAGTCTCTTGAGCTCTCATCCAATCCTTGGAGACTTCCGTCCAAATCCCGTGAGATCTCAGGATATTGAGGCAGAATTCACTCTATATCTCGTGAGAAATCATGGACATCAGGCGAGATTAGTCCAAATCTCGTGAGATCGTATGGACATCGCGTGAGAATTCATTCCAAATCTCGTGATATGTCATGGACATTGGAGGCGATTTCACTCCAAATACCATGTGGTCTCAATGACCTCGGGCAGATTTCTCTCCAAATCTCGTGAGATATCAGGGACGACCGTGGGCGAGCTTTCAATCTAAATCTCGTGAGATCTCATGGACATCGGGCGAGATTTGCCACCAAGGCTCCTGAGATCTCATGGGCATCGGTTCAGATTTCACTCCAAATCTCATGACATCTCATGGATTTTAGGCGAGGTTTCACTCCATTCCTCCTGAGGTCACAATGAGATCGGGCGAGATTTCACGACAAATCTCGTGAGATCTCAGGGACCTTGGGCGAGATTTCACTGCAGCTCTCGTGAGAACTCTTGAATTGGGGCGAGATTTTACTCCCAGTCTTGTGAGATCTCCTCCAAACCTTGGCGACGTCAGTGCCAATCTCGTGAGATCTCATGGCTATTGAGCGAGACTTCAATCTAAATATCGTGGGACTGATGGGCATCGGGTGAGATTTTACTCAATATCTCGTCTGATCTCAGGGACATTCGGGTGAGGTTTCCCTCCGAATATCCTGAGGTCACAATGACATCGGGCGAGATTTCGCTACAAATGTCTTGAGGCATCAGGGACCTTGGGCGAGATTTCACTCCAAATCGTGTGAGATCTCTTGGGATTCAGCTGAGATTTTTATCCAAATCTCGTGTGCTCTCTTCCAAATGTGGAGACCTCAGGCCAAATGTCTTGAGATCTCATGGAAAAGAGGTGAGATTTCACTCTCAATTTCGCGATATCTCATGGTCATTGGGCGAGACTTTACTGCAAATCTCGTGAGGTGTCATGGACATCGGGCGAGAATTCCCTCTCAATCTCATGAGATGTCATGGGCTTTGGGTGAGATTTCTCTCCAAATCCCTCGAGATCTCTTGGACTTTGGGCGAGATTTTCCTCCAGGGCCCATGAGATCTCACCCAAACTTTGGAGAGGTCAGTGCCCTTCTCCTGAGATCTCATGGATATTGCGTGACGGTTCAATCTAAATCTCGTGAGATCTCATGGACAATGGGCGAGACTGCACTCCAAATCTACGGAGGTTCCAATGACATCAGGCGAGATTTCCACAAATCTCGTGAGATATCAGGGACCCTGGTCGAGATTTCAGTCCAAATCTCATGAGGTCTCGACGACATTGGGCGAGATTTCATTACACATCTTGTGAGATATCGGGGAACTTGTGCGAGATTTCACTCCAACTCTGCTGAGGTCTCTTGTTCTTTGGGCGAGAGTTTACTCCAAGTCTTGTGAGATCTCATCCAACCTTGGAGACGTCCGTGTCAATCTCGCGAGGCCTCATAGATATTGAGGGAGATTTAATCTAAATCTCATGAGATCTCATGGACATTGGGCGAGATTTCACCCCAAATCTCCTGAGGTCACAATCACATTGGGCGAGATTTCCCTACGAATCTCCTGAGATATCAGCGACCTCGGGCGAGATTTCAATCCAAATATCGGGACGTCCCAATGACATTGGGCGACAGTTCACTAAACTCTCGTGAGAGAAAAGGGACCTAGGGCGACATTTCACTCCAACTCTCGTGAGATTTCTGGGAACTCGCGGATATTTCACTCCAAGGCTGGTGAGATCTCATCCAATGCTTGGAGACCTCAGGCCAAAACTCGTGAGATCTCAGGATATGGAGCGAGAATTCAATCTCTATCTTGTGAGATCTCAGGGACTTCAGGCGAGATGACTCCAAATCTCGTGAGTACTCACGAATATCGGGGGAGAGTTCACTCCAAATCTCGTGAGGTCTCAATCACCTCGGGCAGATTTCACTCCGAATCTCGTCAGTTTTCAGGGACCCTGGGCGAGGTTTCAGTCTATGTGTCGTGAGTTCTCATGGACATCGGGCGAGATTTGACACCAAATCTCCTGAGATCGCATGGACATCGACGGAGATTTCACTCCGAATCTCCTGAGGTCCCAATGAGTTTGGGTGAGATTTCACTACAGATCTCGTGAGATAGCAGCAACCTTGGGCGAGATTCCTATCCGTTCATCGTGAGCTGTCAATGACATCGGGGGAGATTCAGTCCAAACCTCTTGAGATATCAGGGACCTTGGGCGAGATTTCACTCCCAATCTCGTGAGGTCTCATGGTCTTTGGGCGAGAGTTTACTCGCATCCCGTGAAATCTCACCCAAACCTTGGAGACCTCAAGGCCAACGTCGTGCGTTCTCGTGGATATGAGCGAGCTTCCCATCTAAATCTCGTGTGATCTCATCGATATCGGGCGAGATTTCACTCCACATCTCGTGAGATCTCATGGACATTGGGCGAGATTTCACTCCCAACTCCTGAGGTCACAATGACTTCGGGCGAGATTTCACTACATATCTCGTAATATTCAGGGACCTGGGCGAGATTTCCGTCGAAATCTCGTGAGGTCTCAATGACATCGCGTGAGATGACACTACAAATCTCGTGAGATAACAGGGAGTTTGGGCGAGATTTCACTCCAACTCTCAAGAGGACTCTTGGACGTTGAGCGAGATTTGACTCCACGTCTCGGAGATCTCATCCGAACCTTGGAGAATTCAATCCGCATCTCGGTAGATCTCATGGATATTGAGCGAGATTTCAATCTATAACTCGTGAGACCTCATGGACATCAGGCGAGAATTTACTCCAAATTTCGTGAAATCTCATGGACATCGGGTGACATGTCACTCCAAGTCTCCTGAGGTCACAATGACTTCGGCGAGATTTCAGTACCCACCTCGTCAGATTTCAGCGAACTTGGGCGAAATATCAATCCCAATCTCGTGAGGTCTCAATGTTATCGGGCGTAATTTCACTCCACTCTCGTGCGTGAAAAGGGGCCTTGGGCGAGATTTCACTCCAACTCTCGCGTGAGACCTCTTGGAATTCGGGGCTATCTTCCTCCAAGTCTCGTGAGAGCTCATCCAAACCTTGGAGCCTTCCGTCCAAATCTCGTGAGGTCTCATGCATATTGCGTGAGACTTCAATCTAAATCCCACGAGATAGCATGGGCATCGGGTGGGATTTGATTCCGAATCTCGTGAGATCTCATCCAAAACGTGCAGACCTCAGTCCAAATCTCATGAGATCTCCTGGACATTGGGCGAGATTTCCATCCAAATCTCGTGAGGTCTCAATGACATCGCGTGAGATGACACTACAAACCGCGTGAGATGTTAGGGAGTTTGGGCGAGGTTTCACTCCAACTCTCAAGAGGATTCTTGGACGTTGAGCGAGATTTGACTCCACGTCTCGGAGATCTCATCCGAATCTTGGAGAATTCAGTCCAAATCTCGTGAGATCTCATGGACATGGAGGGAAATTGCACTCTAAATCTCGTGCGATCTCATGACATCAGGAGAGATTTTACTCCAAATCTCGGGAGATCTCATGGATATCGGGTCAGAGTTCTCTCCAAATCTCGTGAGATCATGGGCATTGGGCGAGATTTCACTCCAAATCTCTTGAGGTCACAATGACATGGGGCGAGATTTCCCTCTAATTCTCTTGAGCTCTCAGGGGCCTTGGGCAAGATTTCACTCCAAATCTCGTGAGATATCAGAGACCTGGCGCGATATTTCACTCCAAATCTCGCGAGGGCCCAATGACATCGGGCGAGATTTCAGTATAATTCTCTTGAGATATCAGGAAGCTTGGTTGAGATTTCACTCCAACTCTCGTGAGATCTCTTGGAATTCAGGGTATTTTCCTCCGAGTCTCGTGAGATCTCATCCAGACCTTGGAGACTTCAGTCCAAATCTCGTGAGATCTCGTGGCTATTGCGTGAGACTTCAATCTAAATCCCATGAGATGCCATGGGCATCGGGTGAGATTTTATTCCGAGTCTCGTGAGATCTCATCCAAAACGTGCAGACCTCAGTCCAAATCTCATGAGATCTCCTGGACATTGGGCGAGATTTCACTCCAAATCTCGTGAGGTCACAATGACATTGGGAGAGATTTCACTACAAACCTCGTGAGATATCAGCGAACTTGGGCGAGATTTCCATCCAAATCTCGTGAGGTCTCAATGACATCGGGCGAGGTTTCACTCAACTCTCGTGAGATAAAAGGGACCTAGGGCGAGATTTCACTCCACTCTCACTCTCGTGAGATCCTTTGGAATTCGGGGATCATTTCCTCCAAGTCTCTTGAGCTCTCATCCAATCCTTGGAGACTTCCGTCCAAATCCCGTGAGATCTCAGGATATTGAGGCAGAATTCACTCTATATCTCGTGAGAAATCATGGACATCAGGCGAGATTAGTCCAAATCTCGTGAGATCGTATGGACATCGCGTGAGAATTCATTCCAAATCTCGTGATATGTCATGGACATTGGACGCGATTTCACTCCAAATACCATGTGGTCTCAATGACCTCGGGCAGATTTCTCTCCAAATCTCGTGAGATATCAGGGACGACCGTGGGCGAGCTTTCAATCTAAATCTCGTGAGATCTCATGGACATCGGGCGAGATTTGCCACCAAGGCTCCTGAGATCTCATGGGCATCGGTTCAGATTTCACTCCAAATCTCATGACATCTCATGGATTTTAGGCGAGGTTTCACTCCATTCCTCCTGAGGTCACAATGAGATCGGGCGAGATTTCACGACAAATCTCGTGAGATCTCAGGGACCTTGGGCGAGATTTCACTGCAGCTCTCGTGAGAACTCTTGAATTGGGGCGAGATTTTACTCCCAGTCTTGTGAGATCTCCTCCAAACCTTGGCGACGTCAGTGCCAATCTCGTGAGATCTCATGGCTATTGAGCGAGACTTCAATCTAAATATCGTGGGACTGATGGGCATCGGGTGAGATTTTACTCAATATCTCGTCTGATCTCAGGGACATTCGGGTGAGGTTTCCCTCCGAATATCCTGAGGTCACAATGACATCGGGCGAGATTTCACTACAAATGTCTTGAGGCATCAGGGACCTTGGGCGAGATTTCACTCCAAATCGTGTGAGATCTCTTGGGATTCAGCTGAGATTTTTATCCAAATCTCGTGTGCTCTCTTCCAAATGTGGAGACCTCAGGCCAAATGTCTTGAGATCTCATGGAAAAGAGGTGAGATTTCACTCTCAATTTCGCGATATCTCATGGTCATTGGGCGAGACTTTACTGCAAATCTCGTGAGGTGTCATGGACATCGGGCGAGAATTCCCTCTCAATCTCATGAGATGTCATGGGCTTTGGGTGAGATTTCTCTCCAAATCCCTCGAGATCTCTTGGACTTTGGGCGAGATTTTCCTCCAGGGCCCATGAGATCTCACCCAAACTTTGGAGAGGTCAGTGCCCTTCTCCTGAGATCTCATGGATATTGCGTGACGGTTCAATCTAAATCTCGTGAGATCTCATGGACAATGGGCGAGACTGCACTCCAAATCTACGGAGGTTCCAATGACATCAGGCGAGATTTCCACAAATCTCGTGAGATATCAGGGACCCTGGTCGAGATTTCAGTCCAAATCTCATGAGGTCTCGACGACATTGGGCGAGATTTCATTACACATCTTGTGAGATATCGGGGAACTTGTGCGAGATTTCACTCCAACTCTGCTGAGGTCTCTTGTTCTTTGGGCGAGAGTTTACTCCAAGTCTTGTGAGATCTCATCCAACCTTGGAGACGTCCGTGCCAATCTCGCGAGGCCTCATAGATATTGAGGGAGATTTAATCTAAATCTCATGAGATCTCATGGACATTGGGCGAGATTTCACCCCAAATCTCCTGAGGTCACAATCACATTGGGCGAGATTTCCCTACGAATCTCCTGAGATATCAGCGACCTCGGGCGAGATTTCAATCCAAATATCGGGACGTCCCAATGACATTGGGCGACAGTTCACTAAACTCTCGTGAGAGAAAAGGGACCTAGGGCGACATTTCACTCCAACTCTCGTGAGATTTCTGGGAACTCGCGGATATTTCACTCCAAGGCTGGTGAGATCTCATCCAATGCTTGGAGACCTCAGGCCAAAACTCGTGAGATCTCAGGATATGGAGCGAGAATTCAATCTCTATCTTGTGAGATCTCAGGGACTTCAGGCGAGATGACTCCAAATCTCGTGAGTACTCACGAATATCGGGGGAGAGTTCACTCCAAATCTCGTGAGGTCTCAATCACCTCGGGCAGATTTCACTCCGAATCTCGTCAGTTTTCAGGGACCCTGGGCGAGGTTTCAGTCTATGTGTCGTGAGTTCTCATGGACATCGGGCGAGATTTGACACCAAATCTCCTGAGATCGCATGGACATCGACGGAGATTTCACTCCGAATCTCCTGAGGTCCCAATGAGTTTGGGTGAGATTTCACTACAGATCTCGTGAGATAGCAGCAACCTTGGGCGAGATTCCTATCCGTTCATCGTGAGCTGTCAATGACATCGGGGGAGATTCAGTCCAAACCTCTTGAGATATCAGGGACCTTGGGCGAGATTTCACTCCCAATCTCGTGAGGTCTCATGGTCTTTGGGCGAGAGTTTACTCGCATCCCGTGAAATCTCACCCAAACCTTGGAGACCTCAAGTCCAACGTCGTGCGTTCTCGTGGATATGAGCGAGCTTCCCATCTAAATCTCGTGTGATCTCATCGATATCGGGCGAGATTTCACTCCACATCTCGTGAGATCTCATGGACATTGGGCGAGATTTCACTCCCAACTCCTGAGGTCACAATGACTTCGGGCGAGATTTCACTACATATCTCGTAATATTCAGGGACCTGGGCGAGATTTCCGTCGAAATCTCGTGAGGTCTCAATGACATCGCGTGAGATGACACTACAAATCTCGTGAGATAACAGGGAGTTTGGGCGAGATTTCACTCCAACTCTCAAGAGGACTCTTGGACGTTGAGCGAGATTTGACTCCACGTCTCGGAGATCTCATCCGAACCTTGGAGAATTCAATCCGCATCTCGGTAGATCTCATGGATATTGAGCGAGATTTCAATCTATAACTCGTGAGACCTCATGGACATCAGGCGATAATTTACTCCAAATTTCGTGAAGTCTCATGGACATCGGGTGACATGTCACTCCAAGTCTCCTGAGGTCACGATGACTTCGGCGAGATTTCAGTACCCACCTGGTCAGATTTCAGCGAACTTGGGCGAAATATCAATCCCAATCTCGTGAGGTCTCAATGTTACCGGGCGTAATTTCACTCCACTCTCGTGCGTGAAATGGGGCCTTGGGCGAGATTTCACTCCAACTCTCGCGTGAGACCTCTTGGAATTCGGGGCTATTTTCCTCCAAGTCTCGTGAGACCTCATCCAAACCTTGGAGCCTTCCGTCCAAATCTCGTGAGGTCTCATGCATATTGCGTGAGACTTCAATCTAAATCCCCCGAGATAGCATGGGCATCGGGTGGGATTTGATTCCGAATCTCGTGAGATCTCATCCAAAACGTGCAGACCTCAGTCCAAATCTCATGAGATCTCCTGGACATTGGGCGAGATTTCCATCCAAATCTCGTGAGGTCTCAATGACATCGCGTGAGATGACACTACAAACCGCGTGAGATGTTAGGGAGTTTGGGCGAGGTTTCACTCCAACTCTCAAGAGGATTCTTGGACGTTGAGCGAGATTTGACTCCACGTCTCGGAGATCTCATCCGAATCTTGGAGAATTCAGTCCAAATCTCGTGAGATCTCATGGACATGGAGGGAAATTGCACTCTAAATCTCGTGCGATCTCATGGCATCAGGAGAGATTTTACTCCAAATCTCGGGAGATCTCATGGATATCGGGTCAGAGTTCTCTCCAAATCTCGTGAGATCATGGGCATTGGGCGAGATTTCACTCCAAATCTCTTGAGGTCACCATGACATGGGGCGAGATTTCCCTCTAATTCTCTTGAGCTCTCAGGGGCCTTGGGCAAGATTTCACTCCAAATCTCGTGAGATATCAGAGACCTGGCGCGATATTTCACTCCAAATCTCGCGAGGGCCCAATGACATCGGGCGAGATTTCAGTATAAATCTCTTGAGATATCAGGAAGCTTGGTTGAGATTTCACTCCAACTCTCGTGAGATCTCTTGGAATTCAGGGTATTTTCCTCCGAGTCTCGTGAGATCTCATCCAGACCTTGGAGACTTCAGTCCAAATCTCGTGAGATCTCGTGGCTATTGCGTGAGACTTCAATCTAAATCCCATGAGATGCCATGGGCATCGGGTGAGATTTTATTCCGAGTCTCGTGAGATCTCATCCAAAACGTGCAGACCTCAGTCCAAATCTCATGAGATCTCCTGGACATTGGGCGAGATTTCACTCCAAATCTCGTGAGGTCACAATGACATTGGGAGAGATTTCACTACAAACCTCGTGAGATATCAGCGAACTTGGGCGAGATTTCCATCCAAATCTCGTGAGGTCTCAATGACATCGGGCGAGGTTTCACTCAACTCTCGTGAGATAAAAGGGACCTAGGGCGAGATTTCACTCCACTCTCACTCTCGTGAGATCCTTTGGAATTCGGGGATCATTTCCTCCAAGTCTCTTGAGCTCTCATCCAATCCTTGGAGACTTCCGTCCAAATCCCGTGAGATCTCAGGATATTGAGGCAGAATTCACTCTATATCTCGTGAGAAATCATGGACATCAGGCGAGATTAGTCCAAATCTCGTGAGATCGTATGGACATCGCGTGAGAATTCATTCCAAATCTCGTGATATGTCATGGACATTGGACGCGATTTCACTCCAAATACCATGTGGTCTCAATGACCTCGGGCAGATTTCTCTCCAAATCTCGTGAGATATCAGGGACGACCGTGGGCGAGCTTTCAATCTAAATCTCGTGAGATCTCATGGACATCGGGCGAGATTTGCCACCAAGGCTCCTGAGATCTCATGGGCATCGGTTCAGATTTCACTCCAAATCTCATGACATCTCATGGATTTTAGGCGAGGTTTCACTCCATTCCTCCTGAGGTCACAATGAGATCGGGCGAGATTTCACGACAAATCTCGTGAGATCTCAGGGACCTTGGGCGAGATTTCACTGCAGCTCTCGTGAGAACTCTTGAATTGGGGCGAGATTTTACTCCCAGTCTTGTGAGATCTCCTCCAAACCTTGGCGACGTCAGTGCCAATCTCGTGAGATCTCATGGCTATTGAGCGAGACTTCAATCTAAATATCGTGGGACTGATGGGCATCGGGTGAGATTTTACTCAATATCTCGTCTGATCTCAGGGACATTCGGGTGAGGTTTCCCTCCGAATATCCTGAGGTCACAATGACATCGGGCGAGATTTCACTACAAATGTCTTGAGGCATCAGGGACCTTGGGCGAGATTTCACTCCAAATCGTGTGAGATCTCTTGGGATTCAGCTGAGATTTTTATCCAAATCTCGTGTGCTCTCTTCCAAATGTGGAGACCTCAGGCCAAATGTCTTGAGATCTCATGGAAAAGAGGTGAGATTTCACTCTCAATTTCGCGATATCTCATGGTCATTGGGCGAGACTTTACTGCAAATCCCGTGAGGTGTCATGGACATCGGGCGAGAATTCCCTCTCAATCTCATGAGATGTCATGGGCTTTGGGTGAGATTTCTCTCCAAATCCCTCGAGATCTCTTGGACTTTGGGCGAGATTTTCCTCCAGGGCCCATGAGATCTCACCCAAACTTTGGAGAGGTCAGTGCCCTTCTCCTGAGATCTCATGGATATTGCGTGACGGTTCAATCTAAATCTCGTGAGATCTCATGGACAATGGGCGAGACTGCACTCCAAATCTACGGAGGTTCCATTGACATCAGGCGAGATTTCCACAAATCTCGTGAGATATCAGGGACCCTGGTCGAGATTTCAGTCCAAATCTCATGAGGTCTCGACGACATTGGGCGAGATTTCATTACACATCTTGTGAGATATCGGGGATCTTGTGCGAGATTTCACTCCAACTCTGCTGAGGTCTCTTGTTCTTTGGGCGAGAGTTTACTCCAAGTCTTGTGAGATCTCATCCAACCTTGGAGACGTCCGTGCCAATCTCGCGAGGCCTCATAGATATTGAGGGAGATTTAATCTAAATCTCATGAGATCTCATGGACATTGGGCGAGATTTCACCCCAAATCTCCTGAGGTCACAATCACATTGGGCGAGATTTCCCTACGAATCTCCTGAGATATCAGCGACCTCGGGCGAGATTTCAATCCAAATATCGGGACGTCCCAATGACATTGGGCGACAGTTCACTAAACTCTCGTGAGAGAAAAGGGACCTAGGGCGACATTTCACTCCAACTCTCGTGAGATTTCTGGGAACTCGCGGATATTTCACTCCAAGGCTGGTGAGATCTCATCCAATGCTTGGAGACCTCAGGCCAAAACTCGTGAGATCTCAGGATATGGAGCGAGAATTCAATCTCTATCTTGTGAGATCTCAGGGACTTCAGGCGAGATGACTCCAAATCTCGTGAGTACTCACGAATATCGGGGGAGAGTTCACTCCAAATCTCGTGAGGTCTCAATCACCTCGGGCAGATTTCACTCCGAATCTCGTCAGTTTTCAGGGACCCTGGGCGAGGTTTCAGTCTATGTGTCGTGAGTTCTCATGGACATCGGGCGAGATTTGACACCAAATCTCCTGAGATCGCATGGACATCGACGGAGATTTCACTCCGAATCTCCTGAGGTCCCAATGAGTTTGGGTGAGATTTCACTACAGATCTCGTGAGATAGCAGCAACCTTGGGCGAGATTCCTATCCGTTCATCGTGAGCTGTCAATGACATCGGGGGAGATTCAGTCCAAACCTCTTGAGATATCAGGGACCTTGGGCGAGATTTCACTCCCAATCTCGTGAGGTCTCATGGTCTTTGGGCGAGAGTTTACTCGCATCCCGTGAAATCTCACCCAAACCTTGGAGACCTCAAGGCCAACGTCGTGCGTTCTCGTGGATATGAGCGAGCTTCCCATCTAAATCTCGTGTGATCTCATCGATATCGGGCGAGATTTCACTCCACATCTCGTGAGATCTCATGGACATTGGGCGAGATTTCACTCCCAACTCCTGAGGTCACAATGACTTCGGGCGAGATTTCACTACATATCTCGTAATATTCAGGGACCTGGGCGAGATTTCCGTCGAAATCTCGTGAGGTCTCAATGACATCGCGTGAGATGACACTACAAATCTCGTGAGATAACAGGGAGTTTGGGCGAGATTTCACTCCAACTCTCAAGAGGACTCTTGGACGTTGAGCGAGATTTGACTCCACGTCTCGGAGATCTCATCCGAACCTTGGAGAATTCAATCCGCATCTCGGTAGATCTCATGGATATTGAGCGAGATTTCAATCTATAACTCGTGAGACCTCATGGACATCAGGCGATAATTTACTCCAAATTTCGTGAAGTCTCATGGACATCGGGTGACATGTCACTCCAAGTCTCCTGAGGTCACGATGACTTCGGCGAGATTTCAGTACCCACCTGGTCAGATTTCAGCGAACTTGGGCGAAATATCAATCCCAATCTCGTGAGGTCTCAATGTTACCGGGCGTAATTTCACTCCACTCTCGTGCGTGAAAAGGGGCCTTGGGCGAGATTTCACTCCAACTCTCGCGTGAGACCTCTTGGAATTCGGGGCTATCTTCCTCCAAGTCTCGTGAGACCTCATCCAAACCTTGGAGCCTTCCGTCCAAATCTCGTGAGGTCTCATGCATATTGCGTGAGACTTCAATCTAAATCCCACGAGATAGCATGGGCATCGGGTGGGATTTGATTCCGAATCTCGTGAGATCTCATCCAAAACGTGCAGACCTCAGTCCAAATCTCATGAGATCTCCTGGACATTGGGCGAGATTTCCATCCAAATCTCGTGAGGTCTCAATGACATCGCGTGAGATGACACTCCAAATCGCGTGAGATGTTAGGGAGTTTGGGCGAGGTTTCACTCCAACTCTCAAGAGGATTCTTGGACGTTGAGCGAGATTTGACTCCACGTCTCGGAGATCTCATCCGAATCTTGGAGAATTCAGTCCAAATCTCGTGAGATCTCATGGACATGGAGGGAAATTGCACTCTAAATCTCGTGCGATCTCATGACATCAGGAGAGATTTTACTCCAAATCTCGGGAGATCTCATGGATATCGGGTCAGAGTTCTCTCCAAATCTCGTGAGATCATGGGCATTGGGCGAGATTTCACTCCAAATCTCTTGAGGTCACAATGACATGGGGCGAGATTTCCCTCTAATTCTCTTGAGCTCTCAGGGGCCTTGGGCAAGATTTCACTCCAAATCTCGTGAGATATCAGAGACCTGGCGCGATATTTCACTCCAAATCTCGCGAGGGCCCAATGACATCGGGCGAGATTTCAGTATAAATCTCTTGAGATATCAGGAAGCTTGGTTGAGATTTCACTCCAACTCTCGTGAGATCTCTTGGAATTCAGGGTATTTTCCTCCGAGTCTCGTGAGATCTCATCCAGACCTTGGAGACTTCAGTCCAAATCTCGTGAGATCTCGTGGCTATTGCGTGAGACTTCAATCTAAATCCCATGAGATGCCATGGGCATCGGGTGAGATTTTATTCCGAGTCTCGTGAGATCTCATCCAAAACGTGCAGACCTCAGTCCAAATCTCATGAGATCTCCTGGACATTGGGCGAGATTTCACTCCAAATCTCGTGAGGTCACAATGACATTGGGAGAGATTTCACTACAAACCTCGTGAGATATCAGCGAACTTGGGCGAGATTTCCATCCAAATCTCGTGAGGTCTCAATGACATCGGGCGAGGTTTCACTCAACTCTCGTGAGATAAAAGGGACCTAGGGCGAGATTTCACTCCACTCTCACTCTCGTGAGATCCTTTGGAATTCGGGGATCATTTCCTCCAAGTCTCTTGAGCTCTCATCCAATCCTTGGAGACTTCCGTCCAAATCCCGTGAGATCTCAGGATATTGAGGCAGAATTCACTCTATATCTCGTGAGAAATCATGGACATCAGGCGAGATTAGTCCAAATCTCGTGAGATCGTATGGACATCGCGTGAGAATTCATTCCAAATCTCGTGATATGTCATGGACATTGGAGGCGATTTCACTCCAAATACCATGTGGTCTCAATGACCTCGGGCAGATTTCTCTCCAAATCTCGTGAGATATCAGGGACGACCGTGGGCGAGCTTTCAATCTAAATCTCGTGAGATCTCATGGACATCGGGCGAGATTTGCCACCAAGGCTCCTGAGATCTCATGGGCATCGGTTCAGATTTCACTCCAAATCTCATGACATCTCATGGATTTTAGGCGAGGTTTCACTCCATTCCTCCTGAGGTCACAATGAGATCGGGCGAGATTTCACGACAAATCTCGTGAGATCTCAGGGACCTTGGGCGAGATTTCACTGCAGCTCTCGTGAGAACTCTTGAATTGGGGCGAGATTTTACTCCCAGTCTTGTGAGATCTCCTCCAAACCTTGGCGACGTCAGTGCCAATCTCGTGAGATCTCATGGCTATTGAGCGAGACTTCAATCTAAATATCGTGGGACTGATGGGCATCGGGTGAGATTTTACTCAATATCTCGTCTGATCTCAGGGACATTCGGGTGAGGTTTCCCTCCGAATATCCTGAGGTCACAATGACATCGGGCGAGATTTCACTACAAATGTCTTGAGGCATCAGGGACCTTGGGCGAGATTTCACTCCAAATCGTGTGAGATCTCTTGGGATTCAGCTGAGATTTTTATCCAAATCTCGTGTGCTCTCTTCCAAATGTGGAGACCTCAGGCCAAATGTCTTGAGATCTCATGGAAAAGAGGTGAGATTTCACTCTCAATTTCGCGATATCTCATGGTCATTGGGCGAGACTTTACTGCAAATCTCGTGAGGTGTCATGGACATCGGGCGAGAATTCCCTCTCAATCTCATGAGATGTCATGGGCTTTGGGTGAGATTTCTCTCCAAATCCCTCGAGATCTCTTGGACTTTGGGCGAGATTTTCCTCCAGGGCCCATGAGATCTCACCCAAACTTTGGAGAGGTCAGTGCCCTTCTCCTGAGATCTCATGGATATTGCGTGACGGTTCAATCTAAATCTCGTGAGATCTCATGGACAATGGGCGAGACTGCACTCCAAATCTACGGAGGTTCCAATGACATCAGGCGAGATTTCCACAAATCTCGTGAGATATCAGGGACCCTGGTCGAGATTTCAGTCCAAATCTCATGAGGTCTCGACGACATTGGGCGAGATTTCATTACACATCTTGTGAGATATCGGGGAACTTGTGCGAGATTTCACTCCAACTCTGCTGAGGTCTCTTGTTCTTTGGGCGAGAGTTTACTCCAAGTCTTGTGAGATCTCATCCAACCTTGGAGACGTCCGTGCCAATCTCGCGAGGCCTCATAGATATTGAGGGAGATTTAATCTAAATCTCATGAGATCTCATGGACATTGGGCGAGATTTCACCCCAAATCTCCTGAGGTCACAATCACATTGGGCGAGATTTCCCTACGAATCTCCTGAGATATCAGCGACCTCGGGCGAGATTTCAATCCAAATATCAGGACGTCCCAATGACATTGGGCGACAGTTCACTAAACTCTCGTGAGAGAAAAGGGACCTAGGGCGACATTTCACTCCAACTCTCGTGAGATTTCTGGGAACTCGCGGATATTTCACTCCAAGGCTGGTGAGATCTCATCCAATGCTTGGAGACCTCAGGCCAAAACTCGTGAGATCTCAGGATATGGAGCGAGAATTCAATCTCTATCTTGTGAGATCTCAGGGACTTCAGGCGAGATGACTCCAAATCTCGTGAGTACTCACGAATATCGGGGGAGGGTTCACTCCAAATCTCGTGAGGTCTCAATCACCTCGGGCAGATTTCACTCCGAATCTCGTCAGTTTTCAGGGACCCTGGGCGAGGTTTCAGTCTATGTGTCGTGAGTTCTCATGGACATCGGGCGAGATTTGACACCAAATCTCCTGAGATCGCATGGACATCGACGGAGATTTCACTCCGAATCTCCTGAGGTCCCAATGAGTTTGGGTGAGATTTCACTACAGATCTCGTGAGATAGCAGCAACCTTGGGCGAGATTCCTATCCGTTCATCGTGAGCTGTCAATGACATCGGGGGAGATTCAGTCCAAACCTCTTGAGATATCAGGGACCTTGGGCGAGATTTCACTCCCAATCTCGTGAGGTCTCATGGTCTTTGGGCGAGAGTTTACTCGCATCCCGTGAAATCTCACCCAAACCTTGGAGACCTCAAGTCCAACGTCGTGCGTTCTCGTGGATATGAGCGAGCTTCCCATCTAAATCTCGTGTGATCTCATCGATATCGGGCGAGATTTCACTCCACATCTCGTGAGATCTCATGGACATTGGGCGAGATTTCACTCCCAACTCCTGAGGTCACAATGACTTCGGGCGAGATTTCACTACATATCTCGTAATATTCAGGGACCTGGGCGAGATTTCCGTCGAAATCTCGTGAGGTCTCAATGACATCGCGTGAGATGACACTACAAATCTCGTGAGATAACAGGGAGTTTGGGCGAGATTTCACTCCAACTCTCAAGAGGACTCTTGGACGTTGAGCGAGATTTGACTCCACGTCTCGGAGATCTCATCCGAACCTTGGAGAATTCAATCCGCATCTCGGTAGATCTCATGGATATTGAGCGAGATTTCAATCTATAACTCGTGAGACCTCATGGACATCAGGCGAGAATTTACTCCAAATTTCGTGAAGTCTCATGGACATCGGGTGACATGTCACTCCAAGTCTCCTGAGGTCACGATGACTTCGGCGAGATTTCAGTACCCACCTGGTCAGATTTCAGCGAACTTGGGCGAAATATCAATCCCAATCTCGTGAGGTCTCAATGTTACCGGGCGTAATTTCACTCCACTCTCGTGCGTGAAAAGGGGCCTTGGGCGAGATTTCACTCCAACTCTCGCGTGAGACCTCTTGGAATTCGGGGCTATTTTCCTCCAAGTCTCGTGAGACCTCATCCAAACCTTGGAGCCTTCCGTCCAAATCTCGTGAGGTCTCATGCATATTGCGTGAGACTTCAATCTAAATCCCCCGAGATAGCATGGGCATCGGGTGGGATTTGATTCCGAATCTCGTGAGATCTCATCCAAAACGTGCAGACCTCAGTCCAAATCTCATGAGATCTCCTGGACATTGGGCGAGATTTCCATCCAAATCTCGTGAGGTCTCAATGACATCGCGTGAGATGACACTACAAACCGCGTGAGATGTTAGGGAGTTTGGGCGAGGTTTCACTCCAACTCTCAAGAGGATTCTTGGACGTTGAGCGAGATTTGACTCCACGTCTCGGAGATCTCATCCGAATCTTGGAGAATTCAGTCCAAATCTCGTGAGATCTCATGGACATGGAGGGAAATTGCACTCTAAATCTCGTGCGATCTCATGGCATCAGGAGAGATTTTACTCCAAATCTCGGGAGATCTCATGGATATCGGGTCAGAGTTCTCTCCAAATCTCGTGAGATCATGGGCATTGGGCGAGATTTCACTCCAAATCTCTTGAGGTCACCATGACATGGGGCGAGATTTCCCTCTAATTCTCTTGAGCTCTCAGGGGCCTTGGGCAAGATTTCACTCCAAATCTCGTGAGATATCAGAGACCTGGCGCGATATTTCACTCCAAATCTCGCGAGGGCCCAATGACATCGGGCGAGATTTCAGTATAAATCTCTTGAGATATCAGGAAGCTTGGTTGAGATTTCACTCCAACTCTCGTGAGATCTCTTGGAATTCAGGGTATTTTCCTCCGAGTCTCGTGAGATCTCATCCAGACCTTGGAGACTTCAGTCCAAATCTCGTGAGATCTCGTGGCTATTGCGTGAGACTTCAATCTAAATCCCATGAGATGCCATGGGCATCGGGTGAGATTTTATTCCGAGTCTCGTGAGATCTCATCCAAAACGTGCAGACCTCAGTCCAAATCTCATGAGATCTCCTGGACATTGGGCGAGATTTCACTCCAAATCTCGTGAGGTCACAATGACATTGGGAGAGATTTCACTACAAACCTCGTGAGATATCAGCGAACTTGGGCGAGATTTCCATCCAAATCTCGTGAGGTCTCAATGACATCGGGCGAGGTTTCACTCAACTCTCGTGAGATAAAAGGGACCTAGGGCGAGATTTCACTCCACTCTCACTCTCGTGAGATCCTTTGGAATTCGGGGATCATTTCCTCCAAGTCTCTTGAGCTCTCATCCAATCCTTGGAGACTTCCGTCCAAATCCCGTGAGATCTCAGGATATTGAGGCAGAATTCACTCTATATCTCGTGAGAAATCATGGACATCAGGCGAGATTAGTCCAAATCTCGTGAGATCGTATGGACATCGCGTGAGAATTCATTCCAAATCTCGTGATATGTCATGGACATTGGACGCGATTTCACTCCAAATACCATGTGGTCTCAATGACCTCGGGCAGATTTCTCTCCAAATCTCGTGAGATATCAGGGACGACCGTGGGCGAGCTTTCAATCTAAATCTCGTGAGATCTCATGGACATCGGGCGAGATTTGCCACCAAGGCTCCTGAGATCTCATGGGCATCGGTTCAGATTTCACTCCAAATCTCATGACATCTCATGGATTTTAGGCGAGGTTTCACTCCATTCCTCCTGAGGTCACAATGAGATCGGGCGAGATTTCACGACAAATCTCGTGAGATCTCAGGGACCTTGGGCGAGATTTCACTGCAGCTCTCGTGAGAACTCTTGAATTGGGGCGAGATTTTACTCCCAGTCTTGTGAGATCTCCTCCAAACCTTGGCGACGTCAGTGCCAATCTCGTGAGATCTCATGGCTATTGAGCGAGACTTCAATCTAAATATCGTGGGACTGATGGGCATCGGGTGAGATTTTACTCAATATCTCGTCTGATCTCAGGGACATTCGGGTGAGGTTTCCCTCCGAATATCCTGAGGTCACAATGACATCGGGCGAGATTTCACTACAAATGTCTTGAGGCATCAGGGACCTTGGGCGAGATTTCACTCCAAATCGTGTGAGATCTCTTGGGATTCAGCTGAGATTTTTATCCAAATCTCGTGTGCTCTCTTCCAAATGTGGAGACCTCAGGCCAAATGTCTTGAGATCTCATGGAAAAGAGGTGAGATTTCACTCTCAATTTCGCGATATCTCATGGTCATTGGGCGAGACTTTACTGCAAATCCCGTGAGGTGTCATGGACATCGGGCGAGAATTCCCTCTCAATCTCATGAGATGTCATGGGCTTTGGGTGAGATTTCTCTCCAAATCCCTCGAGATCTCTTGGACTTTGGGCGAGATTTTCCTCCAGGGCCCATGAGATCTCACCCAAACTTTGGAGAGGTCAGTGCCCTTCTCCTGAGATCTCATGGATATTGCGTGACGGTTCAATCTAAATCTCGTGAGATCTCATGGACAATGGGCGAGACTGCACTCCAAATCTACGGAGGTTCCATTGACATCAGGCGAGATTTCCACAAATCTCGTGAGATATCAGGGACCCTGGTCGAGATTTCAGTCCAAATCTCATGAGGTCTCGACGACATTGGGCGAGATTTCATTACACATCTTGTGAGATATCGGGGAACTTGTGCGAGATTTCACTCCAACTCTGCTGAGGTCTCTTGTTCTTTGGGCGAGAGTTTACTCCAAGTCTTGTGAGATCTCATCCAACCTTGGAGACGTCCGTGCCAATCTCGCGAGGCCTCATAGATATTGAGGGAGATTTAATCTAAATCTCATGAGATCTCATGGACATTGGGCGAGATTTCACCCCAAATCTCCTGAGGTCACAATCACATTGGGCGAGATTTCCCTACGAATCTCCTGAGATATCAGCGACCTCGGGCGAGATTTCAATCCAAATATCGGGACGTCCCAATGACATTGGGCGACAGTTCACTAAACTCTCGTGAGAGAAAAGGGACCTAGGGCGACATTTCACTCCAACTCTCGTGAGATTTCTGGGAACTCGCGGATATTTCACTCCAAGGCTGGTGAGATCTCATCCAATGCTTGGAGACCTCAGGCCAAAACTCGTGAGATCTCAGGATATGGAGCGAGAATTCAATCTCTATCTTGTGAGATCTCAGGGACTTCAGGCGAGATGACTCCAAATCTCGTGAGTACTCACGAATATCGGGGGAGAGTTCACTCCAAATCTCGTGAGGTCTCAATCACCTCGGGCAGATTTCACTCCGAATCTCGTCAGTTTTCAGGGACCCTGGGCGAGGTTTCAGTCTATGTGTCGTGAGTTCTCATGGACATCGGGCGAGATTTGACACCAAATCTCCTGAGATCGCATGGACATCGACGGAGATTTCACTCCGAATCTCCTGAGGTCCCAATGAGTTTGGGTGAGATTTCACTACAGATCTCGTGAGATAGCAGCAACCTTGGGCGAGATTCCTATCCGTTCATCGTGAGCTGTCAATGACATCGGGGGAGATTCAGTCCAAACCTCTTGAGATATCAGGGACCTTGGGCGAGATTTCACTCCCAATCTCGTGAGGTCTCATGGTCTTTGGGCGAGAGTTTACTCGCATCCCGTGAAATCTCACCCAAACCTTGGAGACCTCAAGGCCAACGTCGTGCGTTCTCGTGGATATGAGCGAGCTTCCCATCTAAATCTCGTGTGATCTCATCGATATCGGGCGAGATTTCACTCCACATCTCGTGAGATCTCATGGACATTGGGCGAGATTTCACTCCCAACTCCTGAGGTCACAATGACTTCGGGCGAGATTTCACTACATATCTCGTAATATTCAGGGACCTGGGCGAGATTTCCGTCGAAATCTCGTGAGGTCTCAATGACATCGCGTGAGATGACACTACAAATCTCGTGAGATAACAGGGAGTTTGGGCGAGATTTCACTCCAACTCTCAAGAGGACTCTTGGACGTTGAGCGAGATTTGACTCCACGTCTCGGAGATCTCATCCGAACCTTGGAGAATTCAATCCGCATCTCGGTAGATCTCATGGATATTGAGCGAGATTTCAATCTATAACTCGTGAGACCTCATGGACATCAGGCGATAATTTACTCCAAATTTCGTGAAGTCTCATGGACATCGGGTGACATGTCACTCCAAGTCTCCTGAGGTCACGATGACTTCGGCGAGATTTCAGTACCCACCTGGTCAGATTTCAGCGAACTTGGGCGAAATATCAATCCCAATCTCGTGAGGTCTCAATGTTACCGGGCGTAATTTCACTCCACTCTCGTGCGTGAAAAGGGGCCTTGGGCGAGATTTCACTCCAACTCTCGCGTGAGACCTCTTGGAATTCGGGGCTATCTTCCTCCAAGTCTCGTGAGACCTCATCCAAACCTTGGAGCCTTCCGTCCAAATCTCGTGAGGTCTCATGCATATTGCGTGAGACTTCAATCTAAATCCCACGAGATAGCATGGGCATCGGGTGGGATTTGATTCCGAATCTCGTGAGATCTCATCCAAAACGTGCAGACCTCAGTCCAAATCTCATGAGATCTCCTGGACATTGGGCGAGATTTCCATCCAAATCTCGTGAGGTCTCAATGACATCGCGTGAGATGACACTCCAAATCGCGTGAGATGTTAGGGAGTTTGGGCGAGGTTTCACTCCAACTCTCAAGAGGATTCTTGGACGTTGAGCGAGATTTGACTCCACGTCTCGGAGATCTCATCCGAATCTTGGAGAATTCAGTCCAAATCTCGTGAGATCTCATGGACATGGAGGGAAATTGCACTCTAAATCTCGTGCGATCTCATGACATCAGGAGAGATTTTACTCCAAATCTCGGGAGATCTCATGGATATCGGGTCAGAGTTCTCTCCAAATCTCGTGAGATCATGGGCATTGGGCGAGATTTCACTCCAAATCTCTTGAGGTCACAATGACATGGGGCGAGATTTCCCTCTAATTCTCTTGAGCTCTCAGGGGCCTTGGGCAAGATTTCACTCCAAATCTCGTGAGATATCAGAGACCTGGCGCGATATTTCACTCCAAATCTCGCGAGGGCCCAATGACATCGGGCGAGATTTCAGTATAAATCTCTTGAGATATCAGGAAGCTTGGTTGAGATTTCACTCCAACTCTCGTGAGATCTCTTGGAATTCAGGGTATTTTCCTCCGAGTCTCGTGAGATCTCATCCAGACCTTGGAGACTTCAGTCCAAATCTCGTGAGATCTCGTGGCTATTGCGTGAGACTTCAATCTAAATCCCATGAGATGCCATGGGCATCGGGTGAGATTTTATTCCGAGTCTCGTGAGATCTCATCCAAAACGTGCAGACCTCAGTCCAAATCTCATGAGATCTCCTGGACATTGGGCGAGATTTCACTCCAAATCTCGTGAGGTCACAATGACATTGGGAGAGATTTCACTACAAACCTCGTGAGATATCAGCGAACTTGGGCGAGATTTCCATCCAAATCTCGTGAGGTCTCAATGACATCGGGCGAGGTTTCACTCAACTCTCGTGAGATAAAAGGGACCTAGGGCGAGATTTCACTCCACTCTCACTCTCGTGAGATCCTTTGGAATTCGGGGATCATTTCCTCCAAGTCTCTTGAGCTCTCATCCAATCCTTGGAGACTTCCGTCCAAATCCCGTGAGATCTCAGGATATTGAGGCAGAATTCACTCTATATCTCGTGAGAAATCATGGACATCAGGCGAGATTAGTCCAAATCTCGTGAGATCGTATGGACATCGCGTGAGAATTCATTCCAAATCTCGTGATATGTCATGGACATTGGAGGCGATTTCACTCCAAATACCATGTGGTCTCAATGACCTCGGGCAGATTTCTCTCCAAATCTCGTGAGATATCAGGGACGACCGTGGGCGAGCTTTCAATCTAAATCTCGTGAGATCTCATGGACATCGGGCGAGATTTGCCACCAAGGCTCCTGAGATCTCATGGGCATCGGTTCAGATTTCACTCCAAATCTCATGACATCTCATGGATTTTAGGCGAGGTTTCACTCCATTCCTCCTGAGGTCACAATGAGATCGGGCGAGATTTCACGACAAATCTCGTGAGATCTCAGGGACCTTGGGCGAGATTTCACTGCAGCTCTCGTGAGAACTCTTGAATTGGGGCGAGATTTTACTCCCAGTCTTGTGAGATCTCCTCCAAACCTTGGCGACGTCAGTGCCAATCTCGTGAGATCTCATGGCTATTGAGCGAGACTTCAATCTAAATATCGTGGGACTGATGGGCATCGGGTGAGATTTTACTCAATATCTCGTCTGATCTCAGGGACATTCGGGTGAGGTTTCCCTCCGAATATCCTGAGGTCACAATGACATCGGGCGAGATTTCACTACAAATGTCTTGAGGCATCAGGGACCTTGGGCGAGATTTCACTCCAAATCGTGTGAGATCTCTTGGGATTCAGCTGAGATTTTTATCCAAATCTCGTGTGCTCTCTTCCAAATGTGGAGACCTCAGGCCAAATGTCTTGAGATCTCATGGAAAAGAGGTGAGATTTCACTCTCAATTTCGCGATATCTCATGGTCATTGGGCGAGACTTTACTGCAAATCTCGTGAGGTGTCATGGACATCGGGCGAGAATTCCCTCTCAATCTCATGAGATGTCATGGGCTTTGGGTGAGATTTCTCTCCAAATCCCTCGAGATCTCTTGGACTTTGGGCGAGATTTTCCTCCAGGGCCCATGAGATCTCACCCAAACTTTGGAGAGGTCAGTGCCCTTCTCCTGAGATCTCATGGATATTGCGTGACGGTTCAATCTAAATCTCGTGAGATCTCATGGACAATGGGCGAGACTGCACTCCAAATCTACGGAGGTTCCAATGACATCAGGCGAGATTTCCACAAATCTCGTGAGATATCAGGGACCCTGGTCGAGATTTCAGTCCAAATCTCATGAGGTCTCGACGACATTGGGCGAGATTTCATTACACATCTTGTGAGATATCGGGGAACTTGTGCGAGATTTCACTCCAACTCTGCTGAGGTCTCTTGTTCTTTGGGCGAGAGTTTACTCCAAGTCTTGTGAGATCTCATCCAACCTTGGAGACGTCCGTGCCAATCTCGCGAGGCCTCATAGATATTGAGGGAGATTTAATCTAAATCTCATGAGATCTCATGGACATTGGGCGAGATTTCACCCCAAATCTCCTGAGGTCACAATCACATTGGGCGAGATTTCCCTACGAATCTCCTGAGATATCAGCGACCTCGGGCGAGATTTCAATCCAAATATCGGGACGTCCCAATGACATTGGGCGACAGTTCACTAAACTCTCGTGAGAGAAAAGGGACCTAGGGCGACATTTCACTCCAACTCTCGTGAGATTTCTGGGAACTCGCGGATATTTCACTCCAAGGCTGGTGAGATCTCATCCAATGCTTGGAGACCTCAGGCCAAAACTCGTGAGATCTCAGGATATGGAGCGAGAATTCAATCTCTATCTTGTGAGATCTCAGGGACTTCAGGCGAGATGACTCCAAATCTCGTGAGTACTCACGAATATCGGGGGAGAGTTCACTCCAAATCTCGTGAGGTCTCAATCACCTCGGGCAGATTTCACTCCGAATCTCGTCAGTTTTCAGGGACCCTGGGCGAGGTTTCAGTCTATGTGTCGTGAGTTCTCATGGACATCGGGCGAGATTTGACACCAAATCTCCTGAGATCGCATGGACATCGACGGAGATTTCACTCCGAATCTCCTGAGGTCCCAATGAGTTTGGGTGAGATTTCACTACAGATCTCGTGAGATAGCAGCAACCTTGGGCGAGATTCCTATCCGTTCATCGTGAGCTGTCAATGACATCGGGGGAGATTCAGTCCAAACCTCTTGAGATATCAGGGACCTTGGGCGAGATTTCACTCCCAATCTCGTGAGGTCTCATGGTCTTTGGGCGAGAGTTTACTCGCATCCCGTGAAATCTCACCCAAACCTTGGAGACCTCAAGGCCAACGTCGTGCGTTCTCGTGGATATGAGCGAGCTTCCCATCTAAATCTCGTGTGATCTCATCAATATCGGGCGAGATTTCACTCCACATCTCGTGAGATCTCATGGACATTGGGCGAGATTTCACTCCCAACTCCTGAGGTCACAATGACTTCGGGCGAGATTTCACTACATATCTCGTAATATTCAGGGACCTGGGCGAGATTTCCGTCGAAATCTCGTGAGGTCTCAATGACATCGCGTGAGATGACACTACAAATCTCGTGAGATAACAGGGAGTTTGGGCGAGATTTCACTCCAACTCTCAAGAGGACTCTTGGACGTTGAGCGAGATTTGACTCCACGTCTCGGAGATCTCATCCGAACCTTGGAGAATTCAATCCGCATCTCGGTAGATCTCATGGATATTGAGCGAGATTTCAATCTATAACTCGTGAGACCTCATGGACATCAGGCGAGAATTTACTCCAAATTTCGTGAAATCTCATGGACATCGGGTGACATGTCACTCCAAGTCTCCTGAGGTCACGATGACTTCGGCGAGATTTCAGTACCCACCTCGTCAGATTTCAGCGAACTTGGGCGAAATATCAATCCCAATCTCGTGAGGTCTCAATGTTACCGGGCGTAATTTCACTCCACTCTCGTGCGTGAAAAGGGGCCTTGGGCGAGATTTCACTCCAACTCTCGCGTGAGACCTCTTGGAATTCGGGGCTATCTTCCTCCAAGTCTCGTGAGAGCTCATCCAAACCTTGGAGCCTTCCGTCCAAATCTCGTGAGGTCTCATGCATATTGCGTGAGACTTCAATCTAAATCCCACGAGATAGCATGGGCATCGGGTGGGATTTGATTCCGAATCTCGTGAGATCTCATCCAAAACGTGCAGACCTCAGTCCAAATCTCATGAGATCTCCTGGACATTGGGCGAGATTTCCATCCAAATCTCGTGAGGTCTCAATGACATCGCGTGAGATGACACTCCAAACCGCGTGAGATGTTAGGGAGTTTGGGCGAGGTTTCACTCCAACTCTCAAGAGGATTCTTGGACGTTGAGCGAGATTTGACTCCACGTCTCGGAGATCTCATCCGAATCTTGGAGAATTCAGTCCAAATCTCGTGAGATCTCATGGACATGGAGGGAAATTGCACTCTAAATCTCGTGCGATCTCATGACATCAGGAGAGATTTTACTCCAAATCTCGGGAGATCTCATGGATATCGGGTCAGAGTTCTCTCCAAATCTCGTGAGATCATGGGCATTGGGCGAGATTTCACTCCAAATCTCTTGAGGTCACAATGACATGGGGCGAGATTTCCCTCTAATTCTCTTGAGCTCTCAGGGGCCTTGGGCAAGATTTCACTCCAAATCTCGTGAGATATCAGAGACCTGGCGCGATATTTCACTCCAAATCTCGCGAGGGCCCAATGACATCGGGCGAGATTTCAGTATAAATCTCTTGAGATATCAGGAAGCTTGGTTGAGATTTCACTCCAACTCTCGTGAGATCTCTTGGAATTCAGGGTATTTTCCTCCGAGTCTCGTGAGATCTCATCCAGACCTTGGAGACTTCAGTCCAAATCTCGTGAGATCTCGTGGCTATTGCGTGAGACTTCAATCTAAATCCCATGAGATGCCATGGGCATCGGGTGAGATTTTATTCCGAGTCTCGTGAGATCTCATCCAAAACGTGCAGACCTCAGTCCAAATCTCATGAGATCTCCTGGACATTGGGCGAGATTTCACTCCAAATCTCGTGAGGTCACAATGACATTGGGAGAGATTTCACTACAAACCTCGTGAGATATCAGCGAACTTGGGCGAGATTTCCATCCAAATCTCGTGAGTCTCAATGACATCGGGCGAGGTTTCACTCAACTCTCGTGAGATAAAAGGGACCTAGGGCGAGATTTCACTCCACTCTCACTCTCGTGAGATCCTTTGGAATTCGGGGATCATTTCCTCCAAGTCTCTTGAGCTCTCATCCAATCCTTGGAGACTTCCGTCCAAATCCCATGAGATCTCAGGATATTGAGGCAGAATTCACTCTATATCTCGTGAGAAATCATGGACATCAGGCGAGATTAGTCCAAATCTCGTGAGATCGTATGGACATCGCGTGAGAATTCATTCCAAATCTCGTGATATGTCATGGACATTGGAGGCGATTTCACTCCAAATACCATGTGGTCTCAATGACCTCGGGCAGATTTCTCTCCAAATCTCGTGAGATATCAGGGACGACCGTGGGCGAGCTTTCAATCTAAATCTCGTGAGATCTCATGGACATCGGGCGAGATTTGCCACCAAGGCTCCTGAGATCTCATGGGCATCGGTTCAGATTTCACTCCAAATCTCATGACATCTCATGGATTTTAGGCGAGGTTTCACTCCATTCCTCCTGAGGTCACAATGAGATCGGGCGAGATTTCACGACAAATCTCGTGAGATCTCAGGGACCTTGGGCGAGATTTCACTGCAGCTCTCGTGAGAACTCTTGAATTGGGGCGAGATTTTACTCCCAGTCTTGTGAGATCTCCTCCAAACCTTGGCGACGTCAGTGCCAATCTCGTGAGATCTCATGGCTATTGAGCGAGACTTCAATCTAAATATCGTGGGACTGATGGGCATCGGGTGAGATTTTACTCAATATCTCGTCTGATCTCAGGGACATTCGGGTGAGGTTTCCCTCCGAATATCCTGAGGTCACAATGACATCGGGCGAGATTTCACTACAAATGTCTTGAGGCATCAGGGACCTTGGGCGAGATTTCACTCCAAATCGTGTGAGATCTCTTGGGATTCAGCTGAGATTTTTATCCAAATCTCGTGTGCTCTCTTCCAAATGTGGAGACCTCAGGCCAAATGTCTTGAGATCTCATGGAAAAGAGGTGAGATTTCACTCTCAATTTCGCGATATCTCATGGTCATTGGGCGAGACTTTACTGCAAATCTCGTGAGGTGTCATGGACATCGGGCGAGAATTCCCTCTCAATCTCATGAGATGTCATGGGCTTTGGGTGAGATTTCTCTCCAAATCCCTCGAGATCTCTTGGACTTTGGGCGAGATTTTCCTCCAGGGCCCATGAGATCTCACCCAAACTTTGGAGAGGTCAGTGCCCTTCTCCTGAGATCTCATGGATATTGCGTGACGGTTCAATCTAAATCTCGTGAGATCTCATGGACAATGGGCGAGACTGCACTCCAAATCTACGGAGGTTCCAATGACATCAGGCGAGATTTCCACAAATCTCGTGAGATATCAGGGACCCTGGTCGAGATTTCAGTCCAAATCTCATGAGGTCTCGACGACATTGGGCGAGATTTCATTACACATCTTGTGAGATATCGGGGAACTTGTGCGAGATTTCACTCCAACTCTGCTGAGGTCTCTTGTTCTTTGGGCGAGAGTTTACTCCAAGTCTTGTGAGATCTCATCCAACCTTGGAGACATCCGTGCCAATCTCGCGAGGCCTCATAGATATTGAGGGAGATTTAATCTAAATCTCATGAGATCTCATGGACATTGGGCGAGATTTCACCCCAAATCTCCTGAGGTCACAATCACATTGGGCGAGATTTCCCTACGAATCTCCTGAGATATCAGCGACCTCGGGCGAGATTTCAATCCAAATATCGGGACGTCCCAATGACATTGGGCGACAGTTCACTAAACTCTCGTGAGAGAAAAGGGACCTAGGGCGACATTTCACTCCAACTCTCGTGAGATTTCTGGGAACTCGCGGATATTTCACTCCAAGGCTGGTGAGATCTCATCCAATGCTTGGAGACCTCAGGCCAAAACTCGTGAGATCTCAGGATACGGAGCGAGAATTCAATCTCTATCTTGTGAGATCTCAGGGACTTCAGGCGAGATGACTCCAAATCTCGTGAGTACTCACGAATATCGGGGGAGAGTTCACTCCAAATCTCGTGAGGTCTCAATCACCTCGGGCAGATTTCACTCCGAATCTCGTCAGTTTTCAGGGACCCTGGGCGAGGTTTCAGTCTATGTGTCGTGAGTTCTCATGGACATCGGGCGAGATTTGACACCAAATCTCCTGAGATCGCATGGACATCGACGGAGATTTCACTCCGAATCTCCTGAGGTCCCAATGAGTTTGGGTGAGATTTCACTACAGATCTCGTGAGATAGCAGCAACCTTGGGCGAGATTCCTATCCGTTCATCGTGAGCTGTCAATGACATCGGGGGAGATTCAGTCCAAACCTCTTGAGATATCAGGGACCTTGGGCGAGATTTCACTCCCAATCTCGTGAGGTCTCATGGTCTTTGGGCGAGAGTTTACTCGCATCCCGTGAAATCTCACCCAAACCTTGGAGACCTCAAGGCCAACGTCGTGCGTTCTCGTGGATATGAGCGAGCTTCCCATCTAAATCTCGTGTGATCTCATCGATATCGGGCGAGATTTCACTCCACATCTCGTGAGATCTCATGGACATTGGGCGAGATTTCACTCCCAACTCCTGAGGTCACAATGACTTCGGGCGAGATTTCACTACATATCTCGTAATATTCAGGGACCTGGGCGAGATTTCCGTCGAAATCTCGTGAGGTCTCAATGACATCGCGTGAGATGACACTACAAATCTCGTGAGATAACAGGGAGTTTGGGCGAGATTTCACTCCAACTCTCAAGAGGACTCTTGGACGTTGAGCGAGATTTGACTCCACGTCTCGGAGATCTCATCCGAACCTTGGAGAATTCAATCCGCATCTCGGTAGATCTCATGGATATTGAGCGAGATTTCAATCTATAACTCGTGAGACCTCATGGACATCAGGCGAGAATTTACTCCAAATTTCGTGAAGTCTCATGGACATCGGGTGACATGTCACTCCAAGTCTCCTGAGGTCACGATGACTTCGGCGAGATTTCAGTACCCACCTGGTCAGATTTCAGCGAACTTGGGCGAAATATCAATCCCAATCTCGTGAGGTCTCAATGTTACCGGGTGCAATTTCACTCCACTCTCGTGCGTGAAAAGGGGCCTTGGGCGAGATTTCACTCCAACTCTCGCGTGAGACCTCTTGGAATTCGGGGCTATTTTCCTCCAAGTCTCGTGAGACCTCATCCAAACCTTGGAGCCTTCCGTCCAAATCTCGTGAGGTCTCATGCATATTGCGTGAGACTTCAATCTAAATCCCACGAGATAGCATGGGCATCGGGTGGGATTTGATTCCGAATCTCGTGAGATCTCATCCAAAACGTGCAGACCTCAGTCCAAATCTCATGAGATCTCCTGGACTTTGGGCGAGATTTCCATCCAAATCTCGTGAGGTCTCAATGACATCGCGTGAGATGACACTCCAAATCGCGTGAGATGTTAGGGAGTTTGGGCGAGGTTTCACTCCAACTCTCAAGAGGATTCTTGGACGTTGAGCGAGATTTGACTCCACGTCTCGGAGATCTCATCCGAATCTTGGAGAATTCAGTCCAAATCTCGTGAGATCTCATGGACATGGAGGGAAATTGCACTCTAAATCTCGTGCGATCTCATGACATCAGGAGAGATTTTACTCCAAATCTCGGGAGATCTCATGGATATCGGGTCAGAGTTCTCTCCAAATCTCGTGAGATCATGGGCATTGGGCGAGATTTCACTCCAAATCTCTTGAGGTCACAATGACATGGGGCGAGATTTCCCTCTAATTCTCTTGAGCTCTCAGGGGCCTTGGGCAAGATTTCACTCCAAATCTCGTGAGATATCAGAGACCTGGCGCGATATTTCACTCCAAATCTCGCGAGGGCCCAATGACATCGGGCGAGATTTCAGTATAAATCTCTTGAGATATCAGGAAGCTTGGTTGAGATTTCACTCCAACTCTCGTGAGATCTCTTGGAATTCAGGGTATTTTCCTCCGAGTCTCGTGAGATCTCATCCAGACCTTGGAGACTTCAGTCCAAATCTCGTGAGATCTCGTGGCTATTGCGTGAGACTTCAATCTAAATCCCATGAGATGCCATGGGCATCGGGTGAGATTTTATTCCGAGTCTCGTGAGATCTCATCCAAAACGTGCAGACCTCAGTCCAAATCTCATGAGATCTCCTGGACATTGGGCGAGATTTCACTCCAAATCTCGTGAGGTCACAATGACATTGGGAGAGATTTCACTACAAACCTCGTGAGATATCAGCGAACTTGGGCGAGATTTCCATCCAAATCTCGTGAGGTCTCAATGACATCGGGCGAGGTTTCACTCAACTCTCGTGAGATAAAAGGGACCTAGGGCGAGATTTCACTCCACTCTCACTCTCGTGAGATCCTTTGGAATTCGGGGATCATTTCCTCCAAGTCTCTTGAGCTCTCATCCAATCCTTGGAGACTTCCGTCCAAATCCCGTGAGATCTCAGGATATTGAGGCAGAATTCACTCTATATCTCGTGAGAAATCATGGACATCAGGCGAGATTAGTCCAAATCTCGTGAGATCGTATGGACATCGCGTGAGAATTCATTCCAAATCTCGTGATATGTCATGGACATTGGAGGCGATTTCACTCCAAATACCATGTGGTCTCAATGACCTCGGGCAGATTTCTCTCCAAATCTCGTGAGATATCAGGGACGACCGTGGGCGAGCTTTCAATCTAAATCTCGTGAGATCTCATGGACATCGGGCGAGATTTGCCACCAAGGCTCCTGAGATCTCATGGGCATCGGTTCAGATTTCACTCCAAATCTCATGACATCTCATGGATTTTAGGCGAGGTTTCACTCCATTCCTCCTGAGGTCACAATGAGATCGGGCGAGATTTCACGACAAATCTCGTGAGATCTCAGGGACCTTGGGCGAGATTTCACTGCAGCTCTCGTGAGAACTCTTGAATTGGGGCGAGATTTTACTCCCAGTCTTGTGAGATCTCCTCCAAACCTTGGCGACGTCAGTGCCAATCTCGTGAGATCTCATGGCTATTGAGCGAGACTTCAATCTAAATATCGTGGGACTGATGGGCATCGGGTGAGATTTTACTCAATATCTCGTCTGATCTCAGGGACATTCGGGTGAGGTTTCCCTCCGAATATCCTGAGGTCACAATGACATCGGGCGAGATTTCACTACAAATGTCTTGAGGCATCAGGGACCTTGGGCGAGATTTCACTCCAAATCGTGTGAGATCTCTTGGGATTCAGCTGAGATTTTTATCCAAATCTCGTGTGCTCTCTTCCAAATGTGGAGACCTCAGGCCAAATGTCTTGAGATCTCATGGAAAAGAGGTGAGATTTCACTCTCAATTTCGCGATATCTCATGGTCATTGGGCGAGACTTTACTGCAAATCTCGTGAGGTGTCATGGACATCGGGCGAGAATTCCCTCTCAATCTCATGAGATGTCATGGGCTTTGGGTGAGATTTCTCTCCAAATCCCTCGAGATCTCTTGGACTTTGGGCGAGATTTTCCTCCAGGGCCCATGAGATCTCACCCAAACTTTGGAGAGGTCAGTGCCCTTCTCCTGAGATCTCATGGATATTGCGTGACGGTTCAATCTAAATCTCGTGAGATCTCATGGACAATGGGCGAGACTGCACTCCAAATCTACGGAGGTTCCAATGACATCAGGCGAGATTTCCACAAATCTCGTGAGATATCAGGGACCCTGGTCGAGATTTCAGTCCAAATCTCATGAGGTCTCGACGACATTGGGCGAGATTTCATTACACATCTTGTGAGATATCGGGGAACTTGTGCGAGATTTCACTCCAACTCTGCTGAGGTCTCTTGTTCTTTGGGCGAGAGTTTACTCCAAGTCTTGTGAGATCTCATCCAACCTTGGAGACGTCCGTGCCAATCTCGCGAGGCCTCATAGATATTGAGGGAGATTTAATCTAAATCTCATGAGATCTCATGGACATTGGGCGAGATTTCACCCCAAATCTCCTGAGGTCACAATCACATTGGGCGAGATTTCCCTACGAATCTCCTGAGATATCAGCGACCTCGGGCGAGATTTCAATCCAAATATCGGGACGTCCCAATGACATTGGGCGACAGTTCACTAAACTCTCGTGAGAGAAAAGGGACCTAGGGCGACATTTCACTCCAACTCTCGTGAGATTTCTGGGAACTCGCGGATATTTCACTCCAAGGCTGGTGAGATCTCATCCAATGCTTGGAGACCTCAGGCCAAAACTCGTGAGATCTCAGGATATGGAGCGAGAATTCAATCTCTATCTTGTGAGATCTCAGGGACTTCAGGCGAGATGACTCCAAATCTCGTGAGTACTCACGAATATCGGGGGAGAGTTCACTCCAAATCTCGTGAGGTCTCAATCACCTCGGGCAGATTTCACTCCGAATCTCGTCAGTTTTCAGGGACCCTGGGCGAGGTTTCAGTCTATGTGTCGTGAGTTCTCATGGACATCGGGCGAGATTTGACACCAAATCTCCTGAGATCGCATGGACATCGACGGAGATTTCACTCCGAATCTCCTGAGGTCCCAATGAGTTTGGGTGAGATTTCACTACAGATCTCGTGAGATAGCAGCAACCTTGGGCGAGATTCCTATCCGTTCATCGTGAGCTGTCAATGACATCGGGGGAGATTCAGTCCAAACCTCTTGAGATATCAGGGACCTTGGGCGAGATTTCACTCCCAATCTCGTGAGGTCTCATGGTCTTTGGGCGAGAGTTTACTCGCATCCCGTGAAATCTCACCCAAACCTTGGAGACCTCAAGGCCAACGTCGTGCGTTCTCGTGGATATGAGCGAGCTTCCCATCTAAATCTCGTGTGATCTCATCAATATCGGGCGAGATTTCACTCCACATCTCGTGAGATCTCATGGACATTGGGCGAGATTTCACTCCCAACTCCTGAGGTCACAATGACTTCGGGCGAGATTTCACTACATATCTCGTAATATTCAGGGACCTGGGCGAGATTTCCGTCGAAATCTCGTGAGGTCTCAATGACATCGCGTGAGATGACACTACAAATCTCGTGAGATAACAGGGAGTTTGGGCGAGATTTCACTCCAACTCTCAAGAGGACTCTTGGACGTTGAGCGAGATTTGACTCCACGTCTCGGAGATCTCATCCGAACCTTGGAGAATTCAATCCGCATCTCGGTAGATCTCATGGATATTGAGCGAGATTTCAATCTATAACTCGTGAGACCTCATGGACATCAGGCGAGAATTTACTCCAAATTTCGTGAAATCTCATGGACATCGGGTGACATGTCACTCCAAGTCTCCTGAGGTCACAATGACTTCGGCGAGATTTCAGTACCCACCTCGTCAGATTTCAGCGAACTTGGGCGAAATATCAATCCCAATCTCGTGAGGTCTCAATGTTACCGGGCGTAATTTCACTCCACTCTCGTGCGTGAAAAGGGGCCTTGGGCGAGATTTCACTCCAACTCTCGCGTGAGACCTCTTGGAATTCGGGGCTATCTTCCTCCAAGTCTCGTGAGAGCTCATCCAAACCTTGGAGCCTTCCGTCCAAATCTCGTGAGGTCTCATGCATATTGCGTGAGACTTCAATCTAAATCCCACGAGATAGCATGGGCATCGGGTGGGATTTGATTCCGAATCTCGTGAGATCTCATCCAAAACGTGCAGACCTCAGTCCAAATCTCATGAGATCTCCTGGACATTGGGCGAGATTTCCATCCAAATCTCGTGAGGTCTCAATGACATCGCGTGAGATGACACTCCAAACCGCGTGAGATGTTAGGGAGTTTGGGCGAGGTTTCACTCCAACTCTCAAGAGGATTCTTGGACGTTGAGCGAGATTTGACTCCACGTCTCGGAGATCTCATCCGAATCTTGGAGAATTCAGTCCAAATCTCGTGAGATCTCATGGACATGGAGGGAAATTGCACTCTAAATCTCGTGCGATCTCATGACATCAGGAGAGATTTTACTCCAAATCTCGGGAGATCTCATGGATATCGGGTCAGAGTTCTCTCCAAATCTCGTGAGATCATGGGCATTGGGCGAGATTTCACTCCAAATCTCTTGAGGTCACAATGACATGGGGCGAGATTTCCCTCTAATTCTCTTGAGCTCTCAGGGGCCTTGGGCAAGATTTCACTCCAAATCTCGTGAGATATCAGAGACCTGGCGCGATATTTCACTCCAAATCTCGCGAGGGCCCAATGACATCGGGCGAGATTTCAGTATAAATCTCTTGAGATATCAGGAAGCTTGGTTGAGATTTCACTCCAACTCTCGTGAGATCTCTTGGAATTCAGGGTATTTTCCTCCGAGTCTCGTGAGATCTCATCCAGACCTTGGAGACTTCAGTCCAAATCTCGTGAGATCTCGTGGCTATTGCGTGAGACTTCAATCTAAATCCCATGAGATGCCATGGGCATCGGGTGAGATTTTATTCCGAGTCTCGTGAGATCTCATCCAAAACGTGCAGACCTCAGTCCAAATCTCATGAGATCTCCTGGACATTGGGCGAGATTTCACTCCAAATCTCGTGAGGTCACAATGACATTGGGAGAGATTTCACTACAAACCTCGTGAGATATCAGCGAACTTGGGCGAGATTTCCATCCAAATCTCGTGAGTCTCAATGACATCGGGCGAGGTTTCACTCAACTCTCGTGAGATAAAAGGGACCTAGGGCGAGATTTCACTCCACTCTCACTCTCGTGAGATCCTTTGGAATTCGGGGATCATTTCCTCCAAGTCTCTTGAGCTCTCATCCAATCCTTGGAGACTTCCGTCCAAATCCCATGAGATCTCAGGATATTGAGGCAGAATTCACTCTATATCTCGTGAGAAATCATGGACATCAGGCGAGATTAGTCCAAATCTCGTGAGATCGTATGGACATCGCGTGAGAATTCATTCCAAATCTCGTGATATGTCATGGACATTGGAGGCGATTTCACTCCAAATACCATGTGGTCTCAATGACCTCGGGCAGATTTCTCTCCAAATCTCGTGAGATATCAGGGACGACCGTGGGCGAGCTTTCAATCTAAATCTCGTGAGATCTCATGGACATCGGGCGAGATTTGCCACCAAGGCTCCTGAGATCTCATGGGCATCGGTTCAGATTTCACTCCAAATCTCATGACATCTCATGGATTTTAGGCGAGGTTTCACTCCATTCCTCCTGAGGTCACAATGAGATCGGGCGAGATTTCACGACAAATCTCGTGAGATCTCAGGGACCTTGGGCGAGATTTCACTGCAGCTCTCGTGAGAACTCTTGAATTGGGGCGAGATTTTACTCCCAGTCTTGTGAGATCTCCTCCAAACCTTGGCGACGTCAGTGCCAATCTCGTGAGATCTCATGGCTATTGAGCGAGACTTCAATCTAAATATCGTGGGACTGATGGGCATCGGGTGAGATTTTACTCAATATCTCGTCTGATCTCAGGGACATTCGGGTGAGGTTTCCCTCCGAATATCCTGAGGTCACAATGACATCGGGCGAGATTTCACTACAAATGTCTTGAGGCATCAGGGACCTTGGGCGAGATTTCACTCCAAATCGTGTGAGATCTCTTGGGATTCAGCTGAGATTTTTATCCAAATCTCGTGTGCTCTCTTCCAAATGTGGAGACCTCAGGCCAAATGTCTTGAGATCTCATGGAAAAGAGGTGAGATTTCACTCTCAATTTCGCGATATCTCATGGTCATTGGGCGAGACTTTACTGCAAATCTCGTGAGGTGTCATGGACATCGGGCGAGAATTCCCTCTCAATCTCATGAGATGTCATGGGCTTTGGGTGAGATTTCTCTCCAAATCCCTCGAGATCTCTTGGACTTTGGGCGAGATTTTCCTCCAGGGCCCATGAGATCTCACCCAAACTTTGGAGAGGTCAGTGCCCTTCTCCTGAGATCTCATGGATATTGCGTGACGGTTCAATCTAAATCTCGTGAGATCTCATGGACAATGGGCGAGACTGCACTCCAAATCTACGGAGGTTCCAATGACATCAGGCGAGATTTCCACAAATCTCGTGAGATATCAGGGACCCTGGTCGAGATTTCAGTCCAAATCTCATGAGGTCTCGACGACATTGGGCGAGATTTCATTACACATCTTGTGAGATATCGGGGAACTTGTGCGAGATTTCACTCCAACTCTGCTGAGGTCTCTTGTTCTTTGGGCGAGAGTTTACTCCAAGTCTTGTGAGATCTCATCCAACCTTGGAGACATCCGTGCCAATCTCGCGAGGCCTCATAGATATTGAGGGAGATTTAATCTAAATCTCATGAGATCTCATGGACATTGGGCGAGATTTCACCCCAAATCTCCTGAGGTCACAATCACATTGGGCGAGATTTCCCTACGAATCTCCTGAGATATCAGCGACCTCGGGCGAGATTTCAATCCAAATATCGGGACGTCCCAATGACATTGGGCGACAGTTCACTAAACTCTCGTGAGAGAAAAGGGACCTAGGGCGACATTTCACTCCAACTCTCGTGAGATTTCTGGGAACTCGCGGATATTTCACTCCAAGGCTGGTGAGATCTCATCCAATGCTTGGAGACCTCAGGCCAAAACTCGTGAGATCTCAGGATACGGAGCGAGAATTCAATCTCTATCTTGTGAGATCTCAGGGACTTCAGGCGAGATGACTCCAAATCTCGTGAGTACTCACGAATATCGGGGGAGAGTTCACTCCAAATCTCGTGAGGTCTCAATCACCTCGGGCAGATTTCACTCCGAATCTCGTCAGTTTTCAGGGACCCTGGGCGAGGTTTCAGTCTATGTGTCGTGAGTTCTCATGGACATCGGGCGAGATTTGACACCAAATCTCCTGAGATCGCATGGACATCGACGGAGATTTCACTCCGAATCTCCTGAGGTCCCAATGAGTTTGGGTGAGATTTCACTACAGATCTCGTGAGATAGCAGCAACCTTGGGCGAGATTCCTATCCGTTCATCGTGAGCTGTCAATGACATCGGGGGAGATTCAGTCCAAACCTCTTGAGATATCAGGGACCTTGGGCGAGATTTCACTCCCAATCTCGTGAGGTCTCATGGTCTTTGGGCGAGAGTTTACTCGCATCCCGTGAAATCTCACCCAAACCTTGGAGACCTCAAGGCCAACGTCGTGCGTTCTCGTGGATATGAGCGAGCTTCCCATCTAAATCTCGTGTGATCTCATCAATATCGGGCGAGATTTCACTCCACATCTCGTGAGATCTCATGGACATTGGGCGAGATTTCACTCCCAACTCCTGAGGTCACAATGACTTCGGGCGAGATTTCACTACATATCTCGTAATATTCAGGGACCTGGGCGAGATTTCCGTCGAAATCTCGTGAGGTCTCAATGACATCGCGTGAGATGACACTACAAATCTCGTGAGATAACAGGGAGTTTGGGCGAGATTTCACTCCAACTCTCAAGAGGACTCTTGGACGTTGAGCGAGATTTGACTCCACGTCTCGGAGATCTCATCCGAACCTTGGAGAATTCAATCCGCATCTCGGTAGATCTCATGGATATTGAGCGAGATTTCAATCTATAACTCGTGAGACCTCATGGACATCAGGCGAGAATTTACTCCAAATTTCGTGAAATCTCATGGACATCGGGTGACATGTCACTCCAAGTCTCCTGAGGTCACAATGACTTCGGCGAGATTTCAGTACCCACCTCGTCAGATTTCAGCGAACTTGGGCGAAATATCAATCCCAATCTCGTGAGGTCTGAATGTTATCGGGCGTAATTTCACTCCACTCTCGTGCGTGAAAAGGGGCCTTGGGCGAGATTTCACTCCAACTCTCGCGTGAGACCTCTTGGAATTCGGGGCTATCTTCCTCCAAGTCTCGTGAGAGCTCATCCAAACCTTGGAGCCTTCCGTCCAAATCTCGTGAGGTCTCATGCATATTGCGTGAGACTTCAATCTAAATCCCACGAGATAGCATGGGCATCGGGTGGGATTTGATTCCGAATCTCGTGAGATCTCATCCAAAACGTGCAGACCTCAGTCCAAATCTCATGAGATCTCCTGGACATTGGGCGAGATTTCCATCCAAATCTCGTGAGGTCTCAATGACATCGCGTGAGATGACACTCCAAACCGCGTGAGATGTTAGGGAGTTTGGGCGAGGTTTCACTCCAACTCTCAAGAGGATTCTTGGACGTTGAGCGAGATTTGACTCCACGTCTCGGAGATCTCATCCGAATCTTGGAGAATTCAGTCCAAATCTCGTGAGATCTCATGGACATGGAGGGAAATTGCACTCTAAATCTCGTGCGATCTCATGACATCAGGAGAGATTTTACTCCAAATCTCGGGAGATCTCATGGATATCGGGTCAGAGTTCTCTCCAAATCTCGTGAGATCATGGGCATTGGGCGAGATTTCACTCCAAATCTCTTGAGGTCACAATGACATGGGGCGAGATTTCCCTCTAATTCTCTTGAGCTCTCAGGGGCCTTGGGCAAGATTTCACTCCAAATCTCGTGAGATATCAGAGACCTGGCGCGATATTTCACTCCAAATCTCGCGAGGGCCCAATGACATCGGGCGAGATTTCAGTATAAATCTCTTGAGATATCAGGAAGCTTGGTTGAGATTTCACTCCAACTCTCGTGAGATCTCTTGGAATTCAGGGTATTTTCCTCCGAGTCTCGTGAGATCTCATCCAGACCTTGGAGACTTCAGTCCAAATCTCGTGAGATCTCGTGGCTATTGCGTGAGACTTCAATCTAAATCCCATGAGATGCCATGGGCATCGGGTGAGATTTTATTCCGAGTCTCGTGAGATCTCATCCAAAACGTGCAGACCTCAGTCCAAATCTCATGAGATCTCCTGGACATTGGGCGAGATTTCACTCCAAATCTCGTGAGGTCACAATGACATTGGGAGAGATTTCACTACAAACCTCGTGAGATATCAGCGAACTTGGGCGAGATTTCCATCCAAATCTCGTGAGGTCTCAATGACATCGGGCGAGGTTTCACTCAACTCTCGTGAGATAAAAGGGACCTAGGGCGAGATTTCACTCCACTCTCACTCTCGTGAGATCCTTTGGAATTCGGGGATCATTTCCTCCAAGTCTCTTGAGCTCTCATCCAATCCTTGGAGACTTCCGTCCAAATCCCGTGAGATCTCAGGATATTGAGGCAGAATTCACTCTATATCTCGTGAGAAATCATGGACATCAGGCGAGATTAGTCCAAATCTCGTGAGATCGTATGGACATCGCGTGAGAATTCATTCCAAATCTCGTGATATGTCATGGACATTGGAGGCGATTTCACTCCAAATACCATGTGGTCTCAATGACCTCGGGCAGATTTCTCTCCAAATCTCGTGAGATATCAGGGACGACCGTGGGCGAGCTTTCAATCTAAATCTCGTGAGATCTCATGGACATCGGGCGAGATTTGCCACCAAGGCTCCTGAGATCTCATGGGCATCGGTTCAGATTTCACTCCAAATCTCATGACATCTCATGGATTTTAGGCGAGGTTTCACTCCATTCCTCCTGAGGTCACAATGAGATCGGGCGAGATTTCACGACAAATCTCGTGAGATCTCAGGGACCTTGGGCGAGATTTCACTGCAGCTCTCGTGAGAACTCTTGAATTGGGGCGAGATTTTACTCCCAGTCTTGTGAGATCTCCTCCAAACCTTGGCGACGTCAGTGCCAATCTCGTGAGATCTCATGGCTATTGAGCGAGACTTCAATCTAAATATCGTGGGACTGATGGGCATCGGGTGAGATTTTACTCAATATCTCGTCTGATCTCAGGGACATTCGGGTGAGGTTTCCCTCCGAATATCCTGAGGTCACAATGACATCGGGCGAGATTTCACTACAAATGTCTTGAGGCATCAGGGACCTTGGGCGAGATTTCACTCCAAATCGTGTGAGATCTCTTGGGATTCAGCTGAGATTTTTATCCAAATCTCGTGTGCTCTCTTCCAAATGTGGAGACCTCAGGCCAAATGTCTTGAGATCTCATGGAAAAGAGGTGAGATTTCACTCTCAATTTCGCGATATCTCATGGTCATTGGGCGAGACTTTACTGCAAATCTCGTGAGGTGTCATGGACATCGGGCGAGAATTCCCTCTCAATCTCATGAGATGTCATGGGCTTTGGGTGAGATTTCTCTCCAAATCCCTCGAGATCTCTTGGACTTTGGGCGAGATTTTCCTCCAGGGCCCATGAGATCTCACCCAAACTTTGGAGAGGTCAGTGCCCTTCTCCTGAGATCTCATGGATATTGCGTGACGGTTCAATCTAAATCTCGTGAGATCTCATGGACAATGGGCGAGACTGCACTCCAAATCTACGGAGGTTCCAATGACATCAGGCGAGATTTCCACAAATCTCGTGAGATATCAGGGACCCTGGTCGAGATTTCAGTCCAAATCTCATGAGGTCTCGACGACATTGGGCGAGATTTCATTACACATCTTGTGAGATATCGGGGAACTTGTGCGAGATTTCACTCCAACTCTGCTGAGGTCTCTTGTTCTTTGGGCGAGAGTTTACTCCAAGTCTTGTGAGATCTCATCCAACCTTGGAGACGTCCGTGCCAATCTCGCGAGGCCTCATAGATATTGAGGGAGATTTAATCTAAATCTCATGAGATCTCATGGACATTGGGCGAGATTTCACCCCAAATCTCCTGAGGTCACAATCACATTGGGCGAGATTTCCCTACGAATCTCCTGAGATATCAGCGACCTCGGGCGAGATTTCAATCCAAATATCGGGACGTCCCAATGACATTGGGCGACAGTTCACTAAACTCTCGTGAGAGAAAAGGGACCTAGGGCGACATTTCACTCCAACTCTCGTGAGATTTCTGGGAACTCGCGGATATTTCACTCCAAGGCTGGTGAGATCTCATCCAATGCTTGGAGACCTCAGGCCAAAACTCGTGAGATCTCAGGATACGGAGCGAGAATTCAATCTCTATCTTGTGAGATCTCAGGGACTTCAGGCGAGATGACTCCAAATCTCGTGAGTACTCACGAATATCGGGGGAGAGTTCACTCCAAATCTCGTGAGGTCTCAATCACCTCGGGCAGATTTCACTCCGAATCTCGTCAGTTTTCAGGGACCCTGGGCGAGGTTTCAGTCTATGTGTCGTGAGTTCTCATGGACATCGGGCG
Organism: Eumetopias jubatus; assembly: GCF_037043125.1. Taxonomy (NCBI): domain Eukaryota; kingdom Metazoa; phylum Chordata; class Mammalia; order Carnivora; family Otariidae; genus Eumetopias; species Eumetopias jubatus. The sequence goes on along the minus strand of NW_028274823.1, from coordinate 69,770,190 downwards.
AGATTTGACACCAAATCTCCTGAGATCGCATGGACATCGACGGAGATTTCACTCCGAATCTCCTGAGGTCCCAATGAGTTTGGGTGAGATTTCACTACAGATCTCGTGAGATAGCAGCAACCTTGGGCGAGATTCCTATCCGTTCATCGTGAGCTGTCAATGACATCGGGGGAGATTCAGTCCAAACCTCTTGAGATATCAGGGACCTTGGGCGAGATTTCACTCCCAATCTCGTGAGGTCTCATGGTCTTTGGGCGAGAGTTTACTCGCATCCCGTGAAATCTCACCCAAACCTTGGAGACCTCAAGGCCAACGTCGTGCGTTCTCGTGGATATGAGCGAGCTTCCCATCTAAATCTCGTGTGATCTCATCGATATCGGGCGAGATTTCACTCCACATCTCGTGAGATCTCATGGACATTGGGCGAGATTTCACTCCCAACTCCTGAGGTCACAATGACTTCGGGCGAGATTTCACTACATATCTCGTAATATTCAGGGACCTGGGCGAGATTTCCGTCGAAATCTCGTGAGGTCTCAATGACATCGCGTGAGATGACACTACAAATCTCGTGAGATAACAGGGAGTTTGGGCGAGATTTCACTCCAACTCTCAAGAGGACTCTTGGACGTTGAGCGAGATTTGACTCCACGTCTCGGAGATCTCATCCGAACCTTGGAGAATTCAATCCGCATCTCGGTAGATCTCATGGATATTGAGCGAGATTTCAATCTATAACTCGTGAGACCTCATGGACATCAGGCGAGAATTTACTCCAAATTTCGTGAAATCTCATGGACATCGGGTGACATGTCACTCCAAGTCTCCTGAGGTCACGATGACTTCGGCGAGATTTCAGTACCCACCTCGTCAGATTTCAGCGAACTTGGGCGAAATATCAATCCCAATCTCGTGAGGTCTCAATGTTACCGGGCGTAATTTCACTCCACTCTCGTGCGTGAAAAGGGGCCTTGGGCGAGATTTCACTCCAACTCTCGCGTGAGACCTCTTGGAATTCGGGGCTATCTTCCTCCAAGTCTCGTGAGAGCTCATCCAAACCTTGGAGCCTTCCTTCCAAATCTCGTGAGGTCTCATGCATATTGCGTGAGACTTCAATCTAAATCCCACGAGATAGCATGGGCATCGGGTGGGATTTGATTCCGAATCTCGTGAGATCTCATCCAAAACGTGCAGACCTCAGTCCAAATCTCATGAGATCTCCTGGACATTGGGCGAGATTTCCATCCAAATCTCGTGAGGTCTCAATGACATCGCGTGAGATGACACTCCAAACCGCGTGAGATGTTAGGGAGTTTGGGCGAGGTTTCACTCCAACTCTCAAGAGGATTCTTGGACGTTGAGCGAGATTTGACTCCACGTCTCGGAGATCTCATCCGAATCTTGGAGAATTCAGTCCAAATCTCGTGAGATCTCATGGACATGGAGGGAAATTGCACTCTAAATCTCGTGCGATCTCATGACATCAGGAGAGATTTTACTCCAAATCTCGGGAGATCTCATGGATATCGGGTCAGAGTTCTCTCCAAATCTCGTGAGATCATGGGCATTGGGCGAGATTTCACTCCAAATCTCTTGAGGTCACAATGACATGGGGCGAGATTTCCCTCTAATTCTCTTGAGCTCTCAGGGGCCTTGGGCAAGATTTCACTCCAAATCTCGTGAGATATCAGAGACCTGGCGCGATATTTCACTCCAAATCTCGCGAGGGCCCAATGACATCGGGCGAGATTTCAGTATAAATCTCTTGAGATATCAGGAAGCTTGGTTGAGATTTCACTCCAACTCTCGTGAGATCTCTTGGAATTCAGGGTATTTTCCTCCGAGTCTCGTGAGATCTCATCCAGACCTTGGAGACTTCAGTCCAAATCTCGTGAGATCTCGTGGCTATTGCGTGAGACTTCAATCTAAATCCCATGAGATGCCATGGGCATCGGGTGAGATTTTATTCCGAGTCTCGTGAGATCTCATCCAAAACGTGCAGACCTCAGTCCAAATCTCATGAGATCTCCTGGACATTGGGCGAGATTTCACTCCAAATCTCGTGAGGTCACAATGACATTGGGAGAGATTTCACTACAAACCTCGTGAGATATCAGCGAACTTGGGCGAGATTTCCATCCAAATCTCGTGAGGTCTCAATGACATCGGGCGAGGTTTCACTCAACTCTCGTGAGATAAAAGGGACCTAGGGCGAGATTTCACTCCACTCTCACTCTCGTGAGATCCTTTGGAATTCGGGGATCATTTCCTCCAAGTCTCTTGAGCTCTCATCCAATCCTTGGAGACTTCCGTCCAAATCCCGTGAGATCTCAGGATATTGAGGCAGAATTCACTCTATATCTCGTGAGAAATCATGGACATCAGGCGAGATTAGTCCAAATCTCGTGAGATCGTATGGACATCGCGTGAGAATTCATTCCAAATCTCGTGATATGTCATGGACATTGGAGGCGATTTCACTCCAAATACCATGTGGTCTCAATGACCTCGGGCAGATTTCTCTCCAAATCTCGTGAGATATCAGGGACGACCGTGGGCGAGCTTTCAATCTAAATCTCGTGAGATCTCATGGACATCGGGCGAGATTTGCCACCAAGGCTCCTGAGATCTCATGGGCATCGGTTCAGATTTCACTCCAAATCTCATGACATCTCATGGATTTTAGGCGAGGTTTCACTCCATTCCTCCTGAGGTCACAATGAGATCGGGCGAGATTTCACGACAAATCTCGTGAGATCTCAGGGACCTTGGGCGAGATTTCACTGCAGCTCTCGTGAGAACTCTTGAATTGGGGCGAGATTTTACTCCCAGTCTTGTGAGATCTCCTCCAAACCTTGGCGACGTCAGTGCCAATCTCGTGAGATCTCATGGCTATTGAGCGAGACTTCAATCTAAATATCGTGGGACTGATGGGCATCGGGTGAGATTTTACTCAATATCTCGTCTGATCTCAGGGACATTCGGGTGAGGTTTCCCTCCGAATATCCTGAGGTCACAATGACATCGGGCGAGATTTCACTACAAATGTCTTGAGGCATCAGGGACCTTGGGCGAGATTTCACTCCAAATCGTGTGAGATCTCTTGGGATTCAGCTGAGATTTTTATCCAAATCTCGTGTGCTCTCTTCCAAATGTGGAGACCTCAGGCCAAATGTCTTGAGATCTCATGGAAAAGAGGTGAGATTTCACTCTCAATTTCGCGATATCTCATGGTCATTGGGCGAGACTTTACTGCAAATCTCGTGAGGTGTCATGGACATCGGGCGAGAATTCCCTCTCAATCTCATGAGATGTCATGGGCTTTGGGTGAGATTTCTCTCCAAATCCCTCGAGATCTCTTGGACTTTGGGCGAGATTTTCCTCCAGGGCCCATGAGATCTCACCCAAACTTTGGAGAGGTCAGTGCCCTTCTCCTGAGATCTCATGGATATTGCGTGACGGTTCAATCTAAATCTCGTGAGATCTCATGGACAATGGGCGAGACTGCACTCCAAATCTACGGAGGTTCCAATGACATCAGGCGAGATTTCCACAAATCTCGTGAGATATCAGGGACCCTGGTCGAGATTTCAGTCCAAATCTCATGAGGTCTCGACGACATTGGGCGAGATTTCATTACACATCTTGTGAGATATCGGGGAACTTGTGCGAGATTTCACTCCAACTCTGCTGAGGTCTCTTGTTCTTTGGGCGAGAGTTTACTCCAAGTCTTGTGAGATCTCATCCAACCTTGGAGACGTCCGTGCCAATCTCGCGAGGCCTCATAGATATTGAGGGAGATTTAATCTAAATCTCATGAGATCTCATGGACATTGGGCGAGATTTCACCCCAAATCTCCTGAGGTCACAATCACATTGGGCGAGATTTCCCTACGAATCTCCTGAGATATCAGCGACCTCGGGCGAGATTTCAATCCAAATATCGGGACGTCCCAATGACATTGGGCGACAGTTCACTAAACTCTCGTGAGAGAAAAGGGACCTAGGGCGACATTTCACTCCAACTCTCGTGAGATTTCTGGGAACTCGCGGATATTTCACTCCAAGGCTGGTGAGATCTCATCCAATGCTTGGAGACCTCAGGCCAAAACTCGTGAGATCTCAGGATACGGAGCGAGAATTCAATCTCTATCTTGTGAGATCTCAGGGACTTCAGGCGAGATGACTCCAAATCTCGTGAGTACTCACGAATATCGGGGGAGAGTTCACTCCAAATCTCGTGAGGTCTCAATCACCTCGGGCAGATTTCACTCCGAATCTCGTCAGTTTTCAGGGACCCTGGGCGAGGTTTCAGTCTATGTGTCGTGAGTTCTCATGGACATCGGGCGAGATTTGACACCAAATCTCCTGAGATCGCATGGACATCGACGGAGATTTCACTCCGAATCTCCTGAGGTCCCAATGAGTTTGGGTGAGATTTCACTACAGATCTCGTGAGATAGCAGCAACCTTGGGCGAGATTCCTATCCGTTCATCGTGAGCTGTCAATGACATCGGGGGAGATTCAGTCCAAACCTCTTGAGATATCAGGGACCTTGGGCGAGATTTCACTCCCAATCTCGTGAGGTCTCATGGTCTTTGGGCGAGAGTTTACTCGCATCCCGTGAAATCTCACCCAAACCTTGGAGACCTCAAGGCCAACGTCGTGCGTTCTCGTGGATATGAGCGAGCTTCCCATCTAAATCTCGTGTGATCTCATCGATATCGGGCGAGATTTCACTCCACATCTCGTGAGATCTCATGGACATTGGGCGAGATTTCACTCCCAACTCCTGAGGTCACAATGACTTCGGGCGAGATTTCACTACATATCTCGTAATATTCAGGGACCTGGGCGAGATTTCCGTCGAAATCTCGTGAGGTCTCAATGACATCGCGTGAGATGACACTACAAATCTCGTGAGATAACAGGGAGTTTGGGCGAGATTTCACTCCAACTCTCAAGAGGACTCTTGGACGTTGAGCGAGATTTGACTCCACGTCTCGGAGATCTCATCCGAACCTTGGAGAATTCAATCCGCATCTCGGTAGATCTCATGGATATTGAGCGAGATTTCAATCTATAACTCGTGAGACCTCATGGACATCAGGCGAGAATTTACTCCAAATTTCGTGAAATCTCATGGACATCGGGTGACATGTCACTCCAAGTCTCCTGAGGTCACGATGACTTCGGCGAGATTTCAGTACCCACCTCGTCAGATTTCAGCGAACTTGGGCGAAATATCAATCCCAATCTCGTGAGGTCTCAATGTTACCGGGCGTAATTTCACTCCACTCTCGTGCGTGAAAAGGGGCCTTGGGCGAGATTTCACTCCAACTCTCGCGTGAGACCTCTTGGAATTCGGGGCTATCTTCCTCCAAGTCTCGTGAGAGCTCATCCAAACCTTGGAGCCTTCCTTCCAAATCTCGTGAGGTCTCATGCATATTGCGTGAGACTTCAATCTAAATCCCACGAGATAGCATGGGCATCGGGTGGGATTTGATTCCGAATCTCGTGAGATCTCATCCAAAACGTGCAGACCTCAGTCCAAATCTCATGAGATCTCCTGGACATTGGGCGAGATTTCCATCCAAATCTCGTGAGGTCTCAATGACATCGCGTGAGATGACACTCCAAACCGCGTGAGATGTTAGGGAGTTTGGGCGAGGTTTCACTCCAACTCTCAAGAGGATTCTTGGACGTTGAGCGAGATTTGACTCCACGTCTCGGAGATCTCATCCGAATCTTGGAGAATTCAGTCCAAATCTCGTGAGATCTCATGGACATGGAGGGAAATTGCACTCTAAATCTCGTGCGATCTCATGACATCAGGAGAGATTTTACTCCAAATCTCGGGAGATCTCATGGATATCGGGTCAGAGTTCTCTCCAAATCTCGTGAGATCATGGGCATTGGGCGAGATTTCACTCCAAATCTCTTGAGGTCACAATGACATGGGGCGAGATTTCCCTCTAATTCTCTTGAGCTCTCAGGGGCCTTGGGCAAGATTTCACTCCAAATCTCGTGAGATATCAGAGACCTGGCGCGATATTTCACTCCAAATCTCGCGAGGGCCCAATGACATCGGGCGAGATTTCAGTATAAATCTCTTGAGATATCAGGAAGCTTGGTTGAGATTTCACTCCAACTCTCGTGAGATCTCTTGGAATTCAGGGTATTTTCCTCCGAGTCTCGTGAGATCTCATCCAGACCTTGGAGACTTCAGTCCAAATCTCGTGAGATCTCGTGGCTATTGCGTGAGACTTCAATCTAAATCCCATGAGATGCCATGGGCATCGGGTGAGATTTTATTCCGAGTCTCGTGAGATCTCATCCAAAACGTGCAGACCTCAGTCCAAATCTCATGAGATCTCCTGGACATTGGGCGAGATTTCACTCCAAATCTCGTGAGGTCACAATGACATTGGGAGAGATTTCACTACAAACCTCGTGAGATATCAGCGAACTTGGGCGAGATTTCCATCCAAATCTCGTGAGGTCTCAATGACATCGGGCGAGGTTTCACTCAACTCTCGTGAGATAAAAGGGACCTAGGGCGAGATTTCACTCCACTCTCACTCTCGTGAGATCCTTTGGAATTCGGGGATCATTTCCTCCAAGTCTCTTGAGCTCTCATCCAATCCTTGGAGACTTCCGTCCAAATCCCGTGAGATCTCAGGATATTGAGGCAGAATTCACTCTATATCTCGTGAGAAATCATGGACATCAGGCGAGATTAGTCCAAATCTCGTGAGATCGTATGGACATCGCGTGAGAATTCATTCCAAATCTCGTGATATGTCATGGACATTGGAGGCGATTTCACTCCAAATACCATGTGGTCTCAATGACCTCGGGCAGATTTCTCTCCAAATCTCGTGAGATATCAGGGACGACCGTGGGCGAGCTTTCAATCTAAATCTCGTGAGATCTCATGGACATCGGGCGAGATTTGCCACCAAGGCTCCTGAGATCTCATGGGCATCGGTTCAGATTTCACTCCAAATCTCATGACATCTCATGGATTTTAGGCGAGGTTTCACTCCATTCCTCCTGAGGTCACAATGAGATCGGGCGAGATTTCACGACAAATCTCGTGAGATCTCAGGGACCTTGGGCGAGATTTCACTGCAGCTCTCGTGAGAACTCTTGAATTGGGGCGAGATTTTACTCCCAGTCTTGTGAGATCTCCTCCAAACCTTGGCGACGTCAGTGCCAATCTCGTGAGATCTCATGGCTATTGAGCGAGACTTCAATCTAAATATCGTGGGACTGATGGGCATCGGGTGAGATTTTACTCAATATCTCGTCTGATCTCAGGGACATTCGGGTGAGGTTTCCCTCCGAATATCCTGAGGTCACAATGACATCGGGCGAGATTTCGCTACAAATGTCTTGAGGCATCAGGGACCTTGGGCGAGATTTCACTCCAAATCGTGTGAGATCTCTTGGGATTCAGCTGAGATTTTTATCCAAATCTCGTGTGCTCTCTTCCAAATGTGGAGACCTCAGGCCAAATGTCTTGAGATCTCATGGAAAAGAGGTGAGATTTCACTCTCAATTTCGCGATATCTCATGGTCATTGGGCGAGACTTTACTGCAAATCTCGTGAGGTGTCATGGACATCGGGCGAGAATTCCCTCTCAATCTCATGAGATGTCATGGGCTTTGGGTGAGATTTCTCTCCAAATCCCTCGAGATCTCTTGGACTTTGGGCGAGATTTTCCTCCAGGGCCCATGAGATCTCACCCAAACTTTGGAGAGGTCAGTGCCCTTCTCCTGAGATCTCATGGATATTGCGTGACGGTTCAATCTAAATCTCGTGAGATCTCATGGACAATGGGCGAGACTGCACTCCAAATCTACGGAGGTTCCAATGACATCAGGCGAGATTTCCACAAATCTCGTGAGATATCAGGGACCCTGGTCGAGATTTCAGTCCAAATCTCATGAGGTCTCGACGACATTGGGCGAGATTTCATTACACATCTTGTGAGATATCGGGGAACTTGTGCGAGATTTCACTCCAACTCTGCTGAGGTCTCTTGTTCTTTGGGCGAGAGTTTACTCCAAGTCTTGTGAGATCTCATCCAACCTTGGAGACGTCCGTGCCAATCTCGCGAGGCCTCATAGATATTGAGGGAGATTTAATCTAAATCTCATGAGATCTCATGGACATTGGGCGAGATTTCACCCCAAATCTCCTGAGGTCACAATCACATTGGGCGAGATTTCCCTACGAATCTCCTGAGATATCAGCGACCTCGGGCGAGATTTCAATCCAAATATCGGGACGTCCCAATGACATTGGGCGACAGTTCACTAAACTCTCGTGAGAGAAAAGGGACCAAGGGCGACATTTCACTCCAACTCTCGTGAGATTTCTGGGAACTCGCGGATATTTCACTCCAAGGCTGGTGAGATCTCATCCAATGCTTGGAGACCTCAGGCCAAAACTCGTGAGATCTCAGGATACGGAGCGAGAATTCAATCTCTATCTTGTGAGATCTCAGGGACTTCAGGCGAGATGACTCCAAATCTCGTGAGTACTCACGAATATCGGGGGAGAGTTCATTCCAAATCTCGTGAGGTCTCAATCACCTCGGGCAGATTTCACTCCGAATCTCGTCAGTTTTCAGGGACCCTGGGCGAGGTTTCAGTCTATGTGTCGTGAGTTCTCATGGACATCGGGCGAGATTTGACACCAAATCTCCTGAGATCGCATGGACATCGACGGAGATTTCACTCCGAATCTCCTGAGGTCCCAATGAGTTTGGGTGAGATTTCACTACAGATCTCGTGAGATAGCAGCAACCTTGGGCGAGATTCCTATCCGTTCATCGTGAGCTGTCAATGACATCGGGGGAGATTCAGTCCAAACCTCTTGAGATATCAGGGACCTTGGGCGAGATTTCACTCCCAATCTCGTGAGGTCTCATGGTCTTTGGGCGAGAGTTTACTCGCATCCCGTGAAATCTCACCCAAACCTTGGAGACCTCAAGGCCAACGTCGTGCGTTCTCGTGGATATGAGCGAGCTTCCCATCTAAATCTCGTGTGATCTCATCGATATCGGGCGAGATTTCACTCCACATCTCGTGAGATCTCATGGACATTGGGCGAGATTTCACTCCCAACTCCTGAGGTCACAATGACTTCGGGCGAGATTTCACTACATATCTCGTAATATTCAGGGACCTGGGCGAGATTTCCGTCGAAATCTCGTGAGGTCTCAATGACATCGCGTGAGATGACACTACAAATCTCGTGAGATAACAGGGAGTTTGGGCGAGATTTCACTCCAACTCTCAAGAGGACTCTTGGACATTGAGCGAGATTTGACTCCACGTCTCGGAGATCTCATCCGAACCTTGGAGAATTCAATCCGCATCTCGGTAGATCTCATGGATATTGAGCGAGATTTCAATCTATAACTCGTGAGACCTCATGGACATCAGGCGAGAATTTACTCCAAATTTCGTGAAATCTCATGGACATCGGGTGACATGTCACTCCAAGTCTCCTGAGGTCACGATGACTTCGGCGAGATTTCAGTACCCACCTCGTCAGATTTCAGCGAACTTGGGCGAAATATCAATCCCAATCTCGTGAGGTCTCAATGTTACCGGGCGTAATTTCACTCCACTCTCGTGCGTGAAAAGGGGCCTTGGGCGAGATTTCACTCCAACTCTCGCGTGAGACCTCTTGGAATTCGGGGCTATCTTCCTCCAAGTCTCGTGAGAGCTCATCCAAACCTTGGAGCCTTCCGTCCAAATCTCGTGAGGTCTCATGCATATTGCGTGAGACTTCAATCTAAATCCCACGAGATAGCATGGGCATCGGGTGGGATTTGATTCCGAATCTCGTGAGATCTCATCCAAAACGTGCAGACCTCAGTCCAAATCTCATGAGATCTCCTGGACATTGGGCGAGATTTCCATCCAAATCTCGTGAGGTCTCAATGACATCGCGTGAGATGACACTCCAAACCGCGTGAGATGTTAGGGAGTTTGGGCGAGGTTTCACTCCAACTCTCAAGAGGATTCTTGGACGTTGAGCGAGATTTGACTCCACGTCTCGGAGATCTCATCCGAATCTTGGAGAATTCAGTCCAAATCTCGTGAGATCTCATGGACATGGAGGGAAATTGCACTCTAAATCTCGTGCGATCTCATGACATCAGGAGAGATTTTACTCCAAATCTCGGGAGATCTCATGGATATCGGGTCAGAGTTCTCTCCAAATCTCGTGAGATCATGGGCATTGGGCGAGATTTCACTCCAAATCTCTTGAGGTCACAATGACATGGGGCGAGATTTCCCTCTAATTCTCTTGAGCTCTCAGGGGCCTTGGGCAAGATTTCACTCCAAATCTCGTGAGATATCAGAGACCTGGCGCGATATTTCACTCCAAATCTCGCGAGGGCCCAATGACATCGGGCGAGATTTCAGTATAAATCTCTTGAGATATCAGGAAGCTTGGTTGAGATTTCACTCCAACTCTCGTGAGATCTCTTGGAATTCAGGGTATTTTCCTCCGAGTCTCGTGAGATCTCATCCAGACCTTGGAGACTTCAGTCCAAATCTCGTGAGATCTCGTGGCTATTGCGTGAGACTTCAATCTAAATCCCATGAGATGCCATGGGCATCGGGTGAGATTTTATTCCGAGTCTCGTGAGATCTCATCCAAAACGTGCAGACCTCAGTCCAAATCTCATGAGATCTCCTGGACATTGGGCGAGATTTCACTCCAAATCTCGTGAGGTCACAATGACATTGGGAGAGATTTCACTACAAACCTCGTGAGATATCAGCGAACTTGGGCGAGATTTCCATCCAAATCTCGTGAGGTCTCAATGACATCGGGCGAGGTTTCACTCAACTCTCGTGAGATAAAAGGGACCTAGGGCGAGATTTCACTCCACTCTCACTCTCGTGAGATCCTTTGGAATTCGGGGATCATTTCCTCCAAGTCTCTTGAGCTCTCATCCAATCCTTGGAGACTTCCGTCCAAATCCCGTGAGATCTCAGGATATTGAGGCAGAATTCACTCTATATCTCGTGAGAAATCATGGACATCAGGCGAGATTAGTCCAAATCTCGTGAGATCGTATGGACATCGCGTGAGAATTCATTCCAAATCTCGTGATATGTCATGGACATTGGAGGCGATTTCACTCCAAATACCATGTGGTCTCAATGACCTCGGGCAGATTTCTCTCCAAATCTCGTGAGATATCAGGGACGACCGTGGGCGAGCTTTCAATCTAAATCTCGTGAGATCTCATGGACATCGGGCGAGATTTGCCACCAAGGCTCCTGAGATCTCATGGGCATCGGTTCAGATTTCACTCCAAATCTCATGACATCTCATGGATTTTAGGCGAGGTTTCACTCCATTCCTCCTGAGGTCACAATGAGATCGGGCGAGATTTCACGACAAATCTCGTGAGATCTCAGGGACCTTGGGCGAGATTTCACTGCAGCTCTCGTGAGAACTCTTGAATTGGGGCGAGATTTTACTCCCAGTCTTGTGAGATCTCCTCCAAACCTTGGCGACGTCAGTGCCAATCTCGTGAGATCTCATGGCTATTGAGCGAGACTTCAATCTAAATATCGTGGGACTGATGGGCATCGGGTGAGATTTTACTCAATATCTCGTCTGATCTCAGGGACATTCGGGTGAGGTTTCCCTCCGAATATCCTGAGGTCACAATGACATCGGGCGAGATTTCGCTACAAATGTCTTGAGGCATCAGGGACCTTGGGCGAGATTTCACTCCAAATCGTGTGAGATCTCTTGGGATTCAGCTGAGATTTTTATCCAAATCTCGTGTGCTCTCTTCCAAATGTGGAGACCTCAGGCCAAATGTCTTGAGATCTCATGGAAAAGAGGTGAGATTTCACTCTCAATTTCGCGATATCTCATGGTCATTGGGCGAGACTTTACTGCAAATCTCGTGAGGTGTCATGGACATCGGGCGAGAATTCCCTCTCAATCTCATGAGATGTCATGGGCTTTGGGTGAGATTTCTCTCCAAATCCCTCGAGATCTCTTGGACTTTGGGCGAGATTTTCCTCCAGGGCCCATGAGATCTCACCCAAACTTTGGAGAGGTCAGTGCCCTTCTCCTGAGATCTCATGGATATTGCGTGACGGTTCAATCTAAATCTCGTGAGATCTCATGGACAATGGGCGAGACTGCACTCCAAATCTACGGAGGTTCCAATGACATCAGGCGAGATTTCCACAAATCTCGTGAGATATCAGGGACCCTGGTCGAGATTTCAGTCCAAATCTCATGAGGTCTCGACGACATTGGGCGAGATTTCATTACACATCTTGTGAGATATCGGGGAACTTGTGCGAGATTTCACTCCAACTCTGCTGAGGTCTCTTGTTCTTTGGGCGAGAGTTTACTCCAAGTCTTGTGAGATCTCATCCAACCTTGGAGACGTCCGTGCCAATCTCGCGAGGCCTCATAGATATTGAGGGAGATTTAATCTAAATCTCATGAGATCTCATGGACATTGGGCGAGATTTCACCCCAAATCTCCTGAGGTCACAATCACATTGGGCGAGATTTCCCTACGAATCTCCTGAGATATCAGCGACCTCGGGCGAGATTTCAATCCAAATATCGGGACGTCCCAATGACATTGGGCGACAGTTCACTAAACTCTCGTGAGAGAAAAGGGACCAAGGGCGACATTTCACTCCAACTCTCGTGAGATTTCTGGGAACTCGCGGATATTTCACTCCAAGGCTGGTGAGATCTCATCCAATGCTTGGAGACCTCAGGCCAAAACTCGTGAGATCTCAGGATATGGAGCGAGAATTCAATCTCTATCTTGTGAGATCTCAGGGACTTCAGGCGAGATGACTCCAAATCTCGTGAGTACTCACGAATATCGGGGGAGAGTTCACTCCAAATCTCGTGAGGTCTCAATCACCTCGGGCAGATTTCACTCCGAATCTCGTCAGTTTTCAGGGACCCTGGGCGAGGTTTCAGTCTATGTGTCGTGAGTTCTCATGGACATCGGGCGAGATTTGACACCAAATCTCCTGAGATCGCATGGACATCGACGGAGATTTCACTCCGAATCTCCTGAGGTCCCAATGAGTTTGGGTGAGATTTCACTACAGATCTCGTGAGATAGCAGCAACCTTGGGCGAGATTCCTATCCGTTCATCGTGAGCTGTCAATGACATCGGGGGAGATTCAGTCCAAACCTCTTGAGATATCAGGGACCTTGGGCGAGATTTCACTCCCAATCTCGTGAGGTCTCATGGTCTTTGGGCGAGAGTTTACTCGCATCCCGTGAAATCTCACCCAAACCTTGGAGACCTCAAGGCCAACGTCGTGCGTTCTCGTGGATATGAGCGAGCTTCCCATCTAAATCTCGTGTGATCTCATCGATATCGGGCGAGATTTCACTCCACATCTCGTGAGATCTCATGGACATTGGGCGAGATTTCACTCCCAACTCCTGAGGTCACAATGACTTCGGGCGAGATTTCACTACATATCTCGTAATATTCAGGGACCTGGGCGAGATTTCCGTCGAAATCTCGTGAGGTCTCAATGACATCGCGTGAGATGACACTACAAATCTCGTGAGATAACAGGGAGTTTGGGCGAGATTTCACTCCAACTCTCAAGAGGACTCTTGGACGTTGAGCGAGATTTGACTCCACGTCTCGGAGATCTCATCCGAACCTTGGAGAATTCAATCCGCATCTCGGTAGATCTCATGGATATTGAGCGAGATTTCAATCTATAACTCGTGAGACCTCATGGACATCAGGCGAGAATTTACTCCAAATTTCGTGAAATCTCATGGACATCGGGTGACATGTCACTCCAAGTCTCCTGAGGTCACGATGACTTCGGCGAGATTTCAGTACCCACCTCGTCAGATTTCAGCGAACTTGGGCGAAATATCAATCCCAATCTCGTGAGGTCTCAATGTTACCGGGCGTAATTTCACTCCACTCTCGTGCGTGAAAAGGGGCCTTGGGCGAGATTTCACTCCAACTCTCGCGTGAGACCTCTTGGAATTCGGGGCTATCTTCCTCCAAGTCTCGTGAGAGCTCATCCAAACCTTGGAGCCTTCCGTCCAAATCTCGTGAGGTCTCATGCATATTGCGTGAGACTTCAATCTAAATCCCACGAGATAGCATGGGCATCGGGTGGGATTTGATTCCGAATCTCGTGAGATCTCATCCAAAACGTGCAGACCTCAGTCCAAATCTCATGAGATCTCCTGGACATTGGGCGAGATTTCCATCCAAATCTCGTGAGGTCTCAATGACATCGCGTGAGATGACACTACAAACCGCGTGAGATGTTAGGGAGTTTGGGCGAGGTTTCACTCCAACTCTCAAGAGGATTCTTGGACGTTGAGCGAGATTTGACTCCACGTCTCGGAGATCTCATCCGAATCTTGGAGAATTCAGTCCAAATCTCGTGAGATCTCATGGACATGGAGGGAAATTGCACTCTAAATCTCGTGCGATCTCATGACATCAGGAGAGATTTTACTCCAAATCTCGGGAGATCTCATGGATATCGGGTCAGAGTTCTCTCCAAATCTCGTGAGATCATGGGCATTGGGCGAGATTTCACTCCAAATCTCTTGAGGTCACAATGACATGGGGCGAGATTTCCCTCTAATTCTCTTGAGCTCTCAGGGGCCTTGGGCAAGATTTCACTCCAAATCTCGTGAGATATCAGAGACCTGGCGCGATATTTCACTCCAAATCTCGCGAGGGCCCAATGACATCGGGCGAGATTTCAGTATAAATCTCTTGAGATATCAGGAAGCTTGGTTGAGATTTCACTCCAACTCTCGTGAGATCTCTTGGAATTCAGGGTATTTTCCTCCGAGTCTCGTGAGATCTCATCCAGACCTTGGAGACTTCAGTCCAAATCTCGTGAGATCTCGTGGCTATTGCGTGAGACTTCAATCTAAATCCCATGAGATGCCATGGGCATCGGGTGAGATTTTATTCCGAGTCTCGTGAGATCTCATCCAAAACGTGCAGACCTCAGTCCAAATCTCATGAGATCTCCTGGACATTGGGCGAGATTTCACTCCAAATCTCGTGAGGTCACAATGACATTGGGAGAGATTTCACTACAAACCTCGTGAGATATCAGCGAACTTGGGCGAGATTTCCATCCAAATCTCGTGAGGTCTCAATGACATCGGGCGAGGTTTCACTCAACTCTCGTGAGATAAAAGGGACCTAGGGCGAGATTTCACTCCACTCTCACTCTCGTGAGATCCTTTGGAATTCGGGGATCATTTCCTCCAAGTCTCTTGAGCTCTCATCCAATCCTTGGAGACTTCCGTCCAAATCCCGTGAGATCTCAGGATATTGAGGCAGAATTCACTCTATATCTCGTGAGAAATCATGGACATCAGGCGAGATTAGTCCAAATCTCGTGAGATCGTATGGACATCGCGTGAGAATTCATTCCAAATCTCGTGATATGTCATGGACATTGGAGGCGATTTCACTCCAAATACCATGTGGTCTCAATGACCTCGGGCAGATTTCTCTCCAAATCTCGTGAGATATCAGGGACGACCGTGGGCGAGCTTTCAATCTAAATCTCGTGAGATCTCATGGACATCGGGCGAGATTTGCCACCAAGGCTCCTGAGATCTCATGGGCATCGGTTCAGATTTCACTCCAAATCTCATGACATCTCATGGATTTTAGGCGAGGTTTCACTCCATTCCTCCTGAGGTCACAATGAGATCGGGCGAGATTTCACGACAAATCTCGTGAGATCTCAGGGACCTTGGGCGAGATTTCACTGCAGCTCTCGTGAGAACTCTTGAATTGGGGCGAGATTTTACTCCCAGTCTTGTGAGATCTCCTCCAAACCTTGGCGACGTCAGTGCCAATCTCGTGAGATCTCATGGCTATTGAGCGAGACTTCAATCTAAATATCGTGGGACTGATGGGCATCGGGTGAGATTTTACTCAATATCTCGTCTGATCTCAGGGACATTCGGGTGAGGTTTCCCTCCGAATATCCTGAGGTCACAATGACATCGGGCGAGATTTCGCTACAAATGTCTTGAGGCATCAGGGACCTTGGGCGAGATTTCACTCCAAATCGTGTGAGATCTCTTGGGATTCAGCTGAGATTTTTATCCAAATCTCGTGTGCTCTCTTCCAAATGTGGAGACCTCAGGCCAAATGTCTTGAGATCTCATGGAAAAGAGGTGAGATTTCACTCTCAATTTCGCGATATCTCATGGTCATTGGGCGAGACTTTACTGCAAATCTCGTGAGGTGTCATGGACATCGGGCGAGAATTCCCTCTCAATCTCATGAGATGTCATGGGCTTTGGGTGAGATTTCTCTCCAAATCCCTCGAGATCTCTTGGACTTTGGGCGAGATTTTCCTCCAGGGCCCATGAGATCTCACCCAAACTTTGGAGAGGTCAGTGCCCTTCTCCTGAGATCTCATGGATATTGCGTGACGGTTCAATCTAAATCTCGTGAGATCTCATGGACAATGGGCGAGACTGCACTCCAAATCTACGGAGGTTCCAATGACATCAGGCGAGATTTCCACAAATCTCGTGAGATATCAGGGACCCTGGTCGAGATTTCAGTCCAAATCTCATGAGGTCTCGACGACATTGGGCGAGATTTCATTACACATCTTGTGAGATATCGGGGAACTTGTGCGAGATTTCACTCCAACTCTGCTGAGGTCTCTTGTTCTTTGGGCGAGAGTTTACTCCAAGTCTTGTGAGATCTCATCCAACCTTGGAGACGTCCGTGCCAATCTCGCGAGGCCTCATAGATATTGAGGGAGATTTAATCTAAATCTCATGAGATCTCATGGACATTGGGCGAGATTTCACCCCAAATCTCCTGAGGTCACAATCACATTGGGCGAGATTTCCCTACGAATCTCCTGAGATATCAGCGACCTCGGGCGAGATTTCAATCCAAATATCGGGACGTCCCAATGACATTGGGCGACAGTTCACTAAACTCTCGTGAGAGAAAAGGGACCAAGGGCGACATTTCACTCCAACTCTCGTGAGATTTCTGGGAACTCGCGGATATTTCACTCCAAGGCTGGTGAGATCTCATCCAATGCTTGGAGACCTCAGGCCAAAACTCGTGAGATCTCAGGATATGGAGCGAGAATTCAATCTCTATCTTGTGAGATCTCAGGGACTTCAGGCGAGATGACTCCAAATCTCGTGAGTACTCACGAATATCGGGGGAGAGTTCACTCCAAATCTCGTGAGGTCTCAATCACCTCGGGCAGATTTCACTCCGAATCTCGTCAGTTTTCAGGGACCCTGGGCGAGGTTTCAGTCTATGTGTCGTGAGTTCTCATGGACATCGGGCGAGATTTGACACCAAATCTCCTGAGATCGCATGGACATCGACGGAGATTTCACTCCGAATCTCCTGAGGTCCCAATGAGTTTGGGTGAGATTTCACTACAGATCTCGTGAGATAGCAGCAACCTTGGGCGAGATTCCTATCCGTTCATCGTGAGCTGTCAATGACATCGGGGGAGATTCAGTCCAAACCTCTTGAGATATCAGGGACCTTGGGCGAGATTTCACTCCCAATCTCGTGAGGTCTCATGGTCTTTGGGCGAGAGTTTACTCGCATCCCGTGAAATCTCACCCAAACCTTGGAGACCTCAAGGCCAACGTCGTGCGTTCTCGTGGATATGAGCGAGCTTCCCATCTAAATCTCGTGTGATCTCATCGATATCGGGCGAGATTTCACTCCACATCTCGTGAGATCTCATGGACATTGGGCGAGATTTCACTCCCAACTCCTGAGGTCACAATGACTTCGGGCGAGATTTCACTACATATCTCGTAATATTCAGGGACCTGGGCGAGATTTCCGTCGAAATCTCGTGAGGTCTCAATGACATCGCGTGAGATGACACTACAAATCTCGTGAGATAACAGGGAGTTTGGGCGAGATTTCACTCCAACTCTCAAGAGGACTCTTGGACGTTGAGCGAGATTTGACTCCACGTCTCGGAGATCTCATCCGAACCTTGGAGAATTCAATCCGCATCTCGGTAGATCTCATGGATATTGAGCGAGATTTCAATCTATAACTCGTGAGACCTCATGGACATCAGGCGAGAATTTACTCCAAATTTCGTGAAATCTCATGGACATCGGGTGACATGTCACTCCAAGTCTCCTGAGGTCACGATGACTTCGGCGAGATTTCAGTACCCACCTCGTCAGATTTCAGCGAACTTGGGCGAAATATCAATCCCAATCTCGTGAGGTCTCAATGTTACCGGGCGTAATTTCACTCCACTCTCGTGCGTGAAAAGGGGCCTTGGGCGAGATTTCACTCCAACTCTCGCGTGAGACCTCTTGGAATTCGGGGCTATCTTCCTCCAAGTCTCGTGAGAGCTCATCCAAACCTTGGAGCCTTCCGTCCAAATCTCGTGAGGTCTCATGCATATTGCGTGAGACTTCAATCTAAATCCCACGAGATAGCATGGGCATCGGGTGGGATTTGATTCCGAATCTCGTGAGATCTCATCCAAAACGTGCAGACCTCAGTCCAAATCTCATGAGATCTCCTGGACATTGGGCGAGATTTCCATCCAAATCTCGTGAGGTCTCAATGACATCGCGTGAGATGACACTACAAACCGCGTGAGATGTTAGGGAGTTTGGGCGAGGTTTCACTCCAACTCTCAAGAGGATTCTTGGACGTTGAGCGAGATTTGACTCCACGTCTCGGAGATCTCATCCGAATCTTGGAGAATTCAGTCCAAATCTCGTGAGATCTCATGGACATGGAGGGAAATTGCACTCTAAATCTCGTGCGATCTCATGACATCAGGAGAGATTTTACTCCAAATCTCGGGAGATCTCATGGATATCGGGTCAGAGTTCTCTCCAAATCTCGTGAGATCATGGGCATTGGGCGAGATTTCACTCCAAATCTCTTGAGGTCACAATGACATGGGGCGAGATTTCCCTCTAATTCTCTTGAGCTCTCAGGGGCCTTGGGCAAGATTTCACTCCAAATCTCGTGAGATATCAGAGACCTGGCGCGATATTTCACTCCAAATCTCGCGAGGGCCCAATGACATCGGGCGAGATTTCAGTATAAATCTCTTGAGATATCAGGAAGCTTGGTTGAGATTTCACTCCAACTCTCGTGAGATCTCTTGGAATTCAGGGTATTTTCCTCCGAGTCTCGTGAGATCTCATCCAGACCTTGGAGACTTCAGTCCAAATCTCGTGAGATCTCGTGGCTATTGCGTGAGACTTCAATCTAAATCCCATGAGATGCCATGGGCATCGGGTGAGATTTTATTCCGAGTCTCGTGAGATCTCATCCAAAACGTGCAGACCTCAGTCCAAATCTCATGAGATCTCCTGGACATTGGGCGAGATTTCACTCCAAATCTCGTGAGGTCACAATGACATTGGGAGAGATTTCACTACAAACCTCGTGAGATATCAGCGAACTTGGGCGAGATTTCCATCCAAATCTCGTGAGGTCTCAATGACATCGGGCGAGGTTTCACTCAACTCTCGTGAGATAAAAGGGACCTAGGGCGAGATTTCACTCCACTCTCACTCTCGTGAGATCCTTTGGAATTCGGGGATCATTTCCTCCAAGTCTCTTGAGCTCTCATCCAATCCTTGGAGACTTCCGTCCAAATCCCGTGAGATCTCAGGATATTGAGGCAGAATTCACTCTATATCTCGTGAGAAATCATGGACATCAGGCGAGATTAGTCCAAATCTCGTGAGATCGTATGGACATCGCGTGAGAATTCATTCCAAATCTCGTGATATGTCATGGACATTGGAGGCGATTTCACTCCAAATACCATGTGGTCTCAATGACCTCGGGCAGATTTCTCTCCAAATCTCGTGAGATATCAGGGACGACCGTGGGCGAGCTTTCAATCTAAATCTCGTGAGATCTCATGGACATCGGGCGAGATTTGCCACCAAGGCTCCTGAGATCTCATGGGCATCGGTTCAGATTTCACTCCAAATCTCATGACATCTCATGGATTTTAGGCGAGGTTTCACTCCATTCCTCCTGAGGTCACAATGAGATCGGGCGAGATTTCACGACAAATCTCGTGAGATCTCAGGGACCTTGGGCGAGATTTCACTGCAGCTCTCGTGAGAACTCTTGAATTGGGGCGAGATTTTACTCCCAGTCTTGTGAGATCTCCTCCAAACCTTGGCGACGTCAGTGCCAATCTCGTGAGATCTCATGGCTATTGAGCGAGACTTCAATCTAAATATCGTGGGACTGATGGGCATCGGGTGAGATTTTACTCAATATCTCGTCTGATCTCAGGGACATTCGGGTGAGGTTTCCCTCCGAATATCCTGAGGTCACAATGACATCGGGCGAGATTTCGCTACAAATGTCTTGAGGCATCAGGGACCTTGGGCGAGATTTCACTCCAAATCGTGTGAGATCTCTTGGGATTCAGCTGAGATTTTTATCCAAATCTCGTGTGCTCTCTTCCAAATGTGGAGACCTCAGGCCAAATGTCTTGAGATCTCATGGAAAAGAGGTGAGATTTCACTCTCAATTTCGCGATATCTCATGGTCATTGGGCGAGACTTTACTGCAAATCCCGTGAGGTGTCATGGACATCGGGCGAGAATTCCCTCTCAATCTCATGAGATGTCATGGGCTTTGGGTGAGATTTCTCTCCAAATCCCTCGAGATCTCTTGGACTTTGGGCGAGATTTTCCTCCAGGGCCCATGAGATCTCACCCAAACTTTGGAGAGGTCAGTGCCCTTCTCCTGAGATCTCATGGATATTGCGTGACGGTTCAATCTAAATCTCGTGAGATCTCATGGACAATGGGCGAGACTGCACTCCAAATCTACGGAGGTTCCAATGACATCAGGCGAGATTTCCACAAATCTCGTGAGATATCAGGGACCCTGGTCGAGATTTCAGTCCAAATCTCATGAGGTCTCGACGACATTGGGCGAGATTTCATTACACATCTTGTGAGATATCGGGGAACTTGTGCGAGATTTCACTCCAACTCTGCTGAGGTCTCTTGTTCTTTGGGCGAGAGTTTACTCCAAGTCTTGTGAGATCTCATCCAACCTTGGAGACGTCCGTGCCAATCTCGCGAGGCCTCATAGATATTGAGGGAGATTTAATCTAAATCTCATGAGATCTCATGGACATTGGGCGAGATTTCACCCCAAATCTCCTGAGGTCACAATCACATTGGGCGAGATTTCCCTACGAATCTCCTGAGATATCAGCGACCTCGGGCGAGATTTCAATCCAAATATCGGGACGTCCCAATGACATTGGGCGACAGTTCACTAAACTCTCGTGAGAGAAAAGGGACCTAGGGCGACATTTCACTCCAACTCTCGTGAGATTTCTGGGAACTCGCGGATATTTCACTCCAAGGCTGGTGAGATCTCATCCAATGCTTGGAGACCTCAGGCCAAAACTCGTGAGATCTCAGGATATGGAGCGAGAATTCAATCTCTATCTTGTGAGATCTCAGGGACTTCAGGCGAGATGACTCCAAATCTCGTGAGTACTCACGAATATCGGGGGAGAGTTCACTCCAAATCTCGTGAGGTCTCAATCACCTCGGGCAGATTTCACTCCGAATCTCGTCAGTTTTCAGGGACCCTGGGCGAGGTTTCAGTCTATGTGTCGTGAGTTCTCATGGACATCGGGCGAGATTTGACACCAAATCTCCTGAGATCGCATGGACATCGACGGAGATTTCACTCCGAATCTCCTGAGGTCCCAATGAGTTTGGGTGAGATTTCACTACAGATCTCGTGAGATAGCAGCAACCTTGGGCGAGATTCCTATCCGTTCATCGTGAGCTGTCAATGACATCGGGGGAGATTCAGTCCAAACCTCTTGAGATATCAGGGACCTTGGGCGAGATTTCACTCCCAATCTCGTGAGGTCTCATGGTCTTTGGGCGAGAGTTTACTCGCATCCCGTGAAATCTCACCCAAACCTTGGAGACCTCAAGGCCAACGTCGTGCGTTCTCGTGGATATGAGCGAGCTTCCCATCTAAATCTCGTGTGATCTCATCGATATCGGGCGAGATTTCACTCCACATCTCGTGAGATCTCATGGACATTGGGCGAGATTTCACTCCCAACTCCTGAGGTCACAATGACTTCGGGCGAGATTTCACTACATATCTCGTAATATTCAGGGACCTGGGCGAGATTTCCGTCGAAATCTCGTGAGGTCTCAATGACATCGCGTGAGATGACACTACAAATCTCGTGAGATAACAGGGAGTTTGGGCGAGATTTCACTCCAACTCTCAAGAGGACTCTTGGACGTTGAGCGAGATTTGACTCCACGTCTCGGAGATCTCATCCGAACCTTGGAGAATTCAATCCGCATCTCGGTAGATCTCATGGATATTGAGCGAGATTTCAATCTATAACTCGTGAGACCTCATGGACATCAGGCGAGAATTTACTCCAAATTTCGTGAAGTCTCATGGACATCGGGTGACATGTCACTCCAAGTCTCCTGAGGTCACGATGACTTCGGCGAGATTTCAGTACCCACCTGGTCAGATTTCAGCGAACTTGGGCGAAATATCAATCCCAATCTCGTGAGGTCTCAATGTTATCGGGCGTAATTTCACTCCACTCTCGTGCGTGAAAAGGGGCCTTGGGCGAGATTTCACTCCAACTCTCGCGTGAGACCTCTTGGAATTCGGGGCTATCTTCCTCCAAGTCTCGTGAGAGCTCATCCAAACCTTGGAGCCTTCCGTCCAAATCTCGTGAGGTCTCATGCATATTGCGTGAGACTTCAATCTAAATCCCACGAGATAGCATGGGCATCGGGTGGGATTTGATTCCGAATCTCGTGAGATCTCATCCAAAACGTGCAGACCTCAGTCCAAATCTCATGAGATCTCCTGGACATTGGGCGAGATTTCCATCCAAATCTCGTGAGGTCTCAATGACATCGCGTGAGATGACACTACAAATCGCGTGAGATGTTAGGGAGTTTGGGCGAGGTTTCACTCCAACTCTCAAGAGGATTCTTGGACGTTGAGCGAGATTTGACTCCACGTCTCGGAGATCTCATCCGAATCTTGGAGAATTCAGTCCAAATCTCGTGAGATCTCATGGACATGGAGGGAAATTGCACTCTAAATCTCGTGCGATCTCATGGCATCAGGAGAGATTTTACTCCAAATCTCGGGAGATCTCATGGATATCGGGTCAGAGTTCTCTCCAAATCTCGTGAGATCATGGGCATTGGGCGAGATTTCACTCCAAATCTCTTGAGGTCACCATGACATGGGGCGAGATTTCCCTCTAATTCTCTTGAGCTCTCAGGGGCCTTGGGCAAGATTTCACTCCAAATCTCGTGAGATATCAGAGACCTGGCGCGATATTTCACTCCAAATCTCGCGAGGGCCCAATGACATCGGGCGAGATTTCAGTATAAATCTCTTGAGATATCAGGAAGCTTGGTTGAGATTTCACTCCAACTCTCGTGAGATCTCTTGGAATTCAGGGTATTTTCCTCCGAGTCTCGTGAGATCTCATCCAGACCTTGGAGACTTCAGTCCAAATCTCGTGAGATCTCGTGGCTATTGCGTGAGACTTCAATCTAAATCCCATGAGATGCCATGGGCATCGGGTGAGATTTTATTCCGAGTCTCGTGAGATCTCATCCAAAACGTGCAGACCTCAGTCCAAATCTCATGAGATCTCCTGGACATTGGGCGAGATTTCACTCCAAATCTCGTGAGGTCACAATGACATTGGGAGAGATTTCACTACAAACCTCGTGAGATATCAGCGAACTTGGGCGAGATTTCCATCCAAATCTCGTGAGGTCTCAATGACATCGGGCGAGGTTTCACTCAACTCTCGTGAGATAAAAGGGACCTAGGGCGAGATTTCACTCCACTCTCACTCTCGTGAGATCCTTTGGAATTCGGGGATCATTTCCTCCAAGTCTCTTGAGCTCTCATCCAATCCTTGGAGACTTCCGTCCAAATCCCGTGAGATCTCAGGATATTGAGGCAGAATTCACTCTATATCTCGTGAGAAATCATGGACATCAGGCGAGATTAGTCCAAATCTCGTGAGATCGTATGGACATCGCGTGAGAATTCATTCCAAATCTCGTGATATGTCATGGACATTGGAGGCGATTTCACTCCAAATACCATGTGGTCTCAATGACCTCGGGCAGATTTCTCTCCAAATCTCGTGAGATATCAGGGACGACCGTGGGCGAGCTTTCAATCTAAATCTCGTGAGATCTCATGGACATCGGGCGAGATTTGCCACCAAGGCTCCTGAGATCTCATGGGCATCGGTTCAGATTTCACTCCAAATCTCATGACATCTCATGGATTTTAGGCGAGGTTTCACTCCATTCCTCCTGAGGTCACAATGAGATCGGGCGAGATTTCACGACAAATCTCGTGAGATCTCAGGGACCTTGGGCGAGATTTCACTGCAGCTCTCGTGAGAACTCTTGAATTGGGGCGAGATTTTACTCCCAGTCTTGTGAGATCTCCTCCAAACCTTGGCGACGTCAGTGCCAATCTCGTGAGATCTCATGGCTATTGAGCGAGACTTCAATCTAAATATCGTGGGACTGATGGGCATCGGGTGAGATTTTACTCAATATCTCGTCTGATCTCAGGGACATTCGGGTGAGGTTTCCCTCCGAATATCCTGAGGTCACAATGACATCGGGCGAGATTTCACTACAAATGTCTTGAGGCATCAGGGACCTTGGGCGAGATTTCACTCCAAATCGTGTGAGATCTCTTGGGATTCAGCTGAGATTTTTATCCAAATCTCGTGTGCTCTCTTCCAAATGTGGAGACCTCAGGCCAAATGTCTTGAGATCTCATGGAAAAGAGGTGAGATTTCACTCTCAATTTCGCGATATCTCATGGTCATTGGGCGAGACTTTACTGCAAATCTCGTGAGGTGTCATGGACATCGGGCGAGAATTCCCTCTCAATCTCATGAGATGTCATGGGCTTTGGGTGAGATTTCTCTCCAAATCCCTCGAGATCTCTTGGACTTTGGGCGAGATTTTCCTCCAGGGCCCATGAGATCTCACCCAAACTTTGGAGAGGTCAGTGCCCTTCTCCTGAGATCTCATGGATATTGCGTGACGGTTCAATCTAAATCTCGTGAGATCTCATGGACAATGGGCGAGACTGCACTCCAAATCTACGGAGGTTCCAATGACATCAGGCGAGATTTCCACAAATCTCGTGAGATATCAGGGACCCTGGTCGAGATTTCAGTCCAAATCTCATGAGGTCTCGACGACATTGGGCGAGATTTCATTACACATCTTGTGAGATATCGGGGAACTTGTGCGAGATTTCACTCCAACTCTGCTGAGGTCTCTTGTTCTTTGGGCGAGAGTTTACTCCAAGTCTTGTGAGATCTCATCCAACCTTGGAGACGTCCGTGCCAATCTCGCGAGGCCTCATAGATATTGAGGGAGATTTAATCTAAATCTCATGAGATCTCATGGACATTGGGCGAGATTTCACCCCAAATCTCCTGAGGTCACAATCACATTGGGCGAGATTTCCCTACGAATCTCCTGAGATATCAGCGACCTCGGGCGAGATTTCAATCCAAATATCGGGACGTCCCAATGACATTGGGCGACAGTTCACTAAACTCTCGTGAGAGAAAAGGGACCTAGGGCGACATTTCACTCCAACTCTCGTGAGATTTCTGGGAACTCGCGGATATTTCACTCCAAGGCTGGTGAGATCTCATCCAATGCTTGGAGACCTCAGGCCAAAACTCGTGAGATCTCAGGATACGGAGCGAGAATTCAATCTCTATCTTGTGAGATCTCAGGGACTTCAGGCGAGATGACTCCAAATCTCGTGAGTACTCACGAATATCGGGGGAGAGTTCACTCCAAATCTCGTGAGGTCTCAATCACCTCGGGCAGATTTCACTCCGAATCTCGTCAGTTTTCAGGGACCCTGGGCGAGGTTTCAGTCTATGTGTCGTGAGTTCTCATGGACATCGGGCGAGATTTGACACCAAATCTCCTGAGATCGCATGGACATCGACGGAGATTTCACTCCGAATCTCCTGAGGTCCCAATGAGTTTGGGTGAGATTTCACTACAGATCTCGTGAGATAGCAGCAACCTTGGGCGAGATTCCTATCCGTTCATCGTGAGCTGTCAATGACATCAGGGGAGATTCAGTCCAAACCTCTTGAGATATCAGGGACCTTGGGCGAGATTTCACTCCCAATCTCGTGAGGTCTCATGGTCTTTGGGCGAGAGTTTACTCGCATCCCGTGAAATCTCACCCAAACCTTGGAGACCTCAAGGCCAACGTCGTGCGTTCTCGTGGATATGAGCGAGCTTCCCATCTAAATCTCGTGTGATCTCATCGATATCGGGCGAGATTTCACTCCACATCTCGTGAGATCTCATGGACATTGGGCGAGATTTCACTCCCAACTCCTGAGGTCACAATGACTTCGGGCGAGATTTCACTACATATCTCGTAATATTCAGGGACCTGGGCGAGATTTCCGTCGAAATCTCGTGAGGTCTCAATGACATCGCGTGAGATGACACTACAAATCTCGTGAGATAACAGGGAGTTTGGGCGAGATTTCACTCCAACTCTCAAGAGGACTCTTGGACGTTGAGCGAGATTTGACTCCACGTCTCGGAGATCTCATCCGAACCTTGGAGAATTCAATCCGCATCTCGGTAGATCTCATGGATATTGAGCGAGATTTCAATCTATAACTCGTGAGACCTCATGGACATCAGGCGAGAATTTACTCCAAATTTCGTGAAATCTCATGGACATCGGGTGACATGTCACTCCAAGTCTCCTGAGGTCACGATGACTTCGGCGAGATTTCAGTACCCACCTGGTCAGATTTCAGCGAACTTGGGCGAAATATCAATCCCAATCTCGTGAGGTCTCAATGTTACCGGGCGTAATTTCACTCCACTCTCGTGCGTGAAAAGGGGCCTTGGGCGAGATTTCACTCCAACTCTCGCGTGAGACCTCTTGGAATTCGGGGCTATCTTCCTCCAAGTCTCGTGAGAGCTCATCCAAACCTTGGAGCCTTCCGTCCAAATCTCGTGAGGTCTCATGCACATTGCGTGAGACTTCAATCTAAATCCCACGAGATAGCATGGGCATCGGGTGGGATTTGATTCCGAATCTCGTGAGATCTCATCCAAAACGTGCAGACCTCAGTCCAAATCTCATGAGATCTCCTGGACATTGGGCGAGATTTCCATCCAAATCTCGTGAGGTCTCAATGACATCGCGTGAGATGACACTACAAACCGCGTGAGATGTTAGGGAGTTTGGGCGAGGTTTCACTCCAACTCTCAAGAGGATTCTTGGACGTTGAGCGAGATTTGACTCCACGTCTCGGAGATCTCATCCGAATCTTGGAGAATTCAGTCCAAATCTCGTGAGATCTCATGGACATGGAGGGAAATTGCACTCTAAATCTCGTGCGATCTCATGACATCAGGAGAGATTTTACTCCAAATCTCGGGAGATCTCATGGATATCGGGTCAGAGTTCTCTCCAAATCTCGTGAGATCATGGGCATTGGGCGAGATTTCACTCCAAATCTCTTGAGGTCACCATGACATGGGGCGAGATTTCCCTCTAATTCTCTTGAGCTCTCAGGGGCCTTGGGCAAGATTTCACTCCAAATCTCGTGAGATATCAGAGACCTGGCGCGATATTTCACTCCAAATCTCGCGAGGGCCCAATGACATCGGGCGAGATTTCAGTATAAATCTCTTGAGATATCAGGAAGCTTGGTTGAGATTTCACTCCAACTCTCGTGAGATCTCTTGGAATTCAGGGTATTTTCCTCCGAGTCTCGTGAGATCTCATCCAGACCTTGGAGACTTCAGTCCAAATCTCGTGAGATCTCGTGGCTATTGCGTGAGACTTCAATCTAAATCCCATGAGATGCCATGGGCATCGGGTGAGATTTTATTCCGAGTCTCGTGAGATCTCATCCAAAACGTGCAGACCTCAGTCCAAATCTCATGAGATCTCCTGGACATTGGGCGAGATTTCACTCCAAATCTCGTGAGGTCACAATGACATTGGGAGAGATTTCACTACAAACCTCGTGAGATATCAGCGAACTTGGGCGAGATTTCCATCCAAATCTCGTGAGGTCTCAATGACATCGGGCGAGGTTTCACTCAACTCTCGTGAGATAAAAGGGACCTAGGGCGAGATTTCACTCCACTCTCACTCTCGTGAGATCCTTTGGAATTCGGGGATCATTTCCTCCAAGTCTCTTGAGCTCTCATCCAATCCTTGGAGACTTCCGTCCAAATCCCGTGAGATCTCAGGATATTGAGGCAGAATTCACTCTATATCTCGTGAGAAATCATGGACATCAGGCGAGATTAGTCCAAATCTCGTGAGATCGTATGGACATCGCGTGAGAATTCATTCCAAATCTCGTGATATGTCATGGACATTGGAGGCGATTTCACTCCAAATACCATGTGGTCTCAATGACCTCGGGCAGATTTCTCTCCAAATCTCGTGAGATATCAGGGACGACCGTGGGCGAGCTTTCAATCTAAATCTCGTGAGATCTCATGGACATCGGGCGAGATTTGCCACCAAGGCTCCTGAGATCTCATGGGCATCGGTTCAGATTTCACTCCAAATCTCATGACATCTCATGGATTTTAGGCGAGGTTTCACTCCATTCCTCCTGAGGTCACAATGAGATCGGGCGAGATTTCACTGCGACAAATCTCGTGAGATCTCAGGGACCTTGGGCGAGATTTCACTGCAGCTCTCGTGAGAACTCTTGAATTGGGGCGAGATTTTACTCCCAGTCTTGTGAGATCTCCTCCAAACCTTGGCGACGTCAGTGCCAATCTCGTGAGATCTCATGGCTATTGAGCGAGACTTCAATCTAAATATCGTGGGACTGATGGGCATCGGGTGAGATTTTACTCAATATCTCGTCTGATCTCAGGGACATTCGGGTGAGGTTTCCCTCCGAATATCCTGAGGTCACAATGACATCGGGCGAGATTTCGCTACAAATGTCTTGAGGCATCAGGGACCTTGGGCGAGATTTCACTCCAAATCGTGTGAGATCTCTTGGGATTCAGCTGAGATTTTTATCCAAATCTCGTGTGCTCTCTTCCAAATGTGGAGACCTCAGGCCAAATGTCTTGAGATCTCATGGAAAAGAGGTGAGATTTCACTCTCAATTTCGCGATATCTCATGGTCATTGGGCGAGACTTTACTGCAAATCTCGTGAGGTGTCATGGACATCGGGCGAGAATTCCCTCTCAATCTCATGAGATGTCATGGGCTTTGGGTGAGATTTCTCTCCAAATCCCTCGAGATCTCTTGGACTTTGGGCGAGATTTTCCTCCAGGGCCCATGAGATCTCACCCAAACTTTGGAGAGGTCAGTGCCCTTCTCCTGAGATCTCATGGATATTGCGTGACGGTTCAATCTAAATCTCGTGAGATCTCATGGACAATGGGCGAGACTGCACTCCAAATCTACGGAGGTTCCAATGACATCAGGCGAGATTTCCACAAATCTCGTGAGATATCAGGGACCCTGGTCGAGATTTCAGTCCAAATCTCATGAGGTCTCGACGACATTGGGCGAGATTTCATTACACATCTTGTGAGATATCGGGGAACTTGTGCGAGATTTCACTCCAACTCTGCTGAGGTCTCTTGTTCTTTGGGCGAGAGTTTACTCCAAGTCTTGTGAGATCTCATCCAACCTTGGAGACGTCCGTGCCAATCTCGCGAGGCCTCATAGATATTGAGGGAGATTTAATCTAAATCTCATGAGATCTCATGGACATTGGGCGAGATTTCACCCCAAATCTCCTGAGGTCACAATCACATTGGGCGAGATTTCCCTACGAATCTCCTGAGATATCAGCGACCTCGGGCGAGATTTCAATCCAAATATCGGGACGTCCCAATGACATTGGGCGACAGTTCACTAAACTCTCGTGAGAGAAAAGGGACCTAGGGCGACATTTCACTCCAACTCTCGTGAGATTTCTGGGAACTCGCGGATATTTCACTCCAAGGCTGGTGAGATCTCATCCAATGCTTGGAGACCTCAGGCCAAAACTCGTGAGATCTCAGGATACGGAGCGAGAATTCAATCTCTATCTTGTGAGATCTCAGGGACTTCAGGCGAGATGACTCCAAATCTCGTGAGTACTCACGAATATCGGGGGAGAGTTCACTCCAAATCTCGTGAGGTCTCAATCACCTCGGGCAGATTTCACTCCGAATCTCGTCAGTTTTCAGGGACCCTGGGCGAGGTTTCAGTCTATGTGTCGTGAGTTCTCATGGACATCGGGCGAGATTTGACACCAAATCTCCTGAGATCGCATGGACATCGACGGAGATTTCACTCCGAATCTCCTGAGGTCCCAATGAGTTTGGGTGAGATTTCACTACAGATCTCGTGAGATAGCAGCAACCTTGGGCGAGATTCCTATCCGTTCATCGTGAGCTGTCAATGACATCGGGGGAGATTCAGTCCAAACCTCTTGAGATATCAGGGACCTTGGGCGAGATTTCACTCCCAATCTCGTGAGGTCTCATGGTCTTTGGGCGAGAGTTTACTCGCATCCCGTGAAATCTCACCCAAACCTTGGAGACCTCAAGGCCAACGTCGTGCGTTCTCGTGGATATGAGCGAGCTTCCCATCTAAATCTCGTGTGATCTCATCGATATCGGGCGAGATTTCACTCCACATCTCGTGAGATCTCATGGACATTGGGCGAGATTTCACTCCCAACTCCTGAGGTCACAATGACTTCGGGCGAGATTTCACTACATATCTCGTAATATTCAGGGACCTGGGCGAGATTTCCGTCGAAATCTCGTGAGGTCTCAATGACATCGCGTGAGATGACACTACAAATCTCGTGAGATAACAGGGAGTTTGGGCGAGATTTCACTCCAACTCTCAAGAGGACTCTTGGACGTTGAGCGAGATTTGACTCCACGTCTCGGAGATCTCATCCGAACCTTGGAGAATTCAATCCGCATCTCGGTAGATCTCATGGATATTGAGCGAGATTTCAATCTATAACTCGTGAGACCTCATGGACATCAGGCGAGAATTTACTCCAAATTTCGTGAAATCTCATGGACATCGGGTGACATGTCACTCCAAGTCTCCTGAGGTCACGATGACTTCGGCGAGATTTCAGTACCCACCTGGTCAGATTTCAGCGAACTTGGGCGAAATATCAATCCCAATCTCGTGAGGTCTCAATGTTACCGGGCGTAATTTCACTCCACTCTCGTGCGTGAAAAGGGGCCTTGGGCGAGATTTCACTCCAACTCTCGCGTGAGACCTCTTGGAATTCGGGGCTATCTTCCTCCAAGTCTCGTGAGAGCTCATCCAAACCTTGGAGCCTTCCGTCCAAATCTCGTGAGGTCTCATGCACATTGCGTGAGACTTCAATCTAAATCCCACGAGATAGCATGGGCATCGGGTGGGATTTGATTCCGAATCTCGTGAGATCTCATCCAAAACGTGCAGACCTCAGTCCAAATCTCATGAGATCTCCTGGACATTGGGCGAGATTTCCATCCAAATCTCGTGAGGTCTCAATGACATCGCGTGAGATGACACTACAAACCGCGTGAGATGTTAGGGAGTTTGGGCGAGGTTTCACTCCAACTCTCAAGAGGATTCTTGGACGTTGAGCGAGATTTGACTCCACGTCTCGGAGATCTCATCCGAATCTTGGAGAATTCAGTCCAAATCTCGTGAGATCTCATGGACATGGAGGGAAATTGCACTCTAAATCTCGTGCGATCTCATGACATCAGGAGAGATTTTACTCCAAATCTCGGGAGATCTCATGGATATCGGGTCAGAGTTCTCTCCAAATCTCGTGAGATCATGGGCATTGGGCGAGATTTCACTCCAAATCTCTTGAGGTCACCATGACATGGGGCGAGATTTCCCTCTAATTCTCTTGAGCTCTCAGGGGCCTTGGGCAAGATTTCACTCCAAATCTCGTGAGATATCAGAGACCTGGCGCGATATTTCACTCCAAATCTCGCGAGGGCCCAATGACATCGGGCGAGATTTCAGTATAAATCTCTTGAGATATCAGGAAGCTTGGTTGAGATTTCACTCCAACTCTCGTGAGATCTCTTGGAATTCAGGGTATTTTCCTC
This sequence comes from Eumetopias jubatus, assembly GCF_037043125.1. Lineage (NCBI taxonomy): Eukaryota > Metazoa > Chordata > Mammalia > Carnivora > Otariidae > Eumetopias > Eumetopias jubatus. Next base: position 69,737,903 of record NW_028274823.1, on the reverse strand, counting down.
CGAGTCTCGTGAGATCTCATCCAGACCTTGGAGACTTCAGTCCAAATCTCGTGAGATCTCGTGGCTATTGCGTGAGACTTCAATCTAAATCCCATGAGATGCCATGGGCATCGGGTGAGATTTTATTCCGAGTCTCGTGAGATCTCATCCAAAACGTGCAGACCTCAGTCCAAATCTCATGAGATCTCCTGGACATTGGGCGAGATTTCACTCCAAATCTCGTGAGGTCACAATGACATTGGGAGAGATTTCACTACAAACCTCGTGAGATATCAGCGAACTTGGGCGAGATTTCCATCCAAATCTCGTGAGGTCTCAATGACATCGGGCGAGGTTTCACTCAACTCTCGTGAGATAAAAGGGACCTAGGGCGAGATTTCACTCCACTCTCACTCTCGTGAGATCCTTTGGAATTCGGGGATCATTTCCTCCAAGTCTCTTGAGCTCTCATCCAATCCTTGGAGACTTCCGTCCAAATCCCGTGAGATCTCAGGATATTGAGGCAGAATTCACTCTATATCTCGTGAGAAATCATGGACATCAGGCGAGATTAGTCCAAATCTCGTGAGATCGTATGGACATCGCGTGAGAATTCATTCCAAATCTCGTGATATGTCATGGACATTGGAGGCGATTTCACTCCAAATACCATGTGGTCTCAATGACCTCGGGCAGATTTCTCTCCAAATCTCGTGAGATATCAGGGACGACCGTGGGCGAGCTTTCAATCTAAATCTCGTGAGATCTCATGGACATCGGGCGAGATTTGCCACCAAGGCTCCTGAGATCTCATGGGCATCGGTTCAGATTTCACTCCAAATCTCATGACATCTCATGGATTTTAGGCGAGGTTTCACTCCATTCCTCCTGAGGTCACAATGAGATCGGGCGAGATTTCACTGCGACAAATCTCGTGAGATCTCAGGGACCTTGGGCGAGATTTCACTGCAGCTCTCGTGAGAACTCTTGAATTGGGGCGAGATTTTACTCCCAGTCTTGTGAGATCTCCTCCAAACCTTGGCGACGTCAGTGCCAATCTCGTGAGATCTCATGGCTATTGAGCGAGACTTCAATCTAAATATCGTGGGACTGATGGGCATCGGGTGAGATTTTACTCAATATCTCGTCTGATCTCAGGGACATTCGGGTGAGGTTTCCCTCCGAATATCCTGAGGTCACAATGACATCGGGCGAGATTTCGCTACAAATGTCTTGAGGCATCAGGGACCTTGGGCGAGATTTCACTCCAAATCGTGTGAGATCTCTTGGGATTCAGCTGAGATTTTTATCCAAATCTCGTGTGCTCTCTTCCAAATGTGGAGACCTCAGGCCAAATGTCTTGAGATCTCATGGAAAAGAGGTGAGATTTCACTCTCAATTTCGCGATATCTCATGGTCATTGGGCGAGACTTTACTGCAAATCTCGTGAGGTGTCATGGACATCGGGCGAGAATTCCCTCTCAATCTCATGAGATGTCATGGGCTTTGGGTGAGATTTCTCTCCAAATCCCTCGAGATCTCTTGGACTTTGGGCGAGATTTTCCTCCAGGGCCCATGAGATCTCACCCAAACTTTGGAGAGGTCAGTGCCCTTCTCCTGAGATCTCATGGATATTGCGTGACGGTTCAATCTAAATCTCGTGAGATCTCATGGACAATGGGCGAGACTGCACTCCAAATCTACGGAGGTTCCAATGACATCAGGCGAGATTTCCACAAATCTCGTGAGATATCAGGGACCCTGGTCGAGATTTCAGTCCAAATCTCATGAGGTCTCGACGACATTGGGCGAGATTTCATTACACATCTTGTGAGATATCGGGGAACTTGTGCGAGATTTCACTCCAACTCTGCTGAGGTCTCTTGTTCTTTGGGCGAGAGTTTACTCCAAGTCTTGTGAGATCTCATCCAACCTTGGAGACGTCCGTGCCAATCTCGCGAGGCCTCATAGATATTGAGGGAGATTTAATCTAAATCTCATGAGATCTCATGGACATTGGGCGAGATTTCACCCCAAATCTCCTGAGGTCACAATCACATTGGGCGAGATTTCCCTACGAATCTCCTGAGATATCAGCGACCTCGGGCGAGATTTCAATCCAAATATCGGGACGTCCCAATGACATTGGGCGACAGTTCACTAAACTCTCGTGAGAGAAAAGGGACCTAGGGCGACATTTCACTCCAACTCTCGTGAGATTTCTGGGAACTCGCGGATATTTCACTCCAAGGCTGGTGAGATCTCATCCAATGCTTGGAGACCTCAGGCCAAAACTCGTGAGATCTCAGGATATGGAGCGAGAATTCAATCTCTATCTTGTGAGATCTCAGGGACTTCAGGCGAGATGACTCCAAATCTCGTGAGTACTCACGAATATCGGGGGAGAGTTCACTCCAAATCTCGTGAGGTCTCAATCACCTCGGGCAGATTTCACTCCGAATCTCGTCAGTTTTCAGGGACCCTGGGCGAGGTTTCAGTCTATGTGTCGTGAGTTCTCATGGACATCGGGCGAGATTTGACACCAAATCTCCTGAGATCGCATGGACATCGACGGAGATTTCACTCCGAATCTCCTGAGGTCCCAATGAGTTTGGGTGAGATTTCACTACAGATCTCGTGAGATAGCAGCAACCTTGGGCGAGATTCCTATCCGTTCATCGTGAGCTGTCAATGACATCGGGGGAGATTCAGTCCAAACCTCTTGAGATATCAGGGACCTTGGGCGAGATTTCACTCCCAATCTCGTGAGGTCTCATGGTCTTTGGGCGAGAGTTTACTCGCATCCCGTGAAATCTCACCCAAACCTTGGAGACCTCAAGGCCAACGTCGTGCGTTCTCGTGGATATGAGCGAGCTTCCCATCTAAATCTCGTGTGATCTCATCGATATCGGGCGAGATTTCACTCCACATCTCGTGAGATCTCATGGACATTGGGCGAGATTTCACTCCCAACTCCTGAGGTCACAATGACTTCGGGCGAGATTTCACTACATATCTCGTAATATTCAGGGACCTGGGCGAGATTTCCGTCGAAATCTCGTGAGGTCTCAATGACATCGCGTGAGATGACACTACAAATCTCGTGAGATAACAGGGAGTTTGGGCGAGATTTCACTCCAACTCTCAAGAGGACTCTTGGACGTTGAGCGAGATTTGACTCCACGTCTCGGAGATCTCATCCGAACCTTGGAGAATTCAATCCGCATCTCGGTAGATCTCATGGATATTGAGCGAGATTTCAATCTATAACTCGTGAGACCTCATGGACATCAGGCGAGAATTTACTCCAAATTTCGTGAAGTCTCATGGACATCGGGTGACATGTCACTCCAAGTCTCCTGAGGTCACGATGACTTCGGCGAGATTTCAGTACCCACCTGGTCAGATTTCAGCGAACTTGGGCGAAATATCAATCCCAATCTCGTGAGGTCTCAATGTTATCGGGCGTAATTTCACTCCACTCTCGTGCGTGAAAAGGGGCCTTGGGCGAGATTTCACTCCAACTCTCGCGTGAGACCTCTTGGAATTCGGGGCTATCTTCCTCCAAGTCTCGTGAGAGCTCATCCAAACCTTGGAGCCTTCCGTCCAAATCTCGTGAGGTCTCATGCATATTGCGTGAGACTTCAATCTAAATCCCACGAGATAGCATGGGCATCGGGTGGGATTTGATTCCGAATCTCGTGAGATCTCATCCAAAACGTGCAGACCTCAGTCCAAATCTCATGAGATCTCCTGGACATTGGGCGAGATTTCCATCCAAATCTCGTGAGGTCTCAATGACATCGCGTGAGATGACACTACAAATCGCGTGAGATGTTAGGGAGTTTGGGCGAGGTTTCACTCCAACTCTCAAGAGGATTCTTGGACGTTGAGCGAGATTTGACTCCACGTCTCGGAGATCTCATCCGAATCTTGGAGAATTCAGTCCAAATCTCGTGAGATCTCATGGACATGGAGGGAAATTGCACTCTAAATCTCGTGCGATCTCATGGCATCAGGAGAGATTTTACTCCAAATCTCGGGAGATCTCATGGATATCGGGTCAGAGTTCTCTCCAAATCTCGTGAGATCATGGGCATTGGGCGAGATTTCACTCCAAATCTCTTGAGGTCACCATGACATGGGGCGAGATTTCCCTCTAATTCTCTTGAGCTCTCAGGGGCCTTGGGCAAGATTTCACTCCAAATCTCGTGAGATATCAGAGACCTGGCGCGATATTTCACTCCAAATCTCGCGAGGGCCCAATGACATCGGGCGAGATTTCAGTATAATTCTCTTGAGATATCAGGAAGCTTGGTTGAGATTTCACTCCAACTCTCGTGAGATCTCTTGGAATTCAGGGTATTTTCCTCCGAGTCTCGTGAGATCTCATCCAGACCTTGGAGACTTCAGTCCAAATCTCGTGAGATCTCGTGGCTATTGCGTGAGACTTCAATCTAAATCCCATGAGATGCCATGGGCATCGGGTGAGATTTTATTCCGAGTCTCGTGAGATCTCATCCAAAACGTGCAGACCTCAGTCCAAATCTCATGAGATCTCCTGGACATTGGGCGAGATTTCACTCCAAATCTCGTGAGGTCACAATGACATTGGGAGAGATTTCACTACAAACCTCGTGAGATATCAGCGAACTTGGGCGAGATTTCCATCCAAATCTCGTGAGGTCTCAATGACATCGGGCGAGGTTTCACTCAACTCTCGTGAGATAAAAGGGACCTAGGGCGAGATTTCACTCCACTCTCACTCTCGTGAGATCCTTTGGAATTCGGGGATCATTTCCTCCAAGTCTCTTGAGCTCTCATCCAATCCTTGGAGACTTCCGTCCAAATCCCGTGAGATCTCAGGATATTGAGGCAGAATTCACTCTATATCTCGTGAGAAATCATGGACATCAGGCGAGATTAGTCCAAATCTCGTGAGATCGTATGGACATCGCGTGAGAATTCATTCCAAATCTCGTGATATGTCATGGACATTGGAGGCGATTTCACTCCAAATACCATGTGGTCTCAATGACCTCGGGCAGATTTCTCTCCAAATCTCGTGAGATATCAGGGACGACCGTGGGCGAGCTTTCAATCTAAATCTCGTGAGATCTCATGGACATCGGGCGAGATTTGCCACCAAGGCTCCTGAGATCTCATGGGCATCGGTTCAGATTTCACTCCAAATCTCATGACATCTCATGGATTTTAGGCGAGGTTTCACTCCATTCCTCCTGAGGTCACAATGAGATCGGGCGAGATTTCACGACAAATCTCGTGAGATCTCAGGGACCTTGGGCGAGATTTCACTGCAGCTCTCGTGAGAACTCTTGAATTGGGGCGAGATTTTACTCCCAGTCTTGTGAGATCTCCTCCAAACCTTGGCGACGTCAGTGCCAATCTCGTGAGATCTCATGGCTATTGAGCGAGACTTCAATCTAAATATCGTGGGACTGATGGGCATCGGGTGAGATTTTACTCAATATCTCGTCTGATCTCAGGGACATTCGGGTGAGGTTTCCCTCCGAATATCCTGAGGTCACAATGACATCGGGCGAGATTTCGCTACAAATGTCTTGAGGCATCAGGGACCTTGGGCGAGATTTCACTCCAAATCGTGTGAGATCTCTTGGGATTCAGCTGAGATTTTTATCCAAATCTCGTGTGCTCTCTTCCAAATGTGGAGACCTCAGGCCAAATGTCTTGAGATCTCATGGAAAAGAGGTGAGATTTCACTCTCAATTTCGCGATATCTCATGGTCATTGGGCGAGACTTTACTGCAAATCTCGTGAGGTGTCATGGACATCGGGCGAGAATTCCCTCTCAATCTCATGAGATGTCATGGGCTTTGGGTGAGATTTCTCTCCAAATCCCTCGAGATCTCTTGGACTTTGGGCGAGATTTTCCTCCAGGGCCCATGAGATCTCACCCAAACTTTGGAGAGGTCAGTGCCCTTCTCCTGAGATCTCATGGATATTGCGTGACGGTTCAATCTAAATCTCGTGAGATCTCATGGACAATGGGCGAGACTGCACTCCAAATCTACGGAGGTTCCAATGACATCAGGCGAGATTTCCACAAATCTCGTGAGATATCAGGGACCCTGGTCGAGATTTCAGTCCAAATCTCATGAGGTCTCGACGACATTGGGCGAGATTTCATTACACATCTTGTGAGATATCGGGGAACTTGTGCGAGATTTCACTCCAACTCTGCTGAGGTCTCTTGTTCTTTGGGCGAGAGTTTACTCCAAGTCTTGTGAGATCTCATCCAACCTTGGAGACGTCCGTGCCAATCTCGCGAGGCCTCATAGATATTGAGGGAGATTTAATCTAAATCTCATGAGATCTCATGGACATTGGGCGAGATTTCACCCCAAATCTCCTGAGGTCACAATCACATTGGGCGAGATTTCCCTACGAATCTCCTGAGATATCAGCGACCTCGGGCGAGATTTCAATCCAAATATCGGGACGTCCCAATGACATTGGGCGACAGTTCACTAAACTCTCGTGAGAGAAAAGGGACCTAGGGCGACATTTCACTCCAACTCTCGTGAGATTTCTGGGAACTCGCGGATATTTCACTCCAAGGCTGGTGAGATCTCATCCAATGCTTGGAGACCTCAGGCCAAAACTCGTGAGATCTCAGGATATGGAGCGAGAATTCAATCTCTATCTTGTGAGATCTCAGGGACTTCAGGCGAGATGACTCCAAATCTCGTGAGTACTCACGAATATCGGGGGAGAGTTCACTCCAAATCTCGTGAGGTCTCAATCACCTCGGGCAGATTTCACTCCGAATCTCGTCAGTTTTCAGGGACCCTGGGCGAGGTTTCAGTCTATGTGTCGTGAGTTCTCATGGACATCGGGCGAGATTTGACACCAAATCTCCTGAGATCGCATGGACATCGACGGAGATTTCACTCCGAATCTCCTGAGGTCCCAATGAGTTTGGGTGAGATTTCACTACAGATCTCGTGAGATAGCAGCAACCTTGGGCGAGATTCCTATCCGTTCATCGTGAGCTGTCAATGACATCGGGGGAGATTCAGTCCAAACCTCTTGAGATATCAGGGACCTTGGGCGAGATTTCACTCCCAATCTCGTGAGGTCTCATGGTCTTTGGGCGAGAGTTTACTCGCATCCCGTGAAATCTCACCCAAACCTTGGAGACCTCAAGGCCAACGTCGTGCGTTCTCGTGGATATGAGCGAGCTTCCCATCTAAATCTCGTGTGATCTCATCGATATCGGGCGAGATTTCACTCCACATCTCGTGAGATCTCATGGACATTGGGCGAGATTTCACTCCCAACTCCTGAGGTCACAATGACTTCGGGCGAGATTTCACTACATATCTCGTAATATTCAGGGACCTGGGCGAGATTTCCGTCGAAATCTCGTGAGGTCTCAATGACATCGCGTGAGATGACACTACAAATCTCGTGAGATAACAGGGAGTTTGGGCGAGATTTCACTCCAACTCTCAAGAGGACTCTTGGACGTTGAGCGAGATTTGACTCCACGTCTCGGAGATCTCATCCGAACCTTGGAGAATTCAATCCGCATCTCGGTAGATCTCATGGATATTGAGCGAGATTTCAATCTATAACTCGTGAGACCTCATGGACATCAGGCGAGAATTTACTCCAAATTTCGTGAAATCTCATGGACATCGGGTGACATGTCACTCCAAGTCTCCTGAGGTCACAATGACTTCGGCGAGATTTCAGTACCCACCTCGTCAGATTTCAGCGAACTTGGGCGAAATATCAATCCCAATCTCGTGAGGTCTCAATGTTATCGGGCGTAATTTCACTCCACTCTCGTGCGTGAAAAGGGGCCTTGGGCGAGATTTCACTCCAACTCTCGCGTGAGACCTCTTGGAATTCGGGGCTATCTTCCTCCAAGTCTCGTGAGAGCTCATCCAAACCTTGGAGCCTTCCGTCCAAATCTCGTGAGGTCTCATGCATATTGCGTGAGACTTCAATCTAAATCCCACGAGATAGCATGGGCATCGGGTGGGATTTGATTCCGAATCTCGTGAGATCTCATCCAAAACGTGCAGACCTCAGTCCAAATCTCATGAGATCTCCTGGACATTGGGCGAGATTTCCATCCAAATCTCGTGAGGTCTCAATGACATCGCGTGAGATGACACTACAAACCGCGTGAGATGTTAGGGAGTTTGGGCGAGGTTTCACTCCAACTCTCAAGAGGATTCTTGGACGTTGAGCGAGATTTGACTCCACGTCTCGGAGATCTCATCCGAATCTTGGAGAATTCAGTCCAAATCTCGTGAGATCTCATGGACATGGAGGGAAATTGCACTCTAAATCTCGTGCGATCTCATGGCATCAGGAGAGATTTTACTCCAAATCTCGGGAGATCTCATGGATATCGGGTCAGAGTTCTCTCCAAATCTCGTGAGATCATGGGCATTGGGCGAGATTTCACTCCAAATCTCTTGAGGTCACCATGACATGGGGCGAGATTTCCCTCTAATTCTCTTGAGCTCTCAGGGGCCTTGGGCAAGATTTCACTCCAAATCTCGTGAGATATCAGAGACCTGGCGCGATATTTCACTCCAAATCTCGCGAGGGCCCAATGACATCGGGCGAGATTTCAGTATAAATCTCTTGAGATATCAGGAAGCTTGGTTGAGATTTCACTCCAACTCTCGTGAGATCTCTTGGAATTCAGGGTATTTTCCTCCGAGTCTCGTGAGATCTCATCCAGACCTTGGAGACTTCAGTCCAAATCTCGTGAGATCTCGTGGCTATTGCGTGAGACTTCAATCTAAATCCCATGAGATGCCATGGGCATCGGGTGAGATTTTATTCCGAGTCTCGTGAGATCTCATCCAAAACGTGCAGACCTCAGTCCAAATCTCATGAGATCTCCTGGACATTGGGCGAGATTTCACTCCAAATCTCGTGAGGTCACAATGACATTGGGAGAGATTTCACTACAAACCTCGTGAGATATCAGCGAACTTGGGCGAGATTTCCATCCAAATCTCGTGAGGTCTCAATGACATCGGGCGAGGTTTCACTCAACTCTCGTGAGATTAAAGGGACCTAGGGCGAGATTTCACTCCACTCTCACTCTCGTGAGATCCTTTGGAATTCGGGGATCATTTCCTCCAAGTCTCTTGAGCTCTCATCCAATCCTTGGAGACTTCCGTCCAAATCCCGTGAGATCTCAGGATATTGAGGCAGAATTCACTCTATATCTCGTGAGAAATCATGGACATCAGGCGAGATTAGTCCAAATCTCGTGAGATCGTATGGACATCGCGTGAGAATTCATTCCAAATCTCGTGATATGTCATGGACATTGGAGGCGATTTCACTCCAAATACCATGTGGTCTCAATGACCTCGGGCAGATTTCTCTCCAAATCTCGTGAGATATCAGGGACGACCGTGGGCGAGCTTTCAATCTAAATCTCGTGAGATCTCATGGACATCGGGCGAGATTTGCCACCAAGGCTCCTGAGATCTCATGGGCATCGGTTCAGATTTCACTCCAAATCTCATGACATCTCATGGATTTTAGGCGAGGTTTCACTCCATTCCTCCTGAGGTCACAATGAGATCGGGCGAGATTTCACGACAAATCTCGTGAGATCTCAGGGACCTTGGGCGAGATTTCACTGCAGCTCTCGTGAGAACTCTTGAATTGGGGCGAGATTTTACTCCCAGTCTTGTGAGATCTCCTCCAAACCTTGGCGACGTCAGTGCCAATCTCGTGAGATCTCATGGCTATTGAGCGAGACTTCAATCTAAATATCGTGGGACTGATGGGCATCGGGTGAGATTTTACTCAATATCTCGTCTGATCTCAGGGACATTCGGGTGAGGTTTCCCTCCGAATATCCTGAGGTCACAATGACATCGGGCGAGATTTCGCTACAAATGTCTTGAGGCATCAGGGACCTTGGGCGAGATTTCACTCCAAATCGTGTGAGATCTCTTGGGATTCAGCTGAGATTTTTATCCAAATCTCGTGTGCTCTCTTCCAAATGTGGAGACCTCAGGCCAAATGTCTTGAGATCTCATGGAAAAGAGGTGAGATTTCACTCTCAATTTCGCGATATCTCATGGTCATTGGGCGAGACTTTACTGCAAATCTCGTGAGGTGTCATGGACATCGGGCGAGAATTCCCTCTCAATCTCATGAGATGTCATGGGCTTTGGGTGAGATTTCTCTCCAAATCCCTCGAGATCTCTTGGACTTTGGGCGAGATTTTCCTCCAGGGCCCATGAGATCTCACCCAAACTTTGGAGAGGTCAGTGCCCTTCTCCTGAGATCTCATGGATATTGCGTGACGGTTCAATCTAAATCTCGTGAGATCTCATGGACAATGGGCGAGACTGCACTCCAAATCTACGGAGGTTCCAATGACATCAGGCGAGATTTCCACAAATCTCGTGAGATATCAGGGACCCTGGTCGAGATTTCAGTCCAAATCTCATGAGGTCTCGACGACATTGGGCGAGATTTCATTACACATCTTGTGAGATATCGGGGAACTTGTGCGAGATTTCACTCCAACTCTGCTGAGGTCTCTTGTTCTTTGGGCGAGAGTTTACTCCAAGTCTTGTGAGATCTCATCCAACCTTGGAGACGTCCGTGCCAATCTCGCGAGGCCTCATAGATATTGAGGGAGATTTAATCTAAATCTCATGAGATCTCATGGACATTGGGCGAGATTTCACCCCAAATCTCCTGAGGTCACAATCACATTGGGCGAGATTTCCCTACGAATCTCCTGAGATATCAGCGACCTCGGGCGAGATTTCAATCCAAATATCAGGACGTCCCAATGACATTGGGCGACAGTTCACTAAACTCTCGTGAGAGAAAAGGGACCTAGGGCGACATTTCACTCCAACTCTCGTGAGATTTCTGGGAACTCGCGGATATTTCACTCCAAGGCTGGTGAGATCTCATCCAATGCTTGGAGACCTCAGGCCAAAACTCGTGAGATCTCAGGATATGGAGCGAGAATTCAATCTCTATCTTGTGAGATCTCAGGGACTTCAGGCGAGATGACTCCAAATCTCGTGAGTACTCACGAATATCGGGGGAGAGTTCACTCCAAATCTCGTGAGGTCTCAATCACCTCGGGCAGATTTCACTCCGAATCTCGTCAGTTTTCAGGGACCCTGGGCGAGGTTTCAGTCTATGTGTCGTGAGTTCTCATGGACATCGGGCGAGATTTGACACCAAATCTCCTGAGATCGCATGGACATCGACGGAGATTTCACTCCGAATCTCCTGAGGTCCCAATGAGTTTGGGTGAGATTTCACTACAGATCTCGTGAGATAGCAGCAACCTTGGGCGAGATTCCTATCCGTTCATCGTGAGCTGTCAATGACATCGGGGGAGATTCAGTCCAAACCTCTTGAGATATCAGGGACCTTGGGCGAGATTTCACTCCCAATCTCGTGAGGTCTCATGGTCTTTGGGCGAGAGTTTACTCGCATCCCGTGAAATCTCACCCAAACCTTGGAGACCTCAAGGCCAACGTCGTGCGTTCTCGTGGATATGAGCGAGCTTCCCATCTAAATCTCGTGTGATCTCATCGATATCGGGCGAGATTTCACTCCACATCTCGTGAGATCTCATGGACATTGGGCGAGATTTCACTCCCAACTCCTGAGGTCACAATGACTTCGGGCGAGATTTCACTACATATCTCGTAATATTCAGGGACCTGGGCGAGATTTCCGTCGAAATCTCGTGAGGTCTCAATGACATCGCGTGAGATGACACTACAAATCTCGTGAGATAACAGGGAGTTTGGGCGAGATTTCACTCCAACTCTCAAGAGGACTCTTGGACGTTGAGCGAGATTTGACTCCACGTCTCGGAGATCTCATCCGAACCTTGGAGAATTCAATCCGCATCTCGGTAGATCTCATGGATATTGAGCGAGATTTCAATCTATAACTCGTGAGACCTCATGGACATCAGGCGATAATTTACTCCAAATTTCGTGAAGTCTCATGGACATCGGGTGACATGTCACTCCAAGTCTCCTGAGGTCACGATGACTTCGGCGAGATTTCAGTACCCACCTGGTCAGATTTCAGCGAACTTGGGCGAAATATCAATCCCAATCTCGTGAGGTCTCAATGTTACCGGGCGTAATTTCACTCCACTCTCGTGCGTGAAATGGGGCCTTGGGCGAGATTTCACTCCAACTCTCGCGTGAGACCTCTTGGAATTCGGGGCTATCTTCCTCCAAGTCTCGTGAGACCTCATCCAAACCTTGGAGCCTTCCGTCCAAATCTCGTGAGGTCTCATGCATATTGCGTGAGACTTCAATCTAAATCCCCCGAGATAGCATGGGCATCGGGTGGGATTTGATTCCGAATCTCGTGAGATCTCATCCAAAACGTGCAGACCTCAGTCCAAATCTCATGAGATCTCCTGGACATTGGGCGAGATTTCCATCCAAATCTCGTGAGGTCTCAATGACATCGCGTGAGATGACACTACAAACCGCGTGAGATGTTAGGGAGTTTGGGCGAGGTTTCACTCCAACTCTCAAGAGGATTCTTGGACGTTGAGCGAGATTTGACTCCACGTCTCGGAGATCTCATCCGAATCTTGGAGAATTCAGTCCAAATCTCGTGAGATCTCATGGACATGGAGGGAAATTGCACTCTAAATCTCGTGCGATCTCATGGCATCAGGAGAGATTTTACTCCAAATCTCGGGAGATCTCATGGATATCGGGTCAGAGTTCTCTCCAAATCTCGTGAGATCATGGGCATTGGGCGAGATTTCACTCCAAATCTCTTGAGGTCACCATGACATGGGGCGAGATTTCCCTCTAATTCTCTTGAGCTCTCAGGGGCCTTGGGCAAGATTTCACTCCAAATCTCGTGAGATATCAGAGACCTGGCGCGATATTTCACTCCAAATCTCGCGAGGGCCCAATGACATCGGGCGAGATTTCAGTATAAATCTCTTGAGATATCAGGAAGCTTGGTTGAGATTTCACTCCAACTCTCGTGAGATCTCTTGGAATTCAGGGTATTTTCCTCCGAGTCTCGTGAGATCTCATCCAGACCTTGGAGACTTCAGTCCAAATCTCGTGAGATCTCGTGGCTATTGCGTGAGACTTCAATCTAAATCCCATGAGATGCCATGGGCATCGGGTGAGATTTTATTCCGAGTCTCGTGAGATCTCATCCAAAACGTGCAGACCTCAGTCCAAATCTCATGAGATCTCCTGGACATTGGGCGAGATTTCACTCCAAATCTCGTGAGGTCACAATGACATTGGGAGAGATTTCACTACAAACCTCGTGAGATATCAGCGAACTTGGGCGAGATTTCCATCCAAATCTCGTGAGGTCTCAATGACATCGGGCGAGGTTTCACTCAACTCTCGTGAGATAAAAGGGACCTAGGGCGAGATTTCACTCCACTCTCACTCTCGTGAGATCCTTTGGAATTCGGGGATCATTTCCTCCAAGTCTCTTGAGCTCTCATCCAATCCTTGGAGACTTCCGTCCAAATCCCGTGAGATCTCAGGATATTGAGGCAGAATTCACTCTATATCTCGTGAGAAATCATGGACATCAGGCGAGATTAGTCCAAATCTCGTGAGATCGTATGGACATCGCGTGAGAATTCATTCCAAATCTCGTGATATGTCATGGACATTGGAGGCGATTTCACTCCAAATACCATGTGGTCTCAATGACCTCGGGCAGATTTCTCTCCAAATCTCGTGAGATATCAGGGACGACCGTGGGCGAGCTTTCAATCTAAATCTCGTGAGATCTCATGGACATCGGGCGAGATTTGCCACCAAGGCTCCTGAGATCTCATGGGCATCGGTTCAGATTTCACTCCAAATCTCATGACATCTCATGGATTTTAGGCGAGGTTTCACTCCATTCCTCCTGAGGTCACAATGAGATCGGGCGAGATTTCACGACAAATCTCGTGAGATCTCAGGGACCTTGGGCGAGATTTCACTGCAGCTCTCGTGAGAACTCTTGAATTGGGGCGAGATTTTACTCCCAGTCTTGTGAGATCTCCTCCAAACCTTGGCGACGTCAGTGCCAATCTCGTGAGATCTCATGGCTATTGAGCGAGACTTCAATCTAAATATCGTGGGACTGATGGGCATCGGGTGAGATTTTACTCAATATCTCGTCTGATCTCAGGGACATTCGGGTGAGGTTTCCCTCCGAATATCCTGAGGTCACAATGACATCGGGCGAGATTTCGCTACAAATGTCTTGAGGCATCAGGGACCTTGGGCGAGATTTCACTCCAAATCGTGTGAGATCTCTTGGGATTCAGCTGAGATTTTTATCCAAATCTCGTGTGCTCTCTTCCAAATGTGGAGACCTCAGGCCAAATGTCTTGAGATCTCATGGAAAAGAGGTGAGATTTCACTCTCAATTTCGCGATATCTCATGGTCATTGGGCGAGACTTTACTGCAAATCTCGTGAGGTGTCATGGACATCGGGCGAGAATTCCCTCTCAATCTCATGAGATGTCATGGGCTTTGGGTGAGATTTCTCTCCAAATCCCTCGAGATCTCTTGGACTTTGGGCGAGATTTTCCTCCAGGGCCCATGAGATCTCACCCAAACTTTGGAGAGGTCAGTGCCCTTCTCCTGAGATCTCATGGATATTGCGTGACGGTTCAATCTAAATCTCGTGAGATCTCATGGACAATGGGCGAGACTGCACTCCAAATCTACGGAGGTTCCAATGACATCAGGCGAGATTTCCACAAATCTCGTGAGATATCAGGGACCCTGGTCGAGATTTCAGTCCAAATCTCATGAGGTCTCGACGACATTGGGCGAGATTTCATTACACATCTTGTGAGATATCGGGGAACTTGTGCGAGATTTCACTCCAACTCTGCTGAGGTCTCTTGTTCTTTGGGCGAGAGTTTACTCCAAGTCTTGTGAGATCTCATCCAACCTTGGAGACGTCCGTGCCAATCTCGCGAGGCCTCATAGATATTGAGGGAGATTTAATCTAAATCTCATGAGATCTCATGGACATTGGGCGAGATTTCACCCCAAATCTCCTGAGGTCACAATCACATTGGGCGAGATTTCCCTACGAATCTCCTGAGATATCAGCGACCTCGGGCGAGATTTCAATCCAAATATCAGGACGTCCCAATGACATTGGGCGACAGTTCACTAAACTCTCGTGAGAGAAAAGGGACCTAGGGCGACATTTCACTCCAACTCTCGTGAGATTTCTGGGAACTCGCGGATATTTCACTCCAAGGCTGGTGAGATCTCATCCAATGCTTGGAGACCTCAGGCCAAAACTCGTGAGATCTCAGGATATGGAGCGAGAATTCAATCTCTATCTTGTGAGATCTCAGGGACTTCAGGCGAGATGACTCCAAATCTCGTGAGTACTCACGAATATCGGGGGAGAGTTCACTCCAAATCTCGTGAGGTCTCAATCACCTCGGGCAGATTTCACTCCGAATCTCGTCAGTTTTCAGGGACCCTGGGCGAGGTTTCAGTCTATGTGTCGTGAGTTCTCATGGACATCGGGCGAGATTTGACACCAAATCTCCTGAGATCGCATGGACATCGACGGAGATTTCACTCCGAATCTCCTGAGGTCCCAATGAGTTTGGGTGAGATTTCACTACAGATCTCGTGAGATAGCAGCAACCTTGGGCGAGATTCCTATCCGTTCATCGTGAGCTGTCAATGACATCGGGGGAGATTCAGTCCAAACCTCTTGAGATATCAGGGACCTTGGGCGAGATTTCACTCCCAATCTCGTGAGGTCTCATGGTCTTTGGGCGAGAGTTTACTCGCATCCCGTGAAATCTCACCCAAACCTTGGAGACCTCAAGTCCAACGTCGTGCGTTCTCGTGGATATGAGCGAGCTTCCCATCTAAATCTCGTGTGATCTCATCGATATCGGGCGAGATTTCACTCCACATCTCGTGAGATCTCATGGACATTGGGCGAGATTTCACTCCCAACTCCTGAGGTCACAATGACTTCGGGCGAGATTTCACTACATATCTCGTAATATTCAGGGACCTGGGCGAGATTTCCGTCGAAATCTCGTGAGGTCTCAATGACATCGCGTGAGATGACACTACAAATCTCGTGAGATAACAGGGAGTTTGGGCGAGATTTCACTCCAACTCTCAAGAGGACTCTTGGACGTTGAGCGAGATTTGACTCCACGTCTCGGAGATCTCATCCGAACCTTGGAGAATTCAATCCGCATCTCGGTAGATCTCATGGATATTGAGCGAGATTTCAATCTATAACTCGTGAGACCTCATGGACATCAGGCGATAATTTACTCCAAATTTCGTGAAGTCTCATGGACATCGGGTGACATGTCACTCCAAGTCTCCTGAGGTCACGATGACTTCGGCGAGATTTCAGTACCCACCTGGTCAGATTTCAGCGAACTTGGGCGAAATATCAATCCCAATCTCGTGAGGTCTCAATGTTACCGGGCGTAATTTCACTCCACTCTCGTGCGTGAAATGGGGCCTTGGGCGAGATTTCACTCCAACTCTCGCGTGAGACCTCTTGGAATTCGGGGCTATCTTCCTCCAAGTCTCGTGAGACCTCATCCAAACCTTGGAGCCTTCCGTCCAAATCTCGTGAGGTCTCATGCATATTGCGTGAGACTTCAATCTAAATCCCCCGAGATAGCATGGGCATCGGGTGGGATTTGATTCCGAATCTCGTGAGATCTCATCCAAAACGTGCAGACCTCAGTCCAAATCTCATGAGATCTCCTGGACATTGGGCGAGATTTCCATCCAAATCTCGTGAGGTCTCAATGACATCGCGTGAGATGACACTACAAACCGCGTGAGATGTTAGGGAGTTTGGGCGAGGTTTCACTCCAACTCTCAAGAGGATTCTTGGACGTTGAGCGAGATTTGACTCCACGTCTCGGAGATCTCATCCGAATCTTGGAGAATTCAGTCCAAATCTCGTGAGATCTCATGGACATGGAGGGAAATTGCACTCTAAATCTCGTGCGATCTCATGGCATCAGGAGAGATTTTACTCCAAATCTCGGGAGATCTCATGGATATCGGGTCAGAGTTCTCTCCAAATCTCGTGAGATCATGGGCATTGGGCGAGATTTCACTCCAAATCTCTTGAGGTCACCATGACATGGGGCGAGATTTCCCTCTAATTCTCTTGAGCTCTCAGGGGCCTTGGGCAAGATTTCACTCCAAATCTCGTGAGATATCAGAGACCTGGCGCGATATTTCACTCCAAATCTCGCGAGGGCCCAATGACATCGGGCGAGATTTCAGTATAAATCTCTTGAGATATCAGGAAGCTTGGTTGAGATTTCACTCCAACTCTCGTGAGATCTCTTGGAATTCAGGGTATTTTCCTCCGAGTCTCGTGAGATCTCATCCAGACCTTGGAGACTTCAGTCCAAATCTCGTGAGATCTCGTGGCTATTGCGTGAGACTTCAATCTAAATCCCATGAGATGCCATGGGCATCGGGTGAGATTTTATTCCGAGTCTCGTGAGATCTCATCCAAAACGTGCAGACCTCAGTCCAAATCTCATGAGATCTCCTGGACATTGGGCGAGATTTCACTCCAAATCTCGTGAGGTCACAATGACATTGGGAGAGATTTCACTACAAACCTCGTGAGATATCAGCGAACTTGGGCGAGATTTCCATCCAAATCTCGTGAGGTCTCAATGACATCGGGCGAGGTTTCACTCAACTCTCGTGAGATAAAAGGGACCTAGGGCGAGATTTCACTCCACTCTCACTCTCGTGAGATCCTTTGGAATTCGGGGATCATTTCCTCCAAGTCTCTTGAGCTCTCATCCAATCCTTGGAGACTTCCGTCCAAATCCCGTGAGATCTCAGGATATTGAGGCAGAATTCACTCTATATCTCGTGAGAAATCATGGACATCAGGCGAGATTAGTCCAAATCTCGTGAGATCGTATGGACATCGCGTGAGAATTCATTCCAAATCTCGTGATATGTCATGGACATTGGAGGCGATTTCACTCCAAATACCATGTGGTCTCAATGACCTCGGGCAGATTTCTCTCCAAATCTCGTGAGATATCAGGGACGACCGTGGGCGAGCTTTCAATCTAAATCTCGTGAGATCTCATGGACATCGGGCGAGATTTGCCACCAAGGCTCCTGAGATCTCATGGGCATCGGTTCAGATTTCACTCCAAATCTCATGACATCTCATGGATTTTAGGCGAGGTTTCACTCCATTCCTCCTGAGGTCACAATGAGATCGGGCGAGATTTCACGACAAATCTCGTGAGATCTCAGGGACCTTGGGCGAGATTTCACTGCAGCTCTCGTGAGAACTCTTGAATTGGGGCGAGATTTTACTCCCAGTCTTGTGAGATCTCCTCCAAACCTTGGCGACGTCAGTGCCAATCTCGTGAGATCTCATGGCTATTGAGCGAGACTTCAATCTAAATATCGTGGGACTGATGGGCATCGGGTGAGATTTTACTCAATATCTCGTCTGATCTCAGGGACATTCGGGTGAGGTTTCCCTCCGAATATCCTGAGGTCACAATGACATCGGGCGAGATTTCACTACAAATGTCTTGAGGCATCAGGGACCTTGGGCGAGATTTCACTCCAAATCGTGTGAGATCTCTTGGGATTCAGCTGAGATTTTTATCCAAATCTCGTGTGCTCTCTTCCAAATGTGGAGACCTCAGGCCAAATGTCTTGAGATCTCATGGAAAAGAGGTGAGATTTCACTCTCAATTTCGCGATATCTCATGGTCATTGGGCGAGACTTTACTGCAAATCCCGTGAGGTGTCATGGACATCGGGCGAGAATTCCCTCTCAATCTCATGAGATGTCATGGGCTTTGGGTGAGATTTCTCTCCAAATCCCTCGAGATCTCTTGGACTTTGGGCGAGATTTTCCTCCAGGGCCCATGAGATCTCACCCAAACTTTGGAGAGGTCAGTGCCCTTCTCCTGAGATCTCATGGATATTGCGTGACGGTTCAATCTAAATCTCGTGAGATCTCATGGACAATGGGCGAGACTGCACTCCAAATCTACGGAGGTTCCATTGACATCAGGCGAGATTTCCACAAATCTCGTGAGATATCAGGGACCCTGGTCGAGATTTCAGTCCAAATCTCATGAGGTCTCGACGACATTGGGCGAGATTTCATTACACATCTTGTGAGATATCGGGGATCTTGTGCGAGATTTCACTCCAACTCTGCTGAGGTCTCTTGTTCTTTGGGCGAGAGTTTACTCCAAGTCTTGTGAGATCTCATCCAACCTTGGAGACGTCCGTGCCAATCTCGCGAGGCCTCATAGATATTGAGGGAGATTTAATCTAAATCTCATGAGATCTCATGGACATTGGGCGAGATTTCACCCCAAATCTCCTGAGGTCACAATCACATTGGGCGAGATTTCCCTACGAATCTCCTGAGATATCAGCGACCTCGGGCGAGATTTCAATCCAAATATCGGGACGTCCCAATGACATTGGGCGACAGTTCACTAAACTCTCGTGAGAGAAAAGGGACCTAGGGCGACATTTCACTCCAACTCTCGTGAGATTTCTGGGAACTCGCGGATATTTCACTCCAAGGCTGGTGAGATCTCATCCAATGCTTGGAGACCTCAGGCCAAAACTCGTGAGATCTCAGGATATGGAGCGAGAATTCAATCTCTATCTTGTGAGATCTCAGGGACTTCAGGCGAGATGACTCCAAATCTCGTGAGTACTCACGAATATCGGGGGAGAGTTCACTCCAAATCTCGTGAGGTCTCAATCACCTCGGGCAGATTTCACTCCGAATCTCGTCAGTTTTCAGGGACCCTGGGCGAGGTTTCAGTCTATGTGTCGTGAGTTCTCATGGACATCGGGCGAGATTTGACACCAAATCTCCTGAGATCGCATGGACATCGACGGAGATTTCACTCCGAATCTCCTGAGGTCCCAATGAGTTTGGGTGAGATTTCACTACAGATCTCGTGAGATAGCAGCAACCTTGGGCGAGATTCCTATCCGTTCATCGTGAGCTGTCAATGACATCGGGGGAGATTCAGTCCAAACCTCTTGAGATATCAGGGACCTTGGGCGAGATTTCACTCCCAATCTCGTGAGGTCTCATGGTCTTTGGGCGAGAGTTTACTCGCATCCCGTGAAATCTCACCCAAACCTTGGAGACCTCAAGGCCAACGTCGTGCGTTCTCGTGGATATGAGCGAGCTTCCCATCTAAATCTCGTGTGATCTCATCGATATCGGGCGAGATTTCACTCCACATCTCGTGAGATCTCATGGACATTGGGCGAGATTTCACTCCCAACTCCTGAGGTCACAATGACTTCGGGCGAGATTTCACTACATATCTCGTAATATTCAGGGACCTGGGCGAGATTTCCGTCGAAATCTCGTGAGGTCTCAATGACATCGCGTGAGATGACACTACAAATCTCGTGAGATAACAGGGAGTTTGGGCGAGATTTCACTCCAACTCTCAAGAGGACTCTTGGACGTTGAGCGAGATTTGACTCCACGTCTCGGAGATCTCATCCGAACCTTGGAGAATTCAATCCGCATCTCGGTAGATCTCATGGATATTGAGCGAGATTTCAATCTATAACTCGTGAGACCTCATGGACATCAGGCGATAATTTACTCCAAATTTCGTGAAGTCTCATGGACATCGGGTGACATGTCACTCCAAGTCTCCTGAGGTCACGATGACTTCGGCGAGATTTCAGTACCCACCTGGTCAGATTTCAGCGAACTTGGGCGAAATATCAATCCCAATCTCGTGAGGTCTCAATGTTACCGGGCGTAATTTCACTCCACTCTCGTGCGTGAAATGGGGCCTTGGGCGAGATTTCACTCCAACTCTCGCGTGAGACCTCTTGGAATTCGGGGCTATTTTCCTCCAAGTCTCGTGAGACCTCATCCAAACCTTGGAGCCTTCCGTCCAAATCTCGTGAGGTCTCATGCATATTGCGTGAGACTTCAATCTAAATCCCACGAGATAGCATGGGCATCGGGTGGGATTTGATTCCGAATCTCGTGAGATCTCATCCAAAACGTGCAGACCTCAGTCCAAATCTCATGAGATCTCCTGGACATTGGGCGAGATTTCCATCCAAATCTCGTGAGGTCTCAATGACATCGCGTGAGATGACACTACAAACCGCGTGAGATGTTAGGGAGTTTGGGCGAGGTTTCACTCCAACTCTCAAGAGGATTCTTGGACGTTGAGCGAGATTTGACTCCACGTCTCGGAGATCTCATCCGAATCTTGGAGAATTCAGTCCAAATCTCGTGAGATCTCATGGACATGGAGGGAAATTGCACTCTAAATCTCGTGCGATCTCATGGCATCAGGAGAGATTTTACTCCAAATCTCGGGAGATCTCATGGATATCGGGTCAGAGTTCTCTCCAAATCTCGTGAGATCATGGGCATTGGGCGAGATTTCACTCCAAATCTCTTGAGGTCACCATGACATGGGGCGAGATTTCCCTCTAATTCTCTTGAGCTCTCAGGGGCCTTGGGCAAGATTTCACTCCAAATCTCGTGAGATATCAGAGACCTGGCGCGATATTTCACTCCAAATCTCGCGAGGGCCCAATGACATCGGGCGAGATTTCAGTATAAATCTCTTGAGATATCAGGAAGCTTGGTTGAGATTTCACTCCAACTCTCGTGAGATCTCTTGGAATTCAGGGTATTTTCCTCCGAGTCTCGTGAGATCTCATCCAGACCTTGGAGACTTCAGTCCAAATCTCGTGAGATCTCGTGGCTATTGCGTGAGACTTCAATCTAAATCCCATGAGATGCCATGGGCATCGGGTGAGATTTTATTCCGAGTCTCGTGAGATCTCATCCAAAACGTGCAGACCTCAGTCCAAATCTCATGAGATCTCCTGGACATTGGGCGAGATTTCACTCCAAATCTCGTGAGGTCACAATGACATTGGGAGAGATTTCACTACAAACCTCGTGAGATATCAGCGAACTTGGGCGAGATTTCCATCCAAATCTCGTGAGGTCTCAATGACATCGGGCGAGGTTTCACTCAACTCTCGTGAGATAAAAGGGACCTAGGGCGAGATTTCACTCCACTCTCACTCTCGTGAGATCCTTTGGAATTCGGGGATCATTTCCTCCAAGTCTCTTGAGCTCTCATCCAATCCTTGGAGACTTCCGTCCAAATCCCGTGAGATCTCAGGATATTGAGGCAGAATTCACTCTATATCTCGTGAGAAATCATGGACATCAGGCGAGATTAGTCCAAATCTCGTGAGATCGTATGGACATCGCGTGAGAATTCATTCCAAATCTCGTGATATGTCATGGACATTGGACGCGATTTCACTCCAAATACCATGTGGTCTCAATGACCTCGGGCAGATTTCTCTCCAAATCTCGTGAGATATCAGGGACGACCGTGGGCGAGCTTTCAATCTAAATCTCGTGAGATCTCATGGACATCGGGCGAGATTTGCCACCAAGGCTCCTGAGATCTCATGGGCATCGGTTCAGATTTCACTCCAAATCTCATGACATCTCATGGATTTTAGGCGAGGTTTCACTCCATTCCTCCTGAGGTCACAATGAGATCGGGCGAGATTTCACGACAAATCTCGTGAGATCTCAGGGACCTTGGGCGAGATTTCACTGCAGCTCTCGTGAGAACTCTTGAATTGGGGCGAGATTTTACTCCCAGTCTTGTGAGATCTCCTCCAAACCTTGGCGACGTCAGTGCCAATCTCGTGAGATCTCATGGCTATTGAGCGAGACTTCAATCTAAATATCGTGGGACTGATGGGCATCGGGTGAGATTTTACTCAATATCTCGTCTGATCTCAGGGACATTCGGGTGAGGTTTCCCTCCGAATATCCTGAGGTCACAATGACATCGGGCGAGATTTCACTACAAATGTCTTGAGGCATCAGGGACCTTGGGCGAGATTTCACTCCAAATCGTGTGAGATCTCTTGGGATTCAGCTGAGATTTTTATCCAAATCTCGTGTGCTCTCTTCCAAATGTGGAGACCTCAGGCCAAATGTCTTGAGATCTCATGGAAAAGAGGTGAGATTTCACTCTCAATTTCGCGATATCTCATGGTCATTGGGCGAGACTTTACTGCAAATCCCGTGAGGTGTCATGGACATCGGGCGAGAATTCCCTCTCAATCTCATGAGATGTCATGGGCTTTGGGTGAGATTTCTCTCCAAATCCCTCGAGATCTCTTGGACTTTGGGCGAGATTTTCCTCCAGGGCCCATGAGATCTCACCCAAACTTTGGAGAGGTCAGTGCCCTTCTCCTGAGATCTCATGGATATTGCGTGACGGTTCAATCTAAATCTCGTGAGATCTCATGGACAATGGGCGAGACTGCACTCCAAATCTACGGAGGTTCCATTGACATCAGGCGAGATTTCCACAAATCTCGTGAGATATCAGGGACCCTGGTCGAGATTTCAGTCCAAATCTCATGAGGTCTCGACGACATTGGGCGAGATTTCATTACACATCTTGTGAGATATCGGGGATCTTGTGCGAGATTTCACTCCAACTCTGCTGAGGTCTCTTGTTCTTTGGGCGAGAGTTTACTCCAAGTCTTGTGAGATCTCATCCAACCTTGGAGACGTCCGTGCCAATCTCGCGAGGCCTCATAGATATTGAGGGAGATTTAATCTAAATCTCATGAGATCTCATGGACATTGGGCGAGATTTCACCCCAAATCTCCTGAGGTCACAATCACATTGGGCGAGATTTCCCTACGAATCTCCTGAGATATCAGCGACCTCGGGCGAGATTTCAATCCAAATATCGGGACGTCCCAATGACATTGGGCGACAGTTCACTAAACTCTCGTGAGAGAAAAGGGACCTAGGGCGACATTTCACTCCAACTCTCGTGAGATTTCTGGGAACTCGCGGATATTTCACTCCAAGGCTGGTGAGATCTCATCCAATGCTTGGAGACCTCAGGCCAAAACTCGTGAGATCTCAGGATATGGAGCGAGAATTCAATCTCTATCTTGTGAGATCTCAGGGACTTCAGGCGAGATGACTCCAAATCTCGTGAGTACTCACGAATATCGGGGGAGGGTTCACTCCAAATCTCGTGAGGTCTCAATCACCTCGGGCAGATTTCACTCCGAATCTCGTCAGTTTTCAGGGACCCTGGGCGAGGTTTCAGTCTATGTGTCGTGAGTTCTCATGGACATCGGGCGAGATTTGACACCAAATCTCCTGAGATCGCATGGACATCGACGGAGATTTCACTCCGAATCTCCTGAGGTCCCAATGAGTTTGGGTGAGATTTCACTACAGATCTCGTGAGATAGCAGCAACCTTGGGCGAGATTCCTATCCGTTCATCGTGAGCTGTCAATGACATCGGGGGAGATTCAGTCCAAACCTCTTGAGATATCAGGGACCTTGGGCGAGATTTCACTCCCAATCTCGTGAGGTCTCATGGTCTTTGGGCGAGAGTTTACTCGCATCCCGTGAAATCTCACCCAAACCTTGGAGACCTCAAGGCCAACGTCGTGCGTTCTCGTGGATATGAGCGAGCTTCCCATCTAAATCTCGTGTGATCTCATCGATATCGGGCGAGATTTCACTCCACATCTCGTGAGATCTCATGGACATTGGGCGAGATTTCACTCCCAACTCCTGAGGTCACAATGACTTCGGGCGAGATTTCACTACATATCTCGTAATATTCAGGGACCTGGGCGAGATTTCCGTCGAAATCTCGTGAGGTCTCAATGACATCGCGTGAGATGACACTACAAATCTCGTGAGATAACAGGGAGTTTGGGCGAGATTTCACTCCAACTCTCAAGAGGACTCTTGGACGTTGAGCGAGATTTGACTCCACGTCTCGGAGATCTCATCCGAACCTTGGAGAATTCAATCCGCATCTCGGTAGATCTCATGGATATTGAGCGAGATTTCAATCTATAACTCGTGAGACCTCATGGACATCAGGCGATAATTTACTCCAAATTTCGTGAAGTCTCATGGACATCGGGTGACATGTCACTCCAAGTCTCCTGAGGTCACGATGACTTCGGCGAGATTTCAGTACCCACCTGGTCAGATTTCAGCGAACTTGGGCGAAATATCAATCCCAATCTCGTGAGGTCTCAATGTTACCGGGCGTAATTTCACTCCACTCTCGTGCGTGAAAAGGGGCCTTGGGCGAGATTTCACTCCAACTCTCGCGTGAGACCTCTTGGAATTCGGGGCTATCTTCCTCCAAGTCTCGTGAGACCTCATCCAAACCTTGGAGCCTTCCGTCCAAATCTCGTGAGGTCTCATGCATATTGCGTGAGACTTCAATCTAAATCCCACGAGATAGCATGGGCATCGGGTGGGATTTGATTCCGAATCTCGTGAGATCTCATCCAAAACGTGCAGACCTCAGTCCAAATCTCATGAGATCTCCTGGACATTGGGCGAGATTTCCATCCAAATCTCGTGAGGTCTCAATGACATCGC
The DNA here is from genome assembly GCF_037043125.1 of Eumetopias jubatus. Lineage (NCBI taxonomy): Eukaryota > Metazoa > Chordata > Mammalia > Carnivora > Otariidae > Eumetopias > Eumetopias jubatus. The sequence continues at coordinate 69,712,372 of NW_028274823.1, read as the reverse complement.
GTGAGATGACACTCCAAATCGCGTGAGATGTTAGGGAGTTTGGGCGAGGTTTCACTCCAACTCTCAAGAGGATTCTTGGACGTTGAGCGAGATTTGACTCCACGTCTCGGAGATCTCATCCGAATCTTGGAGAATTCAGTCCAAATCTCGTGAGATCTCATGGACATGGAGGGAAATTGCACTCTAAATCTCGTGCGATCTCATGACATCAGGAGAGATTTTACTCCAAATCTCGGGAGATCTCATGGATATCGGGTCAGAGTTCTCTCCAAATCTCGTGAGATCATGGGCATTGGGCGAGATTTCACTCCAAATCTCTTGAGGTCACCATGACATGGGGCGAGATTTCCCTCTAATTCTCTTGAGCTCTCAGGGGCCTTGGGCAAGATTTCACTCCAAATCTCGTGAGATATCAGAGACCTGGCGCGATATTTCACTCCAAATCTCGCGAGGGCCCAATGACATCGGGCGAGATTTCAGTATAAATCTCTTGAGATATCAGGAAGCTTGGTTGAGATTTCACTCCAACTCTCGTGAGATCTCTTGGAATTCAGGGTATTTTCCTCCGAGTCTCGTGAGATCTCATCCAGACCTTGGAGACTTCAGTCCAAATCTCGTGAGATCTCGTGGCTATTGCGTGAGACTTCAATCTAAATCCCATGAGATGCCATGGGCATCGGGTGAGATTTTATTCCGAGTCTCGTGAGATCTCATCCAAAACGTGCAGACCTCAGTCCAAATCTCATGAGATCTCCTGGACATTGGGCGAGATTTCACTCCAAATCTCGTGAGGTCACAATGACATTGGGAGAGATTTCACTACAAACCTCGTGAGATATCAGCGAACTTGGGCGAGATTTCCATCCAAATCTCGTGAGGTCTCAATGACATCGGGCGAGGTTTCACTCAACTCTCGTGAGATAAAAGGGACCTAGGGCGAGATTTCACTCCACTCTCACTCTCGTGAGATCCTTTGGAATTCGGGGATCATTTCCTCCAAGTCTCTTGAGCTCTCATCCAATCCTTGGAGACTTCCGTCCAAATCCCGTGAGATCTCAGGATATTGAGGCAGAATTCACTCTATATCTCGTGAGAAATCATGGACATCAGGCGAGATTAGTCCAAATCTCGTGAGATCGTATGGACATCGCGTGAGAATTCATTCCAAATCTCGTGATATGTCATGGACATTGGAGGCGATTTCACTCCAAATACCATGTGGTCTCAATGACCTCGGGCAGATTTCTCTCCAAATCTCGTGAGATATCAGGGACGACCGTGGGCGAGCTTTCAATCTAAATCTCGTGAGATCTCATGGACATCGGGCGAGATTTGCCACCAAGGCTCCTGAGATCTCATGGGCATCGGTTCAGATTTCACTCCAAATCTCATGACATCTCATGGATTTTAGGCGAGGTTTCACTCCATTCCTCCTGAGGTCACAATGAGATCGGGCGAGATTTCACGACAAATCTCGTGAGATCTCAGGGACCTTGGGCGAGATTTCACTGCAGCTCTCGTGAGAACTCTTGAATTGGGGCGAGATTTTACTCCCAGTCTTGTGAGATCTCCTCCAAACCTTGGCGACGTCAGTGCCAATCTCGTGAGATCTCATGGCTATTGAGCGAGACTTCAATCTAAATATCGTGGGACTGATGGGCATCGGGTGAGATTTTACTCAATATCTCGTCTGATCTCAGGGACATTCGGGTGAGGTTTCCCTCCGAATATCCTGAGGTCACAATGACATCGGGCGAGATTTCACTACAAATGTCTTGAGGCATCAGGGACCTTGGGCGAGATTTCACTACAAATCGTGTGAGATCTCTTGGGATTCAGCTGAGATTTTTATCCAAATCTCGTGTGCTCTCTTCCAAATGTGGAGACCTCAGGCCAAATGTCTTGAGATCTCATGGAAAAGAGGTGAGATTTCACTCTCAATTTCGCGATATCTCATGGTCATTGGGCGAGACTTTACTGCAAATCTCGTGAGGTGTCATGGACATCGGGCGAGAATTCCCTCTCAATCTCATGAGATGTCATGGGCTTTGGGTGAGATTTCTCTCCAAATCCCTCGAGATCTCTTGGACTTTGGGCGAGATTTTCCTCCAGGGCCCATGAGATCTCACCCAAACTTTGGAGAGGTCAGTGCCCTTCTCCTGAGATCTCATGGATATTGCGTGACGGTTCAATCTAAATCTCGTGAGATCTCATGGACAATGGGCGAGACTGCACTCCAAATCTACGGAGGTTCCAATGACATCAGGCGAGATTTCCACAAATCTCGTGAGATATCAGGGACCCTGGTCGAGATTTCAGTCCAAATCTCATGAGGTCTCGACGACATTGGGCGAGATTTCATTACACATCTTGTGAGATATCGGGGAACTTGTGCGAGATTTCACTCCAACTCTGCTGAGGTCTCTTGTTCTTTGGGCGAGAGTTTACTCCAAGTCTTGTGAGATCTCATCCAACCTTGGAGACGTCCGTGCCAATCTCGCGAGGCCTCATAGATATTGAGGGAGATTTAATCTAAATCTCATGAGATCTCATGGACATTGGGCGAGATTTCACCCCAAATCTCCTGAGGTCACAATCACATTGGGCGAGATTTCCCTACGAATCTCCTGAGATATCAGCGACCTCGGGCGAGATTTCAATCCAAATATCGGGACGTCCCAATGACATTGGGCGACAGTTCACTAAACTCTCGTGAGAGAAAAGGGACCTAGGGCGACATTTCACTCCAACTCTCGTGAGATTTCTGGGAACTCGCGGATATTTCACTCCAAGGCTGGTGAGATCTCATCCAATGCTTGGAGACCTCAGGCCAAAACTCGTGAGATCTCAGGATATGGAGCGAGAATTCAATCTCTATCTTGTGAGATCTCAGGGACTTCAGGCGAGATGACTCCAAATCTCGTGAGTACTCACGAATATCGGGGGAGGGTTCACTCCAAATCTCGTGAGGTCTCAATCACCTCGGGCAGATTTCACTCCGAATCTCGTCAGTTTTCAGGGACCCTGGGCGAGGTTTCAGTCTATGTGTCGTGAGTTCTCATGGACATCGGGCGAGATTTGACACCAAATCTCCTGAGATCGCATGGACATCGACGGAGATTTCACTCCGAATCTCCTGAGGTCCCAATGAGTTTGGGTGAGATTTCACTACAGATCTCGTGAGATAGCAGCAACCTTGGGCGAGATTCCTATCCGTTCATCGTGAGCTGTCAATGACATCGGGGGAGATTCAGTCCAAACCTCTTGAGATATCAGGGACCTTGGGCGAGATTTCACTCCCAATCTCGTGAGGTCTCATGGTCTTTGGGCGAGAGTTTACTCGCATCCCGTGAAATCTCACCCAAACCTTGGAGACCTCAAGGCCAACGTCGTGCGTTCTCGTGGATATGAGCGAGCTTCCCATCTAAATCTCGTGTGATCTCATCGATATCGGGCGAGATTTCACTCCACATCTCGTGAGATCTCATGGACATTGGGCGAGATTTCACTCCCAACTCCTGAGGTCACAATGACTTCGGGCGAGATTTCACTACATATCTCGTAATATTCAGGGACCTGGGCGAGATTTCCGTCGAAATCTCGTGAGGTCTCAATGACATCGCGTGAGATGACACTACAAATCTCGTGAGATAACAGGGAGTTTGGGCGAGATTTCACTCCAACTCTCAAGAGGACTCTTGGACGTTGAGCGAGATTTGACTCCACGTCTCGGAGATCTCATCCGAACCTTGGAGAATTCAATCCGCATCTCGGTAGATCTCATGGATATTGAGCGAGATTTCAATCTATAACTCGTGAGACCTCATGGACATCAGGCGATAATTTACTCCAAATTTCGTGAAGTCTCATGGACATCGGGTGACATGTCACTCCAAGTCTCCTGAGGTCACGATGACTTCGGCGAGATTTCAGTACCCACCTGGTCAGATTTCAGCGAACTTGGGCGAAATATCAATCCCAATCTCGTGAGGTCTCAATGTTACCGGGCGTAATTTCACTCCACTCTCGTGCGTGAAAAGGGGCCTTGGGCGAGATTTCACTCCAACTCTCGCGTGAGACCTCTTGGAATTCGGGGCTATTTTCCTGCAAGTCTCGTGAGACCTCATCCAAACCTTGGAGCCTTCCGTCCAAATCTCGTGAGGTCTCATGCATATTGCGTGAGACTTCAATCTAAATCCCCCGAGATAGCATGGGCATCGGGTGGGATTTGATTCCGAATCTCGTGAGATCTCATCCAAAACGTGCAGACCTCAGTCCAAATCTCATGAGATCTCCTGGACATTGGGCGAGATTTCCATCCAAATCTCGTGAGGTCTCAATGACATCGCGTGAGATGACACTACAAACCGCGTGAGATGTTAGGGAGTTTGGGCGAGGTTTCACTCCAACTCTCAAGAGGATTCTTGGACGTTGAGCGAGATTTGACTCCACGTCTCGGAGATCTCATCCGAATCTTGGAGAATTCAGTCCAAATCTCGTGAGATCTCATGGACATGGAGGGAAATTGCACTCTAAATCTCGTGCGATCTCATGGCATCAGGAGAGATTTTACTCCAAATCTCGGGAGATCTCATGGATATCGGGTCAGAGTTCTCTCCAAATCTCGTGAGATCATGGGCATTGGGCGAGATTTCACTCCAAATCTCTTGAGGTCACCATGACATGGGGCGAGATTTCCCTCTAATTCTCTTGAGCTCTCAGGGGCCTTGGGCAAGATTTCACTCCAAATCTCGTGAGATATCAGAGACCTGGCGCGATATTTCACTCCAAATCTCGCGAGGGCCCAATGACATCGGGCGAGATTTCAGTATAAATCTCTTGAGATATCAGGAAGCTTGGTTGAGATTTCACTCCAACTCTCGTGAGATCTCTTGGAATTCAGGGTATTTTCCTCCGAGTCTCGTGAGATCTCATCCAGACCTTGGAGACTTCAGTCCAAATCTCGTGAGATCTCGTGGCTATTGCGTGAGACTTCAATCTAAATCCCATGAGATGCCATGGGCATCGGGTGAGATTTTATTCCGAGTCTCGTGAGATCTCATCCAAAACGTGCAGACCTCAGTCCAAATCTCATGAGATCTCCTGGACATTGGGCGAGATTTCACTCCAAATCTCGTGAGGTCACAATGACATTGGGAGAGATTTCACTACAAACCTCGTGAGATATCAGCGAACTTGGGCGAGATTTCCATCCAAATCTCGTGAGGTCTCAATGACATCGGGCGAGGTTTCACTCAACTCTCGTGAGATAAAAGGGACCTAGGGCGAGATTTCACTCCACTCTCACTCTCGTGAGATCCTTTGGAATTCGGGGATCATTTCCTCCAAGTCTCTTGAGCTCTCATCCAATCCTTGGAGACTTCCGTCCAAATCCCGTGAGATCTCAGGATATTGAGGCAGAATTCACTCTATATCTCGTGAGAAATCATGGACATCAGGCGAGATTAGTCCAAATCTCGTGAGATCGTATGGACATCGCGTGAGAATTCATTCCAAATCTCGTGATATGTCATGGACATTGGAGGCGATTTCACTCCAAATACCATGTGGTCTCAATGACCTCGGGCAGATTTCTCTCCAAATCTCGTGAGATATCAGGGACGACCGTGGGCGAGCTTTCAATCTAAATCTCGTGAGATCTCATGGACATCGGGCGAGATTTGCCACCAAGGCTCCTGAGATCTCATGGGCATCGGTTCAGATTTCACTCCAAATCTCATGACATCTCATGGATTTTAGGCGAGGTTTCACTCCATTCCTCCTGAGGTCACAATGAGATCGGGCGAGATTTCACGACAAATCTCGTGAGATCTCAGGGACCTTGGGCGAGATTTCACTGCAGCTCTCGTGAGAACTCTTGAATTGGGGCGAGATTTTACTCCCAGTCTTGTGAGATCTCCTCCAAACCTTGGCGACGTCAGTGCCAATCTCGTGAGATCTCATGGCTATTGAGCGAGACTTCAATCTAAATATCGTGGGACTGATGGGCATCGGGTGAGATTTTACTCAATATCTCGTCTGATCTCAGGGACATTCGGGTGAGGTTTCCCTCCGAATATCCTGAGGTCACAATGACATCGGGCGAGATTTCACTACAAATGTCTTGAGGCATCAGGGACCTTGGGCGAGATTTCACTCCAAATCGTGTGAGATCTCTTGGGATTCAGCTGAGATTTTTATCCAAATCTCGTGTGCTCTCTTCCAAATGTGGAGACCTCAGGCCAAATGTCTTGAGATCTCATGGAAAAGAGGTGAGATTTCACTCTCAATTTCGCGATATCTCATGGTCATTGGGCGAGACTTTACTGCAAATCCCGTGAGGTGTCATGGACATCGGGCGAGAATTCCCTCTCAATCTCATGAGATGTCATGGGCTTTGGGTGAGATTTCTCTCCAAATCCCTCGAGACCTCTTGGACTTTGGGCGAGATTTTCCTCCAGGGCCCATGAGATCTCACCCAAACTTTGGAGAGGTCAGTGCCCTTCTCCTGAGATCTCATGGATATTGCGTGACGGTTCAATCTAAATCTCGTGAGATCTCATGGACAATGGGCGAGACTGCACTCCAAATCTACGGAGGTTCCATTGACATCAGGCGAGATTTCCACAAATCTCGTGAGATATCAGGGACCCTGGTCGAGATTTCAGTCCAAATCTCATGAGGTCTCGACGACATTGGGCGAGATTTCATTACACATCTTGTGAGATATCGGGGATCTTGTGCGAGATTTCACTCCAACTCTGCTGAGGTCTCTTGTTCTTTGGGCGAGAGTTTACTCCAAGTCTTGTGAGATCTCATCCAACCTTGGAGACGTCCGTGCCAATCTCGCGAGGCCTCATAGATATTGAGGGAGATTTAATCTAAATCTCATGAGATCTCATGGACATTGGGCGAGATTTCACCCCAAATCTCCTGAGGTCACAATCACATTGGGCGAGATTTCCCTACGAATCTCCTGAGATATCAGCGACCTCGGGCGAGATTTCAATCCAAATATCGGGACGTCCCAATGACATTGGGCGACAGTTCACTAAACTCTCGTGAGAGAAAAGGGACCTAGGGCGACATTTCACTCCAACTCTCGTGAGATTTCTGGGAACTCGCGGATATTTCACTCCAAGGCTGGTGAGATCTCATCCAATGCTTGGAGACCTCAGGCCAAAACTCGTGAGATCTCAGGATATGGAGCGAGAATTCAATCTCTATCTTGTGAGATCTCAGGGACTTCAGGCGAGATGACTCCAAATCTCGTGAGTACTCACGAATATCGGGGGAGAGTTCACTCCAAATCTCGTGAGGTCTCAATCACCTCGGGCAGATTTCACTCCGAATCTCGTCAGTTTTCAGGGACCCTGGGCGAGGTTTCAGTCTATGTGTCGTGAGTTCTCATGGACATCGGGCGAGATTTGACACCAAATCTCCTGAGATCGCATGGACATCGACGGAGATTTCACTCCGAATCTCCTGAGGTCCCAATGAGTTTGGGTGAGATTTCACTACAGATCTCGTGAGATAGCAGCAACCTTGGGCGAGATTCCTATCCGTTCATCGTGAGCTGTCAATGACATCGGGGGAGATTCAGTCCAAACCTCTTGAGATATCAGGGACCTTGGGCGAGATTTCACTCCCAATCTCGTGAGGTCTCATGGTCTTTGGGCGAGAGTTTACTCGCATCCCGTGAAATCTCACCCAAACCTTGGAGACCTCAAGGCCAACGTCGTGCGTTCTCGTGGATATGAGCGAGCTTCCCATCTAAATCTCGTGTGATCTCATCGATATCGGGCGAGATTTCACTCCACATCTCGTGAGATCTCATGGACATTGGGCGAGATTTCACTCCCAACTCCTGAGGTCACAATGACTTCGGGCGAGATTTCACTACATATCTCGTAATATTCAGGGACCTGGGCGAGATTTCCGTCGAAATCTCGTGAGGTCTCAATGACATCGCGTGAGATGACACTACAAATCTCGTGAGATAACAGGGAGTTTGGGCGAGATTTCACTCCAACTCTCAAGAGGACTCTTGGACGTTGAGCGAGATTTGACTCCACGTCTCGGAGATCTCATCCGAACCTTGGAGAATTCAATCCGCATCTCGGTAGATCTCATGGATATTGAGCGAGATTTCAATCTATAACTCGTGAGACCTCATGGACATCAGGCGAGAATTTACTCCAAATTTCGTGAAGTCTCATGGACATCGGGTGACATGTCACTCCAAGTCTCCTGAGGTCACGATGACTTCGGCGAGATTTCAGTACCCACCTGGTCAGATTTCAGCGAACTTGGGCGAAATATCAATCCCAATCTCGTGAGGTCTCAATGTTATCGGGCGTAATTTCACTCCACTCTCGTGCGTGAAAAGGGGCCTTGGGCGAGATTTCACTCCAACTCTCGCGTGAGACCTCTTGGAATTCGGGGCTATCTTCCTCCAAGTCTCGTGAGAGCTCATCCAAACCTTGGAGCCTTCCGTCCAAATCTCGTGAGGTCTCATGCATATTGCGTGAGACTTCAATCTAAATCCCACGAGATAGCATGGGCATCGGGTGGGATTTGATTCCGAATCTCGTGAGATCTCATCCAAAACGTGCAGACCTCAGTCCAAATCTCATGAGATCTCCTGGACATTGGGCGAGATTTCCATCCAAATCTCGTGAGGTCTCAATGACATCGCGTGAGATGACACTACAAATCGCGTGAGATGTTAGGGAGTTTGGGCGAGGTTTCACTCCAACTCTCAAGAGGATTCTTGGACGTTGAGCGAGATTTGACTCCACGTCTCGGAGATCTCATCCGAATCTTGGAGAATTCAGTCCAAATCTCGTGAGATCTCATGGACATGGAGGGAAATTGCACTCTAAATCTCGTGCGATCTCATGGCATCAGGAGAGATTTTACTCCAAATCTCGGGAGATCTCATGGATATCGGGTCAGAGTTCTCTCCAAATCTCGTGAGATCATGGGCATTGGGCGAGATTTCACTCCAAATCTCTTGAGGTCACCATGACATGGGGCGAGATTTCCCTCTAATTCTCTTGAGCTCTCAGGGGCCTTGGGCAAGATTTCACTCCAAATCTCGTGAGATATCAGAGACCTGGCGCGATATTTCACTCCAAATCTCGCGAGGGCCCAATGACATCGGGCGAGATTTCAGTATAAATCTCTTGAGATATCAGGAAGCTTGGTTGAGATTTCACTCCAACTCTCGTGAGATCTCTTGGAATTCAGGGTATTTTCCTCCGAGTCTCGTGAGATCTCATCCAGACCTTGGAGACTTCAGTCCAAATCTCGTGAGATCTCGTGGCTATTGCGTGAGACTTCAATCTAAATCCCATGAGATGCCATGGGCATCGGGTGAGATTTTATTCCGAGTCTCGTGAGATCTCATCCAAAACGTGCAGACCTCAGTCCAAATCTCATGAGATCTCCTGGACATTGGGCGAGATTTCACTCCAAATCTCGTGAGGTCACAATGACATTGGGAGAGATTTCACTACAAACCTCGTGAGATATCAGCGAACTTGGGCGAGATTTCCATCCAAATCTCGTGAGGTCTCAATGACATCGGGCGAGGTTTCACTCAACTCTCGTGAGATAAAAGGGACCTAGGGCGAGATTTCACTCCACTCTCACTCTCGTGAGATCCTTTGGAATTCGGGGATCATTTCCTCCAAGTCTCTTGAGCTCTCATCCAATCCTTGGAGACTTCCGTCCAAATCCCGTGAGATCTCAGGATATTGAGGCAGAATTCACTCTATATCTCGTGAGAAATCATGGACATCAGGCGAGATTAGTCCAAATCTCGTGAGATCGTATGGACATCGCGTGAGAATTCATTCCAAATCTCGTGATATGTCATGGACATTGGAGGCGATTTCACTCCAAATACCATGTGGTCTCAATGACCTCGGGCAGATTTCTCTCCAAATCTCGTGAGATATCAGGGACGACCGTGGGCGAGCTTTCAATCTAAATCTCGTGAGATCTCATGGACATCGGGCGAGATTTGCCACCAAGGCTCCTGAGATCTCATGGGCATCGGTTCAGATTTCACTCCAAATCTCATGACATCTCATGGATTTTAGGCGAGGTTTCACTCCATTCCTCCTGAGGTCACAATGAGATCGGGCGAGATTTCACGACAAATCTCGTGAGATCTCAGGGACCTTGGGCGAGATTTCACTGCAGCTCTCGTGAGAACTCTTGAATTGGGGCGAGATTTTACTCCCAGTCTTGTGAGATCTCCTCCAAACCTTGGCGACGTCAGTGCCAATCTCGTGAGATCTCATGGCTATTGAGCGAGACTTCAATCTAAATATCGTGGGACTGATGGGCATCGGGTGAGATTTTACTCAATATCTCGTCTGATCTCAGGGACATTCGGGTGAGGTTTCCCTCCGAATATCCTGAGGTCACAATGACATCGGGCGAGATTTCACTACAAATGTCTTGAGGCATCAGGGACCTTGGGCGAGATTTCACTCCAAATCGTGTGAGATCTCTTGGGATTCAGCTGAGATTTTTATCCAAATCTCGTGTGCTCTCTTCCAAATGTGGAGACCTCAGGCCAAATGTCTTGAGATCTCATGGAAAAGAGGTGAGATTTCACTCTCAATTTCGCGATATCTCATGGTCATTGGGCGAGACTTTACTGCAAATCTCGTGAGGTGTCATGGACATCGGGCGAGAATTCCCTCTCAATCTCATGAGATGTCATGGGCTTTGGGTGAGATTTCTCTCCAAATCCCTCGAGATCTCTTGGACTTTGGGCGAGATTTTCCTCCAGGGCCCATGAGATCTCACCCAAACTTTGGAGAGGTCAGTGCCCTTCTCCTGAGATCTCATGGATATTGCGTGACGGTTCAATCTAAATCTCGTGAGATCTCATGGACAATGGGCGAGACTGCACTCCAAATCTACGGAGGTTCCAATGACATCAGGCGAGATTTCCACAAATCTCGTGAGATATCAGGGACCCTGGTCGAGATTTCAGTCCAAATCTCATGAGGTCTCGACGACATTGGGCGAGATTTCATTACACATCTTGTGAGATATCGGGGAACTTGTGCGAGATTTCACTCCAACTCTGCTGAGGTCTCTTGTTCTTTGGGCGAGAGTTTACTCCAAGTCTTGTGAGATCTCATCCAACCTTGGAGACGTCCGTGCCAATCTCGCGAGGCCTCATAGATATTGAGGGAGATTTAATCTAAATCTCATGAGATCTCATGGACATTGGGCGAGATTTCACCCCAAATCTCCTGAGGTCACAATCACATTGGGCGAGATTTCCCTACGAATCTCCTGAGATATCAGCGACCTCGGGCGAGATTTCAATCCAAATATCGGGACGTCCCAATGACATTGGGCGACAGTTCACTAAACTCTCGTGAGAGAAAAGGGACCTAGGGCGACATTTCACTCCAACTCTCGTGAGATTTCTGGGAACTCGCGGATATTTCACTCCAAGGCTGGTGAGATCTCATCCAATGCTTGGAGACCTCAGGCCAAAACTCGTGAGATCTCAGGATACGGAGCGAGAATTCAATCTCTATCTTGTGAGATCTCAGGGACTTCAGGCGAGATGACTCCAAATCTCGTGAGTACTCACGAATATCGGGGGAGAGTTCACTCCAAATCTCGTGAGGTCTCAATCACCTCGGGCAGATTTCACTCCGAATCTCGTCAGTTTTCAGGGACCCTGGGCGAGGTTTCAGTCTATGTGTCGTGAGTTCTCATGGACATCGGGCGAGATTTGACACCAAATCTCCTGAGATCGCATGGACATCGACGGAGATTTCACTCCGAATCTCCTGAGGTCCCAATGAGTTTGGGTGAGATTTCACTACAGATCTCGTGAGATAGCAGCAACCTTGGGCGAGATTCCTATCCGTTCATCGTGAGCTGTCAATGACATCGGGGGAGATTCAGTCCAAACCTCTTGAGATATCAGGGACCTTGGGCGAGATTTCACTCCCAATCTCGTGAGGTCTCATGGTCTTTGGGCGAGAGTTTACTCGCATCCCGTGAAATCTCACCCAAACCTTGGAGACCTCAAGGCCAACGTCGTGCGTTCTCGTGGATATGAGCGAGCTTCCCATCTAAATCTCGTGTGATCTCATCGATATCGGGCGAGATTTCACTCCACATCTCGTGAGATCTCATGGACATTGGGCGAGATTTCACTCCCAACTCCTGAGGTCACAATGACTTCGGGCGAGATTTCACTACATATCTCGTAATATTCAGGGACCTGGGCGAGATTTCCGTCGAAATCTCGTGAGGTCTCAATGACATCGCGTGAGATGACACTACAAATCTCGTGAGATAACAGGGAGTTTGGGCGAGATTTCACTCCAACTCTCAAGAGGACTCTTGGACGTTGAGCGAGATTTGACTCCACGTCTCGGAGATCTCATCCGAACCTTGGAGAATTCAATCCGCATCTCGGTAGATCTCATGGATATTGAGCGAGATTTCAATCTATAACTCGTGAGACCTCATGGACATCAGGCGAGAATTTACTCCAAATTTCGTGAAATCTCATGGACATCGGGTGACATGTCACTCCAAGTCTCCTGAGGTCACGATGACTTCGGCGAGATTTCAGTACCCACCTGGTCAGATTTCAGCGAACTTGGGCGAAATATCAATCCCAATCTCGTGAGGTCTCAATGTTACCGGGCGTAATTTCACTCCACTCTCGTGCGTGAAAAGGGGCCTTGGGCGAGATTTCACTCCAACTCTCGCGTGAGACCTCTTGGAATTCGGGGCTATCTTCCTCCAAGTCTCGTGAGAGCTCATCCAAACCTTGGAGCCTTCCGTCCAAATCTCGTGAGGTCTCATGCACATTGCGTGAGACTTCAATCTAAATCCCACGAGATAGCATGGGCATCGGGTGGGATTTGATTCCGAATCTCGTGAGATCTCATCCAAAACGTGCAGACCTCAGTCCAAATCTCATGAGATCTCCTGGACATTGGGCGAGATTTCCATCCAAATCTCGTGAGGTCTCAATGACATCGCGTGAGATGACACTACAAACCGCGTGAGATGTTAGGGAGTTTGGGCGAGGTTTCACTCCAACTCTCAAGAGGATTCTTGGACGTTGAGCGAGATTTGACTCCACGTCTCGGAGATCTCATCCGAATCTTGGAGAATTCAGTCCAAATCTCATGAGATCTCATGGACATGGAGGGAAATTGCACTCTAAATCTCGTGCGATCTCATGACATCAGGAGAGATTTTACTCCAAATCTCGGGAGATCTCATGGATATCGGGTCAGAGTTCTCTCCAAATCTCGTGAGATCATGGGCATTGGGCGAGATTTCACTCCAAATCTCTTGAGGTCACCATGACATGGGGCGAGATTTCCCTCTAATTCTCTTGAGCTCTCAGGGGCCTTGGGCAAGATTTCACTCCAAATCTCGTGAGATATCAGAGACCTGGCGCGATATTTCACTCCAAATCTCGCGAGGGCCCAATGACATCGGGCGAGATTTCAGTATAAATCTCTTGAGATATCAGGAAGCTTGGTTGAGATTTCACTCCAACTCTCGTGAGATCTCTTGGAATTCAGGGTATTTTCCTCCGAGTCTCGTGAGATCTCATCCAGACCTTGGAGACTTCAGTCCAAATCTCGTGAGATCTCGTGGCTATTGCGTGAGACTTCAATCTAAATCCCATGAGATGCCATGGGCATCGGGTGAGATTTTATTCCGAGTCTCGTGAGATCTCATCCAAAACGTGCAGACCTCAGTCCAAATCTCATGAGATCTCCTGGACATTGGGCGAGATTTCACTCCAAATCTCGTGAGGTCACAATGACATTGGGAGAGATTTCACTACAAACCTCGTGAGATATCAGCGAACTTGGGCGAGATTTCCATCCAAATCTCGTGAGGTCTCAATGACATCGGGCGAGGTTTCACTCAACTCTCGTGAGATAAAAGGGACCTAGGGCGAGATTTCACTCCACTCTCACTCTCGTGAGATCCTTTGGAATTCGGGGATCATTTCCTCCAAGTCTCTTGAGCTCTCATCCAATCCTTGGAGACTTCCGTCCAAATCCCGTGAGATCTCAGGATATTGAGGCAGAATTCACTCTATATCTCGTGAGAAATCATGGACATCAGGCGAGATTAGTCCAAATCTCGTGAGATCGTATGGACATCGCGTGAGAATTCATTCCAAATCTCGTGATATGTCATGGACATTGGAGGCGATTTCACTCCAAATACCATGTGGTCTCAATGACCTCGGGCAGATTTCTCTCCAAATCTCGTGAGATATCAGGGACGACCGTGGGCGAGCTTTCAATCTAAATCTCGTGAGATCTCATGGACATCGGGCGAGATTTGCCACCAAGGCTCCTGAGATCTCATGGGCATCGGTTCAGATTTCACTCCAAATCTCATGACATCTCATGGATTTTAGGCGAGGTTTCACTCCATTCCTCCTGAGGTCACAATGAGATCGGGCGAGATTTCACTGCGACAAATCTCGTGAGATCTCAGGGACCTTGGGCGAGATTTCACTGCAGCTCTCGTGAGAACTCTTGAATTGGGGCGAGATTTTACTCCCAGTCTTGTGAGATCTCCTCCAAACCTTGGCGACGTCAGTGCCAATCTCGTGAGATCTCATGGCTATTGAGCGAGACTTCAATCTAAATATCGTGGGACTGATGGGCATCGGGTGAGATTTTACTCAATATCTCGTCTGATCTCAGGGACATTCGGGTGAGGTTTCCCTCCGAATATCCTGAGGTCACAATGACATCGGGCGAGATTTCGCTACAAATGTCTTGAGGCATCAGGGACCTTGGGCGAGATTTCACTCCAAATCGTGTGAGATCTCTTGGGATTCAGCTGAGATTTTTATCCAAATCTCGTGTGCTCTCTTCCAAATGTGGAGACCTCAGGCCAAATGTCTTGAGATCTCATGGAAAAGAGGTGAGATTTCACTCTCAATTTCGCGATATCTCATGGTCATTGGGCGAGACTTTACTGCAAATCTCGTGAGGTGTCATGGACATCGGGCGAGAATTCCCTCTCAATCTCATGAGATGTCATGGGCTTTGGGTGAGATTTCTCTCCAAATCCCTCGAGATCTCTTGGACTTTGGGCGAGATTTTCCTCCAGGGCCCATGAGATCTCACCCAAACTTTGGAGAGGTCAGTGCCCTTCTCCTGAGATCTCATGGATATTGCGTGACGGTTCAATCTAAATCTCGTGAGATCTCATGGACAATGGGCGAGACTGCACTCCAAATCTACGGAGGTTCCAATGACATCAGGCGAGATTTCCACAAATCTCGTGAGATATCAGGGACCCTGGTCGAGATTTCAGTCCAAATCTCATGAGGTCTCGACGACATTGGGCGAGATTTCATTACACATCTTGTGAGATATCGGGGAACTTGTGCGAGATTTCACTCCAACTCTGCTGAGGTCTCTTGTTCTTTGGGCGAGAGTTTACTCCAAGTCTTGTGAGATCTCATCCAACCTTGGAGACGTCCGTGCCAATCTCGCGAGGCCTCATAGATATTGAGGGAGATTTAATCTAAATCTCATGAGATCTCATGGACATTGGGCGAGATTTCACCCCAAATCTCCTGAGGTCACAATCACATTGGGCGAGATTTCCCTACGAATCTCCTGAGATATCAGCGACCTCGGGCGAGATTTCAATCCAAATATCGGGACGTCCCAATGACATTGGGCGACAGTTCACTAAACTCTCGTGAGAGAAAAGGGACCTAGGGCGACATTTCACTCCAACTCTCGTGAGATTTCTGGGAACTCGCGGATATTTCACTCCAAGGCTGGTGAGATCTCATCCAATGCTTGGAGACCTCAGGCCAAAACTCGTGAGATCTCAGGATATGGAGCGAGAATTCAATCTCTATCTTGTGAGATCTCAGGGACTTCAGGCGAGATGACTCCAAATCTCGTGAGTACTCACGAATATCGGGGGAGAGTTCACTCCAAATCTCGTGAGGTCTCAATCACCTCGGGCAGATTTCACTCCGAATCTCGTCAGTTTTCAGGGACCCTGGGCGAGGTTTCAGTCTATGTGTCGTGAGTTCTCATGGACATCGGGCGAGATTTGACACCAAATCTCCTGAGATCGCATGGACATCGACGGAGATTTCACTCCGAATCTCCTGAGGTCCCAATGAGTTTGGGTGAGATTTCACTACAGATCTCGTGAGATAGCAGCAACCTTGGGCGAGATTCCTATCCGTTCATCGTGAGCTGTCAATGACATCGGGGGAGATTCAGTCCAAACCTCTTGAGATATCAGGGACCTTGGGCGAGATTTCACTCCCAATCTCGTGAGGTCTCATGGTCTTTGGGCGAGAGTTTACTCGCATCCCGTGAAATCTCACCCAAACCTTGGAGACCTCAAGGCCAACGTCGTGCGTTCTCGTGGATATGAGCGAGCTTCCCATCTAAATCTCGTGTGATCTCATCGATATCGGGCGAGATTTCACTCCACATCTCGTGAGATCTCATGGACATTGGGCGAGATTTCACTCCCAACTCCTGAGGTCACAATGACTTCGGGCGAGATTTCACTACATATCTCGTAATATTCAGGGACCTGGGCGAGATTTCCGTCGAAATCTCGTGAGGTCTCAATGACATCGCGTGAGATGACACTACAAATCTCGTGAGATAACAGGGAGTTTGGGCGAGATTTCACTCCAACTCTCAAGAGGACTCTTGGACGTTGAGCGAGATTTGACTCCACGTCTCGGAGATCTCATCCGAACCTTGGAGAATTCAATCCGCATCTCGGTAGATCTCATGGATATTGAGCGAGATTTCAATCTATAACTCGTGAGACCTCATGGACATCAGGCGATAATTTACTCCAAATTTCGTGAAGTCTCATGGACATCGGGTGACATGTCACTCCAAGTCTCCTGAGGTCACGATGACTTCGGCGAGATTTCAGTACCCACCTGGTCAGATTTCAGCGAACTTGGGCGAAATATCAATCCCAATCTCGTGAGGTCTCAATGTTACCGGGCGTAATTTCACTCCACTCTCGTGCGTGAAATGGGGCCTTGGGCGAGATTTCACTCCAACTCTCGCGTGAGACCTCTTGGAATTCGGGGCTATCTTCCTCCAAGTCTCGTGAGACCTCATCCAAACCTTGGAGCCTTCCGTCCAAATCTCGTGAGGTCTCATGCATATTGCGTGAGACTTCAATCTAAATCCCCCGAGATAGCATGGGCATCGGGTGGGATTTGATTCCGAATCTCGTGAGATCTCATCCAAAACGTGCAGACCTCAGTCCAAATCTCATGAGATCTCCTGGACATTGGGCGAGATTTCCATCCAAATCTCGTGAGGTCTCAATGACATCGCGTGAGATGACACTACAAACCGCGTGAGATGTTAGGGAGTTTGGGCGAGGTTTCACTCCAACTCTCAAGAGGATTCTTGGACGTTGAGCGAGATTTGACTCCACGTCTCGGAGATCTCATCCGAATCTTGGAGAATTCAGTCCAAATCTCGTGAGATCTCATGGACATGGAGGGAAATTGCACTCTAAATCTCGTGCGATCTCATGGCATCAGGAGAGATTTTACTCCAAATCTCGGGAGATCTCATGGATATCGGGTCAGAGTTCTCTCCAAATCTCGTGAGATCATGGGCATTGGGCGAGATTTCACTCCAAATCTCTTGAGGTCACCATGACATGGGGCGAGATTTCCCTCTAATTCTCTTGAGCTCTCAGGGGCCTTGGGCAAGATTTCACTCCAAATCTCGTGAGATATCAGAGACCTGGCGCGATATTTCACTCCAAATCTCGCGAGGGCCCAATGACATCGGGCGAGATTTCAGTATAAATCTCTTGAGATATCAGGAAGCTTGGTTGAGATTTCACTCCAACTCTCGTGAGATCTCTTGGAATTCAGGGTATTTTCCTCCGAGTCTCGTGAGATCTCATCCAGACCTTGGAGACTTCAGTCCAAATCTCGTGAGATCTCGTGGCTATTGCGTGAGACTTCAATCTAAATCCCATGAGATGCCATGGGCATCGGGTGAGATTTTATTCCGAGTCTCGTGAGATCTCATCCAAAACGTGCAGACCTCAGTCCAAATCTCATGAGATCTCCTGGACATTGGGCGAGATTTCACTCCAAATCTCGTGAGGTCACAATGACATTGGGAGAGATTTCACTACAAACCTCGTGAGATATCAGCGAACTTGGGCGAGATTTCCATCCAAATCTCGTGAGGTCTCAATGACATCGGGCGAGGTTTCACTCAACTCTCGTGAGATAAAAGGGACCTAGGGCGAGATTTCACTCCACTCTCACTCTCGTGAGATCCTTTGGAATTCGGGGATCATTTCCTCCAAGTCTCTTGAGCTCTCATCCAATCCTTGGAGACTTCCGTCCAAATCCCGTGAGATCTCAGGATATTGAGGCAGAATTCACTCTATATCTCGTGAGAAATCATGGACATCAGGCGAGATTAGTCCAAATCTCGTGAGATCGTATGGACATCGCGTGAGAATTCATTCCAAATCTCGTGATATGTCATGGACATTGGAGGCGATTTCACTCCAAATACCATGTGGTCTCAATGACCTCGGGCAGATTTCTCTCCAAATCTCGTGAGATATCAGGGACGACCGTGGGCGAGCTTTCAATCTAAATCTCGTGAGATCTCATGGACATCGGGCGAGATTTGCCACCAAGGCTCCTGAGATCTCATGGGCATCGGTTCAGATTTCACTCCAAATCTCATGACATCTCATGGATTTTAGGCGAGGTTTCACTCCATTCCTCCTGAGGTCACAATGAGATCGGGCGAGATTTCACGACAAATCTCGTGAGATCTCAGGGACCTTGGGCGAGATTTCACTGCAGCTCTCGTGAGAACTCTTGAATTGGGGCGAGATTTTACTCCCAGTCTTGTGAGATCTCCTCCAAACCTTGGCGACGTCAGTGCCAATCTCGTGAGATCTCATGGCTATTGAGCGAGACTTCAATCTAAATATCGTGGGACTGATGGGCATCGGGTGAGATTTTACTCAATATCTCGTCTGATCTCAGGGACATTCGGGTGAGGTTTCCCTCCGAATATCCTGAGGTCACAATGACATCGGGCGAGATTTCACTACAAATGTCTTGAGGCATCAGGGACCTTGGGCGAGATTTCACTCCAAATCGTGTGAGATCTCTTGGGATTCAGCTGAGATTTTTATCCAAATCTCGTGTGCTCTCTTCCAAATGTGGAGACCTCAGGCCAAATGTCTTGAGATCTCATGGAAAAGAGGTGAGATTTCACTCTCAATTTCGCGATATCTCATGGTCATTGGGCGAGACTTTACTGCAAATCCCGTGAGGTGTCATGGACATCGGGCGAGAATTCCCTCTCAATCTCATGAGATGTCATGGGCTTTGGGTGAGATTTCTCTCCAAATCCCTCGAGATCTCTTGGACTTTGGGCGAGATTTTCCTCCAGGGCCCATGAGATCTCACCCAAACTTTGGAGAGGTCAGTGCCCTTCTCCTGAGATCTCATGGATATTGCGTGACGGTTCAATCTAAATCTCGTGAGATCTCATGGACAATGGGCGAGACTGCACTCCAAATCTACGGAGGTTCCATTGACATCAGGCGAGATTTCCACAAATCTCGTGAGATATCAGGGACCCTGGTCGAGATTTCAGTCCAAATCTCATGAGGTCTCGACGACATTGGGCGAGATTTCATTACACATCTTGTGAGATATCGGGGATCTTGTGCGAGATTTCACTCCAACTCTGCTGAGGTCTCTTGTTCTTTGGGCGAGAGTTTACTCCAAGTCTTGTGAGATCTCATCCAACCTTGGAGACGTCCGTGCCAATCTCGCGAGGCCTCATAGATATTGAGGGAGATTTAATCTAAATCTCATGAGATCTCATGGACATTGGGCGAGATTTCACCCCAAATCTCCTGAGGTCACAATCACATTGGGCGAGATTTCCCTACGAATCTCCTGAGATATCAGCGACCTCGGGCGAGATTTCAATCCAAATATCGGGACGTCCCAATGACATTGGGCGACAGTTCACTAAACTCTCGTGAGAGAAAAGGGACCTAGGGCGACATTTCACTCCAACTCTCGTGAGATTTCTGGGAACTCGCGGATATTTCACTCCAAGGCTGGTGAGATCTCATCCAATGCTTGGAGACCTCAGGCCAAAACTCGTGAGATCTCAGGATATGGAGCGAGAATTCAATCTCTATCTTGTGAGATCTCAGGGACTTCAGGCGAGATGACTCCAAATCTCGTGAGTACTCACGAATATCGGGGGAGAGTTCACTCCAAATCTCGTGAGGTCTCAATCACCTCGGGCAGATTTCACTCCGAATCTCGTCAGTTTTCAGGGACCCTGGGCGAGGTTTCAGTCTATGTGTCGTGAGTTCTCATGGACATCGGGCGAGATTTGACACCAAATCTCCTGAGATCGCATGGACATCGACGGAGATTTCACTCCGAATCTCCTGAGGTCCCAATGAGTTTGGGTGAGATTTCACTACAGATCTCGTGAGATAGCAGCAACCTTGGGCGAGATTCCTATCCGTTCATCGTGAGCTGTCAATGACATCGGGGGAGATTCAGTCCAAACCTCTTGAGATATCAGGGACCTTGGGCGAGATTTCACTCCCAATCTCGTGAGGTCTCATGGTCTTTGGGCGAGAGTTTACTCGCATCCCGTGAAATCTCACCCAAACCTTGGAGACCTCAAGGCCAACGTCGTGCGTTCTCGTGGATATGAGCGAGCTTCCCATCTAAATCTCGTGTGATCTCATCGATATCGGGCGAGATTTCACTCCACATCTCGTGAGATCTCATGGACATTGGGCGAGATTTCACTCCCAACTCCTGAGGTCACAATGACTTCGGGCGAGATTTCACTACATATCTCGTAATATTCAGGGACCTGGGCGAGATTTCCGTCGAAATCTCGTGAGGTCTCAATGACATCGCGTGAGATGACACTACAAATCTCGTGAGATAACAGGGAGTTTGGGCGAGATTTCACTCCAACTCTCAAGAGGACTCTTGGACGTTGAGCGAGATTTGACTCCACGTCTCGGAGATCTCATCCGAACCTTGGAGAATTCAATCCGCATCTCGGTAGATCTCATGGATATTGAGCGAGATTTCAATCTATAACTCGTGAGACCTCATGGACATCAGGCGATAATTTACTCCAAATTTCGTGAAGTCTCATGGACATCGGGTGACATGTCACTCCAAGTCTCCTGAGGTCACGATGACTTCGGCGAGATTTCAGTACCCACCTGGTCAGATTTCAGCGAACTTGGGCGAAATATCAATCCCAATCTCGTGAGGTCTCAATGTTACCGGGCGTAATTTCACTCCACTCTCGTGCGTGAAATGGGGCCTTGGGCGAGATTTCACTCCAACTCTCGCGTGAGACCTCTTGGAATTCGGGGCTATTTTCCTCCAAGTCTCGTGAGACCTCATCCAAACCTTGGAGCCTTCCGTCCAAATCTCGTGAGGTCTCATGCATATTGCGTGAGACTTCAATCTAAATCCCCCGAGATAGCATGGGCATCGGGTGGGATTTGATTCCGAATCTCGTGAGATCTCATCCAAAACGTGCAGACCTCAGTCCAAATCTCATGAGATCTCCTGGACATTGGGCGAGATTTCCATCCAAATCTCGTGAGGTCTCAATGACATCGCGTGAGATGACACTACAAACCGCGTGAGATGTTAGGGAGTTTGGGCGAGGTTTCACTCCAACTCTCAAGAGGATTCTTGGACGTTGAGCGAGATTTGACTCCACGTCTCGGAGATCTCATCCGAATCTTGGAGAATTCAGTCCAAATCTCGTGAGATCTCATGGACATGGAGGGAAATTGCACTCTAAATCTCGTGCGATCTCATGGCATCAGGAGAGATTTTACTCCAAATCTCGGGAGATCTCATGGATATCGGGTCAGAGTTCTCTCCAAATCTCGTGAGATCATGGGCATTGGGCGAGATTTCACTCCAAATCTCTTGAGGTCACCATGACATGGGGCGAGATTTCCCTCTAATTCTCTTGAGCTCTCAGGGGCCTTGGGCAAGATTTCACTCCAAATCTCGTGAGATATCAGAGACCTGGCGCGATATTTCACTCCAAATCTCGCGAGGGCCCAATGACATCGGGCGAGATTTCAGTATAAATCTCTTGAGATATCAGGAAGCTTGGTTGAGATTTCACTCCAACTCTCGTGAGATCTCTTGGAATTCAGGGTATTTTCCTCCGAGTCTCGTGAGATCTCATCCAGACCTTGGAGACTTCAGTCCAAATCTCGTGAGATCTCGTGGCTATTGCGTGAGACTTCAATCTAAATCCCATGAGATGCCATGGGCATCGGGTGAGATTTTATTCCGAGTCTCGTGAGATCTCATCCAAAACGTGCAGACCTCAGTCCAAATCTCATGAGATCTCCTGGACATTGGGCGAGATTTCACTCCAAATCTCGTGAGGTCACAATGACATTGGGAGAGATTTCACTACAAACCTCGTGAGATATCAGCGAACTTGGGCGAGATTTCCATCCAAATCTCGTGAGGTCTCAATGACATCGGGCGAGGTTTCACTCAACTCTCGTGAGATAAAAGGGACCTAGGGCGAGATTTCACTCCACTCTCACTCTCGTGAGATCCTTTGGAATTCGGGGATCATTTCCTCCAAGTCTCTTGAGCTCTCATCCAATCCTTGGAGACTTCCGTCCAAATCCCGTGAGATCTCAGGATATTGAGGCAGAATTCACTCTATATCTCGTGAGAAATCATGGACATCAGGCGAGATTAGTCCAAATCTCGTGAGATCGTATGGACATCGCGTGAGAATTCATTCCAAATCTCGTGATATGTCATGGACATTGGACGCGATTTCACTCCAAATACCATGTGGTCTCAATGACCTCGGGCAGATTTCTCTCCAAATCTCGTGAGATATCAGGGACGACCGTGGGCGAGCTTTCAATCTAAATCTCGTGAGATCTCATGGACATCGGGCGAGATTTGCCACCAAGGCTCCTGAGATCTCATGGGCATCGGTTCAGATTTCACTCCAAATCTCATGACATCTCATGGATTTTAGGCGAGGTTTCACTCCATTCCTCCTGAGGTCACAATGAGATCGGGCGAGATTTCACGACAAATCTCGTGAGATCTCAGGGACCTTGGGCGAGATTTCACTGCAGCTCTCGTGAGAACTCTTGAATTGGGGCGAGATTTTACTCCCAGTCTTGTGAGATCTCCTCCAAACCTTGGCGACGTCAGTGCCAATCTCGTGAGATCTCATGGCTATTGAGCGAGACTTCAATCTAAATATCGTGGGACTGATGGGCATCGGGTGAGATTTTACTCAATATCTCGTCTGATCTCAGGGACATTCGGGTGAGGTTTCCCTCCGAATATCCTGAGGTCACAATGACATCGGGCGAGATTTCACTACAAATGTCTTGAGGCATCAGGGACCTTGGGCGAGATTTCACTCCAAATCGTGTGAGATCTCTTGGGATTCAGCTGAGATTTTTATCCAAATCTCGTGTGCTCTCTTCCAAATGTGGAGACCTCAGGCCAAATGTCTTGAGATCTCATGGAAAAGAGGTGAGATTTCACTCTCAATTTCGCGATATCTCATGGTCATTGGGCGAGACTTTACTGCAAATCCCGTGAGGTGTCATGGACATCGGGCGAGAATTCCCTCTCAATCTCATGAGATGTCATGGGCTTTGGGTGAGATTTCTCTCCAAATCCCTCGAGATCTCTTGGACTTTGGGCGAGATTTTCCTCCAGGGCCCATGAGATCTCACCCAAACTTTGGAGAGGTCAGTGCCCTTCTCCTGAGATCTCATGGATATTGCGTGACGGTTCAATCTAAATCTCGTGAGATCTCATGGACAATGGGCGAGACTGCACTCCAAATCTACGGAGGTTCCATTGACATCAGGCGAGATTTCCACAAATCTCGTGAGATATCAGGGACCCTGGTCGAGATTTCAGTCCAAATCTCATGAGGTCTCGACGACATTGGGCGAGATTTCATTACACATCTTGTGAGATATCGGGGATCTTGTGCGAGATTTCACTCCAACTCTGCTGAGGTCTCTTGTTCTTTGGGCGAGAGTTTACTCCAAGTCTTGTGAGATCTCATCCAACCTTGGAGACGTCCGTGCCAATCTCGCGAGGCCTCATAGATATTGAGGGAGATTTAATCTAAATCTCATGAGATCTCATGGACATTGGGCGAGATTTCACCCCAAATCTCCTGAGGTCACAATCACATTGGGCGAGATTTCCCTACGAATCTCCTGAGATATCAGCGACCTCGGGCGAGATTTCAATCCAAATATCGGGACGTCCCAATGACATTGGGCGACAGTTCACTAAACTCTCGTGAGAGAAAAGGGACCTAGGGCGACATTTCACTCCAACTCTCGTGAGATTTCTGGGAACTCGCGGATATTTCACTCCAAGGCTGGTGAGATCTCATCCAATGCTTGGAGACCTCAGGCCAAAACTCGTGAGATCTCAGGATATGGAGCGAGAATTCAATCTCTATCTTGTGAGATCTCAGGGACTTCAGGCGAGATGACTCCAAATCTCGTGAGTACTCACGAATATCGGGGGAGGGTTCACTCCAAATCTCGTGAGGTCTCAATCACCTCGGGCAGATTTCACTCCGAATCTCGTCAGTTTTCAGGGACCCTGGGCGAGGTTTCAGTCTATGTGTCGTGAGTTCTCATGGACATCGGGCGAGATTTGACACCAAATCTCCTGAGATCGCATGGACATCGACGGAGATTTCACTCCGAATCTCCTGAGGTCCCAATGAGTTTGGGTGAGATTTCACTACAGATCTCGTGAGATAGCAGCAACCTTGGGCGAGATTCCTATCCGTTCATCGTGAGCTGTCAATGACATCGGGGGAGATTCAGTCCAAACCTCTTGAGATATCAGGGACCTTGGGCGAGATTTCACTCCCAATCTCGTGAGGTCTCATGGTCTTTGGGCGAGAGTTTACTCGCATCCCGTGAAATCTCACCCAAACCTTGGAGACCTCAAGGCCAACGTCGTGCGTTCTCGTGGATATGAGCGAGCTTCCCATCTAAATCTCGTGTGATCTCATCGATATCGGGCGAGATTTCACTCCACATCTCGTGAGATCTCATGGACATTGGGCGAGATTTCACTCCCAACTCCTGAGGTCACAATGACTTCGGGCGAGATTTCACTACATATCTCGTAATATTCAGGGACCTGGGCGAGATTTCCGTCGAAATCTCGTGAGGTCTCAATGACATCGCGTGAGATGACACTACAAATCTCGTGAGATAACAGGGAGTTTGGGCGAGATTTCACTCCAACTCTCAAGAGGACTCTTGGACGTTGAGCGAGATTTGACTCCACGTCTCGGAGATCTCATCCGAACCTTGGAGAATTCAATCCGCATCTCGGTAGATCTCATGGATATTGAGCGAGATTTCAATCTATAACTCGTGAGACCTCATGGACATCAGGCGATAATTTACTCCAAATTTCGTGAAGTCTCATGGACATCGGGTGACATGTCACTCCAAGTCTCCTGAGGTCACGATGACTTCGGCGAGATTTCAGTACCCACCTGGTCAGATTTCAGCGAACTTGGGCGAAATATCAATCCCAATCTCGTGAGGTCTCAATGTTACCGGGCGTAATTTCACTCCACTCTCGTGCGTGAAAAGGGGCCTTGGGCGAGATTTCACTCCAACTCTCGCGTGAGACCTCTTGGAATTCGGGGCTATCTTCCTCCAAGTCTCGTGAGACCTCATCCAAACCTTGGAGCCTTCCGTCCAAATCTCGTGAGGTCTCATGCATATTGCGTGAGACTTCAATCTAAATCCCACGAGATAGCATGGGCATCGGGTGGGATTTGATTCCGAATCTCG
The DNA here is from genome assembly GCF_037043125.1 of Eumetopias jubatus. NCBI lineage: Eukaryota > Metazoa > Chordata > Mammalia > Carnivora > Otariidae > Eumetopias > Eumetopias jubatus. The sequence goes on along the minus strand of NW_028274823.1, from coordinate 69,686,380 downwards.
TGAGATCTCATCCAAAACGTGCAGACCTCAGTCCAAATCTCATGAGATCTCCTGGACATTGGGCGAGATTTCCATCCAAATCTCGTGAGGTCTCAATGACATCGCGTGAGATGACACTCCAAATCGCGTGAGATGTTAGGGAGTTTGGGCGAGGTTTCACTCCAACTCTCAAGAGGATTCTTGGACGTTGAGCGAGATTTGACTCCACGTCTCGGAGATCTCATCCGAATCTTGGAGAATTCAGTCCAAATCTCGTGAGATCTCATGGACATGGAGGGAAATTGCACTCTAAATCTCGTGCGATCTCATGACATCAGGAGAGATTTTACTCCAAATCTCGGGAGATCTCATGGATATCGGGTCAGAGTTCTCTCCAAATCTCGTGAGATCATGGGCATTGGGCGAGATTTCACTCCAAATCTCTTGAGGTCACCATGACATGGGGCGAGATTTCCCTCTAATTCTCTTGAGCTCTCAGGGGCCTTGGGCAAGATTTCACTCCAAATCTCGTGAGATATCAGAGACCTGGCGCGATATTTCACTCCAAATCTCGCGAGGGCCCAATGACATCGGGCGAGATTTCAGTATAAATCTCTTGAGATATCAGGAAGCTTGGTTGAGATTTCACTCCAACTCTCGTGAGATCTCTTGGAATTCAGGGTATTTTCCTCCGAGTCTCGTGAGATCTCATCCAGACCTTGGAGACTTCAGTCCAAATCTCGTGAGATCTCGTGGCTATTGCGTGAGACTTCAATCTAAATCCCATGAGATGCCATGGGCATCGGGTGAGATTTTATTCCGAGTCTCGTGAGATCTCATCCAAAACGTGCAGACCTCAGTCCAAATCTCATGAGATCTCCTGGACATTGGGCGAGATTTCACTCCAAATCTCGTGAGGTCACAATGACATTGGGAGAGATTTCACTACAAACCTCGTGAGATATCAGCGAACTTGGGCGAGATTTCCATCCAAATCTCGTGAGGTCTCAATGACATCGGGCGAGGTTTCACTCAACTCTCGTGAGATAAAAGGGACCTAGGGCGAGATTTCACTCCACTCTCACTCTCGTGAGATCCTTTGGAATTCGGGGATCATTTCCTCCAAGTCTCTTGAGCTCTCATCCAATCCTTGGAGACTTCCGTCCAAATCCCGTGAGATCTCAGGATATTGAGGCAGAATTCACTCTATATCTCGTGAGAAATCATGGACATCAGGCGAGATTAGTCCAAATCTCGTGAGATCGTATGGACATCGCGTGAGAATTCATTCCAAATCTCGTGATATGTCATGGACATTGGAGGCGATTTCACTCCAAATACCATGTGGTCTCAATGACCTCGGGCAGATTTCTCTCCAAATCTCGTGAGATATCAGGGACGACCGTGGGCGAGCTTTCAATCTAAATCTCGTGAGATCTCATGGACATCGGGCGAGATTTGCCACCAAGGCTCCTGAGATCTCATGGGCATCGGTTCAGATTTCACTCCAAATCTCATGACATCTCATGGATTTTAGGCGAGGTTTCACTCCATTCCTCCTGAGGTCACAATGAGATCGGGCGAGATTTCACGACAAATCTCGTGAGATCTCAGGGACCTTGGGCGAGATTTCACTGCAGCTCTCGTGAGAACTCTTGAATTGGGGCGAGATTTTACTCCCAGTCTTGTGAGATCTCCTCCAAACCTTGGCGACGTCAGTGCCAATCTCGTGAGATCTCATGGCTATTGAGCGAGACTTCAATCTAAATATCGTGGGACTGATGGGCATCGGGTGAGATTTTACTCAATATCTCGTCTGATCTCAGGGACATTCGGGTGAGGTTTCCCTCCGAATATCCTGAGGTCACAATGACATCGGGCGAGATTTCACTACAAATGTCTTGAGGCATCAGGGACCTTGGGCGAGATTTCACTCCAAATCGTGTGAGATCTCTTGGGATTCAGCTGAGATTTTTATCCAAATCTCGTGTGCTCTCTTCCAAATGTGGAGACCTCAGGCCAAATGTCTTGAGATCTCATGGAAAAGAGGTGAGATTTCACTCTCAATTTCGCGATATCTCATGGTCATTGGGCGAGACTTTACTGCAAATCTCGTGAGGTGTCATGGACATCGGGCGAGAATTCCCTCTCAATCTCATGAGATGTCATGGGCTTTGGGTGAGATTTCTCTCCAAATCCCTCGAGATCTCTTGGACTTTGGGCGAGATTTTCCTCCAGGGCCCATGAGATCTCACCCAAACTTTGGAGAGGTCAGTGCCCTTCTCCTGAGATCTCATGGATATTGCGTGACGGTTCAATCTAAATCTCGTGAGATCTCATGGACAATGGGCGAGACTGCACTCCAAATCTACGGAGGTTCCAATGACATCAGGCGAGATTTCCACAAATCTCGTGAGATATCAGGGACCCTGGTCGAGATTTCAGTCCAAATCTCATGAGGTCTCGACGACATTGGGCGAGATTTCATTACACATCTTGTGAGATATCGGGGAACTTGTGCGAGATTTCACTCCAACTCTGCTGAGGTCTCTTGTTCTTTGGGCGAGAGTTTACTCCAAGTCTTGTGAGATCTCATCCAACCTTGGAGACGTCCGTGCCAATCTCGCGAGGCCTCATAGATATTGAGGGAGATTTAATCTAAATCTCATGAGATCTCATGGACATTGGGCGAGATTTCACCCCAAATCTCCTGAGGTCACAATCACATTGGGCGAGATTTCCCTACGAATCTCCTGAGATATCAGCGACCTCGGGCGAGATTTCAATCCAAATATCGGGACGTCCCAATGACATTGGGCGACAGTTCACTAAACTCTCGTGAGAGAAAAGGGACCTAGGGCGACATTTCACTCCAACTCTCGTGAGATTTCTGGGAACTCGCGGATATTTCACTCCAAGGCTGGTGAGATCTCATCCAATGCTTGGAGACCTCAGGCCAAAACTCGTGAGATCTCAGGATATGGAGCGAGAATTCAATCTCTATCTTGTGAGATCTCAGGGACTTCAGGCGAGATGACTCCAAATCTCGTGAGTACTCACGAATATCGGGGGAGGGTTCACTCCAAATCTCGTGAGGTCTCAATCACCTCGGGCAGATTTCACTCCGAATCTCGTCAGTTTTCAGGGACCCTGGGCGAAGTTTCAGTCTATGTGTCGTGAGTTCTCATGGACATCGGGCGAGATTTGACACCAAATCTCCTGAGATCGCATGGACATCGACGGAGATTTCACTCCGAATCTCCTGAGGTCCCAATGAGTTTGGGTGAGATTTCACTACAGATCTCGTGAGATAGCAGCAACCTTGGGCGAGATTCCTATCCGTTCATCGTGAGCTGTCAATGACATCGGGGGAGATTCAGTCCAAACCTCTTGAGATATCAGGGACCTTGGGCGAGATTTCACTCCCAATCTCGTGAGGTCTCATGGTCTTTGGGCGAGAGTTTACTCGCATCCCGTGAAATCTCACCCAAACCTTGGAGACCTCAAGGCCAACGTCGTGCGTTCTCGTGGATATGAGCGAGCTTCCCATCTAAATCTCGTGTGATCTCATCGATATCGGGCGAGATTTCACTCCACATCTCGTGAGATCTCATGGACATTGGGCGAGATTTCACTCCCAACTCCTGAGGTCACAATGACTTCGGGCGAGATTTCACTACATATCTCGTAATATTCAGGGACCTGGGCGAGATTTCCGTCGAAATCTCGTGAGGTCTCAATGACATCGCGTGAGATGACACTACAAATCTCGTGAGATAACAGGGAGTTTGGGCGAGATTTCACTCCAACTCTCAAGAGGACTCTTGGACGTTGAGCGAGATTTGACTCCACGTCTCGGAGATCTCATCCGAACCTTGGAGAATTCAATCCGCATCTCGGTAGATCTCATGGATATTGAGCGAGATTTCAATCTATAACTCGTGAGACCTCATGGACATCAGGCGATAATTTACTCCAAATTTCGTGAAGTCTCATGGACATCGGGTGACATGTCACTCCAAGTCTCCTGAGGTCACGATGACTTCGGCGAGATTTCAGTACCCACCTGGTCAGATTTCAGCGAACTTGGGCGAAATATCAATCCCAATCTCGTGAGGTCTCAATGTTACCGGGCGTAATTTCACTCCACTCTCGTGCGTGAAAAGGGGCCTTGGGCGAGATTTCACTCCAACTCTCGCGTGAGACCTCTTGGAATTCGGGGCTATTTTCCTCCAAGTCTCGTGAGACCTCATCCAAACCTTGGAGCCTTCCGTCCAAATCTCGTGAGGTCTCATGCATATTGCGTGAGACTTCAATCTAAATCCCCCGAGATAGCATGGGCATCGGGTGGGATTTGATTCCGAATCTCGTGAGATCTCATCCAAAACGTGCAGACCTCAGTCCAAATCTCATGAGATCTCCTGGACATTGGGCGAGATTTCCATCCAAATCTCGTGAGGTCTCAATGACATCGCGTGAGATGACACTACAAACCGCGTGAGATGTTAGGGAGTTTGGGCGAGGTTTCACTCCAACTCTCAAGAGGATTCTTGGACGTTGAGCGAGATTTGACTCCACGTCTCGGAGATCTCATCCGAATCTTGGAGAATTCAGTCCAAATCTCGTGAGATCTCATGGACATGGAGGGAAATTGCACTCTAAATCTCGTGCGATCTCATGGCATCAGGAGAGATTTTACTCCAAATCTCGGGAGATCTCATGGATATCGGGTCAGAGTTCTCTCCAAATCTCGTGAGATCATGGGCATTGGGCGAGATTTCACTCCAAATCTCTTGAGGTCACCATGACATGGGGCGAGATTTCCCTCTAATTCTCTTGAGCTCTCAGGGGCCTTGGGCAAGATTTCACTCCAAATCTCGTGAGATATCAGAGACCTGGCGCGATATTTCACTCCAAATCTCGCGAGGGCCCAATGACATCGGGCGAGATTTCAGTATAAATCTCTTGAGATATCAGGAAGCTTGGTTGAGATTTCACTCCAACTCTCGTGAGATCTCTTGGAATTCAGGGTATTTTCCTCCGAGTCTCGTGAGATCTCATCCAGACCTTGGAGACTTCAGTCCAAATCTCGTGAGATCTCGTGGCTATTGCGTGAGACTTCAATCTAAATCCCATGAGATGCCATGGGCATCGGGTGAGATTTTATTCCGAGTCTCGTGAGATCTCATCCAAAACGTGCAGACCTCAGTCCAAATCTCATGAGATCTCCTGGACATTGGGCGAGATTTCACTCCAAATCTCGTGAGGTCACAATGACATTGGGAGAGATTTCACTACAAACCTCGTGAGATATCAGCGAACTTGGGCGAGATTTCCATCCAAATCTCGTGAGGTCTCAATGACATCGGGCGAGGTTTCACTCAACTCTCGTGAGATAAAAGGGACCTAGGGCGAGATTTCACTCCACTCTCACTCTCGTGAGATCCTTTGGAATTCGGGGATCATTTCCTCCAAGTCTCTTGAGCTCTCATCCAATCCTTGGAGACTTCCGTCCAAATCCCGTGAGATCTCAGGATATTGAGGCAGAATTCACTCTATATCTCGTGAGAAATCATGGACATCAGGCGAGATTAGTCCAAATCTCGTGAGATCGTATGGACATCGCGTGAGAATTCATTCCAAATCTCGTGATATGTCATGGACATTGGAGGCGATTTCACTCCAAATACCATGTGGTCTCAATGACCTCGGGCAGATTTCTCTCCAAATCTCGTGAGATATCAGGGACGACCGTGGGCGAGCTTTCAATCTAAATCTCGTGAGATCTCATGGACATCGGGCGAGATTTGCCACCAAGGCTCCTGAGATCTCATGGGCATCGGTTCAGATTTCACTCCAAATCTCATGACATCTCATGGATTTTAGGCGAGGTTTCACTCCATTCCTCCTGAGGTCACAATGAGATCGGGCGAGATTTCACGACAAATCTCGTGAGATCTCAGGGACCTTGGGCGAGATTTCACTGCAGCTCTCGTGAGAACTCTTGAATTGGGGCGAGATTTTACTCCCAGTCTTGTGAGATCTCCTCCAAACCTTGGCGACGTCAGTGCCAATCTCGTGAGATCTCATGGCTATTGAGCGAGACTTCAATCTAAATATCGTGGGACTGATGGGCATCGGGTGAGATTTTACTCAATATCTCGTCTGATCTCAGGGACATTCGGGTGAGGTTTCCCTCCGAATATCCTGAGGTCACAATGACATCGGGCGAGATTTCACTACAAATGTCTTGAGGCATCAGGGACCTTGGGCGAGATTTCACTCCAAATCGTGTGAGATCTCTTGGGATTCAGCTGAGATTTTTATCCAAATCTCGTGTGCTCTCTTCCAAATGTGGAGACCTCAGGCCAAATGTCTTGAGATCTCATGGAAAAGAGGTGAGATTTCACTCTCAATTTCGCGATATCTCATGGTCATTGGGCGAGACTTTACTGCAAATCCCGTGAGGTGTCATGGACATCGGGCGAGAATTCCCTCTCAATCTCATGAGATGTCATGGGCTTTGGGTGAGATTTCTCTCCAAATCCCTCGAGATCTCTTGGACTTTGGGCGAGATTTTCCTCCAGGGCCCATGAGATCTCACCCAAACTTTGGAGAGGTCAGTGCCCTTCTCCTGAGATCTCATGGATATTGCGTGACGGTTCAATCTAAATCTCGTGAGATCTCATGGACAATGGGCGAGACTGCACTCCAAATCTACGGAGGTTCCATTGACATCAGGCGAGATTTCCACAAATCTCGTGAGATATCAGGGACCCTGGTCGAGATTTCAGTCCAAATCTCATGAGGTCTCGACGACATTGGGCGAGATTTCATTACACATCTTGTGAGATATCGGGGATCTTGTGCGAGATTTCACTCCAACTCTGCTGAGGTCTCTTGTTCTTTGGGCGAGAGTTTACTCCAAGTCTTGTGAGATCTCATCCAACCTTGGAGACGTCCGTGCCAATCTCGCGAGGCCTCATAGATATTGAGGGAGATTTAATCTAAATCTCATGAGATCTCATGGACATTGGGCGAGATTTCACCCCAAATCTCCTGAGGTCACAATCACATTGGGCGAGATTTCCCTACGAATCTCCTGAGATATCAGCGACCTCGGGCGAGATTTCAATCCAAATATCGGGACGTCCCAATGACATTGGGCGACAGTTCACTAAACTCTCGTGAGAGAAAAGGGACCTAGGGCGACATTTCACTCCAACTCTCGTGAGATTTCTGGGAACTCGCGGATATTTCACTCCAAGGCTGGTGAGATCTCATCCAATGCTTGGAGACCTCAGGCCAAAACTCGTGAGATCTCAGGATATGGAGCGAGAATTCAATCTCTATCTTGTGAGATCTCAGGGACTTCAGGCGAGATGACTCCAAATCTCGTGAGTACTCACGAATATCGGGGGAGAGTTCACTCCAAATCTCGTGAGGTCTCAATCACCTCGGGCAGATTTCACTCCGAATCTCGTCAGTTTTCAGGGACCCTGGGCGAGGTTTCAGTCTATGTGTCGTGAGTTCTCATGGACATCGGGCGAGATTTGACACCAAATCTCCTGAGATCGCATGGACATCGACGGAGATTTCACTCCGAATCTCCTGAGGTCCCAATGAGTTTGGGTGAGATTTCACTACAGATCTCGTGAGATAGCAGCAACCTTGGGCGAGATTCCTATCCGTTCATCGTGAGCTGTCAATGACATCGGGGGAGATTCAGTCCAAACCTCTTGAGATATCAGGGACCTTGGGCGAGATTTCACTCCCAATCTCGTGAGGTCTCATGGTCTTTGGGCGAGAGTTTACTCGCATCCCGTGAAATCTCACCCAAACCTTGGAGACCTCAAGGCCAACGTCGTGCGTTCTCGTGGATATGAGCGAGCTTCCCATCTAAATCTCGTGTGATCTCATCGATATCGGGCGAGATTTCACTCCACATCTCGTGAGATCTCATGGACATTGGGCGAGATTTCACTCCCAACTCCTGAGGTCACAATGACTTCGGGCGAGATTTCACTACATATCTCGTAATATTCAGGGACCTGGGCGAGATTTCCGTCGAAATCTCGTGAGGTCTCAATGACATCGCGTGAGATGACACTACAAATCTCGTGAGATAACAGGGAGTTTGGGCGAGATTTCACTCCAACTCTCAAGAGGACTCTTGGACGTTGAGCGAGATTTGACTCCACGTCTCGGAGATCTCATCCGAACCTTGGAGAATTCAATCCGCATCTCGGTAGATCTCATGGATATTGAGCGAGATTTCAATCTATAACTCGTGAGACCTCATGGACATCAGGCGAGAATTTACTCCAAATTTCGTGAAGTCTCATGGACATCGGGTGACATGTCACTCCAAGTCTCCTGAGGTCACGATGACTTCGGCGAGATTTCAGTACCCACCTGGTCAGATTTCAGCGAACTTGGGCGAAATATCAATCCCAATCTCGTGAGGTCTCAATGTTACCGGGCGTAATTTCACTCCACTCTCGTGCGTGAAAAGGGGCCTTGGGCGAGATTTCACTCCAACTCTCGCGTGAGACCTCTTGGAATTCGGGGCTATCTTCCTCCAAGTCTCGTGAGACCTCATCCAAACCTTGGAGCCTTCCGTCCAAATCTCGTGAGGTCTCATGCATATTGCGTGAGACTTCAATCTAAATCCCACGAGATAGCATGGGCATCGGGTGGGATTTGATTCCGAATCTCGTGAGATCTCATCCAAAACGTGCAGACCTCAGTCCAAATCTCATGAGATCTCCTGGACTTTGGGCGAGATTTCCATCCAAATCTCGTGAGGTCTCAATGACATCGCGTGAGATGACACTCCAAATCGCGTGAGATGTTAGGGAGTTTGGGCGAGGTTTCACTCCAACTCTCAAGAGGATTCTTGGACGTTGAGCGAGATTTGACTCCACGTCTCGGAGATCTCATCCGAATCTTGGAGAATTCAGTCCAAATCTCGTGAGATCTCATGGACATGGAGGGAAATTGCACTCTAAATCTCGTGCGATCTCATGACATCAGGAGAGATTTTACTCCAAATCTCGGGAGATCTCATGGATATCGGGTCAGAGTTCTCTCCAAATCTCGTGAGATCATGGGCATTGGGCGAGATTTCACTCCAAATCTCTTGAGGTCACAATGACATGGGGCGAGATTTCCCTCTAATTCTCTTGAGCTCTCAGGGGCCTTGGGCAAGATTTCACTCCAAATCTCGTGAGATATCAGAGACCTGGCGCGATATTTCACTCCAAATCTCGCGAGGGCCCAATGACATCGGGCGAGATTTCAGTATAAATCTCTTGAGATATCAGGAAGCTTGGTTGAGATTTCACTCCAACTCTCGTGAGATCTCTTGGAATTCAGGGTATTTTCCTCCGAGTCTCGTGAGATCTCATCCAGACCTTGGAGACTTCAGTCCAAATCTCGTGAGATCTCGTGGCTATTGCGTGAGACTTCAATCTAAATCCCATGAGATGCCATGGGCATCGGGTGAGATTTTATTCCGAGTCTCGTGAGATCTCATCCAAAACGTGCAGACCTCAGTCCAAATCTCATGAGATCTCCTGGACATTGGGCGAGATTTCACTCCAAATCTCGTGAGGTCACAATGACATTGGGAGAGATTTCACTACAAACCTCGTGAGATATCAGCGAACTTGGGCGAGATTTCCATCCAAATCTCGTGAGGTCTCAATGACATCGGGCGAGGTTTCACTCAACTCTCGTGAGATAAAAGGGACCTAGGGCGAGATTTCACTCCACTCTCACTCTCGTGAGATCCTTTGGAATTCGGGGATCATTTCCTCCAAGTCTCTTGAGCTCTCATCCAATCCTTGGAGACTTCCGTCCAAATCCCGTGAGATCTCAGGATATTGAGGCAGAATTCACTCTATATCTCGTGAGAAATCATGGACATCAGGCGAGATTAGTCCAAATCTCGTGAGATCGTATGGACATCGCGTGAGAATTCATTCCAAATCTCGTGATATGTCATGGACATTGGAGGCGATTTCACTCCAAATACCATGTGGTCTCAATGACCTCGGGCAGATTTCTCTCCAAATCTCGTGAGATATCAGGGACGACCGTGGGCGAGCTTTCAATCTAAATCTCGTGAGATCTCATGGACATCGGGCGAGATTTGCCACCAAGGCTCCTGAGATCTCATGGGCATCGGTTCAGATTTCACTCCAAATCTCATGACATCTCATGGATTTTAGGCGAGGTTTCACTCCATTCCTCCTGAGGTCACAATGAGATCGGGCGAGATTTCACGACAAATCTCGTGAGATCTCAGGGACCTTGGGCGAGATTTCACTGCAGCTCTCGTGAGAACTCTTGAATTGGGGCGAGATTTTACTCCCAGTCTTGTGAGATCTCCTCCAAACCTTGGCGACGTCAGTGCCAATCTCGTGAGATCTCATGGCTATTGAGCGAGACTTCAATCTAAATATCGTGGGACTGATGGGCATCGGGTGAGATTTTACTCAATATCTCGTCTGATCTCAGGGACATTCGGGTGAGGTTTCCCTCCGAATATCCTGAGGTCACAATGACATCGGGCGAGATTTCACTACAAATGTCTTGAGGCATCAGGGACCTTGGGCGAGATTTCACTCCAAATCGTGTGAGATCTCTTGGGATTCAGCTGAGATTTTTATCCAAATCTCGTGTGCTCTCTTCCAAATGTGGAGACCTCAGGCCAAATGTCTTGAGATCTCATGGAAAAGAGGTGAGATTTCACTCTCAATTTCGCGATATCTCATGGTCATTGGGCGAGACTTTACTGCAAATCTCGTGAGGTGTCATGGACATCGGGCGAGAATTCCCTCTCAATCTCATGAGATGTCATGGGCTTTGGGTGAGATTTCTCTCCAAATCCCTCGAGATCTCTTGGACTTTGGGCGAGATTTTCCTCCAGGGCCCATGAGATCTCACCCAAACTTTGGAGAGGTCAGTGCCCTTCTCCTGAGATCTCATGGATATTGCGTGACGGTTCAATCTAAATCTCGTGAGATCTCATGGACAATGGGCGAGACTGCACTCCAAATCTACGGAGGTTCCAATGACATCAGGCGAGATTTCCACAAATCTCGTGAGATATCAGGGACCCTGGTCGAGATTTCAGTCCAAATCTCATGAGGTCTCGACGACATTGGGCGAGATTTCATTACACATCTTGTGAGATATCGGGGAACTTGTGCGAGATTTCACTCCAACTCTGCTGAGGTCTCTTGTTCTTTGGGCGAGAGTTTACTCCAAGTCTTGTGAGATCTCATCCAACCTTGGAGACGTCCGTGCCAATCTCGCGAGGCCTCATAGATATTGAGGGAGATTTAATCTAAATCTCATGAGATCTCATGGACATTGGGCGAGATTTCACCCCAAATCTCCTGAGGTCACAATCACATTGGGCGAGATTTCCCTACGAATCTCCTGAGATATCAGCGACCTCGGGCGAGATTTCAATCCAAATATCGGGACGTCCCAATGACATTGGGCGACAGTTCACTAAACTCTCGTGAGAGAAAAGGGACCTAGGGCGACATTTCACTCCAACTCTCGTGAGATTTCTGGGAACTCGCGGATATTTCACTCCAAGGCTGGTGAGATCTCATCCAATGCTTGGAGACCTCAGGCCAAAACTCGTGAGATCTCAGGATATGGAGCGAGAATTCAATCTCTATCTTGTGAGATCTCAGGGACTTCAGGCGAGATGACTCCAAATCTCGTGAGTACTCACGAATATCGGGGGAGAGTTCACTCCAAATCTCGTGAGGTCTCAATCACCTCGGGCAGATTTCACTCCGAATCTCGTCAGTTTTCAGGGACCCTGGGCGAGGTTTCAGTCTATGTGTCGTGAGTTCTCATGGACATCGGGCGAGATTTGACACCAAATCTCCTGAGATCGCATGGACATCGACGGAGATTTCACTCCGAATCTCCTGAGGTCCCAATGAGTTTGGGTGAGATTTCACTACAGATCTCGTGAGATAGCAGCAACCTTGGGCGAGATTCCTATCCGTTCATCGTGAGCTGTCAATGACATCGGGGGAGATTCAGTCCAAACCTCTTGAGATATCAGGGACCTTGGGCGAGATTTCACTCCCAATCTCGTGAGGTCTCATGGTCTTTGGGCGAGAGTTTACTCGCATCCCGTGAAATCTCACCCAAACCTTGGAGACCTCAAGGCCAACGTCGTGCGTTCTCGTGGATATGAGCGAGCTTCCCATCTAAATCTCGTGTGATCTCATCGATATCGGGCGAGATTTCACTCCACATCTCGTGAGATCTCATGGACATTGGGCGAGATTTCACTCCCAACTCCTGAGGTCACAATGACTTCGGGCGAGATTTCACTACATATCTCGTAATATTCAGGGACCTGGGCGAGATTTCCGTCGAAATCTCGTGAGGTCTCAATGACATCGCGTGAGATGACACTACAAATCTCGTGAGATAACAGGGAGTTTGGGCGAGATTTCACTCCAACTCTCAAGAGGACTCTTGGACGTTGAGCGAGATTTGACTCCACGTCTCGGAGATCTCATCCGAACCTTGGAGAATTCAATCCGCATCTCGGTAGATCTCATGGATATTGAGCGAGATTTCAATCTATAACTCGTGAGACCTCATGGACATCAGGCGAGAATTTACTCCAAATTTCGTGAAGTCTCATGGACATCGGGTGACATGTCACTCCAAGTCTCCTGAGGTCACGATGACTTCGGCGAGATTTCAGTACCCACCTGGTCAGATGTCAGCGAACTTGGGCGAAATATCAATCCCAATCTCGTGAGGTCTCAATGTTACCGGGTGCAATTTCACTCCACTCTCGTGCGTGAAAAGGGGCCTTGGGCGAGATTTCACTCCAACTCTCGCGTGAGACCTCTTGGAATTCGGGGCTATTTTCCTCCAAGTCTCGTGAGACCTCATCCAAACCTTGGAGCCTTCCGTCCAAATCTCGTGAGGTCTCATGCATATTGCGTGAGACTTCAATCTAAATCCCACGAGATAGCATGGGCATCGGGTGGGATTTGATTCCGAATCTCGTGAGATCTCATCCAAAACGTGCAGACCTCAGTCCAAATCTCATGAGATCTCCTGGACTTTGGGCGAGATTTCCATCCAAATCTCGTGAGGTCTCAATGACATCGCGTGAGATGACACTCCAAATCGCGTGAGATGTTAGGGAGTTTGGGCGAGGTTTCACTCCAACTCTCAAGAGGATTCTTGGACGTTGAGCGAGATTTGACTCCACGTCTCGGAGATCTCATCCGAATCTTGGAGAATTCAGTCCAAATCTCGTGAGATCTCATGGACATGGAGGGAAATTGCACTCTAAATCTCGTGCGATCTCATGACATCAGGAGAGATTTTACTCCAAATCTCGGGAGATCTCATGGATATCGGGTCAGAGTTCTCTCCAAATCTCGTGAGATCATGGGCATTGGGCGAGATTTCACTCCAAATCTCTTGAGGTCACAATGACATGGGGCGAGATTTCCCTCTAATTCTCTTGAGCTCTCAGGGGCCTTGGGCAAGATTTCACTCCAAATCTCGTGAGATATCAGAGACCTGGCGCGATATTTCACTCCAAATCTCGCGAGGGCCCAATGACATCGGGCGAGATTTCAGTATAAATCTCTTGAGATATCAGGAAGCTTGGTTGAGATTTCACTCCAACTCTCGTGAGATCTCTTGGAATTCAGGGTATTTTCCTCCGAGTCTCGTGAGATCTCATCCAGACCTTGGAGACTTCAGTCCAAATCTCGTGAGATCTCGTGGCTATTGCGTGAGACTTCAATCTAAATCCCATGAGATGCCATGGGCATCGGGTGAGATTTTATTCCGAGTCTCGTGAGATCTCATCCAAAACGTGCAGACCTCAGTCCAAATCTCATGAGATCTCCTGGACATTGGGCGAGATTTCACTCCAAATCTCGTGAGGTCACAATGACATTGGGAGAGATTTCACTACAAACCTCGTGAGATATCAGCGAACTTGGGCGAGATTTCCATCCAAATCTCGTGAGGTCTCAATGACATCGGGCGAGGTTTCACTCAACTCTCGTGAGATAAAAGGGACCTAGGGCGAGATTTCACTCCACTCTCACTCTCGTGAGATCCTTTGGAATTCGGGGATCATTTCCTCCAAGTCTCTTGAGCTCTCATCCAATCCTTGGAGACTTCCGTCCAAATCCCGTGAGATCTCAGGATATTGAGGCAGAATTCACTCTATATCTCGTGAGAAATCATGGACATCAGGCGAGATTAGTCCAAATCTCGTGAGATCGTATGGACATCGCGTGAGAATTCATTCCAAATCTCGTGATATGTCATGGACATTGGAGGCGATTTCACTCCAAATACCATGTGGTCTCAATGACCTCGGGCAGATTTCTCTCCAAATCTCGTGAGATATCAGGGACGACCGTGGGCGAGCTTTCAATCTAAATCTCGTGAGATCTCATGGACATCGGGCGAGATTTGCCACCAAGGCTCCTGAGATCTCATGGGCATCGGTTCAGATTTCACTCCAAATCTCATGACATCTCATGGATTTTAGGCGAGGTTTCACTCCATTCCTCCTGAGGTCACAATGAGATCGGGCGAGATTTCACGACAAATCTCGTGAGATCTCAGGGACCTTGGGCGAGATTTCACTGCAGCTCTCGTGAGAACTCTTGAATTGGGGCGAGATTTTACTCCCAGTCTTGTGAGATCTCCTCCAAACCTTGGCGACGTCAGTGCCAATCTCGTGAGATCTCATGGCTATTGAGCGAGACTTCAATCTAAATATCGTGGGACTGATGGGCATCGGGTGAGATTTTACTCAATATCTCGTCTGATCTCAGGGACATTCGGGTGAGGTTTCCCTCCGAATATCCTGAGGTCACAATGACATCGGGCGAGATTTCACTACAAATGTCTTGAGGCATCAGGGACCTTGGGCGAGATTTCACTCCAAATCGTGTGAGATCTCTTGGGATTCAGCTGAGATTTTTATCCAAATCTCGTGTGCTCTCTTCCAAATGTGGAGACCTCAGGCCAAATGTCTTGAGATCTCATGGAAAAGAGGTGAGATTTCACTCTCAATTTCGCGATATCTCATGGTCATTGGGCGAGATTTTACTGCAAATCTCGTGAGGTGTCATGGACATCGGGCGAGAATTCCCTCTCAATCTCATGAGATGTCATGGGCTTTGGGTGAGATTTCTCTCCAAATCCCTCGAGATCTCTTGGACTTTGGGCGAGATTTTCCTCCAGGGCCCATGAGATCTCACCCAAACTTTGGAGAGGTCAGTGCCCTTCTCCTGAGATCTCATGGATATTGCGTGACGGTTCAATCTAAATCTCGTGAGATCTCATGGACAATGGGCGAGACTGCACTCCAAATCTACGGAGGTTCCAATGACATCAGGCGAGATTTCCACAAATCTCGTGAGATATCAGGGACCCTGGTCGAGATTTCAGTCCAAATCTCATGAGGTCTCGACGACATTGGGCGAGATTTCATTACACATCTTGTGAGATATCGGGGAACTTGTGCGAGATTTCACTCCAACTCTGCTGAGGTCTCTTGTTCTTTGGGCGAGAGTTTACTCCAAGTCTTGTGAGATCTCATCCAACCTTGGAGACGTCCGTGCCAATCTCGCGAGGCCTCATAGATATTGAGGGAGATTTAATCTAAATCTCATGAGATCTCATGGACATTGGGCGAGATTTCACCCCAAATCTCCTGAGGTCACAATCACATTGGGCGAGATTTCCCTACGAATCTCCTGAGATATCAGCGACCTCGGGCGAGATTTCAATCCAAATATCGGGACGTCCCAATGACATTGGGCGACAGTTCACTAAACTCTCGTGAGAGAAAAGGGACCTAGGGCGACATTTCACTCCAACTCTCGTGAGATTTCTGGGAACTCGCGGATATTTCACTCCAAGGCTGGTGAGATCTCATCCAATGCTTGGAGACCTCAGGCCAAAACTCGTGAGATCTCAGGATATGGAGCGAGAATTCAATCTCTATCTTGTGAGATCTCAGGGACTTCAGGCGAGATGACTCCAAATCTCGTGAGTACTCACGAATATCGGGGGAGAGTTCACTCCAAATCTCGTGAGGTCTCAATCACCTCGGGCAGATTTCACTCCGAATCTCGTCAGTTTTCAGGGACCCTGGGCGAGGTTTCAGTCTATGTGTCGTGAGTTCTCATGGACATCGGGCGAGATTTGACACCAAATCTCCTGAGATCGCATGGACATCGACGGAGATTTCACTCCGAATCTCCTGAGGTCCCAATGAGTTTGGGTGAGATTTCACTACAGATCTCGTGAGATAGCAGCAACCTTGGGCGAGATTCCTATCCGTTCATCGTGAGCTGTCAATGACATCGGGGGAGATTCAGTCCAAACCTCTTGAGATATCAGGGACCTTGGGCGAGATTTCACTCCCAATCTCGTGAGGTCTCATGGTCTTTGGGCGAGAGTTTACTCGCATCCCGTGAAATCTCACCCAAACCTTGGAGACCTCAAGGCCAACGTCGTGCGTTCTCGTGGATATGAGCGAGCTTCCCATCTAAATCTCGTGTGATCTCATCGATATCGGGCGAGATTTCACTCCACATCTCGTGAGATCTCATGGACATTGGGCGAGATTTCACTCCCAACTCCTGAGGTCACAATGACTTCGGGCGAGATTTCACTACATATCTCGTAATATTCAGGGACCTGGGCGAGATTTCCGTCGAAATCTCGTGAGGTCTCAATGACATCGCGTGAGATGACACTACAAATCTCGTGAGATAACAGGGAGTTTGGGCGAGATTTCACTCCAACTCTCAAGAGGACTCTTGGACGTTGAGCGAGATTTGACTCCACGTCTCGGAGATCTCATCCGAACCTTGGAGAATTCAATCCGCATCTCGGTAGATCTCATGGATATTGAGCGAGATTTCAATCTATAACTCGTGAGACCTCATGGACATCAGGCGAGAATTTACTCCAAATTTCGTGAAGTCTCATGGACATCGGGTGACATGTCACTCCAAGTCTCCTGAGGTCACGATGACTTCGGCGAGATTTCAGTACCCACCTGGTCAGATTTCAGCGAACTTGGGCGAAATATCAATCCCAATCTCGTGAGGTCTCAATGTTACCGGGCGTAATTTCACTCCACTCTCGTGCGTGAAAAGGGGCCTTGGGCGAGATTTCACTCCAACTCTCGCGTGAGACCTCTTGGAATTCGGGGCTATCTTCCTCCAAGTCTCGTGAGACCTCATCCAAACCTTGGAGCCTTCCGTCCAAATCTCGTGAGGTCTCATGCATATTGCGTGAGACTTCAATCTAAATCCCACGAGATAGCATGGGCATCGGGTGGGATTTGATTCCGAATCTCGTGAGATCTCATCCAAAACGTGCAGACCTCAGTCCAAATCTCATGAGATCTCCTGGACTTTGGGCGAGATTTCCATCCAAATCTCGTGAGGTCTCAATGACATCGCGTGAGATGACACTCCAAATCGCGTGAGATGTTAGGGAGTTTGGGCGAGGTTTCACTCCAACTCTCAAGAGGATTCTTGGACGTTGAGCGAGATTTGACTCCACGTCTCGGAGATCTCATCCGAATCTTGGAGAATTCAGTCCAAATCTCGTGAGATCTCATGGACATGGAGGGAAATTGCACTCTAAATCTCGTGCGATCTCATGACATCAGGAGAGATTTTACTCCAAATCTCGGGAGATCTCATGGATATCGGGTCAGAGTTCTCTCCAAATCTCGTGAGATCATGGGCATTGGGCGAGATTTCACTCCAAATCTCTTGAGGTCACAATGACATGGGGCGAGATTTCCCTCTAATTCTCTTGAGCTCTCAGGGGCCTTGGGCAAGATTTCACTCCAAATCTCGTGAGATATCAGAGACCTGGCGCGATATTTCACTCCAAATCTCGCGAGGGCCCAATGACATCGGGCGAGATTTCAGTATAAATCTCTTGAGATATCAGGAAGCTTGGTTGAGATTTCACTCCAACTCTCGTGAGATCTCTTGGAATTCAGGGTATTTTCCTCCGAGTCTCGTGAGATCTCATCCAGACCTTGGAGACTTCAGTCCAAATCTCGTGAGATCTCGTGGCTATTGCGTGAGACTTCAATCTAAATCCCATGAGATGCCATGGGCATCGGGTGAGATTTTATTCCGAGTCTCGTGAGATCTCATCCAAAACGTGCAGACCTCAGTCCAAATCTCATGAGATCTCCTGGACATTGGGCGAGATTTCACTCCAAATCTCGTGAGGTCACAATGACATTGGGAGAGATTTCACTACAAACCTCGTGAGATATCAGCGAACTTGGGCGAGATTTCCATCCAAATCTCGTGAGGTCTCAATGACATCGGGCGAGGTTTCACTCAACTCTCGTGAGATAAAAGGGACCTAGGGCGAGATTTCACTCCACTCTCACTCTCGTGAGATCCTTTGGAATTCGGGGATCATTTCCTCCAAGTCTCTTGAGCTCTCATCCAATCCTTGGAGACTTCCGTCCAAATCCCGTGAGATCTCAGGATATTGAGGCAGAATTCACTCTATATCTCGTGAGAAATCATGGACATCAGGCGAGATTAGTCCAAATCTCGTGAGATCGTATGGACATCGCGTGAGAATTCATTCCAAATCTCGTGATATGTCATGGACATTGGAGGCAATTTCACTCCAAATACCATGTGGTCTCAATGACCTCGGGCAGATTTCTCTCCAAATCTCGTGAGATATCAGGGACGACCGTGGGCGAGCTTTCAATCTAAATCTCGTGAGATCTCATGGACATCGGGCGAGATTTGCCACCAAGGCTCCTGAGATCTCATGGGCATCGGTTCAGATTTCACTCCAAATCTCATGACATCTCATGGATTTTAGGCGAGGTTTCACTCCATTCCTCCTGAGGTCACAATGAGATCGGGCGAGATTTCACGACAAATCTCGTGAGATCTCAGGGACCTTGGGCGAGATTTCACTGCAGCTCTCGTGAGAACTCTTGAATTGGGGCGAGATTTTACTCCCAGTCTTGTGAGATCTCCTCCAAACCTTGGCGACGTCAGTGCCAATCTCGTGAGATCTCATGGCTATTGAGCGAGACTTCAATCTAAATATCGTGGGACTGATGGGCATCGGGTGAGATTTTACTCAATATCTCGTCTGATCTCAGGGACATTCGGGTGAGGTTTCCCTCCGAATATCCTGAGGTCACAATGACATCGGGCGAGATTTCACTACAAATGTCTTGAGGCATCAGGGACCTTGGGCGAGATTTCACTCCAAATCGTGTGAGATCTCTTGGGATTCAGCTGAGATTTTTATCCAAATCTCGTGTGCTCTCTTCCAAATGTGGAGACCTCAGGCCAAATGTCTTGAGATCTCATGGAAAAGAGGTGAGATTTCACTCTCAATTTCGCGATATCTCATGGTCATTGGGCGAGATTTTACTGCAAATCTCGTGAGGTGTCATGGACATCGGGCGAGAATTCCCTCTCAATCTCATGAGATGTCATGGGCTTTGGGTGAGATTTCTCTCCAAATCCCTCGAGATCTCTTGGACTTTGGGCGAGATTTTCCTCCAGGGCCCATGAGATCTCACCCAAACTTTGGAGAGGTCAGTGCCCTTCTCCTGAGATCTCATGGATATTGCGTGACGGTTCAATCTAAATCTCGTGAGATCTCATGGACAATGGGCGAGACTGCACTCCAAATCTACGGAGGTTCCAATGACATCAGGCGAGATTTCCACAAATCTCGTGAGATATCAGGGACCGTGGTCGAGATTTCAGTCCAAATCTCATGAGGTCTCGACGACATTGGGCGAGATTTCATTACACATCTTGTGAGATATCGGGGAACTTGTGCGAGATTTCACTCCAACTCTGCTGAGGTCTCTTGTTCTTTGGGCGAGAGTTTACTCCAAGTCTTGTGAGATCTCATCCAACCTTGGAGACGTCCGTGCCAATCTCGCGAGGCCTCATAGATATTGAGGGAGATTTAATCTAAATCTCATGAGATCTCATGGACATTGGGCGAGATTTCACCCCAAATCTCCTGAGGTCACAATCACATTGGGCGAGATTTCCCTACGAATCTCCTGAGATATCAGCGACCTCGGGCGAGATTTCAATCCAAATATCGGGACGTCCCAATGACATTGGGCGACAGTTCACTAAACTCTCGTGAGAGAAAAGGGACCTAGGGCGACATTTCACTCCAACTCTCGTGAGATTTCTGGGAACTCGCGGATATTTCACTCCAAGGCTGGTGAGATCTCATCCAATGCTTGGAGACCTCAGGCCAAAACTCGTGAGATCTCAGGATATGGAGCGAGAATTCAATCTCTATCTTGTGAGATCTCAGGGACTTCAGGCGAGATGACTCCAAATCTCGTGAGTACTCACGAATATCGGGGGAGAGTTCACTCCAAATCTCGTGAGGTCTCAATCACCTCGGGCAGATTTCACTCCGAATCTCGTCAGTTTTCAGGGACCCTGGGCGAGGTTTCAGTCTATGTGTCGTGAGTTCTCATGGACATCGGGCGAGATTTGACACCAAATCTCCTGAGATCGCATGGACATCGACGGAGATTTCACTCCGAATCTCCTGAGGTCCCAATGAGTTTGGGTGAGATTTCACTACAGATCTCGTGAGATAGCAGCAACCTTGGGCGAGATTCCTATCCGTTCATCGTGAGCTGTCAATGATATCGGGGGAGATTCAGTCCAAACCTCTTGAGATATCAGGGACCTTGGGCGAGATTTCACTCCCAATCTCGTGAGGTCTCATGGTCTTTGGGCGAGAGTTTACTCGCATCCCGTGAAATCTCACCCAAACCTTGGAGACCTCAAGGCCAACGTCGTGCGTTCTCGTGGATATGAGCGAGCTTCCCATCCAAATCTCGTGAGGTCTCAATGACATCGGGCGAGGTTTCACTCAACTCTCGTGAGATAAAAGGGACCTAGGGCGAGATTTCACTCCACTCTCACTCTCGTGAGATCCTTTGGAATTCGGGGATCATTTCCTCCAAGTCTCTTGAGCTCTCATCCAATCCTTGGAGACTTCCGTCCAAATCCCGTGAGATCTCAGGATATTGAGGCAGAATTCACTCTATATCTCGTGAGAAATCATGGACATCAGGCGAGATTAGTCCAAATCTCGTGAGATCGTATGGACATCGCGTGAGAATTCATTCCAAATCTCGTGATATGTCATGGACATTGGAGGCGATTTCACTCCAAATACCATGTGGTCTCAATGACCTCGGGCAGATTTCTCTCCAAATCTCGTGAGATATCAGGGACGACCGTGGGCGAGCTTTCAATCTAAATCTCGTGAGATCTCATGGACATCGGGCGAGATTTGCCACCAAGGCTCCTGAGATCTCATGGGCATCGGTTCAGATTTCACTCCAAATCTCATGACATCTCATGGATTTTAGGCGAGGTTTCACTCCATTCCTCCTGAGGTCACAATGAGATCGGGCGAGATTTCACGACAAATCTCGTGAGATCTCAGGGACCTTGGGCGAGATTTCACTGCAGCTCTCGTGAGAACTCTTGAATTGGGGCGAGATTTTACTCCCAGTCTTGTGAGATCTCCTCCAAACCTTGGCGACGTCAGTGCCAATCTCGTGAGATCTCATGGCTATTGAGCGAGACTTCAATCTAAATATCGTGGGACTGATGGGCATCGGGTGAGATTTTACTCAATATCTCGTCTGATCTCAGGGACATTCGGGTGAGGTTTCCCTCCGAATATCCTGAGGTCACAATGACATCGGGCGAGATTTCACTACAAATGTCTTGAGGCATCAGGGACCTTGGGCGAGATTTCACTCCAAATCGTGTGAGATCTCTTGGGATTCAGCTGAGATTTTTATCCAAATCTCGTGTGCTCTCTTCCAAATGTGGAGACCTCAGGCCAAATGTCTTGAGATCTCATGGAAAAGAGGTGAGATTTCACTCTCAATTTCGCGATATCTCATGGTCATTGGGCGAGACTTTACTGCAAATCTCGTGAGGTGTCATGGACATCGGGCGAGAATTCCCTCTCAATCTCATGAGATGTCATGGGCTTTGGGTGAGATTTCTCTCCAAATCCCTCGAGATCTCTTGGACTTTGGGCGAGATTTTCCTCCAGGGCCCATGAGATCTCACCCAAACTTTGGAGAGGTCAGTGCCCTTCTCCTGAGATCTCATGGATATTGCGTGACGGTTCAATCTAAATCTCGTGAGATCTCATGGACAATGGGCGAGACTGCACTCCAAATCTACGGAGGTTCCAATGACATCAGGCGAGATTTCCACAAATCTCGTGAGATATCAGGGACCCTGGTCGAGATTTCAGTCCAAATCTCATGAGGTCTCGACGACATTGGGCGAGATTTCATTACACATCTTGTGAGATATCGGGGAACTTGTGCGAGATTTCACTCCAACTCTGCTGAGGTCTCTTGTTCTTTGGGCGAGAGTTTACTCCAAGTCTTGTGAGATCTCATCCAACCTTGGAGACGTCCGTGCCAATCTCGCGAGGCCTCATAGATATTGAGGGAGATTTAATCTAAATCTCATGAGATCTCATGGACATTGGGCGAGATTTCACCCCAAATCTCCTGAGGTCACAATCACATTGGGCGAGATTTCCCTACGAATCTCCTGAGATATCAGCGACCTCGGGCGAGATTTCAATCCAAATATCGGGACGTCCCAATGACATTGGGCGACAGTTCACTAAACTCTCGTGAGAGAAAAGGGACCTAGGGCGACATTTCACTCCAACTCTCGTGAGATTTCTGGGAACTCGCGGATATTTCACTCCAAGGCTGGTGAGATCTCATCCAATGCTTGGAGACCTCAGGCCAAAACTCGTGAGATCTCAGGATATGGAGCGAGAATTCAATCTCTATCTTGTGAGATCTCAGGGACTTCAGGCGAGATGACTCCAAATCTCGTGAGTACTCACGAATATCGGGGGAGAGTTCACTCCAAATCTCGTGAGGTCTCAATCACCTCGGGCAGATTTCACTCCGAATCTCGTCAGTTTTCAGGGACCCTGGGCGAGGTTTCAGTCTATGTGTCGTGAGTTCTCATGGACATCGGGCGAGATTTGACACCAAATCTCCTGAGATCGCATGGACATCGACGGAGATTTCACTCCGAATCTCCTGAGGTCCCAATGAGTTTGGGTGAGATTTCACTACAGATCTCGTGAGATAGCAGCAACCTTGGGCGAGATTCCTATCCGTTCATCGTGAGCTGTCAATGACATCGGGGGAGATTCAGTCCAAACCTCTTGAGATATCAGGGACCTTGGGCGAGATTTCACTCCCAATCTCGTGAGGTCTCATGGTCTTTGGGCGAGAGTTTACTCGCATCCCGTGAAATCTCACCCAAACCTTGGAGACCTCAAGGCCAACGTCGTGCGTTCTCGTGGATATGAGCGAGCTTCCCATCTAAATCTCGTGTGATCTCATCAATATCGGGCGAGATTTCACTCCACATCTCGTGAGATCTCATGGACATTGGGCGAGATTTCACTCCCAACTCCTGAGGTCACAATGACTTCGGGCGAGATTTCACTACATATCTCGTAATATTCAGGGACCTGGGCGAGATTTCCGTCGAAATCTCGTGAGGTCTCAATGACATCGCGTGAGATGACACTACAAATCTCGTGAGATAACAGGGAGTTTGGGCGAGATTTCACTCCAACTCTCAAGAGGACTCTTGGACGTTGAGCGAGATTTGACTCCACGTCTCGGAGATCTCATCCGAACCTTGGAGAATTCAATCCGCATCTCGGTAGATCTCATGGATATTGAGCGAGATTTCAATCTATAACTCGTGAGACCTCATGGACATCAGGCGAGAATTTACTCCAAATTTCGTGAAATCTCATGGACATCGGGTGACATGTCACTCCAAGTCTCCTGAGGTCACAATGACTTCGGCGAGATTTCAGTACCCACCTCGTCAGATTTCAGCGAACTTGGGCGAAATATCAATCCCAATCTCGTGAGGTCTCAATGTTACCGGGCGTAATTTCACTCCACTCTCGTGCGTGAAAAGGGGCCTTGGGCGAGATTTCACTCCAACTCTCGCGTGAGACCTCTTGGAATTCGGGGCTATCTTCCTCCAAGTCTCGTGAGAGCTCATCCAAACCTTGGAGCCTTCCGTCCAAATCTCGTGAGGTCTCATGCATATTGCGTGAGACTTCAATCTAAATCCCACGAGATAGCATGGGCATCGGGTGGGATTTGATTCCGAATCTCGTGAGATCTCATCCAAAACGTGCAGACCTCAGTCCAAATCTCATGAGATCTCCTGGACATTGGGCGAGATTTCCATCCAAATCTCGTGAGGTCTCAATGACATCGCGTGAGATGACACTCCAAACCGCGTGAGATGTTAGGGAGTTTGGGCGAGGTTTCACTCCAACTCTCAAGAGGATTCTTGGACGTTGAGCGAGATTTGACTCCACGTCTCGGAGATCTCATCCGAATCTTGGAGAATTCAGTCCAAATCTCGTGAGATCTCATGGACATGGAGGGAAATTGCACTCTAAATCTCGTGCGATCTCATGACATCAGGAGAGATTTTACTCCAAATCTCGGGAGATCTCATGGATATCGGGTCAGAGTTCTCTCCAAATCTCGTGAGATCATGGGCATTGGGCGAGATTTCACTCCAAATCTCTTGAGGTCACAATGACATGGGGCGAGATTTCCCTCTAATTCTCTTGAGCTCTCAGGGGCCTTGGGCAAGATTTCACTCCAAATCTCGTGAGATATCAGAGACCTGGCGCGATATTTCACTCCAAATCTCGCGAGGGCCCAATGACATCGGGCGAGATTTCAGTATAAATCTCTTGAGATATCAGGAAGCTTGGTTGAGATTTCACTCCAACTCTCGTGAGATCTCTTGGAATTCAGGGTATTTTCCTCCGAGTCTCGTGAGATCTCATCCAGACCTTGGAGACTTCAGTCCAAATCTCGTGAGATCTCGTGGCTATTGCGTGAGACTTCAATCTAAATCCCATGAGATGCCATGGGCATCGGGTGAGATTTTATTCCGAGTCTCGTGAGATCTCATCCAAAACGTGCAGACCTCAGTCCAAATCTCATGAGATCTCCTGGACATTGGGCGAGATTTCACTCCAAATCTCGTGAGGTCACAATGACATTGGGAGAGATTTCACTACAAACCTCGTGAGATATCAGCGAACTTGGGCGAGATTTCCATCCAAATCTCGTGAGGTCTCAATGACATCGGGCGAGGTTTCACTCAACTCTCGTGAGATAAAAGGGACCTAGGGCGAGATTTCACTCCACTCTCACTCTCGTGAGATCCTTTGGAATTCGGGGATCATTTCCTCCAAGTCTCTTGAGCTCTCATCCAATCCTTGGAGACTTCCGTCCAAATCCCGTGAGATCTCAGGATATTGAGGCAGAATTCACTCTATATCTCGTGAGAAATCATGGACATCAGGCGAGATTAGTCCAAATCTCGTGAGATCGTATGGACATCGCGTGAGAATTCATTCCAAATCTCGTGATATGTCATGGACATTGGAGGCGATTTCACTCCAAATACCATGTGGTCTCAATGACCTCGGGCAGATTTCTCTCCAAATCTCGTGAGATATCAGGGACGACCGTGGGCGAGCTTTCAATCTAAATCTCGTGAGATCTCATGGACATCGGGCGAGATTTGCCACCAAGGCTCCTGAGATCTCATGGGCATCGGTTCAGATTTCACTCCAAATCTCATGACATCTCATGGATTTTAGGCGAGGTTTCACTCCATTCCTCCTGAGGTCACAATGAGATCGGGCGAGATTTCACGACAAATCTCGTGAGATCTCAGGGACCTTGGGCGAGATTTCACTGCAGCTCTCGTGAGAACTCTTGAATTGGGGCGAGATTTTACTCCCAGTCTTGTGAGATCTCCTCCAAACCTTGGCGACGTCAGTGCCAATCTCGTGAGATCTCATGGCTATTGAGCGAGACTTCAATCTAAATATCGTGGGACTGATGGGCATCGGGTGAGATTTTACTCAATATCTCGTCTGATCTCAGGGACATTCGGGTGAGGTTTCCCTCCGAATATCCTGAGGTCACAATGACATCGGGCGAGATTTCACTACAAATGTCTTGAGGCATCAGGGACCTTGGGCGAGATTTCACTCCAAATCGTGTGAGATCTCTTGGGATTCAGCTGAGATTTTTATCCAAATCTCGTGTGCTCTCTTCCAAATGTGGAGACCTCAGGCCAAATGTCTTGAGATCTCATGGAAAAGAGGTGAGATTTCACTCTCAATTTCGCGATATCTCATGGTCATTGGGCGAGACTTTACTGCAAATCTCGTGAGGTGTCATGGACATCGGGCGAGAATTCCCTCTCAATCTCATGAGATGTCATGGGCTTTGGGTGAGATTTCTCTCCAAATCCCTCGAGATCTCTTGGACTTTGGGCGAGATTTTCCTCCAGGGCCCATGAGATCTCACCCAAACTTTGGAGAGGTCAGTGCCCTTCTCCTGAGATCTCATGGATATTGCGTGACGGTTCAATCTAAATCTCGTGAGATCTCATGGACAATGGGCGAGACTGCACTCCAAATCTACGGAGGTTCCAATGACATCAGGCGAGATTTCCACAAATCTCGTGAGATATCAGGGACCCTGGTCGAGATTTCAGTCCAAATCTCATGAGGTCTCGACGACATTGGGCGAGATTTCATTACACATCTTGTGAGATATCGGGGAACTTGTGCGAGATTTCACTCCAACTCTGCTGAGGTCTCTTGTTCTTTGGGCGAGAGTTTACTCCAAGTCTTGTGAGATCTCATCCAACCTTGGAGACGTCCGTGCCAATCTCGCGAGGCCTCATAGATATTGAGGGAGATTTAATCTAAATCTCATGAGATCTCATGGACATTGGGCGAGATTTCACCCCAAATCTCCTGAGGTCACAATCACATTGGGCGAGATTTCCCTACGAATCTCCTGAGATATCAGCGACCTCGGGCGAGATTTCAATCCAAATATCGGGACGTCCCAATGACATTGGGCGACAGTTCACTAAACTCTCGTGAGAGAAAAGGGACCTAGGGCGACATTTCACTCCAACTCTCGTGAGATTTCTGGGAACTCGCGGATATTTCACTCCAAGGCTGGTGAGATCTCATCCAATGCTTGGAGACCTCAGGCCAAAACTCGTGAGATCTCAGGATACGGAGCGAGAATTCAATCTCTATCTTGTGAGATCTCAGGGACTTCAGGCGAGATGACTCCAAATCTCGTGAGTACTCACGAATATCGGGGGAGAGTTCACTCCAAATCTCGTGAGGTCTCAATCACCTCGGGCAGATTTCACTCCGAATCTCGTCAGTTTTCAGGGACCCTGGGCGAGGTTTCAGTCTATGTGTCGTGAGTTCTCATGGACATCGGGCGAGATTTGACACCAAATCTCCTGAGATCGCATGGACATCGACGGAGATTTCACTCCGAATCTCCTGAGGTCCCAATGAGTTTGGGTGAGATTTCACTACAGATCTCGTGAGATAGCAGCAACCTTGGGCGAGATTCCTATCCGTTCATCGTGAGCTGTCAATGACATCGGGGGAGATTCAGTCCAAACCTCTTGAGATATCAGGGACCTTGGGCGAGATTTCACTCCCAATCTCGTGAGGTCTCATGGTCTTTGGGCGAGAGTTTACTCGCATCCCGTGAAATCTCACCCAAACCTTGGAGACCTCAAGGCCAACGTCGTGCGTTCTCGTGGATATGAGCGAGCTTCCCATCTAAATCTCGTGTGATCTCATCGATATCGGGCGAGATTTCACTCCACATCTCGTGAGATCTCATGGACATTGGGCGAGATTTCACTCCCAACTCCTGAGGTCACAATGACTTCGGGCGAGATTTCACTACATATCTCGTAATATTCAGGGACCTGGGCGAGATTTCCGTCGAAATCTCGTGAGGTCTCAATGACATCGCGTGAGATGACACTACAAATCTCGTGAGATAACAGGGAGTTTGGGCGAGATTTCACTCCAACTCTCAAGAGGACTCTTGGACGTTGAGCGAGATTTGACTCCACGTCTCGGAGATCTCATCCGAACCTTGGAGAATTCAATCCGCATCTCGGTAGATCTCATGGATATTGAGCGAGATTTCAATCTATAACTCGTGAGACCTCATGGACATCAGGCGAGAATTTACTCCAAATTTCGTGAAATCTCATGGACATCGGGTGACATGTCACTCCAAGTCTCCTGAGGTCACGATGACTTCGGCGAGATTTCAGTACCCACCTCGTCAGATTTCAGCGAACTTGGGCGAAATATCAATCCCAATCTCGTGAGGTCTCAATGTTACCGGGCGTAATTTCACTCCACTCTCGTGCGTGAAAAGGGGCCTTGGGCGAGATTTCACTCCAACTCTCGCGTGAGACCTCTTGGAATTCGGGGCTATCTTCCTCCAAGTCTCGTGAGAGCTCATCCAAACCTTGGAGCCTTCCTTCCAAATCTCGTGAGGTCTCATGCATATTGCGTGAGACTTCAATCTAAATCCCACGAGATAGCATGGGCATCGGGTGGGATTTGATTCCGAATCTCGTGAGATCTCATCCAAAACGTGCAGACCTCAGTCCAAATCTCATGAGATCTCCTGGACATTGGGCGAGATTTCCATCCAAATCTCGTGAGGTCTCAATGACATCGCGTGAGATGACACTCCAAACCGCGTGAGATGTTAGGGAGTTTGGGCGAGGTTTCACTCCAACTCTCAAGAGGATTCTTGGACGTTGAGCGAGATTTGACTCCACGTCTCGGAGATCTCATCCGAATCTTGGAGAATTCAGTCCAAATCTCGTGAGATCTCATGGACATGGAGGGAAATTGCACTCTAAATCTCGTGCGATCTCATGACATCAGGAGAGATTTTACTCCAAATCTCGGGAGATCTCATGGATATCGGGTCAGAGTTCTCTCCAAATCTCGTGAGATCATGGGCATTGGGCGAGATTTCACTCCAAATCTCTTGAGGTCACAATGACATGGGGCGAGATTTCCCTCTAATTCTCTTGAGCTCTCAGGGGCCTTGGGCAAGATTTCACTCCAAATCTCGTGAGATATCAGAGACCTGGCGCGATATTTCACTCCAAATCTCGCGAGGGCCCAATGACATCGGGCGAGATTTCAGTATAAATCTCTTGAGATATCAGGAAGCTTGGTTGAGATTTCACTCCAACTCTCGTGAGATCTCTTGGAATTCAGGGTATTTTCCTCCGAGTCTCGTGAGATCTCATCCAGACCTTGGAGACTTCAGTCCAAATCTCGTGAGATCTCGTGGCTATTGCGTGAGACTTCAATCTAAATCCCATGAGATGCCATGGGCATCGGGTGAGATTTTATTCCGAGTCTCGTGAGATCTCATCCAAAACGTGCAGACCTCAGTCCAAATCTCATGAGATCTCCTGGACATTGGGCGAGATTTCACTCCAAATCTCGTGAGGTCACAATGACATTGGGAGAGATTTCACTACAAACCTCGTGAGATATCAGCGAACTTGGGCGAGATTTCCATCCAAATCTCGTGAGGTCTCAATGACATCGGGCGAGGTTTCACTCAACTCTCGTGAGATAAAAGGGACCTAGGGCGAGATTTCACTCCACTCTCACTCTCGTGAGATCCTTTGGAATTCGGGGATCATTTCCTCCAAGTCTCTTGAGCTCTCATCCAATCCTTGGAGACTTCCGTCCAAATCCCGTGAGATCTCAGGATATTGAGGCAGAATTCACTCTATATCTCGTGAGAAATCATGGACATCAGGCGAGATTAGTCCAAATCTCGTGAGATCGTATGGACATCGCGTGAGAATTCATTCCAAATCTCGTGATATGTCATGGACATTGGAGGCGATTTCACTCCAAATACCATGTGGTCTCAATGACCTCGGGCAGATTTCTCTCCAAATCTCGTGAGATATCAGGGACGACCGTGGGCGAGCTTTCAATCTAAATCTCGTGAGATCTCATGGACATCGGGCGAGATTTGCCACCAAGGCTCCTGAGATCTCATGGGCATCGGTTCAGATTTCACTCCAAATCTCATGACATCTCATGGATTTTAGGCGAGGTTTCACTCCATTCCTCCTGAGGTCACAATGAGATCGGGCGAGATTTCACGACAAATCTCGTGAGATCTCAGGGACCTTGGGCGAGATTTCACTGCAGCTCTCGTGAGAACTCTTGAATTGGGGCGAGATTTTACTCCCAGTCTTGTGAGATCTCCTCCAAACCTTGGCGACGTCAGTGCCAATCTCGTGAGATCTCATGGCTATTGAGCGAGACTTCAATCTAAATATCGTGGGACTGATGGGCATCGGGTGAGATTTTACTCAATATCTCGTCTGATCTCAGGGACATTCGGGTGAGGTTTCCCTCCGAATATCCTGAGGTCACAATGACATCGGGCGAGATTTCACTACAAATGTCTTGAGGCATCAGGGACCTTGGGCGAGATTTCACTCCAAATCGTGTGAGATCTCTTGGGATTCAGCTGAGATTTTTATCCAAATCTCGTGTGCTCTCTTCCAAATGTGGAGACCTCAGGCCAAATGTCTTGAGATCTCATGGAAAAGAGGTGAGATTTCACTCTCAATTTCGCGATATCTCATGGTCATTGGGCGAGACTTTACTGCAAATCTCGTGAGGTGTCATGGACATCGGGCGAGAATTCCCTCTCAATCTCATGAGATGTCATGGGCTTTGGGTGAGATTTCTCTCCAAATCCCTCGAGATCTCTTGGACTTTGGGCGAGATTTTCCTCCAGGGCCCATGAGATCTCACCCAAACTTTGGAGAGGTCAGTGCCCTTCTCCTGAGATCTCATGGATATTGCGTGACGGTTCAATCTAAATCTCGTGAGATCTCATGGACAATGGGCGAGACTGCACTCCAAATCTACGGAGGTTCCAATGACATCAGGCGAGATTTCCACAAATCTCGTGAGATATCAGGGACCCTGGTCGAGATTTCAGTCCAAATCTCATGAGGTCTCGACGACATTGGGCGAGATTTCATTACACATCTTGTGAGATATCGGGGAACTTGTGCGAGATTTCACTCCAACTCTGCTGAGGTCTCTTGTTCTTTGGGCGAGAGTTTACTCCAAGTCTTGTGAGATCTCATCCAACCTTGGAGACGTCCGTGCCAATCTCGCGAGGCCTCATAGATATTGAGGGAGATTTAATCTAAATCTCATGAGATCTCATGGACATTGGGCGAGATTTCACCCCAAATCTCCTGAGGTCACAATCACATTGGGCGAGATTTCCCTACGAATCTCCTGAGATATCAGCGACCTCGGGCGAGATTTCAATCCAAATATCGGGACGTCCCAATGACATTGGGCGACAGTTCACTAAACTCTCGTGAGAGAAAAGGGACCTAGGGCGACATTTCACTCCAACTCTCGTGAGATTTCTGGGAACTCGCGGATATTTCACTCCAAGGCTGGTGAGATCTCATCCAATGCTTGGAGACCTCAGGCCAAAACTCGTGAGATCTCAGGATACGGAGCGAGAATTCAATCTCTATCTTGTGAGATCTCAGGGACTTCAGGCGAGATGACTCCAAATCTCGTGAGTACTCACGAATATCGGGGGAGAGTTCACTCCAAATCTCGTGAGGTCTCAATCACCTCGGGCAGATTTCACTCCGAATCTCGTCAGTTTTCAGGGACCCTGGGCGAGGTTTCAGTCTATGTGTCGTGAGTTCTCATGGACATCGGGCGAGATTTGACACCAAATCTCCTGAGATCGCATGGACATCGACGGAGATTTCACTCCGAATCTCCTGAGGTCCCAATGAGTTTGGGTGAGATTTCACTACAGATCTCGTGAGATAGCAGCAACCTTGGGCGAGATTCCTATCCGTTCATCGTGAGCTGTCAATGACATCGGGGGAGATTCAGTCCAAACCTCTTGAGATATCAGGGACCTTGGGCGAGATTTCACTCCCAATCTCGTGAGGTCTCATGGTCTTTGGGCGAGAGTTTACTCGCATCCCGTGAAATCTCACCCAAACCTTGGAGACCTCAAGGCCAACGTCGTGCGTTCTCGTGGATATGAGCGAGCTTCCCATCTAAATCTCGTGTGATCTCATCGATATCGGGCGAGATTTCACTCCACATCTCGTGAGATCTCATGGACATTGGGCGAGATTTCACTCCCAACTCCTGAGGTCACAATGACTTCGGGCGAGATTTCACTACATATCTCGTAATATTCAGGGACCTGGGCGAGATTTCCGTCGAAATCTCGTGAGGTCTCAATGACATCGCGTGAGATGACACTACAAATCTCGTGAGATAACAGGGAGTTTGGGCGAGATTTCACTCCAACTCTCAAGAGGACTCTTGGACGTTGAGCGAGATTTGACTCCACGTCTCGGAGATCTCATCCGAACCTTGGAGAATTCAATCCGCATCTCGGTAGATCTCATGGATATTGAGCGAGATTTCAATCTATAACTCGTGAGACCTCATGGACATCAGGCGAGAATTTACTCCAAATTTCGTGAAATCTCATGGACATCGGGTGACATGTCACTCCAAGTCTCCTGAGGTCACGATGACTTCGGCGAGATTTCAGTACCCACCTCGTCAGATTTCAGCGAACTTGGGCGAAATATCAATCCCAATCTCGTGAGGTCTCAATGTTACCGGGCGTAATTTCACTCCACTCTCGTGCGTGAAAAGGGGCCTTGGGCGAGATTTCACTCCAACTCTCGCGTGAGACCTCTTGGAATTCGGGGCTATCTTCCTCCAAGTCTCGTGAGAGCTCATCCAAACCTTGGAGCCTTCCTTCCAAATCTCGTGAGGTCTCATGCATATTGCGTGAGACTTCAATCTAAATCCCACGAGATAGCATGGGCATCGGGTGGGATTTGATTCCGAATCTCGTGAGATCTCATCCAAAACGTGCAGACCTCAGTCCAAATCTCATGAGATCTCCTGGACATTGGGCGAGATTTCCATCCAAATCTCGTGAGGTCTCAATGACATCGCGTGAGATGACACTCCAAACCGCGTGAGATGTTAGGGAGTTTGGGCGAGGTTTCACTCCAACTCTCAAGAGGATTCTTGGACGTTGAGCGAGATTTGACTCCACGTCTCGGAGATCTCATCCGAATCTTGGAGAATTCAGTCCAAATCTCGTGAGATCTCATGGACATGGAGGGAAATTGCACTCTAAATCTCGTGCGATCTCATGACATCAGGAGAGATTTTACTCCAAATCTCGGGAGATCTCATGGATATCGGGTCAGAGTTCTCTCCAAATCTCGTGAGATCATGGGCATTGGGCGAGATTTCACTCCAAATCTCTTGAGGTCACAATGACATGGGGCGAGATTTCCCTCTAATTCTCTTGAGCTCTCAGGGGCCTTGGGCAAGATTTCACTCCAAATCTCGTGAGATATCAGAGACCTGGCGCGATATTTCACTCCAAATCTCGCGAGGGCCCAATGACATCGGGCGAGATTTCAGTATAAATCTCTTGAGATATCAGGAAGCTTGGTTGAGATTTCACTCCAACTCTCGTGAGATCTCTTGGAATTCAGGGTATTTTCCTCCGAGTCTCGTGAGATCTCATCCAGACCTTGGAGACTTCAGTCCAAATCTCGTGAGATCTCGTGGCTATTGCGTGAGACTTCAATCTAAATCCCATGAGATGCCATGGGCATCGGGTGAGATTTTATTCCGAGTCTCGTGAGATCTCATCCAAAACGTGCAGACCTCAGTCCAAATCTCATGAGATCTCCTGGACATTGGGCGAGATTTCACTCCAAATCTCGTGAGGTCACAATGACATTGGGAGAGATTTCACTACAAACCTCGTGAGATATCAGCGAACTTGGGCGAGATTTCCATCCAAATCTCGTGAGGTCTCAATGACATCGGGCGAGGTTTCACTCAACTCTCGTGAGATAAAAGGGACCTAGGGCGAGATTTCACTCCACTCTCACTCTCGTGAGATCCTTTGGAATTCGGGGATCATTTCCTCCAAGTCTCTTGAGCTCTCATCCAATCCTTGGAGACTTCCGTCCAAATCCCGTGAGATCTCAGGATATTGAGGCAGAATTCACTCTATATCTCGTGAGAAATCATGGACATCAGGCGAGATTAGTCCAAATCTCGTGAGATCGTATGGACATCGCGTGAGAATTCATTCCAAATCTCGTGATATGTCATGGACATTGGAGGCGATTTCACTCCAAATACCATGTGGTCTCAATGACCTCGGGCAGATTTCTCTCCAAATCTCGTGAGATATCAGGGACGACCGTGGGCGAGCTTTCAATCTAAATCTCGTGAGATCTCATGGACATCGGGCGAGATTTGCCACCAAGGCTCCTGAGATCTCATGGGCATCGGTTCAGATTTCACTCCAAATCTCATGACATCTCATGGATTTTAGGCGAGGTTTCACTCCATTCCTCCTGAGGTCACAATGAGATCGGGCGAGATTTCACGACAAATCTCGTGAGATCTCAGGGACCTTGGGCGAGATTTCACTGCAGCTCTCGTGAGAACTCTTGAATTGGGGCGAGATTTTACTCCCAGTCTTGTGAGATCTCCTCCAAACCTTGGCGACGTCAGTGCCAATCTCGTGAGATCTCATGGCTATTGAGCGAGACTTCAATCTAAATATCGTGGGACTGATGGGCATCGGGTGAGATTTTACTCAATATCTCGTCTGATCTCAGGGACATTCGGGTGAGGTTTCCCTCCGAATATCCTGAGGTCACAATGACATCGGGCGAGATTTCGCTACAAATGTCTTGAGGCATCAGGGACCTTGGGCGAGATTTCACTCCAAATCGTGTGAGATCTCTTGGGATTCAGCTGAGATTTTTATCCAAATCTCGTGTGCTCTCTTCCAAATGTGGAGACCTCAGGCCAAATGTCTTGAGATCTCATGGAAAAGAGGTGAGATTTCACTCTCAATTTCGCGATATCTCATGGTCATTGGGCGAGACTTTACTGCAAATCTCGTGAGGTGTCATGGACATCGGGCGAGAATTCCCTCTCAATCTCATGAGATGTCATGGGCTTTGGGTGAGATTTCTCTCCAAATCCCTCGAGATCTCTTGGACTTTGGGCGAGATTTTCCTCCAGGGCCCATGAGATCTCACCCAAACTTTGGAGAGGTCAGTGCCCTTCTCCTGAGATCTCATGGATATTGCGTGACGGTTCAATCTAAATCTCGTGAGATCTCATGGACAATGGGCGAGACTGCACTCCAAATCTACGGAGGTTCCAATGACATCAGGCGAGATTTCCACAAATCTCGTGAGATATCAGGGACCCTGGTCGAGATTTCAGTCCAAATCTCATGAGGTCTCGACGACATTGGGCGAGATTTCATTACACATCTTGTGAGATATCGGGGAACTTGTGCGAGATTTCACTCCAACTCTGCTGAGGTCTCTTGTTCTTTGGGCGAGAGTTTACTCCAAGTCTTGTGAGATCTCATCCAACCTTGGAGACGTCCGTGCCAATCTCGCGAGGCCTCATAGATATTGAGGGAGATTTAATCTAAATCTCATGAGATCTCATGGACATTGGGCGAGATTTCACCCCAAATCTCCTGAGGTCACAATCACATTGGGCGAGATTTCCCTACGAATCTCCTGAGATATCAGCGACCTCGGGCGAGATTTCAATCCAAATATCGGGACGTCCCAATGACATTGGGCGACAGTTCACTAAACTCTCGTGAGAGAAAAGGGACCTAGGGCGACATTTCACTCCAACTCTCGTGAGATTTCTGGGAACTCGCGGATATTTCACTCCAAGGCTGGTGAGATCTCATCCAATGCTTGGAGACCTCAGGCCAAAACTCGTGAGATCTCAGGATACGGAGCGAGAATTCAATCTCTATCTTGTGAGATCTCAGGGACTTCAGGCGAGATGACTCCAAATCTCGTGAGTACTCACGAATATCGGGGGAGAGTTCACTCCAAATCTCGTGAGGTCTCAATCACCTCGGGCAGATTTCACTCCGAATCTCGTCAGTTTTCAGGGACCCTGGGCGAGGTTTCAGTCTATGTGTCGTGAGTTCTCATGGACATCGGGCGAGATTTGACACCAAATCTCCTGAGATCGCATGGACATCGACGGAGATTTCACTCCGAATCTCCTGAGGTCCCAATGAGTTTGGGTGAGATTTCACTACAGATCTCGTGAGATAGCAGCAACCTTGGGCGAGATTCCTATCCGTTCATCGTGAGCTGTCAATGACATCGGGGGAGATTCAGTCCAAACCTCTTGAGATATCAGGGACCTTGGGCGAGATTTCACTCCCAATCTCGTGAGGTCTCATGGTCTTTGGGCGAGAGTTTACTCGCATCCCGTGAAATCTCACCCAAACCTTGGAGACCTCAAGGCCAACGTCGTGCGTTCTCGTGGATATGAGCGAGCTTCCCATCTAAATCTCGTGTGATCTCATCGATATCGGGCGAGATTTCACTCCACATCTCGTGAGATCTCATGGACATTGGGCGAGATTTCACTCCCAACTCCTGAGGTCACAATGACTTCGGGCGAGATTTCACTACATATCTCGTAATATTCAGGGACCTGGGCGAGATTTCCGTCGAAATCTCGTGAGGTCTCAATGACATCGCGTGAGATGACACTACAAATCTCGTGAGATAACAGGGAGTTTGGGCGAGATTTCACTCCAACTCTCAAGAGGACTCTTGGACGTTGAGCGAGATTTGACTCCACGTCTCGGAGATCTCATCCGAACCTTGGAGAATTCAATCCGCATCTCGGTAGATCTCATGGATATTGAGCGAGATTTCAATCTATAACTCGTGAGACCTCATGGACATCAGGCGAGAATTTACTCCAAATTTCGTGAAATCTCATGGACATCGGGTGACATGTCACTCCAAGTCTCCTGAGGTCACGATGACTTCGGCGAGATTTCAGTACCCACCTCGTCAGATTTCAGCGAACTTGGGCGAAATATCAATCCCAATCTCGTGAGGTCTCAATGTTACCGGGCGTAATTTCACTCCACTCTCGTGCGTGAAAAGGGGCCTTGGGCGAGATTTCACTCCAACTCTCGCGTGAGACCTCTTGGAATTCGGGGCTATCTTCCTCCAAGTCTCGTGAGAGCTCATCCAAACCTTGGAGCCTTCCTTCCAAATCTCGTGAGGTCTCATGCATATTGCGTGAGACTTCAATCTAAATCCCACGAGATAGCATGGGCATCGGGTGGGATTTGATTCCAAATCTCGTGAGATCTCATCCAAAACGTGCAGACCTCAGTCCAAATCTCATGAGATCTCCTGGACATTGGGCGAGATTTCCATCCAAATCTCGTGAGGTCTCAATGACATCGCGTGAGATGACACTCCAAACCGCGTGAGATGTTAGGGAGTTTGGGCGAGGTTTCACTCCAACTCTCAAGAGGATTCTTGGACGTTGAGCGAGATTTGACTCCACGTCTCGGAGATCTCATCCGAATCTTAGAGAATTCAGTCCAAATCTCGTGAGATCTCATGGACATGGAGGGAAATTGCACTCTAAATCTCGTGCGATCTCATGACATCAGGAGAGATTTTACTCCAAATCTCGGGAGATCTCATGGATATCGGGTCAGAGTTCTCTCCAAATCTCGTGAGATCATGGGCATTGGGCGAGATTTCACTCCAAATCTCTTGAGGTCACAATGACATGGGGCGAGATTTCCCTCTAATTCTCTTGAGCTCTCAGGGGCCTTGGGCAAGATTTCACTCCAAATCTCGTGAGATATCAGAGACCTGGCGTGATATTTCACTCCAAATCTCGCGAGGGCCCAATGACATCGGGCGAGATTTCAGTATAAATCTCTTGAGATATCAGGAAGCTTGGTTGAGATTTCACTCCAACTCTCGTGAGATCTCTTGGAATTCAGGGTATTTTCCTCCGAGTCTCGTGAGATCTCATCCAGACCTTGGAGACTTCAGTCCAAATCTCGTGAGATCTCGTGGCTATTGCGTGAGACTTCAATCTAAATCCCATGAGATGCCATGGGCATCGGGTGAGATTTTATTCCGAGTCTCGTGAGATCTCATCCAAAACGTGCAGACCTCAGTCCAAATCTCATGAGATCTCCTGGACATTGGGCGAGATTTCACTCCAAATCTCGTGAGGTCACAATGACATTGGGAGAGATTTCACTACAAACCTCGTGAGATATCAGCGAACTTGGGCGAGATTTCCATCCAAATCTCGTGAGGTCTCAATGACATCGGGCGAGGTTTCACTCAACTCTCGTGAGATAAAAGGGACCTAGGGCGAGATTTCACTCCACTCTCACTCTCGTGAGATCCTTTGGAATTCGGGGATCATTTCCTCCAAGTCTCTTGAGCTCTCATCCAATCCTTGGAGACTTCCGTCCAAATCCCGTGAGATCTCAGGATATTGAGGCAGAATTCACTCTATATCTCGTGAGAAATCATGGACATCAGGCGAGATTAGTCCAAATCTCGTGAGATCGTATGGACATCGCGTGAGAATTCATTCCAAATCTCGTGATATGTCATGGACATTGGAGGCGATTTCACTCCAAATACCATGTGGTCTCAATGACCTCGGGCAGATTTCTCTCCAAATCTCGTGAGATATCAGGGACGACCGTGGGCGAGCTTTCAATCTAAATCTCGTGAGATCTCATGGACATCGGGCGAGATTTGCCACCAAGGCTCCTGAGATCTCATGGGCATCGGTTCAGATTTCACTCCAAATCTCATGACATCTCATGGATTTTAGGCGAGGTTTCACTCCATTCCTCCTGAGGTCACAATGAGATCGGGCGAGATTTCACGACAAATCTCGTGAGATCTCAGGGACCTTGGGCGAGATTTCACTGCAGCTCTCGTGAGAACTCTTGAATTGGGGCGAGATTTTACTCCCAGTCTTGTGAGATCTCCTCCAAACCTTGGCGACGTCAGTGCCAATCTCGTGAGATCTCATGGCTATTGAGCGAGACTTCAATCTAAATATCGTGGGACTGATGGGCATCGGGTGAGATTTTACTCAATATCTCGTCTGATCTCAGGGACATTCGGGTGAGGTTTCCCTCCGAATATCCTGAGGTCACAAT
Organism: Eumetopias jubatus; assembly: GCF_037043125.1. NCBI lineage: Eukaryota > Metazoa > Chordata > Mammalia > Carnivora > Otariidae > Eumetopias > Eumetopias jubatus. The sequence continues at coordinate 69,647,178 of NW_028274823.1, read as the reverse complement.
GACATCGGGCGAGATTTCGCTACAAATGTCTTGAGGCATCAGGGACCTTGGGCGAGATTTCACTCCAAATCGTGTGAGATCTCTTGGGATTCAGCTGAGATTTTTATCCAAATCTCGTGTGCTCTCTTCCAAATGTGGAGACCTCAGGCCAAATGTCTTGAGATCTCATGGAAAAGAGGTGAGATTTCACTCTCAATTTCGCGATATCTCATGGTCATTGGGCGAGACTTTACTGCAAATCTCGTGAGGTGTCATGGACATCGGGCGAGAATTCCCTCTCAATCTCATGAGATGTCATGGGCTTTGGGTGAGATTTCTCTCCAAATCCCTCGAGATCTCTTGGACTTTGGGCGAGATTTTCCTCCAGGGCCCATGAGATCTCACCCAAACTTTGGAGAGGTCAGTGCCCTTCTCCTGAGATCTCATGGATATTGCGTGACGGTTCAATCTAAATCTCGTGAGATCTCATGGACAATGGGCGAGACTGCACTCCAAATCTACGGAGGTTCCAATGACATCAGGCGAGATTTCCACAAATCTCGTGAGATATCAGGGACCCTGGTCGAGATTTCAGTCCAAATCTCATGAGGTCTCGACGACATTGGGCGAGATTTCATTACACATCTTGTGAGATATCGGGGAACTTGTGCGAGATTTCACTCCAACTCTGCTGAGGTCTCTTGTTCTTTGGGCGAGAGTTTACTCCAAGTCTTGTGAGATCTCATCCAACCTTGGAGACGTCCGTGCCAATCTCGCGAGGCCTCATAGATATTGAGGGAGATTTAATCTAAATCTCATGAGATCTCATGGACATTGGGCGAGATTTCACCCCAAATCTCCTGAGGTCACAATCACATTGGGCGAGATTTCCCTACGAATCTCCTGAGATATCAGCGACCTCGGGCGAGATTTCAATCCAAATATCGGGACGTCCCAATGACATTGGGCGACAGTTCACTAAACTCTCGTGAGAGAAAAGGGACCAAGGGCGACATTTCACTCCAACTCTCGTGAGATTTCTGGGAACTCGCGGATATTTCACTCCAAGGCTGGTGAGATCTCATCCAATGCTTGGAGACCTCAGGCCAAAACTCGTGAGATCTCAGGATATGGAGCGAGAATTCAATCTCTATCTTGTGAGATCTCAGGGACTTCAGGCGAGATGACTCCAAATCTCGTGAGTACTCACGAATATCGGGGGAGAGTTCACTCCAAATCTCGTGAGGTCTCAATCACCTCGGGCAGATTTCACTCCGAATCTCGTCAGTTTTCAGGGACCCTGGGCGAGGTTTCAGTCTATGTGTCGTGAGTTCTCATGGACATCGGGCGAGATTTGACACCAAATCTCCTGAGATCGCATGGACATCGACGGAGATTTCACTCCGAATCTCCTGAGGTCCCAATGAGTTTGGGTGAGATTTCACTACAGATCTCGTGAGATAGCAGCAACCTTGGGCGAGATTCCTATCCGTTCATCGTGAGCTGTCAATGACATCGGGGGAGATTCAGTCCAAACCTCTTGAGATATCAGGGACCTTGGGCGAGATTTCACTCCCAATCTCGTGAGGTCTCATGGTCTTTGGGCGAGAGTTTACTCGCATCCCGTGAAATCTCACCCAAACCTTGGAGACCTCAAGGCCAACGTCGTGCGTTCTCGTGGATATGAGCGAGCTTCCCATCTAAATCTCGTGTGATCTCATCGATATCGGGCGAGATTTCACTCCACATCTCGTGAGATCTCATGGACATTGGGCGAGATTTCACTCCCAACTCCTGAGGTCACAATGACTTCGGGCGAGATTTCACTACATATCTCGTAATATTCAGGGACCTGGGCGAGATTTCCGTCGAAATCTCGTGAGGTCTCAATGACATCGCGTGAGATGACACTACAAATCTCGTGAGATAACAGGGAGTTTGGGCGAGATTTCACTCCAACTCTCAAGAGGACTCTTGGACGTTGAGCGAGATTTGACTCCACGTCTCGGAGATCTCATCCGAACCTTGGAGAATTCAATCCGCATCTCGGTAGATCTCATGGATATTGAGCGAGATTTCAATCTATAACTCGTGAGACCTCATGGACATCAGGCGAGAATTTACTCCAAATTTCGTGAAATCTCATGGACATCGGGTGACATGTCACTCCAAGTCTCCTGAGGTCACGATGACTTCGGCGAGATTTCAGTACCCACCTCGTCAGATTTCAGCGAACTTGGGCGAAATATCAATCCCAATCTCGTGAGGTCTCAATGTTACCGGGCGTAATTTCACTCCACTCTCGTGCGTGAAAAGGGGCCTTGGGCGAGATTTCACTCCAACTCTCGCGTGAGACCTCTTGGAATTCGGGGCTATCTTCCTCCAAGTCTCGTGAGAGCTCATCCAAACCTTGGAGCCTTCCGTCCAAATCTCGTGAGGTCTCATGCATATTGCGTGAGACTTCAATCTAAATCCCACGAGATAGCATGGGCATCGGGTGGGATTTGATTCCGAATCTCGTGAGATCTCATCCAAAACGTGCAGACCTCAGTCCAAATCTCATGAGATCTCCTGGACATTGGGCGAGATTTCCATCCAAATCTCGTGAGGTCTCAATGACATCGCGTGAGATGACACTACAAACCGCGTGAGATGTTAGGGAGTTTGGGCGAGGTTTCACTCCAACTCTCAAGAGGATTCTTGGACGTTGAGCGAGATTTGACTCCACGTCTCGGAGATCTCATCCGAATCTTGGAGAATTCAGTCCAAATCTCGTGAGATCTCATGGACATGGAGGGAAATTGCACTCTAAATCTCGTGCGATCTCATGACATCAGGAGAGATTTTACTCCAAATCTCGGGAGATCTCATGGATATCGGGTCAGAGTTCTCTCCAAATCTCGTGAGATCATGGGCATTGGGCGAGATTTCACTCCAAATCTCTTGAGGTCACAATGACATGGGGCGAGATTTCCCTCTAATTCTCTTGAGCTCTCAGGGGCCTTGGGCAAGATTTCACTCCAAATCTCGTGAGATATCAGAGACCTGGCGCGATATTTCACTCCAAATCTCGCGAGGGCCCAATGACATCGGGCGAGATTTCAGTATAAATCTCTTGAGATATCAGGAAGCTTGGTTGAGATTTCACTCCAACTCTCGTGAGATCTCTTGGAATTCAGGGTATTTTCCTCCGAGTCTCGTGAGATCTCATCCAGACCTTGGAGACTTCAGTCCAAATCTCGTGAGATCTCGTGGCTATTGCGTGAGACTTCAATCTAAATCCCATGAGATGCCATGGGCATCGGGTGAGATTTTATTCCGAGTCTCGTGAGATCTCATCCAAAACGTGCAGACCTCAGTCCAAATCTCATGAGATCTCCTGGACATTGGGCGAGATTTCACTCCAAATCTCGTGAGGTCACAATGACATTGGGAGAGATTTCACTACAAACCTCGTGAGATATCAGCGAACTTGGGCGAGATTTCCATCCAAATCTCGTGAGGTCTCAATGACATCGGGCGAGGTTTCACTCAACTCTCGTGAGATAAAAGGGACCTAGGGCGAGATTTCACTCCACTCTCACTCTCGTGAGATCCTTTGGAATTCGGGGATCATTTCCTCCAAGTCTCTTGAGCTCTCATCCAATCCTTGGAGACTTCCGTCCAAATCCCGTGAGATCTCAGGATATTGAGGCAGAATTCACTCTATATCTCGTGAGAAATCATGGACATCAGGCGAGATTAGTCCAAATCTCGTGAGATCGTATGGACATCGCGTGAGAATTCATTCCAAATCTCGTGATATGTCATGGACATTGGAGGCGATTTCACTCCAAATACCATGTGGTCTCAATGACCTCGGGCAGATTTCTCTCCAAATCTCGTGAGATATCAGGGACGACCGTGGGCGAGCTTTCAATCTAAATCTCGTGAGATCTCATGGACATCGGGCGAGATTTGCCACCAAGGCTCCTGAGATCTCATGGGCATCGGTTCAGATTTCACTCCAAATCTCATGACATCTCATGGATTTTAGGCGAGGTTTCACTCCATTCCTCCTGAGGTCACAATGAGATCGGGCGAGATTTCACGACAAATCTCGTGAGATCTCAGGGACCTTGGGCGAGATTTCACTGCAGCTCTCGTGAGAACTCTTGAATTGGGGCGAGATTTTACTCCCAGTCTTGTGAGATCTCCTCCAAACCTTGGCGACCTCAGTGCCAATCTCGTGAGATCTCATGGCTATTGAGCGAGACTTCAATCTAAATATCGTGGGACTGATGGGCATCGGGTGAGATTTTACTCAATATCTCGTCTGATCTCAGGGACATTCGGGTGAGGTTTCCCTCCGAATATCCTGAGGTCACAATGACATCGGGCGAGATTTCGCTACAAATGTCTTGAGGCATCAGGGACCTTGGGCGAGATTTCACTCCAAATCGTGTGAGATCTCTTGGGATTCAGCTGAGATTTTTATCCAAATCTCGTGTGCTCTCTTCCAAATGTGGAGACCTCAGGCCAAATGTCTTGAGATCTCATGGAAAAGAGGTGAGATTTCACTCTCAATTTCGCGATATCTCATGGTCATTGGGCGAGACTTTACTGCAAATCTCGTGAGGTGTCATGGACATCGGGCGAGAATTCCCTCTCAATCTCATGAGATGTCATGGGCTTTGGGTGAGATTTCTCTCCAAATCCCTCGAGATCTCTTGGACTTTGGGCGAGATTTTCCTCCAGGGCCCATGAGATCTCACCCAAACTTTGGAGAGGTCAGTGCCCTTCTCCTGAGATCTCATGGATATTGCGTGACGGTTCAATCTAAATCTCGTGAGATCTCATGGACAATGGGCGAGACTGCACTCCAAATCTACGGAGGTTCCAATGACATCAGGCGAGATTTCCACAAATCTCGTGAGATATCAGGGACCCTGGTCGAGATTTCAGTCCAAATCTCATGAGGTCTCGACGACATTGGGCGAGATTTCATTACACATCTTGTGAGATATCGGGGAACTTGTGCGAGATTTCACTCCAACTCTGCTGAGGTCTCTTGTTCTTTGGGCGAGAGTTTACTCCAAGTCTTGTGAGATCTCATCCAACCTTGGAGACGTCCGTGCCAATCTCGCGAGGCCTCATAGATATTGAGGGAGATTTAATCTAAATCTCATGAGATCTCATGGACATTGGGCGAGATTTCACCCCAAATCTCCTGAGGTCACAATCACATTGGGCGAGATTTCCCTACGAATCTCCTGAGATATCAGCGACCTCGGGCGAGATTTCAATCCAAATATCGGGACGTCCCAATGACATTGGGCGACAGTTCACTAAACTCTCGTGAGAGAAAAGGGACCAAGGGCGACATTTCACTCCAACTCTCGTGAGATTTCTGGGAACTCGCGGATATTTCACTCCAAGGCTGGTGAGATCTCATCCAATGCTTGGAGACCTCAGGCCAAAACTCGTGAGATCTCAGGATATGGAGCGAGAATTCAATCTCTATCTTGTGAGATCTCAGGGACTTCAGGCGAGATGACTCCAAATCTCGTGAGTACTCACGAATATCGGGGGAGAGTTCACTCCAAATCTCGTGAGGTCTCAATCACCTCGGGCAGATTTCACTCCGAATCTCGTCAGTTTTCAGGGACCCTGGGCGAGGTTTCAGTCTATGTGTCGTGAGTTCTCATGGACATCGGGCGAGATTTGACACCAAATCTCCTGAGATCGCATGGACATCGACGGAGATTTCACTCCGAATCTCCTGAGGTCCCAATGAGTTTGGGTGAGATTTCACTACAGATCTCGTGAGATAGCAGCAACCTTGGGCGAGATTCCTATCCGTTCATCGTGAGCTGTCAATGACATCGGGGGAGATTCAGTCCAAACCTCTTGAGATATCAGGGACCTTGGGCGAGATTTCACTCCCAATCTCGTGAGGTCTCATGGTCTTTGGGCGAGAGTTTACTCGCATCCCGTGAAATCTCACCCAAACCTTGGAGACCTCAAGGCCAACGTCGTGCGTTCTCGTGGATATGAGCGAGCTTCCCATCTAAATCTCGTGTGATCTCATCGATATCGGGCGAGATTTCACTCCACATCTCGTGAGATCTCATGGACATTGGGCGAGATTTCACTCCCAACTCCTGAGGTCACAATGACTTCGGGCGAGATTTCACTACATATCTCGTAATATTCAGGGACCTGGGCGAGATTTCCGTCGAAATCTCGTGAGGTCTCAATGACATCGCGTGAGATGACACTACAAATCTCGTGAGATAACAGGGAGTTTGGGCGAGATTTCACTCCAACTCTCAAGAGGACTCTTGGACGTTGAGCGAGATTTGACTCCACGTCTCGGAGATCTCATCCGAACCTTGGAGAATTCAATCCGCATCTCGGTAGATCTCATGGATATTGAGCGAGATTTCAATCTATAACTCGTGAGACCTCATGGACATCAGGCGAGAATTTACTCCAAATTTCGTGAAATCTCATGGACATCGGGTGACATGTCACTCCAAGTCTCCTGAGGTCACGATGACTTCGGCGAGATTTCAGTACCCACCTCGTCAGATTTCAGCGAACTTGGGCGAAATATCAATCCCAATCTCGTGAGGTCTCAATGTTACCGGGCGTAATTTCACTCCACTCTCGTGCGTGAAAAGGGGCCTTGGGCGAGATTTCACTCCAACTCTCGCGTGAGACCTCTTGGAATTCGGGGCTATCTTCCTCCAAGTCTCGTGAGAGCTCATCCAAACCTTGGAGCCTTCCGTCCAAATCTCGTGAGGTCTCATGCATATTGCGTGAGACTTCAATCTAAATCCCACGAGATAGCATGGGCATCGGGTGGGATTTGATTCCGAATCTCGTGAGATCTCATCCAAAACGTGCAGACCTCAGTCCAAATCTCATGAGATCTCCTGGACATTGGGCGAGATTTCCATCCAAATCTCGTGAGGTCTCAATGACATCGCGTGAGATGACACTACAAACCGCGTGAGATGTTAGGGAGTTTGGGCGAGGTTTCACTCCAACTCTCAAGAGGATTCTTGGACGTTGAGCGAGATTTGACTCCACGTCTCGGAGATCTCATCCGAATCTTGGAGAATTCAGTCCAAATCTCGTGAGATCTCATGGACATGGAGGGAAATTGCACTCTAAATCTCGTGCGATCTCATGACATCAGGAGAGATTTTACTCCAAATCTCGGGAGATCTCATGGATATCGGGTCAGAGTTCTCTCCAAATCTCGTGAGATCATGGGCATTGGGCGAGATTTCACTCCAAATCTCTTGAGGTCACAATGACATGGGGCGAGATTTCCCTCTAATTCTCTTGAGCTCTCAGGGGCCTTGGGCAAGATTTCACTCCAAATCTCGTGAGATATCAGAGACCTGGCGCGATATTTCACTCCAAATCTCGCGAGGGCCCAATGACATCGGGCGAGATTTCAGTATAAATCTCTTGAGATATCAGGAAGCTTGGTTGAGATTTCACTCCAACTCTCGTGAGATCTCTTGGAATTCAGGGTATTTTCCTCCGAGTCTCGTGAGATCTCATCCAGACCTTGGAGACTTCAGTCCAAATCTCGTGAGATCTCGTGGCTATTGCGTGAGACTTCAATCTAAATCCCATGAGATGCCATGGGCATCGGGTGAGATTTTATTCCGAGTCTCGTGAGATCTCATCCAAAACGTGCAGACCTCAGTCCAAATCTCATGAGATCTCCTGGACATTGGGCGAGATTTCACTCCAAATCTCGTGAGGTCACAATGACATTGGGAGAGATTTCACTACAAACCTCGTGAGATATCAGCGAACTTGGGCGAGATTTCCATCCAAATCTCGTGAGGTCTCAATGACATCGGGCGAGGTTTCACTCAACTCTCGTGAGATAAAAGGGACCTAGGGCGAGATTTCACTCCACTCTCACTCTCGTGAGATCCTTTGGAATTCGGGGATCATTTCCTCCAAGTCTCTTGAGCTCTCATCCAATCCTTGGAGACTTCCGTCCAAATCCCGTGAGATCTCAGGATATTGAGGCAGAATTCACTCTATATCTCGTGAGAAATCATGGACATCAGGCGAGATTAGTCCAAATCTCGTGAGATCGTATGGACATCGCGTGAGAATTCATTCCAAATCTCGTGATATGTCATGGACATTGGAGGCGATTTCACTCCAAATACCATGTGGTCTCAATGACCTCGGGCAGATTTCTCTCCAAATCTCGTGAGATATCAGGGACGACCGTGGGCGAGCTTTCAATCTAAATCTCGTGAGATCTCATGGACATCGGGCGAGATTTGCCACCAAGGCTCCTGAGATCTCATGGGCATCGGTTCAGATTTCACTCCAAATCTCATGACATCTCATGGATTTTAGGCGAGGTTTCACTCCATTCCTCCTGAGGTCACAATGAGATCGGGCGAGATTTCACGACAAATCTCGTGAGATCTCAGGGACCTTGGGCGAGATTTCACTGCAGCTCTCGTGAGAACTCTTGAATTGGGGCGAGATTTTACTCCCAGTCTTGTGAGATCTCCTCCAAACCTTGGCGACGTCAGTGCCAATCTCGTGAGATCTCATGGCTATTGAGCGAGACTTCAATCTAAATATCGTGGGACTGATGGGCATCGGGTGAGATTTTACTCAATATCTCGTCTGATCTCAGGGACATTCGGGTGAGGTTTCCCTCCGAATATCCTGAGGTCACAATGACATCGGGCGAGATTTCGCTACAAATGTCTTGAGGCATCAGGGACCTTGGGCGAGATTTCACTCCAAATCGTGTGAGATCTCTTGGGATTCAGCTGAGATTTTTATCCAAATCTCGTGTGCTCTCTTCCAAATGTGGAGACCTCAGGCCAAATGTCTTGAGATCTCATGGAAAAGAGGTGAGATTTCACTCTCAATTTCGCGATATCTCATGGTCATTGGGCGAGACTTTACTGCAAATCCCGTGAGGTGTCATGGACATCGGGCGAGAATTCCCTCTCAATCTCATGAGATGTCATGGGCTTTGGGTGAGATTTCTCTCCAAATCCCTCGAGATCTCTTGGACTTTGGGCGAGATTTTCCTCCAGGGCCCATGAGATCTCACCCAAACTTTGGAGAGGTCAGTGCCCTTCTCCTGAGATCTCATGGATATTGCGTGACGGTTCAATCTAAATCTCGTGAGATCTCATGGACAATGGGCGAGACTGCACTCCAAATCTACGGAGGTTCCAATGACATCAGGCGAGATTTCCACAAATCTCGTGAGATATCAGGGACCCTGGTCGAGATTTCAGTCCAAATCTCATGAGGTCTCGACGACATTGGGCGAGATTTCATTACACATCTTGTGAGATATCGGGGAACTTGTGCGAGATTTCACTCCAACTCTGCTGAGGTCTCTTGTTCTTTGGGCGAGAGTTTACTCCAAGTCTTGTGAGATCTCATCCAACCTTGGAGACGTCCGTGCCAATCTCGCGAGGCCTCATAGATATTGAGGGAGATTTAATCTAAATCTCATGAGATCTCATGGACATTGGGCGAGATTTCACCCCAAATCTCCTGAGGTCACAATCACATTGGGCGAGATTTCCCTACGAATCTCCTGAGATATCAGCGACCTCGGGCGAGATTTCAATCCAAATATCGGGACGTCCCAATGACATTGGGCGACAGTTCACTAAACTCTCGTGAGAGAAAAGGGACCTAGGGCGACATTTCACTCCAACTCTCGTGAGATTTCTGGGAACTCGCGGATATTTCACTCCAAGGCTGGTGAGATCTCATCCAATGCTTGGAGACCTCAGGCCAAAACTCGTGAGATCTCAGGATATGGAGCGAGAATTCAATCTCTATCTTGTGAGATCTCAGGGACTTCAGGCGAGATGACTCCAAATCTCGTGAGTACTCACGAATATCGGGGGAGAGTTCACTCCAAATCTCGTGAGGTCTCAATCACCTCGGGCAGATTTCACTCCGAATCTCGTCAGTTTTCAGGGACCCTGGGCGAGGTTTCAGTCTATGTGTCGTGAGTTCTCATGGACATCGGGCGAGATTTGACACCAAATCTCCTGAGATCGCATGGACATCGACGGAGATTTCACTCCGAATCTCCTGAGGTCCCAATGAGTTTGGGTGAGATTTCACTACAGATCTCGTGAGATAGCAGCAACCTTGGGCGAGATTCCTATCCGTTCATCGTGAGCTGTCAATGACATCGGGGGAGATTCAGTCCAAACCTCTTGAGATATCAGGGACCTTGGGCGAGATTTCACTCCCAATCTCGTGAGGTCTCATGGTCTTTGGGCGAGAGTTTACTCGCATCCCGTGAAATCTCACCCAAACCTTGGAGACCTCAAGGCCAACGTCGTGCGTTCTCGTGGATATGAGCGAGCTTCCCATCTAAATCTCGTGTGATCTCATCGATATCGGGCGAGATTTCACTCCACATCTCGTGAGATCTCATGGACATTGGGCGAGATTTCACTCCCAACTCCTGAGGTCACAATGACTTCGGGCGAGATTTCACTACATATCTCGTAATATTCAGGGACCTGGGCGAGATTTCCGTCGAAATCTCGTGAGGTCTCAATGACATCGCGTGAGATGACACTACAAATCTCGTGAGATAACAGGGAGTTTGGGCGAGATTTCACTCCAACTCTCAAGAGGACTCTTGGACGTTGAGCGAGATTTGACTCCACGTCTCGGAGATCTCATCCGAACCTTGGAGAATTCAATCCGCATCTCGGTAGATCTCATGGATATTGAGCGAGATTTCAATCTATAACTCGTGAGACCTCATGGACATCAGGCGAGAATTTACTCCAAATTTCGTGAAGTCTCATGGACATCGGGTGACATGTCACTCCAAGTCTCCTGAGGTCACGATGACTTCGGCGAGATTTCAGTACCCACCTGGTCAGATTTCAGCGAACTTGGGCGAAATATCAATCCCAATCTCGTGAGGTCTCAATGTTATCGGGCGTAATTTCACTCCACTCTCGTGCGTGAAAAGGGGCCTTGGGCGAGATTTCACTCCAACTCTCGCGTGAGACCTCTTGGAATTCGGGGCTATCTTCCTCCAAGTCTCGTGAGAGCTCATCCAAACCTTGGAGCCTTCCGTCCAAATCTCGTGAGGTCTCATGCATATTGCGTGAGACTTCAATCTAAATCCCACGAGATAGCATGGGCATCGGGTGGGATTTGATTCCGAATCTCGTGAGATCTCATCCAAAACGTGCAGACCTCAGTCCAAATCTCATGAGATCTCCTGGACATTGGGCGAGATTTCCATCCAAATCTCGTGAGGTCTCAATGACATCGCGTGAGATGACACTACAAATCGCGTGAGATGTTAGGGAGTTTGGGCGAGGTTTCACTCCAACTCTCAAGAGGATTCTTGGACGTTGAGCGAGATTTGACTCCACGTCTCGGAGATCTCATCCGAATCTTGGAGAATTCAGTCCAAATCTCGTGAGATCTCATGGACATGGAGGGAAATTGCACTCTAAATCTCGTGCGATCTCATGGCATCAGGAGAGATTTTACTCCAAATCTCGGGAGATCTCATGGATATCGGGTCAGAGTTCTCTCCAAATCTCGTGAGATCATGGGCATTGGGCGAGATTTCACTCCAAATCTCTTGAGGTCACCATGACATGGGGCGAGATTTCCCTCTAATTCTCTTGAGCTCTCAGGGGCCTTGGGCAAGATTTCACTCCAAATCTCGTGAGATATCAGAGACCTGGCGCGATATTTCACTCCAAATCTCGCGAGGGCCCAATGACATCGGGCGAGATTTCAGTATAAATCTCTTGAGATATCAGGAAGCTTGGTTGAGATTTCACTCCAACTCTCGTGAGATCTCTTGGAATTCAGGGTATTTTCCTCCGAGTCTCGTGAGATCTCATCCAGACCTTGGAGACTTCAGTCCAAATCTCGTGAGATCTCGTGGCTATTGCGTGAGACTTCAATCTAAATCCCATGAGATGCCATGGGCATCGGGTGAGATTTTATTCCGAGTCTCGTGAGATCTCATCCAAAACGTGCAGACCTCAGTCCAAATCTCATGAGATCTCCTGGACATTGGGCGAGATTTCACTCCAAATCTCGTGAGGTCACAATGACATTGGGAGAGATTTCACTACAAACCTCGTGAGATATCAGCGAACTTGGGCGAGATTTCCATCCAAATCTCGTGAGGTCTCAATGACATCGGGCGAGGTTTCACTCAACTCTCGTGAGATAAAAGGGACCTAGGGCGAGATTTCACTCCACTCTCACTCTCGTGAGATCCTTTGGAATTCGGGGATCATTTCCTCCAAGTCTCTTGAGCTCTCATCCAATCCTTGGAGACTTCCGTCCAAATCCCGTGAGATCTCAGGATATTGAGGCAGAATTCACTCTATATCTCGTGAGAAATCATGGACATCAGGCGAGATTAGTCCAAATCTCGTGAGATCGTATGGACATCGCGTGAGAATTCATTCCAAATCTCGTGATATGTCATGGACATTGGAGGCGATTTCACTCCAAATACCATGTGGTCTCAATGACCTCGGGCAGATTTCTCTCCAAATCTCGTGAGATATCAGGGACGACCGTGGGCGAGCTTTCAATCTAAATCTCGTGAGATCTCATGGACATCGGGCGAGATTTGCCACCAAGGCTCCTGAGATCTCATGGGCATCGGTTCAGATTTCACTCCAAATCTCATGACATCTCATGGATTTTAGGCGAGGTTTCACTCCATTCCTCCTGAGGTCACAATGAGATCGGGCGAGATTTCACGACAAATCTCGTGAGATCTCAGGGACCTTGGGCGAGATTTCACTGCAGCTCTCGTGAGAACTCTTGAATTGGGGCGAGATTTTACTCCCAGTCTTGTGAGATCTCCTCCAAACCTTGGCGACGTCAGTGCCAATCTCGTGAGATCTCATGGCTATTGAGCGAGACTTCAATCTAAATATCGTGGGACTGATGGGCATCGGGTGAGATTTTACTCAATATCTCGTCTGATCTCAGGGACATTCGGGTGAGGTTTCCCTCCGAATATCCTGAGGTCACAATGACATCGGGCGAGATTTCACTACAAATGTCTTGAGGCATCAGGGACCTTGGGCGAGATTTCACTCCAAATCGTGTGAGATCTCTTGGGATTCAGCTGAGATTTTTATCCAAATCTCGTGTGCTCTCTTCCAAATGTGGAGACCTCAGGCCAAATGTCTTGAGATCTCATGGAAAAGAGGTGAGATTTCACTCTCAATTTCGCGATATCTCATGGTCATTGGGCGAGACTTTACTGCAAATCTCGTGAGGTGTCATGGACATCGGGCGAGAATTCCCTCTCAATCTCATGAGATGTCATGGGCTTTGGGTGAGATTTCTCTCCAAATCCCTCGAGATCTCTTGGACTTTGGGCGAGATTTTCCTCCAGGGCCCATGAGATCTCACCCAAACTTTGGAGAGGTCAGTGCCCTTCTCCTGAGATCTCATGGATATTGCGTGACGGTTCAATCTAAATCTCGTGAGATCTCATGGACAATGGGCGAGACTGCACTCCAAATCTACGGAGGTTCCAATGACATCAGGCGAGATTTCCACAAATCTCGTGAGATATCAGGGACCCTGGTCGAGATTTCAGTCCAAATCTCATGAGGTCTCGACGACATTGGGCGAGATTTCATTACACATCTTGTGAGATATCGGGGAACTTGTGCGAGATTTCACTCCAACTCTGCTGAGGTCTCTTGTTCTTTGGGCGAGAGTTTACTCCAAGTCTTGTGAGATCTCATCCAACCTTGGAGACGTCCGTGCCAATCTCGCGAGGCCTCATAGATATTGAGGGAGATTTAATCTAAATCTCATGAGATCTCATGGACATTGGGCGAGATTTCACCCCAAATCTCCTGAGGTCACAATCACATTGGGCGAGATTTCCCTACGAATCTCCTGAGATATCAGCGACCTCGGGCGAGATTTCAATCCAAATATCGGGACGTCCCAATGACATTGGGCGACAGTTCACTAAACTCTCGTGAGAGAAAAGGGACCTAGGGCGACATTTCACTCCAACTCTCGTGAGATTTCTGGGAACTCGCGGATATTTCACTCCAAGGCTGGTGAGATCTCATCCAATGCTTGGAGACCTCAGGCCAAAACTCGTGAGATCTCAGGATATGGAGCGAGAATTCAATCTCTATCTTGTGAGATCTCAGGGACTTCAGGCGAGATGACTCCAAATCTCGTGAGTACTCACGAATATCGGGGGAGAGTTCACTCCAAATCTCGTGAGGTCTCAATCACCTCGGGCAGATTTCACTCCGAATCTCGTCAGTTTTCAGGGACCCTGGGCGAGGTTTCAGTCTATGTGTCGTGAGTTCTCATGGACATCGGGCGAGATTTGACACCAAATCTCCTGAGATCGCATGGACATCGACGGAGATTTCACTCCGAATCTCCTGAGGTCCCAATGAGTTTGGGTGAGATTTCACTACAGATCTCGTGAGATAGCAGCAACCTTGGGCGAGATTCCTATCCGTTCATCGTGAGCTGTCAATGACATCGGGGGAGATTCAGTCCAAACCTCTTGAGATATCAGGGACCTTGGGCGAGATTTCACTCCCAATCTCGTGAGGTCTCATGGTCTTTGGGCGAGAGTTTACTCGCATCCCGTGAAATCTCACCCAAACCTTGGAGACCTCAAGGCCAACGTCGTGCGTTCTCGTGGATATGAGCGAGCTTCCCATCTAAATCTCGTGTGATCTCATCGATATCGGGCGAGATTTCACTCCACATCTCGTGAGATCTCATGGACATTGGGCGAGATTTCACTCCCAACTCCTGAGGTCACAATGACTTCGGGCGAGATTTCACTACATATCTCGTAATATTCAGGGACCTGGGCGAGATTTCCGTCGAAATCTCGTGAGGTCTCAATGACATCGCGTGAGATGACACTACAAATCTCGTGAGATAACAGGGAGTTTGGGCGAGATTTCACTCCAACTCTCAAGAGGACTCTTGGACGTTGAGCGAGATTTGACTCCACGTCTCGGAGATCTCATCCGAACCTTGGAGAATTCAATCCGCATCTCGGTAGATCTCATGGATATTGAGCGAGATTTCAATCTATAACTCGTGAGACCTCATGGACATCAGGCGAGAATTTACTCCAAATTTCGTGAAATCTCATGGACATCGGGTGACATGTCACTCCAAGTCTCCTGAGGTCACGATGACTTCGGCGAGATTTCAGTACCCACCTGGTCAGATTTCAGCGAACTTGGGCGAAATATCAATCCCAATCTCGTGAGGTCTCAATGTTACCGGGCGTAATTTCACTCCACTCTCGTGCGTGAAAAGGGGCCTTGGGCGAGATTTCACTCCAACTCTCGCGTGAGACCTCTTGGAATTCGGGGCTATCTTCCTCCAAGTCTCGTGAGAGCTCATCCAAACCTTGGAGCCTTCCGTCCAAATCTCGTGAGGTCTCATGCACATTGCGTGAGACTTCAATCTAAATCCCACGAGATAGCATGGGCATCGGGTGGGATTTGATTCCGAATCTCGTGAGATCTCATCCAAAACGTGCAGACCTCAGTCCAAATCTCATGAGATCTCCTGGACATTGGGCGAGATTTCCATCCAAATCTCGTGAGGTCTCAATGACATCGCGTGAGATGACACTACAAACCGCGTGAGATGTTAGGGAGTTTGGGCGAGGTTTCACTCCAACTCTCAAGAGGATTCTTGGACGTTGAGCGAGATTTGACTCCACGTCTCGGAGATCTCATCCGAATCTTGGAGAATTCAGTCCAAATCTCGTGAGATCTCATGGACATGGAGGGAAATTGCACTCTAAATCTCGTGCGATCTCATGACATCAGGAGAGATTTTACTCCAAATCTCGGGAGATCTCATGGATATCGGGTCAGAGTTCTCTCCAAATCTCGTGAGATCATGGGCATTGGGCGAGATTTCACTCCAAATCTCTTGAGGTCACCATGACATGGGGCGAGATTTCCCTCTAATTCTCTTGAGCTCTCAGGGGCCTTGGGCAAGATTTCACTCCAAATCTCGTGAGATATCAGAGACCTGGCGCGATATTTCACTCCAAATCTCGCGAGGGCCCAATGACATCGGGCGAGATTTCAGTATAAATCTCTTGAGATATCAGGAAGCTTGGTTGAGATTTCACTCCAACTCTCGTGAGATCTCTTGGAATTCAGGGTATTTTCCTCCGAGTCTCGTGAGATCTCATCCAGACCTTGGAGACTTCAGTCCAAATCTCGTGAGATCTCGTGGCTATTGCGTGAGACTTCAATCTAAATCCCATGAGATGCCATGGGCATCGGGTGAGATTTTATTCCGAGTCTCGTGAGATCTCATCCAAAACGTGCAGACCTCAGTCCAAATCTCATGAGATCTCCTGGACATTGGGCGAGATTTCACTCCAAATCTCGTGAGGTCACAATGACATTGGGAGAGATTTCACTACAAACCTCGTGAGATATCAGCGAACTTGGGCGAGATTTCCATCCAAATCTCGTGAGGTCTCAATGACATCGGGCGAGGTTTCACTCAACTCTCGTGAGATAAAAGGGACCTAGGGCGAGATTTCACTCCACTCTCACTCTCGTGAGATCCTTTGGAATTCGGGGATCATTTCCTCCAAGTCTCTTGAGCTCTCATCCAATCCTTGGAGACTTCCGTCCAAATCCCGTGAGATCTCAGGATATTGAGGCAGAATTCACTCTATATCTCGTGAGAAATCATGGACATCAGGCGAGATTAGTCCAAATCTCGTGAGATCGTATGGACATCGCGTGAGAATTCATTCCAAATCTCGTGATATGTCATGGACATTGGAGGCGATTTCACTCCAAATACCATGTGGTCTCAATGACCTCGGGCAGATTTCTCTCCAAATCTCGTGAGATATCAGGGACGACCGTGGGCGAGCTTTCAATCTAAATCTCGTGAGATCTCATGGACATCGGGCGAGATTTGCCACCAAGGCTCCTGAGATCTCATGGGCATCGGTTCAGATTTCACTCCAAATCTCATGACATCTCATGGATTTTAGGCGAGGTTTCACTCCATTCCTCCTGAGGTCACAATGAGATCGGGCGAGATTTCACGACAAATCTCGTGAGATCTCAGGGACCTTGGGCGAGATTTCACTGCAGCTCTCGTGAGAACTCTTGAATTGGGGCGAGATTTTACTCCCAGTCTTGTGAGATCTCCTCCAAACCTTGGCGACGTCAGTGCCAATCTCGTGAGATCTCATGGCTATTGAGCGAGACTTCAATCTAAATATCGTGGGACTGATGGGCATCGGGTGAGATTTTACTCAATATCTCGTCTGATCTCAGGGACATTCGGGTGAGGTTTCCCTCCGAATATCCTGAGGTCACAATGACATCGGGCGAGATTTCACTACAAATGTCTTGAGGCATCAGGGACCTTGGGCGAGATTTCACTCCAAATCGTGTGAGATCTCTTGGGATTCAGCTGAGATTTTTATCCAAATCTCGTGTGCTCTCTTCCAAATGTGGAGACCTCAGGCCAAATGTCTTGAGATCTCATGGAAAAGAGGTGAGATTTCACTCTCAATTTCGCGATATCTCATGGTCATTGGGCGAGACTTTACTGCAAATCTCGTGAGGTGTCATGGACATCGGGCGAGAATTCCCTCTCAATCTCATGAGATGTCATGGGCTTTGGGTGAGATTTCTCTCCAAATCCCTCGAGATCTCTTGGACTTTGGGCGAGATTTTCCTCCAGGGCCCATGAGATCTCACCCAAACTTTGGAGAGGTCAGTGCCCTTCTCCTGAGATCTCATGGATATTGCGTGACGGTTCAATCTAAATCTCGTGAGATCTCATGGACAATGGGCGAGACTGCACTCCAAATCTACGGAGGTTCCAATGACATCAGGCGAGATTTCCACAAATCTCGTGAGATATCAGGGACCCTGGTCGAGATTTCAGTCCAAATCTCATGAGGTCTCGACGACATTGGGCGAGATTTCATTACACATCTTGTGAGATATCGGGGAACTTGTGCGAGATTTCACTCCAACTCTGCTGAGGTCTCTTGTTCTTTGGGCGAGAGTTTACTCCAAGTCTTGTGAGATCTCATCCAACCTTGGAGACGTCCGTGCCAATCTCGCGAGGCCTCATAGATATTGAGGGAGATTTAATCTAAATCTCATGAGATCTCATGGACATTGGGCGAGATTTCACCCCAAATCTCCTGAGGTCACAATCACATTGGGCGAGATTTCCCTACGAATCTCCTGAGATATCAGCGACCTCGGGCGAGATTTCAATCCAAATATCGGGACGTCCCAATGACATTGGGCGACAGTTCACTAAACTCTCGTGAGAGAAAAGGGACCTAGGGCGACATTTCACTCCAACTCTCGTGAGATTTCTGGGAACTCGCGGATATTTCACTCCAAGGCTGGTGAGATCTCATCCAATGCTTGGAGACCTCAGGCCAAAACTCGTGAGATCTCAGGATACGGAGCGAGAATTCAATCTCTATCTTGTGAGATCTCAGGGACTTCAGGCGAGATGACTCCAAATCTCGTGAGTACTCACGAATATCGGGGGAGAGTTCACTCCAAATCTCGTGAGGTCTCAATCACCTCGGGCAGATTTCACTCCGAATCTCGTCAGTTTTCAGGGACCCTGGGCGAGGTTTCAGTCTATGTGTCGTGAGTTCTCATGGACATCGGGCGAGATTTGACACCAAATCTCCTGAGATCGCATGGACATCGACGGAGATTTCACTCCGAATCTCCTGAGGTCCCAATGAGTTTGGGTGAGATTTCACTACAGATCTCGTGAGATAGCAGCAACCTTGGGCGAGATTCCTATCCGTTCATCGTGAGCTGTCAATGACATCGGGGGAGATTCAGTCCAAACCTCTTGAGATATCAGGGACCTTGGGCGAGATTTCACTCCCAATCTCGTGAGGTCTCATGGTCTTTGGGCGAGAGTTTACTCGCATCCCGTGAAATCTCACCCAAACCTTGGAGACCTCAAGGCCAACGTCGTGCGTTCTCGTGGATATGAGCGAGCTTCCCATCTAAATCTCGTGTGATCTCATCGATATCGGGCGAGATTTCACTCCACATCTCGTGAGATCTCATGGACATTGGGCGAGATTTCACTCCCAACTCCTGAGGTCACAATGACTTCGGGCGAGATTTCACTACATATCTCGTAATATTCAGGGACCTGGGCGAGATTTCCGTCGAAATCTCGTGAGGTCTCAATGACATCGCGTGAGATGACACTACAAATCTCGTGAGATAACAGGGAGTTTGGGCGAGATTTCACTCCAACTCTCAAGAGGACTCTTGGACGTTGAGCGAGATTTGACTCCACGTCTCGGAGATCTCATCCGAACCTTGGAGAATTCAATCCGCATCTCGGTAGATCTCATGGATATTGAGCGAGATTTCAATCTATAACTCGTGAGACCTCATGGACATCAGGCGAGAATTTACTCCAAATTTCGTGAAATCTCATGGACATCGGGTGACATGTCACTCCAAGTCTCCTGAGGTCACGATGACTTCGGCGAGATTTCAGTACCCACCTGGTCAGATTTCAGCGAACTTGGGCGAAATATCAATCCCAATCTCGTGAGGTCTCAATGTTACCGGGCGTAATTTCACTCCACTCTCGTGCGTGAAAAGGGGCCTTGGGCGAGATTTCACTCCAACTCTCGCGTGAGACCTCTTGGAATTCGGGGCTATCTTCCTCCAAGTCTCGTGAGAGCTCATCCAAACCTTGGAGCCTTCCGTCCAAATCTCGTGAGGTCTCATGCACATTGCGTGAGACTTCAATCTAAATCCCACGAGATAGCATGGGCATCGGGTGGGATTTGATTCCGAATCTCGTGAGATCTCATCCAAAACGTGCAGACCTCAGTCCAAATCTCATGAGATCTCCTGGACATTGGGCGAGATTTCCATCCAAATCTCGTGAGGTCTCAATGACATCGCGTGAGATGACACTACAAACCGCGTGAGATGTTAGGGAGTTTGGGCGAGGTTTCACTCCAACTCTCAAGAGGATTCTTGGACGTTGAGCGAGATTTGACTCCACGTCTCGGAGATCTCATCCGAATCTTGGAGAATTCAGTCCAAATCTCGTGAGATCTCATGGACATGGAGGGAAATTGCACTCTAAATCTCGTGCGATCTCATGACATCAGGAGAGATTTTACTCCAAATCTCGGGAGATCTCATGGATATCGGGTCAGAGTTCTCTCCAAATCTCGTGAGATCATGGGCATTGGGCGAGATTTCACTCCAAATCTCTTGAGGTCACCATGACATGGGGCGAGATTTCCCTCTAATTCTCTTGAGCTCTCAGGGGCCTTGGGCAAGATTTCACTCCAAATCTCGTGAGATATCAGAGACCTGGCGCGATATTTCACTCCAAATCTCGCGAGGGCCCAATGACATCGGGCGAGATTTCAGTATAAATCTCTTGAGATATCAGGAAGCTTGGTTGAGATTTCACTCCAACTCTCGTGAGATCTCTTGGAATTCAGGGTATTTTCCTCCGAGTCTCGTGAGATCTCATCCAGACCTTGGAGACTTCAGTCCAAATCTCGTGAGATCTCGTGGCTATTGCGTGAGACTTCAATCTAAATCCCATGAGATGCCATGGGCATCGGGTGAGATTTTATTCCGAGTCTCGTGAGATCTCATCCAAAACGTGCAGACCTCAGTCCAAATCTCATGAGATCTCCTGGACATTGGGCGAGATTTCACTCCAAATCTCGTGAGGTCACAATGACATTGGGAGAGATTTCACTACAAACCTCGTGAGATATCAGCGAACTTGGGCGAGATTTCCATCCAAATCTCGTGAGGTCTCAATGACATCGGGCGAGGTTTCACTCAACTCTCGTGAGATAAAAGGGACCTAGGGCGAGATTTCACTCCACTCTCACTCTCGTGAGATCCTTTGGAATTCGGGGATCATTTCCTCCAAGTCTCTTGAGCTCTCATCCAATCCTTGGAGACTTCCGTCCAAATCCCGTGAGATCTCAGGATATTGAGGCAGAATTCACTCTATATCTCGTGAGAAATCATGGACATCAGGCGAGATTAGTCCAAATCTCGTGAGATCGTATGGACATCGCGTGAGAATTCATTCCAAATCTCGTGATATGTCATGGACATTGGAGGCGATTTCACTCCAAATACCATGTGGTCTCAATGACCTCGGGCAGATTTCTCTCCAAATCTCGTGAGATATCAGGGACGACCGTGGGCGAGCTTTCAATCTAAATCTCGTGAGATCTCATGGACATCGGGCGAGATTTGCCACCAAGGCTCCTGAGATCTCATGGGCATCGGTTCAGATTTCACTCCAAATCTCATGACATCTCATGGATTTTAGGCGAGGTTTCACTCCATTCCTCCTGAGGTCACAATGAGATCGGGCGAGATTTCACTGCGACAAATCTCGTGAGATCTCAGGGACCTTGGGCGAGATTTCACTGCAGCTCTCGTGAGAACTCTTGAATTGGGGCGAGATTTTACTCCCAGTCTTGTGAGATCTCCTCCAAACCTTGGCGACGTCAGTGCCAATCTCGTGAGATCTCATGGCTATTGAGCGAGACTTCAATCTAAATATCGTGGGACTGATGGGCATCGGGTGAGATTTTACTCAATATCTCGTCTGATCTCAGGGACATTCGGGTGAGGTTTCCCTCCGAATATCCTGAGGTCACAATGACATCGGGCGAGATTTCACTACAAATGTCTTGAGGCATCAGGGACCTTGGGCGAGATTTCACTCCAAATCGTGTGAGATCTCTTGGGATTCAGCTGAGATTTTTATCCAAATCTCGTGTGCTCTCTTCCAAATGTGGAGACCTCAGGCCAAATGTCTTGAGATCTCATGGAAAAGAGGTGAGATTTCACTCTCAATTTCGCGATATCTCATGGTCATTGGGCGAGACTTTACTGCAAATCTCGTGAGGTGTCATGGACATCGGGCGAGAATTCCCTCTCAATCTCATGAGATGTCATGGGCTTTGGGTGAGATTTCTCTCCAAATCCCTCGAGATCTCTTGGACTTTGGGCGAGATTTTCCTCCAGGGCCCATGAGATCTCACCCAAACTTTGGAGAGGTCAGTGCCCTTCTCCTGAGATCTCATGGATATTGCGTGACGGTTCAATCTAAATCTCGTGAGATCTCATGGACAATGGGCGAGACTGCACTCCAAATCTACGGAGGTTCCAATGACATCAGGCGAGATTTCCACAAATCTCGTGAGATATCAGGGACCCTGGTCGAGATTTCAGTCCAAATCTCATGAGGTCTCGACGACATTGGGCGAGATTTCATTACACATCTTGTGAGATATCGGGGAACTTGTGCGAGATTTCACTCCAACTCTGCTGAGGTCTCTTGTTCTTTGGGCGAGAGTTTACTCCAAGTCTTGTGAGATCTCATCCAACCTTGGAGACGTCCGTGCCAATCTCGCGAGGCCTCATAGATATTGAGGGAGATTTAATCTAAATCTCATGAGATCTCATGGACATTGGGCGAGATTTCACCCCAAATCTCCTGAGGTCACAATCACATTGGGCGAGATTTCCCTACGAATCTCCTGAGATATCAGCGACCGCGGGCGAGATTTCAATCCAAATATCGGGACGTCCCAATGACATTGGGCGACAGTTCACTAAACTCTCGTGAGAGAAAAGGGACCAAGGGCGACATTTCACTCCAACTCTCGTGAGATTTCTGGGAACTCGCGGATATTTCACTCCAAGGCTGGTGAGATCTCATCCAATGCTTGGAGACCTCAGGCCAAAACTCGTGAGATCTCAGGATATGGAGCGAGAATTCAATCTCTATCTTGTGAGATCTCAGGGACTTCAGGCGAGATGACTCCAAATCTCGTGAGTACTCACGAATATCGGGGGAGAGTTCACTCCAAATCTCGTGAGGTCTCAATCACCTCGGGCAGATTTCACTCCGAATCTCGTCAGTTTTCAGGGACCCTGGGCGAGGTTTCAGTCTATGTGTCGTGAGTTCTCATGGACATCGGGCGAGATTTGACACCAAATCTCCTGAGATCGCATGGACATTGACGGAGATTTCACTCCGAATCTCCTGAGGTCCCAATGAGTTTGGGTGAGATTTCACTACAGATCTCGTGAGATAGCAGCAACCTTGGGCGAGATTCCTATCCGTTCATCGTGAGCTGTCAATGACATCGGGGGAGATTCAGTCCAAACCTCTTGAGATATCAGGGACCTTGGGCGAGATTTCACTCCCAATCTCGTGAGGTCTCATGGTCTTTGGGCGAGAGTTTACTCGCATCCCGTGAAATCTCACCCAAACCTTGGAGACCTCAAGGCCAACGTCGTGCGTTCTCGTGGATATGAGCGAGCTTCCCATCTAAATCTCGTGTGATCTCATCGATATCGGGCGAGATTTCACTCCACATCTCGTGAGATCTCATGGACATTGGGCGAGATTTCACTCCCAACTCCTGAGGTCACAATGACTTCGGGCGAGATTTCACTACATATCTCGTAATATTCAGGGACCTGGGCGAGATTTCCGTCGAAATCTCGTGAGGTCTCAATGACATCGCGTGAGATGACACTACAAATCTCGTGAGATAACAGGGAGTTTGGGCGAGATTTCACTCCAACTCTCAAGAGGACTCTTGGACGTTGAGCGAGATTTGACTCCACGTCTCGGAGATCTCATCCGAACCTTGGAGAATTCAATCCGCATCTCGGTAGATCTCATGGATATTGAGCGAGATTTCAATCTATAACTCGTGAGACCTCATGGACATCAGGCGAGAATTTACTCCAAATTTCGTGAAGTCTCATGGACATCGGGTGACATGTCACTCCAAGTCTCCTGAGGTCACGATGACTTCGGAGAGATTTCAGTACCCACCTGGTCAGATTTCAGCGAACTTGGGCGAAATATCAATCCCAATCTCGTGAGGTCTCAATGTTATCGGGCGTAATTTCACTCCACTCTCGTGCGTGAAAAGGGGCCTTGGGCGAGATTTCACTCCAACTCTCGCGTGAGACCTCTTGGAATTCGGGGCTATCTTCCTCCAAGTCTCGTGAGAGCTCATCCAAACCTTGGAGCCTTCCGTCCAAATCTCGTGAGGTCTCATGCATATTGCGTGAGACTTCAATCTAAATCCCACGAGATAGCATGGGCATCGGGTGGGATTTGATTCCGAATCTCGTGAGATCTCATCCAAAACGTGCAGACCTCAGTCCAAATCTCATGAGATCTCCTGGACATTGGGCGAGATTTCCATCCAAATCTCGTGAGGTCTCAATGACATCGCGTGAGATGACACTACAAATCGCGTGAGATGTTAGGGAGTTTGGGCGAGGTTTCACTCCAACTCTCAAGAGGATTCTTGGACGTTGAGCGAGATTTGACTCCACGTCTCGGAGATCTCATCCGAATCTTGGAGAATTCAGTCCAAATCTCGTGAGATCTCATGGACATGGAGGGAAATTGCACTCTAAATCTCGTGCGATCTCATGGCATCAGGAGAGATTTTACTCCAAATCTCGGGAGATCTCATGGATATCGGGTCAGAGTTCTCTCCAAATCTCGTGAGATCATGGGCATTGGGCGAGATTTCACTCCAAATCTCTTGAGGTCACCATGACATGGGGCGAGATTTCCCTCTAATTCTCTTGAGCTCTCAGGGGCCTTGGGCAAGATTTCACTCCAAATCTCGTGAGATATCAGAGACCTGGCGCGATATTTCACTCCAAATCTCGCGAGGGCCCAATGACATCGGGCGAGATTTCAGTATAAATCTCTTGAGATATCAGGAAGCTTGGTTGAGATTTCACTCCAACTCTCGTGAGATCTCTTGGAATTCAGGGTATTTTCCTCCGAGTCTCGTGAGATCTCATCCAGACCTTGGAGACTTCAGTCCAAATCTCGTGAGATCTCGTGGCTATTGCGTGAGACTTCAATCTAAATCCCATGAGATGCCATGGGCATCGGGTGAGATTTTATTCCGAGTCTCGTGAGATCTCATCCAAAACGTGCAGACCTCAGTCCAAATCTCATGAGATCTCCTGGACATTGGGCGAGATTTCACTCCAAATCTCGTGAGGTCACAATGACATTGGGAGAGATTTCACTACAAACCTCGTGAGATATCAGCGAACTTGGGCGAGATTTCCATCCAAATCTCGTGAGGTCTCAATGACATCGGGCGAGGTTTCACTCAACTCTCGTGAGATAAAAGGGACCTAGGGCGAGATTTCACTCCACTCTCACTCTCGTGAGATCCTTTGGAATTCGGGGATCATTTCCTCCAAGTCTCTTGAGCTCTCATCCAATCCTTGGAGACTTCCGTCCAAATCCCGTGAGATCTCAGGATATTGAGGCAGAATTCACTCTATATCTCGTGAGAAATCATGGACATCAGGCGAGATTAGTCCAAATCTCGTGAGATCGTATGGACATCGCGTGAGAATTCATTCCAAATCTCGTGATATGTCATGGACATTGGAGGCGATTTCACTCCAAATACCATGTGGTCTCAATGACCTCGGGCAGATTTCTCTCCAAATCTCGTGAGATATCAGGGACGACCGTGGGCGAGCTTTCAATCTAAATCTCGTGAGATCTCATGGACATCGGGCGAGATTTGCCACCAAGGCTCCTGAGATCTCATGGGCATCGGTTCAGATTTCACTCCAAATCTCATGACATCTCATGGATTTTAGGCGAGGTTTCACTCCATTCCTCCTGAGGTCACAATGAGATCGGGCGAGATTTCACGACAAATCTCGTGAGATCTCAGGGACCTTGGGCGAGATTTCACTGCAGCTCTCGTGAGAACTCTTGAATTGGGGCGAGATTTTACTCCCAGTCTTGTGAGATCTCCTCCAAACCTTGGCGACGTCAGTGCCAATCTCGTGAGATCTCATGGCTATTGAGCGAGACTTCAATCTAAATATCGTGGGACTGATGGGCATCGGGTGAGATTTTACTCAATATCTCGTCTGATCTCAGGGACATTCGGGTGAGGTTTCCCTCCGAATATCCTGAGGTCACAATGACATCGGGCGAGATTTCACTACAAATGTCTTGAGGCATCAGGGACCTTGGGCGAGATTTCACTCCAAATCGTGTGAGATCTCTTGGGATTCAGCTGAGATTTTTATCCAAATCTCGTGTGCTCTCTTCCAAATGTGGAGACCTCAGGCCAAATGTCTTGAGATCTCATGGAAAAGAGGTGAGATTTCACTCTCAATTTCGCGATATCTCATGGTCATTGGGCGAGACTTTACTGCAAATCTCGTGAGGTGTCATGGACATCGGGCGAGAATTCCCTCTCAATCTCATGAGATGTCATGGGCTTTGGGTGAGATTTCTCTCCAAATCCCTCGAGATCTCTTGGACTTTGGGCGAGATTTTCCTCCAGGGCCCATGAGATCTCACCCAAACTTTGGAGAGGTCAGTGCCCTTCTCCTGAGATCTCATGGATATTGCGTGACGGTTCAATCTAAATCTCGTGAGATCTCATGGACAATGGGCGAGACTGCACTCCAAATCTACGGAGGTTCCAATGACATCAGGCGAGATTTCCACAAATCTCGTGAGATATCAGGGACCCTGGTCGAGATTTCAGTCCAAATCTCATGAGGTCTCGACGACATTGGGCGAGATTTCATTACACATCTTGTGAGATATCGGGGAACTTGTGCGAGATTTCACTCCAACTCTGCTGAGGTCTCTTGTTCTTTGGGCGAGAGTTTACTCCAAGTCTTGTGAGATCTCATCCAACCTTGGAGACGTCCGTGCCAATCTCGCGAGGCCTCATAGATATTGAGGGAGATTTAATCTAAATCTCATGAGATCTCATGGACATTGGGCGAGATTTCACCCCAAATCTCCTGAGGTCACAATCACATTGGGCGAGATTTCCCTACGAATCTCCTGAGATATCAGCGACCTCGGGCGAGATTTCAATCCAAATATCGGGACGTCCCAATGACATTGGGCGACAGTTCACTAAACTCTCGTGAGAGAAAAGGGACCTAGGGCGACATTTCACTCCAACTCTCGTGAGATTTCTGGGAACTCGCGGATATTTCACTCCAAGGCTGGTGAGATCTCATCCAATGCTTGGAGACCTCAGGCCAAAACTCGTGAGATCTCAGGATATGGAGCGAGAATTCAATCTCTATCTTGTGAGATCTCAGGGACTTCAGGCGAGATGACTCCAAATCTCGTGAGTACTCACGAATATCGGGGGAGAGTTCACTCCAAATCTCGTGAGGTCTCAATCACCTCGGGCAGATTTCACTCCGAATCTCGTCAGTTTTCAGGGACCCTGGGCGAGGTTTCAGTCTATGTGTCGTGAGTTCTCATGGACATCGGGCGAGATTTGACACCAAATCTCCTGAGATCGCATGGACATCGACGGAGATTTCACTCCGAATCTCCTGAGGTCCCAATGAGTTTGGGTGAGATTTCACTACAGATCTCGTGAGATAGCAGCAACCTTGGGCGAGATTCCTATCCGTTCATCGTGAGCTGTCAATGACATCGGGGGAGATTCAGTCCAAACCTCTTGAGATATCAGGGACCTTGGGCGAGATTTCACTCCCAATCTCGTGAGGTCTCATGGTCTTTGGGCGAGAGTTTACTCGCATCCCGTGAAATCTCACCCAAACCTTGGAGACCTCAAGGCCAACGTCGTGCGTTCTCGTGGATATGAGCGAGCTTCCCATCTAAATCTCGTGTGATCTCATCGATATCGGGCGAGATTTCACTCCACATCTCGTGAGATCTCATGGACATTGGGCGAGATTTCACTCCCAACTCCTGAGGTCACAATGACTTCGGGCGAGATTTCACTACATATCTCGTAATATTCAGGGACCTGGGCGAGATTTCCGTCGAAATCTCGTGAGGTCTCAATGACATCGCGTGAGATGACACTACAAATCTCGTGAGATAACAGGGAGTTTGGGCGAGATTTCACTCCAACTCTCAAGAGGACTCTTGGACGTTGAGCGAGATTTGACTCCACGTCTCGGAGATCTCATCCGAACCTTGGAGAATTCAATCCGCATCTCGGTAGATCTCATGGATATTGAGCGAGATTTCAATCTATAACTCGTGAGACCTCATGGACATCAGGCGAGAATTTACTCCAAATTTCGTGAAGTCTCATGGACATCGGGTGACATGTCACTCCAAGTCTCCTGAGGTCACGATGACTTCGGCGAGATTTCAGTACCCACCTGGTCAGATTTCAGCGAACTTGGGCGAAATATCAATCCCAATCTCGTGAGGTCTCAATGTTATCGGGCGTAATTTCACTCCACTCTCGTGCGTGAAAAGGGGCCTTGGGCGAGATTTCACTCCAACTCTCGCGTGAGACCTCTTGGAATTCGGGGCTATCTTCCTCCAAGTCTCGTGAGAGCTCATCCAAACCTTGGAGCCTTCCGTCCAAATCTCGTGAGGTCTCATGCATATTGCGTGAGACTTCAATCTAAATCCCACGAGATAGCATGGGCATCGGGTGGGATTTGATTCCGAATCTCGTGAGATCTCATCCAAAACGTGCAGACCTCAGTCCAAATCTCATGAGATCTCCTGGACATTGGGCGAGATTTCCATCCAAATCTCGTGAGGTCTCAATGACATCGCGTGAGATGACACTACAAATCGCGTGAGATGTTAGGGAGTTTGGGCGAGGTTTCACTCCAACTCTCAAGAGGATTCTTGGACGTTGAGCGAGATTTGACTCCACGTCTCGGAGATCTCATCCGAATCTTGGAGAATTCAGTCCAAATCTCGTGAGATCTCATGGACATGGAGGGAAATTGCACTCTAAATCTCGTGCGATCTCATGACATCAGGAGAGATTTTACTCCAAATCTCGGGAGATCTCATGGATATCGGGTCAGAGTTCTCTCCAAATCTCGTGAGATCATGGGCATTGGGCGAGATTTCACTCCAAATCTCTTGAGGTCACCATGACATGGGGCGAGATTTCCCTCTAATTCTCTTGAGCTCTCAGGGGCCTTGGGCAAGATTTCACTCCAAATCTCGTGAGATATCAGAGACCTGGCGCGATATTTCACTCCAAATCTCGCGAGGGCCCAATGACATCGGGCGAGATTTCAGTATAAATCTCTTGAGATATCAGGAAGCTTGGTTGAGATTTCACTCCAACTCTCGTGAGATCTCTTGGAATTCAGGGTATTTTCCTCCGAGTCTCGTGAGATCTCATCCAGACCTTGGAGACTTCAGTCCAAATCTCGTGAGATCTCGTGGCTATTGCGTGAGACTTCAATCTAAATCCCATGAGATGCCATGGGCATCGGGTGAGATTTTATTCCGAGTCTCGTGAGATCTCATCCAAAACGTGCAGACCTCAGTCCAAATCTCATGAGATCTCCTGGACATTGGGCGAGATTTCACTCCAAATCTCGTGAGGTCACAATGACATTGGGAGAGATTTCACTACAAACCTCGTGAGATATCAGCGAACTTGGGCGAGATTTCCATCCAAATCTCGTGAGGTCTCAATGACATCGGGCGAGGTTTCACTCAACTCTCGTGAGATAAAAGGGACCTAGGGCGAGATTTCACTCCACTCTCACTCTCGTGAGATCCTTTGGAATTCGGGGATCATTTCCTCCAAGTCTCTTGAGCTCTCATCCAATCCTTGGAGACTTCCGTCCAAATCCCGTGAGATCTCAGGATATTGAGGCAGAATTCACTCTATATCTCGTGAGAAATCATGGACATCAGGCGAGATTAGTCCAAATCTCGTGAGATCGTATGGACATCGCGTGAGAATTCATTCCAAATCTCGTGATATGTCATGGACATTGGAGGCGATTTCACTCCAAATACCATGTGGTCTCAATGACCTCGGGCAGATTTCTCTCCAAATCTCGTGAGATATCAGGGACGACCGTGGGCGAGCTTTCAATCTAAATCTCGTGAGATCTCATGGACATCGGGCGAGATTTGCCACCAAGGCTCCTGAGATCTCATGGGCATCGGTTCAGATTTCACTCCAAATCTCATGACATCTCATGGATTTTAGGCGAGGTTTCACTCCATTCCTCCTGAGGTCACAATGAGATCGGGCGAGATTTCACGACAAATCTCGTGAGATCTCAGGGACCTTGGGCGAGATTTCACTGCAGCTCTCGTGAGAACTCTTGAATTGGGGCGAGATTTTACTCCCAGTCTTGTGAGATCTCCTCCAAACCTTGGCGACGTCAGTGCCAATCTCGTGAGATCTCATGGCTATTGAGCGAGACTTCAATCTAAATATCGTGGGACTGATGGGCATCGGGTGAGATTTTACTCAATATCTCGTCTGATCTCAGGGACATTCGGGTGAGGTTTCCCTCCGAATATCCTGAGGTCACAATGACATCGGGCGAGATTTCACTACAAATGTCTTGAGGCATCAGGGACCTTGGGCGAGATTTCACTCCAAATCGTGTGAGATCTCTTGGGATTCAGCTGAGATTTTTATCCAAATCTCGTGTGCTCTCTTCCAAATGTGGAGACCTCAGGCCAAATGTCTTGAGATCTCATGGAAAAGAGGTGAGATTTCACTCTCAATTTCGCGATATCTCATGGTCATCGGGCGAGATTTTACTGCAAATCTCGTGAAGTGTCATGGACATCGGGCGAGAATTCCCTCTCAATCTCATGAGATTTCATGGGCTTTGGGTGAGATTTCTCTCCAAATCCCGCGAGATCCCTTGGACTTTGGGCGAGATTTTACTCCAGGGCCCATGAGATCTCACCCAAACTTTGGAGAGGTCAGTGCCCTTCTCTGAGATCTCACGGATATTGCGTGACGGTTCAATCTAAATCTCGTGAGATCTCATGGAAAATGGGCGAGACTGCACTCCAAATCTACGGAGGTTCCAATGACATCAGGCGAGATCTCCACAAATCTCGTGAGATATCAGGGACCCTGGTCGAGATTTCAGTCCAAATCTCATGAGGTCTCAAGGACATTTGGCGAGATTTCATTACTAATCTCTTGAGATATCAGCGACCTCGGGCAAGATTTCAATCCAAATATCAGGACGTCCCAATGACATTGGGTGACAGTTCACTAAACTCTCATGCGAGAAAAGGGACCTAGGGCGACATTTCACTCCAACTCTCGTGAGATTTCTGGGAACTCGCGGATATTTCACTCCAAGGCTGGTGAGATCTCATCCAATGCTTGGAGACCTCAGGCCAAATCCCGTGAGATCTCAGGATGTGGAGCGAGAATTCAATCTCTATCTTGTGAGATCTCAGGGACTTCAGGCGAGATGACTCCAAATCTCGTGAGTACTCACGAATATCGTGGGAGAGTTCACTCCAAATCTCGTGAGGTCTCAATCACCTCGGGCAGATTTCACTCCGAATCTCGTCAGTTTTCAGGGACCCTGGGCGAGGTTTCAGTCTATGTGTCGTGAGTTCTCATGGACATCGGGCGAGATTTGACACCAAATCTCCTGAGATCGCATGGACATCGATGGATATTTCACTCCGAATCTCCTGATGTCCCAATGAGTTTGGGCGAGATTTCACTACAGATCTCGTGAGATAGCAGCAACCTTGGGCGAGATTTCTATCCATTTATCGTGAGCTGTCAATGACATCAGGGGAGATTCATTCCAAACCTCTTGAGATATCAGGGACCTTGGGCGAGATTTCACTCCCAATCTCGTGAGGTCTCATGGTTTTGGGCGAGAGTTTACTCGCATCCCGTGAAATATCATCCAAACCTTGGAGACGTCAAGGCCAACCTCGTGAGTTCTCATGAATATGATCGAGTTTCCCATCTAAATGTCGTGTGATCTCATGGATATCGGGCGAGATTTCACTCCACATCTCGTGAGATTTATGGACATTGCGCGAGATTTCACTCCCAACACCTGAGGTCACAATGATTTCGGGTGGGATTTCACTACATATCTCGTAATATTCAGGGACCTGGGTGAGATTTCCATCCAAATATCGTGAGGTCTCAATGACATCGCGTGAGATTACACTACAAATCTCGTGAGATATCAGGGAGTTTGGGCGAGATTTCACTCCAACTCTCAAGACGATTCTTGGACGTTGAGCGAGATTTGACTCCACGTCTCAGAGATCTCATCCGAATCTTGGAGAATTCAGTCCAAATCTCGTGAGATCTCATGGACATGGAGGGAAATTGCACTCTAAATCTCGTGCGATCTCATGACATCAGGAGAGATTTTACTCCAATCTCGTGAGATCTCATGGATATCGGGTCAGAGTTCTCTCCAAATCTCGTGAGATCATGGGCATTGGGCGAGATTTCACTCCAAATCTCTTGAGGTCACAATGACATGGGGCGAGAATTCCCTCTAATTCTCTTGAGCTCTCAGGGGTCTTGGGCAAGATTTCACTACAAATCTCGTGAGATATCAGGGACCTTGCGCGATATTTCACTCCAAATCTCGCGAGGGCCCAATGACATCGGGCGAGATTTCAGTATAAATCTCTTGAGATATCAGGAACCTTGGTTGAGATTTTACTCCAACTCTCGTGAGATCTCTTGGAATTCAGGGTATTTTCCTCCGAGTCTCGTGAGATCTCATCCAGACCTTTGAGACTTCAGTCCAAATCTCGTGAGATCTCATGGATATTGCGTGAGACTTCAATCTAAATCCCATGAGATGCCATGGGCTTCGGGTGAGATTTTATTCCGAGACTCGTGAGATATCATCCAAAACGTGCAGACCTCAGTCCAAATCTCATGAGATCTCCTGGACATTGGGCGAGATTTCACTCCAAATCTCGTGAGGTCACAATGACATTGGGAGAGATTTCACTACAAACCTCGTGAGATATCAGCGAACTTGGGCGAGATTTCCATCCAAATCTCGTGAGGTCTCAATGACATCGGGCGAGGTTTCACTCAACTCTCGTGAGATAAAAGGGACCTAGGGCGAGATTTCACTCCACTCTCACTCTCGTGAGATCCTTTGGAATTCGGGGATCATTTCCTCCAAGTCTCTTGAGCTCTCATCCAATCCTTGGAGACTTCCGTCCAAATCCCGTGAGATCTCAGGATATTGAGGCAGAATTCACTCTATATCTCGTGAGAAATCATGGACATCAGGCGAGATTAGTCCAAATCTCGTGAGATCGTATGGACATCGCGTGAGAATTCATTCCAAATCTCGTGATATGTCATGGACATTGGAGGCGATTTCACTCCAAATACCATGTGGTCTCAATGACCTCGGGCAGATTTCTCTCCAAATCTCGTGAGATATCAGGGACGACCGTGGGCGAGCTTTCAATCTAAATCTCGTGAGATCTCATGGACATCGGGCGAGATTTGCCACCAAGGCTCCTGAGATCTCATGGGCATCGGTTCAGATTTCACTCCAAATCTCATGACATCTCATGGATTTTAGGCGAGGTTTCACTCCATTCCTCCTGAGGTCACAATGAGATCGGGCGAGATTTCACGACAAATCTCGTGAGATCTCAGGGACCTTGGGCGAGATTTCACTGCAGCTCTCGTGAGAACTCTTGAATTGGGGCGAGATTTTACTCCCAGTCTTGTGAGATCTCCTCCAAACCTTGGCGACGTCAGTGCCAATCTCGTGAGATCTCATGGCTATTGAGCGAGACTTCAATCTAAATATCGTGGGACTGATGGGCATCGGGTGAGATTTTACTCAATATCTCGTCTGATCTCAGGGACATTCGGGTGAGGTTTCCCTCCGAATATCCTGAGGTCACAATGACATCGGGCGAGATTTCACTACAAATGTCTTGAGGCATCAGGGACCTTGGGCGAGATTTCACTCCAAATCGTGTGAGATCTCTTGGGATTCAGCTGAGATTTTTATCCAAATCTCGTGTGCTCTCTTCCAAATGTGGAGACCTCAGGCCAAATGTCTTGAGATCTCATGGAAAAGAGGTGAGATTTCACTCTCAATTTCGCGATATCTCATGGTCATCGGGCGAGATTTTACTGCAAATCTCGTGAAGTGTCATGGACATCGGGCGAGAATTCCCTCTCAATCTCATGAGATTTCATGGGCTTTGGGTGAGATTTCTCTCCAAATCCCGCGAGATCCCTTGGACTTTGGGCGAGATTTTACTCCAGGGCCCATGAGATCTCACCCAAACTTTGGAGAGGTCAGTGCCCTTCTCTGAGATCTCACGGATATTGCGTGACGGTTCAATCTAAATCTCGTGAGATCTCATGGAAAATGGGCGAGACTGCACTCCAAATCTACGGAGGTTCCAATGACATCAGGCGAGATCTCCACAAATCTCGTGAGATATCAGGGACCCTGGTCGAGATTTCAGTCCAAATCTCATGAGGTCTCAAGGACATTTGGCGAGATTTCATTACTAATCTCTTGAGATATCAGCGACCTCGGGCAAGATTTCAATCCAAATATCAGGACGTCCCAATGACATTGGGTGACAGTTCACTAAACTCTCATGCGAGAAAAGGGACCTAGGGCGACATTTCACTCCAACTCTCGTGAGATTTCTGGGAACTCGCGGATATTTCACTCCAAGGCTGGTGAGATCTCATCCAATGCTTGGAGACCTCAGGCCAAATCCCGTGAGATCTCAGGATGTGGAGCGAGAATTCAATCTCTATCTTGTGAGATCTCAGGGACTTCAGGCGAGATGACTCCAAATCTCGTGAG
Source organism: Eumetopias jubatus (assembly GCF_037043125.1). Lineage (NCBI taxonomy): Eukaryota > Metazoa > Chordata > Mammalia > Carnivora > Otariidae > Eumetopias > Eumetopias jubatus. The sequence continues at coordinate 69,612,442 of NW_028274823.1, read as the reverse complement.
TACTCACGAATATCGTGGGAGAGTTCACTCCAAATCTCGTGAGGTCTCAATCACCTCGGGCAGATTTCACTCCGAATCTCGTCAGTTTTCAGGGACCCTGGGCGAGGTTTCAGTCTATGTGTCGTGAGTTCTCATGGACATCGGGCGAGATTTGACACCAAATCTCCTGAGATCGCATGGACATCGATGGATATTTCACTCCGAATCTCCTGATGTCCCAATGAGTTTGGGCGAGATTTCACTACAGATCTCGTGAGATAGCAGCAACCTTGGGCGAGATTTCTATCCATTTATCGTGAGCTGTCAATGACATCAGGGGAGATTCATTCCAAACCTCTTGAGATATCAGGGACCTTGGGCGAGATTTCACTCCCAATCTCGTGAGGTCTCATGGTTTTGGGCGAGAGTTTACTCGCATCCCGTGAAATATCATCCAAACCTTGGAGACGTCAAGGCCAACCTCGTGAGTTCTCATGAATATGATCGAGTTTCCCATCTAAATGTCGTGTGATCTCATGGATATCGGGCGAGATTTCACTCCACATCTCGTGAGATTTATGGACATTGCGCGAGATTTCACTCCCAACACCTGAGGTCACAATGATTTCGGGTGGGATTTCACTACATATCTCGTAATATTCAGGGACCTGGGTGAGATTTCCATCCAAATATCGTGAGGTCTCAATGACATCGCGTGAGATTACACTACAAATCTCGTGAGATATCAGGGAGTTTGGGCGAGATTTCACTCCAACTCTCAAGACGATTCTTGGACGTTGAGCGAGATTTGACTCCACGTCTCAGAGATCTCATCCGAATCTTGGAGAATTCAGTCCAAATCTCGTGAGATCTCATGGACATGGAGGGAAATTGCACTCTAAATCTCGTGCGATCTCATGACATCAGGAGAGATTTTACTCCAATCTCGTGAGATCTCATGGATATCGGGTCAGAGTTCTCTCCAAATCTCGTGAGATCATGGGCATTGGGCGAGATTTCACTCCAAATCTCTTGAGGTCACAATGACATGGGGCGAGAATTCCCTCTAATTCTCTTGAGCTCTCAGGGGTCTTGGGCAAGATTTCACTACAAATCTCGTGAGATATCAGGGACCTTGCGCGATATTTCACTCCAAATCTCGCGAGGGCCCAATGACATCGGGCGAGATTTCAGTATAAATCTCTTGAGATATCAGGAACCTTGGTTGAGATTTTACTCCAACTCTCGTGAGATCTCTTGGAATTCAGGGTATTTTCCTCCGAGTCTCGTGAGATCTCATCCAGACCTTTGAGACTTCAGTCCAAATCTCGTGAGATCTCATGGATATTGCGTGAGACTTCAATCTAAATCCCATGAGATGCCATGGGCTTCGGGTGAGATTTTATTCCGAGACTCGTGAGATATCATCCAAAACGTGCAGACCTCAGTCCAAATCTCATGAGATCTCCTGGACATTGGGCGAGATTTCACTCCAAATCTCGTGAGGTCACAATGACATTGGGAGAGATTTCACTACAAACCTCGTGAGATATCAGCGAACTTGGGCGAGATTTCCATCCAAATCTCGTGAGGTCTCAATGACATCGGGCGAGGTTTCACTCAACTCTCGTGAGATAAAAGGGACCTAGGGCGAGATTTCACTCCACTCTCACTCTCGTGAGATCCTTTGGAATTCGGGGATCATTTCCTCCAAGTCTCTTGAGCTCTCATCCAATCCTTGGAGACTTCCGTCCAAATCCCGTGAGATCTCAGGATATTGAGGCAGAATTCACTCTATATCTCGTGAGAAATCATGGACATCAGGCGAGATTAGTCCAAATCTCGTGAGATCGTATGGACATCGCGTGAGAATTCATTCCAAATCTCGTGATATGTCATGGACATTGGACGCGATTTCACTCCAAATACCATGTGGTCTCAATGACCTCGGGCAGATTTCTCTCCAAATCTCGTGAGATATCAGGGACGACCGTGGGCGAGCTTTCAATCTAAATCTCGTGAGATCTCATGGACATCGGGCGAGATTTGCCACCAAGGCTCCTGAGATCTCATGGGCATCGGTTCAGATTTCACTCCAAATCTCATGACATCTCATGGATTTTAGGCGAGGTTTCACTCCATTCCTCCTGAGGTCACAATGAGATCGGGCGAGATTTCACGACAATTCTCGTGAGATCTCAGGGACCTTGGGCGAGATTTCACTCCACCTCTCGTGAGAACTCTTGAATTGAGGCGAGATTTTACTCCCAGTCTTGTGAGATCTCCTCGAATCCTTGGCGACGTCACTGCCAATCTCGTGAGATCTCATGGCTATTGAGCGAGACTTCAATCTAAATATCGTGGGACTGATGGGCATCGGGTGAGATTTTACTCAATATCTCGTCTGATCTCAGGGACATTCGGGTGAGGTTTCCCTCCGAATATCCTGAGGTCACAATGACATCGGGCGAGATTTCACTACAAATGTCTTGAGGCATCAGGGACCTTGGGCGAGATTTCACTCCAAATCGTGTGAGATCTCTTGGGATTCAGCTGAGATTTTTATCCAAATCTCGTGTGCTCTCTTCCAAATGTGGAGACCTCAGTCCAAAAGTCTTGAGATCTCATGGAAAATAGGTGAGATTTCACTCTCAATGTCGCGATATCTCATGGTCACTGACGAGATTTTACTGAAAATCTCGTGAGGTGTCATGGACATCGGGCAAGAATTCCCTCTCAATCTCATGAGATGTCATGGACTTTGGGTGAGATTTCTCTCCAAATTCCGCGAGATCTCTTGTACGTTGGGCGAGATTTTACTCCAGGGCCCATGAGATCTCACCAAAACCTTGGAGAGGTCAGTGCCATTCTCCGGAGATCTCATGGATATTGTGTGACGGTTCAATCTAAATCTCGTGAGATCTCATGGACAATGGGCGAGACTGCACTCCAAATCTACGGAGGTTCCAATGAGATCAGGAGAGATTTCCACAAATCTCGTGAGATATCAGGGACCCTGGTCAAGATTTCAGTCCAAGTCTCATGAGTTCTCAACGACATTGGGCGAGATTTCATTACAAATCTTGTGAGATATCTGGGAACTTGTGCGAGATTTCACTCCAACTCTTCTGAGGTCTCTTGTTCTTTGGGCGAGAGTTTACTCCAATTCTTGTGAGATCTCATGTAACCTTGGGGACGTCCGTGCCAATCTCGCGAGGTCTCCGAGATATTGAGGGAGATTTAATCTAAATCTCGTGAGCTCTCATGGACATTGGGCGAGATTTCACCCCAAATCTCCTGAGGTCACAGTCACATTGGGCGAGATTTCCCTACAAATCTCGTGAGATATCAGCGACCTCGGGCGAGATTTCAATCCAAATATCGGGACGTCCCAATGACATTGGGCGACAGTTCACTAAACTCTCGTGAGATAAAAGGGACCTAGGGCGACATTTCACTCCAACTCTCCTGAGATTTCTGGGAATTTGCATATATTTTACTCCAAGTCTTGTGAGATCTCATCCAATCCTTGGAGACTTCAGTCCAAAACTCCTGAGATCTCAGGATATGGAGCGAGAATTCAATCTCTATCTTGTGAGATCTCAGGAACATCAGGCGAGATGACTCCAAATCTCGTGAGTACTCACGAATATCGGGTGAGAGTTCACTCCAAATCTCGTGAGGTCTCAATCACCTCGGGCAGATTTCACTCCGAATCTCGTGAGTTATCAGGGACCCTGGGCGCGGTTTCAATCTAAATGTCCTGAGATCTCATGGCAATCGGGCGAGATTTGACACCAAATCTGAGATCGCGTGGATATCGATTGAGATTTCACTCCGAATCTCATGAGAGCTCACGGAATTTGGGCTAGATTTCACTCCAAATCTCCTGAGGTCCCAATGAGTTTGGGCGAGATTTTACTACAGATCTCGTGAGATAGCAGCAACCTTGGGAGAGATTTCTATCCAAATCTCCTGAGATCACAATGACTTTGGGGGAGATTCATTCCAAATCTCTTGTCATATCAGGGTCTTTGGGCGAGATTTCACTCCAAATCTCGTAGTTCTCATGGTCTTTGGGCGAGATTTTACTCGCCTCCCGTTAAATCTCATCCAAAGCTTGGAGACGTCAAGGCCAACCTCGTGAGTTCTCATGGATATGAGCGAGTTTTCCATCTAAATCTCGTGTGATCTCATGAATATCGGGCAAGATTTCACTCCAAATCCTGTGAGATCTCATGGACATTGGGCGAGATATCACTCCCAATTCCTGAGGTCACAATGACTTCGGGTGAGATTTCACTATATATCTCGTAATATTCAGGGACCTGGGCGAGATTTCAATCCAAATCTCATGAGATATCAGGGACTTTGGGCGAGATTTCACTCCAACTCTCATGAAGACTCTTGGACTTTGAGCGAGATTTGACTCCACCTCTCGGAGATCTCATCCGAACCTTGGAGAATTCAGTCCAAATCTCGTGAGATCTCATGGATATGGACTGAAACTTCAAACTAAATCTCATGAGATCTCATGGATATCAAGATATCTCCTGAGGTCCCAATGAGTTAAACTCTCGCCCAAAGAATAAGAGACCGCAGCAGAGTTGGAGTGAAATCTCGCACAAATTCCCAGATATCTCACAAGATTTGTAATGAAATCTCGCCCAATATCGTTGGGAACTCATGAGATTTGGACTGAAATCTCGACCAAGGTCCCTGATATCTCACGAGATTTGTGGAAATCTCGCCTGATGTCATTGGAACCTCCGTAGATTTGGAGTGAAGTCTCGCCCATTGTCCATGAGATCTCACAAGATTTAGATTGAATCCTCACTCAATATCCATGAGATCTCAGGAGAATGGCACTGACCTCTCCAAGTTTTTGATGAGATCTCATGGGCCCTGGAGTAAAATCTCGCCCAATGTCCAAGAGATCTCACGAGGTATGGAGAGAAATCTCGCCCAGAATCTATGACATCTCACGAGATTTGGAGGGAATTCTCGCCCGATGTCCATGACACCTCACGAGATTTGGAGTAAAATCTCACCCAATTACCATGAGATATCACAAAATTTAGAGCGAAATCTCACCTATTTTCCATGAGATCTCAAGAGATTTGGACTGAGGTCTCCAAATTTGGAAGAGAGCACACGAGAGTTGGGGTAAAGTCTCAGCTGAATCCCAAGGGATCTCACGACATTTGGAGTGAAATCTCGCCCAAGGTCCCTGTTATCTCACGAGATGGGGAGTGAAATCTTGCCCAAGGTCCCTGATTTCTCTCGAGATTTGTAGTTAAATCTCACCCGATGTCACTGTATCCTCAGGAGATTTGGAGTGCAATCTCGCCCAAGGTCCATTATCTCACGAGTTTTGGGGAGATATCTTACCCAATGTCCATGATATCTCCCAAGATTTGGAGTAAAATCTCGCCTGATGTCCTTGAGATCTCAAGAGATTTAGATTAAATCTCCATCAATAGCCATGAGATCTCTCGAGATTGGCACTTGTGTCTCCAAGGTTTGAATGAGATCTCCCAAGCCTTGGAGTAAAATCTCGCCCAAAGACCAAGAGACCTCAGGAGACTTTGAGTGAAATCTCGCCCATGGTCCCTGATATCTCACGAGAATTGTAATGAAATCTCGCTCAATGTCATTGAGACCTCACGAGATTTGGACTGAAATCCTGACCCAGGGCCCTGATATCTCACGAGATTTCTTGAAATCTCGCCTGATGTCATTAGTACCACAGGAGATTTGGAGTGAAATCTCGCCCAATATCCATGAGATCTCATGAGATTTGGACTGAAATCTCACCCGATGTCCATGAGATCTCACAGGTTTGGTGTCAAAACTCGCCCGATATCCATGAGATCTCACGAGATTTAAATGGAATACTCACTCCATATCCATGAGATCTCGTTAGATTGGCCCTGACGCCTCCATGTTTTGGATGAGATCTCACAAGACCTGGAGTAAAATCTCACCCAAAGTCCAAGAGATCTCACGACATTTGGAGAGAAATCTCACCCAAAGTCCATGATATCTCACGAGATTTGTAGGGAAATCTCGCCCGATGTCCCTGTGACCTCAAGGAGAATTGGAGTGAAATCTCGCCCAATGTCCATGAGATCCCAAGATATTTGGAGTGAAATATCAGCCAATGTCCATGAGATTTCACGAAATTTGGGCGTAAATTCTCGCCTGATGTCCATGAGGTCTCACGAGATATAGATTGAAATCTCGCTCAATATCCATGAGATCTCACGAGATTTGGACCTAAGTCTCCAAGGTCTGGATGAGATCTCACGAGACTTGGAGTAAAATACCCCGAATTCCCAGAGACATTGAGTGTTTAGGTGATTGTGGGATGAGCAGTATCTTCCCCTAAAATAAGTGTCTCCTGCCATCATTTGTAATTTAGATGTAGTTAAATTCCCCAAAAGTACAGGGAATAAGCAGCCTTGGGGGCCTAGTGTGGCAAATCTTATCAGAACAAAAGATGATGATGAAACAATAAAACATAACTAAACCCCCCTTCCTTTCTGTCTCTGCTGCTCAAATCACAACACAGACGCACACTTAGAATTAGACAGTGGTTCTCACGAGGGTTCTCCCTCTGTTTCTCTCATCTACTTAAGCATTTTGTTTTTTCCTTTTTTTTTTATTTAGAGAGAGAGAGCCAGTGGGGGGCAGAAGGAGAGGGAGAAAGAATTCCAAGCAGGCTCCACGTTCAGCAGCATAGAGCCCAGCCTGGGGCTCCATCTCATGACCCTGAGATCACAACCTGAGCTGAAATCAAGAGCTGGACGCTTAACTGACTCAGCCACCCAGGCGCCCCAACTTAAGCATTTTCTTATTGCACGCTGCAGAGATGGGGGGCAGCTCATGTCCTGCCCAAGCTGGCACTGGCAGGTTGCCTCCCTGGTGTGCTGCCATTCTCCAAGAGGAAAGCAGCTCATCTATCTGATCTGGTTATTTTACACAGAAGAAAAAGGAGACTCTGAGTCAAATAGTAGGATTTATATTGAGATAAAAGGCCTTTTTGTCCTTATGATTTGACTCTAATGTGGTTACTATTTTTGCTTAATTCTACACCTGGCCTTTCAGAGGAGCTGACTTTGGCCCAGGACCATCTTGTCAATGTTAACAACTGCCCTATTTGCTCTGGAGAATCCCTCCCCATTTTTGAAATATAGCATCAGAGTCATGGCTGTTGCCTATGACCTTTCCCAACTAAGGAGACACCTGCCATGAGCACCACCCGTGAAGAGCAGGGCCCTGGGCCTCACAATGGGGACATGGGGCATAGCATCAGGGCCCAGCACCACCCAGGCACAGGCCCTGCTGGCATCCAGCAGACCCTTTCTCCACCATGGCCCCTATTCCCAAGACACCCTGAGCTGTGGACATCAGATATTCACAGGGGGTTGCCTGGGTCACTTTTTCAGGATCTGCTCTGCCCATGTCCTTGACATGCCCATGCAGCTGTAGAAACAGACTGGCTCCCTTTCTGGTCATTTTCTCTTCACCATTCAATATGCCTAGTTCTGCATCATTTGGGTTCCTAATTTTTGTCTTACTACTTAACGTGGGCCACCCAACTTGGACCTGAGCCCCTGGGGACTCAGCACTCCCTTGCACACCGGCCATTTCTGAACTGGACCTACCCTGACCCTCCACTCACAGATGTGGGGTAAGACGGGTCTTTTGAAACACATGATTTAATTGCGTAACCGATTTTCTAGAGCTTATCCAGCATAGAATGTTCCACAATGAGAACCATAGAACAAAGCACCAAGTTTTCTTGAGTGTGAAAATTCAGATTCCTAGGCTACATCCCAGACTTCCTGAGTCAGGACCCCTTAGGGGGTGAAGCCAAGGAATCTGCATTTTTACAACCTCTCTAGGTATGTCTTCTACCTACTGAAGTTTGAGAACATGCAGGGCAAAACATACGGTGAGGGCCGGGTCTCAGGAAGCTGGCAATCTTACGGACGTGAAAAGTAGACATAACTGCAATACAAAGTCATTCCTGATATTTCCACAGCGGTTCTGACAAGAGAAACTCTGGGGCCTTTTGTGCCCTAGGACTCCCATCTCCACAGTTTCTGGCTGCCAAATGGGAGCTCGTTGCCTGCATAGGTAAGTGATTTTCTGCTACTGAGAAAGAATCATTTCCTCATATATCATTCACTCATTCAGCCCAACACATATCAAGTGCCTACTGTGTGTAAGCCCCTGCCACACGCAGGGCGTGCCTTCTAGAGCACACAAAGGCTCAGAGTTTCTCTTGTCAAAACTTCTCACTGTAGACAGAAAAAGCCCCAGAAGTTCAGAGAAGGAAATGACTTGCCCCCAATCACATAACTAGCTTCTAGGAGAGGGAGGTAGGGTGGTTAAGAGTTTGGGTTTGTGACTGGGAAACCAGGGTTCGAATCCAGGCTTTGCCAGTTATGAGCTCTGGTGAGTCACGTAAACCTTCATTAGCTCAGGTTCTTCATAGTGAACAGGGATAGTACCCGTGACAAGTGAATACTTACGAGAGCATATCCCAGGGCCAGGCTATGGGAAGCCTTGATCAGTGTCATTCAGATCAGCTCATTGCCCCCAAGAGCACTTTGCCCTCAGGGCTAGGAACAGCTCTCTACCTGTGCCCGCTTCTGGTTGTGCCTACTTATGGCTGCGTGTGCTCCTGGACTGATTATAATTCATGCCTCTGTCTAGTGCAAAGCCAAATCCAGGCCAAATCCAGATTGTCAAGGTCACCATGAAGTTTTCCAAGACAGGCCAAGCATTTAGAGCAGACCCAGCCCAACAGCCCAGCTCTGCATACACATCAAAATAATGCCAAGAATCAAGGGACTAATTCATGTCGTGAACATTGCATTCTCTTCTCTCATTGTTCTAGACGTTCCAAACGAAGAGCAATCCTTTGAACTGATTCTGGACAAATCCTCAGTCCATTCTTTCATTTTATTTGACATTTGTAAAAACAAACAAAAAACAGGAAGGCTTTCCCTGGGAGCTCACAGACCCACAGCTGAATTTCCAAGTCCAGTTCTAGCCCCATCAGTGCCAGGCCTGCATTATGCAAAAGGCGGTGACACACAAGACCACTGCATCACCCCAGTGCACCCAAGCCCAGCTGTCTCAGAGACAGGATGGCCCAAGCGGGCTCTGAAGGGCAAGGACCCTCGGGGATGGGGGTCAGTTGTGCAGCCCAGAAGGCTCTGCGTCTGGCAGCTGCTGCCCAGCCCCCACACAAACACAGGAAAGCCAGATGGGTGGGGGGCCAGGAGGAGGAGCCTAGCTGGACCAGCCTCTGCTATCTAAACCCACAGAATTCTGATTGCTGACCCGACACAGACAGCTCTTAGCACAGATCTCAAAGCAAAGGAGCTGCAGAGAAATGAAGGATGGCCTGAAAAAGACCCTTATTTGGACTCAAAGCCACTGAGCAAGGGTAGTATGAGTTCTAAGATCAACAAAAGGGACTCGGGTTCATCTACATGGGGGCTAGATTCGGGCTGGGGCTAGGCAAGAACTCCATCAGGAGGCTCTTAAACTGGGCTACCAAGCAGGCAAAGGAGAAGCATCTATCCAGCAGAAGTCTAGCGAGTTCGATCAGGATAAACACCCAAATCAGGAAATTCACAAAATATGCTCCCCATTAAATGATGGCATGTTTTTTACCTGAATTATTCACAATTATCCAGACAATCTACATTCTTATTTCCTGACCTCAGTATATGGCACTTTCAGCTCTCAGTACATCTAAGCAACTCTTTCCCAGGAATGCACTGATTATGGGGAAGAAAGAAGTGGCCTCCGGGAAGTCTGTGCGGAGCCTGCCAAGACCGGCGTGGGCCAGCTTCTCGGGTGGCCTGACGGGACATTGGTGTCTCTGCCTTGTGATGTGGTCAGCAGTCCCACCGCGCACAAGATTCACCTGTGAGTGGCGCTGGAGCCCATGGCTGCAGAGAAATCTAATGTTAGTTACATTTTTTAATTTGTATTTTTATCACAGCAAGAGATGCACGCCATTTTTAGTTTAAAATGGTACCACAAGTCCTACAATGGAAAAGAAGGATCTCCTGACACATTTTCCTCAACAGCTGAGCCCCTCAATCAGAGGCAGCCCTTTCAGCTTTTTTTTTTTTTCCTGAAATTTGCCTCTATATTTTTAAATGCTACTTACCAGGCTCCTTTAAAATGTGGCAGTTTTAAACATCATCTACTGACTTTTTATTTCATGGGATTGGAATCTAGCTCCCTTCTCTCAATATCTCCCCCTTTCACTTCCACTCCCTCACCTCCATCCTCTTGATGGACTTATATTCACAGTTTGGGGCCCAATGAATAGTTAATGGTCCCACTATGAACAACCATGTAAATATGGCTCAATACTGAACTGTATAATGTACTATAATTATATTTGTAGTGCAATGTATTGTTTCTCTGGAGGTAGCAAGTATACTAGATAGTATTTACATCGTTGTCCAACTCCCTCACTGATTCTTAAATTCTCTGAGCAAAGCTACAAAATTCCACCAGTATAGACAAAGACATCAGGTAATGTATCCGTTTTTTGCTTTTTGTTTTTCTTGGCAATATCCCTCCAGAAGGGCAACATGGAGCCGCCCCATAGCCAACCTGGACGGGCTATTCTCCAGGCCTTGCTCCACACACCTGGGCTCCTTCTACCACATGCTGGGGATTCCCCCGTGATGCTCTTGTGGGGGAACCCCTGTTTCTTGACTTCCAAATCATTTTTTTCTTGGTTTACTTTTTCTTTTGGTTAAGGACTTAAGAAAAGGTACAAGGGAAATATATATATTTTTTTCTTTTTTAAGGATTTTATTCGAGAGACAGAGAGAGAGAGAATGAGCAGTGGGGAGGGGCAGAGGGAGAGAATAAGAGAAGCAGACTCCCTCCCGAGCAGGAAGCCCGATGCAGGGCTCAACTCCAGGACCCTGTGATCATGACCTGAGCCGAAGGCAGACTCCTAATCGAGGGAGCCACCCAGGTGCCCCGGAAAATATAGATTTTTGAGAGCTTGCCTGTCTGACTATACCCAGTGGACTGTACATAGGATTCTAGAATGGAAATCATCTTCTCTCAGAATTTTGAGGACTTCCTCCTCTGTTTTCTAGACACCAATGGGACAGTTGAAAAATTCAATAGCACCCAAACTCTCAATCTCTTTAAGGGAGATTTTTCCCCCACTGTGGACAGTTTTAGGATCTTGTCCTTGTCCTTACCCCTGAAAATCCATGCTGCCATGGCTTGGTAAGGGAGTTTCTCACTTGTGTGATGGGCATTGATGGGCCTGATGCCTCAGGTCTTCCATTTCTGAGATTTTTATTTAAACGACGCTTTGGCAAACACTTCCTCATCCTCACGTGGAATCCCTTTTAGTAGGATGTTGGGTGGGCCTTGTGGACAGATCATTTTCTTTTCCTGTCTTTTTCTCTTATTTCTTTGTATTTTTACTCTAGCTCCTGGGAGATTCCCTCACCTTTATCTTATAATAGTTCCTTTGGTTACTTGTTCACATTAAATTTTTGGTCAAGTCATTTTCATTTTTTTTTCTTTAAACTTTTTATTGTTATGTTAGTCCCCATACATTACATCATTAGTTTTTGATGTAGTGTTCCATGATTCATTGTTTGCGTATAACACCCAGTGCTCCACGCAGAACGTGCCCTCTTTAGTACCCATCACCAGGCTAACCCATCCTCCCACCCCTCTAGAACCCTCAGTTTGTTTTTCAGAGTCCATCATCTCTCATGGTTCGTCTCCCCCTCCGATTTACTCCCCTTCATTCTTCCCCTCCTGCTATCTTCTTCTTCTTCTTTTTGTTTTTTCTTAACATCTATTGCATTATTTGTTTCAGAGGTACAGATCTGTGATTCAACAGTCTTGCACAATTCACAGTGCTCACCATAGCACATACCCTCCCCAATGTCTATCACCAGCCACCCCATCCCTCCCACACCACCCACCACTCCAGCAATTCTTAATCTCAGGAAACAAACTGAGGGTTGCTGGAATGGTGGGGGGTGGGAGGAATGGGGTGGCTGGGTGATAGATATTGGGGAGGGTATGTGCTATGGTGAGTGCTGTGAATTGTGCAAGACTGTTGAATCACAGATCTGTACTTCTGAAACAAATAATGCAACATATGTTAAGAAAAAAGAAAAAGAAGATAGCAGGAGGGGAAGAATGAAGGGGAGTAAGTCAGAGGGGGAGAGGAACCATGAGAGACGATGGACTCTGAAAAACAAACTGAGGATTCTAGAGGGGAGGAGGGTGGGGGGATGGGTTCGCCTGGTGATGGGTATTAAAGAGGGCACATTCTGCGTGGAGCACTGGGTGTTGTGCACAAACAATGAGTCATGGAACACTACATCAAGAACTAATGATGTAATGTATGGTGACTAACATAACAATAAAAAAATCTGCTCTCAAAAAAAAAGAATTCCTCATATCAGTGAGGTCATAGGATACATGTCTTTTTCTGATTGACTTATTTCACTCAGCATAATACCATCCAGTTCCATCCACGTCATTGCAAATGGCAAGCTCTCATTCCTTTTGATGGCTGCATGATATTCCATTGTGTATATATACCACCTCTTCTTTATCCATTCATCTGTCTATGGACATCTGGGCTCTTTCCACAGTTTGGCTATTGTGGACATTGCTGATATAAACATTGGGGTACACGTACCCCTTCAGATCCCTACATTTGTATCTTTGTGGTAAATACTCAGTAGTGCAGTTGCTGGATCATATGGTAGCTCTATTTTCAACTTTTTGAGGAACCTCCATATTGTTTTCCAGAGTGGTTGCACCAGCTTGCATTCCCACCAACAGTGTAGGAGGGTTCCCTTTTCTCTGCATCGTCATTTTCGTTTTTAAATACCAATTTTAAAGCCTAAAAACTTACGATTGCCACCAACAAGTCCACAAAACATTCTTTTCCTTTTGAAGCTTTTGTGATACATTGTTTTCATCAGGCAACTTTTTCCTCTTGAACAAACAACTCAAATTGTCCATCAGGACACACAGTGTCAAGTTAGTTCTTTGGCTTTGGTGGAACTTGGGGGCAGGTATGGGATAGAGTGTTCTTTTAGCCTCTGAGTTTCCTGGACAGACATTTTGACCTCGCTACCTCCATCAGCCTTCTTGTTAACTGTCTACAGACACCCAGAACGACAGACCCTCTCCTATCCCTGCCTGTAAAACTCTCCCAGGTAAGATGATCTGGAGAGCCCTGTCAGAAACCATGCCAATGTTGGCATCATCACCAGACTTGAAGACTTTGTGCCTCTTCCAGCTTCTGACCAGGTCAACCTTCTTCTTGCGAAGAACCATGGCTGTGAAGCCCCAGGGCTTACCCAGTTCTGATTTGGCTTGTTTGGTGCAGGGTTGTCACCTGCGCAGAAAAGCTGGCAGCTTCCATGGGAGAAGAGGTCATTCTTGCTGCAACAAGTATGCCTGATGGACATGTTTTTGATGTTGAAGCCCACATTATCATGAGGCTGAACTTTGCTTCAAGTGAAACATTTTGATGGACTCCTTGGTTGTGATTTTGACTGAGTAAAGGTGACCGCCACGTGTGGAATGTCAGTCTCCACTTGACCCACAGCGACAGCACCAATTGCCCTGGAGGAACAGACAGAGGCCCTGCCAGTAGGAGGAGGTCAGTAGTCAGCCCTGGTGGCCATTCTCACAGTGACATCCAATCCCTGATAGGACCTGGCTCCCACACGTTGTCACCTGAAAGTAACATAAATGCTAGTGGATCTGGGTTGTAGCAATTTTTGTAAATGTACATCTGATTTCTTTAGTGACTTCCTCATATTCTGCTTACTCTCCCCTCATGTCACTAGCCACATATTCATCACCCTCAGGCAACAATCAGGAGAGTCAACCTGAGATGTGGATATGACTGTGTTTTTGGTAAAGTGTTCTGAAGTGTGGTAGGTCAAATAATGGCTCCCGAAGATGTCCATGTCCTAATCCCTGCACCTGTGAATGTGTTACATTAAAAACAGAGAACCCAGGGGAAGTGGGTAGCAGGGCGATGGGGTCACTGGGTGATGGCATTAAGAAGGGCACTTGATGTAATGAGCTCAGGGTGTTATATGCAACTGATGAATCACTAAATTCTACCCCTAAGACTAATAATACACTGTATGTTAACAAACTTGAATTAAAAAAAAAAAGGTAGAGAACCCAGCAGATGTCAGAGAGATGGGAAGATGGCAAAAGAGGCAGGAGAGGTTGGAAGACTGAGAGAAACTTAGCCCATCATTACTGGCTTGAAGATGGAAGAAGGAGGCCATGAACCAGGAAGTGCAGGGAGCTTCTCAGTTCTGGGATTGGCTCTCAGCAGACAGCCAGCAAGGAAATGGGAACCTGGGTGCTACAATCCCAGGGAACTAAATTCTGCTAAGGACTTTAATGCTCAAGGAAATGGATTTTTCCTCAAGCCTCCAGAAAAATAAAGCAACCCTGTTGACACCTTGGTTTTAGCCCAGTGAGACCTATGTAGAACACATTTAAAATAATGCATTTGTGCTGTGTTCAGCCCCTAAGTTTGTGGTTATTTGTTATAGCAGCAAGAGGAAATGCATACTGACTTGTCGACGTGGTCACATTGTACTTGCTGGTTTCAAACTTCCACAAGGATTCATCAGTGGGGATTTGTGTTCCTACTTAGTTTTTAGTTTGTTTATGACCTGGTTGTGTTTGAAGAAGCCCCTTGCATATCCCTGGCCTTCCCACTTTCTTACTGATTCCACTACATTTGAGATCAGGCAGACAGCAGAGGTTGACTTGCCTCAATGTATGGGTACAAGGATTTGGAAGCTGATGTGCCTCCTTTTCCTTTGAGTTTGGGCTTAGTGATGGTTTTCATACCTTTATTCTAATAACAAGCAAAAACATTTGTTTTAATTGGTATTTCTGCTACTATATTTTTTTTAATTTTCAAGAGATTTCTTTCTTTTTCTCCAAAGTTGCGTGTGTGTGTGTGTTTATTGGCATACTGTTCTTGTTTCATAGATACAAAATCCTCTTATCTCTTGATTTTTCTTTTCTTCCAGCATTGTCTCTTGTTTCCTCTAACATTCCTTTTTTTTCCATCTGTTTTGTTTCTTGCCTCTCATGATAAAAACTTTCTTGAGGTGTCTGGTGACATCTCTTTTTGCTTGAAGTGAGATATTAAAAAGTTGATGGGAGCTAGCACCTGGTAGACTCTACCACCCAGGGTGGTGGTCAGCCTGCCCCTTTGTTCCCTTGAGAAACCTTCATGTTCTCCTACGTCTACATCCCTGTCTTGGGCTAAGAGAGACAAAAGTCATATACACTTGCAGAGCAGATTAACAGCAGGTCCAGTTGGCTTTGAAACTGCATATTTCATGTCTCAGTTTTTTTATTAATCAAAGTGTCAAAAGGGCTTTTCTGCTTCCTCTCATCTCCCCAGCTGCTGCGGGCACATTGCGATCACTGAGTCACACGAACAGGTAGGGTCCAGGGAAGGGAATGTGTGGGACCCACCTCAGAAGATGGGTGGGTCAGGCCTTTCTCAATTCAGGAGCAGAGAGCAATTCTCCAAGACCCACAACATCTCAGGGGGTTGGGGATCAACACCCCACACGCCTTCCTTATAGCTTTTTATCAACAAGTTAAATGAAGGGCACCTGGGTAGCTCAGTCGGTTGGGCATCTGTCTCTTGATTTTGGCTCAGGTCATGATCTCAGAGTTGTGAGATTTAGCCCCATGTAGGGCTCCCCGCTGAGCGGGAAGTCTGCTCGAGATTCTGTCTGCCCCTACCCACCCCACCCCCACTTGTTCACATACTCTTTCTCAAATAAGTAAATACATCTTTTTTTAAAAAAGTTAAATGAAATAATTTATATGAATATGCTCTCTCTCTTTTGGTGGGAGGTTATTTCCTTTTTGAAACTTTTGGAAGTGCAAACTATTCACAAAAATGTACACAGCTTGCAGTGAGCTAATTCAAAGTGAATTAGCTCATGTAACCATCGCCCAGCATCAGAAAAAGACCACCACCAGCCCCCCAGAGGCCCCCTGCATTCCCTCCTCCCATCATGATGCCCAGTGAAAACCACTCTCTGGTCTTCTAACAAAGTAATTATGCAGTAATTATCATATAAGTAATTATTATGTGAATAAATCATACAGTATATAATCCTCTGGGTCTAGATTATATTTGTGAGACCCACCCACACTGTCATGTATAGCTGTCATTCTGAATGTTTTTAAACTGCACAGCAATAGTTACATTTGGTTTTAGCTGTACCATTCAAATGTCATTTTTTTTAAGATTTTATTTATTTATGTGACAGAGACACAGCAAGAGAGGGAACACAAGCAGGGGGAGTGAGAGAGGGAGAAGCAGGCTCCCTGATGACCTGAGCCGAAGGCAGACGCTTAACGACTGAGCCACCCAGGCGCCCCTTCAAATGCCATTTAAAACAATCATTTCTTCTACTTGTCTTAAAAGCTACCAGCAGGAGCAAAGATTTATTTTTTAAACATATTCATACAATGGTTCTAAAATTCTTTCCTTTATGAAAAAGAAGTGGCAAAGGAGCCACGATTTGTCCTTCTCCTCAGAGCGTGTCAAATTCTCCAAGTGCCTAGTGGGTTTTGTCTGAGCATCTTCTTGCCTGCTCCATTCCCTCAAGTCCCCAAGAGGGCCCTCTTTCTGGAGGCAGACCCTCCCCCCAGAGAAGCATCCTCTGATTACCCTAAGAACTGAGAAGAGAACAATGACAGGAACTGATCTTAAATGCTGGGTTTTTTAAATCTATATGTATGTAGTAATGTAAATTAGCAGGCCCTGCTGTCTATCTCCGGGGGAAATATAAAAGATGAAAATGAATGGGCACAGCCTAACTACATGCTTATACCAGAGTCTACCATCCGGTACAGAGATCACTAAAATTAATGAAACTTTTATTTAGCTAATGAAATAGGCTGTGGCCAGATCAAATACCGGCAAAATTCATTAACTTCTAATTGAGGATGGAGGAAAGCCAAATTGCATTTTATAGGCTAACATTTTCTCAAACAAAGCAAAATTAAGCCACAGCCAAAAGAAACAGGAGATGTTGGAAACTTAACAGCAAGCTGCTGATACTTCCTTTCTTTTTACCTCCGTGTTACACGCTGTGCTTCGCCGTTGTACGAAATCCTATTCTCCCTTTGCAAAGGGACCCCACAGATGCTATAAAAATCTCTGTAAAGAGGGGCGCCTGGCTGGCCCAGTCAGAAGAGAGTGCGACTCCATCTCAGGGCTGTGAGTTTGAGCTCCATGTTGGGTGTAGAGATCACAAAAAAAAAAGAACCTCCGTAAACAAGTAAAGTACCTAGAACAGTGATATGGTTATTACCTAAATAGCACTTCATAAAACAGCAGACAGGGGAGCAAGATGGCAGAGGAGTAGGAGACCTAGATTTCGTCTGCTCTCAGGAATTCAGCTGAATAGGGATCAAACCATTCTGAACACCTACGAACTCAAAAGGAGATCAAAGAGGAGAGTAGCAACAACTATCTGAACAGAGAAGCGACCACTTACTGGAAGGTAGGGCGTGTGGAGAAGTGAATCCGAGGCGATATTCGGGAGGATAGACGGCGGGGGAGGGGCCTCCGCCGGCTGCTTCTGGCAAGTGATAGAGTCACGGAGCACAAAATCGGAACTGTTAGAAGTTGGCTCCGCTGAGGAACGTCGCTGCAGTGGCTAAGCAGGGGGTGGAATCCTCCCGGGACAGTGTGGTCTCAGGACCCTTGGGGTCACAGAAAGACCAGGGGAGCCTGAGTGCGCCAGAGCTCCCAGGGATCGGAGCAGGGAAGCCGGCTGCAGAGACGGAGCTGAGGCGCGGGCTCTCAGCTTGGGGTTGCCATAAACCGTGATCCGCGGCCCAGTCGGGCCACTGCTCCTGCAGCAGGGACCCAACAACCGGCAGATCGGGGAGACTCCCCTTCCTTCCCGGGGAGGAGCGGCGCGGGAGCGCACCACAGGGATCTGCTGGGTTTGGGACACTCCACACGGGGTCGGGTGCCAGAGATAGCAACGCTCGGTCACAGGCCGGGTGAGCACGGAGTGCGGCCGGAGACCGGGGACAAGGGAGTGACTGCTTTTCTCTGGGGGCACACTGAGGAGCGGGGCCCCGAGTTCTCAGCTCCTCCGGGTGGAGATTGGGAGGCCACCATTTTTGCCCTGGTCCTCCAAGGCTGTACGGAGAGCTTGCAGGGAACAAAAGCTCCTGAGATCAAACCCGAGCAGCTTGCTTAGCCCGGTCTGACAAGGGCGGGGCAATTCCGCCTCTGGCAAAGACATTTGGAAACCACAGCAACAGGCCCCTCCCCCAGAAGATCAGCAAGAACAGCCAGCAAGCCAAGACCAAGTTTACCCATCAAGGAGAATGGGAGAACTCCAGCGCTAGGGTAATACTGCACATAGAATTCATGGCTTTTTTTTTACCATGATTCATTAGTTCATCAAAGTTAATTTTTGTTAACTGTTTTTTTTTTCTTTTTCCCTTTTTCAACCAACATCTTATCAATCTCTTTAAAAAAAAACATTTTTTATTTTTCATTTTTAGAGTCATATTTTATCCCTTCATAGTAGTTACCCTTATTTTTGGCATACATATATGTTGTTCTCTCTTTAAAATTTTGAGATACAGTTTCTTCTAACAGATAAAAAAATATACCCTAAATCACTAGTGTATGGCTCTGTTCTAGTCTCCTGCCTGATCACATTCTCTCCCTTTTTTCTTTTTCTTTTTTTAAATCCTCTTTCTTTTTTCAAACAACTTCTTATCTTATCAAGTCCTTTTATAAAATCTTTAATAATTTTCATCTTTACAGTCATCTTCTATCCCTTCATTGTATCAACCCTTATTTTGTACATATATGTCTTTCTTCCTTTAAAATTTTAGGAGGCACTTTTTTCTAACAGACCAAAATACGCCCAAAATCTAATGTGTGGCACTGATCTATGCACTAGCCTGATCATATTTGATCACATTCTGCTTTTCTTGTATTGTTCTGTTTTTGTTTTTATCTTTTTTCTTTTTTTTTTTTTGCTTTCTTTTTTCTTTCTTTTCCTTTCTTTTCCCCTGGTTTCAGGTCTTTTCCCATTTGTATACAGTATATTTGCTGGGGACATTGTAAACCTGTTAGCATTTTGTTCTCTCATTCATCTATTCTCCTCTGGACAAAATGACAAGACGAAAAAAAATCACCTCAGCAAAAAGAACAAGAGGTAGTACCGTCAGGCAGGGACGTACTCAATACGGACATTAGTACGATGTCGGACCTAGAGTTCAGAATCATGACTTTAAAGATACTAGCTGGGCTTGAAAAAGGGGTGGAAGTTATTAGAGAAAACTTTTCTGGAGAAATAAAAGAACTAAAATCTAACCAAGTCGAAATCAAAAAGGCTATTGATGAGGTGCAATCAAAAATGGGGGCACTAACTGCTAGGATAAATGAGGCAGAAGAGAGAATCAGTGATATAGAAGACCAAATGATGGAAAATAAAAAGGCTGAGAAAAAGAGGGAGAAACAACTACAGGATCACGAGGGCAGAATTCGAGAGATAAGTGATACGATAAAACGAAACATTAGAATAATTGGGATCCCAGAAGAAGAAGAAAGAGAGAGGGGGGCAGAAGGTATATTGGAGCAAATAATAGCAGAGAACTTCCCTAATGTGAGGAAGGAAACAGGCATCAAAAACCAGGAGGCACAGAGAACCTCTCTCAAAATCAATAATAATATGTCAACACCCCGACATCTAATAGTAAAACTTACGAGTTTCAGAGACAAAGAGAAAATCCTGAAAGCAGCTCAGGAAAAGAGATATGTAACCTACAATGGTAAAAATATTAGACTGGCAACAGACCTATCCACAGAGACCTGGCAGGCCAGAAAGGACTGGCAAGATATCTTCAGAGCACTAAACGAGAAAATTATGCAGCCAAGAATACTATATCCAGTTAGGCTGTCATTGAAAATAGAAGGAGAGATAAAAAGCTTCCAGAACAAACAAAACTAAAGGAATTTGCAAACACGAAACCAGCCCTCCAAGAAATATTGAAAGGGGTCCTATAAGCAAAGAGAGAGCCTAAAAGCAGCAAAGATCAGAAACGAACACAGACAAAATACAGTAACAGTCACCTCACAGGCAATACAATGGCACTAAATTCATACCTTTCAATAGTTACCCTGAATGTAAATGGGCTCAATGCCCCAATCAAAAGACACAGGCTATCAGATTGGATTAAAAAACAAGACCCATCAATATGCTGTCTGCAAGAGACTCATTTTAGACCCAAAGACACCCCCAGATTGAAAGTGAGGGCATGGAAAACCATTTACCATGCTAATGGACACCAAAAGAAAGCTGGGGTGGCAATCCTGATATCAGACAAACTAGATTTTAAAACAAAGACTGTAATAAGAGATGAGGAAGGACACTATATCCTACTTAAAGGGTCTATCCAACAAGAAGATCTAACAATTGTAAATATCTATGCCCCGAACATGGGAGCAGCCAATTATATAAGGCAATTAATAACAAAAGCAAAGAAACACATTGACAACAATACAATAATAGTGGGGGACTTTAACAACCCCCTGACTGAAATGGACAGATCATCTAAGCAAAAGATCAACAAGGAAATAAAGACTTTAAATGACACACTGCACCAAATGGACTTCACAGACATATTCAGAACGTTACATCGCATTCTTCTCTAGTGCCCATGGAACATTCTCCAGAATTGATCACATCCTAGGTCACAAATCAGGTCTCAACCGGTACCAAAAGATTGGGATCATTCCCTGCATATTTTCAGACCACAATGCTTTGAAAATAGAACTCAATCACAAGAGGAAAGTCGGAAAGAACTCAAATACATGGAGGCTAAAGAGCATCCTACTAAAGAATGAATGGGTCAACCAGGAAATTAAAGAAGAATTAAAAAAAATTCATGGAAACCAATGAAAATGAAAACACAACTGTCCAAAATCTTTGGGATACAGCAAAGGCAGTCCTAGGAGGAAAGTATATAGCAATAGAAGCCTTTCTCAAGAATCAAGAAAGGTCTCAAATACACAATCTAACCCTACACCTAAAGGAGCTGGAGAAAGAACAGCAAATAAAGCCTAAACCCAGCAGAAGAGAAATCATAAAGATCAGAGCAGAAATCAATGAACTAGAAACCAAAAGAACAGTAGAACAGATCAACGAAACTAGGAGCTGGTTCTTTGAAAGAATTAACAAGATTGATAAACCCCTGGCCAGACTGATCAAAAAGAAAAGAGAAATGACCCAAATCAACAAAATCATGAATGAAAGAGGAGAGATCACAACCAACACCAAAGAAATACAAGCAATTATAAGAACATATTATGAGCAACTCTATGCCAGCAAATTAGATAACCTGGAAGAAATGGGTGCATTCCTAGAGATGTATCAACTCCCAAAACTGAACCAGGAAGAAATAGAAAACCTGAACAGACCTATAACCACGAAGGAAATTGAAGCAGTCATCAAAAATCTCCCAAGAAACAAAAGCCCAGGGCCAGATGGCTTCCCAGGGGAATTCTATCAGACATTTAAGAAGAATTAATACCTATTCTCCTGAAACTGTTCCAAAAAATAGAAATGGAAGGAAAACTTCCAAATTCCTTTTATGAGGCCACCATTACCTTGATCCCAAAACCAGACAAAGATCCCATCAAAAAGGAGAATTACAGACCAATATCCTTGATGAACATGGATGCAAAAATTCTCACCAAAATACTAGCCAAGAGGATGCAACAGTAAAATAAAAGGATTATTCACCACGACCAAGTGGGATTTATCCCTGGGCTGCAAGGCTGGTTCAACATCCGCAAATCAATCAATGTGATACAATACATTAACAAAAGAAAGAACAAGAATCATATGATCCTCTCAATAGATGCAGAAAAAGCATTTGACAAAGTACAGCATCCTTTCTTGATCAAAACTCTTCAGAGTATAGGGACAGAGGGTACATACCTCAATATCATAAAAGCCATCTACGAAAAACCTACAGCGAATATCATTCTCAATGGGGAAAAGCTGAGAGCTTTTCCCCTAAGGTCAGGAAGGCGGCAGGGATGTCCACTCTCACCACTGCTATTCAACATAGTATTAGAAGTCCTAGCCACAGCAATCAGACAACAAAAAAAATCAAAGGCCTCCAAATCGGCAAAGAGGAAGTCAAACTCTCACTCTTTGCAGATGATATGATACTTTATGTGGAAAACCCAAAAGACTCCACCCCAAAACTGCTAGAACTCACACAGGAATTCAGTCAAGTAGCAGGCTATAAAATCAATGCACAGAAATCAGTGGCATTCCTATACACCAACAACAAGACAGAAGAGAGACAAATCAAGGAGTCGATCCCATTCACAATTGCACCCAAAACCACAAGATACCTAGGAATAAATTTAACCAAAGAGGCAAAGGATCTGTACTCAGAAAACTATAAAATACTCAGGAAAGAAATTGAAGAAGACACAAAGAAATGGAAAAACGTTCCATGCTCATGGATTGGGAGAACCAACATTGTGAAGATGTCAATGCTACCTAGAGCAATCTACACATTCAATGCAATCCCCATCAAAACACCATCCACTTTTTTCAAAGAAATGGAACAAATAATCCTAAAATTTGTATGGAACCAGAAGAGACCCCGAATAGCCAGAGGAATATTGAAAAAGAAAAGCAAAGCTGGCGGCATCACATTCCGGACTTCCAGCTCTATTACAAAGCTGTCATCATAAAGACAGTATGGTACTGGCACAAAAACAGACACATAGATCCATGGAACAGAATCGAGAGCCCAGAAATGGACCCTCAACTCTATGGTCAACTTATCTTTGACAAAGCAGGAAAGAATGTCCAATGGCAAAAAGACAGTCTCTTCAACAAATGGTGTTGGGAAAATTGGACAGCCACATGCAGAAGAATGACACTGGACCATTGCCTTACACCACACACAAAAATAGACTCCAGATGGTTGAAAGACCTAAATGTGAGACAGGAGTCCATCAAAATCCTAAAGGAGAACACAGGTAGCACCCACTTCGACCTCAGCCGCAGCAACTTCTTCCTAGAAACATCGCCAAAGGCACGGGAAGCCAGGGCAAAAATGAACTATTGGGATTTCATCAAGATACAAAGCTTTTGCACAGCAAAAGAAACAGTCCACAAAACCAAAAGACAACCGACAGAATGGGAGAAAATATTTGCAAATGACATATCAGATAAAGGGCTAGTATCCAAAATCTATAAAGAACTTATCAAACTCAACACCCAAAGAACAAATAATCCAATCAAGAAATGGGCAGAAGACATGAACAGACATTTCTGCAAAGAAGACATCCAAATCGCCAACAGGCACATGAAAAAGTGCTCAACATCGCTCGGCATCAGGGAAATCCAAATCAAAACCTCAATGAGATACCACCTCACACCCATCAGAATGGCTAAAATTAACAAGTCAGGGAACGACAGATGTTGGCGGGGATGTGGAGAAAGGGGAACCCTCCTACACTGTTGGTGGGAATGCAAGCTGGTGCAACCCCTCTGGAAAACAGTATGGAGGTTCCTCAAACAGTTGAAATTAGAGCTACTATTCGATCCAGCAATTGCACTACTGGGTATTTACCCCAAAGATACAAATGTAGGGACCCGAAGGGGTACGTGCACCCCAATGTTTATAGCAGCAATGTCCACAATAGCCAAACTGTGCAAAGAGCCAAGATGTCCATCGACAGATGAATGGATAAAGAAGAGGTGGTATATATACACAATGGAATATTATGCCGCCATCAAAAGGAATGAGATCTTGCCATTTGCAACGACGTGGATGGAACTGGAGGGTGTTATACTCAGTGAAATAAGTCAATCAGAGAAAGACATGTATCATATGACCTCACTGATATGAGGAATTCTTAATCTCGGGAACAAACTGAGGGTTGCTGGAGTGGTCGGGGGTGGGAGGGATGGGGTAGCTGGGTGATAGACATTGGGGAGGGTATGTGCTACGGTGAGCGCTGTGAATTGTGTAAGACTGTTGAATCACAGATCTGTACTTCTGAAACAAATAACGCAACATATTTTAAGAAAAAGTAAAAGAAGAAGATAGCAGGAGAGGAAGAATGAAGGGGAGTATGTCAGAGGGGGAGACGAACCATGAGAGATGATGGACTCTGAAAAACAAACTGAGGTTTCTAGAGGGGGGCGGGTAGGCGGATGGGTTAGCCTGGTGATGGGTATTAAAGAGGGCACATTCTGCACGGAGCACTGGGTGTTATGAACAAACAATGAATCATGGAACACTACACCAAAATAAATGATGTAATATATGGTGATTAACATAATAAAAAATTAAAAAAAAACAGCAGTTTTTTTTCTGCAGAGCAGAGGCAACTGGCTGAGCCCAATTCTCAGATGCCCTGTGCCACACCTACGAGGAATCTCCAGGGCAGTCACCGCCTCTCCCTCAAGCACTCGTCCCTTTATTGCCCCATTCCCGCTCGCCTTTTACAGTATGTGCTGTCGAAGTGGACTGCACCCTTCTGGCAAAGAAACCAACTCAAGGGCTTTCCTTCCTGAAACAGAAATACCAACCAGTGGCAGCACTGGGGGAAATGTGGGGACCCTGATGAGGAGTTCAAGCTGGAAAACAGGAGATTCTCGGGGGCATAGCAAGTGCACGCTGCCACTGGCTGGCCCCACAAACTGGGATTAGCCCAGCAGATGCAGCAAGGCCCTTTGTAAACATGGAATTGCTTGGTCTTGGCTCCTCGCCCAGCAGCTAATTCATCAAAGGCGGAAGTGACCCTGTGAACCACTCTTCTGCCACTTTGAGGGCAGGAGAAGCGAAAATAAGGATGATACACTGCTTCGGGAAAAGTCAGATGAGAAAGCGAGAACATAGCTAACCTGAAGCAGTTTCCTAGAAGCAAGCATCTCAGTGTAGACCTCTGGGAAATCGCTTTCTCACGTATCTCAAGAACAGAAAATACACAATATGATACATACATTCCGGAATTAAAGCTGACAACTTTCACCTCACACCTTTGAACTTCCTTTTATTGTTTTCTACTCCAAAACGCTCATGGTAATTTGAATGACCACAGGTAATATCTCCCAGATTCTGATCTCTAACCAGACTGTGGGCCGCGATTCTTCCTGAGCACCGTCATGGGATTCATCTGCCCAGAGCAAGGCAACCTCCCTTCAATATTCCCTCAGTGGTTCTCTCTACTCAGCAAGTGCAAAAGCTCCTCCACTGAGCACACAGGGCCCTTCACAGTCCGACAGCACACCTGCCTCGACCTCACCCCCACCACTTCCCAGCAAAGCCTTCCAGTCCAGCCTGCCTGGGTCCCTGCAGCAGCCCCTGCAGAGCGTGCTTGGTCCCGGCTTTATTCAAGTCTACTCTCCTCCCCGGCCTCAGTTCTTTTGAATTCCAGTGGCTTGTCATGCTGCAACCCAGATATTATTATCTCTGCCCGTGGGCTCCTGGGCCGGGCATGCTTGGCAGGAGCCCTACACACGAGAAGGGACTTCACATTCTCGAGGCGAGACTGGACCAAGGGTGATGCTCATCCAGGATAGGCAGAGAAAAATTCCAAGTCCTAGCCCAAAGTCATAGGAGCCAATGCGGCATTTAGCTCAGATCCCTGGACACACTGTGGGACACCAGCCACCCCTCCCCCATGTGGGTGACATGTGGCCCCTCTGGCCCTGGCCGATGGAATGAGGATGGAAGTGACGATGTTGAACAGTATTCTTTCTCTCTGCTGTTTTGCCTTGTTTTGCAGACCATTTGCATACACAATTTGACTTGATTTATTTTCTCCCCTCTAATTACAGTTGGTATATTTATTTGATATTTGGTCACTCCCGGCCACAAGCTATTGACAAATGAAACACAGACTTCATTTATTTTAGTAATCTTGTAATACTACTGAGTGATGGTATCTGAGAGGCAGGATCTAGTGTGAGCAAGGAGCTCTGAGTTCTTGGGTCAGTTTTGTGACTGGAAATAGCATATGCCTCTTCTTGTTTAATTTCAGTAAACTTTTACTTTAGGATATTTTTCAATTTACAGACAAGTTCCAAAGATAGCACACAGAATTTCTTCAAAACCCTCCTTCATTCCTTCTATTGTTAACATCTTACAGTAATATGCCACATTTGTCATAACTAAGGAGCCAGCCTTCGTACATCACCGTTAACCAAATTCCACATGTTATTTGGATTCTACTACTTTCCCTCAATGTCCTTTTTCTGGCCCAGGGTCCCCCCTACAATACCACATCACATTTGGTTGGCATGTATCTTTAGCCACCTCTATGTTGTGACAGTTTCTCAGACTTCCCTTGTTTTTGGTGACCTGGATAGTTTTGTGGAGTCCCAGTCAGGGATTTTGTAGAATGTGCTTCAACTTGAGTTTATCTCATGCTTGTCTCATGATTCGACCGGGGTTATGGTTTTAGGGAGAAAGACCACAGATGCCAAGTGTCCTTCTCATCACAACATATCCAGGCCACCTGCCACCACTGTGACTTACACTGACGATGCTGGCCTTCATCACCTGGCTGATGAGGTGTTTGCCAGGCTTTTCTAGGAAGCTCCTTTTCCTCCCTTTTCCATACTCTTGGAAATGAGTCACCGAGCACAGCACAAATCAAGGGCTGGAGAGCTAAGCTCCAAGTGACAAATTCTGGTGGCCTTCAAAGGTTGGCTAAACAGTCATCTCTTTTATGAAATCTTTGTTGTCTCTTTCCCCATTTCAGGCAGAATTAATTATTCCCTCCTTCTCCAACTTAGAAAAATCATATTCATCCTTTAATATCTGACTCAAGAATCACCTCTATTATTAACATTTGTCTTTTTTTCCTTCCTTCCTTCCTCCTGCCCTCCCTCCTCCCTCTCTCTCCCTCCATCTCTTTCCATTTTTCTATAAAAATGTAAGTTGAACCTTATACTTTCGGTAGGGATACAACAAAGTAGACCTTGTCTTTGTTCTCATGCAGTCTCTAGTCTACCAGAAAGGACAGACACATAACTAAATAAGAGCAAGCTCCCTCCAGAAGGAATGGTTGTCAGTCTCCTTGGGTGCTCTGTCAAGGCTCTGGATCCCAGGCTCCATCTACAGAATTCCTCTCCTTGTACAGGAACGCCTCATCCAGCTTCCTGTCTCAGGAGGGAATTGTGAGCTTCTTAAGGATACAGATGATCTTAGTCATCTCTGAATTTACAATGCCTATGATCATGCCTGGTACATAATGAATGATCAACAAATACTTGTCACAGTGAATCTAAATAAATTGATATTATATGTTCTGTCTTGTAGGGTTTCTTGCTACTTGGTGAATTTTTGCATGAGACTTAAGAAACAAGTTTCCTGGCTAAAGCCAGCTCATAGGGGAACAACTGCATTTTATTTTTATTTTATAGCTTTTTTCACTTAATAAAAATAGGATCCATATCTAAAAAGAGGCAATGTTTGTACACTGTTGGAAAAGAAGGGCTTTTTCTGAGTTTTCTTCTGTTCAGAAATCTCCTAGACCTTTCCCATTGCAATGATTTGTGTATCTAAAAATTATAACTACAGTGATGGATTAATATTACATTTTTTGTAATAGTTACATGAACCAACAATAATAATAAACCTCATATTCTGTGAAAATGGCAAGAGAGTTAATCAGAATCTTACAAAGACTCGAAATATTTTGAGAAAATGATAAGTACAAAACAGAAGTATTCAACTTACTTATTGCATAATTAAGTTTAAAAATTCCAATCTAGGGGCGCCTGGGTGGCTCAGTCGGTTAAACATCTGCCTTCAGCTCAGGTCATGATCCCAGGGTCGTCAGATGGAGCCCCACATTGGGATCCCTGCCCAGCAGTGAGTCTGCTTCTCCCCCTCCCTCCCGCTCATGCTCTCTCTATCTCTGTCTCTCTCAAACAAATAAAGAAAATATTTTTAAAAATAAAATAAAATAAAAATTCCAGTCTAGTTGCAGTTTATTTTTTTAAAGATTTTACTTATTTATTTGACAAAGAGAGAGAGAGCACAAGCAGGGGGAGTGCCAGAGGGAGAAGGAGACTCCCAACTGAGCAGGGAGCCCAATGTGGGGTTCAGTCCCAGGACCCTGGGATCATGATCTGAGCTGAAGGCAGACGCTTAACCATCTGAGCCCCCCGGGCGCCCCCCAATCTAGTTGCAGGTTATTGATGACTATTTGTCTGTCGGGCCAGCTCAAGGATCTACTGTAATTGCCAGGTGAAGAATCACACTTTCTTTTTTTTAGAAACTGATGTTCATTTTCCCTCAGCCTCATTTCCACATTCTGTCTGTCCAGAGTCTGCGTGAGGACAGAGTATGACCGCTTTGCAGCTGTGTGCGTCATGTCGTGGCCTGGGCAGTAGGGCAGGAGCTGGGCTTCAGTAGAGAGCTGACCGTGGACAACCTCCGGCTGAGAAGCAGAAATTCAGGAGCTGGGCAGGTCAGTACCCCCTGAAACTCACTGGTCGCAGTCTGTATAGAAAGGTCCTGTTCTTCCTTTTCAATCTCTGCAGTCTCTGCAGAAGTAGAGACCAGATGTAATTTTCCATGGCTGGTGGCAACAGCTGAGACAAGCTGCAGAAAAGCCTGGGGGAGGGGCGGGTCGTGTTGTTGGGGGTGAAGCATAGCCCGCTGTTGGGGGACCCATGGCTGGGCCTACTGAACCTTCAACTATTGTGTAAAGAGATGCTGTCAAAGTAAAATAATAATAGTAATAATGCTAGCAGGCACTTATATAACCGTTACTATGAGCCAGGCAGTGTTCTCCCAGCTACATTAACACATTGTGAGCTACTTTTTTCTAATACCGCACACACCCCCTACCCACTGCTAAAAAGCAAAAGACTGCTAACTCTTAGATATTTCTGCCAAGAATCCATTTTCCTTTCAGGCTCTTTAAAATTCAGCTCTTAGCATACAAGAAGACAACAACAATGAAACGGGAGCTACATTAAGAGAGGTTATCAGGGACTTTTTAAAAAATGTATTTACATAATGTAATGAAACTCATGAAATTTTCTTCTAAGAGTCACAATAGGTTAAATGATCAAAAGCCAAAATCAAGTGATCCTTGTGAAGAAATAACATATAGCAGGGTTTCTGGGTGGCTCAATTGGTTAAGCGTCTGCCTTGGGCTCAGGTCCTGGAATCGAGCCCTGTGTCAGCCTCCCTTCTCATGGGGAGTCTGCTTCTCCTTCTGCCTCTGCCCCTGCCCCTGCTCATGCTCTCTCTCTCAAATAAATAAATAAAATCTTTAAAAAGAAAATATGGGCGGCTGGGTGGCTCAGATGGTTAAGCGTCTGCCCTCGGCTCAGGTCATGATCCCAGGATCCTGGGATCGAGTCCCGCATTGGGCTCCCTGCTCAGCGGGGAGCCTGCTTCTCCCTCTGCCTCTCTCTCTCTGTCTCTCACAAATAAATAAATAAAATCTTTAAAAAAAAAGAAACAAATAACATATAGCTAAACTGTAAATTCTTTTTGGATCTCACACTGTTATAAAGTTTTCCCTCACACAGAAGTGAAATTTTCTTCCCTGGAATATCCTTCTTTGTTCTCTGTGATCTCTCTTAGACCAACTCAAAAGCAAACATAGCAGTCATTTGTCCTGCATGATTTCCTTTCTTCCTTGCTACATCTAATCAATTATTAAAGGTCTTCTTTACATGAGATGTGTATATGTGTAGAAAATATATATTTACAGAAATGTATGCACCGTGTGGTTCAGCAACGGGTATTCTACGTGTGGCTATACAACTATACGACACTGGCCTTGATAAAATCCATATGAGAAGTGCTTTGGTGATGGGCCCTCTTCAGTGACACTGTCCTCACAGTGACAGCCTCTTTCCTCCTTGGGGTGCAGTCAGCATGCACGTCCTTTGAATTTTACTTTTCTCACAAGTAAATTCCATCACCCCAGTGTTTTTGTCTTTGGTTTGAATTTTTTTTTCCAGATTTTATGGACAATCTGAACAGCAGTAATCATAGGGGACATAATGAAGCTGGGGATCAATCAGTGTCCCAGCAGGAAAGAGATGACCCCCTCAAAGAGGCAACCAGAGACTTTAGAAGAGTCAGGAGAGGATTTAGGAAACCAATGAGCTGAGGTAAAGCCCCCAGGGCGAAGCAAGAAGCAGAAGCTTACCACCCTTAGGCCTGGAGGGTCAAGTAGGGAGCACCGATCAGAATTCTGAGCAATGGCTGCAGACAGGCCCTGGGGGTCCAAAGGAGGAGCCACTGAACACTGCAGGCCCACCATCTGTTAGGGAGGGAGCCAGGCAAAGAAGCCTCCAGCCTCGCTCCCCCATTGCCTGCCATCCGGCAAACCCAACAGGAAGCAGAGATCCAGGGGATGAGGAGGAAGAGGTCCACTCTCCTGTCCACACAGCAAAGCTGAGAAGGGCAGCCAAGAGATCTAGAAGAGCAAACAGAAAACTCAGCCCAGCAGGAAATGCACACACCATGTGCTTCACAAACATCTTGCCAAATCCGTGAATGGATGACAAAGGAGGTGCTCTGGAAATATAAGGTATTATAACTAACAGGAGAGCATTCATGATTTCTGGGTTTTTAAACAAGCAACACATCACATATTACTATTATCGAAAACTCCCTCTTCCTAGAACAATGTCTGTCTCTTATTAATCAGTAACTATTAAGGAAGAGTCTGAAAAGTCTGATTTTCCTCTCCATAACCCATCCCTAACCCATGCACGGAGGAATTGTCTTCAGAAGGAAGTTTCTAATGCCTTTAAGCACCTATTCGTATAAGCAAATGAAATACAGAGAACCAAGATCTACAAGGCGACTCCTCTGGCTCAAGTCCCCGTTCTGTCACTTGTGTGTCCTAGGGTAGATCCCCTGCATTCTGCATGCCTCGACGTCCTCAGCTGTAACACAGGGGTAATAATAGTGTCTAAGAGTCACACTTCGTAGTGGCTATCCTGCCTTCATCAAACACTGTTATAGAGCACTCAGTATGTTTCATATAGGCAATAACTTTTATGATTCCAACAATTCAAAAGCTCCTGCTTTGATCTGTAATCTCTAATTGATCTCACTGCCTAGTTATTAAAATCCACCTATCTAACCCATCGGACTGACACTTTAGCTCTGTTCTTCAGTTCTAGAGATTGTAACTAGAATAGGGCCGCCAGATAAAACAAAGGATTTTGAAATATAAATAAATACAGATAATAAAATACCAAGTCAAAAAAATGTAAATTTCAGACAGACAACCAATAATTTTTTAGTATAAGTATGTTACAAATATTGCATGGCAACCCTACATTGGAGGCCACCTCTCAAATCACCCTCAAGTCAAGCTTGGCCCCTTCAGTGCCACGGTCTTCTCCTTCTCTGGGCATCCCCAGGACCTGAGCACCAGCTCACCATCTCTGCTTCCCCAAAAGGGAGGTTTGGACAGAAACCCCCCAGCTGGGAATGAAGGGATCATTTTGCCCTCACTTGAGGGCACGGGTATCTTGGTGTCTGTTCTCAATATTGGACTAGCAAGATGAGCTGAATGAATAGAAGGAAAGTTTGATGGTCATCTTTTGTTCTCTGAGGATCTTCCAAAATTCCACCTTGGATGTCATGAGAAAGAAGTTTCCTCTCCCATCGCTTGTCAGTGGACTTTCCATAAACTTAAATGGGCTCTCTTTGCTTCGTGAAAGGATGAAAGTAGGGCCAGTCCTTCCAGTTTCTGGTTTGATAAGGACAGTTGGGAATCTGAAAGGCCTTGTTCCCAACGCCTCTTAATTATACACCGTTCCTCTGTACTTACTTTCTGAATGCTAGCATAGTCTGAGCCAGGTTCTTTAGGCCAATAATCTGGAGGCAGGTGGCCATGAGGTTGCTGGTCCTACTACAACCACACACTTATGTCCTCTGTTGTATGTGATGAGTTCAATAGCCTATCTCCACTCTCTCCCTCCCGCCACACACTGTGACCAGGGCAAAATTCCTACATTCTCTAGATAAGCACATCCTCTATGTTTGTAAGAATTTTTTTTTAGATTTTATTTATTTATCTGATGGAGAGAGACACAGCGAGAGAGGGAACACAAGCATGGGGAGTGGGAGAGGGAGAAGCAGGCTCCCCACTGAGTAAGGAGCCCAATGGGGGACTTCATCCCAGGACCCTGGGATCATGACCTGACCTGAAGGCAGATGCATAATGACTGAGCCACCCAGGCATCCCCATGTTTTTAAGAATTTAAGAGAAGTTTCTACCCTACACTGATGATCATTTTATTTCATGCATTCAAATCCCCTGGCTCTGCCATTTTCTAGTCATTGAACTTGGACAAATTACTTAAGCTCGCTGAGAGATGTAGAAAATAAAAGTTACCCTGGGGTTGTTTTGAAACTTAAATACAATTATTTAAAACACTGTAAAGTACATACTAGAGTCCAATACATATCACTGTTTTCATGACTGAGCTTTGAGCACATGGACCTCTCAGATTCACCAGGTTGGTGTGGCAGCCATGGGCCTCCACCCCCATCCCTGCACCCCACAAAAGAACTTGTAGCCCAGCCGGGAGGAACACAGAAGGAGACAGCCTCCAGCTACCAGCAGCCATTCGAGGGAGGGCTTGCTCTTCCTAGGCAGCCCCCAGCTGACCGAGAGGGCAGGGTACTAGGGTTGGTCTGCTCCTGACCGAAGTGGGCATCCTCTGAAGGGCACGAGTGCTCTAGAGCTTCCCCTAAGATTGACCAAGACTGTCTCATCTGCATCACCCTCTGCGGTGGCCCAATGCAGCCTGCTTCCTCCCTTTTATCTTCCACAGCCGTCACTCCCCCCAGTAAACATCTCACACTCGTAACCCCATCTCCTAGTCTGCTTCCTGGAAGACCTCAAGTGACACAGAGGGAGAGAGAAGACAGACATGCAACGACCACATGGAGGAAACAAAGGGCCCTGTTCTGGGACCTACCCATCATGGGTCCTCCCATTTAAGATCAGTTTACTGACCAGCACAGTGTCTCTCCTAAAGCAGTGGTACCTCACCTAGTGATTGCCATCACACACCTCAGGTTCAAACCCTAAAACTGAGCTGAGCTAAACCAATGACCCCATCCCTAGCCAGCTCTCGGCCTCTGAACTCCCAGTATCTGGTGAATTGTCAGAAGCCCAGCAACCACATCAAATGTTAGGAAGCATGAGAGATTTTTTTTTTTTTTTTTTTTTACCTAGAACTCCTTCCTGGTTCTTTTGTTCTCAAAGCTATCCTTTGAGGGAGGATTTTTTTTTTTTCCAGCTGAGGAAACTAAGGCATTAGAGGAGTTAAGTAACTTGTACAAGGTTCCACAGTTATGACGTGGCCGAGCATGGATCCGAGAGCAGGTCTGTCTGACCCGAACCACTTCTTACACTATTGCCCTTCAGGGGGATTCTTGTGTTCCCTCTCGCTGTGTCTCTCTCTGTCAAATAAATAAAATCTTTTTTTTAAGATTTTATTTATTTATTTGACGGAGAGAGAGAGAGAGTTAGCGAGAACAGAAACAAGCAGGGGGAGCAGCAAAGGGAGAGGGAGAAGCAGGCTTCCCGCTGAGCAGGGAGCCCGATGCGGGGCTCGATCCCAGGACCCTGGGATCATGACCTGAGCTGAAGGCGGACGCTTAACGGACTGAGCCACCCAGGTGCCCCCAAATAAATAAAATCTTTTAAAAAATAATAATAATAAAAATAAATAAATAAAAATACCAAAATATTGGGTGATAGGACTATGATTATTTTTCTCCTTTCTAGCTTTCTAGTTTTTCCAATATTCTTATGAGAAAATATTGATTTTATGAGTTAAAAGTATTCAAATAAACAGCTGCTAATGGTAGTTTCCAAATATAACTTCTTCCTGAATATGCAGTTTTCCCTGACTCGTTCTTTATTCACCCTCCCACAGCAGCCATATGCACAAGAATAACTTTTCCCATATTTGTTATGCATTAAATCATCAAACTCAAGGCCTGGCAGACCTGTGCTCAACACAGTTCTTTGGGGATAAAGGTCCCCAATTAATAAGCATTTGAGAACGGACGCATCTTTGTCAGTTGACGCTATTATGATATTGTGTAAATCGTGGCACACTGTGGTTAAAGGTTATGGTTAATAGTTAAAGTTAATTGTTATTGAGTCAATAAGAGATAACTCTGTCTCCCCAAAAGAGACTAATTAACTTGGGAAATCTCAGTAAGAGCAGATCAAAGAGGGAGCATGTTTATCTCATGACTTCCCATATCCAGCACAGGAAGTTCTTGAAGGGATTCAGGATCACAGTGGCAGGCACACATAGGTGCATAATAATGCACCTATGAGAGAGATAGCAGCCCACAAACTCTCATGGCCTAACTCACCTGAACCAACCTCTTTATTTTCTTCTAATTGACTGTTTTTCTTTTCCTTTTCCTTCTTTGCCTTTGCCTTTAACTGGTTTTGATTAGTGAGGAGTCCACTCACTGCACTGCTCATGCATCAGAAAGGGAGAGATTTTCTGTCTTCCTGGAAAAAGTGGTATTTACTCAGGACTCAGCCTGCCAGGCTCTTGAGACTCACAGCTGCCTCCTCTCTCCATGTCTCCTTGCAGAAGCTGCTGGGAGGCCTTGGGTGTGCACATGGACCAGATGAACCAGGGGTCTGGATTCAAAATTTTCCATACTTGGAATTTGGTGAGAATTACTGATTACTTAACTTGATATTGATTTTGCT
This sequence comes from Eumetopias jubatus, assembly GCF_037043125.1. NCBI lineage: Eukaryota > Metazoa > Chordata > Mammalia > Carnivora > Otariidae > Eumetopias > Eumetopias jubatus. The sequence continues at coordinate 69,577,575 of NW_028274823.1, read as the reverse complement.
TAAGATGAAAGCTCCTAAGCCCGTAGAGATCAAGGCTGAAAAGAAGTGTGATTATCTTAAGATAACGGAGAAAAGGGACAATAGGAGATTTCCTAGCTTCACCTCCTGGTGAAGTTGAAGAAATTAAAGCCCAAATAAATTAAACTCATTTTCTAAATGTATAGAACTGGTCAGTGGCAAAGGTAGGATGAGGACTCAGAAAGCCTGGTAATCCTGGGGTGTTCCTCTCTGCTCTGCGTCATGCAGCCCCTCCTGGGGGCATGCTGCCCCACAGCAATCCAAATACTCCTTTAAATCCCAAACGTGGGTGCATTAGAAACTGCACTCAAGAGAAAAGCAAGCTATGGTCTCAGAAGCATGAGCAGGGCTTGGCAGAACAATAACAGTCAAAATCAGATGGTCTCGCAGCATCCTGGGGCACAAGTACTTATGAAAATGCCTTTAGCAGAGGCGGAGCAAGATGGTGGAGGAGTAGGAGACCTAGATTTTGTCTGGTCTCAGGAATTCAGCTGAATAGGGATCAAACCATTCTGAACACCTACGAACTCAACAGGAGATCGAACAGGAGAGTAGCAACAACTCTCTGAACAGAGAAGCGACCACTTACTGGAAGGTAGGGCGTGTGGAGAAGTGAATCCGAGGCGATATTCGGGAGGATAGACAGCGGGGGAGGGGCCTCTGCCGGCCGCTTCTGGCAAGTGATAGAGCCGCGGAGCACAAAATCGGAACTTTTAGAAGTTGGCTTGGCGGAGGGACGTCGCTGCAGTGGCTAAGCGGGGGGTGGAATCCTCCCGGGACAGTGTGGTCTCAGGACTCTTGGGGTCACAGAGAGACCGGGGGTGCCTGAGTGCGCCAGAGCTCCCAGGTATCAGAGCAGGGAAGCCGGCTGCAGATACGGAGCAGAGTCGCGGGCTCTCAGCTCGGGATTGCCATAAACTGTGATCTGCGGCCCAGTCGGGGCACGGCTCCCCCAGCAGGGACCCAACAAGCAGCAGATCCGGGGAGACTCCCCTTCCTTCCCGGGGAGGAGCGGTGCGGGAACGCACTGCAGGGATCTGCTGGGTTTGGAGACTCTGCGCAGGATCGGGTGCCAGAGATAGCAATGCTCGATCACAGGCCTGGTGAGCACGGAGTGCGGCCGGAGACCAGGGACACGGAAATGACTGCTTTTCTCTGGGGGCACACTGAGGAGCGGAGCCCCGAGTTCTCAGCTCCTCCGAGTGGAGATTGGGAGGCCACCATTTCTGCCCTGGTCCTCCAAAGCTGTACCGAGAGCTTGCAGGGAACAAAAGCTCCTGAGAGCAAACCGGAGCAGCTTCCTTAGCCCGGACCGACAAGGGCGGGGCAATTCCGCCTCCGGCAAAGACATTTGGAAACCACAGCAACAGGCCCCTCCCCCAGAAGATCAACACAAACAGCCAGCAAGCCAAGACCAAGTTGATCGACCAAGGAGAATGGGAGAACTCCAGCGCTAGGGGAATACTGCACATAGAATTCATGGCTTTTTTTTTTTTTTTTTTACCATGATTCATTATTTCATCAAAGTTAATTTTTGTTGACTTTTTTTTATTTTTCTTTTTCCCTTTTTCAACCAACATCTTATAAATCCTTTTTAAAAAAAAATTTTTTTTTATTTTTCCTTTTGAGAGTCATATTTTATGCCTTCATAGTAGTTACCCTTATTTTTGGCATATATATATAAGTTGTTCTCTCTTTAAAATTTGGAGGTACAGTTTCTTCTAACAGATCAAAATATACCCTAAATCACTAGTGTATGGCTTTGTTCTAGTCTCCTGCCTGATCACATTCTCTCCCTTTTTCCTTTTTTTTTTTTCTTAAATCTTCTTTCTTTTTTCAAACAACTTATCTTACCAAGTCCTTTTATAAAATCTTTTATAATTTTCATCTTTACAGTCATCTTCCAACCCTTCATTGTATCAACCCTTATTTTGTACATATATGTCTTTCTTCCTTTAAAATTTTAGGAGGCACTTTTTTCTAACAGACCAAAATACGCCCAAAATCTAGTGTGTGGCACTGATCTATGCACTAGCCTGATCATATTTGATCATATTCTGCCTTTTTTGTATTGTTTTGTTTTTGTTTTTATCTTTTTTTTTTCTTTTTCTCTTTCTTCTTTCTTTCCCTTTCTTTTCCCCTGGTTTCAGGTCTTTTCTGATTTGTATACAGTATATTTGCTGGGGACGTTGTAAACCTGTTAGCATTTTGTTCTCTCATTCATCTATTCTCCTCTGGACAAAATGACAAGACGAAAGAAATCACCTCAGCAAAAAGAACAAGAGGTAGTACCGTCAGCCAGGGACCTACTCAATACGGACATTAGTACGATGTTGGACCTAGAGTTCAGAATCATGACTTTAAAGATACTAGCTGGGCTTGCAAAAAGCGTGGAAGTTATTAGAGAAACCCTTTCTGGAGAAATAAAAGAACTAAAATCTAACCAAATCGAAATCAAAAAGGCTATTGATGAAGTGCAATAAAAAATGGGGGCACTAAATGCTAGGATAAATGAGGCAGAAGAGAGAATCAGCGATATAGAAGACCAAATGATGGAAAATAAAGAGGCTGAGAAAAAGAGAAAGAAACAACTACAGGATCACAAGGGCAGAATTCGAGAGATAAGTGATACCATAAGATGAAACAACATTAGAATAATTGGGATCCCAGAAGAAGAAGAAAGAGAGAGAGGGGCAGAAGGTATATTGGAGCAAATTATAGAAGAGAACTTCCCTAATGTGAGGAAGGAAACAGGTATTAAAATCCAGGAGGCACAGAGAACCCCTCTCAAAATCAATAATAATAGGTCAACACCCCGACATCTAATAGTAAAACTTACGAGTCTCAGAGACAAAGAGAAAATCCTGAAAGCAGCTCGGAAGAAGAGATATGTAACCTACAATGGTAGAAACATTAGATTGGCAACAGACCTATCCACAGAGACCTGGCAGGCCAGAAAGGACTGGCAAGATATCTTCAGAGCACTAAACGAGAAAAATATGCAGCCAAGAATACTATATCCAGCTAGGCTATCATTGAAAATAGAAGGAGAGATAAAAAGCTTCCAGAACAAACAAAAACTAAAGGAATTTGCAAACACGAAACCAGCCCTCCAAGAAATATTGAGAGGGGTCCTCTAAGCAAAGAGAGAACCTAAAAGCAGCAAAGAGCAGAAACGAACACAGACAACAGACAGTTAACAGTCACCTTACAGGTAATACAATGGCACTAAATTCATACCTTTCAATAGTTACCCTGAATGTAAATGGGCTCAATGCCCCAATCAAAAGACACAGGCTATCAGATTGGATTAAAAAACAAGACCCATCAATATGCTGTCTGCAAGAGACTCATTTTAGACCCAAAGACACCCCCAGATTGAAAGTGAGGGGGTGGAAAACCATTTACCATGCTAATAGACACCAAAAGAAAGCTGGGGTGGCAATCCTGATATCAGACAAACTAGATTTTAAAACAAAGACTGTAATAAGAGATGAGGAAGGACACTATATCCTACTTAAAGGGTCTATCCAACAAGAAGATCTAACAATTGTAAATATCTATGCCCCGAACATGGGAGCAGCGAATTATATAAGGCGATTAATAACAAAAGCAAAGAAACACATTGACAACAATACAATAATAGTGGGGGACTTTAACACCCCTCTGACTGAAATGGACAGATCATCTAAGCAAAAGATCAACAAGGAAATAAAGACTTTAAATGACACACTGGACCAAATGGACTTCACAGACATATTCAGAACATTCCATCCCAAAGCAAAGGAATACACATTCTTCTCTAGTGCCCATGGAACATTCTCCAGAATTGATCACATCCTAGGGCACAAATCAGGTCTCAATCGGTACCAAAATGTTGGGATCATTCCCTGCATATTTTCAGACCACAATGCTTTGAAACTAGAACTCAACCACAAGAGGAAAGTCGGAAAGAACTCAAATACATGGAGGCTAAAGAGCATCCTACTAAAGAATGAATGGGTCAACCAAGAAATTAAAGAAGAATTAAAAAATTCATGGAAACCAATGAAAATGAAAACACAACTGTTCAAAATCCTTGGGATACAGCAAAGGCAGTCCTGAGAGGAAAGTCTATAGCAATACAAGCCTTTCTCAAGAAACAAGAAAGGTCTCAAATACACAACCTAACCCTACACCTAAAGGAGCTGGAGAAAGAACAGCAAATAAAGCCTAAACCCAGCAGGAGAAGAGAAATCATAAAGGTCAGAGCAGAAATCAATGAAATAGAAACCCAAAGAACAGTAGAACAGATCAACGAAACTAGGAGCTGGTTCTTTGAAAGAATTAACAAGATTGATAAACCCCTGTCCAGACTGATCAAAAAGAAAAGAGAAATGACCCAAATCAACAAAATCATGAATGAAAGAGGAGAGATCACAACCAACACCAAAGAAATACAAACAATTATAAGAACATATTATGAGCAACTCTATGCCAGCAAATTAGATAACCTGGAAGAAATGGGTGCATTCCTAGAGATGTATCAACTACCAAAATTGAACCAGGAAGAAATAGAAAACCTGAACAGACCTATAACCACTAAGGAAATTAAAACAGTCATCAAAAATCTCCCAAGAAACAAAAGCCCAGGGCCAGATGGCTTCCCAGGGGAATTCTATCAGACATTTCAAGAATTAATACCTATTCTCCTGAAACTGTTCCAAAAAATAGAAATGGAAGGAAAACTTCCAAACTCATTTTATGAGGCCAGCATTACCTTGATCCCAAAACCAGACAAAGACCCCATCAAAAAAGAGAATTACAGACCGATATCCTTGATGAACATGGATGCAAAAATTCTCACCAAAATACCAGCCAATAGGATCCAACAGTACATTAAAAGGATTATTCACCACGACCAAGTGGGATTTATCCCTGGGCTGCAAGGCTGGTTCAACATCCGCAAATCAATCAACGTGATACACTACATTAACAAAAGAAAGAACAAGAATCATATGATCCTCTCAATAGATGCAGAAAAAGCATTTGACAAAGTACAGCATCCTTTCTTGATCAAAACTCTTCAGAGTATAGGGATAGAGAGTACATACCTCAATATCATAAAAGCCATCTATGAAAAACCTATAGCGAATATCATTCTCAATGGGGAAAGCCTGAGAGCTTTTCCCCTAAGGTCAGGAACGCGGCAGGGATGTCCACTCTCACCACTGCTATTCAACGTAGTATTAGAAGTCCTAGCCACAGCAATTAGACAACAAAAAGAAATCAAAGGCATCCAAATCGGCAAAGAGGAAGTCAAACTCTCACTCTTTGCAGATGATATGATACTGTATGTGGAAAACCCAAAAGACTCCACCCCAAAACTGCTAGAACTCATACAGGAATTCAGTAAAGTTACAGGATATAAAATCAATGCACAGAAATCAGTGGCATTCCTATACACCAACAACAAGACAGAAGAGACACAAATCAAGGAGTCGATCCCATTTACAATTGCACCCAAAACCATTAGATACCTAGGAATAAATCTAACCAAAGAGGCAAAGGATCTGTACTCAGAAAACTATAAAATACTCAGGAAAGAAATTGAAGAAGACACAAAGAAATGGAAAAACGTTCCATGCTCATGGATTGGGAGAATCAACATTGTGAAGATGTCAATGCTACCTAGAGCAATCTACACATTCAATGCAATCCCCATCAAAATACCATCCACTTTTTTCAAAGAAATGGAACAAATAATCCTAAAATTTGTATGGAACCAGAAGAGACCCAGAATAGCCAGAGGAATACTGAAAAAGAAAAGCAAAGCTGGCGGCATCACAATTCCGGACTTCCAGCTCTATTACAAAGCTGTCATCATCAAGACAGCATGGTACTGGCACAAAAACAGACACATCGATCAATGGAACAGAATAGAGAGCCCAGAAATGGACCCTCAACTCTATGGTCAACTTATCTTTGACAAAGCAGGAAAGAATGTCCAATGGAAAAGAGACAGTCTCTTCAACAAATGGAGTTGGGAAAATTGGACAGCCACATGCAGAAGAATGAAACTGGACCATTTCCTTACACCACACACAAAAATAGACTCCAAATGGTTGAAAGACCTAAACGTGAGACAGGAGTCCATCAAAATCCTCAAGGAGAACACAGGTAGCAACCTTTTCGTCCTTAGCCGCAGCAACTTCTTCCTAGAAACATCGCCAAAGGCACGGGAAGCCAGGGCAAAAATGAACTATTGGGATTTCATCAAGATACAAAGCTTTTGCACAGCAAAAGAAACAGTCCACAAAACCAAAAGACAACCGACAGAATGGGAGAAAATATTTGCAAATGACATATCAGATAAAGGGCTAGTATCCAAAATCTATAAAGAACTTATCAAACTCAACACCCAAAGAACAAATAATCCAATCAAGAAATGGGCAGAAGACATGAACAGACATTTCTGCAAAGAAGACATCCAAATGGCCAACAGGCACATGAAAAAGTGCTCAACATCGCTCGGCATCAGGGAAATCCAAATCAAAACCTCAATGAGATACCACCTCACACCCATCAGAATGGCTAAAATTAACAAGTCAGGGAACGACAGATGTTGGCGGGGATGTGGAGAAAGGGGAACCCTCCTACACTGTTGGTGGGAATGCAAGCTGGTGCAACCCCTCTGGAAAACAGTATGGAGGTTCCTCAAACAGTTGAAATTAGAGCTACCGTTCGATCCAGCAGTTGCACTACTGGGTATTTACCACAAAGATACAAATGTAGGGACCCGAAGGGGTACGTGTACCCCAATGTTTATAGCAGCAATGTCCACCATAGCCAAACTGTGGAAAGAGCCAAGATGCCCATCGACAGATGAATGGATAAAGAAGAGGTGGTATATATACACAATGGAATATTATGCAGCCATCAAAAGGAACGAGATCTTGCCATTTGCAACGATGTGGATGGAACTGGAGGGTGTTATGCTGAGTGAAATAAGTCAATCAGAGAAAGACATGTATCACATGACCTCACTGATATGAGGAATTCTTAATCTCAGGAAACAAACTGAGTGTTACTGGAGTGGTTGGGGGTGGGAGGGATGGGGTGGCTGGGTGATAGACATTGGGGAGGGTATGTGCTACGGTGAGCGCTGTGAATTGTGCAAGACTGTTGAATCACAGTTCTGTACTTCTGAAACAAATAACGCAACATATTTTAAGAAAAAAGAAAAAGAAGAAGATAACAGGAGAGGAAGAAAAGGGGAGTATGTCAGAGAGGGAGACGAACCATGAGAGATGATGGACTCTGAAAAACAAACTGAGGGTTCTAGAGGGGAGGGGGGTAGGGGGATGGGTTAGCCTGGTGATGGGTATTGAGGAGGGCACGTCCTGCATGGAGCACTGGGTGTTATGAACAAACAATGAATCATGGAACACTGCACCAAAAACTAATGATGTAATATATGGTGATTAACATAACAATAAAAAAATTAAAAAAAAAAAGAAAAGAAAGAAAATGCCTTTAGGGAGGGAGAGGAGCAGCATGGGGAGTAAAACCAGCCATTCTGTAAGCCAATTCTACTGCTTTGGGAAATGGGTGCTTAACAGATTGTTGAGAGTAATTTCAGCTCTGTGTAGAATACTGCTACTCATAATCACAGTAGCAATGGTGATATTTTTAAGATTTTATTTATTTATTTTGAGAGAGAGAGAGACCTCACACATGATGGGGGGAGGGGCAGAGGGAGAGGGAGAAGCAGGCTTCCTGCTGAGCAGGGAGCCCAACGCGGGGCTCGATCCCAGGACCCCAAGATCATGACCAGAGCTGAAGGCAGATGCTTAACCCGACTGAGCCACCCACGTGCCCCAGTGATACTTTTAATATAAGGTTTTTAAAGTGCTTCATAGACTCCGTGCTCTATATCAATCCATTTGTCCAAATGCAGCTGAAATCTGTCTCTTTTGCTGGAAAAAGAAATATGGAAAGAACAGATGGAAACAACAGAAATATCCAAATTCCATCCATCCAGCTGTCTGGACACTCCCAATTTTCACCCAATTCTCAGCGTGTACTCTCTCCGCAAAGGAAGAAGATTCAATGAGGGGTTTAGGCAACATCCTCTGTCACCCATTTCAATAGTCAGACCCTCACTGAAATAATATAGGTGACAAGCCCACCTTTTATTCCCAGGATTCCTGGCTGCTAGGCTAGTTGTATTCTCCACCTGCATGATAATATATACGATCTGCCTCTCTTCATCCAGGACAGACATGCTCGATGGACTGCACCAGCCCTGGCAGCCTCAGAGTTTTTCCTTTCCCACATGAATCCACTTGGAAGGCCCCCAAATAAACATACCTTCCCGGGTTCACATACTTGTGCAACTCCTTCCACCTGCCACCCACATTTTCTCTGGGACTTGCTTTGACCCATGAACCTTAACAACCATGGTGAAAACACGCTTGGTAAGCCCTTGCACACTAGAGCATTCTCTCTTGGCACATTCACTCCTGGAAGTCAGTCGCCATGTTGTAAAGAAACTCGGGCTAGACACTGAAGATGAGAGGAGACAAGGAGAGAGACCCGGGATTTTTTTAGAGAGTCCACCCCAGTCGAGCTCCCAGCTGCGTGTGACCTCGGCAGAATATTTGCCCCATGAGCCCAGTCAACCCACAGGATCACAAGAAGGAATAAACAGCTGTTGTTTTAAGCCGCTAAGCCAGGTGATGGGGTGGCTTGTTATACAGAAATAGATCATTAAATTAGTACATCCCTACTGGGGGTTTTAAAGGCCCCTCTCTATCTTCTATATAAGAGCAGAAATGGAAAGGGGAAATTCAGGCTTAAAATACACCCACTGATTAATGGTTCTACCATTAACTCATGCAGAGTTCTTTACTTAGCAAGTTAGTCCTTTTGTTTCTCTCTCTACTTAATAAGGATAATAGCAACCAATCCAATACATGCTCCCCATGGGAGGTATGAGGTTAGAAGAGATGTATTTATTTGTTCATTCATAACACAATTTGATTAGGAGAAGATTTAGACAGATTGCAGTAATAGGTAAAATATTTTACATGCTCGACAAGTGAATGTGGTTCATAAATTTCAGATATTATGATATTTACCAACACATTTTCTCCTCTTATAAACCCGTTCTGTTTCCTGATCTCTTTTACCAACATTTGTATAAGAAAATTTTGGACTGTTTTATCTAAATAACTCCTTATCTAAACAATAATTGATTTCCTTCCACTTTTTCCCTTTTGAAATAGAAACACCTGACTTTCAACAACACCTGATCGATTTTGAGGATAAAGATGAGGTGGTTTCAGTTAGGGGCCTTGGTGACTGGGGACACGGGAGAGTGTCTAACTCTGGATGAGCTCTCAGCAACACAAGAGCCGGTCTTAACCATTATTGAAGATTGTTACAAAGGCAATAACTATTCATCCAATGGCCCCACCCTCATTCTCATCCCTTATATCCCGAAATAAAATGGCAAAGGAAGTAAATTTTGTAGATCAAATAAATGCGTTGAAAATCCACTTATCTCTGTCTGGTTTAGAGCAGTAATGAGCAACAAGAGCCTCTGTACAGCCCTTCTAGCTTCATGGTCTGGCCTGAGATTTCATTACAGAATAACAAGTAGGAAGATGAGGGAGAGCTAAGAAGATCAAAGCAGAGGGAGAAGTTTGGGGTTCTCGATGACTTGGTATATGTGTGATTTTTCTGTATGTTTACCAATAAAACATTTGCTAAATAAATAAAGCAAGCCAAACCCGTTCCATTGATCCTACTATGGGTGATGATGTTTTAGGTATCAGTGTTCTAAGTTCCTAACAAATACCTCTTTAGACACTTGAGCACACTCAAAATGGAATTGAAACCTGGCTGGCCAGGTCTGCTGTATTCTAAATCCATGACAAGTAATGGTAGGCAGGCTTCCTGATTTCCATGGTAAAATGTCAGTTTTGATATTTGCTCCTGAAGCACATGACTCTCTCTTCCACCAGCCACGTACAATACGGTACTTGTCTTAAGTTAACCCCTAACCAGTGATTATCTAGAATGTATCAAGGTGTGACTGATGCACATGCTGCTCCCGAAAGCTTCTGTGCTAAGGGATATTCTCGAATGTCTAAGTTCCTTTTGTGCTTTAAGCTGAAACACTCCAAAGCAGTAAGCTTGGACTATCAGAACCCATGCCCCTGTGGGAAGGCTTTCCACAGTGACAGCCACCATATGCCACATTAACGTCACACCTCCAGCTGTTTGAGAGGAAACGTTAGAAACAGTTCTGTGAAGACGGAGCCTGTTTCTGCAAAGCCAGGCAAAGATGTAAAATAGTCCCATTGCCATTTTTAGTACATTTCCTCCCCAGTTCAACCAAATCCTAACCAGAAACCCCTCTACTAATGTGAGAGAACACTGTCTTGGGAAAGGAAATTCAGGCACTTGGTATGATCACTGCATCTTCTCCCTTTGGGGACCTCCCTGGGATGCCAAATCATAATAATGCTGTTGTGGTATTTTGTTTTGTTTTTTTTTTTTTTAAGATTTTATTTATTTGTTTGACAGAGAAAGCAAGAGGGTACAAGCAGGGGGAACAGCAGAGGGAGAGGGAGAAGCAAGCTCCCTGCTGAGCAAGGAGCCCAATGTGGGACTCAATCCCAGGACCCCGGTACCATGACCTGAGCCAAAGGCAGACGTTTAACCAACTGAGCCACCCAGGCACCCTGCTTGTGGTGTTTTGAAGAATAAAGAGACGCAGGAGATTTGGATGTTTAATGATATCAAGGTAACACACATGAGAGGTGTTTTCACCAATGGGATCAGAAATAGCCAGTCATTGACTGCTACCCCAGTAGCTCTCCCCTCACTAGGGATGTCCTGGCACCTCTATCCCTCATCAACCAGCTAAACCACGGGGGGCCCTGGCAACGTTGCACACATCTGACCAAGACTGCTGCTGACTTGGGGCCCCTGGGTGGCTCAGTGGTTAAGCGACTGCCTCCAGCTCAGGGCGTGATCACAGGGTCCTGGGATCGAGCCCCGCATTGGGCTCCCTGCTCTGTGGGAAGCCTGCTTCCCCCTCTCCCACTCCCCCTGCTTGTGTTCCCTCTCTCGCTGTGTCTCTCTCTGTCAAATAAATAAATAAAATCTTAAAAAAAAAAAAAAGATGTCCACATCCTACACTTCAGATCCTGTGATGTTGTGGGTTACACGGCAAAGTAGAATTGAGGCTGCAGATGGAATTAAAATTGCTAATCCACAGACCTTGACAGGGGGAGATTACCCCGGACTCTCCAAGTGGGCCCCATATAATAAGGGTCCTTAAGTGGGGAAGAAGAGGTAGAATAGTCAGTGTTAGCGGGATGCCCTCTAAGAAAGACTTGACCAGCCATTGCTGGCTTTGACGGTGATGAAGGATCGGGAGTCAAGGACTGGAGGAGGGCTCGAGAGCTGGAGGAGGCAAGAACACGGCTCCCCTAAAGCCTCCAGGAAGGAACGCAGGCCTACCATCCCCTTGATTTAGTCCAGTGAGACCCATTTCAGATCGCTCACTTCCACAACTGTAAGGTAAGAAATCTGTTGTTTTAAGCCACGAAATTGGTAGTAATTTGCTACAGTAGTGAATGGAAACTCACGGAATGAGTCAAATTTGAAGTATCTGTGGGACATTCAGGAGAAGAATGAATGGAAATGTGATACTCTGCTCTGGAATGTGTCCTCCTTTTGGACGACAAGCATCAGGTTAGAAAGCAACATCAGGTTCCCGACCATGTGCCTCCTCCACATGTGGACTGTGTCCCTTCAGGATGCGGTTGTGCTGTTAGGACTGCACAGGGGAAACTGGTTGGCTGAGCTGGGCTGATAAACAAGGATTCTAAAAATGGCTCTAGATTCACAAAGCTGAGTGTGCTTGTCTGAAGCAAGAACTTCTTGCATGAAAGGAGTCAAGGGACAGACACCCTCACAGCGCGATCCCTGACTTCCACACAAATCTTACTTTGTCGTCTCACTCCACTCACCAAACCACCTTCAGAGGCTCAGTTCCACCTTCCTCTCCGGAGGGGGCTGGCCTGGGCTCTCCCAGTGGTGGCCAGCCCCTAGCAGTCCCAGCTGCTCAAGCAGCAGCATCTCTACTCCAGGGTCAGCCTGTGCAACGGCTGGAGTAATTCATACTGTTTTGCTCTTCTTTCATTAAAATGAGTGGAAATGAAAAATAATGTGCTATTATCCATCAAAAGCATACGGCTCACAAAAATTAGTAGGGCCGAAGATGAGAGCCATTAGGGGCCAATCGTAAGTTAATCACCTAGGCAGCCTGCTGTGAGAGAGATGAACAGAGCTTGCCAACGAGACCAGTCAGAGTGGACATTTACTGAGCACTTCACATTCACAACCCCACCAGACCACTGAGGTAGGTGCCAGGTTTATCCCCTTTATAGATTCTAAAGTTTAGACACAGAAAGTTTAACTTGTTAAGGAATCTCAACCAGTTAAGTGGCAGAGCCAGGATTCAAGCCCAAAGAGCCTGACTCTGGAGCCCAGCCCTCTCCTCCCCTGCCCTCCCATCACACTACGCCTTCCCTGATGTCAGGGGCCTCTCTGACCTCATCCTTTCCCTGACCCCCTCTCCTCCTCTGGGTCATCTCCTGCTCCTTTCCCAGGACTACTTTGGTCCTGTCCAAACTGGCCTCCAGGACATGCCAGACACTTGCTCTGCCTCAGGTCCTTTGCACCTGCTGTTCCCTTTAGAAAACTTTTCTCCCAGATACTCATTCTCTCACCTCCTTCAGGTCTTATAAACATCTCCATGAAGTACTCCCTGACCTCCTCTAAAAGGACTGGGTGGTCTGTCAATGTATCCTGGGAAGGCCTATCCTGGATACGGGAGGCAAACAGGGGCTGGTTGAAGGGAAACTTCCAGGTCCCTCTGAGCTGGGATCAGGCTGCCCATGGAGGCCAGTGAGGGCGAGCTGGGTTTTAGTACTTCTGGACACAGGCTGATGGCCAGGAATTTTAGTTGCTCTCTGCACAGTAACCCAGTGCATTGCGGTTGAATGTTTGGTGGATACGAAAAGTCAAAGTCTGGCCTCAGAAGCACCATGGGGAACGAGGTGGATAGGCCCCTCCTTCACTAGGTGACCAGGAGCCCTTCACCCTTGAGGCTTAAGGGTGGAAGCAGGACAACATCTGGGCTCCCAGAATGGTCCTGTCATCAGGGCCACATTCCCTGGTGTAAGGGCCACGTCCTGGTGGCATGATGATAAGGCTGACCCCAAATTCATATACCACATAGGCATCCCCTAGCCCTCAGAGATGGGGAACTCTGAGCCTTGCTGGCCTTCCTTGTTAAGCTGGTGGGGCTCGTGGCACCTTCTAATCCCTTCCATGGCCATTATAGATCTTGGACATTTACCCCACATGTGCACATGTATTCTCATTCAGGATTCAAATAGCCTGGGGAGAAAAGCAGTACTTTCACACATAAGGAAACCGAGGCTCAGATCTACTGACCTACACATCATCACACACTAAGTGCTTCTCTGGGCCTCGACTTTTGGCTCCAAGAACAGTGTTCCTGTCAGGGACACACATGGGCCACCAGCACACGATCCATTACAGACCCAGAGTCAGAGTGCTTGTATCAGACTCTGACCCCAAAATTCTCAAAACCCCATATTCAATAAGCATTTCATGTTGATTAGGGAAGACTCCCCAAACGCCTCTGGGGGCACGCCATGATGCTTCCCAACCAGCCTGCTTTTGACGTAGCTAAACTTTTATTCACTTCCAGTGACCTTCTTAGTAGAAAAGGCAAGTGCAGTTATATCCATAGGTCAGAATTTATTTCATACCACCTCGTTTATAGCATTTTCAAGGACAACGTTCTGCTCAACAGCATTTACACTTGAAAACAGAGAAGCACAACTTGGTAAGGCACCGGGTTACGACAGTCTGGGGAGAAGACCTTGCCTTCATTTTGGCTTGTGCAATACCTGGGTGGTTTCTCCTGAATTCTGTCAAGCACAGAGAACAATATTACAAAAGGTTCATTTCCACATACATGGTAAAAAGTGATAAAACAGGTGGGAAGTATATTGTATTTTTCAATTATGACTTGCCTACACTGTAGGAGTTAAGCTAAAGCGGCATTCTCTAAAGCACAACTCATAAAATCTCTGCAATACCAAGCTGCAAGTTTAACAGTGTTTGAGCTTTGAAGTGAACCAACTTTATGTTTAACTCAAGCACATACTTTTAAGAACTTTTCTGCTCAATCACACAAAGAAAGAAAAATGGAGGAAAACCTGAAGTACAATTAATCATACATACTTTACTATTCTATAAACTGCAGCAACATGTTAAAAATGGTTGTGTTTAAATGTCAACCCTCTAGATTTTTAGTGGGTTGTATCCAGTTGGGTTAAAAATAAACCACTTGAGGAAAGCTCTCAGAACTGGGCCACACAGGCGCACTCCCCTGCCAGGTTACCATCAGTGGCCCCCAGGCAGAGGGGGCCACGGCCCCCACCCCAGGGGGACCAAGAACAGCCCCATTTGCTGTTGCATGCATAAAATTTCTTTCAAGTCTTGTGTTCTATCTTAAAAATTACTTTGCACTGTACTCCATGACATTTGCTGAAATATAAAAATACTGGTTAAAATTACTCACCAAGTAAGTCTCCCACCACTCCCACCTCTGCACCCCAGAGAAGGTGGAGCCCAGCCTGGGACGCTGGCTCCCCACAAACAGGTGAGCCAGGCAGGCTTTGAGTCTGTTCGGAGCATTTCCACAAATGATGTAGTTTTATTCACTCAGGCTATGTAACTAAATGCTTCGGGAAACTATGACTGATACCAATTTCAATAATGAAAAATAGTGAACAATCCATGTATTTTAGTTTTAAAACAAAGAAATCAGTTAATTTTATTTACTGACACAAATCAAAGAAGCCCCTAAACCAATCTTTTACTTCTTCTATATGAAAACATAAATTTGCTTTTTTAAATACAAAAAAGACAATGCAAGACCCACAGAAAGACAAGACTTTTCCATCCACCAGCTCTACAGAAGTTTCCGTAGTTATTGAATTGATTTTGGTAAATCTGCTTCACCCACCGCAACCAGACATTATAATTTGTGGGGTAGGCTACCTTTTGGCATCTCAGAAGCATAACCATCACAAAGTAAACAAACCTACTCTTCTGATACTCAACTTTTTTTCTCAAGATGAAGCCCTAAAAACTGCCACCTTGAAGAACACAAATGTTTCACAAGCATATGGTTTTCTGGCTGTCCCCCCACAAGGATGCAGCTGAGAGGGGGAGCTGGGGTCCATACGCACACCCCGCTCCTGGCAGCCACAGCAGGCTGCCCCCGTAAGCCCTCCGACTCACAGCCCTGCTCTCTGCTGCCCTTTCCTTCAAAGGCATCTGTGGCTTTAACCGGTGGTTTAACAGGCTTCAAGAGACATTCAGTTTAAAACAGGTTTTAAGAAATGTTCGTGTTTTAAGATGGTCTCAAAACTGTGTCAAAATATACTTAAAATTCTATCGGAGTAGGATATAATCAAAAAGAGATCTGTTCAAAAAAGTAACAAAAGGAGGAAGCTGAGTTCCCCTCACATGTTTTTGTGGTCATGCTTTATCTCATTAACTGTTTAAAAGTCTGAATCAGCAGCAAATACAGCCATATACGTGCGTGCGTGTGTGTGTGTGCACGTGCGTGTGTGTGTGTGTGTCCATTTTGGCTGACTTAAGGGGAAAAAAGTAGATTTTGTCTCCTACAGTCGTTGGCTGCAGGCCTTTCAAGAGTATCCAGGTCCCTGCAGATGGTTTAGTTTATTTAGTTAGTACGGAAGTTTTAAAACAATTCCAATAGGTGCTCCCTAGTGTTCTAACTACCAGGGTTTAGGCAGTTTGGTGCACACATACGAACAGCAAACACCACATTCTGATCTCAACATGAATCGCTCCCTAAAGAAAATACAAGAGCTTCGGCGCCTGGGTGGCTCAGTTGGTTGGGTGACTGCCTTCGGCTCAGGTCATGGTCCTGGAGTCCCGGGATCGAGTCCCACATCGGGCTCCCTGCTCGGCAGGGAGTCTGCTTCTCCCTCTGACCCTCCCTCCTCTCATGTGCTCTCTCTCTCATTCTCTCTCTCAAATAAATAAATAAAAAATCTAAAAAAAAAAAAAAAGAAAAGAAAGTACAAGAGCTTCTAACACTTGCTTTACTCCACATGGCATGTTGGCCCTGTTTATATGATGTCAACACAACTGGTCAAAGAATGAAAAATCCCAATAAACTATGTTTTCTTTTTGGTGTACCCAGGGCCACAGGGTTAGCAGGATGTGCTTTGCTGGTTGATTTTAGATCTTAAGCAAGCAGGTATTAGCATATGACAAAAGTGACTGGTTTGAGGTGTTGTAGGCAGAGGTCTCTCATTTTTTTCTCAGATTTTAGTCCTTTGAAAAGTTTTTTAAAAGTGTGTGGAGTCTTTGGGCTAAGAGTGATTCTCACCATAGCTGCCCAGGCGACATAACGCACTTGCAGGAAGGAGCCCTTAATCAAGGCAGGGTTAACCACACCATTTCTTCTTTTGTTCTTCTGTACATTATAATGTAGAAAAAAAAATTTAATTCTTGACACACAGATCCGAGGTGTCTTTTTCATATTAGATATAAATTAATCCAGAGGTCCAGAGCTCTACATTTCCAGAGTTATGAAAAATGCTCCACTGACTTCAAAAATATCTTGCATAATTAATAACCAGCTCGCCCCTAAGTTCAAACAAACAAGAATATCCAAGGCAAGAAAGAAGACGTAAACTGAGAGCTGGACCTATGACACACACACGCTCTCTACACAGGTTCGGCACGATGAGAGGACTCATTCAGCTAATATATCTCCTACTGCGGGTTCCCGGCTGGCATCATACGAAACAGCAATACTTCTTCCACCAGGACTTGGAGAGGTTTTTCATTTTGTCTGGAGTCCTGCTTTTGGACTTCTTTGGCTGTTGCTGAGTGTCCGAGTACTGAATGCCCGCAACGATGGCCGCATCAAAGACCTCTTTGAGGTTTTTCTGAGTCAAGGCTGAACACTCAATGTAGGAGGCGGCTTTGATTTCCTCGGCACACAGCTTGGCCGCCTCTTCGGGCACGGGCTTCTCTTTGCATTTGTCCAGCTCGATAAGGACCTTGACGTCTTCTCTGAGATCCGACTGAGTTCCAACGAGGATGATGGGGGCTTTGGGACAGTGGCAGCGAATCTCTGGCACCCACTTCTCGCTGACGTTCTGGAAAGAGGAGGGGCTCACCACGCTGAAGCACAGAAGGAAGATGTCCGTGTTGGTTTAGCAGAGAGGCCCGAGTTTGTCAAACTCATCCTGCAACCAATTAAAGCACCCGAAAGTTAGCCTCTCAATCGATTCTCATCAGCAAAAAGACCATTTTACCATTTTTTTCCTTGAAAGGGTCTGGCAGGTCCGGTTATGGAAGGGCCAGTGCCTCGGAAAGCGATCCCTCCGCTTGCCAGCCCCAGGAAACCTGCCCAGTGCATTCAATGTTCATCAGTGTTCACGGCCCTCTGGCAACTCACCATAGGAAAAGTACTTACAGTGGGTGAATGGCAGGAAGCAAATTTACTTTCTCCAGCCTTCAGCCTACAGTACCCCAGATTTACTCTTTCAACTCTGGTACTTAGCTACACTTCTAGAATCAGGGTTAGCAGCCCATGGATCCCCAAGTCTCCGATCTGACCCCAGGGAACCCCAGTCTAACCCAGCTCCTCTCTTGAAGAATCCAGCCCTGCCCATTCTCGACAGCTGTGAGTGATGCCCACCTGGTCCCATCTGTGCTGCACACATTCAGGGCATGCACAGAGCACAGAGTAATGTCAATCAGACACAAGGACAGACCCAGAACTGGAGCTGAGGACCTCTGAGAGGCCACTCTCCTTAGCAATTCAGAGAGCCTATGCCTCTCAAAGTCACTTACAACAATGTGACTTACAATGTCACACTGGTTAATACATTCTCATTCTTGATTGATATACCTCTTTCTTCTTGCTTGATCTCTTTTTCTCCCTCCTTTCTTCCTTTTCAAACTTCCTTTCCCCTTCCCTTTTCCCTGCAAATACCAGGGACCTCCATGCAGCTTTGAGAAGATAACCAAGCATCATCCTGCTGAATACCTGCCAGAGTCATCCACTTGGCAGAAATGCGTGTTGGCCACCAGGCACTGTGCAGGGCCAGGGGAGTCAGCTGGGAACAGACAGACCTGGCCTCAGCCCTTGTAGAGATGGCCTCCAAACCAGCATTTCTTCATAGTCCCCTGCAGTGCCCTATTCAATGAACTGAAAGCTTTCACTCAACTCTCTCATAGGAAAATATTTACAACATCTCATTCCTATTTAAAATTTCTATCTGTAGGGGCACCTAGCTGGCTCAGTCAGAAGACATACTACTCTTTTTAATTTTTTTATTGTTATGTTAATCACCATATATTACATCATTAGTTTTTGGTGCAGTGTTCCATGATTCATTGTTTGTTCATAACACCCAGTGCTCCATGCAGGACGTGCCCTCCTCAATACCCATCACCAGGCTAACCCATCCCCCTACCCCCTCCTCCCCAAGAACCCTCAGTTTGTTTTTCAGAGTCCATCATCTCTCATGGTTCGTCTCCCCCTCTGACATACTCTTTTCTTCCTCTCCTGTTATCTTCTTCTTTTTCTTTTTTCTTAAAATGTTGCGTTATTTGTTTCAGAAGTACAGATCTGTGATTCAACAGTCTTGCACAATTCACAGCGCTCACCGTAGCACATACCCTCCCCAATGTCTATCACCCAGCCACCCCATCCCTCCCACCCCCAACCACTCCAGTAACACTCAGTTTGTTTCCTGAGATTAAGAATTCCTCATATCAGTGAGGTCATGTGATACATGTCTTTCTCTGATTGACTTATTTCACTCAGCATAACACCCTCCAGTTCTATCCACGTCGTTGCAAATGGCAAGATCTCATTCCTTTTGATGGCTGCATAATATTCCATTGTGTATATATACCACCTCTTCTTTATCCATTCATCTGTCGATGGGCATCTTGGCTCTTTCCACAGTTTGGCTATGGTGGACATTGCTGCTATAAACATTGGGGTACACGTACCCCTTCGGGTCCCTACATTTGTGTCTTTGTGGTAAATACCCAGTAGTGCAATTGCTGGATCGAACGGTAGCTCTAATTTCAACTGTTTGAGGAACCTCCATACTGTTTTCCAGAGGGGTTGCACCAGCTTGCATTCCCACCAACAGTGTAGGAGGGTTCCCCTTTCTCCACATCCCCGCCAACATCTGTCGTTCCCTGACTTGTTAATTTTAGCCATTCTGACGGGTGTGAGGTGGTATCTCATTGAGGTTTTGATTTGGATTTCCCTGATGCCGAGCGATGTTGAGCACTTTTTCATGTGCCTGTTGGCCATTTGGATGTCTTCTTTGCAGAAATGTCTGTTCATGTCTTCTGCCCATTTCTTGATTGGATTATTTGTTCTTTGGGTATTGAGTTTGAGAAGTTCTTTATAGATTTTGGATACTAGCCCTTTATCTGATATGTCATTTGCAAATATTTTCTCCCATTCTGTCGGTTGTCTTTTGGTTTTGTGGACTGTTTCTTTTGCTGTGCAAAAGCTTTTTATCTTGATGAAATCCCAATAGTTCATTTTTGCCCTGGCTTCCCGTGCCTTTGGCGATGTTTCTAGGAAGAAGTTGCTGTGGCTAAGGTCGAAAAGGTTGCTACCTGTGTTCTCCTTGAGAATTTTGATGGACTCCTGTCTCACGTTTAGGTCTTTCAACCATTTGGAGTCTATTTTTGTGTGTGGTGTAAGGAAATGGTCCAGTTTCATTCTTCTGCATGTGGCTGTCCAATTTTCCCAACACCATTTGTTGAAGAGACTGTCTTTTTGCCATTGGACATTCTTTCCTGCTTTGTCAAAAATAAGTTGACCATGGAGTTGAGGGTCCATTTCGGGGCTCTCGATTCTGTTCCATTGATCTATGTGTCTGTTTTTGTGCCAGTACCATACTGTCTTGACGATAAGACATACTACTCTTGATCTTGAGGCCTGTGAGTTCAAGCCCCACATGGGGTGTAGAGATTACTAAAAAATAAATAAGTTAATTAATTAAACTTTTAAAAAATAAAAAATAGAGTGAAATAACACTTCTATCTGTGGGTGCCAGCCTCACACACATGTCCTGTGATAGATAACTTCCCAGTGGCATGAAAAAGTGAAACGCCATCCAGGTTTTCAGTATGCCGTTGGCATACTCTGATTATTTGCAAACTCCTATTTACATGCACAGTATCCTGCATCTGTGGCCAGCCGTTCTGGAGGTGTAAAGGAAACCTGGATCTGTTTTACTTGAAGGCACTTTCATCATTTGAGGCTCCAGAGTTCAGTTGTAGGGCAACAACCAGCTAACAGTACAGAAGTCAACCAGCTCAAATGCTCAGGAACAAATCTGGCGTTTCGTCACTGCCGCCTGTCAGACTTCTATACACGGTGGTTAAAAAAGAACAACCTGGCTTTCTTAGTGCCAACTTTGTGCTGAAAGAATCGACATAGAAACTCCACCAGGTCAACGATGGCCCAGCAAAGATCTTGTAATAAAACATTCCCTCTGTTCTCAGAGGCCCCAGAGTAGCACAAAACGAGCCCCGCCTAAGGTCAGCTCCCTCAGGCAGCTGTAGCTCACTGTTAGAAGTCAGTCACCCTTGGCGGTGCCCTGCGAGCTGGGGTTGAATTACCAATAAAAAGAAAGGCAAGCGCAGGGGGGGGCTTTGGAAATCCAGCTCCCCAGACCTCTTGAGATTCTGGCTAAAGGGTTCAGGGAGCCAAGCAGAAATCAAACCCTCCTCCTCACTGCCTGACCAGAAACCCTAGATATTTGCTGAGATCAACACAACATACATCTGCATGACGAGGCCAATTGGAATGTACCCTCCAGGAGAGGTGTTCTGAGGCCCAGTGATTTACATGCACCTGCCAGGTCTGCAGGGAAGACATACAGAATTCGGTCAGGGACAGGGCGTGGTGGACAGGCCACTGAATAGTAGTGCTGGTCAAGCTGCAACCTGAGTTTTTGTATTTTTTAGCACAGAGATTTTTCCAAGTGCCTCATGGGTCAAAAGGCTGAGGAATTTTCAGCTTCTCCTGGCAATGCCACTGTGACCTCCTCTCATTTCAGTGACGGTCCCTTCTCTTATGCCAAAGGTATGTTCTCAACACAGTCCGTCTCTGATCTACTTTCACTTGAGTAAGACTGTGAGTCCAGTGTTAAAAACTCCCTTTAACATCTTCTATGCTCACCTACCTCCCTAACAAGAAAACCCAAAGACACAAAAAGCAATTTCTAGTTACTTATTCAGCCAGTAGAGCCATATTCTTGCTCTGAGCTTCCAGATGAAAAACCCGCATTTGGGCCCTGAGTTAGGGCTACCTGTGCTCACGCTCCCCTGGAGCTGGAAACAAGGTCGCACAAGTCACTTTAAGCCTATCCTGAGGACTGCCTGCAGGGCCAGGGGGGCGGGTGTTTCACTGGCTGAGTCATCATTAGGGAAATACAGCAGGTGTCAAATCAAGTCCCTTAAAAGGTTGTTTATCAGATCTGGACTAAGGAATAAGGAAGGTGGGAAAGAACTACCACTCTGACCAGCTTTGCTATTAGTCAAAATAAGTCCTAATGGATACTTGGAGAATAGGGGAAAAAAATAATCTTATCTTACCAGCTGTGTACTTTTCATAATTTTTGAGGTTGGTTTATGCATTCATTACATAATAAGGTATACTTTACTAACTAATACATCAGTTAAAAAATACAGTCAAACTCAATGAAAACATCACCGGGAGACCAGAAGAATAATTTCCAAATAAACTAAAGCTTACCAATTTGCACCAAAGTCCTTTTATTTCCCTAATTATAAACTTTTTTCATGAAAATATTTCCAAAATTATTCTTGCGCTTCCCCAGCTTTTAAAACAGACCATACTAAGGAAAAATCGACCTCTGCCTCAGTAACTCAGGATCATTTCTACAAAGTTTTTCTGATGGTTCTATGCCTCTTTCAAAACTGCCCAGTGGTTTTCTCCCCAGACCCACCTGTCCCGCACCCCAAGCCAACACTGCCTTCCTCCTTATGGCACTTCCCTGGTTTCTTTCACAAGTTCTACTAACTGGTTTATCTTCCCTACAGACTATAAGTCTTCTGAGGGGCAGGCCAGGACTTAAGGTTGCATTCCCCAGGACCCAGCCTTCATTTTATGTATCCATTATAAACCGTGATTAAGCCCTATTCTGCACCAGGCACCATGTGGGCCCCTAGGCCTAGAACCCCAACTCAGGAAGCCGGGTCCGTGACAAGAGTCAACAGCTAAAAGGAGAGCCCCATCAGTGGGCAGGGATGTGCTCTGAACTGCTTGCTCCTCCCCTTGAGGGTCCCCAGGAATTGTGCCTTCTGGGCTTCCTGTCTATGGTCTTATTCTTGGGCTATCCAGCTGCCCCTTCTGGCGTTAGCAGGAACATCTATAATTATCCATGTGCAACTCTGACCCCATTTTAAAGATCAGAATATCAGACATGTAGTAGGACAAAGGTTCTTACTTTATAAAAAGCAGTTAAGCTTTCATGACAAATACCATGAGGGCATTCAGAAAGATTCAATATTAGAAGAGCAGTGTTCTTTTGAGTTCTCTTTCCACAGGCAGGAAGATACCCAGTGCGTTTGCTTTTTTCTGCTGCCACTGAAGGGGAAACGGAGATGCTCCAGTGCAGAAGGGACAGGGCCACCACTAAGGCCACTCTGGCCACCACCAAACCCGTGCTGAGCTGGGGACCAAAGCTGCCCAGTCTTGTGTCACCCTGAGTTTTGAAAAATAAACCTGTGAATTTGCTGTCCCAGGGTAGGCAAGCAGTTTGCATGAGGCACTTGGGAATGCTGGAAAGCGAGCTTCTTAAACACAGATGGTCATGTGACAACACCTCAGAAAGTGAGGTGGGCACTTTTATGTGCCTACAAAGGGCCCCTCAGCATTTGCTCTAACAAGGACAGGAAAGACTCCATGTTGATGAACTGTCACCCTGACAGACTCAGGAGGTGGCACCCTGGGTTCACACAAAGAACAAGGAGACCTCAGTGACGAGCACCGTACCAAGGGACGACTGGCTGATGATGGGTCCCTGGAGCTCGTCAGGGAACATCCCAATCCCTGTCCCTCTGGGTCATCCAAGTGCTTCACCCTCAAGACAAGAATAAACGTTCACAATTTGGAAAGACTAAGTTCAGATTCATTCATTCCCCCAGCTCAGGAGACCTTCGACACTGTATCTCTGCTTCAAAGGATGGGGGTGGCCCTAGAGAGTCAAACCACGGCTCAGGGAGGGAAATACACCCACTGACAAACTCCATCTTTTTTGGGGGGGTGCCTGGGTGGTGCAGTTGGCAGAGTGTCTGGCTCTTGGTTTCGGCTCGGGTCATGGTATCAGGGTTGTGGGATCGAACCCCGTGTCCAGCTCCACACTCAGCGTGGAATCTACTTAAGATTCTCTCTCCCTCTCCCTCTCCCCCTCCCTACCATGCTCTTTTTCTCTCCCTCTAAAATAAATAAATGAAATCTTTTTTAAAAACCTCCATCTTTTTCTTGAGCACATTTAATATTTGGCGTGTTGACCTCTAAGATAATGATTCTATCACCATCTTATTCTGAGAAATGATCACAAAGCATCATTGATAATTTTTAATATAAACGAGACAGTAAATAAGATCAGAAACTCCTGTAAGAACTCCCGTTCTTGACCCTATTGTCCCCTTGCCCTGACCATGCAAAGCTGGGCCAAACCCTGTTTTAGGGGTGCAGAGCTATCTCCCTTCCCTGCCACCTTCTAAAAGGAGCAGGGCTGGGGCCACTTCTCGAGGCTTTAGAATGACCCAGTTATGGAGGGAGGTTATTCTGAGGCCCAAGGCCAGTTCCCTTCCCAGCCCTGAGCCGCGATGACCCACTAACCTGCCCAGCAGTGTCGCAGAGCTGGAGTCTCACAGGCCGCCCGTCCACAGACACCACAGCTGAAAAACAAGACGAAAGCAATGATCAGGGGGTGGGTGTCCTTTAACCCCTTTCAGGAAAATAGTGCTTTCAGCTGCAACTCCCATTCTCCCTCCAAACCCTTCAGCTATTCTGGGTCCCCTAATGAATTAAAGACTTGCCTAAAACAAGGAGGCCCCACCGAGGCATTTTTGTCTTCCAAACGTCCAGGGCTGGCAATTCATTGTATGGCCGGGGCTGAAGCTGCAAATCCCTGAGCCATTTGAGGGCACCCCAGAAGGGCCTGCGCTTTTCGCTCAGCCCTGGAAGATTTATTTTCCTGTCACACTCGTTTCAAACAAACCCAAAACAACACTGGGGGGCCGGGGGGGGGGGATGGGAACCAACCTTGCCGTTTTAACTCAGTGGAAAACCTCACAAATAATTCTGTTTTCCCTTGGGAAACGTTCCAAGACTTCATGGTTTATCATAAAATTGTAGCTTGTTTTGAGAACATGAGCAAACACAGGCAGCCTGCATTGTCCTGTTTATAGAAGAGGGCACTGCTTATCTCACCGCGTCAGCTCAAAGGGAGGGTTAACACAGAAAAGAAGGCCTGCCCACCTTTCCACTGGGATCTGGTACTGGGCAGGGGCCTGCATGGGAGCACAGCCGGGTTCTATTTGAATTAAGCACTCAGGTCCCTCTAAGTGCAACTTTCTAAGTTGCTTTTAATGTTTACACGAGTCAGCTGGGAGGGAAAAGGAGGAAAAAACAAAACAGTTTGGGTGTAAACCCATTAGTGTAGCAGTTTTATCAAGGGTACCTTAGAGGTGGAAAAGAGCAAGCCCTTGCCATCAGGACCTTCTAAGAGGTCAAGAAGCATTGTTATTGTTGTTGTTGTTGTCCTTTTAAGAGCAGAGAGTGCTTCACTGTGGATTTTAACTTTTTAGTAAATTTCAAAACCACCTGAAAAATCCTTTATCTTTGTTTCCACCAAACCAAAAAACATAGCACACCATACATAAGGGCTGTAAATAGCTTAAAGAGACACTGAAGAGATACTAAGAAACAGAAACAGAGCCAACGGGGGAGATGGAAGAGGGAGCAGTGGGAGCAGGGAAGAGGGACGCAGAAGAAACCGCGTTTACTCTCCAGGTTTAATCCAAACCTAAGCCCTTAGTGCTCTTTTCACTAACTCAACTATGTTCTGCCGTCTCTGTGGCTCTTCAAAGTGGAGACGCCCCTTCCCTGTGAGGGAAGCCACCAAAAGGAAGGGACTGACTCTCAGGGCCACAGGTAATGGCACCTGCGCGTCACCTTCCCAGGGAAACTCGGCAGCAGCGCCAGCAACGTCGACCTGACGCAACTTTTCTACGCAGCAAACTGACCAGGCAACGTGAACTCGACCTGTTCGTTACTAAATTGCCGTATCATTTCTTTCTGCACAGGCTCCGTCTCCCGTACCCCGCCCCCTCCGCCGGGCTCCACTCTTGGGGGCTCCCCGTCGCCCCGCTGTCCCTCAGGTGGCTCCGCGCCTGCCCCGTCCCTGAGGCTCGGGAAAGGTGCTGCGCTCCGCCCCGGGTCCGCTTCCCAGCTGGAGCCCGGCCGGCCCCGCAGCCTCCTCGGGGGCCCACGACCCTTGCGCCGCGCTCCCTCCCCCACACCCCGCACCCGGGCCGTCAGCACCGCGCCCGCGGACTGCGGCCACGCGCCCCGGCCCGAGAAGCGCCACCCCGCCCGGCTCACCCGAGAAGTTGTCGAAGGCGGTGGGGATGTACTCGGTGGGGTAGCCGTTGGTGGTGTAGCTCACCACCAGGCTGGTCTTGCCCACGGCGCCGTCGCCCACAAGCACGCACTTGACGCCGCGCCCCTCGGCACCGCCCGCGCGGCCCCGGCCCCCCGCGCGCCCCGCTCTCCCCGCGCAGTGGAACGGGCGGCGCCTCGCAGCGGCCGGGAAATGCGGGGTCCCCCTGCTGCGGGGGCATCGGTGCGCGCGCTCGGGCGTGCAGGCGCGGGCGAGCAGGGCCCAGCCCGACCGCCCCTCAGTCCCGGAGCCCTCCGGGAGGGAAGAGCTGTCAGCGACCGCTGTGAGCGCGTGCCCGGCCCCCGAGAGCAGCGCTTCCAGGCCGCACGCTCCCAGACAAAGGCTGTCGGGGAGGGTCGCGGCTCTGGGTTCCGGCGGCGCCACCTGGCTCTGCTCCGCGCGGTCAGGGGACTGCGGGCCGAGCGCCGTGGAGCCCGAGCGCTCTGTCTCCTCCCGGCTTCCCGGCGACACGACGCGTGGGGGGGTGGGCGGGGAGGGGAAAGAGGCGGGTCCAGCCCGGCCGCTCTGTCCCTGCGCCGAGGCCACAGCGCCCCCCGCCTGCGCGCCGGGCCCCTGCACCCGGGCCGGAGGCGGCGCTACGCCGGTCAGGAGCAGAGCCCGGACGCCGGCTCCCGGCCCAAACACGGGCTGCGGGGCGGTAGGAGGGGCCGCCAACACCCACTCTGGGGATGGATCCCCAACGCCCGTGCTGGGGCGCGGCTCCTGGAGGAGCCGGGTGGCCGAGGGCAGCATCCTCCCCGGCGGCCGAGACCGACTCCACCGCCCGAGGGCCCGAAGCGGTTCGGCCTTGTTGCGCCCACGCTGGCGGGGAAGCCTGAGCTTCCTCCTGTTGCCCTCTCTCCCCATCTCTCCTTCTCGGTCGCAGCCTGTGCTGTGGAGCCCCTTGCTGGCCACAGTGCTCCACCCAAGGGGAAATGAAGTGTCTTGGGGACGTGTCTGCAGGAGACGGAATTAAAAAGCAAGTTTTTAAAGTCTACCTACAGCCCATCGTGTGATTTTTCTTCTAAAATAATTTATCCTCATAGCATTTAGGAGCAAAATGATGTCAGGTCCAGTGTTAATGCTCGTTTGGTATATGCTGTGAGCCAGCAAATTAATTTATAGACCCAATTTCTTCTTTTACTTAAATGTAACTTGGTGACATTAATATTAATGGGGCGAGGGGGAGTTCCATTTACCTCTGACGTACTCTCTGCCTTCCTTCTACATTTAGCAAACAGTCCATTCAGAAAACAGCGAAGCCTCTCTGGGTCTAGTCAGGACACAAAGGCTCCTCAGGATTCACAGTGTGGTTTGAGCAGAGCACATACTACTATTAACATGAATACTGATGCTACAACAACAACAATAACAGTAACAGCAATAGCCAATACATATTGAGCCTTTATGTGCCAGACACTGTTGTAAGCACTCTGCCTGAACTAATTCCTTTAATCTTAATATTACTTATACCCATTTTACAGATGAGAAAATATCCGGCACAGACATTGAAAAAGTGCTCAGGGTTCAGCAGCTCATAAATGGCAGTGACAAGATCCAAACCCACATAGTCTAGCTCCAGAGCCTAAGCTCTTTTTTTTTCTTTTTTCTTCCAATTTTTTAATTTAAATTCCAGCTAGTTAACAAACAGTGTAATATTAGTTTCAGGTGTAGAATTTAGTGATAAGAGACTAAGTTCTTAACCAATTTCCTGAAAGCAAAAATAAGCTGGTGTGATAAACTCAGACTTGGAAGTATGACCATGGTTGGAATGCAGAGGTGGATTTATCAAGAGGCTAGATGCATGAACCCAGGGCCCCTCACTTGCAGAGAACCCCTTCTAAGGCCTTAGGGGCCCTGGCAATGTGAATTGTAAATTTTGCAGAATAACACTTTTTTAGGATTATTTATTTGAGAGAGAGCAAGAGCACAAACAGCGGGGAAGAGCAGAGTGAGAGGGAGGAGCAGACTCCCCACTGAGCAGGGAGCCCAAATCCCAGGACCCTGGGATCATGACCTGAGCTGAAGGCACATGCTTAACCGACTGAGCCACCCAGGCACCCCAAAATAACATATTTTTAACCACTACCAGTTTAAATGTGAAGTGCTTTTCTAGTCCTCTCATGGAAGATGTATTACCAAATTACAAAATTGAAGAAGTGGTCAAAGGGTATGCAGCTAGGAGGAAAAGGGGAGATACTGTTCAAGGGGCACAAAGTTTCAGTTTCACAAGATAAATAAGTTCTGGAGATCTAATGTACAACCATGTGACTATAGTTAACAACATTGTATCATATACTGGAAATTTGCTAAGAAGGTAGATCTTAAATTTCTCACCACACACACACACACCACACAAAGGCAACTATGTGAGGTGATGAATAATGTTAATTGCCTTGAGTGGGGGTGAATATTTCACAATGTATCTATGTATCAAATTATCAAGTTGTATACCTTTGATATACACAATTTTTAATTGTCAACTATTCCTCAGTAAAATTGGAAGAAAAGGGTATGCGGCTAAAAAATGTCAGAAAACAGTGTAGGGAGGTGTGTCAGGCAGTTTATTAAATGTTTTCTTGTGGATTTTTCTTGGAGTTTATGGTACTTGTTGGCCTTTTAAATTTTATAGCTTGTGATGCATTTCTTATTTCGAATAAATATTTATTTTTATACCTAATTGTCTAATTGGTATTCTTTCTCTTAAAGAAGGCCCTGAAATTTAATAAGCTTTTAGGCTGTACAAAATTTTGCTCTGCCCCTACATCTGGTCATGTTAGTTTTTGTATCCTTCTTACTCTGCTTTACTCCCTTTAAAAAAAAAAGTTTTATTCAATTTATTTAAACTGAAAAAAATTTCACCCATTTCTCCCACCCCACCCCACCCCCACCTCTTGCAACTACCAATCTGTTCTCTGTATCTGGGATCTTGTTTGTTTTTTGTTTGTTTGGGTTTGTTTGTTTGTTTAGATTCTACATATAAGTGAGGTCATACAATATTTGTCTTTCTCTGTCTGACTTATTTCACTTAGCGAAATGCCCTCAAAGTCCACCCATGTTGTCACAAATGACAAGATTTCATTCTTTTCCATGGCTGAGTAATATTCCATTGTGTGTATATATAACACATTTTCTTTATTCATTAATCCATCGAGGGGCACCTAAGCTGCTTCCATGTCTCCATTATTATAAATAATGCCGCAATGAATATGGAGGCACAGATATCTTTTTGAATCAGTGTTTTCATTTTCTTTGGACAAACACTCACCGGTAAGATTGCTGGATCATATGGTAGTTCTATAATTTTTTGAGGAAACTCCGTATTGTTTCCATAATGGCTGCACCAATTTACAATCCCACCAAATAATGTACAAGGGTTCCCTTTTCTCCAAATCCTTACCAATGCTTGTTATTTCTTGTCTTTTTGAAATAGTCATTCTAACAGGTGTGAGATGGTATCTCACTGTGGTTTTGATTTACATTTTCCTGATGACTAATGATATTGAGCATCTTATTATGTACTGTTGGTCATCCATACATTTTTTGGAAAAATGTTTGTTGAGATTTCCTGCCTATTTTTAATTGGATTATTTGAGTTTTTTTGCTACTGAGTTGTAGGAGTTATTTATATATTTTGGGTGTTAGCTCCTTATCACATAGATGATTCTCAATTATTTTCTCCCATTCCGTAGGCTGCATTTTCATTTGGTTGATGGTTTCCTTTGCTGTGCAGAAGCTTTTTAGTGGTACTCCTTTTTTGTATGCTGTGCCTTATGTTGAATATTGTCCCATCCCCACTCATTTTGACCCATCTTTCTAGATTCAGCTTAATAAACTTCCTGCAGCCTTATCAAAAATACCCAGAAACCTCAGTGTCAAAAAAAAAAAAAGTACCCAGAACTAATTCTTCCCATATTTATAAGAATCTTCTGCAGGTGATTCAGGAAAGCAGGCTCCACACCACACCATGTATTTCATTCCAGACCGAAAATAGAGAGATAGCCTGGAGCAGCAGAATGCCGACTGAGGTCAGGCACTGCAAGAGGCCCTTCAAAGTGTGTGGCTCCAAATCGAATGATATATTTTTGTTTGTTTGTTTGTTTACTGTCTGTTTCCTCTCACAAGTGCATGAGGTCAAGGACTTTTTTTTGTTTATCCCTATACCCCACACTTAGAATCATGTGGGGCAAATAATAGACTACTATTACTACTTTTCATGCTTTTATAAAGTATTTTTGGAACACATGAATCAAATCTGACTATGTCTTACAGCAATGAATAGGAAAGACCATTTCTTTGCTCTCTTTTAAGAATGTATTTACCCCTAATGTACTCCCATTTGATTTCACCACAGCTACAAAATTGGTGCAATGTCTCTCTCCATTATGTCTTGGGTGTAGGAAACCTGAGAAATCCTGGCAATTGCCCGGGCACAGAATTTCCACTCTGAAGATCTCGTCCCTATGTGGCTCTCCAGCCCAGGTGTGAACTCCACCCCACTCTGAAACCCTCCTCCAGTTCTTGCAGCATCCCACCCCACCCCACTGCCCACCACAGCCAAACACACCCAGATCAGGAGTCTGTATTCCTTTCCTCCTTCCTCCTCTGACTTGTCCCTGTTTATCACACAGGTCTCAGCTTAGATATCCCCTCCTCCAGGAAGTGTTCCCTGGCCCTCTGATGTTGATGTACTCGTGTTTGCCCTACCATAGCGCCTCCTGCTGAAATAACCTACTGATACTGGCTCTTCATCTCCTAAAAGGTGGAATCCTTGCTTCACCAAACTCTTTAACTCCAACACATTTTCCAGTGTTTTTTTTTCCATAAAGTTCTTCTACCTGTTCCACTAGTAAAGATTATCTAATTTTCAAATTTACTAATTCTAGTGACTTTATACTTTTTTATTAATGTAGAAAAACCATCTTAATGGAATTTTCACTGTGTACCTTTCACTTTTCTACCTTTTGACATATTCAAGAAGTAAGCTGTAATAATTTTTTAATTAATATATCTCTTGCCAGTCTACAATTTCCATCACCAAATTCAATACAAAGCTATTTTTCTACTATTTATAACATTTCACTATTTACCCATCTTCCATAAAAAAATAACAACAGATAACCAAATCAGAAGTGTATGGTTTCTGGATCTTTCATGTTAACAAGTCTTATAGCTATGTGTGTTTATTCTTTCTTTAAGCCACAACCCTTTGCCTTGGACAAATTGATCTCATATCTTTTCCTCAGCTGTGCCCTAATTTTTAAATGTCCTGTAAGAGTCCAAGAGACTCTTGGAAGAGAAAATTACTTCTCATAAACTGAAGATTCTGAGTTGGGTTGTCTATTGCCAACAGGACACTACGGCTTCCATTTGAGGCTGGGACGATGTTTCCCAGAACACCCTTCTCCGTGTGGTTCCAGTCTAAAGATGTCCGGTAAGAGGAGCTCCCCGGGGATTTGGAAGATGGGAGGGTGATAGAAGAGGATCATATGGCCAAGCATGAGGGCAGACAGAAGGGCCCAGCGTGCCTTCACGTTCCTCCCGCTCTGTGTGCACCTCATCTCCCTCACAGCAGCCCCCAGCCCACCGCCATTCCTGCCCCCACACAGGCTGCATCTCCCACACTCCACTTCTCAAGCTCCCTTTCATGGCCACATCTGCATGGCTACTGGGTTCTCTCTCAAGCTCTAGCAGGTACCCTGCGCCAGCTATCAACTTCCTGGCAACTTGCAAACTCATGAAAGTTCCCCTTCTTAACCCCTGTACATTGGAGTGGCTGTTTTCCTGACCATACCCTTCCTTAGTCTCTGTTTACCACTGGGGATGACATCCTAGGGAGAAAATTGACAAGGAAAGTAATCTTGGCATTTTTCACTAGAAAACATGGGGGAATCATATAAATGGCACCAAACCATTAGCTGGTCCACCAGTGAGTCCTTGTCAGCAATCACAAAGCCCTGAACTCTTCCATCAGCTAGTATTACGGTAAGGGGTCATGAACATGGTCCAACATGTTGGTATTGGTGCCCCTGTCTCCAGATGTCCTGTCACTTGCCATCACCCTTTTAAAAAACAAAATGAATAAATTAAGAGCTCACATTAGGAGGATGACATTTTCAGATGTGAACATCAATCGTTGATTTTGATTGTAAAAAATATTTCTGAAGGTCAAATGTCTATATTGTTTCTACTGGCCAGATTAGGCTAGGCTGTGGAGCAGTGAGAAGTAAACTCAAAATCTTAATGGCTGGAAACATAGGAGTTATTTTTTGGTCATTCAAAATTCACTGCAGATCTAGTGGTTCTCCAAGGCAACTCTCCTCCAAGTGATGACTCAGGGATCCAATCTGTTTGTGTCTTATAACTATGCCACCTGGGACATATGGTTTCCAGGAAAGAGAATATGGAGGGTCATGTGCCAACTATTAAATGCTTCATCTTGGGAATGACTCCCAGAGCTTACAGCTCTGTGTACCATGCATTTCTGTGCACGTACCCAGGCATGCAACAGCGATTTTCTAAGAGCTCAAAACTGGAAACAATCTAAGTGTCAAAACAGTAGAATGGATGAGTTAATTTTGGAATGTATGTTATACTATTCAATCAAGACAGTGAATGAACTGCAGATAAATACAACACTAATGAATCTCACTGATATAAGAAGTGAAAGAAGCCAGATACAAAAAAAAGCATAAACTATCTCATTTGATGTACAAAAAGTTTAGAAATGAGAAAAACTAAACAGCATTAGATGTCAGAATAATTGAGGATAATTGTTACATTTGGGAAGGAGAGGGGCCACGGGGGCTTCTGATGTTCAGATATGTTCTGAGTGGTGGTTACACAGGTGTTCACTTTATACTACTTAATTATTATACCATATTTTGGTTTTATTCACTTTAATGTATTTCATTATATTTCAAAATTATAATGGTTTAAAATATTCAAACCTACAAATAGTATTAAATAGGACTAACGGTTATTTGCATTTTAAAGAACTGTTTGCTTTAGCCTAGCACAGTGGTATACATATTGTACACCTTTTGAATGGAATACAAACTCTTATAGTAAAATTTCAATGTGGTTTGATTGACCAAAACCCTATTTATACAAAACTTTTCCACATATCATGAAGCACTACTGTACATTATTTACATCTCTAATAGTTTTTCTTTTGTTTTTTTTATTATGTTATGTTACTCACCATACATTACATCGTTAGTTTTTGAAGTAGTGTTCCATGATTCATTGTTTGCGTATAACGCCCAGTGCTCCATGCAGTACGTGCCCTCTTTAATACCCATCACCAGGCTAACCCATTCCCCCACCCCCCCTCCCCTCTAAAACCCTCAGTTTGTTTCTCAGAGTCCATAGTCTCTCATGGTTCGTCTCCCCCTCTGATTACCCCCCCCTTCATTTTTCCCTTCCTACTATCTTCTTTTTTTTTTTTTTAACATATAATGTATTATTTGTTTCAGGGGTACAGGTCTGTGATTCAACAGTCTTGCACAATTCACAGCGCTCACCATAGCACATACCCTCCCCAATGTCTATCACCCAGCCACCCCATCTAATAATTACTTTTAATATAGGCATCATCTTCCACAAGTGCTGTTTGTGGGTGTTCTAGTATTTTTAACAAACTGAACTGGTCCTGCAGGACTGTTGTGAAAGAGGTGAATGGCAATTTATAGACATAAGTTCCTGGAGGAAAACTAAAGCACCAGGGAGGGCCCTTGGAGGGACGACAGGCAACTTGGCACCAAGAGCTTGCTGGGGAAGAGGCCAGAATTGCCATTCATGTCGTACACAGACGCCCGTCCCCCGCCCCCCCCACTCAGTCTTGGTTTCTCTTCCTCTTTAAAATCCCCAGTTCTGGGTCTTCCCAGCTGTTGCAACTCTACCACTGATGAGAAACACCAAGTCCATTTCCTTAGACCTACTGCAACATTCCGGATCTGCCCTCCCAGCTGTTCTGACCCTTTTGATAGATAAAGCCTCCTTCCCAGACCTTTGCAGCAACTGATATGCTTCCAACTTCCCTCCCCAAACACACATCACAGAATCTCCCCAGGTCAAACATTTTCCAGCTGTCCAAATCCTTACAGATGATAAGACCTCTTTAGAAACCCCTCTTAGCTATGGCAAAACCTTGACCTCCTCTAATTTTTCAGCCCCCCTTAAGATAAGAACTGTTCATGTCACCATTTCCCGACAAGTGTAATCACCCAAGCCGGCA
This sequence comes from Eumetopias jubatus, assembly GCF_037043125.1. Taxonomy (NCBI): domain Eukaryota; kingdom Metazoa; phylum Chordata; class Mammalia; order Carnivora; family Otariidae; genus Eumetopias; species Eumetopias jubatus. The sequence continues at coordinate 69,543,426 of NW_028274823.1, read as the reverse complement.
ATTCTGAAATAATAGGACTGTCCTATTGTGAATTTAAAACCATTTTTATCTATTCATTAAGTTAATTCCATAAACATTGATTGAGGTCCTTTGTTAACTTGAGGATTTGTTCATGATCAAATATTTTGTTTGAAAATTTTTTCTGTAATTCTAAAATTTCATTAATTCGGATGGCTTTCTAATCAGTCAAAATTGGAAAGTTTTAAGTCACATTAAAAATATTTTAGGGGTGCTTGGGTGGCTCAGTCTTTTAAGCGTAGGACTTTGACTCAGGTCATGATCTCAGGGTCCTGAGATGGAACCCTTCAATGGGCTCTGCACTCAGCAGGGAGTCTGCTTATCCCTCTGACCCTACCCCTTTCCCCCCACCCGGCTCGTGCCCCCCCAAATAAATAAATAAAATATTTACAAAAGTATATTTTATAGAGTTATCCCTGCCTGGAGAGCCCTTTCCATTGTCTTTACCTAATTAAATCATAAGCATCTTTGTAGGTCCAGTTAGAGGTATTGCCATCATTCTGGCCTCTGTGCTCACCGCCTTGGGAAGTGCCTTCCTTGGTATTCTCATCCCTCACAGACAGCTGTCAGCTCCCACGAGCTCCACGAACATGGAGGGCAAAGAGAGGTGCACAATATCACCGGAGAGGATTCCAAAGCTGGGGGGAAGGGCTCTATGGCAACTGCCCCTAGGATTGCTGCCACTACACCCTTCTGGAAATGACTTCTAGAGCTCTGCACCTCCCAAGCATGACAGCGAACCAGATTTGGGAAACACTAGGTGAGAAATGCTTCTGGGCTTTTCCTCCCTAGGAATACAGACTGGGCCTAGTTGCTGTTGGGATCCAGTTTCTGTAGAATTTGAACTCTGCCCTTTGGGACTTGAGAGTGAAGAATTAATTCCTACCATATATCCTAAGGGAGTGCCTTCAAATTCATCAATCTGAAATAACCCAGAAGATGAATATGAGCAGCAGGAAGGATTTTGTTGATTAAAAATATTTGTTTTCTTTTCCTTTAATCCTTATAACAGTGGTCTTGAGATTTTAAAAGCAACTAAAATCAAATCAAATCAAATCAAATGCAGAGAAAGACTATCAGACAAGAAAAGACTCAAAAACCACCAACCAAAAATGGGTAACTTTCTTTGTTCCAGGAAAGGAAATGAAACCAATCAATTTGATTTGTCTGGCTTTGGCCCATATCTGTTGAATGCTTCTGTGTATCAAGGGGTATATTTAATGTCTAAAAGAATGGAGATCAACATAGTGAAAGAAGAGCCTCCAGATCATACATATTTAACATAAATAAAAACCTTACCGTATCTTAGGAGGGAACTTCAAAAACAACACCCACTAGATTTAGATTAATTCAAAAGTTCCCTTTGAAGCCACCATGGGTGTACCCCTTCTTCCCAGGCAGTGGGGCTTTCCTGTCTAAATAAGGGAATTATGTAGGAGGAATTCCATTAACTCACTCATTTAGCAAATATTTATTAAGCACCCACTGCATGCGAGGCCTATAGTGGTTGAGGGTAATGTCAATCAGCACAACAGACACAAACCACTCTTTCACAGAGCTGCAACCAAAATAAGTGAATATATATCATGTCAGAGGGTGAAAAGCACCACAGAGGAGGAAAAGCAGGGAAAAGGAATGGGACGGGGGTATGTTTTAATCAGGTAGTTAGAGAATGCCTCACACAGGTTACATCTGAGCAAAGACTTTGAAGGATGGAGGTCACTAAGTGTTTGGGTGTCTGGGGAAGGAACATTCTATTGTGTAAGTCATAGTGAGCTACTTTGATTCATCATGGAATGAGGAAGGAGCATTCTAGGCAAAGGGAACAGCAACAGCAAAATCCCTGCTAGCAGGGACTGTGTCAGTGGGTCAGAGAAACATCACGGAGCGTCATGTGCCTAGAAAAATGTTAGCAATCATCTTCCATGACCAGGCATAGAAAAAATGAGAAAAGGAAAATGCACATAGGCCATGGTAGACGTGGTGTCAATTCTTCATGAGCTGAAAGCTGCTGGAATTGAGATGGGTAGTAGCATCATCTGACATAGGCTCCCAGGATCCCTGGGGCTACAGATGAAAAGCAACTGTCAAGGACAAGGGGAGCAGGGAGACCAATTAGGAGATGAAGAACTTGACCAGGAGTGCAGAGGTAGTGTTGAGAAGGTTTTGGACATACCTTGAAGGTAGAGCCAGCATGATCCTCCTGGTGCACTGCGTCTGGGGTTTGAGAGTACACAAGGAGGCAAGACAATTCCAAGGATCATGGCCTGACAAACTGAAGTTGTCATTAACTGAGATAAGGAAGACTCCAAGGGGCTGGTTCAAGGAGAAAGATTAGGAATTTGATTTGTACCTATGAGGTTGAGTTGCCTATGAGATGTCCAAGAGCAAATATTGAGTAGACAGTTGAATATATAAGTCTGGAGTTCAGAGAGAGGTGCTGTCTGGAGATGATAGCACATGGATGAAGGAGAAGAGGGCATTAGATCATCAAAGGAGTGTAGACCAAGAAGAGGAGAGGACCTAAGGCTGAACTCTGGGACTCCAATTGTTTTTTTAAGATTTTATTCATTTATTTGACAGGGAGAGACACAATGAGAGAGGAAACACAAGCAGGGGGAGTGGGAGAGGGAGAAGCAGGCTTCCTGCTGAGGAGGGAGCCCGATGCGGGGCTCGATCCCAGGACCCCGGGATCATGACCTGAGCCGAAGGCAGATGCTTAACGACTGAGCCACCCAGGTTGCCCCTGGGACTCCAATGTTAAATGAAAAGGAAAGACATTTAAAAAGCTACAAATATTAAGAAAGACCAAATATCAGAAGCTGGGAAGGGAGAAATGGAAAAGTAACTGCTAAGTGCACCACATGTGTGAGTAAGAGCTTATCTGCATGGGTACCTACCATCTCATTGCACAGTAAGTCATTTGGCCCCTTTGAATTTGAAACAATCTGTCTCCTTTATTTATAAGGTGGCCAATAATAAAGACAATACGGCACTGTAGCTACCCTATTTACAAACTGATTGCTTCATTGATTTCTGGTTCTGGGTAGAATGTCAGGGAAGGAAGGGATAACCAAAGTTGAGATAAAGTCTGGACAATCATGGGGGAGTGTCCTCAGCACACAGCCTGGAACCAAACAGTCTGCTTTTCTTTGTCCAGCACACCCACAGGATCTGCACGTTGATCTGGCTGTGTCAGTAAACAGACCTGCCCGGAGTTCATTTTGCCTGATAAAATCCACGTGTGTTCCAAGCTTACTTAAGGGAGAGAGATAGGGGTTTTGGGCTCCACTTTGACTAAAAATGAAACTCCAGTCAATATCCTTTTAAAAAGCATTAAAATATGTGGTTTATCTTAGGAAGAAAAATGTTCTCTTGGATCCTCTGAAATGTGTGAAGCTTTTGTAGTCACTGTTTTGGAAGACAAGGTAACAAATTCTCAGTCCATGGTGGGAGTTGGGAAACCAGAGATGACATGGAGGCATCAGTGATCAGTGACTTGCACTGCAAAGGACTGTGGAAAGGATTTGGGTGGCAGAGGATGGGAGGATATAAAGTTACTTCATTAGAGGGAAGCAATAGTTACTATTTATTTCCCTAGAGCATGTTCTGTTGGGGGTGGGGTGCAGGAGATGGCTTTCTGGTCAAATGAACCCACATTTGACCCCGATAGTGTCACACACCTGTGCAAGTCATTTTACTTCTCCAACTTTGAGTCCCCTCATTTGTAAAGTGTGTGGATTAGTTTGCTGGAGTTGCTATAACAAAGTACCACAGACTGGGTGGCTTCAATAACAGGAATTTATTTTCTTACAGACCTGGAGGCTAGAAGTCCAAGATCAAAGTGTAAGCAGAGTTGTTCCTTCAGAGGCTTCTCTCCTCTGCTTGTAGATGACTGGTTCTCCCTGTCTTCATATGGTCTTCCCTCTGTGCTTGCCCGTGTCTTCCTCTCCTCTTCTTGTAAGGACAGTAATCGGATTGGATGAGGGCTCTCCTTAATGACCTCATTTTCTCCAGTTACCTCTTTAAAGACCTTATCTTCAAATACTGTCACATTCTGAGGTAGAAGGGGTTAGGGCTTCAGCACATGAATTTTGGGAGACACAATCCAGCCCATAACAATGAGGACAAACTACTAGTAGACAGTATTATATTCTGTTTTGAGTATGTATTATGTATACATAACAATATATATTATCTATTGAAAATTATGTCTGATAACAACAAAGCTCTGTTTTTTAAATGTTTATTTATGTACACAAATTTTTTTTTGCTTAAGTGCCCATAATCTATTAGGAAGTCTCATAATTACAATGTGACACCAGAATAGATGTTTACAAAAGCATACTTAACTCTAACTTATTTAAGGTATGGGAATATTTTAATGTAATTTTGTTTAAGATTATTTCAGTTGTCCTTGGGAGCAAAGACTCTTCTCAAAAGATGCAATAACTGGGGCACCTGGGTGGCTCAGTCAGTTAAGCATCTGACTCTTGGTTTTGGCTTAGGTCATGATCTCAGGGTCATGAGATGAGCCCCATAACAAGCTCCATGCTGGGCATGGAGCCTGCTTAAGATTCTCTCTCCCCTTCTCCTTCTGCCCCAACCCCCACCCCTGCACTCCTGCTCTCTCTCTCTCTCTCTCAAAACAAAACAAAACAAAACAAAAACCGATAGCCAATGCTTCTTGGTGAAGCATTAAGGGAGAGAGTGCTACCGTGTTAAGAAAAATTAAGATAAATCATTTTTGGAGATGTGATCCAAAGGGCATAAACAGACTGGCCAAATTGAATTTAGCTGTAGTTTTGCCATTTGTTAATTGTGTGACTTTCACCCCCAACAAATTTTAGCTCCCTTCTCCTTGACTAGTGTGGTAACATGCTCCAGAGACACAATACTGTGGTAATGATTTTTGGGAAACACATAATTTTATGAATTAAAAATTCAACAGTTTTGTTTTTTCTCTAGAGAATCAAGGCACAAAGTAAGTGATCAATAAACATTGGATGGATGGATGGATGGATGGTTGGGTAAGTAAAATAATACAGGACATAGGAAGATTTTTTTGAGTCTTACTTGACCTAAACTCTAGCCAAATACTGATGTCGCACATGAAGCCAACAGGAGGTCTCACTCCTCCTGCTACTCTCCCTTAACCCCTCAAGGTAGGTGCTGTGGAATTGATGCTATTAAAGGCTAAATTTCAGGGTCCCTGTCTGGCTCTTAATCTCGGGGTTGTGAGTTTGAGCCCCACATAGGGTGCAGAAATTACATACATATGTACCTACATACATAAATAAAGGTATATTTAGTTTTAAAGCCACACTACCTTTTGTTCTATTGGACACGTAGCTGAAGCTGATTTAGGTTGGCCTTGCTACCAGGTCTGGTGAAATGCTTGCTTCCTCTCAAAACCTGCCTCCCCATCTAGTAAAAGACTCAATGCCTCCCACATTAAGCTTTCAAGGTCATCTGCAATGTGGTCATTCCTAGGGCATGTCCCAGGAAGAGATGTTCATGTCCTTCTATGACCATTCTAATCTTCCCCATTACACTTTGGTCTCTAGGTTTCCGGTTAAGAAAGGCAGTTTTCTAACATCTCCCAAATATTCTACATCTGAGATTTAAGACGCTTTGTAGCTACTTTGCATAATCTTCCCGTCCCTCCACTCCTAAAGTTCCCTAAGACTGTCTAATATTTGTCCCAACCCATTTCTTCATCCAGTTGATAGGGCATTTCTTACTTTCAATGAAGTGCAGCTTTTTCTACAGTCTCCTAGGCTGGCATTTGGCATAACTTCTTGTGGTAGCTGGTCCCCAATGATGTCACACCCTGTGTAGTCCTTTCCCACACTAGGTAGGGATGATTCATATTCATATTATTCATAGGATATTGCAGAAATGAAGGAGTGTGGGGCGCCTGGGTAGCTCAGATGGTTAAGCATCTGCCTTCGGCTCAGGTCATGATCCTGGAGTCCCGGGATCAAGTCCCACATCGGGCTCCCTGCTCCTTGGGAGCCTGCTTCTCCCTTTGCCTCTCTCTCTCTCTCTCTCTGTCTCTCATGAATAAATAAATAAAATCTTAAAAAAAAAAGAAATGAAGGAGTGTGACTTCTAACTCTGTCTTATAAATCCAGCTACCATGTCATGAGAACACCAAGCAGACATATGGAGAGGGCCACATGACAAAGAATGGAGGCCTCCTGCCAACAACTATGTGAGTGAGCCATCTTAAAATCAGGGAAGCCTTCTGAAGAAACACAGCCTCAGCCAATAGCTCAACCACAATCTCACAAGCAAGAATCATCCAACTACTAAGCTGCTCCCTAATTCTTGTCCATAAACTAGGAGATAATAAATGTTTTAAGCTATGTTCTGGGTTGATTTGTTAGATGGCAATAGGTAACTAGTAAACCTCCTAAACTGCCCCAAATCTTAAAAGTGGATTCCATCTGTCCTTGAAACTTATTTGCATCATCCTGACATTTCCTCATGTCTAGAAACAAACTCTTGACTGTTCCTGTTTCAAAGTTCTGTTTCCTCTTAGCCCATTTATTAGAAACCCATGAATGGATAAACATTTTTTGTAGAGGGTGAGGGAGCCCGAGGTTATCTCTTCCTCTCCCTGTCACAGATTCACACATAAATTTCTAATTTAAGTGACCCCAAGAAAATGGTCCTATTTTTTTAGTACCAAATCATCTTTACTGCAGTATATAGTCAATATTTTACATATGGAATAAGAACAAACATAATTTTCACAAAGAAAGGGTACCTGGGGTGGCTCAGTCAGTTGGGTGTCTGCCTTCAGCTCAGGTCATGATCCCGGAGTCCCAGGATTGAGTCCCACATCAGGCTCCCTGCTCAGAGGGGAGTCTGCTTCTCCCTCTGCCTCTGCTCCTTCCCCTGCTCATTCTTTCTCTCTCTCGCTCACTCGCTCTCTTTCAAATAAATAAATAAAATATTTTAAAAAATTTTTTTCACAAAGGGAGTCGATCCAGGTGAAATGATCTATAGGTATGTCCTGTATTACATTTAGACATGACACTACCCTGTTAATCAAATGTGCTAATGAGAGGCTTAGAATTATTCTGATCCTTTGCTTGTCTCTTCTTCTGATCCAGAATAAATTTTTTTAATAGCTAGCCAGATTCAAGGGGACTGTGTTGGGTCCCAGAACACAGAACTGGATTACACTGACAAAAGACTGGGACACTGCTCTCATTAATGGAGATGACTGGCCAGCAAGCAAGTATCATCTCTGATAAGATCGTTTCATTAAAGCTGATCTCAACTTTTTCCTATACCAAGATGCCAGAAGGCATGTCTCCAGCATCATTCTGTAATAGTAGCTCGCCTTGGCAAAGGTTTTTCACAATAATGGATCAGGGTGGTAAGTGATAAAGATACCCTTCTCCCCATTCTACCTGCCCCCCTCCATGGTAGAACTAAATATCCTCTCAGGGGCTGTATAGTTCACAGGTGGCAGATATTCTCCCTAACCTCTGGGAATCTACACTGAAGGGACCCAGAAGCAGAAAGAGGTCATTTCAGTTCTGGGAAAGCTGTTGCTTATACAGACTGTGTTTTGAGACTTTCTGGCTCTGTCTTTGTAAAGTACCCTGTACTTTTTGGCAGCCAGGTGATTGACACACAGTGTTATTATAAGAACAAGTGGAGCAATTCCAGGCATCCTTTCAAAGTAGGTATATCAAAAAGGCACTTTTCGATGGTTTTAAAGATCCAAAACTTTTTGCTCTTCTAAAATCCTCCTGGGAAAGACAATGCTTTTGTTTCAATGTCATGAAAAGACTGACCCTTAACTCCAGTTCCTCCCATCTCTGTTACAGACTACAATAGTATGTCCTCAGCGTGGGCCTCCTGATGGGCCACAGCCCATCCGTGTCAGGGCACCTGCACAAGTGTCAGCTGCTTCCAAGCTTTCTAATCCCAAGACAAGAAAATAAAAAGGAACTTACTCATTCAAAGGTTAAGAAACTGGAATGTGTGCCTGCATAGAATATGAGCCCTCCCGATCTTCATGATATTCCCTCGTGATGGATTTCAGACTACACCTGTGTGAAAAAAATTTACAGTTGAACTGAAAAAAAAAAGTTTTTGCATGTGTAATAGTAACTGGTTTCCACTATTCTGGAGAATAAAATATAAAAATAAATATAGACGAATCTGCATGCTCATTTAATACATGTTTATTGACTGCCAACCATAGGATACCCACTGTATTAAGTGCTGGAGGTTCAACAGTGAACAAAACGAACATGGTCCTTTTATTCATGAATAAATACAGATAACAAACGCCAGACAATATTACACTACAAATGTTTAATATTGTTAAACATGTGTTAACAATATTAATTTTTAAGAAAGAAAAAGAAATTATGATAGTTCCTGACTTTCTTATTTACACCTGCTTCCCCAATAGCTGGCATCCAGGCTGGCACACAGTAGGAGAGGGTTTCAATGCCACCAGTTTTTTATAAACAGCAGAGCACCAAATATATGGTTTTGGAGGTCAGTGTCATAGCCAGGGTTGTCCCAGGTGGTGCTCCAATGGGGGAGCAGAGCAGAGCCCCAGGAGCAGGCAGCATGGTCTAAGGATCCCCTGGGTCACACAGAGAGAAGCAGTTCCCCTGCTTGGAGTGCATTTGGTAGAGGTGATATGGCCTCTCTGCAGCCAACACACCCTACGGGCACCATTTAGCTGCCCAGCTCACCAGTATAGGAACAAAGATGCCAACTGAGGGCAGCAGACCCTTGTGTCAGTGATTTACCATAAACTCCAACCTGCTGCGTGGCCATGTGACTATTTACTGGGACAAACCTGCACCGGCCACAGTTTAGCAAGACCCTCCCCCAGAGGACCAGTTCAGGTCTGTGCCATGGGTGTCTCTGAAGTGTGGGGTTTTGAAACATGGCCACACCTGAGATAAAACACAGGAGTGCTATGTCACCTGGCAGGTGGACAACTCAGTCAAGGATAGGGTGAAGGCAGGGATCTGACAGAAGCTGGGAACACAGGAGGGGTGATTGTTTGCACATCTGTAAGGGCATCCTGAAGACTGGTGGTCATGAATTTCCCAATCCAGAGACAAGAAAGTGAGGCGAAGCCATTTTCACCCCTCTCCCACTAGCACTGACGGACCTCAGTGAGCTCAACAGTGCCTCCAGGTGGAGAGAGCCACTACACCAAGTCCCACCCTCCCTGAGCCCTGCAGACACATCTCCACTAGGGCAAATCCATCTGAGACTCAGAATAACAATCCCCTCCCCCAGAACATCAGCACAAACCTCTCACCCACACCAAGTCTACTGATCATAGAGTGCTGGATAACTTCAGCTCTAGGTGAAACAGGATCTAGCTGCCTTTAGTTTTTATTGTTGTTGTTCAGTTTTGAGGTAGGGGTTGTTTTATTTTGTTTTGGGTTTTTTTGGATAGAGAAAGAGCAATTTTAAAATTTTTATTTTTTTTAATTTTTATCTTTTTCTCTGTCTTTTTTTTTATCAAGCATCTCTTAACAAGCAAACCAAAACACACCTAGCTTCCTTTATTTTATTTATTTTAATTTTAACTTTTTATTTTATTTTGCTTTTTTCTTTTGACCTCCAAAATGACAAGACAGAAGAATTCACCCCAAAAGAAATACCAAAAAGAAATGATGGCCAGGGATTTAATCAATACAGATATAAGTAAGATGTCTGAACTAGATTTTATAGCAATAATTATAAGGATACTAGCTGGGCTTGAAAAAAGCATAGAAGACACTAGAGAATCCCTTACTGCAGAGATAAAAGAGCTAAAAGCTAGTCAAACCAAAATTAAAAATGCTATAACCAAGATGCAAACTCAAATGGATGCCATAACAATGAAGATGTATGAAGCAGTGGTATAGAAGATAAAATTATGGAAAATAATGAAAATGAAAAGAAGAGGGAAACAAAGGCAATGGATCATGAAGGTAGACTTAGGGAACTCAACGACTTATTAAAATGGAATAACATTGGTATCATAGGAGTCCCAGAAGATGTAGAGAGAGAAAAAGGGACAGAAAGTCCAATTGAGCAAATTATAGCTGAAAATTTTCTTAGTCTTGGAAAGGACACAGACATCAAAATCCAAGAAGCACAGAGAACTCCCATTAAATTCAACCAAAGCCAGCCATTGCCGAGGCATATCATAGTCAAATTCACAAAATACACAGATAAGGAAAGAATCCTGAAAACAGCAAGGGAAAAAAAGTCCTTAACCTACAAGGGAAGACAGATCAGGTTCACAGCAGATCTGTCCACAGGAATTTGGCAGGCCAGAAGAGAATGGCAGGGTATATTCAACAAGCTGAATGGGAAAAATCTGCAGCCAAGAATACTTTACCCAGCAGACTGTCATTCAGAATAGAAGAAGAGATAAAGAGTTTCCCAAACAAACAAAAACCCAAGGAGTTTGTGACCACTAAACTAGCCCTGCAAGAAATATTAAGGAGGACTCATTGAGTGGGGGGGGGGGGGGAAGACCAAAAGCAACAAAGACTAGAAAGGAACAGAGAACATCACCACAAGCACTATCTTTATAGGTAATACAATGGCACTAAATTCATATCTTTCAAAAATCATTCTGAACATAAATGGACTAAATATTCCAATCAAAAGACAAAGGATATCAGAATGGATTAAAAAAAAAAAAAGACCCATCCATATGCTGCCTACAGAAGACTCATTTTAAATCTAAAGACATCCGCAGGAGCACCTGGGTGGCTCAGTCAGTTAAGCAACTGCCTTCAGCTCAAGTCATGATCCCAGGGTCCTCACATCGGGCTCCCTGCTTAGCAGGGAGTCTGCTCCTCCCTCTCCTTCTGCCCCTCCCCCAGCTTGTGCTCTCTCACTCACTCCTCAAATAAATAAATAAAATCTTCCGTAGATTGAAAGTGAGGGGATGGAGAACCATCTATCATGCTAATGTATGCCAAAAGAAAGCTGGAGTAGGTGCACCTGGGGGGCTCAGTTGTTAAGCATCTGACTTCGGGTCAGGTCATGATCCCAGGGTCCTGGGATCGAGCCCCACATCAGGCTCCTTGCTCTGCGGGAAGCCTGCTTCTCCCTCTCCCACTCCCCCTGCTTGTGTCTCTCGCTATGTCTCTCTCTGTCAAATAAATAAATAAAATCTTTTTTAAAAAATGAAAAGCTGGAGTAGCCATACTTATATCAGACAAGCTAGATTTTAAACTAAAGATTGTTAACAAGAGATGAAGAAGGGCATTTTATCATAATTTCTATCCATCAAGAAGATGTAACAATTGTAAGTATTTATGCCCCCAACTTGGGATCACCCAAATATATAAATCAATTAGTAATGAACATAAAGAAGCTCATCGATAATAGTACAGTAATAGGGGGTGTCTGGGTGACTCAGTCGGTTGGGCGGCTGCCTTCGGCTCGGGTTATGATCCCAGGGTCCTGGGATCGAGCCCCATGTCGGGCTCCTTGCTCAGCAGAGGGCCTGCTTCTCCCTCTCCCTCTGCCTGCCTCTCTGCCTACTTGTGCTCTCTATCTCTCTGTCAAATAAATAAATAAAATCTTTAAAAATAATAATAATAATAATACAGTAATAGTAGGGGATTACAACACCCCATTTACAACAATGGACAGATCTTCTAAGCAGAAAATCAACAAAGAAACAATGGCTTTGAATGACACACTGGAGCAGATAGACTTAATGGATATATTCAGAACATTTCATCCGAAAGCAGCAGAATACACATTTTTTTCCAAGTGCACATGGAATATTCTCCAGAATAGATCACATACAGGGTCACAAATCAGCCCTCAACAAGTACAAAAAGATTGAGATCATACCATGCATATTTTCTGACCACAAAACTATGAAACTTGAAGTCAACCACAAGAAAAAATTTGGAAAGACCACAAATGGAGGTTAAAGAACATCCTATTAAAGAATGAATGGGTTAACCAGGAAATTAAAGACAAAATTAAAAAGTAGATGGAAGCAAATGAAAATGAAAACACAACGGTCCAAAATCTTTGGGATGCAGCAAAGATGGTCCTAAGAGGGAAGTACATTGCAATACAGGCCTACCTCAAGAACCAAGAAAAGTCTCAAATATGCAACCTAACCTTACACCTAAAGGAGCTAGAAAAGGACCAGCAAATAAAGCCTAACACCAGCAGAAGAAGAGAAATAATAAAGATCAGAGCAGAAGTAAATGATACAGAAACAACAAACAGGGACGCCTGCTTGGCTCAGTCGGTTAAGTCTGCCTTCAGCTCAGGTCATGATTTCAGGGTTCTGGGATCGAGTCCCGCATCGGGCTCCCTGCTCAGCGGGAAACCTGCTTCTCCCTCTGCCTGCAGCTACCCCTGCTTGTGCTTGCTCTCTCTCTGACAAATAAATAAATAAAATCTTTAAAAAAAAAAAAGAAACAAACAAAAAACATAGTAGAACAGATCAACAAAACTAAGAGCTGGTTCAAAAAAAAAAAAAAAACTAAGAGCTGGTTCTTTGAAAGAATTAAGAAAATTGATAAACTCCTAGCCAGACTTACCGAAAAGAAAAGAGAAAGGACCCAAATAAATAAAATCATGAATGAAAGAGGAGAGGTCACAACCAACACCACAGAAGTACAAACAATTATAAGAGAATATCATGGAAAATTATATGCCAGCAAACTGGGCAATCTGGAAGAAATGGATAAATTCCTAGAAACCTACAAACTACCAAAACTGAAACAGGAAGAAATAGAAAATTTGAACAGACACATAACCAACAAAGAAATTGAAACAGTAATAAAAAATCTCCCAATAAATGAAAGTCCAAGGCCAGATAGCTTCCCAGGGGAATTCTACCAGTCACTTAAAGAAGAGGGGCACCTCAGTGACTCAGTTGGTTAAGCATCTGCCTTTGGCTCAGGTCATGATCCCAGGGTCCTGAGATCAAGTCCTGCATCAGGCTCCCTGCTCAGCAGGGATCTGCTTCTCCCTCTGCCTCAGCCCCTCCGCCCGATTTGTGCATGCTTTCTCTATCTCTATCTCTCACTCACTCTCTCTCTCAAATAAATAAATAAAATCTTTAAAAAAAGAAGAGTTTATACCTATTTTTCTTAAACTGTTCCAAAAAATAGAAACGGAAGGAAAACTTCCAAATTCATTCTACAAGGTCAACATTGCCTTGATTCCAAAACCAGAAAAAGACCCCACTGAAAAGGAGAATTACAGGCCAATATCCCTGATGAACATGGATGCAAAAATTCTCAACAAGGTACTAGCAAATCGAATTCAACAGTACATTAAAAGAATTAATCACCACGATCAAATGGGGTTTATTCCTGGGCTGCAGGCTGGTTCTGTATCTGCAAATAAATCGTGATATACCATATTAGTAAAAAAAGGGGGGGTGAGAATCATATGATCCTCTCAATAGATGCAGAAAAAGCATTTGACAAAATACAGTATCCATTCTTGATAAAACAAAACAGAACAAAAACCTCAACAAAGTAGAGATAGAAGGAACGCACATCATAAAGGCCATATAGGAAAGACCCAAAGCTAATATCATTCTCAATAGGGAAAAACTGAGACCCTTTTCCTTACAGTCAGGAACAAGACAAGGATGTCCACTCTCACAATTACTATTTAACATAGTACTGGAAGTCTTAGCCTCACCAATCAGACAACAAAAAGAAATAAAAGGCATCCAAATCAGCAAGGAAGAAGTCAGTCTTTTACTATTTGCAGATGACATGATACTCTATGTAGAAAACCCAAAAGACTCCACCAAAAAGTTGCTAGAACTCATATATGAATTCAGCAAAGTGTCAGGATATAAAGTCAAAATAGAGAAATCTGTTGTATTTCTATCCACCAATAACGAAGCAGTAGAAAAAGAAATCAAGGAATTGATCCCATCTGCAATTGTACCAAAAACAATAAGATACCTAGGAATAAACCTAACCAAAGAGGTGAAAGATCTGTACTCTGAAAACTATAGAACACTTGTAAAAGAAATTGAAAAGGACACAAAGAAATGGAAAAGTAACCCATGCTCATGGATTGGAAGAAAAAATATTGTTAAAATGTCTATATTACCCAAAGCAATCTACACACTTAATGCAATCTCTATCAAAACACCACCAGCATCTTTCACAAAGCTAGAACAAACAATCATAAAATTTATATGGAACCACAAAAGACCCTGAATAGCCAAAGCAATCCTGAAAAAGAAAAGCAAATCTGGAGGCATAACGATTCCAGAACTCAAGCTATATCACAATGATGTAGTCATTAAGACAGTATGGTACTGGCACAAAAACAGACACATAGATCAATGGAACAGAATAGAAAACCCAGAAATGGACTGACAACTATATGGTCAACTAATCTTCAACAAAGCAGAAAAGAATATACAGTGGAAAAAAGACAGTCTTTTCCACAGATGATATTGGGGAAACTGGACAGCAGCATGCAAAATAATCAAACTGGACCACTTTCTTCTACCATACACAAAAAGAAATTCAAAATGGATGAAAGACCTAAATGGGAGACAGGAATCCATCAAAATCCTAGAGGAGAACACAGGCAGCAACCTCTTTGACCCCAGCTGTAGTAACTTCTTACTAGGCATGTCACCAGAAGCAAAGGAAACAAAAGCAAAAAATGAAGTTTTGGGACTTCATCAAGATAAAAATCTTCTGCACAGTGAAGGAAACAATCAACCAAACTAAAAAGCAGCCTACAAAATGAGAGAAGATATTCGCAAATGACAAATCTGATAAAAGGTTAATATCCAAAATCTATAAAGAACTTATCAAACTCAATGCTCAAAAACCAAATAATCCAATTAATGGGCAGAAGACATGAATAGACATTTTTCCAAAGAAGACATCAAAATGGCTAACAGACACATGAAAAGATGTTCAACATCATTCATTATCAGGAAAATACAAATCAAAACCATGATGAGATACCACCTCACACCAGTCAGAATGGCTAAAATTAACAACTCAGGAAAGAAGAGATGTTAGCAAGGATGCTGAAAAAGGGGAACCCTCTTGCACCATTGGTAGAAATGCAAACTTGTACAGTCACTCTGGAAAACAGTGTGGAGGTTCCTCAAAAAGTTGAAAATAGAAGTACCCTACACCCCAGCAATCACAATACTAGATATTTACCCAAAAGATACAAAAATACAGATTTAAAGGGGTACATGAACCCCAGTGTTCATAACAACATCATTATCAATAATAGACAAACTATGGAAAGAGCCCAAGTGTCCCTCTACAGATGAATGGATAAAGAAGATGTGGTATATATATACAATGGAATATTACTCATCCATCAAAAAGAATGAAATCTTGCCATTTGCAACAACGTAGATGGAACTACAGTGTATTATGCTAAGTGAAATTAGTCAGTCAAAGAAACACAAATACCATATGATTTCATTCATATGTGGAATTTAGGAAACAAAACAGATGAACATAGGGGAATGGAAAAAAAGAGAGTGAGAGAGAGAAAGAGGGGGAAGCAAACCATAAGAGACTCTTAACCAATAGAGAACAAACTGAGGGTTAATGGAGGGAAAGAGGTGGGGGATGGGCTAAATGGGTGATGGGTATTAAGCAGGGCACTTGTTATGATAAGCATTGGGTGTTATATGTAAGTAATGATTCACTAAATTCTACTCCTGAAACCAATATTACACTATATGTTAACTAACTAGAATTTAAATAAAAATTTGGAAGAAAAAAATATAATTAATCACTAAAAGGAACCAACTATACTTGGAAAAATAGTTAATACCAGGTTTAAATTTAAAATGTTTCAGTTTGGATTGTCTGGGTAGCTCAGTCATTTAAGTGTCTGTCTTCAGCTCAGGTCATGATCCTGGGGTCCTGGGTTCGAGCCCCGCATTGGGCTCCCTGCTCAGTGGGGAGGCTGCTTCTCGTGATCCCTCTGCTCCTCCCCATCCCACCCATACTCTCGCTCACTCTCTCTGGCAAATAAATAAAATCTTTAAAAAATAACAAAAAATAAAATGTTTCAGTTTATGAGGGTTGATGGAGGGAGATGTGTGGGGGATGGACTAAACGACTGGATGGGTGATAGGTATTAAAGAGAGCATTTGTTGTGATGAACACTGGGTGTTCTAAGTGATAAGTGATCAATCACTGAATTCTACCCCAGAAACCGACATATGTTAACTAACAAAATTTAGAATTTAAATTAAAGTAAAATAAAATGTTTCAGTTTAAACATTTTCACAAAAAACTATATTAAGAAAATATGGCAATTGTGAATAATTATTAAGTCTAGGTGATGGATATACAACCATTTCTTATGTTTGTCTTTTTATTTTTCAGTGTATTTTTAAAATTTTCATTTAAAACATAAAAAATAATATATAATCAACAACAAAAATATAGACCCTTGTGTACATATGATACATTCTCTTATTTAAAATTTGAAAAAATGGTGTGCATTAAACATAGAATCTCTCTGTGTCAATCTTTACTCATCTCCAAGAGAAATTTTCATGTGACCACAAAACCTACCCCAAGAACGATTTTGAACTTTACACTTACTTTTTTTCTTTAAATTCTTTTATTGTTATGTTAATCACCACACATTACATCATTAATTTTTGATGTACTGTTCCATGATTCATTGTTTGTGCATAACACCCAGTGCTCCACGCAGAACGTGCCCTCTTTAATACCCATCACCAAGCTAACCCATCCCCACCCCCCGCCCCTCTAGAAACCTCAGTTTGTTTTTCAGAGTCCATCGTTTCTCATGGTTCGTCTCCCCTCCGATTTCCCCCCCTTCATTCTTCCCCTCCTGCTATCTTCTTTTTTTTTTCTTAACATATAATGCATTATTGTTTCAGAGGTACAGATCTGTGATTCAACAGACTGGCAAAATTCACAGCGCTCACCATAGCACATACCCTCCCCAATGTTTATCACCCAGCCACCCCGTCCCTCCCACCCCCCACCACTCCAGCAACCCTCAGTTTGTTTCCTGAGATTAAGAATTCCTCATATCAGTGAGGTCATATGATACATGTCTTTCTCTGATTGACTTATTTCACTCAGCATAACACCCTCCAGTTCCATCCATGTCGTTGCAAATGGCAAGAACTCATTCCTTTTGATGGCTGCATAATAATCCATTCTGTATATATATATATGTATATAAATGTATATATATATATGTATATATATATACATATATATATACCACTTCTTCTTTATCCATTCATCTGTCGATGGACATCTTGGCACTTTCCATAGTTTGGCTATTGTGGACATTGCTGCTATAAACATCAGGGTGCACGTACCCCTTCGGATCCCTACATTTGTACCTTTGTGGTAAATACCCAGTAGTGCAATTGCTGGATCATATGGTAGCTCTATTTTCAACTGTTTGAGGAACCTCCATACTGTTTTCCAGAGTGGTTGCACCAACTTGCATTCCCACCAACAGTGTAGGAGGGTTCTCCTTTCTCCGATTCCCGCCAACATCTGTCGTTTCCTGACTTGTTCATTTTAGCCATTCTGACTGGTGTGAGGTGGTATCTCATTGAGGTTTTGATTTGGATTTCCCTGATGCTGAACGAAGTTGAGCAATTTTTCATGTGTCTGTTGGCCACTTGGATGTCTTCTTTGGAAAAATGTCTTCTGCCCATTTCTTGAATGGATTATTTGTTCTTTGGGTGTTAAGTTTGATAAGTTCTTTATAGATTTTGGATACTAGCCCTTTATCTGATATGTCATTTGTAAATATCTTCTCCCATTCTGTTGGTTGTCTTTTGGTTTTGTGGACTGTTTCTTTTGCTGTGCAAAAGCTTTTTATCTTCATGAAATCCCAATAGTTCATTTTTGCCCTTGCTTCTCTTGCCTTTGGCGATGTTTCTAGGAAGAAGTTGCTACGGCTGAGGTCGAAGAGCTTTCTGCCTGTGTTCTCCTTTAGGATTTTGATGCACTCCCATCTCATATTTAGGTCTTTCAACAATTTGGAGTCTATTTTTGTGTGTGGTGTAAGGAAATGGTCCAGTTTCATTCTTCTGCATGTGGCTGTCCAATTTTCCCAACACCATTTGTTGAAGAGACTGTCTTTTTGCCATTGGAAATTCTTTCCTGCTTTGTCAAAGATGAGTTGACCATAGAGTTGAGGGTCCATTTCGGGGCTCTCGATTCTGTTCCATTGATCTATGTGTCTGTTTTTGTGCCAGTACCATACTGTCTTGATGATGACAGCTTTGTAATAGAGCTGAAAGTCCGGAATTGTGATGCCGCCAGCTTTGCTTTCCTTTTTCAACATTCCTCCGGCTATTCGGGGTCTTTTCTGGTTCCATACAAATTTTAGGATTATTTCTTCCATTTCTTTGAAAAAAGTGGATGGTATTTTGATGGGGATTGCATTGAATGTGTAGATTGCTCTAGGTAGCATTGACATCTTCACAATATTTGTTCTTCCAATCCATGAGCATGGAACTTTTTTCCATTTCTTTGTGTCTTCCTCAATTTCTTTCATGAGTATTTTATAGTTTTCTGAGTACAGGTCCTTTGCCTCTTTGGTTAGATTTATTCCTAGGTATCCTATGGTTTTGGGTGCAGTTGTAAATGGGATCAACTCCTTAATTTCTCTCTCTTCTGTCTTGTTGTTGGTGTATAGGAATGCCACTGATTTCTGTGCATTGATTTTATATCCTGCCACTTTCCTGAATTCCTGTATGAGTTCTAGCAGTTTTGGGGTGGAGTCTTTTAGGTTTTCCACATAAAGTATCATATCATCTGCAAACAGTGAGAGTTTGACTTCTTCTTTGCCGATTTGGATGCCTTTGATTTCTTCTTGTTGTCTGATTGCTGTGGCTAGGACTTCTAATACTATGTTGAATAGCAGTGGTGATAGTGGACATCCCTGCCGCGTTCCTGACTTTAGGGGAAAAGCTCTCCGTTTTTCCCCATTGAGAATGATATTCGCTGTAGGTTTTTCATCAATGGCTTTTATGATATTGAGGTATGTACCCTCTATCCCTATACTCTGAAGTGTTTTGATCAAGAAAAGATGCTGTACTTTGTCAAATGCTTTTTCTGCATCTATTGAGAGGATCATATGATTCTTGTTCTTTCTTTTGTTAATGTATCGTATCACGTTGATTGATTTGCGGATGTTAAACCAAACTTGCAGCCCAGGGATAAATCCCACTTGGTCGTGGGGAATAATCCTTTTAATGTACTGTTGTATCCTATTGGCTAGTATTTTAGTGAGAATTTTTGCATCCATGTTCATCAAGGATATTGGTCTATAATTCTCCTTTTTGATGGGGTCTCTGGTTTGGGGATCAAGGTAATGTGGCCTCATACAACGACTTTGGAAGTTTTCCTTCCATTTCTATTTTTTGGAACAGTTTCAGAAGAATAGGTATTAATTCTTCTTTAAATGTTTGGTAGAATTCCCCTGGGAAGCCATCTGGCCCTGGGCTTTTGTCTATTGGGATATTTTTGATGACTGCTTCAATTTCCTTAGTGGTTATAGGTCTATTCAGGTTTTCTATTTCTTCCTGGTTCAGTTTTGGTAGTTGATACATCTCTAGGAATGCATCCATTTCTTCCAGGTTATCTAATTTGCTGGCATAGAGTTGCTCATAATATGTTCTTATTATTGTTTATATTTCTTTGGTGTTGGTTGTGATCTCTCCTCTTTCATTCATGATTTTGTTGATTTGGGTCATTTCTCTTTTCTTTTTGATCAGTCTGGCCAGGGGTTTATCAATCTTGTTAATTCTTTCAAAGAACCAGCTCCTAGTTTCGTTGATCTGTTCTACCGTTCTTTTGGCTTCTATTTCATTGATTTCTGCTCTGATCTTTATTATTTCTCTTCTCCTGCTGGGTTTAGCCTTTATTTGCTGTTTTTTCTCTAGCTCCTTTAGGTGTAGGGTTAGGTTCTGTATTTGAGACCTTTCTTGTTTCTTGAGAAAGGCTTGTATTGCTATATAGTTTCCTCTCAGGACTGCCTTTGCTGCATCCCAAAGATTTTGAACAGTTGTGTTTTCATTTTCATTGGTTTCCATGAATTTTTTTTAATTCTTCTTTAATTTCCTGGCTGACCCATTCATTCCTTAGTAGGATGCTCTTTAGCCTCCATGTATTTGAGTTCTTTCCAACTTTCCTCTTGTGATTGAGTTCTAGTTTCAAAGCATTGTGGTCTGAAAATATGCAGGGAATAATCCCAATCTTTTGGTACCTGTTGAGACGTGATTTGTGACCTAGGATGTGATCTATTCTGGAGAATGTTCCATGGGCACTAGAGAAGAATGTATATTCCGTTGCTTTGAGATGGAATGTTCTGAATATGTCTGTGAAGTCCATTTGGTCCAGTGTTTCATTTAAAGTCTTTATTTCCTTGTTGATCTTTTGCTTAGATGATCTGTCCATTTCAGTCAGGGGGGTGTTAAAGTCCCCCACTATTATTGTATTGTTGTCAATGTGTTTCCTTGCTTTTGTTATCAATTGCCTTATATAATTGGCTGCTCCCATGTTAGGGGAATAGATATTTACAATCGTTAGATTTTCTTGTTGGATAGACCCTTTAAGTAGGATATAGTGTCCTTCCTCAACTCTTATTACAGTCTTTGGTTTAAAATCTAATTTGTCTGATATCAGGATTGCCACCCCAGCTTTCTTTTGGTGTCCATTAGCATGGTAAATGGTTTTCCATGCCCTCACTTTCAATCTGGGGGTGTCTTTGGGTCTAAAATGAGTCTCTGGCAGACAGCATATTGATGGGTCTTGTTTTTTTAATCCAATCTGATAGCCTGTGTCTTTTGATTGGGGCATTTAGCCCATTTACATTCAGGGTAACTTTTGAAAGATATGAATCTAGTGCTATTGTATTGCCTGTAAGGTGACTGTTACTGTATATTGTCTGTGTTCCTTTCTGATCTATGCTGCTTTTAGGCTCTGTCTTTGCTTAGAGGACCCCTTTCAATATTTCTTGGAGGGCTGGTTTCGTGTTTGCAAATTCCTTTAGTTTTTGTTTGTCCTGGAAGCTTTTTATCTCTCCTTCTATTTTCAATGACAGCCTAACTGGATATAGTATTCTTGGCTGCATATTTTTCTCATTTAGTGCTCTAAATATATCATGCCAGTCCTTTCTGGCCTGCCAGGTCTCTGTGGATAGGTCTATTGCCAATCTAATGTTTCTACCATTGTAGGTTACTTATCTCTTCTCCCGAGCTGCTTTCAGGATTTTCTCTTTGTCTCTGAGACTCGTAAGTTTTACTATTAGATGTCGGGGTGTTGACCTATTTTTATTGATTTTGAGAGGGGTTCTCTGTGCCTCCTGGATTTTGATGCCTGTTTCCTTCCCCACATTAGGGAAGTTCTCTGTTATAATTTGCTCCAATATACCTTCTGCCCCTCTCTCTCTTTCTTCTTCTTCTGGGATCCCAATTATTCTAATGTTGTTTCATCTTATGGTATCGCTTATCTCTCGAATTCTGCCCTCATGATCCAGTAGTTGTTTATCTCTCTTTTTCTCAGCTTCTTTATTTTCCATCATTTGGTCTTCCATATCACTGATTCTCTCTTCTGTCTCATTTATCCTAGCAGTTAGTGTCCCCATTTTGTATTGCACCTCATTAATAGTCTTTTGGATTTCGACTTGGTTAGATTTTAGTTCTTTTATTTCTCCAGAAAGGGTTTCTCTAATAACTTCCATGCTTTTTTCAAGCCCAGCTAGTATCTTTAAAATCATGATTCTGAACTCTAGGTCTGACATCGTACTAATGTCCGTATTGAATAGGTCCCTTTCAGACGGTACTACCTCTTGTTCTTTTTGTTGAGGTGATTTTTTCCATCTTGTCATTTTGTCCAGGGGAGAACAGATGAATGAGAGAACAAAATGTTAACAGGGTAACAACGTCCCCAGAAAATATACTCTAAACAAATCAGAAAAGACCTGAAACCAGGGGAAAAGAAAGGGAAAGAAAGAAAAAAGAAAGAGAAAAGAAAAAGATAAAAACAAACAAAAACAGAACAAAACAAAAAAAAAACAGAATATGATCAAATATGATGAGGCTGGTGCATAGATCAGTGCCACACACTAGATTTTGGGTGTATTTTGGTCTGTTAGAATAAAGTGCCTCCCAAAATTTTAAAGAAAGAAAGACTAATATATGTACACAATAAGGGTTGACACAATGAATGGATGGAATATGACTGTAAAGATGAAAATTATAAAAAAATTTATAAAAGGAATTGATAAGAAGTTGGTTGAAAAAAAAACGAAGATGATTAAAAAGAAAGAAAGAAAGAAAAAAAGGGGGAGAGAAATTGATCAGTCAGGAGACTAGAACAAAGCCATACACTAGAGATTTAGGGTATATTTTGATATGTTAGAAGAAACTGTATCTCACAATTTTAAAGAGAGAACAATTTATATATATATGCCAAAAATAAGGGTAACTACTCTGAAGGGATAGAATATGACTCTAAAAATGAAAAATAAAAATGTGTTTTTAAAAAAGGGATTGCTAAGATTTTGGTTGAAGAGAGAAAAAGAAAAATTCAAAAAAAAAGACAGTTAAAAAAAATTAAATTTGAAAGACTAAAGAATCATGGTAAAAAAAACCCTGAATTCTATGTGCAGTATTCCCCTAGCGCTGGAGTTCTGCCATTCTCATTGATCGGTAAACTTGGTCTTGGCTGGCTGTCCGTGCTGAACTTCTGGGGGAGGGGCCTGTTGCTGTGGCTCCCCGATGTCTTTGCAGGAGGTGGAATTGCCGCGCCCTTGTCCATCCGGGCTAAGTCATCTGCTTGGGTGTGCTCTAGGGAGCTTTTGTTCCCCGCAAGCCTTCCGTACAGCTTTGGAGGACGAGAGCAAAAATGGCGGCCTCCCAATCTCCGCCCGGGAGGAGCCGAGAACTTGGGGCCCCGCTCCCCAGTGCGCCCCCAGAGAAAAGCAGTCAATCACTCCCGTCTCCCTGGTCTCTGGCCGCACTCCGTGCTCACCTGGCCTGTGACCGAGCGTTTCTATCTCTGGCACCCGACCCCGTGTGGAGTCTCCAAACCCAGCAGATCCCTGTGGTGCACGCCTGTGCCACTCCTCCTGGGGGAGGAAGGGGAGTCTCCCTGGATCTGCCGCTTGTTGGGTCCCCGCTGGAGGAGCAGTGGCCCGACTGTGCCACGGATCACAGTTTATGGCAACCCCGAGCTGAGAGCCCGCGCCTCGGCTCCATCTCTGCAGCCGGCTTCCCCGCTCCGATACCTGGGAGCTCTGACGCACTCAGGCACCCCCAGTCTTTCTGTGACCCCGAGGGTCCTGAGACCACACTGTCCCATGAGGGTTCCACCCCCCACTTAGCCACTGGAGCAATGTCCCTCAGTGGAGCTGACTTCTAAAAGTTCCGATTTTGTGCTCCGCATCTCTATCACTTGCCAGAAGTGGCTGATGGAGGCCCCCTCCCCCGCCGTCTATCCTCCCGAATATCGCCTCGGATTCACTTCTCCACACGTCCTACCCTCCAGAAAGTGGTCGCTTTTCTGTTCAGAGAGTTGTTGCTATTCTTTTCTTCGATCTCCTGTTGAGTTCATAGGTGTTCAGAATGGTTTGATCCCTATCCAGCTGAATTCCTGAGACCAGACGAAATCCAGGTCTCCTACTCCTCCACCATCTTGCTCTGCCCCTACAGTTCTTACTTCTAAGATAATACTTCTAGTCAGAGTATTTTTTCCTATTACTTAAACAGAAAAAAGAGGAAATTATTCTTCCAAAAATAAGAGGTCTAACTATCTGAATTTGGGGCTCCTGTGTAGGTTATACCTCTTGCCTGAACGTGGGAGTGCAGAAGCCCAGAAAGTAACAATAAATGCAGAAAACAGATCATTTTCTTCATGATGGGATATGCCCAGAATTCAAGTCTGTAGCAAATTTGTATTGGGTGAGATTTTCTCTTTACCTATCCTCAAAGGGACTTAACTGAGTGCCTGATCCTCAGAAACCTCAATATAGTCTCAGGCTTGCTCAGCCATGGCCTGGGGGATGGGGGCAGGCTGCACTGACAGTGGGTGAGGTGTCACCCAGACAGAAACAGTGACACTGGGCTGGAGTTTCAACTTCCCAGAAGACCAAGGCTGAATTAGAGGAAATGTCTCTATCTGCTTTTCTATGAGAGCTATTAGGAGCATGACCTAGTCTATCAACTCCACCCAGGACATTTGAGGATCTTTTGACATTCCTCACCTTAGGAGGTAGGCTCCATGTCCTAGCCCCTTGGAACTGGGCATATTTATGAGTGCATGACTAAAGAATATATTGAAAAGTTCCACATGACAGGTTCTGAGTCAGGTCTTAATACACTGGGAGCTTCTACTTTGTTTCTTGGAACATTTTTTCAGGAGGAAACCAGAAGTCATACAAAAAGCACAACTACCCTAGATCCCCAGAAAACCCAAACCAGCCAAGTGGAGGGGTTGTATGAAGGCCACACTGCCTGGAAACCCCTAGGGTTGCAGTCATCCCAACCCCATGCCAAACACATGAAGCAGCAAATAGCCCCACCCTGATCCCTGCCGCTACCTGAGAGACTCCAGTAAGAACTGCCACATTCATACCCATTAGGATGGCTACTATAAGAGAGAGAGACAGAGAGAGGAAGGAAGGAAGGAAGGAAGGAAGGAAGGAAGGAAGGAAGGAAGGAAGGAAGGAAGGGAAAAAAAGAAAGAGAAAGAAAAAAGGAAAGAGAAAGAAAAAGAAAGAAAGAAAGAAAGAAAGAAAGAAAGAGAAAGAAAAAGAAACGAAAGAAAGAAAGAAAGAAAGAAAGAAAGAAAGAAAGAAAGAAAGAAAGAAAAGAGAAAAATGAATTAAGGAAGGAAGGAGGAAGGGAAGGAAGGAAAGAAGGGAAGGAAGAAAGGAAAACAAAATTTTTTTAAACTGAAAATAGCAAGGGTTGGCAAGGATGTGGAGAAATTAGAACCATGGTGCACTGCTGGTGGGAATGTAAAAGGGTGCAGCTGCTGTGCAAAATAGCATGGTGAGTCCTCCAAAAAATTAAACATAGAATTACCATATGAGCCAGTAATTCCACTTCTAGGTATTACCCAAAAGAATTGAAAGCAGGGACTCCAGTAGATAACTGTACACCAATATGTACAGCAAAATTATTTACAATAGCCAAAAGGTGGAAACAACCCAAATGCCTATCAAAAGATGAATGGAGAGACAAAAGGAGGTATATTCATACAGTGGAATATTATTCAGCCTTAAAAAGGAAGGAAATTCTGACACCTGGGACAACATGAATGAACCTTAAAGACATTCCCTTGAAGACGAAGGGAAATAATCCAGTCACTAAAGGACAAATACTGAGTGATTCCACTTATGGGGGTCACAAGGGGCTTAGAGGAGGGGGAATAGGGAGCTGTTGCTTAATGGGGACAGAGTTTCAGTTTGGAAAGATGAAAAAGCTCTGGAGATGGATGCTAGTGATGGTCACACAGCAGTGTGAATGTACCTAATACCACCAAACTATACACTTGAGAATGACTAAAATGGTAAGTTTTATGTCAGGCACATTTTACCAGAATAAAAAAAAGGAAACCGCCCCAGAACTGTGAGAGATGATTAATCATTGTTTTAATCTACTAAATTTTGTAAGAAGATAGAATTGTTGCTGTTCTATAGATCAAGCATAGACTGACCATCCATTTCGTTCCTAAGGATACTGTGACCCATTAACCACCCTCAAATATACTGTGGTTCAAAACACTCTGATTACTACTTAGTCCCAACTAGTCACAAAAGTCATCTGCTCAGCAGGCCTTTGGGAGGTTACATACTGCCACTGAGCCTCAGTCTCCCTGGGGTTTCATGCTCCTCCCTGGGGTTCTGCCCTCCTCTCTGAAATCAGAGAACATGTGTCAGTGGCAGCATTTCCCACCAATCCTGGCCCCAGGGGACAGTAAATACAGAGCACGTCAAGGATATTGCTGCCTCCCTCACCCACACATTCCTCAATATCTTAGTGAAGGGCTGCCCTTTGGATCCCCAGGGGGATGCAGCAAGGGGGTGCAAGTCAACATAGTAAGCCTCTTCTAGCATTTCTATCTCCCTCTCCATTAGGTTCCTCCCTCTCACGATGCCAGGAAAGTATTTGGCACCTTGGCCTTCCTGACAGTTGGTCAATCAAGCAAACGGCTGCTGAACTTCCGCCTGATAATCCAAACCACACATCCCATCCACACCCAGTGTTGGCTCCAGAGACCAGGATGGCAGGCAGGCCAAACCTTCACCTGTGTCTCTATGCCTACCTCTCTGTAGAAAAGGAAATAAATGGAAAGAAAATTGAGGGCTTTTCTGCCTTACACAAGATAAAACTTCTTTGCAGAATATACAACTTGATCTTCTGGGAAAGGACTGAATCTTAAAGTAAATATGAAGGTGTTGACACATTTCTGTGTTTTAAAAAGGCTTGATCACTGTTTTTTGAAAGACAAGAACATAATGTGGAAGAAGACTGACAAAAGGTTAATTTTCATTGCATCTAACTGTGCTGCATTTTCACTGATCCACAGACACCCAGAATATATAGAACTAAGAATTAAAACCTCAAGGGGATTTTTCCTCACCTCTCATTTCTTAAGAGTTATTATTTCTCATGCGTCAACTTCTTTTAATTATTAATCTCATCAATATCAGTCATTTTTAGCATACAATGGAAATAATCAAAATAAAATCTAAAAACGTGTGTCAGACAATAAACTATTAAAAGGAGAAAGATAGGAAGTAAAGAAAAGAAAACAAGGGAAAGAAATTGAAAAGAAGACAAGCCAAATCAAAATGAGTTTTTAGATATGAGCAAATAATATATCATGAAGCATCTTCCTTCCACAGGGAGGAAAAAACACTTAATAGAAATTTTCTCATCAGTTTTCCCAACCACCATGGTGCAGCTCTTCTAATGAATAAGAAATGGGGAAAGAGAGAGAGAGAGAGAGAAACCAAGAAACAGATTCTTAACTATAGAGAACAAATTGATGGTTACCAGAGGGGAGGGGGGCTGGGGGGATGGGTAAAATAAGTAATGGGAATAAAGAGTGCACTTTCTGTGATGAGAGCACTGTGTGATGCATGGAATTGTTGAATCACTGTATTTTATACCTGAAACTAACATAACACTGTATGTTAACTATACTGGAATTAAAATAAAATTAAAAAGAAATGGAAAAAGCAAAAATAAAACCAAAAACTGCACAGGGTCTAATATTTGGCACTCCACTAAGCATTCATTTCCTTAGATGTGAATCAGCCCCAGAGTATATGTTTCTAAAGGATTGTCCTTTTTAAAAACATATTTGTAGGGGCGCCTGGGTAGCTCAGTCATTAAGCGTCTGCCTTCAGCTCAGGTCATGATCTCAGGGTCCTGGGATCGAGCCCCGCATCGAAGCCTGCTTCTTGCTCTCCCACTCCCCCTACTTGTGTTCCCTCTCTCGTTGTGTCTCTCTCTGCCAAATAAATAAATAAAATCTTAAAAAATATATAAATAAAAATAAAAAACATACTTGTATAGTTTTTATACAAAATACATGAAATAATGCAGATAATTTGAAAACTAAAGAAAAGGAAAACATTAACCCAATTGCAACCTCTAACAAAACCACTGTTAGCTTTTTAAAAACAGCTATTATTATTATTATTATTATTCCCTATGTTCTTAAATTCCAATGTCTGTTCTTGGCACATTCCCTTGCTTTCTTTTATTACAACTTATATTTCTCTTATTATTTCTATACATATCTGAGAAACTGAAATGCAAAATAATTATCATAATGCTGCAGTTCACAGGTAAGACAAAATTAATTAAATTAAATTAAATTAAAAAGAGGAGACTTCTGGGGAAGATGGCAGAATAGGAAGACCCTGAGTTCACTTCCTCTCACGGATACAACTAGATAACTCTCACATCAGTATAAATAACCCTGAAAATTACCTGAAGATTGGCACAAAAAACTCCACAACTGAATGTAGAGAAGAGGCCACATCGAAGAGGGTAGGAAGGACAAAGATGCAGTCGGGAGCTAAATGGACCTGCACGACTGTCCCAGGGAAGGAGGAACACTGTGGGTATGGAGAGAGGAGAAAAACAGACCCTCACACCAGGGAGCCCACACAAGGAATATGAATCCCCATAACATTTGGCTTTGAAAATCAGCGGGGACAAATTTCACAAGTTTTTGCAACCAGGGGAACTTAAAACTTGGAATTTTAAAAATCAACAGGTTCCACTCTGGGATAGTTGGGAGGGTGAGGGGAAACTGAGTCCCCACCCTTAGAGAGACAGCACAATAAACAGCTTATGGAGATAGAGCGTAGAAACAGCAGTTTGAAAAATGCCTGGGGCATACAGGAGGAAGAGTTATTTATTAATATCAGAGCATGTCAGGAGAGACAGGGATTGTTGGGAGACTCGTCCAGGAACAAAGAAAGTGGCAGATGCCATTTCCCTTCCCTGCCCCCTAGCATGAACACACAGCCGCCTGCAGGAACCAGTGCAGCATAGACACTAGCTACCTAACTTGCTAACAGTACACCTCCAGCCCCCCCGCACTTTGTGGATCCGCCCCCTCCAATAGGTCCTTGGCCAGAAACCAACCAAAATGGTGTCACAAGCTTGGCAGTGCACAAGTAACCCCACTAGGAGCCAGCACCATGCCAAAGTAACTCCTGCCCTGCGGAGAGGGAAAGATAACCACACAAACCAGTAAGACTACAGTGGGCTGGGGGCAGACAGTGGTCTGACTGCAGTCCCCACCCAACAGTGAAAGCTTTCCAGAGGACAACACAGGGAAAGTGCCCCAGAATTTGGTGCTACTGTATCTCTGGCAAATGCCTGGTCTGATTCAACTCAAGCCCAAGGTGGCCCCAGACTGGTCCAAACACCAAAAGGACCAAACACTGAGCACAAGAGACGAAGAGAGCCACTGCAGTTAACTGGCCTGAAGGAAAAAGTGACTCAGCCACAACAGCCGGGTACACACAACACACATAGAAGACACCCCTGATGTGCCAGGTTCTGGGGAACAGGGGACACTGCACCGCAAGACACTACAGGACCTCTTCTTTATAAGGCCACCACTTTCAAGAGCAGGAGATGTAGCTGACTTTCCTAACACAGAGAAACAGACGCAGAGAGTTAGACAAAATGAGAAGACAGAGGACGGTGTCCCAAATGAAAGAACAGGAAAAATTACAGCAAGAGACCTAAGCAAAATGGAGATAACTAATATGTGTGATAGAGAATTTAAAGTAACTATCAGAAATATACTCACTGGGCTTGAGAAAAGAGTAAAGGACATCAGAGAGACCCTAAACAAAGAGACAGAAAACACACACACACACAAATCAGAAATAAAGAACTCAATAAATGAAATTAAAAATACACTAGATGGAATAAATAGTAGACTAGAGGAAGCAGAAGAATGGACCAGTGACTTGGAGGACAGAGTAATGGAAAGCAATCGCGCTGAGAAGATGAGAGAAAAGAAATAATACAAAATGAGAATAGACTTAGGGAACTCAGCCACACCACAAAGCATAATAACATTTGCATTATAGGGATCCCAGAAAGAGATCCCCCCTGCTTGTGCTCTCTCCCTCTGTCTCTCTCTCAAATAAATAAATTAAATATTTTAAATAAATAAATAAAAATAAAAAGTTTTTGCACAGCAAAGGAAATGATCAACAAAACTAAAAGACAACCTACTGAATGGGAGAAGATATTTATAAATGTTGTATCTAATAAGGAGTTGGTATCCAAAATATATAAAGAACTTACACAACACAACACCAAAAACCAAATAATCCATTTAAAAATGGGCAGAAGACATGAATAGACATATCTCCAAAGAAGACATCCAGATGGCCCAACAACACATGAAAAGATGCTCAACATCACCCATTATCCGAGAAATGCAAATCAAACCTACAATGAGACATACCTCATACCAGTCAGAATGGCTAAAATCAAAAACACAAGAAACAAGTGCTGGCAAGAACGTGGAGAAAAAGAAACCCTCTTGCACTGTTGGGGGGAATGCAGACTGGTGAAGCCACTCTGGAAAACAGGATGGAGTTTCCTCAAAAAGGTAAAAATAAAACTACCTTTTGATCCAGCAATCACACTACTGGGTATTTACCCAAAAAATACAACACTAATTCACAGGATACATGGACCCCTATGTTTATTGCAGCATTATTTACACTAGCCAAATTATGGAAGCAGCCCGAGTGTCAATTGATAGATGAATGGATAAAGAAGTGGTATATATATACATATATACAATGCAGTATTATTCAGCCATAAAAAATGAAATCTTGCCATTTATAATAACATGGATGGAGCTAGAGAGTATAAGGCTAAACAAAATAAGTCAGTCAGAGAAAGACAAATACCATATGATTTCACTCATATGTGGAATGTAAGAAACAAAACAGATGAACATAGGAGAAGGGGGAAAAAAGAGAGGAAAGCAAAAAATAAGAGACTCTTAGCAATAGAGAAATGAGGGCTGATGGAGGGAGGTGGGTGGGGGGATGGGCTAAAGGGGTGATGGGTATTAAGGGAACTTGTGGTGAGCACTGGGTGTTGTAAGTGATGAATCACCAAATCCTACACTTGAAACCAATATTACCCTTTATGTTAACTAACTAGAATTTAAAGAAAACTTGAGGGGTGCCTGGGTGGCTCAGTCGTTAAACGTCTGCCTTAGGCTCAGGTCATGATCCCAGGGTCCTGGGATCGAGCCCAGCATCGGGTTCCTTGCTCAGCCAGGAGCCTGCTTCTCCCTCTCCTATTCCCCCTGCTTGTGTTCCCTCTCTCGCTGTGTGTCTCTCTGTCAAATAAATAAAAACAATCTTTCGAAATAAATAAATAAATAAAACTTGAAATATAAATAAACAAATAGATAAAATAGGTCTGGGGGATATAATGTGTAGCATGGTAACTATAGTTAATAATACTGTATAGCATATTTGAAAGTTGCTGAGAGAGTAAATCTTAAAAGTTCTCATCACAAGAAAAACATTTTTGTAACTATGTAATGGTGATGAATGTTAACTAGTCTTATTGTGGTGATCATTTTGCAATAGATGCGAAGAGTAAATTATTATTTCTGTCACCAGAAACTAATATAATGTATGTCAATTATATCATAATAAAGGACAAATATTAAAAAATCACCTTTGGGAGCGCCTGGGTGGCTCCGTCGGCAGTTGGTTAAGCATCTGCCTTCAGCTCAGGTCATGATCAGGGTCCTGGGATCGAGCCCTGCATTGGGCTCCCCGCTCAGCGGAGAGTATGCTTCTTGCTCTCCCTCTGCCCCTCCTCCTCACTTGTGCTCTCTCTGTCTCAAATAAATAAATAAAATCTTTTTAAAAAATTATCTGTTTAGCTTCACAGTTGTCAATGTGACAAGTTAAATTTCATTATTAACTTGAAGCAGTGATGTGACTTCTGTGTTTGAGCTGGATAACTGTCTTTTTCCTTAAATGTTTCTTAATATCTTCCTTAAGAAAATTTGAGCCAATTAAATTTTATCTGGGGATCAAATTAAAATTCTGAGTTGCTTTAAGTTTGCCAGCCTAGAAAGCCACTGTTAGGGGCAGAGACAGGTTGAGGCCAGTTCACACTGAGAGAATACTGACCCCCCCATGTGACCTGAGTTAAGTGTGGACACAAATTGTAAATAAAAACACCTTCTCTTAAACCTATTTTTGTAATAGTTGTTTTTACTGAAACCCTTTGATTTACTGTTTTCTTTTTTAAATCATGGATTGATTATCCCATAGGGTTAATTATTACTGAAGAGAATGATTGTTTATCTTGTTGAACTTCCCCTATTTAAAAAGGCCATGGCTGAACCCTCCCTACTGAAAGCCGAGTAAGATGCACATTAGTAATTTGGGGGCATCTGCTAGATGTGTTCTGTGGGTGTTGTTGCAAAGTTATCTATAAATCTTATTTTTGTAAATACAATTATATATAATAACATATTAAGGGAGCTTGATATTTTAAAGGAGTTGTTCAATGAAAATTTCAACAATACTCTTGTTATATAAATACTGTTAATTGTTTTGCTTTTGAAGGTTGGATTTTTCAAGATATCAGATTTTCATAAATCAGGCACATCCACAAATGTTGTAAAAACTGATTTCAGAATCACCAGGAAAAACAAAACAAAACAGAGAAGCAACATCTACAACACAAGAAACCAAAGACTCTAAACAAGTAATGAAAATCTCTAATCTCTGTGCCCAAGTAGATTCTTTGTTAAGTACTGGGGAGGAGATGGGATGAGTCACAGGTGAAAAGACAGGGTTTTCTAAGATATTTTGATCTGGGGTAGCAAGAGCATGTGGATAATTACGTAATAAAAGATTTCATAAAGTCCTTGAGTAGTTCAAATTCTTTTAACTTTTAATAATGACCATTGCAGGATGATTTTTTAAAAAAGAATGTATATATTATATTGAAATATACATTATTTTTTCTTCTCCAGGTATCTGTGGGCTTCAATTCTACTAATCTACTAATCTCATGTCTTCAATGCTCACTTGTCACCAGGACCTCAACTAAGAACATATATCATGTGGTTCAATTGTCATAACCTTTCTAAAAGTGTTTGTGCAAGACATTTACACATTGCTTCTTCATAATTACAGCCTAAACTTTTTATGATTAAAAGTAACCACAGCACTTTTGAAGATCTCATGAAATCAAAAGGAAGTTTGTGATTGCATTTAGCTTGCACTTACTTCATACTCACAATCTAATCATTCTCAAATACAGTAAACTCTAGATTATGTGATTAAATACTTCCGCCTTGATGTTTCCAACCTTTGTATTGACTTAACTAACATTTGGAATGGTTGCCTTGGTGAGGAGGCATAGCAGGAACTAGATTTATAGTTCTACTGCCTGGATCAAATTTTATCAGCCACTCTTCGCATATACTGAAAACTAAAAATGAAAAATTACAGATTGGAAAATTTATGTCCACATTAACACCTTCACAAGGATGTGTAAGGCAGCTTATTGATAATTGCCAAGATATGAAGCAACCAAGATATCCTTCAGTAGGTGAATGGACAAATAAACTGTGGTACATCTAGACAATGGAATACTATTCAACACTAAAAGGAAATGAGCTATCAAACCAGGAAAAGACATGGGAGAAACTTAAATGCATATTATCAAGTAAAAGACGCCAATCTGAAAATCTATCCTAACTCTAATCACATTCTGGACAAGGTAAAACTATGGAGACAATAAAAAAATCAGTGATTGCCAGGGATAGGTAGGAGAGAGAGATAAATAGAGCACAGAGAACTTTTACAGTATGATACTACAATGGTAGAAACATGCCATTATACATTTATCATAGAATATACAACACCAAGAGTATATGTAATGTAACTATGGACTTCGGGTGATAATGATGTGTCCATGCAGATTCATCAATTGTAACAAATGTCCCCCTCTGGTGGGGGATGTTGATAGTGGTGAGACTGCGCATGTGTGAGGCAGGGCGTATATGGGAAGTCTACCTTCTGCTCAGTTTTGTTGGGAATTTAAAGCTGCCTTAAAAAGTAAAATATTTTTTTTAATTGTAGTTTGGGGTGCCTGGGTTGCTTAGTCGGTTAAGCATCTGATTCTTGGTTTCAGCTCAGGTCATGATCTCAGGGTCATGAGATGGAGTCCCATGTCAGCCCGGAGCTCAGCAGCGTCTGCTTGAGATTCTCTCCCTCTGCCCCTCCGCTGTGTGTGCTCTCTTTCTCTCTCTCTCAAATAAATAAATAAAATCTTTGTAAAAATTGTAGCCTACATCATCACAGTAAATCTAGTTTTCTTCGCAACCAAAACTTTACAAGTGATTTAAGTCACTTTCTCCCTTCGTGTCTCAGTCCTCCAGTGCCAGTGAGCAGAACTGACACAAGCCGATTTCCCCTCTCCTATGCTTCCCTGCTTCCTAATGAGCAAGCAATGGCTCGGTTGAATAATAGAAAATTAGCTATATGCGCTCTCTTTCTTATTAGTCAGCTCAGTATCATTTCTTAAATACTCCTTTGCTTTTTTATTCTGATTATCAAGGCTTAAAAAATTAGAAACTTGGGATTTTAAGAGCAGACCCTGGAACAAATGCCTTTTTTAATGCAGCAATGATATATGCTAGCCACTGGAAGGCACTATACTCATAAATCAAAGGCTCCAGACTTTTCTATAGCTCCATCTGCTAAAAAAGGACAAGTACTCAGGGTAGTTTGGATTACTAAATATCTCAGGTGTCATCTAATGTAGGAATAAAGCTACCATTGGAGCTCTGAAACTGAAATTCAGAAATATATTTATTTTTTAAAATATATATATGCTGCAAGTATGTAATTATTGTATTTCATATTTTTAATTTTTATTTTGCTAAATATATATATATAACATGAAAGCTACCATTTTAGTATATTTTAAGTGTACAGTTCAGGGGCATTAAGTACATTCATAAAGCTGTAAGCCACTATTTCCAAAATTTTTCATCATCCCAAACAGAAACTGTATTGTAATATTAACTCATAAAGTACATTAACTATAAAGCATCATATAGATACTGTCTCATTTAAGCCTCACAGGAGCCCCACGAAGTAGGTATTTTTATTTTTATTCTATTGATGAAGTTGAAGATAAGGGAGATCTAACAAATTGCTCTAAATCTAGTAAGTAGTAGAATCATGATTCAAACTTAGGCACATCTACACAACCCTTTGAGCAAGTGAGATTTTTAGGTCAGTGGACAATTATAGAAGCCTGATCATAACTTAAATTGTGTTTCCTTGTGATCGTTAAAATTTATCTTTCTATAATAAGATGCCAAACTGTAGAAGCTCTGATCTTACACACTCTGATCAGGTTGAAATTATTAAGATTCCTGACTTTCAAAACATTACCACTTACAGATTCTATTAATAATAGCTCCAGAGAGTAATTAAGGGTTGTACTAGATTAACCCTTGAAGAGCAAGAAGGGGATAGTGGAAAAGCCGTCAAATGTAGAACGCTGCTAATTAGGGTTTCACAAAAGGAGAACAAATTGTTTTCGAATTAGAATGTAGGTCATTAAGATTAAATTTTTTTAAGATTTTATTCATTTATTTGACAGAAAGCGAGAGAGCACAGCAGGGGGAGGGGCAGAGGGAGAGGGAGAAGCACCTTTGCCTTTGCTCCTTTCTTTCCCTGCAGTACTCGTCCCTCTCCTCTTTGGCCAACTAAGGGTTATTGACCTTCAGATTTCAACTCAATTGTCACATCCTTCTGGAAAGCCTTCCTGGACATCTCCCGCCAGGTTATGACAGCCCGCCTCCTACCACAGCCTTGCTTTCTCCACTCGTTGGGGGAGCGGACCATTCTGCCCAACGGCCCCACCCATCTAAAGGAGTGGCTTGTTCTCCTGCCGCACAGATCGAAAGCTGCACCTGCCCTTGCCCAACCAAATACAACAGTGGTGAGTTCTTTAGTTCTGAGCTGAAGCCTTAAATTGACCTGGAAACATCTGCTTTTGTACGAGGGGATGCCAACCACCACATGAGAAGTTGGATCCACGGAGACGCCCCCCTCCCCCCCCGCCCGCAAGGCCACATGGAGGAGAGACTAAAGGCCCCGGCTGACAGTTAGCTGTTTCACAGTATAGATGGTTCTGGTTCCATAGTTGTTTTTTCTTAACTATTCCACTATTGGTGGACATTTAAACCATTTTTCTGTTATAAATGTTGCAAAAAAGATAACTTCACATGCCTCTTAATGCACATATGTAAGTGCTTCTCTAGGGTAGATACTGAGGAGGGATAGCACTAAATCACAGTGAATATGCACTTCACTGGATATGCATAGAAACTGCCACATTGTTTTACAAAATACCTTCACCAATCCTAGTAGATAGTCTTACAGCATAGCCAACTTTGATTTTATCAAACTTCAAAAATATTGCCATTTTATTTTTTTAAGATTTTATTTATTTATTTATTTGACAGAGAGATAGAGAGAGCCAGAAAGCACAAGTGGGGGGAGGGGGTCGGGGGAAACAGAGGGAGAAGGAGCTCGATCCCAGGACCCTGGGATCAGGACCTGAGCGGAAGGCAGATGCTTAACGACTGAACCACCCAGGCGCCTGCAAAAATACCGCTGTTTTAAGAGATTTAAAATGGTACACCATTATTTAATTTGTATTTTCCTAGTTGTGAATGAGGATGGGCACCTTTTTATATGTTTATTAGCTATATATACATCTATTTCTCCTTTTATAAATTTCCTGTTCTTATCCTTTGCCCATTTTTTAAACTAGGTTGCTTCTTTTTCTTATTGATTTCCAGGAAAGTTTTATGTATCCTAAATATTACCCTTTTATTACACATGCTACAAATATTTTTACCTGTATATTGCTACATTACAATTTGTTAAGAATGCCTTTTTTATTAAAAAAAAAGGTTTTAAATCTTGGGGGAAAAAATGAGACAAAATCAGAGAGGAAGACAAACCATAAGAGATTCTTAACTACAGGGAACAAATTGAGGGTTGCTGGAGGGGAGGTGTGTGGGGGGATGGGGTAACTGGGTGATGGACATTAAGGGGGGCACATGATGTGATGAGCCCTGGGTGTTATATGCAACTGATGAATCACTGAAGTCTACCTCTGAAACTAATAATACATTATATGTTAATTAAAAAATTAAAAAAATAGAACTATCCTACAATCCAGTAATTGCACTACTGGGTATTTACCCCCAAAATACAAAAACACTAATTCAAAGGGATACATGCATCCCTATGTTTATAAGAGCATTATTTATGATAGCCAAATTATGGAAGCAGGCCAAGTATCTATCAATAGATGAATGGATAAAGATGTGATGATGGTTGCTAGCTTTGAAGATGGAAAAAGGGAGTCAGGAGTCAAGGAATGTGGGGGCATCTAGAAGCTGGAAGTGGACTTCAGCTGGCAACCAGCAAGGAATGGGCACTGCAGTCTTATAACCATGAAGAACTGAATTTCACCAATAATTTGAATGAGCATGAAACCAGTTCTCTCCCAGATCCTCCAGAAAGGAATGCAGCCCTGTTAACACCTTGATTTTAGCTCATGGGTGAGACCCATGTCAGACTTGTCACCTAGAGACTTGCAAGAAAATAGGTTTGTATTGTGTGAGGTGCTAAGATTGTGATGCTCTATCACAGTGGCCGTAGAATCTAAGCCAGCAAGGGAGGACAGGAAGAATGTGGAAGGGGTCCTGAGAGGAGCTGCTGAGATGCTCTATTTCTTTTTTTTTTTTTAAGATTTATTTATTTTTTTGAGAGAGTGAGAATGAGACAGAGAGAGTACATGAGAGCGGGGAGGGTCAGAGGGAGAAGCAGGCCCCTCGCTGAGCAGGGAGCCCGATGCGGGACTCGATCCCGGGACTCCAGGATCATGACCTGAGCTGAAGGCAGTTGCTTAAACAACTGAGCCCCCCAGGCACCCTGAGATGCTCTATTTCTTGATTCAGTTATGTGAATATGCTTACTTTGTGGAAATTCACTAGCTGAACACTTATAATCTGGGCAAGTTTTTGCACATAGGTTATAACACAGTAAAAAAAAAATCTACATTAAAACAAGCCAATGTAAGGGTTTGTTATTGAGATTAATGCTATCGGTCATGAGGGAGTCATTAATCTTCGGGCCTCTGAGAAATACAGAGTTCCTCCCAGAATTGCTCACTGGACAGGCAGTAGGTAGCCTCCCGCTCCCTTTGTTAGAAGTTTGCCTCTGTGGGCATTGATTCCCTCAAACTTGTGGGATGTGTTGGCTAAGAAAGATCCTTAGGAACAAAGGAATATTTTGGGGAGAACTCTGGAAGATACTCTGAATGCATTTGAGCTGTCAACTTCCACAGTGCCCACCCCAGATGCAGCTGAAATCTGAGGTAGGCCAAGGGGATATGGTGTGGCTACCAGAGACCTTTGTAAAACAGGCCAATCCTACCCATAAATGTGCAG
The DNA here is from genome assembly GCF_037043125.1 of Eumetopias jubatus. NCBI lineage: Eukaryota > Metazoa > Chordata > Mammalia > Carnivora > Otariidae > Eumetopias > Eumetopias jubatus. The sequence goes on along the minus strand of NW_028274823.1, from coordinate 69,505,303 downwards.
AAAATCCTGAACAAAGTATTAGTAAACTGAATCTAGTGACACATGAAAAAGATTAATATACCATGTCCTAATTGTATTTGGTCCAGAAATCCATGCATAGCTTAATATTTAAAATCAATCAATATAACTTATGCCATCAACAGAGTAAAGAATAAAAATCAAATGACCATCTCCATAGATTCGTGAAAAAATACTTGATAAAATTCAATATCTATTCATAAATTTTTATTTAACAGTTTATTATGATTTACAGGTGTCCTTTAAAAAAATCAGTCCATTAAACCATGTAGAAATAAGTATGCAAGAAGTCTGCAAAACAAAACATATGTGTTTAAGTAGAGGGATTATCTGAAATTCCAGATTTTTTTAGGCACTTCATTATTTTGCTATGGCAGCCAAGTAATCCTTAACTTCAGTCGGAGTAAGCATCCTGAATCCGGCTTCATTGCAGATTCCAACCTCTATGTTATCTTCTGTCATTTGCCCTTCAAAGCTTTCTTTTAGGGTTAATATGGCTGTATGAATGGCATCTTTAAGCCCCAGGTCTTCATAATGTCTTTTCTTGAGGAAAGTTTTCCCATTCACATAGTTCTTTCCCATTGCTGTGGCTTTCTAGAAAGAAAGCTCCAGGTGGATCTGACTGAAATAAACACGGTCGCCTCTCATTCTAACCACAAATTAGTAAAGAAACTCCAAATGGACAAACATCACATGAATGAGTGTATTCTTGCATCACAAAAGCTACTGTCTGTACCAGCTGAGCTGTGGGAATGGGTTCTTGGTAAACGAGATAGTATTGCTGAACTGGTTTCTAAGCTCTGTGCTCAAGCTCTCTGTAACCTGGGCCCATGACGCACTATACACCAAGCCTATGTGATTGGTAATTTGTTCCACTTTCTGTACGGTACACTTCGCTCATCATACAGAGCGGATTTCTGTTTCTTCTCAGTTGCTAAAACCACACCATTTGCAGCTTTATTTTATTTTTTTAAGGTTTTATTTATTTATTTGACAGAGAGAGAATGACTCAAGGGTGCTCATTATCATTACTCCATTTAACATTGCATGGCGGGCCCTAGTTGATTTAATAAGTTGAGGAAGTTAATTAACAAGAATATTAAATAATAATAATAATTACATACATAGAGAGATACATAGAGAGACAAAGAGATGAAGAAAGATGGGGTACCTGGGTGGCTCAGTTGGTGAAGCGTCTGCCTCCAGTTTAGGTCATGATCCAGAGGTCCTGGGATTGATCGGGCTCCCTGCTCCATGGGGAGCCTGCTTTTCCCCTCTCCCTCTACCATTGCCCACCCTGCTTGTGGTCTCTGGCTCTCTCTATCTCTCTGTCAAATAAATAAATAAAATCTTTAAAAAAAAAGAAAGAGATGAAGGAAGAGAATCCAAATGAATCTATATATAATCTTTTGCAAGGTCACTGTATTTAAAGTCATCATGCAAGAATCAAATCTATATTTTGTTTACAACAGCAATGAGCACTGAAATAAAATTATACACACACATAAAGCCTATCATAACAGTCTTTTTTTAAAAAAAACTTCAAATATCTAAAAATGAACCTAATAAAAATGTACAAAACCTCTACAAAAAAAGGTATAAAACATAATTGTGAAGAATTTGAGAGGAGTTAGGGGCACCTGGGTGGCTCGGTTGGTTGAGCATCTGACTTTTGATCTCAGCTCACGTCTTGATCTGAGAGTCATGAGTTCAAGCCCTACGTTGGGCTCCAGGTGGGGCCTACTTAAAAACAACAACAACAGTATATATTATTGAGAGGAATTAAAGAAAACTTAACAAATGGGGAGGGGAGGTAGTGTACTATATCCAGGATTTGAAAGAGTCAATATGATAAAGATAAAAACTATGTATAAGATCCACAGCTCTCTCAAGTAAATTCCTAAAATTCTAAAATTTACAGAAATATAAAAGACAAAGTTAGCTAAGAAAATATAGAAAGAGGAGGAGATAAAGGACTAACAACCTCTGGATCACTATTTGTTATAAAGACATAACAAATATGACACTGTGGTATCAGTACAAGGATGGACAAATAAACTGATGGAAAGACTAAAGATTCCAGAAACAGACCCATCCTCTCATTGAAGACTTGATTTATGATTGGAGGTACTGCAAAAAGTTGAGAAAGGACGACCTTTTCATTAAAGAGCTGTGGTTCAGACATTCAAATGGCCAACAGACACATGAAAAAGTGCTCAGCATCACTCGGCATCAGGGAAATACAAATCAAAACCTCAATGAGATACCACCTCACACCAATCAGAATGGCTAAAATTAACAAGTCAGGAAACAACAGATGTTGGCAAGGATGCGGAGAAAGGGGAACCCTCCTACACTGTTGGTGGGGATGCAAGCTGGTGCAACCACTCTGGAAAACAGTAGGGAGGTTCCTCAAAAAGTTGAAAATAGAGCTACCCTATGACCCAGCAATTGCACTACTGGGCCTTTGCCCCAAAGATACATGTAGTGATCCAAAGGGGCACCTGCACCCCAACGTTTATAGCAGCAATGTCCATGATAGCCAAACTATGGAAAGAGCCCAGATGTCCATCAACAGATGAATGGATAAAGAAGATGTGATATATATATACAATGGAATATTATGCAGCCATCAAAAAACGAAATCTTGCCATTTGCAATGATGTGGGTGGAACTAGAGGGTCTTATGCTAAGCGAAATAAGTCAATCAGAGAAAGACAATTATCATATGATCTCACTGATATGTGGAATTTGAGAAAGAAGGCAGAGGATCATAGGGGAAAAGAGGAAAAAATGAAACAAGATGAAACCAGAGAGACAAACCATAAGAGACTCTTAATCATAGGAAATAAACTGAGGGCTGCTGGAGTGGAGGGGGGGTGGAAGGGATGGAGTAACTGGGTGATGGACATTGGGGAGGGCATGTAATGTAATGAGCACTGTGTATTACATAAAACTGATGAATCAGGGGGGCGGAGCAAGATGGCGGAGGAGTAGGAGACCTAGATTTCGTCTGGTCTCAGGAATTCAGCTGAATAGGGATCAAACCATTCTGAACACCTATGAACTCAACAGGAGATCGAACAGGAGAGTAGCAACAACTCTCTGAACAGAGAAGCGACCACTTACTGGAAGGTAGGGCGTGCGGAGAAGTAAATCCGAGGCGATATTCGGGAGGATAGACGGCGGGGGAGGGGCCTCCGCCGGACGCTTCTGGCAAGTGCTAGAGCCGCGGAGCACAAAATCGGAACTTTTAGAAGTTGGCTCGGCAGAGGGACGTCGCTGCAGTGGCTAAGCGGGGGGTGGAATCATCCCGGGACAGTGTGGTCTCAGGACCCTTGGTGTCACAGAGAGACCGGGGGTGCCTGAGTGCGGCAGACCTCCCAGGGATCGGAGCGGGGAAGCCGGCTGCGGAGACGGAGCAGAGTCACAGGCTCTCAGCTCGGGGTTGCCATAAACTGTGATCTGCGGCCCAGTCGGGGCACGGCTCCCCCAGCAGGGACCCAACAAGCAGCAGATCCGGGGAGATTCCCCTTCCTTCCCGGGGAGGAGCGGTGCGGGAACGCACTGCAGGGATCTGCTGGGTTTGGAGACTCCGTGCGGGGTCGGGTGCCAGAGATAGCAACGCTCGATCACAGGCCGGGTGAGCACGGAGTGTGGCCGGAGACCGGGGACACGGAAGTGACTGCTTTTCTCTGGGGGCACACTGAGGAGCGGGGCCCCGAGTTCTCAGCTCCTCCGGGCGGAGATTGGGAGGCCACCATTTCTGCCCTGGTCCTCCAAAGCTGTACCGAGAGCTTGCACGGAACAAAAGCTCCTGAGAGCAAACTGGAGCAGCTTCCTTAGCCCGGACCGACAAGGGCGGGGCAATTCCGCCTCCGGCAAAGACATTTGGAAACCACAGCAACAGGCCCCTCCCCCAGAAGAACAGCACAAACAGCCAGCAAGCCAAGACCAAGTTGATCGATCAAGGAGAATGGGAGAACTCCAGCGCTAGGGGAATACTGCACAGAGATTCATGGCTTTTTTTTTTTTTTTACCATGATTCATTATTACATCAAAGTTAATTTTTGTTGACTGTTTTTTTTTATTTTTCTTTTTCCCTTTTTCAACCAACATCTTATCAATCCCTTTTTTTTAAAAAAAAAAACATTTTTTATTTTTCATTTTTAGAGTCATATTTTATCCCTTCATAGTAGTTACCCTTATTTTTGGCATATATATATAAGTTGTTCTCTCTTTAAAATTTTGAGATACAGTTTCTTCTAACAGATCAAAATATACCCTAAATCACTAGTGTATGGCTTTGTTCTAGTCTCCTGCCTGATCACATTCTCTCCCTTTTTCCTTTTTTTTTCCTTAAATCTTCTTTCTTTTTTCAAACAACTTATCTTACCAAGTCCTTTTATAAAATCTTTTATAATTTTCATCTTTACAGTCATCTTCCATCCCTTCATTGTATCAACCCTTAATTTGTACATATGTCTTTCTTCCTTTAAAATTATAGGAGGCATTTTTTTCTAACAGACCAAAATACACCCAAAATCTAGTGTGTGGCACTGATCTATGCACTAGCCTGATCATATTAGATCATATTCTGCTTTTTTTTTGTATTGTTTTGTTTTTGTTTTTATCTTTTTTTTTCTTTTTTTTCTTTTTTTTTTTCTCTTTCTTTTTTCTTTCTTTCCCTTTCTTTTCCCCTGGTTTCAGGTCTTTTCTGATTTGTATACAGTATATTTGCTGGGGACGTTGTAAACCTGTTAGCATTTTGTTCTCTCATTCATCTATTCTCCTCTGGACAAAATGACAAAACGAAAGAAATCACCTCAGCAAAAAGAACAAGAGGTAGTACCGTCAGCCAGGGACCTACTCAATATGGACGTTAGTACGATGTCGGACCTAGAGTTCAGAATCATGACTTTAAAGATACTAGCTGGGCTTGCAAAAAGCGTGGAAGTTATTAGAGAAACCCTTTCTGGAGAAATAAAAGAACTAAAATCTAACCAAATCGAAATCAAAAAGGCTATTGATGAGGTGCAATCAAAAATGGGGGCACTAAATGCTAGGCTAAATGAGGCAGAAGAGAGAATCAGCGATATAGAAGACCAAATGATGGAAAATAAAGAGGCTGAGAAAGAGAGAAACAACTACAGGATCACGAGGGCAGAATTCGAGAGATAAGTGATACGATAAGATGAAACAACATTAAAATAATTGGGATCCCAGAAGAAGAAGAGAGAGAGAGGGGGGCAGAAGGTATATTGGAGCAAATTATAGCAGAGAACTTCCCTAATGTGAGGAAGGTAACAGGCATCAAAATCCAGGAGGCACAGAGAACCCCTCTCAAAATCAATAATAATAGGTCAACACCCCGACATCTAATAGTAAAACTTACGAGTCCCAGAGACAAAGAGAAAATCCTGAAAGCAGCTCGGGAGAAGAGATATGTAACCTACAATGGTAGAAACATTAGATTGGCAACAGACCTATCCACAGAGACCTGGCAGACCAGAAAGGACTGGCAAGATATCTTCAGAGCACTAAACGAGAAAAATATGCAGCCAAGAATACTATATCCAGCTAGGCTATCATTGAAAATAGAAGGAGAGATAAAAATCTTCCAGAACAAACAAAAACTAAAGGAATTTGCAAACACGAAACCAGCCCTCCAAGAAATATTGAGAGGGGTCCTCTAAGCAAAGAGAGAGCCTAAAAGCAGCAAAGAGCAGAAACGAACACAGACAACAGACAGTTAACAGTCACCTTACAGGTAATACAATGGCACTAAATTCATACCTTTCAATAGTTACCCTGAATGTAAATGGGCTCAATGCCCCAATCAAAAGACACAGGCTATCAGATTGGATTAAAAAACAAGACCCATCAATATGCTGTCTGCAAGAGACTCATTTTAGACCCAAAGACACCCCCAGATTGAAAGTGAGGGGGTGGAAAACCATTTACCATGCTAATGGACACCAAAAGAAAGCTGGGGTGGCAATCCTGATATCAGACAAACTAGATTTTAAAACAAAGACTGTAATAAGAGATGAGGAAGGACACTATATCCTACTTAAAGGGTCTATCCAACAAGAAGATCTAACAATTGTAAATATCTATGCCCCGAACATGGGAGCAGCCAATTATATAAGGCAATTAATAACAAAAGCAAAGAAACACATTGACAACAATACAATAATAGTGGGGGACTTTAACACCCCCCTACTGAAATGGACAGATCATCTAAGCAAAAGATCAACAAGGAAATAAAGACTTTAAATGACACACTGGACCAAATGGACTTCACAGACATATTCAGAACATTCCATCCCAAAGCAACGGAATACACATTCTTCTCTAGTGCCCATGGAACATTCTCCAGAATAGATCACATCCTAGGTCACAAATCAGGTCTCAATCGGTACCAAAATGTTGGGATCATTCCCTGCATATTTTCAGACCACAATGCTTTGAAACTAGAACTCAACCACAAGAGGAAAGTCGGAAAGAACTCAAATACATGGAGGCTAAAGAGCATCCTACCAAAGAATGAATGGGTCAACCAGGAAATTAAAGAAGAATTTTAAAAATTCATGGAAACCAATGAAAATGAAAACACAACTGTTCAACATCTTTGGGATACAGCAAAGGCAGTCCTGAGAGGAAAGTATATAGCAATACAAGCCTTTATCAAGAAACAAGGAAGGTCTCAAATACACAACCTAACCCTACACCTAAAGGAGCTGGAGAAAGAACAGCAAATAAAGCCTAAACCCAGCAGGAGAAGAGAAATCATAAAGATCAGAGCAGAAATCAATGAACTAGAAACCAAAAGAACAGTAGAACAGATCAACGAAAATAGGAGCTGGTTCTTTGAAAGAATTAACAAGATTGATAAACCCCTGGCCAGACTGATCAAACAGAAAAGAGAAATGACCCAAATCAACAAAATCATGAATGAAAGAGGAGAGATCACAACCAACACCAAAGAAATACAAACAATTATAAGAACATATTATGAGCAACTCTATGCCAGCAAATTAGATAACCTGGAAGAAATGGGTGCATTCCTAGAGATGTATCAACTACCAAAATTGAACCAGGAAGAAATAGAAAACCTGAACAGACCTATAACCACTAAGGAAATTGAAACAGTCATCAAAAATCTCCCAAGAAACAAAAGCCCAGGGCCAGATGGCTTCCCAGGGGAATTCTATCAGACATTTCAAGAAGAATTAATACCTATTCTCCTGAAACTGTTCCAAAAAATAGAAATGGAAGGGAAACTTCCAAACTCATTTTATGAGGCCAGCATTACCTTGATCCCAAAACCAGACAAAGACCCCATCAAAAAAGAGAATTACAGACCAATATCCTTGATGAACATAGATGCAAAAATTCTCACCAAAATACTAGCCAATAGGATCCAACAGTACATTAAAAGGATTATTCACCACGACCAAGTGGGATTTATCCCTGGGCTGCAAGGCTGGTTCAACATCCGCAAAACAATCAACATGACACAATACATTAACAAAAGAAAGAGCAAGAATCATATGATCCTCTCAATAGATGCAGAAAAAGCATTTGACAAAGTACAACATCCTTTCTTGATCAAAACTCTTCAGAGTATAGGGATAGAGGGTACATACCTCAATATCATAAAAGCCATCTATGAAAAACCTACAGTGAATATCATTCTCAATGGGGAAAGGCTGAGAGCTTTTCCCCTAAGGTCAGGAAGGCGGCAGAGATGTCCACTCTCACCACTGCTATTCAACATAGTATTAGAAGTCCTAGCCACAGCAATCAGACAACAAAAAGAAATCAAAGGCATCCAAATCGGCAGAGAGGAAGTCAAACTCTCACTCTTTGCAGATGATATGATACTTTATGTGGAAAACCCAAAAGACTCCACCCCAAAACTGCTAGAACTCATACAGGAATTCAGTAAAGTAGCAGGATATAAAATCAATGCCCAGAAATCAGTGGCATTCCTATACACCAACAACAAGACAGAAGAGAGACAAATCAAGGAGTCGATCCCATTTACAATTGCACCCAAAACCATTAGATACCTAGGAATAAATCTAACCAAAGAGGCAAAGGATCTGTACTCAGAAAACTATAAAATACTCATGAAAGAAATTGAAGAAGACACAAAGAAATGGAAAAACGTTCCATGCTCATGGATTGGGAGAATCAACATTGTGAAGATGTCAATGCTACCTAGAGCAATCTACACATTCAATGCAATCCCCATCAAAATACCATCCACTTTTTTCAAAGAAATGGAACAAATAATCCTAAAATTTGTATGGAACCAGAAGAGACCCAGAATAGCCAGAGGAATACTGAAAAAGAAAAGCAAAGCTGGCAGCATCACAATTCCGGACTTCCAGCTCTATTACAAAGCTGTCATCATCAAGACAGTATGGTACTGGCACAGAAACATACACATAGATCAATGGAACAGAATAGAGAGCCCAGAAATGGACCCTCAACTCTATGGTCAACTTATTTTTGACAAAGCAGGAAAGAATGTCCAATGGCAAAAAGACAGTCTCTTCAACAAATGGTGTTGGGAAAATTGGACAGCCACATGCAGAAGAATGAAACTGGACCATTTCCTTACACCACACACAAAAATAGACTCCAGATGGTTGAAAGACCTAAATGTGAGACAGGAGTCCATCCAAATCCTAAAGGAGAACACAGGTAGCAACCTCTTTGACCTCAGCCGCAGCAACTTCTTCCTAGAAACATCGCCAAAGGCACGGGAAGCCAGGGCAAAAATGAACTATTGTGATTTCATCAAGATAAAAAGCTTTTGCACAGCAAAAGAAACAGTCCACAAAACCAAAAGACAACCAACAGAATGGGAGAAAATATTTGCAAATGACATATCAGATAAAGGGCTAGTATCCAAAATCTATAAAGAACATATCAAACTCAACACCCAAAGAACAAATAATCCAATCAAGAAATGGGCAGAAGACATGAACAGACATTTCTCCAAAGAAGACATCCAAATGGCCAACAGGCACATGAAAAAGTGCTCAACATCGCTCGGCATCAGGGAAATCCAAATCAAAACCTCAATGAGATACCACCTCACACCCGTCAGAATGGCTAAAATTAACAAGTCAGGGAACGACAGATGTTGGCGGGGATGTGGAGAAAGGGGAACCCTCCTACACTGTTGGTGGGAATGCAAGCTGGTGCAACCCCTCTGGAAAACAGTATGGAAGTTCCTCAAACAGTTGAAATTAGAGCTACCGTTCGATCCAGCAATTGCACTTCTGGGTATTTACCACAAAGATACAAATGTAGGGACCCGAAGGGGTACGTGTACCCCAATGTTTATAGCAGCAATGTCCACCATAGCCAAACTGTGGAAAGAGCCAAGATGCCCATCGACAGATGAATGGATAAAGAAGAGGTGGTATATATACACAATGGAATATTATGCAGCCATCAAAAGGAATGAGATCTTGCCATTTGCAACGACGTGGATAGAACTGGAGGGTGTTATGCTGAGTGAAATAAGTCAATCAGAGAAAGACATGTATCACATGACCTCACTGATATGAGGAATTCTTAATCTCAGGAAACAAACTGAGTGTTACTGGAGTGGTTGGGGGTGGGAGGGATGGGGTGGCTGGGTGATAGACATTGGGGAGGGTATGTGCTACGGTGAGCGCTGTGAATTGTGCAAGACTGTTGAATCACAGATCTGTACTTCTGAAACAAATAACGCAACATATATTAAGAAAAAAGAAAAAGAAGATAACAGGAGAGGAAGAAAAGGGGAGTATGTCAGAGGGGGAGACGAACCATGAGAGATGATGGACTCTGAAAAACAAACTGAGGGTTCTAGAGGGGAGGGGTAGGGGAATGGGTTAGCCTGGTGATGGGTATTGAGGAGGGCACGTTCTGCATGGAGCACTGGGTGTTATGAACAAACAATGAATCATGGAACACTGCACCAAAAACTAATGATGTAATATATGGTGATTAACATAACAATAAAAAAATTAAAAAAAAACTGATGAATCATAGACCTGTACCCCTGAAACAAATAATACTTTTTATGTTAATTAATTGAATTTAAATGTTTTTAAAAAGTGAAAAAAAAAGTTGTGGTTCAATTATGTACTAATAAGGGGGGGATGAAACTTGATTCCTACTCAAATAATAGGCAAAAATATCATTCTTGGTGAATTACAGATTTAAAAGTAAAAAAGTAAAACAATAAAGATTTTTAGAATAAAACATAGGAGAACATCGTCATGACTTTGGGCAGGAAATAATTTCTTAATGGATACAAATGGCACTGACCACTAAGGAAAACATTTACAAATTGGAGTAAATCAAAATTAGGAATATCTGAACATCAAAAGATAGCATTAAGAGAAGTAGAAGACAAGATGAAAGAGAATATGTTTGAATTACATATTTGACAAAGGAAGACCCAAATGAAAAACATAAGTAGAAAAATAGGCAAAATATTCACTTCACAATAGAGATATTGAAATGGCCAAGAAACGTATGAAAAGGTACTTAATCTCAATTGTTATCAAAGAAATGCAAGTCAAAACCACTATAATTCCACTAAAAAAGACAAAGCCAGCGTTGGTAAGAATGTAGAAAAATTAAAATTCTCCTACACTATAAATGGTACAAACAGTTTGGACAAATGATTTGGAAGAATCTACAAAAGAAGAACATGGAGATTTCCTCAGACCCCAGGAATACAGCCTTAGATATGCCCAACAGAAATGCATGTGCCTGTGCGCCAAGAGGTATACAGGAGTATCTGGGGCAGCAGTATTTGAAAGAGCTTAAAGCTGGAAACACCCGTAATGCCCATCAACAGATAATTCCGTTATCAGTGGAATGGGTACGTTAATTGGGGTGTATTCCAACAGCAATGCAAGTGAACTAATTTATAGCTGCAAAAAAATGAATTAATCTTATCAATATAATGCGGGGCTAAAAGAGAGTCAAAAAAGAGCATGCTGTGCGTACACAGCTCAAAAACAGACAAAACTGACCTATGGTTTGAGAAGCCAGATTTGTGCTCTCCTATGGGAAAAATGATCCAGAGAGGGGCTTCTGGAGTACTAATAACGTTCTGTTTCTTGATCTGGGTGGTGGGTACAGGGTGTGGTGTGAGCCAACGTGTCATGCTCTACCCTTAGAATGTTTGCATTTTGGGCCTGCATATTTCCCTAATGACTTTTTTTTTTTAATCAAGTAAAAGAGAAATTGAAAGCTGAGAATGCCCTTGGCCCATTTGGGGATCTTTGGGCCACTAAACAAAAAGAGAATAAACCATGTTGATTGATGATGATTACCAGGTGGAAATTAGGCTACTGCAACCCACTGAGAGTAGAGTACTATTCCTGAAAGCCAGTGCATTCACGGGGCGTTTCTTAGTACTCCCTAGCCCGTAGTACTGGTCAGTGGGAAACTGTAGCAACCCAGTAAAGATCAGACTACTAAAAAAGGCTTGGAAAAGAATGGGAATGATTTGGATTATACCACCAGGTAAAAACTCTGACCTCCTGAGGTGACGGCAAAGGTGATTTATGAGAATAGTGTACTAGGTGGTTTAAATTCATTTATTTTCTTCCCACTGCTGCACTGTAAACCTGGGGACTGTGCATCATTTTCCTAGGAAATACATCTTGTTCTCACGTTCTTATTGGTAGGTTTTGACTTAGCTAGAGAGGTCACTGACCCAGGCTCAATACTGACTTAAAATTTAAGTGATAAATTTAAGTTTATGAAGTTAAGTTTATAAAATTCAAGTGTATATAAAGGTAGGTTGAAAAGTTAAATTTGTGCTAATAAAAGCTTTTCTTTAGTATGAAAAGTCGTTATATTGAAATGAAGGCCCTAGATTTCATGCTGTTTAGTGTAAGTATGGGAGTGCAGTCATTTCCAACCATTTAAGGATTTTTTTTAATGTATGTGTGTGCATACCTGAGTGTTTACTTATAGATGACTGCCCCCACATGATGGTAGTGCTGCCTACATTCACTGAAAAGAGTTTAAAAGGACAGAATTAAGTGTTGTTATTAAATAAATTTATATTTAATCACAAAAGGTATATTCTTTTGAAAAATGGAAACAGATGCATGTCAAGTCACAGGGAGACGCCCCTTAGATTCCTAGTGTCCACAGGCAGTAATCACTGCGGTAAGGTTGGAAGTGGGAAGTTTCAAGTGCCTTTCTGTCTATCCTTCTCTCTTGGTTGTCGCATTTTTAAATTCACATTTTCACATCGAAAAATAATAGTAAAATGTATCACCTCTTTGTTTCCTAAGAAAAAGATGATACAACATCTATGCTGGGGATGAGGAAGAGAATCTCAACCAGGAAAGTCATAGAATGTTCCAGAAAAATGTGAAACTGGCCTGTAAGTGGCAATTCTTACTGCCTTGGGAGCCAGTTGCTATATCAACTTTTTTTCTAAAATTGGACCCATCCTAAAGGAAAGACTCCAGGAGGTGAGAGCTCATGTTCTCTTTCATAATTTTTCTGAAGCCGTGACTTTCTTGAGAGACATACTGAAGGAGTTAAATTCACTAAAAGGAATCTCTCCTTCCTTGTAATCAGCCCTGCCCCTCCCCTTTCCAGTCGGGTGGGCTGAGGCTGCAAGCAGCTGTGCATGCAGAACTCCTGTACCAACACAGCTCTGCTTGACCGCAGTTTCTATTCCCACTGGGAAGTTCTCCTCAACTTTGTCAGAAAGACTGAATCACACTTTGCTGAATTCCTCCAGTGATCTTTTGTTTCTCTCATTTATTAGCACTCTGGACAACTGCCCAGCCAGTGGAGAGACCACCATTTAGCTCAGTTCTGCTTAGGATTATGGGTGGTGGTAATGGTTGATTGCTGGGCCAATTTTTGACAAGGATGTTTATTTAGGTTTTAACTTAAACATCACTTTCTTCACAGAGGCCTTCCCTGACCACCCTAACTAAATCAGCACCGCTCACTGCCCACATTACTCTATTTTATCTTTGTCACTGCCCTTATCAGTACCTGCCATTAACTTATCTACTCATTGGCCCAGCAAGATCCTCAAGAGCAGAGACTTTGTTTACCCCCATTGTCAGGAGTAGTGCCAGGACCCAGAAGGGGTTCGTGTTTGACCAGTTGACCAGTATGACCAGTATGACCAGTTTGACCAGTATGCTAGCAGAGGGTTTCCAAAAGAAAGTAGTTACATGAATTTCATGTCTACATCCTGTTGGTGTGGCTTAATACACATCTCAGTATGATTTTCAGCTTTAAGGATACAAAAGAGTGAATCCTATCCTTTAGGCACCACCATGACTTTGGGAGAATTCTGGATGGAAATGCATTTCACAATTAAGTGGCTAAAATGTCTTTAACTTGTACTTGATTCTGCAGCACGTATACTAAAATTGGAAGGATACAGAGAAGATTAGCATGGCCCTGTGCAAGGATGATACGCAAATTCGTGAAACGTTCCATATTTTTAATAAAACAAGATGAAATCAGAGAGAGAGACAAATCATAAGAGACTCTTAACTCTAGGAAACAAACTGAGGGTTGCTAGAGGGGAAGGGAGTGGGGGGATGGGGTAACTGGGGGCTGGGCATTAAGGAGGGCACTTGATGGAACGAGCACAGGGTGTTATATAAGACTAATGAATCACTGACCTCTACCTCTGAAACTAATAATACATTATATGTAAATTAATTGAATTTAAATTTAAAAAATTTTTTAAAAATAAAATAAAATGTCTTTAACTTTTAGCAAATTACACCCTTCCCTACTGAGCAGTCATGCCATTATTATCAGCTTCAGAGAAAGCATCCGCAAGGCAGACATGACAAAGTAAAAGTCTAAGAACTGGAAGATTAAATCTAAGTTAAAATTTTACTCCAGCAAGGTAAGGCCCTTTAGTTCTACTCTAATAATAACTTCTCACAAGTTCAGAAGTTATGAATCAGAGACACGACCTAATGAAAGGTGATGCACATCTTCTGTCTCTCAGTTAACTTTGCCTGGATGGTTGTGCTGGCTCTCAGGAAAAAAACAAAAAATTAAGAGGGGACACCTTTCATTTTTCAAGTTAAACATTTTGTCTTTAAAAAAAAATAAAACACAGACGATTTTAATGCAAAAAAAAAAACACAGATCACTAAAACTTCCTGGACTGGACAGCTGAGACACTGTCCCTGGCCTTACTCTAAGTCACCCAGGGCCGCACCTCAAAGGCCGGGACAGGTGGAGGGAGGAAGCTGCTTGTCCCACTGCAGCTGGGAGCCCCCACTGAGAGCCACACCTGCAGCTCTTCAAGCAGCCAGAGGACCCTGCTCCGTGGCAACAGCAAGGCGGGGCAGGGGGTGGCTGGGGTTGCTGTGGTTCTGCTATCAGAGACTCAAGTCCATTGTATTACCTGACTCCTATTTTTCTCCAAGGGCTGGGGAAAACTAGAGGAAATAACCTGTTGTCTCCCTAATCCCCTGCTGTCTATTTCCACACTGACATGTCACTGCCCTGCTTAATGCCCTCCAGGAATGCCCACTTCCTACACGGACGTCTCACACCATCAAGATGCAGGCTCCTGATCGGTCTGCCCTGGACACCATCACTCCCTGACACACCCGATGCCCAGACTGGCCTGGGTTTCCAAGTTCCCTGACTTTGTCCTGTTTGGAGCAGGACAGAAAGGGAGAAGAGAAGAAAAGTGACCTTGTGTTGGTGGCTTCCAGGCTTAGGATTAGGCTGAGACAGAGAGCAGGGAGGTCAAGGCTAGTCAGATCAGAAATGAGCGACCCAGAAGCTGAGCAAGGGCAGAGGCTGTGGCTGCTGAGAAGGGGTGCATTTCATCGATTCTAAGACAAACCTGATTTTATAATCATACTCCATTCTCTCTCTGAAGTCAGGATGCCTCTGTCTCACAATAAATGATGTCCTAGCATTCTGTGATCATTTAGCTGGTACTATTTTTAACTGATACGACAAAGTCATGGTACGTAAAGTAAGACTCAGCTTTCCCAGCACCCTGGAGGGCAGATGTAGAAAAACTTACAGAGGATGGATTTCCAGCAAGTTCCTCAGCTTGGCACCACAGGACCTTCTCCATAGCCAGTGAGCCATGGCTGTGGTCTCCCTACCAAGGTGTGGAGTGGGAGCAATCCTCTCAGGAGCTTTCCTGGTGTAACTGGAAACAGCCCCCATATGCAGAAGGCAGGCTGAGACTGAAGAAAGAGGCAAGCTACTCCATGCTGGTGGGAGGCAATTTTAATAATAACAAAGGCAACTCATATAGGAGGCTTGTCTTGGATGCAACAAGACAAATGGATCCCTGCATCCGTCCTCCAAATCTTAAAAGTTTATAAAGCGTTTCTAACTGGGCTTAGTCTCATGTACTGTGCAAGCATTTTCAGCATCATATCATCATCTCAAGGCTGTCCTTGGTGCAGCCTCTGGGAACAGAAACGCCAAGTGGAACCCACATTCCAAGAACAGAGGAGGGAGTGAGGAGGCCCTGAGTGCTTGGGTCCAGCTCACATCTTTTTTATCACATTCTTCAACAGGTGGGGAGGCCTTCCTTGGGTACTCTCTCTCAGCATGAGCAGTGGAAGCTGCCCCTTATATCTGCTATTTCTGTATTCTTCAGTGTTCGCTTTCCTTCTTATTAGTCAATCCTTTTTACTTTGACCCCCATAATTGGTTTTGTTGTTGTTGTTCATTTCCCGGGTAGAATTTAGTGATTCATCTGTTGCCTATAACACCCGGTGCTCATTACATCCCGTGCCATCCTTGATGTTCGTCTCCCAGTTACTCCATCCCCCCACCTCCCTTCAAGGAAACGTCAGTTTGTTTTCTAGAGTTAAAAGTCTCTTATGGGGGCACCTGGGTGTCTCAGTCGGTTGGGCATCTGCCTTCAGCTCAGGTCATGATCCCAGGGTCCTGGGATCGAGCCCCACATCGGGCTCCCTGCTCAGTGGAGAGCCTGCTTCTCCCTCTCCCTCTGCTTACTGCTCTGCCTGCTTGTGCTCTCTCTCTACCTCTCTGTCAAATAAACAAATAAAATCTTTAAAAAAAAAGTCTCTTATGGTTTGTCTCCCTCTCTGATTTTGTCTTATTTTATTTTTCCTTCCCTTCTCCTATGTTTATCTGTTTTGTTTCTTAAATTCTACATATGAGTGAAATCCTGTGGTATTTGTCATTCTCTGACTGACTTATTTTGCTTATTAGCATAATACCCTCTAGTTCCATCCACGTCCCTGCAAGTAGCAAGATTTCCTTCCTTTTGATGGCTGAGTAATAGTTCATTGTATATACAGTCCCACAGTAATTTTTTTAAAGATTTTATCTTTATTTGAGAGAGAGAGAGAGACAGAGCACAAGCAGAGGGAGAAGCAGGCTCTCCCCCGAGCAAGGAGCCCGATGCGGGACTCGATCCCAGTACTCCGGGATCATGACCAGAGTCGAAGGCAGACGCTCAACCGACTGAGCCACCCAGGCGTCCCAGTCCCACTGTAATTATTAATACAACAGTCCCCCCCTTACCCACAGAGGATACAATCCAGGACCCCTAGTGGTTGCCTGAAACCATGGACAGTAACAGACCTTATATAGACTATGTTTTTTCCTAGACATACATACTTGTGATAAAGCTTAACTATAAATTAGGGACAGTAAGAGATGAACAATAATAACTAATAATAAAATAGAACAATTATCACACTAGGCTGTAATAAAAGTTACGTGAATGTGATCTCTTTCTCAAAATAGCTTGTTGTACTGTACTCACTATTCTTCATCTTGTGATGATGTGAGATGATAAAATGCCCACGTGACGAGATTAAGTGAGGCAAATGATGTAGGCATTGTGACCTAGTGTTAGACTACTATTGCGCTTCTGACAACATGTCTGGAGGATCATCTGCTTCCAGACCTCAGTTAACCTGAGTAAATGAAACTGTGGAAAGCGACACTTTACATGGGGCGGGAGGGGGGGCGGTTACTGTACGAAACCCTCTCTGGTCAAATTAGTATGTGGCTCCTCTCCTGATTGGATTTGAACTGATACAGCACAAATAGCCTCTGTTTTGTGAAAAAGAGAAGGAAAAGATGGAAAAAGAGAGAGAAACGGAAAAGAAGGTAGAAAAACAGGTAACAGACAGCAAGAAGAAAATAAAGGAAGCAGAGAGAAATGAAGCAGGGGTGGGTGGGTGAGGAAAAGACAGCCTCCCACTTCCTGTTTGCTCAGGCTCTGAATCCAGCAGTCTGCACTCCCAGCTGTCCTACCTCATCCCCTAACGCAAAGTAGCCAAATAATTCAGAAGCCTGGCTAGGGAGTCACTGAGGGAGCTGGTGTCTCCGTCGGACCCTGGCAGCTCTCTTACATTTTACCCAGCCAGTAGGGGGAACCTCGCCTGCCTCACCTGGTCCTGGCCACACAGAGCAGCACTATTCCCGAGCCTTTCTGTAGAAGTCTGGCCAGCTCTCTTTTTTTGAAAGTGCTAGCTCAGAGTAAGGCACAGAACCCCCCAGAGAGGACCACAGGTTCTGACACTTGTTTGGAAATCATCGTTTCTGTGTATGATGATAAACTATAAGAAGAAAAGGAAAAAAAGCTTTATAACGAGAGAAAAGCTACACAGACATGAGGCAGGAACCAGAAAGGGTATGGCTGTTGTAATAATTTGCGACTTAGGTAGCCCAAGACCACATCCCAGAAAATTTGCTCCTGGTAATTAAAAGCAAGCCAAGATCCAGGTTCAACACAAACACGTTTGCCTCTACCCATAAAATGTGTGGATGTTCAAAAGCATCCCTTACTCAGTGTATAGACTGAAGATTACATATTCACTCGTGTGCGTTGAGGGCACTGGCGTGGGGGGAACACGGTGAGAATCATTAACTCCAATGTCTAACTTTAGCATGGTTTATAAACACCTCAAGGGCTTGTTAAACTTAGAGTGTTGGGCTCTACCCACAGAGTTTCAGATTTAGGAGGTCTGGGGTGTGGCCTCAAAACTGCAGGTCTAGGACTTTCCCAGGTGACACTAACCCCCACTTTGAGAAGCCCTGGCCTATCCTCATAGGATGAGCTCATCAGCAGAAAGCAGGGGCCCACCAGCCTCAGAGGCCGGAACCAGAGTGAGCGCAGACCCCAGTGCTGCCACTCACTGGTGGAATCACTTTAGGAAAAGTGTTAACTCTGTATATTTGTTTCTTCATCCATAAATTGGGGGTGATGATAATGGTACCTCAATCCTGGGATTAGTATAAGGATGAAAGGAGCTCAAACATGCAAAGTGCTTAGACCATGCTTGGCACATAGCAAGCACTTTATAATTGTTTTCTTAAAAAAAAATACAGGTCCTGGAGTCAGACAAATGTCTTAGATTTGGCTAGATTTAACCATTCTGAGCTTCAGCTTTCTTATTTGTAAAAAGGATAAAAACAACACCTGTCTTACAGGGTTTTCATGAAGATTAAAGAAGCTAATACGTTGGTTATTAAATCTTGGCAAATGAACATATATCCACCCTTCAGGCCCTCCAAAGGGCGGTTCGGCCCGCGAGGGTGCTGGCTCTGTGGGGTAATGCTGCCCCCTGCTGGATAGCCATGCATCTTTAGAAATTAACTGGCCCTCTCTGAGCAAAAAAAGCTAATAATCTTCAACAAGTTTATATTCTCTGAACACATTTCTTTGGCCGCTGTGATCAAACATGATTGAATTAAATCACTCGCAGTAAATGGTTTTCCTCACTCGGCAAAAGAGTGAGCCACTTGGCAACTTACTTTGGCTGCAGCCTCATTTCCAACTTTTATTTTTATAGAGAAAATTGGCTGTGTTGAGATATTCCTGTTTAAATTTTCCAGTTTTCATGATTGTTGCTTTCCTGGGAGTTGAGAATATTGGGATGACTGCCTAGTCGTATGCTGGATGCTTTCCAGCTCACGTAGCTGGCTCGCGCGGCTCAGCAGCAGGCAGCATTTGAAACACTAAAGTGTTACAACCAGGTCCCTGTGATTTGCAACGTGCCAAAGCAGCCGGACAACGCGTCAACGTGCAAGTGTCCCTCTGTGTTCTGATGAAGCTTTATTCATAAATGACGGGATTTGAATTTCTCTTAATTTTCACGTTACAAAATGTTATTCTTCTTTGATTTTTCCCAGTCACTTATAAAAGTAAAAACCAGCGGCGCCTGGGTGGCTCATTTGGGTAAGCATCAGAATCTTGATTTTTGCTCAGGTCATGGTCTCAGGGTGGTGAGATCAAGCCCCAGGTTGGGCTCTGTGCTCAGCATGGAGCCTGCTTAGGATTCTCTCTCTCCCTCTTTCTTTGCCCCTCCCTGCCCCCCATAAATAAATAAAATAGGGGTGCCTGGGTGGCTCAGTCGGTTAAGCGTCTGCCTTTGGCTCAGGACATGATCTCCAGGTTCTGGGATCAAGCCCTGCGTCCGGCTCCCTGCTCAGCAGAGAGCCTTCTCTTTCTCTCTCTCTCCCTCTGCCCCTCCTCCCTGCTAGTTCTCTCTCTCTCAAATAAATTTAAATTGTTTTAAATTATTAATTAATTAATTAATTAATTAATTAAAAATAAAAAACATATACCAAGAGAAAAAAAAGTGCTGGCCAGTTTGGGTCTGCAATCTGTACTTTGTCATCCACCAGGGTCCATCCACATCCTGATGGTACCAGACTGGTGAGTTAAGCAGACATGATGGTAATGTTATCCCTGCATTTTTTAGACCCCTGAGGATGGCACTAATCTCTGCCACTCCCCTCAATACAGCATTTTCTCTCTTTGGCAGGGGTACATTTTTGAGCTTCACCTGGCTTTCCTTTCTATGGTGAATTTCTCCCCACAGGCCAAGGATCCAATACAGATTGAAGATTTTTGCATCAAGGTTTATAAGGGATATTGGTCTGTAGTTTCTTTACTTGTAATGTCTTTGGCTTTGGTATCTGGATGCTAAACTCATAGAGTGAGTTAGGAACTATTTCCTTCTCTTCGATTTTTTGAGAGAGTTTGAAAAGGATTGGTGTCAGTTCCTCTCTAAATATTTGGTAGAATTCACCTGTGAAGCCATCAGATTCAGAGCTTTTCTTTGTCAGGAGGTTTTTGATTCCTTATTCAATTTCTGTACTAGTTATAGGTCAGTTCAGATTTTCTTTGTGATTCAGATTCGGTAGGGTATCTATTTCTAGGATTTTGTCTAATTTACCTAGATTATCCAATTTGTTGGCATATGATTGTTCATAGTACTCTCTTATAATCCTTTTTATTTCTGTATGATCAATAGGAATGTCCCCTCCTTCATTTCTGATTTAAATAATTTGAGTCCTTTTTTTCTCAATCAATCTGGCTAAAGGTTTGTCAATTTTGTTAATCTTTTTGAAGAATCAACTTTAGATGTCATTGATTTTCTCTATTGTTTACCTATTCTCTATTTCATTTATCTTGAGTCTAATTTTCAGTATTTCCTTCTTTGTGCTAGTTTGGGTTTAATGTGTTCTTCTTCTAGATCCTTAAGTCGTAAAGTTAGGCTATTGATTTGAGATCTTATTTAATGTGAGCATTTAAGGCTATAAATATTCCTCTTCACACTGTTTTCACTGCATCTCATCAGTATGGTATGTTGTGTTTTCATTTTCATTCGTCTCTAAATATTTTCTGATTTTTCTTGTGATTATTTTCTTTGGTCCACTGGTGTTTAAGAGTGTGTTGTTTAATTCACCCAACTTTTTGAATTTTCATTTTCTTTGTTATTGACTTCTAACTTCATCCTGTTGTGGGCAGAGATGTATGATCTTTTGTCTTTGTTTTAAATCTGTTGAGACAATTTGTGACTTAACATATGGTCTATCCTGAAGAATGTTCTATGTCCAGTTAAGAAGAATGTTGTTGGGTAGAGTGTTCTGTATATATTTGTTAGATCTAGTTGGTTTATTGTGTTGTTCAAGTCTTCTGTTCTATTTATTTAGCTTCTGTCTGGTTGTTCTTCTATCCATTATTGAGAGTGGGGTATTGAAGCTCCAACCATTATTGTACAATTGTTTGTCCTTCCAGTTATATCAATTTTTGCTTCATATAGTTTGATGGTCTGTTATTAGGTCTGTAATGTTTATAATTGTTATATCTTTTTGTTGTGCTAAAAATTTTATTAATTTTTCTTTGTCTAATGTAACTTTTTAAACAATTATCTATTTTGTCTAATGTAACCTTTTGTCTAATGTAACTTTTTGTCTAATGTAACTTTTTTTAATTTAATACCAATTTTGTCTGATGTTAATATAGCCACTTCAGCTCTCTTAACTATTTACATGGGATATCTTTTTCTATTCTCTCACTTTCAACCTTTTTGTGTCTTTGGATCTTGAGTCTCTTGTAGATAGCATATACTTGATCTGGTTTTTTATCCATTCTGCCAAATCTCTGTCATTTGACTAAGGAGGCTAATCCATTTACATTTGAAGTAATTACTGATAAAGAGAGATTTCTGTCATTTTGTTATGCTTTTCCTATATGACTTACATCATTTTTGTCCCTCATTTCCTGCATTACCGTCTTCTTTTGTGTTTAATTGATTTTTTGTGGTGAAACATTTTAATTCTCTTCTCATTTCATTTTTTATATAAAGTGTAGCTATTTCTTTTGTGGTTATAATAGGGGTTATATTTAACTTCTGTCTTAGTCTGTTCAGGCTATTATTGCGGGTGAACTGGGAAGACCCCGGGTCCTGGGGCCTCAACCCAGCCAGACCCAAAGGTTCTTGGTCTCGTCA
This sequence comes from Eumetopias jubatus, assembly GCF_037043125.1. Classification (NCBI taxonomy): domain Eukaryota; kingdom Metazoa; phylum Chordata; class Mammalia; order Carnivora; family Otariidae; genus Eumetopias; species Eumetopias jubatus. The sequence goes on along the minus strand of NW_028274823.1, from coordinate 69,483,488 downwards.
CGAGAATAAATTCAAAGACAAACATGCAGCACAACAGACTAGAGACCCCAACAGGAAAGTTTATTAAAGCAAAAGGTACGCTCGAGTTCTGAGAGTAGGCGAGAGAGAGCGAGCAGGCTGCACACCCTGGGGGTGGGGTTTCTAGCCATCTTTTATTGACAGTTGTTAACTAAGGAGTGGAATAGTCATTACTTAGGGCAGGAAAGCAGGGTTTCATGTTTTTTCTTACTAATTTGGTCAGGGTTTCCTGTCATGGTACCCGCCATCTGGTTTGATCCAGCTTCTTGGGGAGTGCTGCCAGGACAGGCCTCTGACCTTCCCAGTAGTTGGTCATAACTTCCTTGTTGCTGATCTCCAAGTATCCTGTTAGAACCTAACTGTCTACTCTAACACTAGAACAAAATACCATAGAGTGGCTAACTTATAAACAATAAAAATGTGTTTCTCACAGCTGTGGAGGCCTTTTAGTCCAAAACCAAGCCACCATCAAATTTGGTGTCTGGGGATGATGCCCTTCCCAGGTCATGGTTGGCTCTTTTCACTGTGTCCTCATATGGCAGAAGAGGGGAGGGAGTTCTCTGGGATCTCTTTTATAAGGGCACTAATCCCATTTATGAGGGTTCCACCCTTATGACCTAAGCACCTCCTGAAGGCCCCACTTCCAAATACCATCACATTGAGGGTGAATTTTGGAAAGACACAAACGTTCAGTCTATAGCAACATCTTAAAGTTATAACATTCTTTAAATTTAAACAGCTTAACTTCAATAACATACCCAAACCCTTTTCCTATACAAGTCCATCTCCATCCCCTTTCAGTTATTAATGTCAAAAAATTACATCTTTATGTATTATGTGTCCAAAAACATAGACTAGTAATTGTTTTTTATGCATTAGTTTCTTAAACCATATAGAAAAAGTGTGGAATTACCAAATCAAAGTAAAAATAATACTAGCTTTTATTTTATTTATTTTTAAAGATTTTATTTTTTATTTTTTTGACAGAGAGAGACACAGCAAGAGAGGGAACACAAGCAGGGAGAGTGGGAGAGGGAGAAGCAGGCTTCCCGCCGAGCAGGGAGCTCAATGCGGGGTTCAATCTCAGGACCCTGGGATCATGACCTGAGCTGAAGGCAGATGCTTAATGACTCAGCCACCCAGGCGCCCCAATACTAGCTTTTATAACTGCCTCCGTATTTAACTTTAGCAGAGATCTTTACTTCTCCATATAGTTTCAAGTTACCACTGTCTTGTTACAAATTACTAGTGTCTAGTGTCCTTTCATTTCAGTCTGGAGGATTTCCTTTATCATTTCTTGTAAGGCAAGCTTTTGTTTATCTGGGAATGTCTTCATTTCTCCCTCATTTTTGAAGGACAGTTTTCAGGATATAGGATTCTTGGCTGACACTTAGTTTTCCTTCTGGTATCTAAGGTTTCTGATGAGAAATCCGCTGGTAATCTTATTGGGAAAAATATAATTAAAATTATCTTCCTTGGGGCGCCTGGGTGGTTGAGCCATTAAGCATCTGCCTTTGGCTCAGGTCATGATTCCAGGGTCCTGGGATGGAGCCCAGTATCGGGCTCCCTGCTCAGTGGGGAGTCTGCTTCTCCCTCTCCCTCTGGCCCTCCCCCTGCTTGTGCTCTCTCTCTCTCTCAAATAAATAAATCTTTTTAAAAAACAAAATAAATAAAATTATCTTCCTTTTAGCTTTACAGGTGTATTAATAATGTACTTTGTTGTGTCTTATGCAACAGAACATTTCTTATAGTATCATGATATTGGTTGAGTTGTAGCATCATTTTGAGACCAATCATTCAGAATTTAAAGAAAAGTAATTAAATATTTTAAAATTAGTTGCTAGGAGCTCTTTAAAAGCCAAACCATATTACAGATTTTCAAACTGGAAATGAAAAGATGACTGAAACATCTTACAGATTTTAATTTCTAATAAGGGAAATAACAATTGCTATAACTCACATAGACAGAAAGCTCTTTGGGATCCTTATTCTTGAGATCAAAAAGTAAGAAAAGCACTAGGTACTATCTCCAGCTGTGATTGGTCCATTTCTTGCTAATGACCTCATAAAGAACCTGTAAAGGAAAAACAAAACACACTCTTGTGTGTCTCCTCTACTCTAATACTCTACTGCAGCACCACTTCACTTCTGACATCAGATGTGGGGAAGTTTCCACACACCAAGCAATTCTGTGACACCAGCTGGGAGTCCTATAATTATCTGAATTCTGACACCATCTAGCTGGAGATAGCATCAGATCCAACACGTTAAGGACCTAGTCCTACAAATTGTGCCCTCCCCTTCAGATGCCCATGGCAAGTCCACGGTTGTTGTGCCCTGTGCTTCTGACTAACCAGCTATAGATTGGAGGTTACCATGAACTCCTCTGTAGGTTCACAGAACTCTGGAACAGTTTACTCACTAGATGGACAGTTTATTATAAAAAGATATTGTTGTCAGGTGAACTGGGGAAACTCTGGGCCCTGGGGACTTAACCCAGACAGATCCCAACGATTTGCTGAAGGTTCTTGGTCTTGTCATGAGAATTCAAGGGCAGACACACAGCACAGTGGATAAGTGACACAAATTGGAAAGTTTATTAAAGCAGAAAGTACACTCAAGAGAAGAAAGCAGGCAAGCTCAAGAGAGCTATGTCCCAGGGGCTTGGGTTTCTATCTTTTATCAGCAGTTGTTAACTAGTGGCAGAATATTCATTACTGGGGTGCCTGGGTGGCTCAGTCGTTAAGCGTCTGCCTTCGGCTCAGGTCATGATTCCGGGGTCCTGGGATCGAGCCCCACATCGGGCTCCCCGCTCAGTGGGAAGCCTGCTTCTCCCTCTCCCACTCCCCCTGCTTGTGTTCCCTCTCTCCATCAAATAAAAAAATAAAATCTTTAAAAAAAAAAAGAATATTCATTACTTGGGGCAGGGAAGCAGGGTTTCATGCTTTTCCTTCCTAATTTGGTCAGGAGTTTCCTGTCATGGCATCAGCCATCTTGGGCCTGCCTGATTTGATCCAGCTTCTTGGGGAGTGCTGTCAGGACAGGCCTCTGACCTTCCCCATAGTTGGTCATGACTTCCTTGTTGCTGATCTCCAGGTATCCTATTAGAATCTAATTAACTGTCTATTCTAATAGTATAACTCAGGAATAGCCAGATGGAGAAGATGCATGGGTCAAGGTATGGAGAAAGAGGCCCAGAGCTTCCATGCCCTCTCTGAGTGTCACTCTCCCCAAATCTCCATAAGTTCACCAACCCTGAAACTCTCCAAACCCTGTCCTTTTGGGTTTCTATGAAGGCTTCATTACATAGGCATGATTGATTAGATCATTGTCCACTGGGGATTGAGCTCAATTTCTAGTCCCTCTCCCCTTCCCTTAACTCCAGCTCTTGGTTTTGGCTCAGCTCATGAACTCAGGATCATGAGATCAAGCCCCACATTGGGCTTTGCGCTCAATGGGCAGCCTGCTGGAGATTCTCTCTTCCTCTGCCCCTCCCCCTGCCCATGCTCCCACCCTCTAAAATAAATAAATAAATCTTTACAAAATAAATAAATAAACTAAAATGGAGTCAGGAGACCAGCAGAGGAAGCTCTCGAGCCCTACCATTCCTGGTCATTTGCAGACCAACAAGACAAATGTACCTTGCAAGTGGTTGTTTTATTTCCTGAGCCAGAGAAAGAAAAGTTTCCTCCTCCCTCCCCCACACCTTACCAACCAGCAACCTAACCAATGAGAGATTACAACCTAGCCAATGAAAAGCCACTATACTTCAAATTCCCAGTTTACTCCATTGAACTTTTTATTTATAACAGCCCTCCCAACAGCCCCTTCTTCCCCTATAAAAGAGCATCATCTCCTTTCTTCTGGGAACTTGTCTATGACTTTGCCACAACCTGCTTGTTCCAGATTGCAATTCTCTGCTATTTCAAATAAACCCATTTTTACTAGTAAAATAATTGGTGGTTCAATTTTTTTAAGGTTAACATTTGATTGTTAGAAAGAATGAATTTAGACCTACAAGTTCCCACTAAGCTGACTGGTTAAAAGCTTTGTTAAAAAAAAAAAAAAAGAAAATCAAGGGCAGCTGGGTGGCTCAATGGGTTAAGCATCCTGGGATGGAGCCCGCATGGAGCCCCGCGAAGGAAACTCCAAGGAGCTGTACAGAATGGAAGGATTTTATAAGCAGAACAAAGAGGTTCTTAGCAAAAGAAACAATTGTTTGAGGCAAGGTCACCTTCCCTCGGGGGAAGAGCTGGGGGTCTTCTCATGCAGATTACCTCTCTAGTACTGACCAGGAAATGCCAGCCTAGTTTAACTCCTGGGAGAGGTTGAAACTGAGTTGGGTTTAAGTCTTATAGTGTAAGTCTTACGGAGTTTGGCCTGTTTTGTTTTGGTTTTTTTTTTTTAAGATTTTATTTATTTATTCATGAGAGAGAGAGAGGCAAAGGGAGAAGCAGGCTCCCCAAGGAGCAGAGAGCCTGATGTGGGACTCGATCCCAACACCCCGGGATCATGACGCTTAACCATCTGGGCCACCCAGGCACCCCTGTTGTTTATTTTTAACAATTGTAAGAAAGTGCAATTTCATCCACTCTTATTTGTTCACTCTTCAAAGTGCCTATAAAGTGTCTTATCATTTGGGGCTGTTTTAAAATATAGTATATTAATAGGAAATTTCAGTTACAGTAAGGCCAACAGATCAGGAGATGACCAACACTGAAAATATAGTTTCTTACAGCACCCAAGAGGAGAGGCCACGCCATGAGGGAGGCCACACAAGAAAGCACCAGTAGAGAGGCAAAGAGAGAGGAAGGAAGTATAGGTAAGAGTCTTTACTGTGGTCTCTGAACGAAGTGTTAAAAAACAAGTTAACATGTCCAAAAATGGAGTCACAAAATGGTCCTCAGCCCCATGTCACCAGAGACTTAATAACACTTTTGGCTCTCCCAGAAATGGAATCTTAACCAGTCACTCAGGAATCACCAGGTCAGCACTAGTGAAGTAATCTGCCTGGTAGAACCCAGCTACCCCCTAAAGGAAAGTGACCTTGCTACACCAATCTACTTTTGCTAGTATAACTTCCTTATTCCTGTTCCCTTCTGTCTATAAAAGTCTTTCATTTTATACAGCTTCTGGGAACTCCTTTCTGCTAGATAGGATTCTAACCGGCTTCATGAATTATGGACTAAAACCAACAAAATCTTTAAAATTTATTCAATTAAATTTTGTGGGTTTTTTTAAGTTTGTTTTTTTTGTTTTTTTTGTTTTTGTTTTTTTAGATTTTATTTATTCACTTGTCAGAGAGAGAGAGAAAGAGAGAGCACGAGCAGGGGGAGTGGCAGGCAGAGGGAGAAGCAGGCTCCCCACTGAGCAAGGATTTTCGCCCCCCATGCCAAACTGGATCCCAGGACCTTGGGATCATGACCTGAGCTGAAGGCAGACACTTAACAGACTAAGCCACCCAAGGCGTCCCAAATTCTGTTTTTGTTTTTTTAACAGAAGGAACACGCAAGGCAGGGTAAGCAGGTTTAAGATCAGCTAACGAATAATTTCAGGGGTCTGGGGCATAAGGCTTTCCCTGAGACCTTCTTTCCTTTCCATAGGACTTACCCCTTCGAAAGGCGCTGGGCTACATTTATTGTCTGTCTCCCCTCCACAATGCCAGGCCCACAGGAGCAGCAGGGGCTTTGTCTGTCTTAGTCACTGCCCTGCCTACAGCCCAGTGCTGGGCACGTAGTAGAGGCTCAACAAATAGTGAATGAATGACACTTACTGTGACTCAAAATGTTCTTGTTTGTGGTTTCCTTTTTTGGGTGAATGTCTGTGCCCTCATCAGGGACTTTCACGTGCATAGTCGAAACTCTAGGACCTAGCACAAGCCTGACACATAGTGTTGTTGGATGCACTTGGGAGACCTTGGGCCTTGAAGCCTCAACCCAGCCCATCCCAAAAGTGTCACTGAAGGCTCTTGGTCTCTTCACGAGAAAGAATTCCAGGAGAGACATAACACAGCAGATGAGCCATACACGCAGGAAAGTTTATTAAAGTGAAAGTACACTCTCAAGATGTGAGAGCAGGAGCTCAAGAGACAGCAGGCTGCATGCCCCAGGGTTTGGGTTTCTATCTTTTACTGACAGTCTTTACAAAGGGTGAAATCTTCATTACTTGGGGACTAGATTTCTTGGAAGCAGGGTTTTGCGCTTTTTCTTCCTTATTTGGTCAGGGGTTTTCTGTTACGGCACCTGCCGTCTTGGGCCTATCTGGTTTGATCCAGCTTCTTGTGTCTTTGTTTGGGAGTATTGCCAGGACAGGCCTCTGACTTCCCAGAAGGCTACCCCCACTTCCTCTTTACTGGCCTCCAGGCATCCTGTTAGAACCTAATTAACTGCCTACTCTAACAATAGTAGCTGCTCAATAAGCATTTCTGATGGAATAAATATGCCGGTTACTGTACTTAACACAAGGAACCAACCATGATAAACATCATTGGGGCCCTTAAGGGACTGACAATCTATTTTGAGGTTACAGTTACTTTAAAGAAATTATTAGAGAATCAGTCTGGTATATTATTGTCATGAAACAGTCTCAAAATTTAGTGGTTTAAAATAACTTATTATTATTTCTCATAGTTCTGTGTGTTGCCTTGGCTCAGCTGCATAGCTCTTGCTTAGAGTTTCTCCTGCTGCTGCCATTGCTGAAGCACCTGTCATCTAAACATTCAGCGGGACTGCGCATCCTAGATGGCGCCATCACACACTGGCAGGTGCTGCTGAGCAAGAGTTCTGAGAGAGAAATCAGAAGCTTCTAGTTCCCTTAAAAGACAGGCCCAGAACTGGCTCAAGCCTCACTTCTGCCATTCTCTATCGATCAAAGTAGTCACAAGCCAGACCAGATTTAGGAGGATGGAGGGAAAGACCCTGCCTCTTGAAGGGGGAGGGGGTGTCTTATGCATATAAGGCAGGGGGGAAGGAATTGATGATGTCTTTAGAAATAAACCACAACAAAGATTCCATAAGGGATATAACAATCAATCTGGTGCTGAGTGCCAGGGCCCAACACAATCTGGCTGTTTTCTGGGAGGTCACAGTTCAGCAGAGAAAACAGATATACAAAAAGGTCAGTCTAGAACCTTGTATGAAGGAGTAACTAGTGTGAAGCTTGGCCTTACCATAAACACAGAAAACTGGACAAAATATGAAAAACAACTCCTTCTGGTCATTGGAAAACAGGTGGTACAGGACAATGAGCCTGATGGGGGAACCAACCAAGACAAGTCTGGAGTTTGAAACCATGTGGCAAAGTACAATATGGATGGCATCAGGATTTGGGTTTTAGATCTTAGGCTGGGGGAATCTGTGTGATTTTGTGGACAGATGTGAGGATGATAAGTAGGTAGCACAATCAGGGTTTGGTTTTTCGGGGTTCAACCCGAAGGCTGGATAAGAAGAAGATTTAGAACATTTCCAGTGAAGCCGTGCAGGACGTACCCCTGTCTACTCAAGGAGGGTCATAGATTTGTGCATACTTTGAATGGATTTTGGTAGCTGGATGATCCTTAGCACTAGGCACTTAGTAGGTACTCATTTGCTAAATGAAGACTAGGAAACTACAAAGTTGCAGGAACTGAGGAATGGGGGAATGTAGATAGGCTAAATGTGGAAGGAAGGGTCTTCCAAGTTCTAAAGTATAGAATAAGGTATTTGGGGGCTGGAAATGTTGACATTTCAGTCCCTGGCTCCAGGGCTGGGGGTATTGTTCAAGATGTCCGGAGCATTAGGTTTCTTTGAGACATGGGAGAAGACACTGGGAAGATGGGAAATGCCTCTTAGGCACTTGGAATTGCACACCCACCCTTCTGACCTCAGCCTTGGGAGGTGGCAGTTTATTATGTTCAGGACTATCCCCAAATCAAGGCAGTTGCTTTCTCTAATTTTGTAACTTTGTGATGACAATGAGACATTTCCAGAATAAGAGACTACGACCTTTGGCAAACTGTTTTTCTAACTGCTTCATTCTTGATCTGGGACAATGCTAAATGACACATAGCTGTGCCCACTAAACACTCAATGTTCACACACCCATTAACTTTCACTGAAGGCCTTACGGTCTAGACAGTTCCAGACACTGAAGTATAATAAGGGTGAAGCAGGCAGTGGTCACATTGCATGCAACTGAAAGCCTGGAGAGGGAGCAGGGGAAAAGTCAGTATAATATACAAAATATCCAGGGGTGATACCAACCAGGAAGGAAAATAAACACAGGAAGTATGTTTTACAAATTCATGAAAGTGAACAGCTTCAAGGAGCACACAGTGAAATGAGTAGCTGTTCCAAATAAAGAAAATAGTAACTACAAAGACCTCAAGGCTATGGTGGCTGCACCATGAGAATCTTAGCCTCAATTTTTCCTGCAGTCTTTATGTTGCACTTCCTGAAGTTATTGGTATCAGATTTCTAGGTAATTAACCAAAGCTTAGGTCACCAGACTCTTGAAATCAACACATTCAATTTCAGTTATTTTAAAGTGAAAACACAGAGAAAGCCGAATACCACATGATTGCATTCATAAGTGGAATTTAAGCAAAAAAACATGAATATAGGGGAAGGGAAAAAATAGGGAAGGAGGTAAACCATAAGAGAAACTGAGCTCTAGGAAACAAACTGAGGGTTGCAGGAGAGCTGAGTGAGGCGAGGGGGTACCTGGGTAATAGGCATTAAACAGGGTGTGATGTAATGAGTAACAGGTATTATATGCAAATAATGAATCATTAAATTCTACCCTTAAAACTAATAATACAGTATTGGTTAACTAAAGGAATTTAAATGGAGAATTAAAAAAATAAGCTGGAAAAAGTGAGAGAGCGTTTCTGAAGGATGTATTAATTTTGTAACAGAGGACAGAACAATATTACAGTGAAAAAAACAATGATAAATAACATGACAGCTGAACATTCTCAAACCCAAGAAGGAACTTAATATACATTTTATAATACCGAAAAAGTACATCAAATAATTTCACGTGGATCAAATAAAAAAAAATCATCATCTTCTGTTAGAAAATAAATCATGACATGAACTTCGTAAATCAAGATTGAGGCCAGGCGTTTTCTAAAATAAAAAACGAACAGAATAAAAAACAAAATTTAATGTATCCATAATTAATTCATAAGTTCAAAACACAGGAGAATATTGCTAATTAATATGAAGTGAAAGCAGTCGAATAACAAAGAAATTAAACATGAAATAGGGACAAGAACAAACTGTACATTAAACCAAGAACACAGACTCAGAAAATCACAAAGCTAATTTAAAACAAAACACCAAGACAAAGACTCCAAACGATGCAGAAAACTAGAAGGGGGAAAAAACACAGGACAAACAGGAAAATGAATGGAAAAATTTACAAAAACACAATGACACCCGTCCGACGCCAACAGAATAAAAGAAAGAGAAGAATTAGAACCCTGACGCCAAGGGTGCTCAACCTCGGGCCTCGAGGGACTCCTCGGCGCCAAAACCACACGCATGGACAACCACGCTCCCGGAGCTAGCTTCCTCGCCAACACACCCTCCTCTGATTGTGAGTGGGCGGGGGGGCGGGTCTGTTATTACCATGTGCACCTGTGTCTGTGTCCCTGTCCGCATCCAGGTCACGGTCTGCGTGAGTCTGTCGTGGGGTCCGAGCGGGTATGTGTGTTGGATGCTCTGTCTGGGTCTCCCTCTCTGTGTCTCTCTTCCTCCCTGTCTACATCTCCCTCCCTCTGGGTCTCTGTCTTTCCCCGAGTGTCTGTGCGTTCCTCTATGCCAGCCGTGCTCTCGAGTCTCTCAGTCGGGTCCTGGCGTCGGTGGGTGGGCAAGGGAAGGGTGGCGGAGGAAGGGCGATGGGGTTGGGCTGCTGAGGAGGGTCCCTGGCGGGCGCCGGTGGCTGGGGATGGCTTTGAGCAAGGCGGGGTGGAGAGGCGGGAAGGCCTGGTGGCGGCCCTCGCTTGCCCTCGGGCGGAGGGTGGGGGACGGTGGGTGGGTGGGTGGGTGGGCGCGGAGAACACCGCGCGGGCCGCGCTCCCGCCGCCCCGACTCTCCCCTTTGCCATCTCGGGAGCCAGGCGGCGGTGGCGGCGGCGGCTGCGGGACTGGAGAGTCCCCGAGCGGGAGAGTGCCTGGACTTTCGCGACAGGGGGGCGCTGCAGGCGCCCCCGTCCCCTGGGCCGGTTGGAAGGCAGGCAGGCGGGCAGGCAGGTGCAAGGCCCAGGGCAGGAGGGGGGGCGGGTGGGGAGTGAGGAGCAAAGAGCGGCAGGGCGCGGGTCGGGAGGCACAGAGCAGGCTCTTAGGGCGCCTAGTGGCAGCAGCTCACGTCTACGGCCCTACCACCCTGAATGCGGCCGGATCTCGTCTGATCTCGGAAGCTAAGCAGGGTCGGGCTTGGTTAGTACTTGGATGGGAGACCGCCTGGGAATACCGGGTGCTGTAGGCTTTTTTCTTGGCCTTTTCTTGCCCCTTCGGCCTCCCTTCCTCTCCCTTTGCCGCCACAGCCCCCCCCGCCTTACCCAGCAAGGCTTCCTCCAAACACCCCCTGCCCCCCGGCCCCTCGCCACGCGCGCACCGCCCCGCGGGTCCCGGGCCGCTGCGGGTGCCCGCTGCACGGGCAGACGGCCGCCAGCCAGCCCTTCCACCTGCAAGCCACCACGCCCACGCCCACTTGAACAAGGGCGGGCTGGGGGGCGGTGGGGGCGGGTGGGTGGGGGGAGGCGGCGGGTTCGGAGGGAGGTAAAGGGGGAGGGCGGCGAGGACCGCGGCGGGCTTGGGGCGGGGTGGGGGTAGGGCCGGGGTGGGGGAGGGGCGTGGGGGAGGGGGTGGGCGTGGGGGGCGGGGTGGGGGTGGGGGTGGGAGCGCGTGTGGGACGGCACCCCGGCCCGGCAGGCAGGCGTGCCCTCCCGAGGTCCCGCGCCTCGGGCCCTCATCCACCGAGTCACTGGCCATTCCCCTGGGCCGCCCCGAGTGCCCAGGCACACCGGGCAACCGGCCCCATCTTATGCCTGGGCACGCCTCCACCTTCTCCCCAGCAGCCCTGGGCTGCCCTTCCACCCGGGCGGGCATTCCCCCCCTCCCGGCGGATCACCGTCCCTTTGCCCCCGGGCCGGGGGTCCCCGCTCCGTGTGGGCACGATACAAGATGGTCGACCGCCCGGGCCCTCACCCGTTGGCACCCAGAACCACCCGTTGACACCCGAGTCCGTGCTCAGTCTCCCCGCAACGGCGAAGCGAAGAGCGAGGCTCGCTCGCTCATCGAGACGGCGGGACGGCGGCGCGCGGCGCCCGACGAGCAAAAGCGGCCCCCCAAGTCAAGGACGAGAGCATAGGAGAATCGCCCGCACGCGCCCAGGGCCACAGAGGGTCCCGGGCAGGAATGGGAGCAGAGCGGGTTTCCTGGAGACTGGGCTTCAAGTCCTCGGGCCCCGAGGAGCTCCTGGGCGCCCAAACCACGCCCAAGGACGACCATTCTCCCCGGGGCCAGCTTCCTCGCCAACACAGCCTCCTCCGTGTGTGTGTGTGTGTGGTGTGGTGTGGTGTGGTGTGTGGTGTGTGCTCTGTGTGGGGTGTGTGTCTGTTTCTGTCGTGTGCACCTGTGTCTGAGTCCCTATCCGCATCCAGGTCAGGGTCTGCGTGCGTCTGTCGTGGGGTCCGAGCGGGTCTGTGTGTTGGATACTGTCTCTGTCTCCCTCTGTGTGTCTCTCTTCCTCTCTATCTACATCTTCCTACCTCTGGGTCTCTGTCTTTCCCCGTGTGTCTGTGCGTTCGTCTACGCCAGCCGGCCTCTCGAGTTTCTCTGTCGGGTCCTGGTGTCGGTGGGTGGGCAAGGGAAGGGTGGCAGAGGAAGGGCGATGGGGTTGGGCTGCTGAGGAGGATCCCTGGGGGGCGCCGGTGGCTCCGGGGTAGCTTTGAGCAAGGCGGGGTGGAGAGGAGGGAAGGCCTGGTGGCGGGTCTCGCTTGCCCTCGGGCAGCGGGTGGGGCGTGGGGGGTGCGGGGGTGGGCGCGGAGAACACTGCGCGGGGCGCGCCCACCGCGCCCCGACGCTCCCCTTTGCCTTCTCTGGAGCCAGGCGGCGGTGGCGGCGGCGGCTGCCAGGGCTGGAGAGTCCCCATACGGGAGAGCGCCCGGACTTCCGCTATGGCAGGGCGCCGCAGGCGACCCCGTCCCCTGGGCCGGCTGGAAGGCAGGCAGGCAGGCAGGGAGGTGTAAGGCCCAGGGCAGGCGGGGGAGCGGGTGGGGAGTGAGGAGCGGCAGGGCTGGGGTCGGGAGGCGCAGAGCAGGCTCTTAGGGCTCCCAGTGGAAGCAGCACCCGTTTACCGCCCTACCACCCTGAATGCGCCGGATCTCGTCTGATCTCGGAAGCTAAGCAGGGTCGGGCCTGGTTAGTACTTGGATGGGAGACCGCCTGGGAATACCGGGTGCTGTAGGCTTTTTTCTCGGCCTTTTCTTGCCCTTCGGCCTCCCTTCCTCTCCCTTTTCCGCCACAGCCCCCCCGCCTTGGCGAACAAGACTTCCTCCAAACACCCCCTGCCCCCCGGCCCCTCGCCACGCGCGCACCGCTCCGCGGGTCCGGGACCCGCTGAGGGTGACCGCTGCACGGGCAGGCGGCCGCCAGCCAGCCCTTCCACCTGCAAGCCACCACGCCCACGCGCACTTGAACAAGGGAGGGCTGGGGGGCGGTGGGGGCGGGTGGGTGGGGGGAGGCGGCGGGTTCGGAGGGAGGTAAAGGGGGAGGGCGGCGAGGACCGCGGCGGGCTCGGGGCGGGGTAGGGGGTCGGGGGCGGGGGTGGCGGTGGGGGTCTGAGCGCGTGTGGGACGGCACCACGTCCCGGCAGGCAGGCGTGCCCTCTCGAGGTCCCGCCCCCCGGCCCTCATCCACCGAGTCCCTGGCCATTCCCCTGGGCCGCGCCGAGTGCCCAGGCACACCGGGCAATCGGCCGCATCTTATGCCTGGGCCCGCGTCCACCTTCTCCCCAGAAGCGCTGGGCTGCGCTCCCACCCGGGCGGGCATTCCCTCCCTCCCGGCGGAACACCGTCCCTTTGCTCCCGGGCCGGGGGTCCCCGCTCCGTGTGGGCAGGACACAAGATGGCCGACCGCCCGGGCCCTCACCCGTTGGCACCCGGGACCACCCGTTGACACCCGAGGCCGTGCTCAGTCTCCCCGCAACGGCGAAGCGAAGAGCGAGGCTCGCTCGCTCAGCGAGACGGGAGGACTGGGCGCCCGACGCGCAAAAGCGGCCCCCCAAGTCAAGGACGAGAACATAGGAGAATCGCCCGCACGCCCCCAGGCCCACAATGGGTCCTGGGCAGGAATGGGAGCAGAGCGGGTTTCCTGGAGCCTTGGCTGCAAGTCCTCGGGTCCCGAGGGGGTCCTCGGCGCCCAAACCACGCCCAAGGACGACCACCCTCCCTGGGGCTAGCTTCCTCGCCAACACAGCCTCCTCCGTGTGTGTCTGTGTGGTGTGGTGTGGTTTGTGGTGTGTGCTTTGTGTGGGGTCTGTTTCTGTCGTGTGCACCTGTGTCTAGGTCCCTGTCCGCATCCAGGTCAGGGTCTGCGTGCGTCTGTCGTGGGGTCCGAGCGGGTCTGTGTGTTGGATACTCTGTGTGTGGATACTACCGCGCCCCCCGCGCCCCCCGCGCCCCGACGCTCCCCTTTGCCAACTTGGGAGCCAGGCGGCGGTGGCGGCAGCGGCTGCCGGGGCTGGAGAGTCCCCGTGCGGGAGAGCGCCTGGACTTCCGTGACGGTGTGGCGCCGGAGGCGCCCCCGTCCCCTGGGCGTTCTGGCAGTCAGGTAGGTGCAAGTTCCAGGGCAGCCGGTGGGCGGTGTGGATTGAGGAGTGGCAGGGCCTTGGTCGGGAGGCGCAGAGCAGGCTCTTAGGGCGCCCAGTGGCAGCAGCATTCGTATATCGCCATTCCACCCTGAATGCGCCCGATCTCGTCTGATCTCAGAAGGTAAGGAAGGTCGGGCCTGATTAGTACTTGTATGGGAGATCGCCTTGGAATACCGGGTGCTCTAGGCTTTTTTCTTGGCCTTTTCTTGCCCCTTCCTCCTCCTTTCCACTTCCTTTGTGCGGCGGGGGTTAAAGCCAGTCTCTTCACTCGAAAGGAGGACATTGCAGAGAACCCGGTCTTCAATTTCAGTAGCCTTTTCTGAGACTGGAGGCTTTGGGCCGTGAGCGTGCGCGAGAGCCCTGCAAGGGTTTCTGAAACCATATTCGGAGTGAGACTCCAGATGGGGCAGAAGGCAGATCACCACATTCCCCCACTCAACTTGTTCAGGAAGACAGCCCTTCGTCCCCACTTTGCCTGGAATGCTAATGGCTAGCGTACTAACTCAAGGAAAGAGCAGTGTGGAGGGAACCTGTTGTAGAGAGCATCACTCTTCCGGGCGGTGGAAGCAGTTTCAGCGGGTGTGCGTGAGGGCCTGGGAAAGGATCCCCTCAGTCCCTGAGCGAGAGAAAAGGCTTCAGGCAGAGTCACCTCTCCCATCAGCTCTAGTTTCACAAAGCCAGGCCTCCTCCAGCATGTGTGCATGGAGGCCAAAGGTCCGGGCGCCTCCCTCGACGGAACAACACTGTGGGGATGCCGTGCTTTAGCTCCAGCCGATCCCTGGGTGGGAGGAAGCTATATACCGTGTACTGTGGCTGGGAGCCCGGGGAACGGCTTCCCTATGTAAACCCTAGGGAGAAAAAGGCCCGGTGCTGAAGACACCGCTCGACTCAGCTCTCCTTTCTAGGGCCAGTACCATGGCCCCGTGTGTGCATGCTGGCCGAGAGCCAAAACCTACTCCGAAGGAACCCTGCAGTAGAGAATCCCTGCTTCAGCTGGAATACCCATTGCTGAGGGTGGAAGCCTTCTGTTGTGTGCATGCCTGAGAGCACTGAAAGTGCGTCCAAAACCACTCTCTGAGTGAGACTCAGGCCACGGCAGAAGGCAGAACACGACTCCCCACTTGTTTCAGGAAGCCAGCACTGCGACCCCACGTCTGCAGGCAAGTCTAACTGCTAGCGCGGAGTAACTCGAAGCAGCAACAGTGTAGAAAAACCGGGCCTTAGCTACCGCCGACCTCTCTGAGGGAGGAAACGGTGTACGGTGCACCGCGGGTGAGAGCCTGGGCAACGGGTCCCATTGGTAAAAGCACTGGGCCCAAGGCACCTCTCGACTCAACTCCTCTTTCGCGAAGCTAGGTCGTCTGCCCCCTGTGTGCGTTTCGTCCTATGTGCCCCATCCACGTAGCGCAAAGGAACAAAATGGTAGAGAGCCCCGAGCCTCAGCCAGGAACGCCCTTCCTGAGCGCAAACTTGATCTGGTGTGTTTCTGTGGAAGCATGCGAAATGAGACCTAGACGTTACCCTGACTGAGAAAGAGGCCTGTAAGGAAGGCTGCTCTCGACTCCCCTCTTGTTTTAGGAGGTTAGCACTGCTGTAGCCTGTGTGCCTGGAGGCCTAGGTACCCGGCCACTATCAAAAAGGATCCAAGCTGTAGAGTTACAGCACTTTGGCTAACATTGCTGTTCTTTTTTTTTTTTTTTAATTTTTTTACTGTTATGTGAATCACCATATATTGCATCAGTAGTTTTGGATGTAGTGTTCCATGATTCATTGTTTGTGCATAAAACCCAGTGCTCCACGCAGAACGTGCCCTCTTTAATAGCCATCACCAGGCTAACCCATCCCCCCACCTCCCTCCCCTCTAGAAACCTCACTTTGTTTTTCAGAGTCCATCGTCTCTCATGATTCCTCTCTGCCCCCCCCACTTGCTCCTCTTCATTCTTCCCCTCCTGCTATCTTCTTCTTCTTCTTCTTTTTTCTTAACATATATTGAATTATTTGTTTCAGAGGTACAGATCTGTGATTCAACAGTCTTGCACAATTCAAAGCACTCACCGTAGCACACACCCTCCCCAATGTCTATCACCCAGCCACCCCATCCCTCTCAAACCCCCACCACTCCAGCAACCCTCAGTTTGTTTCCTGAGGTTAAAAATTCCTCATATCAGTGAGGTCATATGATATATGTCTTTCCCTGATTGACTTATTTCACTCAGCATAACACCCTCCAGTTCCATCCATGGCATTGCAAATGGCAAGATCTCATTCTTTTTATGGCAGCATAATATGCCATTGTGTATATATACCACCTCTTCTTTATTCATTGATCTGTCGATGGCCATCTTGGCTCTTTCCAGAGTTTGGCTATTGTGGAAATTGCTGCTGTAAACATCGGGGTGCACGTACCCCTTCGTATCCCTACATTTGTATGTTTGGGGTAAATACCCGGTAGTGCAGTTGCTGGATCGTGTGGTAGCTCTATTCTCCAATGTTTGAGGAACCTCCATACTGTTTTCCAGAGTGGATGCACCAGCTTGCATCCCCACCAACAGTGTAGGAGGGTTCCCCTTTCTCCACATCCCTGCCAACATCTGCCGTGTCCTGACTTATTAACTCTAGCCATTCTGACGGGTGTGAGGTGGTAACTCATTGAGGTTTTGATTTGGATTTCCCTGATGCCCAGTGATGTTGAGCACTTTTTCATGTGTCTGTTGGCCATTTGGATGTCTTCTCTGGAGAAATGTCTGTTCATATCTTCTGCCCATTTCTTGATTGGATTATTTGTTCTTTGGGTGTTTTGTTTGATAAGTTTTATATAGATTTTGGATACTAGCCCTTTATCTGATATGATATTTGCAAATATTTTCTCCCATTCTGTCTGTTGTACTTTGGTTCTGTGGAGTGTTTCTTTTGCTGTGGAAAAGATTTTATCTTGATGAAATCCCAAGAGTTCATTTTTGCCCTTGCTTCCCTTGCCTTTGGTGATGTTTCCAGGAAGAAGTTGCTGCGGCTGAGGTCGAAGAGGGTGCTACCTGTGTTCTCCTTTAGGATTTTGATGGACTCCTGTCTCACGTTTAGGTCTTTCAACCATTTGGAGTCTATTTTTGTGTGTGGTGTAAGGAAATGGTCCAGTTTCATTCTTCTGCACGTGGCTGTCCAATTTTCCCAACACCATTTGTTGAAGGGACTGCCTTTATTCCATTGGACATTCTTTCCTGCTTTGTCAAAGCTGAGTTGACCATAGAGTTGAGGGTCCACTTCTGGGCTCTCTATTCTGTTCCATTGATCTATGTGTCTGTGTTTGTGCCAGTACCATACTGTCTTGATGATGACAGCTTTGTTATAGAGCTGACAGTCCGGAATTGTGATGCCGCCAGCTTTTCTTTTCTTTTTCAATATTCCTCTGGCTATTTGGGGTCTCTTCTGGTTGCATACAAATTTTAGGAGTATTTGTTCCATTTCTTTGAAAAAAGTGCATGGTATTTTGATGGGGATTGCATTGAATGTGTAGATTGCTCTAGGTAGCATGGACATCTTCACAATGTTGGTTCTTCCAATCCATGGGCATGGAATGTTTTTCCATTTCTTTGTGTCTTCTTCAATTTCTTTCATGAGGATTTTATAGTTTCCTGAGTGCAGGTCCTTTGCCTCTTTGGTTAAATTTATTCCTGGGTATCTTATGGTTTTGGGTGCAATTGTAAATGGGATCGACTCCTTGATTTGTCTCTCTTCTGTCTTGTTGTTGGTGGATAGGAATGCCACTGATTTCTGTGCATTGATTTTATATCGTGCTACTTTACTGAATTCCTGTATGAGTTCTAGCAGTTTTGGGGTGGAGTCTTTTGGGTTTTCCACATACAGTCTCATATCATCTGCAAAGAGTGAAAGTTTGACGTCTTCTTTGCCGATTTGGATGCCTTTGATTTCTTTTTGTTGTCTGATTGCTGTGGCTAGGACTTCTACTACTATGTTGAATAGCAGTGGTGCTAGTGGACAGCCCTGCCGCGTTCCTGACCTTAGGGGAAAAGCTCTCAGCTTTTCCCCTTTGAGAATGATACTCGCTGTAGGTTTTTCATAGATGGCTTTTATGATATTGAGGTATGTATACCCTCGATCCCTATACTCTGAAGAGTTTTGATCAAGAAAGGATGTGGTACTTTGTCAAATGCTTTTTCTGCATCTATTGAGAGGATCCTATGATTCTTGTTCTTTCTTTTGTTAATGTATTGTATCACGTTGATTGATTTGCGGATGTTGAACCAGCCCTGCAGCCCAGGGATAAATCCCACTTGGTCACGGTGAATAAGCCTTTGAATGTACTGTTGGATCCTATTGGCTAGTATTTTGGTGAGAATCTTCACATCCATATTCATCAAGGATATTGGTCTGTAATTCTCCTTTTTGATGGGGTCTTTGTCTGGTTTTGGGATCAAGGTAATGGTGGCCTCATCAGATGAGTCTGGAAGTTTTCCTTCCATTCCTATCTTTTGGAACAGTTTGAGGAGAATAGGTATTCCTTCTTCTTTAAATGTCTCATAGAATTCCCCTGGGAAGCCGTCTGGCCCTGGGCTTTTGTTTGTTGGGAGATTTTTGATGACTGCTTCAATTTCCTTCGTGGTTATAGGTCTGTTCAGGTTTTCTATTTCTTCCTGGTTCAGTTTTGGGAGTTGATACATCTCTAGGAATGCACCCATTTCTTCCAGGTTATCTAATTTGCTGGCATAGAGTTGCTCATAATATGTTCTTACCGTTGTTTGCATTTCTTTGGTGTTGGTTGTGATCTCTCCTCTTTCATTCCTGATTTTGTGGATTTGGGTCATTTCTCTTTTCTTTTGGATAAGTCTGGCCCGGGGTTTAGCCATCTTGTTAATTCTTTCGAAGAACCAGCTCCTAGTTTCGTGGATCTGTTCTTCTGTTCTTTTGGTTTCTATTTCATTGATTTCTGCTCTGATCTTTATGATTTCTCTTCTCCTGCTGGGTTTAGGCTTTATTTGCTGTTCTTTCTTTAGCTCCTTTCGGTGTAGGGTTAGGTTGTGAATTTGCGACCTTTCTTGTTTCTTGAGAAAGGCTTGTATTGCTATATACTTTCCTCTCAGGACTGCCTTTGTTGTATCCCAAAGATTTTGAACAGTCCTGTTTTCATTTTCATTGGTTTCCATGAATTTTTTTAATTTTTCTTTAATTTCCTGGTTGACCCATTCATTCGTTAGTAGGATGCTCTTTAGCCCCCATGTATTTGAGTTCTTTCCGACTTTCCTCTTGTGATCGAGTTCTAGTTTCAAAGCATTGTGGTCTGAAACTATGCAGGGAATAATCCCAATCTTTTGGTATCGGTTGAGACCTGATTTGTGACCTAGGATGTGATCAATTCTGGAGAATGTTCCATGGGCACTAGAGAAGAATGTGTATTCTGTTGCTTTGGGATGGAATGTTCTGAATAGGTCTGTGAAGTCCATTTGGTCCAGTGTTTCATTTCAAGTCTTTATTTCCTTGTTGATCTTTTGCTTAGATGATCTGTCCATTTCAGTCGGGGGGGGGGTGTTAATGTCCCCCACTATTATTGTATTGTTGTCAATGTGTTTCTTTGCTTTTGTTATTAATTGCCTTGTATAATTGGCTGCTCCCATGTTAGGGGCATAGATATTTACAATCGTTAGATCTTCTTGTTGGATACACACTTTAAGTAAGATAGAGTGTCCTTCTTCATCTCTTCTTACAGTCTTGGTTTTAAAATCTAATTTGTCTGACATAAGAATTGCCACCCCAGCTTTCTTTTGGTGTCTATTAGCATGGTAAATGGTTTTCCACCCCCTCACTTTCCATCTGGGGGTGTCTTTGGGTCTAAAATGAGTCTCTTGCAGACAGCATATTGATGGGTCTTGTTTTTTAATCCAATCTGATAGCCTGTGTCTTTTGATTGGGGCACTTAGCCCATTTACATTCAGGGTAACTATTGAAAGATATGAATTTAGCGCCACTGTATTGCCTGTAAGGTAACTGTGACTGTATATTGTCTGTGTTCCTTTCTGATCTATGCTGCCTTTAGGGTCTCTCTTTGCTTGGAGGACCCCTTTCAATATTTCTTAGAGGGCTGGTTTTGTGTTTGCAAATTCCTTTAGTTTTTGTTTGTCCTGGAAGCTTTTTACCTCTCCTTCTATTTTCAATGACAGCCTAGCTGGATATAGTATTCTTGGCTGCATATTTTTTTCTCGTTTAGTGCTCTGAAGATATCTTGCCAGTCCTTTCTGGCCTGCCAGGTCTCTATGGATAGTTCTGTTGCCAATCTAGTGTTTCTACCATTGTAGGTTACATATCTCTTCTCCCGAGATGCTTTCAGGGTTTTCTCTTTGTCTCTGAGACCCGTAAGTTTTACTATTTGATGTCGGGGTGTTGACCTATTTTTATTGATTTTGGGAGGGGTTTCTCTGTGCCTCCTGGATCTTGATGCCTGTTTCCTTCCCCACATTAGGGAAGTTCTCTGCTACAATTTGCTCCAATATACCTCCTGCCCCTCTCTCTCTTTCTTCTTCTTCTGGGATCCCAATTATTCTAATGTTGTTTCGTCCTATCGTATCGCTTATCTCTCGAATTCTGCCCTCGTGATCCTGTCGTTGTTTAACTCTCTTTTTCTCAGCCTCTTTATTTTCCATCCTTTGGTGTTCTATATCGGTGATTCTCTCTTCTGCCTCATTTATCCTAGCAGTTAGTGCCCCCACTTTTGATTGCACCTCTTTAATAGCCTTTTGAGTTCGACTTGGTTAGATTTTAGTTCTTTTATTTCTCCAGAAAGGGTTTCTCTAATAACTTCCACGCTTTTTTTCAAGCCCAGCTAGTATCTTTAAAATCATGATTCTGAACTCTAGATCCGACATTGTACTAATGTCCGTACTGAGTACGTCCCTGGCAGACGGTACTACCTCTTGTTCTTTTGGCTGAGGTGTTTTTTTTCGTCTTGTCATTTTGTCCAGAGGAGAACAGATGAATGAGGGAACAAAATGCTCACAGGTTAACAACGTCCCCAGCAAATATACTCTATACAAATCAGAAAAGACCTGAAACCAGGGGAAAAGAAAGGTAAAGAAAGAAAAAAGGAAGAGGAAAAAAAAAGAAAATAAAAAGAAAAAGAGAAAGATAAAAACAAACAAAAGCAGAACAAAACAAAACAAAAACCCTGAATATGATCAAATAAAATCAGGCTAGTGCATAGATCAGTGCCACACCCTAGATTTTGAGTGTATTTTGGTCTGCTAGAAGAAAGTGCCTCCTAAAGTTTCAAAGGAAGAAAGACTTCTATATGTCCAAAATAAGGGTT
This sequence comes from Eumetopias jubatus, assembly GCF_037043125.1. Taxonomy (NCBI): domain Eukaryota; kingdom Metazoa; phylum Chordata; class Mammalia; order Carnivora; family Otariidae; genus Eumetopias; species Eumetopias jubatus. The sequence goes on along the minus strand of NW_028274823.1, from coordinate 69,462,302 downwards.
GATACAATGAAGGGATGGAAGATGACTGTAAAGATGAAAATTGTAAAAGGTTTTATAAATGGAATTGATAAGATAAGAAGTTGTTTCAAAGAACCTACGTGAACCCTAGGGAGAAAAAGGCCGGTGCCGAGGACACCGCTCGACTCAGCTCTTGTTTCTGGGCCAGGACCGTGGCCCCGTGTGTATGTGCAAGCCGAGAGCCAACCACCTACCTCGAAGGAGCCACACTGTAGAGAATCCGTGCTTCAGCTGGAATAGGCGTTGCTGAGGGTCGAAGCCTTTTGCTGTGTGCATTCGTGACAGCACTGCAAGTATGTCCCAAACCGTTCTCTGGGTGAGACTCAGGCTGCGGTAGAAGGCAGAACACGACTCCCCACTTGTTTCAGGTAGCCAGCACTGCGGCCCCACCCTTCAGGCAAGTCTAACTGCTAGCGCAGACTAACTCGAAGTAGGAACAGTGTAGAGAAACCATGCCTTAGCTTCCGCCGACCTCTCTGAGGGAGGAAGCTGTGCACAGTGCACCGCGGGTGAGAGCCTGGGGAATGGGTCCCATTCGTAAAAGCGAGGGAGATCCGGGCCAGTGCGGAAGGCACCTCTCGGCTCGCCCCTGCTACGTGACGCGAACGCTACTTCTCCCCGTGTGCTTGGAACGCTCAGCGCTCAGCACTGTCTTGGAAGCAACAAGCCTGTAAGGAAGCCCGGCTTCCAATCATGTCGCCTCTCCACAGGGTGGGCACATTTTCAGCCATGCTTGTGTGCCACCGTGGCGAGTGGGTCTCAGCAGAACTCCAAGGGAGGAAGAAGCACTGGGCCCAAGGCACCTCTCAACTCAACTCCTCTTTTTCGAAGCTAGGTCATCTGCCCCCTGTGTTCGTTTAATCCTACATGCTCCATCCACCTAGTGCAAAGCAACAAAATCGTAGAGAGCCCCGGGTCTTAGCCAAGACCGCCATTCTTGAACGCAAACTTGATCTGGTGTGTGTTTCTGTGGAAGCATGTGAAATGAGACCTACACGTTACCCTGACTGAGAAAGAGGCCTGTAAGGAAGGCTGCTCTCGACTCCCCTTTTGTTTTAGTTTAGCCTGCTGTACCATTTGTGTCTGGAGGCCTAGGTACCTGGCCACTATCACAAAGTATCCAAGCTGTAGAGTTACCAAAGTTTGGCTAACATTGCTCTTCTTGAAGCTGCAGGACTTTTACACTGTTCGTGTAGGAGAGCCCGGGGAACGGGGGTGACATCCGTGAAGCCGAGTGAGAAACAGGATCGTGCAGAAGGCAGCTCTCACTCACCTCTTGTTTCATGAGGCTAGTCGCGTGTCCCCGTGTGTGCGGGTAGGTGTAAAGCCAGCCATCTCAGTCGAAAATACGACACTGCAGAGAACCCGTTCTTCCGCTTCAGTAGCCTTTCCTGAGACTGGATGCATTGGGCTGTGAGCACACAAGAGCCCTGCAAGGGCTTCTGAAACCATATTCTGAGTGAGACTCCAGATGGGGCAGAAGGCAGAACACGACAGCCCCCCCCCACTTGTTTCAGGAAGCCAGCCCTGCGGCCCCACTTTGCCTGGAAGGCTAATGGCTAGCATACTAACTCGAGGAAACAGCAGTGTGGAGGGACTGTGTGCTAGAGAGCATCACTGTTCTGGGCAGTGGAAGCACTTTCAGCGGGTGTGCGTGAGTGCGTGGGAAACGATCCCCTCAGTCCCTGGGGAAGAGAAACGGCTTTGTGCAGAGGCACCTCTCGTATCATCTCTAGATTAAGGAAGCCAGCCCTCCTTCTGCCTGTGTGCGTGGAGGCCTAAGGTCCGGGTGCCTCCTTCGAAGGAACAACACTGTGGGGAAACCGTGCTTTAGCTCCTGCCTTTAGACCCCCTCAATACTACACTAGGGGCATCCCGTTGAGGCAACACCACAGCCTGGTGCCGTATCCTAATGCCAACGTTCATCTCAGGCCTCAGAGGACCTCCAAGCAATGCCATCAATTTGACCCCCTAAACACACCCGGAAAGAAACCAGAACTCTAGCTGAGATTCCGCAGTGATAATGTCCGACCCCACCTTCCGAATGCACCAATGCATTTGGAGAACGGGACAGTGCCAGACTCATCAGTAAGATGGGAAAAGCTGCCATTTCCTACCCCTGTAGCCCCCAAAGACCAGGACTCTAGCAAAACACTAAAACGGTGGCAGCTCCACAAAGACCCTATCCAGGACGACCGAAGTGCAACCTAAAGCCATGCTGAGAGCTGGTCTAGACTTCTATATCAGATCAGTGCCTGTCATCTTCAGCATTCTCACTGTAAGGCTTGGTATCGCTCTGGCTCTACCAGGGCACGAGAAATGTTCTCCTATGAAACCGGACTTGGAACTCACGTTTGGAGAGGAGTGATTCAGCCATGAAGATGGAACGCCTATGTGCAATGTGCAATCACCAGGACGGTTTTGGAAAGGAGGTTTCTGGAGACATACTGACGTCAGCCACACAATGCGCCCAGACCCTGAAACCAACCCCTAAACCGAAACGTCACCCAAAACCTCACCTCCAGCTTGGGCAGGAGAACGCATTGACAGCACGTTTTCCCAGATATTCCTGTGGAGTGTAACCCTAGCCCCAGTCCGGCTTGGCCATGACAGTCACCTGCAATCCGTTCAGCGTGTTCAGTGGATGGAGCAGACCTAGCCATTGCTAGACTCGTCAGAAAGGAACACCGAGGGAAAACGCGTCATTAGTAACCCCGGTTGCTGCTGGACCCCAGGTTTCTAACGTAACCCTGAATCCTCAGCAACACTGTGAACACCGACTCCGGAAGTGGGAGGCTCAACCCAATGTTTACCCTCAGCAGAGCTTCTCGATCAGGTCTGCACCATGAAATCGCAGAGGTGCCTCCCATCATCTATTTCTTCCCTATGACCCTAGCACGGATCTGGCCCGACCTAAGCTCAAACACAAAGGCACACGAGGAAGCAGATTTGATGCTCACCTCCGGTACAGGACGAGTAGGACATATACCCTAGAATAATGAACGAAAACGTGCCACGTGCAACCACCGAGGCGGTGCATGACAGCAAGATGCCAGAGATAAAAGAAGTTCTGCCCCACACTGTCCCTAGGGCCTGAAACCAAACGCTACCCCTCTCCGTACCTTTGCGCTCCCCCTCCGACCTGCCGGAAGCATATGACTGTGCACTGCAATCACATTGGCCCGGACTCTGAGTCCGAACACAGCGCTGCCCTGGGTCCTGGTTGCGGTGACCCTGACTACGGCCAATATCCATTTTGTGCACACAACGGTTTTGGGAGACCTAATCGTGACCCACCTACTCAGGAAGGAACCCAGTTGCCAACTACAATCCCCGTGCTTTGGCCTAGTGCAAGATCCTTTTGTGATCAACCCTCCTCGAACACTAGGAAATTCGAGCTGAGGCAACACGGCAAAATGGAGACTCACACTTATGTTATAGCCCTCAATGCAGGCCTCAGAACCGGTTTGTGGCCTGCAAGTTGTTTGACCACTACGGACTTCCAACCTGGAATTAATGGGACCCTGACGATGCCCGAACCTACTTCTGAAAGCACAAATTAATTTGGAGACCTGGGGACTGCCGTATTCCTCAGGAAGGAACAGAGAGGGAAACTGTGCCGTTTGTAGCCCCCGGTGGCTGCTGGACTCCAGGATTTTCGCAAAACACTAATGTCAGCAACGCTGTGAGCACCGCCAAGGCTGCTCTAGCGGAAGCCGGGGACCCCTACTTTTACTTAGCCTCAGCAGCACCTCTGGAACAGGTCTCCAACATGACATTGAAGAGATGATTACCATCTTCTGGATTATCACCCTGACCCTAGCCAAGGCTCTGGCCTAACCTATGCGTGAAGTGAAGCCACACAAGAAAGCAGATTTGACATTCAAGTCTGGCGCAGGGCAAGATGGACAAATGTACTGGCGGGGAAATAGTGGGCCGCGGGCCACGACCAGGGTGGGCCATGTAAGTAGGAGTCTAAAGATTAACCCCTGACCTTAGCCCCACACTGTGCCTGAAGCCTAACATCAAACCCTATCCCGGAAATAAAGCCTAATGCTCACCCTCAAAGAGGCCAGTAGAATAAGATGGAGCACTGCCATCAAGTTGTCCCCGAGAGTTCAACGGAACCTAACCCTAACCCGAGCCCTGGCTGTGGCCCTGCCCATGGCCAACGTCCGTCCTGAATAAGCAACGGATTTGGGACACCTACCCATTGCCAGACTACAAATACAGGAACAGGGAAGGAACCCGTGCCGCTTCAAACCGAGGTTTTGCTGGAGAGCAAGATGCCATGAAAAACCAAGACCTCACCAACACTACGAGCATCCTGCTGAGGCAACACCGCAGGCTGGAGCTGCACCCTAAGGCCAACCCTCATCTCAGGCCCCAGAGGACCTCCGCACAATGCCATCAAATTGACCCCCAAACACACCCGCAAAGAAACCGGAACTCTAGCCAAGATTCCGCCCTGGAAATGTCCGACCCAACTTTCCAAATGCACCAATTCATTTGGAGAATGAGCCAATGCCAGACTCATCAGGAAGATGGGAAAAGCTACCATTTGCTACCCCTGTTGTCCCCAAATACCAGGACTCTAGCGAAACACTAAAACGGCGGCAGGTCCACAAAGACACTATCCAGGATGACCGAGCTGCAACCTAAAGCCATGCTGAGAGCTAGTCTAGACTTCCATATTGCATCAGTGCTGTCATCTTCAGCATTCTCGCCATAAGGCTTGGCATCACTCTGGCTCCACCAGGGCACACGGAAAGGGCTCCTATGAAACCGGATTTGGAACTCACATTTGGAGTGGCACGATTCAGCCATGAAGATGGGACGCCTATGTGCAACGTGCAAGCACCAGAATGGTGTTGGAGAGGTTTCTCGAGACATACTGACGTCAGCCACACAATGCGCCCAGACCCTGAAACCAACCCCTAAACCGAAACGTCACCCTAAGACCTCAACTGCAGCCTGGGCAGGACAACGCATTGACAGCACATCTTCCCGGATATCCCTGCAGAGCGTAACCCTAGCCCCAGTCCAGGCAGTGGCCATGCCAGTCACCCGCAATCCGTTCAGAGTGTTCAGTGGATGGGGCAGACCTAGCCATTGCTAGACTCGTCAGAAAGGAACATCGAGGGAAAACGCGTCATTAGTAACCCCGGTTGCTACTGGACACCAGGTTTGTAACATAACCCTGAATCCTCAGCAACACTGTGAACACCGACTCCGGAAGTGGGAGGCTCAACCCAATGTTTACCCTCAGCAGAGCCTCTGGATCAGGTCTCCACCGTGACATCGCAGAGATGCCTCCCATCGTCTATTTCTTCCCCATGACACTAGCATGGATCTGGCCCAACCTAAACTCAAACGCGAAGGCACACGAGGAAGCGGATTAGATACTCACTTCCGGTACAGGAAGATATAGCCTAGAGTAGTGAACGAAAACGGGCCACGTGCAACCACCGGGGCGGCGCATGACAGCAAGATGCCAGATTTAAAAGGAGGTCTGCCCCACACTGTCCCTAGGGCCTGAAACCAAACCCTACCCCTCTCCGTACCTATGCACTCCCCCTCCAACCTCCTGGAAGGATATGACGGTGCGCTGCAATCACATTGGTCTGGACTCTGAGCCCTGGTTGCGGTGGCCCTGACTACGGCCTATATCCATTTTGTGAGTACAACCGATTTGGGAGACCTAGCCGTGTCCCATCTACTCAGGAAAGAACGCAGATTGCCAACTACAATCCCCGTGCTGTGCCTGAGTGCAAGATCCTTTTGTGATCAACACTCCTCGAACACTAGGAGAATCACGCTGAAGCAACAGGGAAGATGGAGCCTCACACTTATGCTATAGCCCTCAACGCAGGACTCAGAACCGGTTTGTGGCCTGCATGTTGTTTGACCCCTACAGACTTACAACCTGGAATTAATGGGACCCTGACGATGCTCGAACCTACTTCTGAATGCACAAATGAATTTGGAGACCTGGCGACTGCCACATTCGTCGGGAAGGAACAGAGAGGGAAACTGCCGTTTGTAACCCTCGGTGGCTGCTGGACTCCGGGATTTTCGTGAAACACTAAAACGTCAGCAACTCTATGAGCACCGCCAAGGCCGCTCTAGTGGAAGCCAGGGACCCCAACTTTTACTTAGCTCAGCTCAGCATTTGGAACAGGTCTCCAACATGACATCGAAGAGACGCTTACCATCTTCTGGATTCTCACCGTGACCCTACCCGTGGCTCAGGCCTAAACTTGACACGAGCGAAGTCACACAAGAAAGCGGATTTGATACTCAAGTCTGGCGCAGGGCAAGATGGACAAATGTACCGGCGGGGGAAAAATGTGCCACGAGCCAGGACCAGTGTGGTCCATTAAAGTAGGCGTCTAGAGATTAGCCCCGACCTTAGCCCTACACTGTGCCTGAAGCCTAACATCAAACCCTATCCCGGAAATTAAGCCTAATGCTCACCCTCAAAGAGGCCAGCGGGACAAGATGGCGCACTGCCGTCAAGTTGTCCCTGAGAGTTTGACGGAACCTAACCCTAACCCGAGACCTGGCTGTGGCCCTGCCCATGGCCAATGTCCGTCCTGAATGAGCAACGGATTTATGAGACATACCCATTGCCAGACTACAAATACAGGAACAGGAAAGGAACCCGTGCCACTTCAAACCAGGGTTTTGCTGGACAGCCAGATGCCATGAAAAAACAAGACCTCACCAACACTAGGAGCATCCCGCTGAGGCACCACAGGCTGGAACTGCACCCTAATCCGAAATGTCCTAATCCGAAACGTCACCCTAACACCTCAACTCCGGCCTGGCCAGGACAACACATTGATATCACTTTTTCTGGATATTGCTTTGGAGTGTAACCCTAACCCTAATCCAGCAGTGGCAATGAAAGTCACCCAAAGTCCTTTCAGAGTGTCTGTTAGCTATTAGTGTCTCTTTTTTCCTGGAGGAAGTGTCAGTTGGTGTCTTCTGTCCATTGCCTGAGTGAATGATTTTTTTGCGTGTTGAGTTTTACCATATAAGATCTTGGATACCAGCCCTTTATCTGTAATGTCATTTTCTAATATCTTCTCCCATTCCTTAGGTTATCTTTTAGTTTTGTTGAGTGTTTCTTATGCTTTCAGAAGCTTTTTATCTTTTGAAGTCTAAAGAGTTCATTTTGCTATTATTTCTTTTTCCTTTAGAGATGTTTCTTGGAAGATGTTGTTGCCAAAGTTGTAGGGGTAACCTGTGTTCTTACCTTAGATTTTGATGTATGTGTCCGATATTTAGATTTTTCACCCATTTTGAGTTTATCTTTGTGTATTGTGTAAGAAAATGGTCCAATTTCATTCTTCTGCACTCACATTTCCCCAGCATTCTTTATAGAAGAGACTGTTTTTTCCACTGGATATTTTTTCCTACTTTGTCAAAGAATAGTTGACCATAGAGTTCAGGGTCCCCTCTGGGCTCTCTCTTAAGTTCCATTGATCTATGTGTCTGTTTTTGTGCCCATACCATGCTAATCTTAATGATCACTGCTTTGTAATCTGGCTTGACGTCAGGTATTGCGATGCCCCACAGCTATGGTTTTCTTTTTCCACATTGCCCTGGCGATTCAGGGTCTTTACTGCTTCCATACAATTTTTAGGATTGTTTTTTCAAGCTCTGTGAAAATTGTCGATGGTATTTTATAGTGGTTGCGTTCAATATGCTCTGGGATGCAAAACATTTGAACAATATTTAACTTCCAATGCATGAACAGGGAATGTTTGTCCATGCTTTTGTGTCTTCCTCAGTTCCATTCGCCAGTGTTCTGTAGTTTCTAGAGATACAGATCCTTTACCTCTTTGGTTAGGTTTATTCTTGGGTACCTTACGGTGTTTGGTACAAATGTAAATAAGATCAATTCCTTAATTATTCTTTCCTCAGTCACATTGTGTTTAAAAATGCAACTGACTTCTGTGCATTGATTTTTTTTTTTTTTTTTATCCTGCCAGCAATTCACATAGCTGAATTGCTATGTGAGTTCTAGCCATTTTGGGGTGGTCTTTTAGGTTTTCTACATAAATGTACTTGTAATTTGCGGCGAGAGAGAGTTTAACTTCTTCTTTACCAATTTGAATGCCTTTTATTTCTTTTTGTTGTCTGACTGCTGAAAGTAGGATTTTTAGTACTATGTTGAACACTCTTGGTGAGAGTGGGTATACCTTTCATGTTCCTGTCCTTAACAGAAAATCTGCTTTTCCCCATTGAGAATTTTATTTGTTATGGCTTTTCATAGCGGACTTTTATAATCCTGAGATATGTTCCCTCTATCCTTATAGTTTTTAATCCGGAAAGGATGCTGTATTTTGTCAAATGCTATTTCTGCTTCAGCTCAGAAGATCTTATCTCTTTTTATTGCTCTATCACATGAATAATTTGCCAATTTTGAACCACCCTTGCATCTCAGGAATAATCCCATCTGGTTGTGGTGAATAATCTTTTACATCCTATTGGCTAGGATCTTCCTGAGTATTTTTGGATCCATGTTCATCGGGGATATTGGGCTGTAATTCTCCTTTTTGATGGGATCTTTGCCTGGTATTGGAATCAGGTTAATGCTGGTAAGGAGAGTAGGTTAAGATTTCTTCTACAAATATTTGGTAGATGGGATGCCTGGATGGTGCAGTTGGTTAAACATGTGCCTTCACCTCAAGTCATACTCCCGGAGTCCTAGAATCGAATCCCGCACTGGGGTCTTGCTTGGTAGGCAGCTAAGGTCTGCGTGTCAGAGGACCTGGAGTCAGAGGTCTGTGTGTTGGGTAGTCTGTCTCTCTATGTCTCTATGTCTCCCTCTCTATCTCGCTCTTCCTCTCTGTCTACATCTTCCTCCCTCTGTGTCTCTCTCTGCCTTTCCCCGTGTCTCCGTGTGTCTGTCTATATCAGCTGGCCTCGCGGGTCTCTCAGTCAGGTCCTGGTATCGGTGGGTGAGCAGGGAAAGGGTGGCGGAGGAAGAGCGATGGGGTTGGGTTGATGAGGAGGGTCCCTGGGGGCGCCGGAGGGTGCCTCCGGGCTGGCTTTGAGCTAAGCAAGGTGAAGAGGGGGAAAGGCCATGTGGCGGGCATCACTTGCCCTAGCGCAGTGGTAGGAGGATGGGGGCACAGAGAACAACGCCGGGGAGGGTCCCATGGGTCCTGCCACTCCGATTTGCCATCTCGGGAGCCAGGAGGCAGAGGTGGCGAAGGCTCCATGGACTGGAGAGTCCTGGGATGGGAGAGCGCCCCGACATCCGCGACTGCGGGGTGCCTGTGGTGCCACGTCCGCAAAGCGGTTGGCAGGCAGGCAGGTGCAAGGCCCAGGGGTAGGGGTGAGGAGCGACACGGCTGGGGCCGGGAGGCACAGAGCAGGGCTCTTAGGGCGCCCAGCGGCAGGCGCACAGGTCTACCGCCATACCACCCTGAACGCCGCTGGATCGCTTCTGATCTCGGAAGCTAAGCAAGGTCAGGCCTGCTTAGTACTTGGATGGGAGACCGCCTGGTAATACGGCTTTTTTTCTTTGCCTTTTCTTTCCCCTTCGGCCTCCCTACCTCTCCCTTTGCCGCCGCAGCCGCCCCCCCCCCACTTGCCCAAGGAGGCTTCCTCCAAACACCCCCTGCCCCCTGGCCCCTCCGCACCCGCGCACCGCACCGCGGGTCCCTGGTCCACTATGGGTGCCCGCTGCACGGGCAGGCGGCCGCCAGCCAGGCCGCCCTTCTCCCTCCAAGCCACCGCGCCCGCGCACACCCGATCCAGAAGGGTGGGCTGGGGGGCGGTGGGGGCGGGCTGGGTGGGCGGAAGCAGTGGGTTCGGAGGGAGGGAAAGGGGGAGGGCAGCGAGGACCTGGGCGGGATTGGGCCGGGAGTGGGGGGAGCGTGGGCGGGTCGGCACTCCGTCTCGGCAGGCGTGCCCTACCTAGGTCCTGCGCCTCGGGCCCTCATTCCCCAAGCCCCTAGCCATTCCCTTGGGCCGCCCCGAGTGCCCAGGCGCACCCGGCAATCGGCCCCACCTTATGCCTGGGCCTGCCTCCACCTTCTCCCCACCAGCCCTGGCCTCGCTCCCACCCGGGCGAGCATTCCCTTCCTTCCCGCTGAACACCGTCGCTTTGCCCCCGGGCCGGGGGTCCCCGCTTCGTGTGGGCAGGACAAAAGATGGCCGATTGCCCGGGGCCTCACCCGTTGGCACCGGGACCACCCGTTGGCACTCGAGTCCGTACTCAGTCTCCCCGCAACAGCGAAGCGAACAGCGAGGCTTGGTCGCTCAGCGAGATGGGGGAGGGGGGCGCCCGGCACGACGCGCAAAAGCAGCCCCCCAAATAAAGGACGAGAGCAAAGGAAGAATCGCCTGCACTCCCCCAGGCACAGAGTAGGTCCTGGGCAGGAATGCGGGCAGAGCGGGTTTCCTGACGCCTTGGCTGCAGGTCCTCGGGCCCCGAGAGGCTCTGGGGCGCCCAAACCCCGCCCAACCACGACCACCCTCCCGAGGGCTAGCTGCCTGGCCAACACAGTCTGCTCTGTGTGCGTGTGTTCTGTGCCTGGTGTGTGTGTTTCTGTCGTGTGCACCTGTGTCTCTGTCCCTGTCCGCATCCAGGTCAGGGTCTGCGTGTGTCTGTCCTGGAGTCAGAGCGGGTCTGTGTGTTGGATGCTCTGTCTGGGTCTCCCTCTCTGTCTCTTCCTCTCTATTTACATCTCCCTCCCTCTGTGTCTCTGTCGTTCCCCGTGTGTCTGTGCGTCTGTCTATGCCAGCCGCCTCTCGTGTCTCAGTCGGGGTCTGGTGTCGGTGGGTGGGCAGGGGAAGGGTGGCGGAGGAAGGTCGACGCGTTTGGGCTCTGAGGAGGGTCCCTGGGGGCGCCGGTGGCTCCAGGTTAGCTTTGAGCAAGGCGGGGTGGAGAGGCGCAAAGGCCTGGTGGCCCACTTGGCTTGCCCTATGGGGGCGGGTGGGGCGCCCAGGGACATGGAGAACACCGCGCGGGCCACGCTCCCCGCGCCCCGACGCTCCCCTTTGCCATCTCGAGAGCGAGGCGGCGGCGGCTCCCCGACTGGAGCATCCCCGTCCGTGAGAGGGCCTGGAATTCCGCGACTACGAGGTGTTGGAGGTGCCTCGTCCCCTGGGCGGGCTGGCAGGCAGGTAGTTGCAAGGCAGTAAGCAGGCGGCGGGCGGGTGGGGGGCTGAGGAGCAGCGCGACTGTGGCCGGGAGGCGCAGAACAGGCTCTCAGGGCGTCCAGCGACACCCGCACACGTCTTCGTCCTACCACCTGGAACGCGACCTATCTCGTCTAATCTCGGAAGCTAAGCAGGGACGGTCCTGGTTACTACTTGGATGGGAGATCGCTTGGGAATCACGGATGCAGTAGGCCTTTTTCATGGCTTTTTTCTTTTCCATTTTTTCCCTTTCGTCCTCCCTCCCTTTGCCGCCAAAGAACCCCCTTGCCCAACAAGGCTTTCTCCAAACCCCCTGCCCCCCTGGCCCCTCGCCACCCGCGCAGCGCACCGCCAGTCCCTGGCCCGCTGCGGGGGCCCGCTGCACGGACAGGTGGTCGCCAGTAAGCCCTTCCACCTCCAAGCCACCACGCCCAGGGGCGGTTGGGGAGGACTGGGTGGGTGGAGGCGGCGGGTTCCGAGGGAGGGAAAGGGGGAGTGCGGCGAGGACAGCGAAGGGGTTGGGGCGGAGGGAGCGCGGGCGGGACGGCAGGCGTGCCCTCCATGTTCCTACGCTTCGGGCCCTCATCCCCCGAACTCCTAGCCAATTGATTGGGCCGCCCCGAGTGCCCAAGCGCACAGGACAACCGGCCCCACCTTATGCCTGGGCCCTCCACCACCTCCGCACCAGCCCTGGGCTGCACTCCCGTCGGGCGGGATTTCCATTCCTTTACGCGGAACACGGTCCCTTTACCCCCTGGGCCTGGTGTCCCCGCTCCGTGCTCCGTGTGCGCAGGTCAGAAGATGGCCCACAGCCCGGGGCCTCACCCGTTGGCACCCGGGACCACCCGTTGGCACTCGAGTCCTTGCTCGGTCTCCCCGCAACAGCGAAGCGAACAGCGAGGCTCGCTCACTCACCAAGACGGGGGGAGAGGGGCACCCAGCACGACGCGAAAAAGCAGCCCCCCAAATAAAGGACGAGAGCAAAGGAAGAATCGCCCGCACGCCCCTAGGCACAGAATGGGTCCTGGGCAGGAATGGGAGCAGAGCTCGTTTCCTGACGCTTTGGCTGCACGTCCTCGGTCCCCAGGGGCTCCTGGGCACCCAAACCGGCCCAAGCACAACCTCCCTCCCAAGGGCTAGCTGCCTCTCCAACACAGTCTCCTCTCTCTCTCTCTCTCTCTCTCTCTCTCTCTCTCTGTGTGTGTGTGTGTGTGTGGTGTATGTCTGATTATGTCGTGTGCACCTGTGTCTCTGTCCCTGTCCCCATGCAGGTCAGGGTCTGCATGTGTCTGTCCTGGGCGCAGAGAGGGTGTGTGTGTTGGATGCTGTATCTCTCTCTGTGTCTCCCTCTTATCTCTCTCTTCCTCTCTGTCTACAACTCCCACCGTCTGTGTCTCTGTCGTTCCCTCTGTGTCTGTGCGTTCGTCTATGCCAGCCGGCCTCTCCTCTCAGTGGGGTCCTGGTGTCGGTGGATGGGCAGGGGAAGGGTGGCGGAGGAAGGGCGACGGGGTTGGGCTGAAGAGGGTCCCTGGGGCGCCGGTGGTTCCGGGTTGGCTTTGAGCAAGGCGGGGTGGAGAGGCGCAAAGTCCTGGTGGCGGGACTCGCTTGCCTTACGGCGGCGGGTGGGGCACGGGGGGCGCAGAGAACACCGCGCGGGTCACGTCCCCCGAGCCCGGACGCTCGCCTTTGCCTTGTCACTTGCCAGGAGTCGGTGGCTCCCAGCTCCGAGGACTGGAGAGTCCCTGGCCAGGACTTCCGCGACTGCGGGGTGCCGGAGGCGCCACGTCCCCTGGGCGGTCTGGAAGTCGGGCAGGTGCAAGGCACAGGGCAGGCGGGGGCGGTTGAGGGGCGAGGAGCGAATTGGCTGATGCCCGGAGGCGCAGAGCAGGGTCTTAGGGCGCCCAGCGGGGACAGCACACGTCTATGGCCATCCCACGCTGAACGCGCTCGGTCTTTTCTGATCTGGGAAGCTAAGCAGGGTTGGGCCTGGTTAGTACTTGGATGGGAGACCTCCGGGTAATACCGGGTGCTGTAGGCTTTTTTCTTGGCTTTTCTCTTTTCTTTTCTTGCCCTTCGGCCTCCCTCTCCCTTTGCCGCCACAGCCCACCCCCCCCCTTGACCAGCAGCCTTCCTTCAAACACCCCCCTGCCCCACCCCCGGCCCCTCGCTACCCGCGCATCGCACCGCGGGTCCCAGGCCCGCTGCGGGAGCCCGCTGTAGGGGCAGACGGCCGCAATCCAGCCCTTCCACCTCCAAGACAAGACGCCCAGGCACACCCGATCCAGAGGGGCGGACTGGGGACGGTGGCGGCGGGCTCGGTGGGCGGAGGCTGCGGGTTCGGGGGGACGGAAAGGGGGAGGGCGGCGAGGACAGCAGCGGGGTTGGGGCGGGGGGAGCGCGGGCGGGACTGTACCCCGACTCGGTAGGCGTGCCCTTCCCTTGTTCTGCGCCTCGGGCCCTCAACCCTGGAGCCCTTACCCATTCCCTTGGGCACCCCCCCCCGACTGCCCAAGGACACTGGACAACCGGCCCCACCTTATGCCTGGGACCGCCACCACCTTCTCCCCACCAGGCCTGGGCTGCGCTCCCACCCAGGAGGGCAACCCTTCCTTCCCGCCGAACAGCGTACCTTTACTTCCCGGCCCGGGGTCTCCGCTCCGTGTGCGCAGGACACAAGGTGGCCGACCGCTCGGGGCCTCAGCTGTTGGCCCGCCGCACCACCCGCTGGCACCCGAGTTCGCACTCAGTCCCCCAGCAACAGCGAAGCGAACAGCGAGGCTCGCTCGCTCAGCGACACCGGGCGAGGGGGGCGCCCGGCACCACGCCCAAAAGTGGACCCCCAGATAAAGGACGAGAGCAGAGGAAGAATCGCCCGCACGCCCCAAGGCCCACAGTGGGTCCTGGGCAGGAATGGGAGCAGAGCGGGTTTCCTGACTCCTTGGCTGCATGTCCTCGCGTTCCGAGGGCTCCTGGGCGCCCAAACCACGCCCAAGGACGTGGGCGTGCAGCTCACGTGTCTGTTAGGCGCATCTCTCTCCCTCTGTGTCTCTGTCGTTCCCCGTGTGTCTGTGCGTCTGTCTATGCCAGCCGGCCTCTCGTGTCTCTCAGTCGGGTTGGTGTCGGTGGGTGGGCAGGGGAAGGGTGGCGGAGGAAGGGCGACGGGGTTGGGCTGATGAGGAAGGTCCCTGGGGGCGCCGGTGGCTGCCGGTTAGCTTTGAGCAAGGCGGGGTGGAGAGGCGCAAAGGCCTGGTGCCGGGCCTCGGTTGCGGTAGGGCGGCGGGTGTGGCGCAGGGGGGCGCGGAGAACAACGCGCGGGCCACGCCCCCCGAGCCCCGAAGCTCCCCTTTGCCTTGGCCTGAGCCACGCGGCGGCGGCTGCCCGGGCTGGAGAGGCGAGCGCCCGGACTTCAGCGACTGCGGGGTGCCGGAGGCGCCACGTCCCCTGGGCGGGCTGGCAGGCGGGCAGGTGCAAGGCACAGGGCAGGCAGGGGCGGTTGAGGGGTGAGGAGCTGCACGGCTGAGGCCGGGAGGCGCCGAGCAAGCTCTTAGGGCGCCCAGCGGCAGCGGAACACGTCTACTAAGGCCATCCAACCCTGAACGCGCCGGATCTCGTCTGATCTCGGGAACTAAGCGGGGTTGGGCCTGGTTAGTACTTGGATGGGAGACCGCCTGGGAATACCGGGTGCTGTAGGCTTTTCTCTTTTCCTTTCCTTTTCTTTCCCCTTCGGGCTCCCTCTCCCTTTGCCGCCAGAGCCCAACCCCCTTGCCCAGCAGGCTTCCTCCAAACACCCCCATGCCCCCTGGCCCCTTGCCACTCGCACACCAACCGGCGGGTCCCAGTCCCGCGGCGGAAGCCCGCTCCAGGGGCAAGCAGCTGCAATCCAGCCCTTCCACCTCCAAGCCACCACGCCCAGGCACACCCGATCCAGAGGGGCGGGCTGGGCGGCGGTGGGGGCGAGCTGGGTGGGCAGAGGAGGCGGGATCGGAGGGAGGGAAAGGGCGAGGGCGGCGAGGACCACGGCCCGGTTGGGGCAGGGGGAGCGCGGGCGGGACACCACCCTGTCTCGGCAGGCTTGCCCTTCCCTTGTTCGGCGCCTCGGGCCCTCATCCCCGGAGCCCTTAGCCTTTCTTTTGGGCCCCTCCGACTGCCCATGCTCACCGGACAATCGGCCCCACCTTATCCCTGGGACCGCCGCCTCCTTCTCCCCACCAGGCCTGGGCTGCGCTCCATTCCGGGCGGGCAATCCTTCCTTCCCGCCGAACACCGTACCTTTACCTCCCGGCCCGGGGTCTCCGCTCCGTGTGCGCGGGACACAAGGTGGCCGACCGCTCGGGGCCTCAGCTGTTGGCCCGCCGCACCACCCGTTGGCACCCGAGTCCGCGTTCAGTCTCCCCGCAACAGCGAAGCGAACAGCGAGGCTCGCTCGCTCAGCGACACCGGGCGAGGGGGGCGCCCGGCACCACGCCCAAAAGTGGACCCCCAAATAAAGGACGAGAGCAGAGGAAGAAGCGTCCGCACGGCCCCCAGGCCCACAGTGGGTCCTGGGCAGGAATGGG
Organism: Eumetopias jubatus; assembly: GCF_037043125.1. Classification (NCBI taxonomy): domain Eukaryota; kingdom Metazoa; phylum Chordata; class Mammalia; order Carnivora; family Otariidae; genus Eumetopias; species Eumetopias jubatus. The sequence continues at coordinate 69,446,565 of NW_028274823.1, read as the reverse complement.
AGCAGAGCGGGTTTCCTGACTCCTTGGCTGCACGTCCTCGAGCTCCCAGGGTCTCCTGGGCGCCCAAACCCCGCCCAACCACGACCTCCCTCCCGAGGGCTAGCTTCCTCGCCAACACAGTCTCCTCTGGGTGTGTGTGGTGTATGTCTGTTTACGTCGTGTGCACCTGTGTCTCTGTCCCTGTCCGCATGCACGTCAGGGTCTGCGTGTGTCTGTCCTGGGCGCAGAGCTGGTGTGTGTGTGTGTTGGTTGCTCTGTCTCTCTCTCTGTGTCTCCCTCTTAATTCTCTCTTCCTTTCTGTCTACATCTCCCGCCGTCTGTGTCTCTGTCGTCGCCCGTGTGTCTGTGCGTCTGTCCATGCCCGCCGGCCTCTCGTGTCTCTCAGCCGGGTCCTGGTGTCGGTGGGTGGGCAGGGGAAGGGTGGCGGAGGAAGGGCGACAGGGTTGGGCTGATGAGGAGAGTCCCTGGGTGCGCCGGTGGCTCCGGGGTGGCTTTGAGCAAGGCGGGGTGGAGAGGCGCAAAGGCCTAGTGGCGGGACTCGCTTGCCTTAGGGCGGCGGGTGGGGAGCGGGGGGCGCGGAGAACACCGCGCAGGCCACGCCCCCCGAGCCCCGACGTTCCCCTTTGCCTTGTCGGTTGCCAGGCTTCGGCGGCTCCCGGCTCCCGGGACTGGAGAGTCCCTGGCCAGGAGAGCGCCCGGACTTCCGCGACTGCGGGTTGCCGGAGGCGCCATGTCCCCTGGGCGGACTGGGAGACGGGCAGGTCCAAGGCACACGGAGGCGGGGGCGAGTGGTTAGTGAGGACCCCCGGCTGGGGCTGGGAGGTGCAGAGCAGGATCTTCGCGTGCCCGGTGGCAGCCGCCCAGGTCTATGGCCATCCCATCCTGAACTTTCCCCATATAGTCTGTTTTCCTAAGCTACGGAGGGTCCAGAAGCTAAGCAGTGTCCAGCATTTTGGCCAGATATCTCACAAGTTTTGGCCCTCGATCTTGCTGGCTGGGCCAGAGATCACATGAGATTTTCTTTTTTTAATGTCATGTTAGTCACCATACAGTACATCATTAGTTTTTCATGTAGTGTTCCATGATTCATTTTTGGGTGTAACAGTCAGCGCCTCATGCAATACATGCCCTCCTTAATACCCATTACTGGGTTAACCCATCCCCCACCTCACTCCCCTCTGAAACCCTCAGTCTGTTCCCCGGACTCCATAGTCTCTCATGGTTCGTCTACCCTCTGATTCCCCCCTTCTTTTTTCCCTTCCTTCTCCTAATATCCTCCATGCTTTCCTTATTTTCCACAAATAAGTGAAATCATATGGTAATTCTCTTTCTCTGCTTCACTTATTTCACTTAGCATAATCTCCAGTCCCATCCATGTCGATACAAAAGTTGGTTATTCATCCTTTCTGACAGCTGAGTAATATTCCCTGTATATAAGGACCACATCTTCTTTAACCAATTGTCTGCTGAAGGGCATCTTGTCTCTTTCCACAGTTTGGCTATTGTGCACATTGCTGCTATGAACATTAGGGTGCACTTGGCCCTTCTTTTCACTACATATGTGTTTTTGGGGTAAATACCCAGTAGGGCAATTGCTGGGCCATAGGGTAGCTCTATTTTTAACCTTTTGAGGAACCTCCATACTGTTTTCCAAAGTGGCTGTACCAACCTGCATTCCCACCAATAGTGTAAGAGGGTCCCCCTTTCTCTACATCCTCGCCAACATTTGTTGTTTCCTGCCTTGTTAATTTTTGCCATTCTAACTAATGTAAGATGGTATCTCAGTGTGGTTTGGATTTGTATTTCCCTAATGGCTAACGATGATGATGAACATTTTTTCATGTCTGTTACCATTTGTATGTCTTCTTTGGAGAAGTGTCAGTTCATATCTTCTGCCCATTTTTTGACTTTTTTGGGGGGGGGTGTTGAGTTTGAAAAGTTCTTTATAGATCTTGGATACCAGCCCTTTTTCTGTAGTGTCCTTTGCAAATATCTTCTCCCATTCTGTGGGTTGCCTCTTAGTTTTGTTGACTGTTTCCTTTGCTGTGCAGAACCTTTTTATCTTGATGAAGTCCCCAAATTTCATGTTTGCTTTTGTTTCCCTTGCCTTTGGAAATGTATCTTGAAAGAAGTTGCTGTTGCCGATGTCAAAGTGGTTATTGCATATGTTCTCCTCTAGGATTTTGATGGATTCCTGTCTCACATTGAGGTCTTTCATCCATTTAGAGTTTATCTTTGTGTATGGTGTAAGAGAATGGTGGAGTTTCATTTTTCTCTATATAGCTATCCAAATTTCCCAGCACCATTTACTGAATAGACTGTCTTCCAGTGGATATTTTTTCCTGCTTTGTCAAAGATTAGTTGACCATAGTCAACTATGAGGGTCCATATCTCGGCTCTCTATTCTGTTCCATTGATCTATGTGTCTGTTTTTGTGCCAGAACCATGCTTTCTTGGTGATCACAGTTTTATAATATAGCTTGAAATTAGGCAATGTAATGCTCCCAGGTTTGTTTGTCTTTTTCAACATTTCCTTGGCGATTTGGGGTGTTTTCTGGTTCCATACAAATTTTAGGATTGTTTGTTCCAGCTCCTTGAAAAATGTCATTGATATTTGATTGGGATGTCATTGAAAGTATAGATTGCTCTGGGCAGCACAGACATTTTAGCAATGTTTATTCTTCCAATCCATGAGCATGGAATGTTTTTCCATCTTTTTGTGTCTTCTTCAATTTCTTTCATAAGTGTTCTGTAGTTTCCAGAGTTAGATTCTTTACCTCTTTGGTTAGGTTTATTCTGAGGTATATTATCGTTTTGGGTGCTATTGTAAATGGAATCGATTCCTTAATTTCTCTATCTACAGTTACATTGTTACTGTATAGAAAAGCAACTGATTTCTGTGCATTGATTTTGTATCCTGCCACATTACTGAATTGCTGTATGAGTTCTAGTAATTTGGGGGTGGAATCCTTTGGGTTTTCCACATTAAGTATTATGTCATCTGCGAAGAGAGAGAGTTTGACTACTTCTTTGCCAGTTTGAATACCTTTTATTTTTTTGTTGTCTGCTGATGCTAGGACTTCTCGTACTATGTTGAATAATAGTGGTGAGAGTGGGCATCCTTGTCATGTTCCTGATCTTAAGGGAAAGGCTCTCAGCTTTTTCCCATTGAGAATGATGTTCGCTCTGGGCTTTCATTCATAGATGGTTTTTATTCAATTTAGTAATGTTCCCTCTATCCCTACACTCTAAAGAGTTTTAATCAGGAAAGGATGCTGTATTTTGTCAAATGCTTTTTCTGCATCAATTGAGAGGATGATATGGTTCTTGTCTCTTCTCTTATTAATGTGTTCTAGCACATTGATTGAATTGAAAATGTTGAACCTCCCTTCCATCCCAGGAATAAATCCCACCTGGCTGTGATGGATAATCCTTTTAATGTACTCTTGGATTGTATTGGCTAGGATCTTGTTGAGAATTTTGGCATCCATATTCATCGGGGTATTGGTCTGTAAGTCTCCTTTTGGATGGGGTCTTTGCCTGGTTTGGGGATCAAGGTAATGCTGGCCTCATAGAATGAGTTTGGAAGTTTTCCTTCTGTTTCTATTTTTTGAAACAGCTTCAGGAAAGTAGGTATTATTTCTTCATTGAATGTTTGGAAGAATTCCCCAGGGAATTCATCAGGCCTTGGACTCTTGTTTTTTGGGAGGTTTTTGATCACTGCTTCAATCTCATTATTGGTTATTGGTTTATTCAGGTTGTCAATTTCTTCCTGTTTCAGTCTTGGTAGTTTATAGATTTTTGGAAGGCATCCATTTCCTCCAGGTTGCTTAATTTATTGGCATATAGTTGTTGATAATAATTTCTGATAATTATTTCTATTTCCTTGGTGTTAGTTGTGATCTCTCCCCTTTCATTCATGATTTTATTAATTTGGGTCCTTTCTCTTTTCTTTTGGATAAGTCTGACCAGTGATTTATCAATCTTATTAATTCTTTCAAAGAACCAGCTTCTAGTTTCATTGATCTGCTCTACTGTATTTCTGGTTTCTAATTCATTGATCTCTGCTCTAATCTTAATTATTTCTCTTCTCCTGCTTGGCTTAGGCTTTATTTGTTGTTCTTTCTCCAGTTCTTTAAGGTGTAAACTTATTCGGTGAATTTGGGATTTTTTTTTTTTTTGAGTGAGGCTTTGATGGCTATGTGTTTCCCCCTTAGGACTGCCTTTGCAGTATCCCATAGGTTTTGGACTGAGGTGTTTTTGTTCTCATTGGTTTCCATGAATTAAGTTCTTCTTTGATTTCCTTGTTGATTCTTAAGCAGGATGGTCTTTAGCTTCCAAGTGTTTGAATTCCTTACAATTTTTTTCTTGTAATTGAGTTCCAGTTTCAAAGAACTGTGGTCTGAGAATATGCAGGCGATAATCTCAGTCTTTTGGTATTGGTTGAGACCTGATTTGTGACCCAGTATGTGGTCTATTCTGGAGAAAGTTCAACGTGTGCTCAAGCAAATGAGTATTCTGTTGTTTTAGGTTGGAATGTTCTGTATATGTCTATGAGGTCCATCTGGTCCCGTGTGGCATTCATAGCTCTTGTTTCTTTGTTGATTTTCTGCTTAGATGATCTGTCTATTGCTGAGAGTGGAGTATTGAGGTCTCCTACTGTTAAAGTATTATTATCAATATGTTTCTTTATTTTGGTTAACAGTTGGCTTACATAGTTGGTTGCTCCCATGCTGGCATAGATTTTTACAATTGTTAGATCCTCTTATTGGAAAGACCCTTTAAGAATGACATAATGTCCTTCTGTATCTCTTACTACAGACTTTAGCTTAAAATCTAATTTGTCTGATCCAAGAATTGTTACCCCAACTTTCTTTTGAGATCTGTTGGCATGAAAAATGGTTCCCCTCACTTTCAGTCTGGATGTATCTTTAGGTTCAAAATGAGTCTCTTGTAGACAGCATATGGATGGGTCTTGTCTTTTTATCCAATCTGCAACCCTGTGCCATTTCATGGGAGCATTTAGACCATTCATGTTGAGAGTGATTATTGAAAGATATGATTTTATTGTCATCATGTTGCCTGTGAAGTCTCTATTTCTATCAATTGTCTCTGTAAATTTCTGTTCTATATCACTCTGGGAATCTTTCTTCTTTTATAGAATCCCCCCTTAATATTTCTTATTATAAGCCACAGGACCGACTTAGTGGTCACATATTCTTTCAGTTTCTGCTGGCCATGAAAGCTCTTTATCTCTCCATCCATTCTGAATAACATCCTTGCTGGATAAAGTTTTTTTGGTTGCATGGTCTTCTTATTTAGTACCTTGGATATGTCTTCCCTTTCTGGCTTGCCAGGTCTCTGTGGACAGGTCTGATGTTATTGTGATGTTTCTCCCTCTGTATGTAAGGAATCTCTTCCCCCTAACTGCCCTTAGGATGGTTTCCTTGGTTCTGAGATTTGCAAGTTTTACTATTACATGCTGGGGCATTGGTCTGTTCTCCTTGATCTTGGGAGGGATCCTTTCTGCCTCTTGGACATGAACGCTTCTTTCTTTCTTTCTTTCTTTCTTTCTTTTTTTCTTTCTTTCTTTCTTTTTTTTTTAAAGATTTTATTTATTTATTTGAGAGAGAGAGAATGAGAAACAGCACGAGAAGGAAGAGGGTCAGAGGGAGAAGCAGACGCCCCGCTGAGCAGGGAGCCTGGTGTGGGACTCGATCCCAGGACTCCAGGATCATGACCTGAGCCGAAGGCATTCACTTAACCAACTGAGCCACCCAGGCACCCACAAATGCTTGTTTCATTCTCCAGATTGGGTAAGTTCTCAGCTATGATTTGCTCAAATATATCTTTTAGTACTCTCTCTCTTCTCTACCCCCTCAGGGATCCCAATAATTCTGACATTGGAATGTTTCTTGGCATCATCTATTTCTCTAATTATGTTTTCAAAGATTTTAAGGTGTTTATTCCAGGCCTCCTCCTGTTCCTTCCTGTCTACCAGTTTGTCTTCTAGATCACTAATTCATTCTTCTGCCTCATTTACCCTAGATACTAGATAATCTAGTTTACACTGCATCTCATTTATAGCATTTTTAAGTTCTGCTTGATTAGCTCTCATTTCTGCCCTTAGGGAATCTATGTTGCTGTTAATGGTTTTCTCCAGTCTAGCTCTTGTCTTTATAACTGTTGCCCTGAAGTCTATTTCTGATATCTTAGTTATATCCCTATCCATTAGGTTTGCGGGAGAGGCTATTGTCTCTGGGTATTTTCTTTGTTGGGAGTTCCTCCTCCTAGTCATTTTGTTGAGTTGTGGTTGAGGGGATGTACAGTTGAAAATATCAACCACAATCCAGGCAGGGCACCCTGGGAAAGTTCAGCACAATCGGAAACCACCACCAAAAAAAACCCAGCCAAAATGAAACCCAAGAATAAGATCTATAAAGTACAAAAACCAAACAAACAAAATGTACACACCCCCAAAAAACAACAAAAAGGGGGGTTGAAGGGAAGGTGGATATAATCCCTCTATGTGGGCAAGGTAGAGTGTTTCAGCTCTTCCTGGGTGTATTTTGTTCACTTTGTTAGAGAACACTACTTCCCAGAGATACAGGGAAATTAAAACTGGTGTATATATTTAAAGGTAGTATTGAGTAGGGAAAAAAGGACTACATTGAAACTTATATCTGTATATATTAAAAAAGAAAAAGAGAAAAGTATATGTGTGAAAAAGTTCAAGTTAAAAGTTACTATGGAATATGTTGTATTAAACATCTGGTTGAAATGATAAGTAGGTAAAAAAAAACAACAATAGAAGAAACATGAGAAAGAATTAAAAAAGAGAGAGAGAGAAAAGTTGTATCTAAGAAATACGCAGGTTGTGAGGCAACACCAGGAGCTTAATATACTAATTTTCCCCTGGTGTTGGGGTTTTACAGCTTTATGGGGACTCTGGGATTGTTGTCCTCTTGTTCTTCCAGCTTGTCTTCTGGGGGAGGGGCCTGCCCCATTGTTTTTCAGTCATTCTTCCTTGGGCAGATTTGCCCTGTCCCTTATCAAGGGGCTGGGCTCCGTGGAAACTCTTTTTTTTTTTTTTTTTTTTGGCTTTTGTTCTCTGGTGGCTTTTCCTGACTTTTAGGGGGGTCAGAGCAAAAGAAAATGTCCGCACCCAGACATTCACCCCAGAGGAGAGAAGCCACAGTCTGCTCCTCTCTGGACCCTCCAGAATACACAATCGCTCCCTCTGTAAGTGCAGCTGAAAACCACAGCCTCCTACAGGCTGCGTCCCCAGTGATCCTCTCAGCGGTGGACCCTGGCCTGCTTGTCTCTGCCCCCTATGCTACCCAAACCACAAGTGATCTGGTCTAGGCGGCCCAGCCTGGCAGCAGGTCGTGGCCGGCCCTGGGTCTGCAGGCCCGAGTCCACGCTGGGTCCTCTCTAGCGAGGGTGCAGGCCCAGGCAGTGGCGGCAGCCAGGGCGCTGTGGTCGTCCGGTCCCAGCATTTGCCCCTTAAGCCCCTGTGTTCTGTTTGAGCGCTGTCATCAGTCCCTTCCTGACCCTCGACCACCGCTCTCCAAGCTATCACGGGTCCCCAGGAACAGGACGCTTTCGCACTGACGTATTACTTTCCAAAGTCTAGCTTCTGGTGGTTCCCTCCCCCTTCTGTTTATCCTCGGACATCTGTCCAAACAATCACGACTCTCGTCCTTCATACCTCTCGACTGATGATCCTCTGCCTCTGTAGACATCCAGACGTATAATCTTACATTTCAGGCTGATTTCATGGGTGTTCAGAGTGGTTTGGTAGATAGCCAGCTAAATTCAGGGGACTGGTTGAAACAGAGTCCCCCACTCCTCCACCATCTTCAAAATCCTGCTGAGATCTCATGAGATTTGGGTGAGATCTCAGGAGAGTTGGACTGAGATCACATGAGAGTTGTTCTAAGATCATGTGAGATCTGGCAAAGTGAGGAGGTGGCTTATTTCAGCAGGTGGCGAGTTTCAAAGAGACCATCCTGAAATATCAAAAGCACCTGTGTGCTCACTACTGGGTATTTACCGCAAAGATACAAATGTAGGGATCTGAAGGGGTACGTGCACCCCAATGTTTATAGCAGCAATGTCCACAATAGCCAAACTGTGGAAAGAGCCAAGATGTCCATCAACTGATGAATGGATAAAGAGGTGGTATATATACACAATGGAATATTATGCAGCCATAAAAAGGAATGAGATCTTGCCATTTGCAACGACATGGATGGAACTGGAGGGTGTTATGCTGAGCGAAATAAGTCAATCAGAGAAAGACATGTATCATATGACCTCATTGATATGAGGAATTCTTAATCTCAGGAAACAAACTGAGGGTTCCTGGAGTGGTGGGGGGGTGAGAGGGATGGGGTGGCTGGGTGACAGACATTGGGGAGGGTATGTGCTATGGTGAGCACTGTGAATTGTGCAAGACTGTTGAATCACAGATCTGTACCTCTGAAACAAATAATGCAATATATGTTAAGAAAAAAAAAGAAGAAGAAGATAGCAGGAGGGGAAGAATGAAGGGGAGTAAGTCGGAGCAGGAGACGAACCATGAGAGACGATGGACTCTGAAAAACAAACTGAGGTTTCTAGAGGGGAGGGGGTTGGGGGGATGGGTTAGCCTGGTGATGGGTATTTTTTTTTAAGATTTTATTTATTTTTATTTGAGAGAGAGAGAATGAGAGATAGCACGAGAGGGAAGAGGGTCAGAGGGAGAAGCAGACTCCCTGCTGAGCAGGGAGCCCGATGCGGGACTCGATCCCAGGACTCCAGGATCATGACCTAAGCCGAAGGCAGTCGCTTAACCAACTGAGCCACCCAGGCACCCATGGTGATGGGTATTAAAGAGGGCACGTTCTGCATGGAGCACTGGGTGTTATGCACAAACAATGAATCATGGAACACTACATCAAAAACTAATGATGCATGGTGATTAACATAACAATAAAAATTTTAAAAAAAAGCACCTGTGTGCTCAGATGTCCAGCTCCAAGGCACATTGCTTCTTTCCTTCTCCTCCTGCCCTCCTGTTTCTATCACCTCTGGTTGATATACCACATCTTTATCCATTCATCAGTTGATGAATACTTCGACTGTTTCCATAATTTGGGCATTGTAGAAAATGCTGCTATAAACATCAGGGTACATGTATCCTTTTGAATTAGTATCTTTGTATTCTCGGGGTAAATACCTAGTAGTGCAATTACTGGATCAAAGGTAATTTTATTGTTAACTTTTTTAGGAACTTTCATACTGTTTGCCAGAGTGGCTGTACCAGTTTTCCTTCTTTCCAACAGTGCAAGAGGGATCCCCTTTCTCCACATCCTCGCCAACACCTGTTGTTTCTTGTGTTGTTAATTTTAACCATCCTGATAGATGTGATGCAATATCTTATTGCAGTTCTGATTTGGAATTCCCTAATGATGAATGATGTTGAGCATCTTTTTATGTGTCTGCTGGCCATCTGGATGTCTTCTTTGGAGATATGTTTATTCATGTCTTCTGCCCATGTTTTAATTGGATTATTCTTTTTTGAGGTATTCAGTTTTATAAGTTCTTTATATATTTTGGATACAAACCCTTTATCAGATATGTCATTTGCAAATATATTCTTCCATTCAGTAGGGTGCCTTGTAGTTTTCCCAGAAACTGGGGAAAGAGTAGAAGATTTGAAATTTTACTGTTGATTATGATTATTAATCTGACTACATAATTTGTGGGGCTCGGTGCAAAATATGAAGACAATTATAGCAGAGTATTACAGCAAGCAGACACCCTTTTGAGCAGAGGGTCTTGGGCCGGTGCAGAGGTCACATGCCCACAAATCCAGCCCTATTAATGGAACATCAAGTCTACTTACTATAGATTAAAAATTTTGATTCTTATTCCTAATACACTACTCTCAAAAAATGTTTTGTTTATTTCCATTTAGAAATGACTTACCATATATTTGTTGCAAATGAATGTAATATGCATTGATAATTTTTACATAAATGTTTATAGAAGCTTTATTCATAATCACCAAAAAAATGGAAACAACCGAAGGATCTTTCACTGGGTGAATGTAAAACAAATTGGTATATCCATATTGGGGAACATCAAAAAGGAACAACATGGATGAATCTCAAAGAAAGACATTATGCCCAAATAATCTCAAAGAAACCAGCCTCTAGCAGTCACATCATGCATGATTGCATTTATGTGACACCTTAGAAAAGGCAAGTACACAGGGAAGAACAGATTCCTATTGGCAGAGGCTTGGATGGGCCAAGGACTTGACTACAAAGGGCAGGCATGAGAGAATATTTCAGAGTATGGAACTGCTTTGTGTTCTGATTGTGGAGCTGGTTACATAAAACCATACATGTTTCAAAACACTTAGAATAGGGGCACCTTGGTTGTTCAGTCAGTTATGCATTTGTCTTCTGCTCAGGTCATGATCCCAGGATCCTGGGATCAAGTCCCGTGTCGGGCTCCCTGCTCAGTGGGGAGTCTGCTTCTCCCTCTGCCTGCCACTCCCCCTGCTTGTGCGCTCTCTCTCCCTCTCTGACAAATAAATGAATAAAATCTTTAAAAAAATAAAAACCTTTAGAACTATTAATTTTGTAGTGTGCTAATTTCATAGTATGTTAATTTAGGAATTTTTTAGTGAAAAAATATATATTTCCAAATAAATTACTCTTAAAAAGTACTTTTTTTAAAAAAGATTTATTTATTTATTTTTAAATTTTTTAAATTGTATTATGTTATGTTAGTCACTTTACAACATCATTAGTTTTTGATGTGGTGATCCAGGATCCATTGTTTTTGTATAACACCAAGTGCTTCATGCAGTACTTGCCCTCCTTAATACCAAGACAGGATGGTACTGGCACAAAAACAGACATATAGACCAATGGAACAGAATAGAGAACCCAGATATGGACCCTCAGCTCTATGGTCAAATAATCTTCGACAAAGCAGGAAAAAATATGCAATGGAAGAAAGACAGTCTCTTCAATAAATGGTGCTGGGAAAATTGGACAGCCACATGCAGAAGAATGAAACTCAACCAATCTCTAGTCTAACACCATACACAAAGATAAACTCAAAATGGATGAAAGACCTCATTGTAAGACAGGAATCCATCAAAATCCTAGAGGAGAACATAGGCAGTAACCTCTTTTACATCGGCCACAGCAACTTCTTTCAAGATACATCTCCAAAAGCTAGTGAAACAAAAGCAAAAATGAACCTTTGGGACCTCATCAGGATAAAAAGCTTCTGCACAGCAAAGGAAACAGTCAACAAAACAAAGAAGCAGCCCACAGAATGGGAGAAGATATTTGCAAAGGACACTACAGATAAAGGGCTGGTATCCAAGATCTATAAAGAATTTCTCAGACTCAACACCCAAAACACAAATACTCAAGTCAAAAAATGGGCAGAAGACATGAACAGACACTTCTCTGAAGAAGACATACAAATGGCTAACAGACACATGAAAAAATGTTCATCATCATCAGCCATCAGGGAAATTGAAATCAAAACCACTTTGAGATATCACCTTACACCAGTTAGAATGGCAAAAATGGACAGGGAAAAAACAACAAATGTTGGAGAGGTTGTGGAGAAAAGGGAACCCTCTTACACTGTTGCTAGGAATGTAAGTTGGTAGAGACACTTTGGAAAACAGTGTGGAGGCTCCTCAAAAAATTAAAAATAGAGCTATCCTATGGCCCAGAAATTGCCCTACTGGGTATTTACCCCCAAAACACATATGTAGTGAAAAGAAGGGGTGGAGCAAGATGGCGGAGGAGTAGGAGACCTGGGTTTCATCTGGTCTCAGGAATTCAGCTGAATAGGGATCAAACCATTCTGAACACCTACGAACTCAACAGGAGATCGAAGAGAAGAATAGCAACAACTCTCTGAACAGAGAAGCGACGACTTACTGGAAGGTAGGATGTGTGGAGAAGTGAATTGAGGAGATATTCGGGAGGATAGACGGCGGGGGAGGGGGCCTCTGTTGGCCGCTTCTGGCAAGTGATAGAGCCGCGGAGCACAAAATCAGAACTTTTAGAAGTCGGCTCCACTGAGGGACGTCGCTCCAGTGGCTAAGCGGGGGATGGAACCCTCGCGGGACAGTGTGGTCTCAGGACCCTCGGGGTCACAGGAAGACTGGGGGTGCCTGAGTGCAGCAGAGCTCCCAGGTATCGGAGCGGGGAAGCTGGCTGCAGAGATGGAGCCGAGGCGCGGGCTCTCAGCCCGAGGTTGCCATGAACTGTGATCCGCGGCCCAGTCAGATCACTGCTTCTCCAGCAGGGATGCAAAAATGGCAGAGCCGGGGACACTCTCCTTCCTCCCCCGGGAGGAGTGGCGCGGGAGTGCACCACAGGGATCTGCTGGGTTTGGAGACTCCACATGGGGTCGGGTGCCAGAGATAGAAACACTCGGTCACAGGCCGGGTGAGCACGGAGTGCGGCCGGAGACCGGGGACACGGGAGTGACTGCTTTTCTCTGGGGGTGCACTGAAGAGCGGGGCCCTGAGTTCTCAGCTCCTCCGGGCGGAGATTGGGAGGCCACCATTTTCACTCTGGTCCTCCAAAGCTGAACCGAGAGTTTGCAGGGAACAAAAGCACCTGAGAGCAAACCCGAGCAGATTGCTTAGCCTGGACCGACAAGGGCGGGGCAATTCCGCCTCCGGCAAAGACATTTGGGAACCATGGCAACAGGCCCCTCCCCCAGAAGATCAGCACGAACAGCCAGCAAGCCAAGACCAAGTTTACCGATCAAGGAGAACGGGAGAACACCGCTAGGGGAATACTGCACATAGAATTCATGGCTTTTTTACCATGATTCTTTAGTTTTTCAAAGTTAATTTTTTTAACTGTTTTTTTCTTTTTTTGAATTTTTCTTTTTCCCTTTTACAACCAACATCTTATCAATCCGTTTTTTAAAAAAAATTTATTTTTCATTTTTAGTCATATTTTATCCCTTCATAGTAGTAACCCTTATCTTTGACATAAATATATAAGTAGTTCTCTTTTTAAAATTTTGAGATACAGTTTCTTCTAACAGATCAAAACATACCCTAAATCACTAGGGTATGGCTTTGTTCTAGTCTCCTGCCTGATCATATTCTCTCCCTATATTTTTCTTTTTATTTCTTCTTTTTTTTAATCTTCTTCTTTCTTTTTTCAAACAACTTCTTATCAATTCCTTTTATAAAATCTTTTATACTTTTCATCTTTAAGTCATCTTCCATTCCTTCATTGTATCAACCCTTATTTTGTACATATATAAGTCTTTCTTCCTTTAAAATTTTACGAGGCACTTTCTTCTAACAGACCTAAATATGCCTAAAATCTAGTCTGTGGCACTGATCTATACACTAGTCTGATTATATTTGATCATATTCTGTTATCTTTGTTTGGTTCTGTATTTGTTTGTTTTTATCTTTTTCTTTTCTCTTCCTTTTTTCTTTCTTTCCCTTTCTTTTCCCCTGGTTTCAGGTCTTTTCTGATTTGTATAGAGTATATTCGCTGGGGACGTTGTTAACCTGTTAGCATTTTGTTCTCTCATTCATCTATTCTCCTCTGGACAAAATGATGAGACGAAAAAAATTACCTCAGCCAAAAGAACAAGAGGTAGTACCATCTGCAAGGGACCTACTCAGTACGGACATTAGTATGATGTCGGATCTAGAGTTCAGAATCATGACTTTAAAGATACTAGCTGGGCTTGAAAAAAGCGTGGAAGTTATTAGAGAAACCCTTCCTGGAAAAATAAAAGAACTAAAATCTAACCAAGTCGAAATCAAAAAGGCGATTAATGAGGTACAATCAAAAGTGGGGGCACTAACTGTTAGGATAAATGAGGCAGAAGAGAGAATCACCGATATAGAACACCAAAGGATGGAAAATAAAGAGGCTGAGAAAAAGAGAGATAAACGACAGGATCACGAGGGCAGAATTCGAGAGATAAGCGATAGGATAAGACAAAACAACATTAGAATAAATGGGATCCCAGAAGAAGAAGAAAGAGAGAGGGGCAGAAGATATATTGGAGCAAATTATAGCAGAGAACTTCCCTAATGTGGGGGAAGGAAACAGGCATCAAAATCCAGGAGGCACAGAGAAACCCCTCTCAAAATCAATAAAAATAGGTCAAAACCCCGACATCGAATAGTAATACGAGTCTCAGAGACAAAGAGAAAACCCTGAAAGTAGCTCGGGAGAAGAGATATGTACGCTACAATGGTAGAAACATTAGATTGGCAACAGACCTATCCACAGACCTGGCAGGTCAGAAAGGACTGGCATGATATCTTCAGAGCACTAAACGAGAAAAAATAGGCAGACAAGAATACTATATCCAGCTAGCTTGTCATTGAAAATAGAAGGAGAGGTTAAAAGCTTCCAGGACAAAAAAACTAAAGGAATTTGCAAACACAAAACCAGCCCTCCAAGAAATATTGAAAGGGGTCCTCTAAGCAAAGAGAGAGCCTAAAAGCAGCATAGATCAGAAAGGAACACAGACAATATACAGTCACAGTCACCTTACAGGCAATACAATGGCACTAAATTCCTATCTTTCAATAGTTACCCTGAATGTAAATGGGTTAAATGCCCCAATCAAAGACACAGGCTATCAGATTGGATTAAAAATCAAGACCAATCAATATGCTGTCTGCAAGAGACTCATTTTAGACCAAAAAATACCCCCATTTTGAAAATGAGGGGGTGGAAAACCATTTACCATGCTAATGGACACCAAAAGAAAGCTCGGGTGGCAATTCTTATATCAGACAATTAGATTTTAAAACCAAGACTGTAAGAAGAGATGAGGGGGAAAACTATATCCTACTTAAAGGGTGTATCCAACAAGAAGATCTAACAATTGTAAATATCTATGCCCTTAACATGGGAGTAGCCAATTATATAAGGCAATTAATAACAAAAGCAAAGAAACACATTGACAACAATACAATAATAGTGGGGGACATTAACACCCCCCTGACTGAAATGGACAGGTCATTTAAGCAATAATCAACAAGGAAATAAAGACTTTAAATGACACACTGGACCAAATGGACTTCACAGACATATTGAGAACATTCCATCCCAAAGCAATGGAATACACATTCTTCTCTAGTGCCCATGGAACATTCTCCAGAATTGATCACATCCTAGGTCACAAATCAGGTCTCAACCGATACCAAAAGATTGGGATTATTCCCTGCATAGTTTCAGACCACAGTGCTTTGAAACTAGAACTTGATCACAAGAGGAAAGTCGGAAAGAACTCAAATACATGGAGGCTAAAGAGCATCCTACTAAAGAATGAATAGGTCAACCAGGAAATTAAAGAAGAATTAAAAAAATTCGTGGAAACCAATGAAAATGAAAACAGGAGTGCTCAAAATCTTTGGGATGCAGCAAAGGCAGTCCTAAGAGGAAAGTGTATAGCAATACAAGGCTTTCTCAATAAACAAGAAGGCGTCAAATACACAACCTAACCCTACTCCTAAAGAAGCTGGAGAAAAAACAGCAAATAAAGCCTAAACCCAGCAGAAAAAGAGAAATAATAAAGATCAGAGCAGAAATCAATGAAATGGACCCAAAAGAACAGTAGAACAGATCCACAAAACTAGGAGCTCGTTCTTCGAAAGAATTAACAAGATTGATAAACCCCGGGCCAGACTTATCCAAAAGAAAAGAAAAATGACCCAAATCCACAAAATCAGGAATGAAAGAGGAGAGATCACAACCAACACCAAAGAAATACAAATAATGATAAGAACATATTATGAGCAACTCTATGCCAGCAAATTAGATAACCTGGAAGAAATGGGTGCATTCCTAGAGATGTATCAACTCCCAAAACTGAACCAGGAAGAAATAGAAAACCTGAACAGACCTATAACCACGAAGGAAATTGAAGCAGTCATCAAAAATCTCCCAACAAACAGGAGCCCAGGGCCAGACGGCTTCCCAGGGGAATTCTATGAGACATTTAAAGAAGAAGGAATACCTATTCTCCTCAAACTGTTCCAAAAGATAGAAATGGAAGGAAAACTTCCAAACTCATATGATGAGGCCACCATTACCTTGATCCCAAAACCAAAGACCCCATCAAAAAGTAGAATTACAGACCAATATCCTTGATGAACATGGATGCGAAGATTCTCACCAAAATACTAGCCAATAGGATCCAACAGTACATTCAAAGGCTTATTCACCATGACCAAGTGGGATTTATCCCTGGGCTGCAAGGCTGGTTCAACATCTGCAAATCAATCAACGTGATACAATACCTTAACAAAAGAAAGAACAAGAATCATAGGATCCTCTCAATAGATGCAGAAAAAGCATTTGACAAAGTACTGCATCCTTTCTTGATCAAACTCTTCAGAGTATAGGGATCGAGGGTATACATACCTCAATATCATAAAAGCCATCTATGAAAAACCTACAGCGAGTATCATTCTCAAAGGGGAAAAGCTGAGAGCTTTTCCCCTAAGGTCAGGAACGCGGCAGGGCTGTCCACTAGCACCACTGCTATTCAACATAGTAGTAGAAGTCCTAGCCACAGCAATCAGACAACAAAAAGAAATCAAAGGCATCCAAATCGGCAAAGAGGAAGTCAAACTTTCACTCTTTATAGATGATATGATACTGTATGTGGAAAACCCAAAAGACTCCACTCCAAAACTGCTAGAACTCATACAGGAATTCAGTAAAGTAGCAGGATAAAAAATCAATGCACAGAAATCAGTGGCATTCCTATACAGCAACAACAAGACAGAAGAGAGACAAATCAAGGAGTCGATCCCATTTACAACTGCACCAAAAAACATAAGATACCTAGGAATAAATTTTTTTTTAATTTTTATTTATTTATTCATGAGAGTGAGAGGCAGAGAGAGAAGCAGGCTCCCAAGTAGCAGGGAGACCGATGCAGGACTCGATCCCAGGACTCTGGGATCATTACCTGAGCTGAAGGCAGACGCTTAAACATCTGAGCCACCCAGGCAACCCTAGGAATAAATTTAACCAAAGAGGCAAAGGATCTGTACTCAGAAAACTATAAAATACTGATGAAAGAAATTGAAGAAGACACAAAGAAATGGAAAAACGTCCCATGCTCATGGATTGGAAGAACAATCATTGTGAAGATGTCAATGGTACCTAGAGCAATCTACACATTCAATGCAATCCCCATCAAAATACCATGCACTTTTTTCAAAGAAATGGAACAAATACTCCTAAAATTTGTATGCAACCAGAAGAAACCCCGAATAGCCAGAGGAATATTGAAAAAGAAAAGAAAAGCTGGCGGCATCACAATTCTGGACTGTCAGCTCTATTACAAAGCTGTCATCATCAAGACAGTATGGTACTGGCACAAAAACAGACACATCGATCAATGGAACAGAATAGAGAGCCCCGAAGTGGACCCTGAACTCTATGGTCAACTCATCTTTGACAAAGCAGGAAAGAATGTCCAATGGGAATAAAGCAGTCCCTTCAACAAATGGTGTTGGGAAAATTGGACAGCCACATGCAGAAGAATGAAACTGGACCATTTCCTTACTCCACACAGAAAAATAGACTCCAAATTGTTTAAGACCTAAACGTGAGACAGGAGTCCATCAAAATCCTAAAGGATAACACAGGTAGCAACCTCTTCGACCTCAGCTGTAGCAACTTCTTCCTAGAAACATCACCAACGGCAAGGGAAGCAAGGGCAAAAATGAACTCTTGGGATTTCATCAAGATGAAAAGCTTTTGCACAGCAAAATAAACAGTCCACAAAACAAAAGACAACCAACAGAATGGGAGAAGATATTTACAAATGACATATCAGATAAAGGGCTAGTATCCAAAATCTATAAAGAACTTATCAAACTGAACACCCAAAGTATAATCCAATCAAGAAATGGGCAGAAAACATCAACAGACGTTTTTCCAAAGAAGACATCCCAATGGCCAACAGACACATGAAAAAGTGCTCAACATCGCTCGGCATCAGGGAAATCCAAATAAAAACCTCAGTGAAATACCACCTCACACCAGTCAGAATGGCTAGAATTAACAAGTCAGGAAACAACAGATGTTGGCTGGGATGTGGAGAAAGGGGAACCCTCCTACACTGTTGGTGGGGATGCAAGGTGGTGCAACCACTCTGGAAAACAGTGTGGAGGTTCCTCAAACAGTTGAAAATAAAGCTACCCTACGATCCAGCAATTGCACTACTGGGTATTTACTCCAAAGATACAATTGTAGGGATCCAAAGGGGTACGTGCACCCCAATGTTTATAGCAGCAATGTCCACAATAGCCAAACTGTGGAAAGAGCCAAGATGTCCATCAACAGATGAATGGATAAAGAAGAGGTGGTATATATACACAATGGAATATTATGCAGCCATCAAAAGGAATGAGATCTTGCCATTTGCAACGACATGGATGGAACTGGAGGGTGTTATGCTGAGCGAAATAAGTCAATCAGAGAAAGACACATATCATATGACCTCACTGATATGAGGAATTCTTAATCTCAGGAAACAAACTGAGTGTTGCTGGAGTGGTGCGGGGTGAGAGGGATCGGGTGGCTGGGGGATAGACATCGGGGAGGGTATGTGCTATTGTGAGCACTGTGAATTGTGCAAGACTGTTGAATCACAGATCTGTACTTCTGAAACAAATAATGCAATATATGTTAAGGAAAAAAAAAGAAGATAGCAGGAGGGGAAGAATGAAGGGGGCGAAATTGGAGGGGGAGACGAACCATGAGAGACGATGGACTCTGAAAAACAAACTGAGGGTTCTAGTGGGGAGGGTGTTGGGGGGATGGGTTAGTCTGGTGATGGGTATTAAAGAGGGCACATTCTGTGTGGAGCACTGGGTGTTATGCACAAACAATGAATCATGGAACACTACATCAAAAACTAATGATGTAATGTATGGTGATTAACATAACAATAAAAAATTTTAAAAAAGAAGAAAAGAAGGGCCATATGCACCCCAATGTTCATAGCAGCAATGTCCGCAATAGCCAAACTGTGGAAAGAGCTGAGACGCCCTTCAATAGATGAATACACTAAAGAAGATGTGGTCCATATACACAATGGAATATTACTCAGCCATCAGAAGGGATGAATACCCAATTTCTGTATTAACATGGATGGGACTAGAGGAGATTATGCTAAATGAAATAAATCAAGCAGAGAAAGTCAATTATCATATGGTTTCACTTATTTATGGAACATAAGGAATAGCATGGAGGACATTATGAGAATGATGAGTATTATTTATTTATTTGGGGGAGGGGCAGAAGGAGAGGGAGAGGGAATTGTAAGTAGACTCCGCATTGAGTGCAGAGCCCAACGTGGGGCTCAATCTCACAATGCCGAGATCACAACCTCAGCCGAAACCAAAAGTTGGGCACTTAACCAACTGTGCCACCCAGGCACCCTTAAAAAGTATTTTAAAAGCCATGGAATATTACTCAGCCATCAGAAAGGATGAATACCCACCATTTGCATCGACATGGATGGAACTGGAGGGGATTATGCTAAGTGAAATAAGTCAAGCAGAGAAAGTCAATTATCATATGGTTTCACTTATTTGTGGAACATAAGGAATAGCATGGAGGACATTAGGGGAAGGAAGGGGAAAATGAAGGGGGGCGGATCAGAAGGGGAGATGAACCATGAGAGACTATGGACTCCAGGAAACAAACGGGGTTTCAGAGGGGAGAGGGGTGGGGGGGATGGGTTAGCCCAGTGATAGGTATTAATGAGGGCACGTATTTCATGGAGCACTGGGTGTTATATACAGTGAATCATAGACCATTACATCAAAAACTAATGAAGCACTGTATGGTGACTAACATAACATAATAAAAATAAATAAATAAACAAACATTAAAAATAATAATAAAATAAAATAAAAGACATTTCCATCTGTGTTTCTGCCAGAAAGGCAGTGTTGGGGGCTCTGCCTTATCAACTCTGATATTCTGTGGTCCTGTTTTCCCATCTATAAAATGAGAAGATCAGTCCAGAGCAGTGATTTTTTTCATTCATTTTTCTCCCCAGTTGCATCCCTATGCACTCCCTTTGTAGAAGTGGGGCAGAGGTATGTTTGGAGGGAAAGCATATTCAGCCTCCACTGGGCTCTGGGCCCACAGCACTGCATCAGTTGGAGTAGTTGTACTTTTCTTTGTCTCGTATATTGTTCGTCTACAGACCTCTTGATTAGAACAGCTGATCCCAAGCCACATCTCCAAGTACCTGGGAGTGTGAACAATCCCAGATTCCAGGCCCTAGTTGGTGGGACCAACTGGTTCATCCCTTAGGCACATGCCTCCATGGATCTTGGTTAGCCAGACTGGTGCACTAATTCTGGTGGTCGGTGATTCTAAACAAGACATTTGAGGGGGAGCTGGAATCATGCTTCTTACCCACAACCTTTGGATACACATGGATTAAACACAATGGGAGCTCTGAAAAGGCTGCAGAGTCTAGGCTTCCCCTGCTATAGGGTCTGAAATGACGTTAAAATTTTTACCTCCCATATGATGATTTTCTAGAAGAGTACTTTGTAAACAATAAAGGACCATGCACAGATGGGGGAAACACTGTTATGTGGATGAGTATGTTGACCACAGACCAGAAGGGCCTGAGAACATCATTAATTGCAAGAGTCATACGTTACTTTAAGCTAGTGCCTTGTGCCTGCCATGCTGCTAATGATTGCTAATCCTCACAACAACCCTGTGAGGGAAGGGTTGTCATTGCTTTGATTGCTAAGAAAACTCTAGCTCCAAAAAGCTCCAGATCACATGAAGAGGAGATGACAAAGATGACAGAGCTGGGCCCACAGCTCCAACCTTCTGATCCAAGGCCTGTGCAAGGAAACCTTGAGGCCTGACATCAAGCCTGCCCTCTCCGCACATGCCCCAGTGAAAGGGACTAACACAACTTTCATCAAAGGCTGGTGGGAGGTCACCCAAGTCACCCTGAGATTTTGCCATCTGGAATAGCACTCAAAACTTTTTTTTTCATATAAGGAAATACTTTCTTTAAAAACTATTTTTTGCTTAAGTCCATTCTATAAACCCAGAGTTAAGTCACTATGGTTGAGGTTGAGGGCAAGGGTGGCCTGAGGCTCCAAGGGCTCCTGGAGTACCATTTGAAGGTCACTTACGAAATAAATTGGTGAATGAAGTAAGCTGTGAGACATACAGAAGGTGCCATGACACCTAAGGCTCTGGTTTTAGGTTCCAAAGAATGAGATGGGATTCTTGCTGACTTGCTCCTGCATGGTCAGCCTGGGGGAGGGCTGTGGAATTCCAGGCCTGCCACATGCATTGGACTTTGAGTGGACAACACCTCCTCTGTGGCTAGGCCCCAGCAGTCATGCCCTGGCACTCACTGGTAGGAAACATTTTCACCATCTTAGGTTTAGTGAGTTTTATTCTTCAAAGAAATGGATTTAAGGTTAAAACTGCAGTATCCCTTCCTTTTTTTCTTGCCCTTATAAAAGCCATCATCTGACTTTCTGTATCAACAAAAGTAGAATGTTCAAGTTCAGATCTTGGTGTAGGATCAATGGCAGATCCACACCTCTGACCCCGGGGGCAGGGGCTAGCCAGGATGGCTCACCTTTTGGCTGCTATCAAACCGACCTCCTTCTCATAGGCGCCAGTGATCATGCCCATAGAGGAGCTGACCATGTGCGCAGTGTTCCTGCCAAACAGCTGGAACTGTCTGTAGCTGTTAGTGGCTCAGCTGTTCCTGAAAGCCGTTGCTGGGCAGGAAGCTGGACAGCAGCACCACCTGGTCCAGGCGTGGGAGTCAGCAGGACTGTGGCTGGTAGGCTTCCAGAGGTGCCGGGTGGAGGGCAGCAAAGGAGCAGAGCGGAGATGGTGACCCTGTTTCACCTCCACATGATGGGAGCACTCAGCAACGGGGCCCTCGAAGTGGCAGGGGCATGAGATGGGTGCGTCGGTCACAGGCACCTGCACGTACTGGATGTCCTCGTATAAGGTGCTCTCTGTCCGCCTCCACCGAGACGTTGACGACTGTGGTGATCTGGCTGCTGGACAGCTTGAGCTTGTTGCTGACGGCCACACCATTGCTGATGTATAGGCTGCTGGTGATCTGTGAGAAGCCGTTAGCCCAGGCTGCCGGAACCGAACTGGGAGGGCACCCAGACTGCGGTCACCAGGGTGGAGGGACAGCGGCCAGCAAAGAGCGAGAGCTGCATCTTTCTGTAGGGCTGAGTCCTCTGAAAACTCTCAACAGTCAGCGGGGGGCTGATTCAAGGCGTAGTCGTGTCATCAGTTCTCAGGAAAGGGTCCGGGGGAGAGAAGACAGGTCATGACCTTGCAGCCACAGTTCCTACCGGCAGAGCTCTGGTTTCCATGGTAGGCACAGATAGGCTGTACCTGGTGTAGATTGAAACCCCGGTCTCTGCTCCCTGGCCTGCACCACCCTCCCTGGCTCACCAGGTTACCCGCCCACGATCCCGCAACCCCACTGCAGCACTGATGGAAATCGAGACTGAATTTTGTCGGGCCTTTTAAATAAAATTAAGTAATCCTCCAACTTTCTTAAACAGTTGAAATGCAGTTTGCTGTTTCCTCTAAGCACAGAGGAAAACTCATTTAGTCTATGGTATTAGACATTAAATTCGGAACAAAAACTATCGCAAGTAAGAGTGTTTCACTTCGTAGTGGATCTTAAAGAGAAATCTCTCTGAAATTTAAGATGGGATTTCAGTAAGTTCTATCTAAACAGCTCTATGAGAGTTGGGCTCCAAAAGCCAAATGAAAGACTCCCAAAAAGCAACCCAGAAGTCAGAGAAAATATCCTCAACTACATAGAATGTTTTACTACTTTTAAAGAGATATTTGTGTCTCCATAAAAGCAAATACCTACATTAGCTCATTGTTCTCAAGTGCCTGGATAGTTCACCACTGCCTGTTGGTGTTACTGATGTCATTCAGGGTTCATGATTCACCAGACTGCAGCCTAGAGGCTTCTGAGGGAACATGACCCTGCCAACACCTTGATTTTGGACTTCTAGCCTCCAGAACTGTGAGAGAATAAATTTCTGTTGTTTTAAGCCATCCAGTTTGTGTGTGATACTTTGGTACAACAGTCATAGGGAACTCATACACCTTCCAGTCTTTCACTCATGAAAGCATACCTCACTCCAAGCAAATGAGAGGGACAGTAGTAGGAAAAGCTTCGAATTCACTCTTTGAAACCAACATTATTTCCCAAACATCACTATTTTAAGTGTAATCTGTAACAAATTACTGTGACACACTTTGCAACCAATTACAATACCCCGGAACAATTTACTGCCTGAGCTAGGAACTGTTAACCCAACACATTCATTCTACTGAGGAAATGGAGCGCCAAAGAGGCCAAGTGGCTAACCAAAGGTGACATTGCAATTTAACTATGTTTCTTACCATGCCTGGCCCACTATGTTCTAGCCAAGTTCCTTGAGCACAGGTAGAAAAAGACCACCTAAGGAATGTAGAAGATACCTCACCATTGCTCACATCAGTCTCCAAATTTCACCCTCTGACTCCAGTTTAAATCATTTTGTGCAGGATATGTGAACACTGAGACTTCCATAAGCAATTGTGCTCTCAACTGTGACTCTGAAGGCTGATAAAGTGATTTATTCAGGCTGCTGTAGAAACTGAATACCTGCTCAGTGTGTTGAGGATTAAGATGTGATACAATATCTTGTGTCAAGGCATAGACCTTGGGCAAGAGAGGAAGAGCATCACCACTTTGATATTGCTACTGAAAGACTCAATTATTATTAAACCCTCCTTGAATAGAAAGACCAAGGGTGAGTTTATCAATAAGCCTGTTATATAATTTTGAAGTGAGTGATGTCTTTGCACCTCAAATAAGAATCTAATATAGGCCTCAAAAGGTTACCAAAACAAAATGTCAAAAATAAAAAAAAGGGACTTATAAGTGCAGTTTACTAATATTTTTAGCTTCAAAAGATGTCCTTTCTGTTAGGGTGCTTGCCCAAAAAGACGACTTTGTTGAACTAGAATTCTCACTGTAATAGTCCTATTTGCTTCCTGCTGATATATAAGTGCTAATTTAGTTCTTATTGATGTTTCACAAAATAATATATCTCTTACTTTTGAGACATAACAGTTATAAGAAACTAACTGCTCTGCCAGTAAAAAGTTCCCATCTACTGTTTCTTAGAAGAAATTGAAGAATCACATAGGTAAACTAAACATTCAAATAACACCTCAAAGGGGAGTCCAAAAGTCATCAAATAATCTAATACGGGAGTTTGGGTCTAAAACTTGAGTTAAAGTGTGATAACACCCATGAGGCACTCCATGGACAAAGAGTCAGGGGGCAATGCTGAAAGATGTCAAGGGTCCAGAAAAGCCAACAGATCTGCCTTCTAGCCAAATGGGTTGCAGTGGTATCTTATATGAGAGAAAAAGTGAGGGCTAGGAACCAAGCAGAAAGAAAGCCAAGAATAAAACTAAGAAACAAGGAGATTCTAGGCAATTTAATAAAACTGAAAGGTCCTAAAATGTCAGTGAGTCAAAGTGGACTAAAGATATGAGGAAGTGTTTTTCTTAATGCACACAGCTGACTTTATTTCTATATTAAACAAGAAGGGTGATTTGGTCTATAAAAAAGTTAGTCTTCTCAAACCACTTACCTCCTTAGCTGGTCACATTACTGTGACTTATTCTAGTCTGTAAATATACCTTCCTTGTCCTCAACTCTGAAACAGTGTAAAGGTTATGTTATCCATTATAGAATTGCTGTAATTTACCAAATCAGTAGGAGACAAAAGGACCAAGACCTGGCAATCCATTGTCTAGCCAGCAGCTAATCAAAATACTTGCTCAAGAATTTCGATTAATAGATATCCCAACTGTACTCAGTGAATAGAACATTAATTCAACTAAAGAGCCATGCGACTTTGAGCTCATTGTTTTGGTACAGACAGATGTGTAAATAGTGGACACTAACCTGCAGAAAAAAAGAATGGATCAACATAAGAAAGAGGCAAACACTTGAGAGCCTGTGATTTAAGAAATCGTGAAAGGGAAAAATGGGAAGAGTACCTGTCTTGGTAACTGATGGCATAATATTTCTCTATTCTATCACTGTATGTCTTTTGATAGGAGCATTTAGTCCATTTACATTAAGCGTAATTATTTTTAAACTTTATTTAAATTCAATTAATTAACATATACTGTATCATTAATTTCAGAGGTAGAGTTCAGTTATTCATCAGTCACATATAACACCCAGTGCTCATTACATCACATGCCCCCACTAATTCCCATCACCCAGTTACCCTATCCCCCCCACCTCCCTTCCAGCAACCCTCAGTTTGTTCCCTATAGTTAAGAGTCTCTTATGGTTTGTCTCCCTCTCTGTTTTTATCTTATTTTTCCTTCCCTTCCCCTAAGTTCATCTTTTTTGTTTCTTAAATTCCACATATGAGTGAAATCATATGATATTTGTGTTTCTCTGACTGATTTATTTAACTTAGCATAGTACCCTCTAGTTTCAACACGTTGTTGCAAATGACAAGGTTTCATTCTTTTTGATGGCTGAGTAATATATATATATATATCCATTCATCTATCAGTGGACATCTGAGCTCTTTCCATAGTTTAGCTATTGTGGACATTGCTGTCATAAACATTGGGGTACAAGTGCCCCTTCAGATCATTATGTTTGCATCCTTTGGGAAAATATCTAGTAGTGCAATTGCTAGGTCTCAGGGTAGCTCTATTTTTAACTTCTTGAGGAACCTCCATACTGTTTTCCAGAGTTGCTGTACTACCTTGCATTCCCACCAACAATGTAAGAGGGTTCCCCTTTCTCCACATTCTTGCAAACATCTGTTGATTCCTGACATCAATTTTAGTAATTCTGATACTGTGAGGTGGAATTTCATTGTGGTTTTGATTTGTATTTCCCTGATGCCAAGTGATGTGGAGCATTTTTTCATGTGTCTGTTAGCCATTTGTATGTCTTCTTTGGAGAAAAGTAGAAAAGTCTGGGGTGCCTGGGTGGCTCAGTCATTAAGCGTCTGCCTCCAGCTCAGGTCATGATCCCAGGGTCCTGGGATCGATCCCCACATCAGGCTACCTGCTCAGCGGGAAGCCTGCTTCTCCCTCTTCCACTCCCCTACTTGTGTTTCCTCTCTCACTGTGTCTCTCTCTCTCTGTCAAATAAATAAATAAAATCTTTGGGAAAAAAAGTAGAAAAGTCTGTTCATGTCTTCTGCCCATTTCTTGACTGGATTATTTGTTTTTTGGGTGTTGAGTTTGATAAATTCTTTATAGATCTTGGATACTAGCCCTTTATCTGATATGTCATTTGCAAATATCTTCTCCCATTCTGTAGGATGCCTTTTAGTTTTGACTGTTTCTTTTGCTGTGCAGAAGCTTTTTATTCTGATGAAGTCCCAATAGTTCATTTTTGCTTTTGTTTTCCTTGCCTTTGGAGATGTGTCTAGTGAGAAGTTGCTGTGGCAGAGGTCGAAGAGGTTGCTGCCTGTGTTCTCCTCTAGGATTCTGATGAATTCCTGTCTCACATTTAGGTCTTTCATCCATTTGGGGTTTATGTTTGTCTATGATATAAGAAGATGGTCCAGTTTCATTCTTTTTATGTTCAGTTAACCACAATATAGTACATCATTAGTTTTTGATATAGTGTTCAGTGATTCATTAGTTGCGTATAACACCCAGTGCTCATCACAACATGTGCCCTCCTTAATACCCATCACCCAGCTACCCCCTCCTTCCTCCCCCTTCCCCTCTGAAACCCTCAGTTTGTTTCCTGGAGTCCATAGTCTCTCACGGCTTGTCTCCCTCTCTGGTTAACCCCCTTTAGTTTTCCCTTCCCTCCTCTATTGTCCTCCATGCTATTCCTTATGTTCCACATATGAGTGAAACCATATGATAATTGTCTTTCTCTGCTTGACTTACTTCACTTAGCATAATCCCCTCCAGTTCCACCCATGTTGCTGCAAATGGTGAGTATTCATCCTTTCTGATGGCTGAGTAATATTCCATTGTATATAGGGACCACATCTTTTTTATCCATTCATCTGTTGAAGGACATCTCAGCTCTTTCCACAGTTCAGCTATGTGGACATTGCTGCTATGGACATTGGGTGCATGTGCCCCTTTTTTCACTATATCTGTATCTTTGGTGTAAATACTAGTAGTGCAATTGCTGGGTCATAGGGTAGCTCTATTTCTAACTTTTTGAGGAACCTCCACACTGTTTTCCAAAGTGGCTGTACCAACCTGCATTCCCACCAATAATGTAAGAGGGATCCCCTTTCTCCACATCCTCGCCAACATTTGTTGTTTCTTGCCTTATTAATTTTTGCCATTCTAACTGATGTAAGGTGGTATCTCAGTGTGGTTTGGATTTGTATTTCCCTGATGGCTAACGATGATAAACATTTTTTCATGTGTCTGTTAGCCATTTGTATGTCTTCTTTGGAGAAGTGTCAGTTCATGTCTTCTGACCATTTTTTGACTTGATTATTTGTTTTATGGGTGTTGAGTTTGAGAAGTTCTTTATAGATCTTGGATATCAGCCCTTTATCTGTAGTGTCATTTGCAAATATCTTCTCCCATTCGTGGGTTGCCTCTTAGTTTTGTTGACTGTTTCCTTTGCTGTGCAGAATCTTTTTGTCTTGATGAAGTCCCCAAAGTTCATGTTTGCTTTTTTTTCCCCTTGCCTTTGGAGAATGTATCTTGAAAGAGTTTGCTGTGGCTGATGTCAAAGAGGTTCTTGCCTATGTTCTCCCCTAGGATTTTGATGAATTCCTGTCTCACATTGAGATCTTTCATCCATTTTGAGTTATCTTTGTGTATGGTATAAGAGAATGGTCCAGTTTCCTTCTTCTGCATGTGGCTGTCCAATTTTCCCAGCACCATTTATTGAAGAGACTGTCTTTTTTCCATTGGATATATTTTCTTGATTTGTCAAAGATTAGTTGACCATAGAATTGAGGGTCTATTTCTGGAGACTATTCTGTTCCATTGATCTATGTGTCTTTGTGCCAGTACCATGCTCTCTTGGTGATCACAGTTTTGTAATATAGCTTGAAGTCAGGAAACATGATGCCCCCAGGTTTGTTTGTCTTTTTCAACATTTCCTTGGTGATTCAGGGTCTTTTCTGTGTCTGTACAAATTTTAGGATTGTTTTTTCCAGCTCTGTGAAAACTGCTGATGATATTTTGATAGGGATTGAAATGATTGTGTAGATTGCTTTGGGTAGCATAGACATTTCAACAATATTTGTTCTTCCAATCCATGGGCATGGAACATTTTTCCATTTCTTTGTGTCTTCCTCGATTTCTTTCATAAGTATTCTGTAGTTTCTATAGTACAGATCTTTTACCTCTTTGGTTAGGTTTATTCTTCTGTATCTTATGGTTTTTGGAGCTGTTGTAAATGGAATCGATTCCTTAATTTCTCTTTGTTCAGACACATTGTTAGTGTATAGAAAAGCAACTGATTTCTGTGCATTGATTTTGTATCCTGCCACATTGCTGAATTGCTGTATGAGTTCTGTTCTAATAGCTTAGGGGTGGAGTCTTTTAGGTTTTCCAACATAAAGTATTATGTCATCTGCAAAGAGAGAGAGTTTGACTTCTTCTTTGCTGATTTGAATGCCTTTTATTTCTTTTTTTAAAAGATTTTATTTATTTATTGGACAGAGACAGAGATAGAGCAGGAACACAAGCAGCGGGAGTGGGAGACGGAGGAGCAGGCCTCCCGCTGAGCAGGGAGCCTGATGTGGGACTTGATCCCAGGACCCTGGGATCATGACCTGAGCTGAAGGCAGATGCTTAATGACTGAGCCACCCAGGCACCCGTCTATTATTTCTTTTTGTTGTCTGATTGCTGAGGCTAGGACTTCTAGTATTATGTTGAACAAAAGTGGTGAGAGTGGGCATCCCTATCATGTTCCTGACCTTAAGGAAAAGCTCCCAGCTTTTTCCCATTGAGAATGATGTTCACTGTGGGCTTTTCTTTTCTTTTTTTAAATTTAATTTTATTATGTTATGTTAGTCACCATATATTACATCATTAGTTTTTGATGTAGTTATCCACACTGTGGGCTTTTCATAGATGGTTTTTGTGATACTGAGGAATGTTCCCTCTATCCCTACACTCTGAAGAGTTTTAATCAGGAAAGAATGCTGTATTTTGTCAAAAGCTTTTTCTACATCAATTGAGAGGATCATATGTTTCTTGTCTTTCTTTTATTAATGTGCTCTATCATGTTGATTGATTTGTGAATGTTGAACCACCCTTGCATCACAGGAATAAATCCCACCTGGTGTGGTGAATAATCCTTTTAATGTACTGTTGGATCCTATTGGCTAGGATCTTGGTGTGTATTTTGGCATCCATGTTCATTAGGAATATTGGTCTGTAATTATCCTTTTTGATATGGTCTTTGTCTGTTTTTGGGATCAGGGTAATGTTGACCTCATGGAACGAGTATGGAATTTTTTCTTGCATTTCTGTTATTTGAAATAGATTCACTAAGAATAGGTATTATTTCTTCTTAAATGTTTGGTAGTATTCCCCTGGGAAGCCATCTGGCCCTGGATTCCAGTTTTTTGGCAGGTTTTTGATTACTGCTTCAATTTCCTTGCTGGTTATTGGTCGGTTCAGATGTTCCACCTCTTCCTGTATCAGTCTTGGTAGTTTATAAGTATCAAGGAATGCACCCATTTCCTCCAGATTGCCTAATTTGTTGGCATGTAGTTGTTCATAATAAGTTCTAATAATTACCTGTTTTTACTTGGCATTAGTTGTGATCTCTCCCCTTTCATTCATGATTTAATTAATTTGGGTCCTTTTTCTTTTCTTTTGGATAAATCTGGCCAGAGGTTTATCTTTCTTATTAATTCTTTCAAGGAACAAGCTTCCAGTTTCGTTGATCTGCTCTACTGTATTTCTGGTTTCTAAATCATTCATCTCTGCTCTAATCTTTTTATTTCTCTTCTCCTGCTTGGTTATATGCTGTTTTTTTCTCCAGGTCCTTTAGGTGTAAGGTTAGCTTTTGTATTTGGGATTTTTCCAGTTTTTTGAGAGTGCCTTGGATTGCTATGTACTTCCCTCTTAGGACCGCCTTTGTAGTGTTCCATAAGTTTTGAATAGTCCTAACCCATCCCCCACCCTCTCCCCTCTAGAACCCTCAGAACCCTCCTCCTTCTTCCTCTCTTCTTTTCAGCTTCCTTGTTTTTCATCATTTTATCTTCTATATCACTGGCTCTTCTGCCTCACTTATTCTTGTTTTTATAGCCTCCATTTGGGACTGCATCTTGGTAATAGCATTTTTAATTTTGACCTGACTATATTTTATTTCCCTTATTTCTACAATAAGGGATTCACTAGTGTCTTCTATGCTTTTTTCAAGCCCAGCTAGTATCCTTATAATCATTGTTTTAAATTCTAGTTCAAACATCTTACTTATGTTTGTGTTGATTAAATCTCTGTCAGTGGGGGTGCCTGGGTGGCCCAGTCTGTTGGGCATCTGCCTTTGGCTCAGGTCATGATCCCAGGGTCCTGAGATTGAGCCCTGCATTGGGTTCCCTCTTTGGCAGGGGGTCTACTCCCTCTCCCTCTGCCCCTCCTCCCTGCTTGTGTGTTCTCTCTCTCTCTCAAATAAATAAATAAAATCTTTATTTAAAAAAAAAAGAAATACCTGTCAGTGAGTACTAACTCCTGTTCTTTGTTTTGGGGTGAATTTCTTCTTTTTGTCATTTTGTAGAGAAAAGAACATAGGAAAGGAGTAAAAACAACAATGGCAACAAAAAACAGAACAAAAAGAGAACAAACCAGAAAACAAAACAAAACAAATGCAAAACATGAAAAAACAAAACAAAAAACTATATCATGGGTGTGTTTTGGTCTGCTTGTTAAAAAAAACTAGATTCTAAAAAGGAAGAAACATGTATATACGTATACATACATATATATACACAAAAATAAAACAAAATAAAATACAGTGAAAGGAAGCAAAATGTAAAAAAAAAAATATAACGTATATATAAATAAAAATTTAAAAAGAGTAAAAAAAGAACTGAAGAAGTAAGAAAATAACTGAAAAAATAATACCAAAAGACTAAAGAATAAAAAACAAAGAATGCTATATACTATTTTCCCCAGCTGTTGAAACTTTGTAGCCCTCTGTGATCAGTAAACTTGGTGAGAGTCAGTTGTTCCTGCTGGTCTTCTGGGGGTGGGGTCTGTTGTGCTGATTCTCAGGTGCCTTTGCTCTAAGTGGAAATGCACCTCCCTTGCCAGGGGGCTGGGTTCAGTGTAAGCAGCTCTGGATTCCACTATGTGGTGGTGGTGTTTTGCTCTCTGTAGGTTCTCAGCATGGATGGGTGGGATTAAAATGGCAACACTCTACTCTCTAGCCTAGGAGCTGAACGTTGGTGCCCCCCAACTCTTCAGTGATCCCTTAGAGAAAAGCAGTCCATCACTCATCTCCCTGGTTTCCTCCGGAACTCTGTATTCACCTGGCCTGTGACTGAGTGTTTTTAATCGCAGGCACATGAGTTTTAAAACTCCCAAATTTTATGGACTCCTGTGGCTCTAACCTGCACTGTTGTTCCAGAGGGAGGGAGGGGGACCTCAATTTGCTTCTGCCTTTTATTGGACCCTTGCCAGGAAAGCGGTTGCATGACTTTGTAGCTGTTCACAGTTTATGGCAACACCAAGCAGAAAGCTGGAACCTAGACTCTCTGTTTTCAGCTGGCTTCCCTGCTCCTATGTCTGGGAACTTTGTCACACTCAGGCACCCCTATTCTTCTGATGACCCAGGGGATCCTGAGACCATGCTGTCCCACATGGGATTCCACCCAGCTCACTACCTGAGCACCTTTAAGCCAGGGATGTCCCCCACTATAGCAGACTTCTAAAAGTTCTGATTTTGTCCTCTCCTGCTTATAATACTTTGCAGTAGCCTCCTTAAGCAGGCTCCCTTCCCTCTGCCATATCCTCTGCTATATCACCCTGGATTTAAATCTCCGCACTTGCTACCTTCCAAAAAGTGGTCGCTTTTCTGTTTGTAGAATTGCAGCATTTCTTTTCTCAGATCTCCAATTGATTTCTCAGGTGTTCAGGATGATTTGATAACTATCTAGCTGAGTTCCAGGGACCGAACTTTGGGTCCCCTTACTTCTCCACCATCTTTACTCCCTCCTCTCCATGTATTTTTTTATTTCCTTGTTTGATTTCCTGGTTGAGTCATTCATTTTTTTTTTTTTTAGATTTTATTTATTTGACAGAGAGAGACAAAGCGAGAGAGGGAACACAAGCAGGGGGAGTGGGAGAGGAAGAAGCAGGCTCCTGGCAGAGCAGGGAGCCCGACACAGGGCTAGATCCGAGGACCCTAGGATGATGACCTGAGCTGAAGGCAGACGCCCAATGACTAAGCCACCCAGGCGCCCCTGAGCCATTCATTTTTAATAGCATATTGTTTAGCCTCCATGTATTTGTCTTTCCAGAATTTTTCTTGTGGTTGACTTCTAGTTTCATAGTGTTGTGCAATCAGCAAAGATCCATAGGTTGACTTTGATCTTGAATTTGTTGAGCCTGGTTTTGTGGGCTAATTTGTGATCTATTCTGGAGAATGTTCTGTGTGCACTTGAAAAGAATGTGTATTCTGCTGTTTTTAAGATGGAATGTTCTGAATATATCTGTAAAATCCATCTCTTCCAGTGTGTCATTCAAAGCAATTTTTCCTTGTTGATTTTCTGTTTAGATAATCTGTCCATTGATGTAAGTTTCCTTTGTGCTTGTTATTAACTGTTTTATGTATTTGGGTACTCCTATGTTGGGTGCACAAATACAATTGTTATATCTTCTTTTTGGATTATCCTCTTTATTATTATACAGTGTTTTTCTTTGTTTCTTGTTACAGTCTTTGTTTCAAAGCTAAATTTATCCAAAATCAGTATTGCTACTCTGGCATTCTTTTGATATCCACTTGTATGATAGATGTTTCTCTATCCCCTCACTTTTTCAGTCACAATTTGTGTGAAATATCTATAGATAGTTTGTTTCAATGAATTCTGTATCATTTTGTTAAATGCCTTTGTACCCAAAACAAACTTGGCTAGGACATCACAATCAGTTATTCCCCAAATACATTCCTACTACTATCAGCTGGCCTCTGGGTTGGCAGAACTGTCTTCTAGAGAAAGAAAATTCTGGGAAAAGGGAGGATGCTAAGGACAAATTATCAAAACTGTACTCTTGAATAAACTGCATGTGCATATGCATATCTGCATGTAAAACCATATAAAATATGATAAATTCATTGTTGTAAATGGGACAAGCTTAACTATTCCCCTTGGGAAGACTGTAACTAGCTTCATCCACAGATAACAATTGCTTATAATGATCTCAAATTCCACTGATATAATATCTTCTTTTATTTCTGTCCCTTCACACTCAAAATGAAGAATATTCTGAATATTATCTAAGGTCATATTCATGGAGCTTAACCATGAGCAAACCATGGATGTAGTCCTTATTGCTGATGTATAAATTATTCAAGGAAAGGGACTTTACCAGTGGATGACTGAAAAAACAGTGTGGGTAAAATTCAAGTATTTTTTAATATTATCCTACAAGGAAAAGAAAACAGAATTTGCTGGGGGAAGAAACACTGTCTATTTTGTCAATGTTTATGATTCTTATTTTATTTTACTTTATTTAAAGATTTTATTTATTTATTTGACAGAGAGACAGAGAGCACAAGCAGGGGAAGGGCAGAAGGAAAGGGAGAAGCAGGCTTCCCTCTGAGTAGGGAGCCTGATGCAGGGATTGATCCCAGGACCCTCGAATCATGACCTGAGCTGAAGGCAGACGCTTAACAACTGAGCCACCCAGATGCCCCAGTGATTCTTATCTTACACACAGCTCAGTCATTCACCTCTGCTCAGAGATGTTGAAGGATAACCTCATAAAGGTGTAGAAAACCACAAGGAACACCTTAACCTGATCTTTGGCTTAAGATAGCAGGAGTCCTGGACAGTGGACATACCAGAAGGGCAACAGTTCTCATGACATCTTATTTGAATGATCAAGTAAGGCAGGGCCAGTCAGAGCACCTCATGTCTCATACCATGAGCAAACTGAGTACAACATCATTTCTGATCTGAGCTAGTAAGCAGACACCCAGATAATAGATTGTTGAACAGTTAAGAAAAACAAAACACTGGCAGTGCCCCCCAAAATAAGAGAAGAGTAAAATTTAGTAAGCAATAAAATAAAATAAATACTACAAATCTATGTTGCAGTCATATCCTGGAGAACGAGGGACAAAGTTCCTGTGTTCAAATCCAAGCCAATTCCTTTTAAAAAAAATTTAAATTGAATTAGCCAACATATAATACATCATTAGTTTCAGATGTAGATTTCAATAATTCATCAGTTTCCAAGCCAATGCCTCATCATACTTTCAAGTGCATCAGTAATTTGATTGTTCCTTACCAGTCTTTATAGATCGCTAGAACTCAGTTTCATAGTCTATAAAATGAAATATATATAACAATGCTTTCAATTATATTATGTAAACATAATTATATTTAATACTATTTGATTCATTAAATTAACCCCCTAAGACAGGTAGTTCTTAAGACAAAACTGTGAAAAGCAGTATTTATTTTTAGCTTCTGCCCACCTCTCCACTCCTGCCCAACTCTTCCTGGCATACCCATTTGCCCATGACCAAACTCTGTATAATCCTTCCTCCAACTGTGTTATCTGATAAATGGATGTGTAATACTTGTCAATAATGGCTTAATATGTTACAATTTTCATGGGGTATTTTTATTTTAATAGCAGACTATAAGAAGGCAGTGCCTTAGCCTAAATGGTAAAATTTCAAGCACATCAGCAAATCAACAGTCAAAAATTAGGGAAGGGGAGTTGCTTTCCAATGCACAAACTTGGTAGTTGTGCACTGCTCATGCCTGGAGCATTACAATTGGTTAGTTTGTCAGAATTTACAAAAGGTTTCTCTAAACTCTCAGGATACTCCTTTTATCAGTTAGCTATTGCTACAAAATGGCTATCTATTAGTCAACCGTGAAGTCTCAATGATATTTAACAAACATATTTTTCATACTTCTGAGGTGTTCTGTTGATCTAGGCTAAATGTGGATGATCTTGGCTGGCCTTCTCACTCACTCATGTAGTTTATCTAATTCATTTATGTGTTTTTATGTTGGCTCTAAACTATGTGACTTTATCCTTCTCAGGGGGCCAGTGAACTAACCTGGGCATGACTTTCCTGTGGTGATGGCAAAGTTGAAGGAGTGCAAGTGCATTAAACAAAATCTTTAGAAGGCTAAGCTAGAACTGGCGTGCTGGCATTTCAACCATATAGTGTCAAAGAAAGTCACATGACCAAGCCCAGAGTCAGAGTGGGAAAGTACTGAAATTTGCATGACAAAGAGCATAGTTAGAGGAAGGAGTGAAGATTGGAGTCAGTAAAATAATCTACCACAAATCCACAAGAGACAAGAATTATTCATGCTTCTTCCATTTGAAGCATATGCTCATCCCATCGCAGGACCCTCAAAAGTTTTATCAAACACAATATTAGCTTTGAATCCCATATGATTCAAATTGCAAACTGGCCAATTCTTTTGAGTTCTTCCTTTTTATATTATCTTATGTGCAGCTAAATAGAGGCAGCTGGTGTTTTTAAATTTTCACTGGGAGATTTCCTTACCCAAATCCAAAATTTGTTTAAGTACGTTCCAAATGCCACCAAATGGGTTGCCACTTTTTCAGTCTTTGTAGTAGTTCTCTCAACATTTTCCCAACCTCCCACCACCAACCAGCTCTAAAAATAATGCTACACATTTCAGCCATTTATTGAAATGACATCCCATTTCTGGGTACCAATTTCTCTCTCAGTTCCTTTGGTTGTATAACAAACCATCCAAAAATTTAATGGCTTAATATATATGACAGAACAACTATTTGAAAGTGTATTCAAAAAGATAGTTAAAACTTTACAAAATTGATGAAAGGTAGCAATCCACAGACCTTTTAAGCTCCATGATCCCCAACAATCCACAGACCTTTTAAGCTCCATGACCCCCACAAACATCACACCTATTCAAACACAAAATTCAGATTGTTGAAAAAAACAAAGCTAAGTAGTAAATTTTAAAAGTAGATTTTTCAGCTTTTAGGCAGAGTGAGATGAAAAAGAAGACACATTATGTACAGTGTAAATCCATATAAATAATAGTCAATATGTTACCTGGAACAATGAAAGACTTAGGACAATGCAACACCTTTAAAGTGATAAATGAAAAACAGAAACACTCAGCCTAGAATTCTCTATCAAGAGACAAAATCCTTTGAAAAAGAAAGTGAAAAAAAGACATTGTCAGAGTGAAAAAAGCAGAATTAATCTTCAGCAGAATTGTACTATAAGAAATACTGAAAGTTCTTCAAGCTGAAGAGAAATGATACAAGATATAATACTAAATCTGTAGAAAAAACACAGACCACAGTGAAGTGAGTGTGTATATGTGTATATTTTTAATTTTTAAAGGATAAATTGCTTTTAAAAATATCAACCAAGCATTATGGGAATTATCACATATCTAGAAGTAAAATATAAGACAACAAGAATAAAATAGGGGGGTGGAAAAAGACTTGGAATTCTTATACTATTTGTCAGGTAGTATGATATTATTTGAAGACAGACAACAATAACTTAGATCACATTGTAATCTCTGGGATAGAGCACTCCTTAAAAGTATTGAAAAATATATAGCTAAAAGGCCAAAACATGAAATAAAATTTAATAATAAAATGTGAACTCACCCAAGGAAGGTAAGAAAGGAATAACAGAAGAATAATGAACTTCATATGTGAATTGAACTAAATATTTAAAGTGAAATAATACTAATCTTACATAAACACTTTCAGAAAACAGAGCAGGAAGGAATGCACCCCACCTTGATTTAAAAAAAACCTGAAAAGAATAGTTAGAAGAAAGCTCCAGACGAATATTCATTATGAACACAAAAGTTCTGAACAAAATGCTAGCAGATTGAGTCCAGAAATAATACTAATACTAATCCTACTAATACTAATAAATCATGACCAAGTGATATCTTTCCCAGGGTTTCAAAATTGATTTGACATTCAAAAATCAATGTACTAGACTTCTGGATTCAGCTCTAACATATGAAGGGCATAGAAGTCATCTCTCCTGTTCTCCTAAAAGAAAAAAGCTGAACAAAATTAAAATAAACACTATGCTTAGATTAATCAGGGAATTGAAGTCACAAGGCAGATCACTGCCCTGAAAACTAGAGAGACATGTGAACACAGAGGATCACAGCCTATCAGGAGCAGAATCCACTGAAGTTACACCTAGTAGGAACTCTTAAACAGTAGTTGACAAATCACTGGAGGCTGAGTGTGGACTAGCTTGAGGGTTAAAAACCTCTGAGGATTGGGGGGCGGAGCAAGATGGCAGAGGAGTAGGAGAACTGGATTTCATCTGGTCTCAGGAATTCAGCTGGATAGGGATCAAACCATTCTGAACTCCTACAAACTCAACAGGAGATCGAAGAAAAGAATAGCAACAACTCTCTGAACAGAAAAGCGACCACTTTCTGGAACGTAGGACATGCGGAGAAGTGAATCCAAGGCGATATTCGGGAGGATAGATGGTGGGGGAGGGGGCCTCCGCCTGCCGTTTCTGCCAAGTGATAGAGCAGCGGAGCACAACATTGGAACTTTTAGAAGTCAGCTTCAATGAGGGACGTCACTCCAGTGGCTAAGCGGGGGTGGAACCCTCTCAGGACAGTGTGGTCTCAGGACCCTCGGGGTCACAGAAAGACCGGGGGTGCCTGAGTGCGGCAGATCTCCCAGGGTTTGGAGCGGGGAAGCCGGCTGCAGAGACGGAGCCAAGGCAAGGGCTTTCAGCTCAGGGTTGCCATAAACTGTGATCCGCTGCACAGTCGGGCCACTGTTCCTCCAGCAGGGACCCAACAAGTGGCAGATCTGGGGAGACTCCCCTTCCTCCCCTGGGAGGAGTGGCGTGGGAGTGCACCGCAGAGATCTGCTGGGTTTGGAGACTCGACACTGAATTGGGTGCCAGAGAGAAACGCTCGGTCAAAGGCCGGGTGAGCACAGAGTGCGGTCGGAGACTGGGGAGATGGGAGTGATTGATTGCTTTTCTCTGGGGGTGCACTGAGGAGCGGGGCCCTGAGTTCTTAGCTCCTCCGGGGTGGAGATTGGGAGGCTACTATTTTCACTCTTATCCTCCAAAGCTGTACCAAAAGCTTGCAGGGAACAAAAGCTCCTAAGAGCAAACCCGAGCAGATTACTTAGACCGGACCAGCAAGGGCAGGGCAATTCGGCCTCCGACAAAGACATTTGGGAACCATGGCAACAGGCCCCTCCCCCAGAAGATCAGCAAGAACGGCCAACCAAGACCAAGTTTACTGATCAATGAGAATGGCAGAATGCCAGCACTAGGGGAATACTGCACATAGAATTCATGGCTTTCCCCCCCCCCCGAATCTTTAGTCTTTCAAAGTTCATTTTTATAATTTTCTTTATTTTTTCTTTTTCTTTTTTTTGTTGAATTTTTCTTCTTTCCTTTTTTAAAAAATTTTATTTTATTATGTTATGTTAGTCACCATGTATCACCAATTTTTGATGCAGTGATTCTTTCCTTTTCAACCAACATCTTATCAATTCCTTTTTAAAAATCTTTTTAATTTTCATTTTTACAGTCATATTCTATCCCTTCATTATATTTAACCTTATTTTTTTGTATATATATGTTTTTCTTTCTTTAAAATTTTGGGATGCAGTTTCTTCTAACAGACCAAAATATACACTAAATCTAGTGTATGGCTTTGTTCTAGTCTCCCACCTGATCACATTCTCTCCTTTTGTTTTTCTTCTTTCTTTTTTGACCAATTTCTTATCAATTCCTTTTGTAAAATCTTTTTTAATTTTCATTTTTACAGTCATATTCCATCCCTTCATTGTATTTACCCTTATTTTTGTGTATATATAAGTTTTTCTTTAAAATTTTGGGAGGCAGTTTCTTCTAACAGACCAAAATACACCCAAAATCTAGTGTGTGGTTCTGTTCTATTCACCAGCCTGATCATATTCTTTTTTTTACTTCTTTTTTCTTTTCCCCTGGTTTCAGGTCTCTTCTGATTTGTTTAGTGTATATTTTTCTGGGGTCATTGGTATCATTTTAGCATTTGGTTCTCTCATTCATCTATTCTTCTCTGGACAAAATGACAAAATGGAAAAACTCACCTCAAAAAAAAAAAAAAGAACAAGAGGCAGTACTGACTGCCAGGGACCTAATCAATACAGACATTAGTAAGATGTCACAACTAGAGTTCAGAATGACAATGATAAAGATAATAGCTGGGCTTGAAAAAAAGCATAGAAGATATTAGAGAATCCCTTTCTGGAGAAATAAAATCTAACCAAGTCGAAAACAAAAATTAATTAATTAATTAATTAATGAGGTGCACTAAAAAATGGAGGCTCTAACTGCTAGAATAAATGAGGCAGAAGAGAGAATTAGTGATATAGAAGACCAAATGATGGAGAATAAAGAACCTGAGGAAAAGAGATAAACAACTACTGGATCATGAGGGGAGAATTCGAGAGAGAAGTGATACCATAAAGTGAAACAACATTAGAAAAATCAGAATCCCAGAAGAAAAAGAAAGGGGCAGAAGGCATGTTGGAACAAATAACAGAGAACTTCCCTAATTTGGGGAAGGAAAGAGGCATCAAAATACAGGAGGCTCAGAGAACTCCCCTCAAAATCAATAAAAATAGGTCAATACCCCAACATCTTACAAATCTCAGAGACAAAGAGAAAATCCTGAAAGCAGCTCAGGACAAGAGGTCTGTAACCTACATTGGTAGAAACATTAGAATGGCAACAGATCTATCCACAGAGCCCTGGCAGACCAGAAAGGACTGGCATGATACATTCAGGACCCTAAACAAGAAAAATATTCAGTCAAGAATACTATATCCAGCTAGGCTGGCATTGAAAATAAAAGGAGAGATAAAAAGCTTCCAGGACAAACAAAAACTAAAAGAATTTGTGATCACCAAACCAGCCCCATAAGAAATATTGAAAGGGGTCCGCTAAGCAAAGAGAGAGCCTAAAAGTAACATAGACCAGAAAGGAACAGAAACAATATACAGTAACAGGCACCTTACAGGCAATACAATGGCACTAAATTCATATCTTTCAATAGTTACCCTGAATGTAAATGGGCTAAATGCCCCAATCAAAAGACACAGGCTATCAGATTGGATTAAAAAACAAGAGCCATCAATATGCTGTCTGCAAGAGACTCATTTTAGACCCAAAGACACCTCTAGATTGAAAGTGAGGTGGTGGAAAACCATTTACCATGCTATTGGACATCAAAAGAAAGTTGGGGTGGCAATCCTTATATCAGACAAATTAGATTTTAAACCAAAGACTGTAATAAGAGATGAGGAAGGACACTATATCATACTTAAAGGGTCTATCCAACAAGATCTTACAGTTTTAAATATTATGCCCCTAACATGGGAGCAGCCAATTATATAAGGCAATTAATAACAAAAGCAAAGAAACACATAGACAATAAATAAATAATAGTAGGGGATTTTAACACCCCCCTCACTGAAATGGACAGATCATCTAAGCAAAAGATCAACAAGGAAATAAAGGCTTTAAATGACACACTGGACCAGATGGACTTCACAGATATATTCAGAACATTCCATCCCAAAGCAACGGAATACACATTCTTCTCTAGTGCACATGGAACATTCTCCAGAATAGATCACATCCTAGGTCACAAATCAGGTCTCAACTGGTACCAAAAGACTGGGATCATTCCCTGCATATTTTCGGACCACAATGCTTTGAGACTAGAACTCAATCACAAGAGGAAAGTCGGAAAGAACTCAAATACATGGAGGCTAAAGAGCATCCTACTAAAGAATGAATGGGTAAGCCAGGAAATTGAAGAATTGAAAAAATTCATGGAAACCAATGAAAATGAAAACACAGCTGTTCAAAATCTTTGGGATACAGAAAAGGCGGTCCTAAGAGGAAAGTATATAGCAATACAAGCCTTTCTCAAGAAACAAGAAAGGTCTCAAATACACAACCTAACCCTACACCTAAAGGAGCTGGAGAAAGAACAGCAAATAAAGCCTAAACCCAGCAGGAGAAGAGAAATAATAAAGATCAGAGCAGAAATCAATGAAAAGAATAGTAGAACAGATCAACGAAACTAGGAGATGGTTCTTTGAAAGAATTAATAAGATAAATAAACCCCTGGTCAGACTTATCAAAAAGAAAAGAGAAACGACCCAAATAAATAAAATCATGAATGAAAGAGGAGAGACCACAACCAACAGCAAAGAAATACAAATTATAAGAACATATTATGAACAACTATATGCCAACAAATTAGACAATGTGGAAGAAATGGATGCATTCCTAGAGACGTATAAACTACCAAAACTGAACCAGGAAGAAATAGAAAACTTGAACAGACCCATAACTAGAAAGGAAATCGAAGCAGTAATCTAAAATCTCCCAACAAACAAGAGTCCAGGGCCAGATGGCCTCCCAGGAAAATTCTACCAAACATTTAAAGAAGATTTAATACCTATTTTTCTGAAACCATTCCAAAAAACAGAATAGAAGGAAAACTTCCAAACTCATTTTTTGAGGCAAGCATTACCTTGATCCCAAAACCAGACAAAGACTCCATCAAAAAGGAGAATTATGGGCCAATATCCCTGATGAACATGGATGCAAAATTTCTCACCAAAATACTAGCCAATAAGATCCAACAGTACATTAAAAGGATTATTCACCACGACCAAGTGGGATTTATTCCTGGGCTGCACTCGTGGTTCAACATGCACAAATCAATCAATGTGATACAATACATTAATAAAAGAAAGAACAAGAACAATATGATACTCTCAATAGATGCAGAAAAAAAGCGTTTGACAAAGTACAGCATCCTTTCTTGATTAAAACTCTTCACAGTGTAGGGATAGAGGGAACATATCTCCATATCATAAAAGCCATCTAAGAAAAACTCACAGCAAATATCATTCTCAACAGGGAAAAACTGAGAGTTTTCCCCTTAAGGTCAGGAAGAGGGCAGGGATGTCCACTGTCACCACTGCTATTCAACATAGTAGTAGAAGTCCTAGCCTCAGCAATCAGACAACAAAAAGAAATCAAAGGCATCCAAATCAGCAAAGAAGAAGTCAAACCCTTACTCTTTGCAGATGAAATGATACTTTATGTGGAAAACCCAAAAGACTCCACCCCAAAACTGCTAGAACTCATACAGGAATTCAGTAAAGTGGCAGGATATAAAATCAATGCAAAGTAATCAGTGGCATTTCTATATACCAACAACAAGACAGAAGAAAGAGAAATTAAGGAGTCGATCCCATGTACAATTGCACCCAAAACCATAAGATACCTAGGAATAAATCTAACCAA
The DNA here is from genome assembly GCF_037043125.1 of Eumetopias jubatus. NCBI lineage: Eukaryota > Metazoa > Chordata > Mammalia > Carnivora > Otariidae > Eumetopias > Eumetopias jubatus. The sequence goes on along the minus strand of NW_028274823.1, from coordinate 69,403,892 downwards.
GGAAGTAGAGAATCTGTACTCAGAAAACTATAGAATACTCATGAAAGAAATCGAGGAAGACACAAAGAAATGGAAAAACATTCCATGCTCATGGATTGGAAGAACAAATATTGTGAAAATGTCTATGCTACCTAGAGCAATTTACACATTTAAAGCAATCCCTATCAAAATACTGTCAACTTTTTTCAAAGAAATAGAACAAATAATCCTAAAATTTGTATGGAACCAGAAAAGACCCCAAATAGCCAGAGGAATGTTGAAAAAGAAAAGCAAAGCTGGTGGCATCACAATTCCGGACTTTAAGCTCTATTACAAAGCTGTAATCATGAAGACAGCATGGTACTGGCACAAAAACAGACACATAGATCAATGGAACACAGTAGAGAGCCCAGAAATGGACCCTCAACTCTATGGTCAACTGACCTTCGACAGAGCAGGAAAGAATGTCCAATGGAAAAAAGACAGTCTCTTCGACAAATGGTGTTGGGAATATTGGACAGCCACATGCAGAAGAATGAAACTGGACCATTTCCTTACACCACACACAAAAATAGACTCAAAATGGATGAAAGACCTAAATGTGAGACAGGAATCCATCAAAATCCTTGAGGAGAACACAGGCAACAACCTCTTTGACATGAGCCACAGCAACTTCTTCCTAGACACATTTCCAAAGGCAAAGGAAGCAAGGGCAAAAATGAACTATTGGGACTTCATCCAGATAAAAAGCTTTTGCACAGCAAAGGAAACAGTCAACAAAACCAAAAGACAACTGACAGAATGGGAGAAGATATTTGCAAATGACATATCAGATAAAGGGCTAGTTTCCAAAATCTATAAAGAACTTATCAAACTCAACACCCAAAGAACAAATAATCCAATCAAGAAATGGGCAGAAGACATGAACAGACATTTCTGCAAAGAAGACATCCAAATGGCCAACAGACACATGAAAAAGTGCTCAAGGGGCACCTGCGTGGCTCAGTCGTTAAGCATCTGCCTTTGGCTCAGGTCATGGTTCAGGGTTCTGGGATCGAGCCCCACATCAGGCTCCCTGCTCAGCGGGGAGGCTACTTCTCCCTCTCCCACTCCTCCTACTTGTGCTCTCTCTCTCTCGCTCGCTGTGTCGCTCTCTGTCAAATAAATAAATAAAATCTTTAAAAAAAAAGTGCTCAACACCATTGGGCATCAGGTGAATACAATTCAAAACTTCAATGAGATACCACCTCACACCAGTCAGAATGGCTAAAATTAACAAGTCAGGAAACGACAGATGTTGGCAGGGATGCAGAGAAAGGGGAACGCTTCTACACTGTTGGTGGGAATGCAAGCTGGTGCATCCACTCTGGAAAACAGTATGGAGGTTCCTCAAAAAGTTGAAAATAGAGCTACCCTACAACCCAGCAATTGCACTACTGGGTATTTACCCCAAAGGTACAAATGTAGTATCTGAAGGGGCACATGCACCCCAATGTTTATAGCAGCAATGTCCACAGTAGCCAAACTGTGGAAAGTGCCTAGATGTCCATCAACAGATGAACAGATAAAGCACACACACACACACACACACACAATGGAATATTATGCAGCCATCAAAAAATGAAATCTTGCCATTTGCAATGATGTGGTTGGAACTAGAGGGTATTATGCTAAGTGAAATAAGTCAATAGTAGAAAGACAATTACCATATGATCTCACTGATATGTGGAATTTGAGAAACAAGGCAGAGGGTCATAGGGGAAGTGAGGGAAAAATGAAGCAAAACAAACCAGAGAGGGAGACAAACCATAAGAGACTCTTAATCTCAGGAAACAAACTGAGGGTTGCTGGAGTGGAGGGGGTGGGGTGGGAGGGATAGGGTAGCTGAGTGATGGACATTGGGGAGGGTATGTGCTTTGGTGAGTGCTGTCAATTGTGGAGGACTGATCAATCACAGACCTGTACCCCTGAAACAAATAATACATTATATGTTAAAAAAAAAAAAAGAAGACGAGAGAAAGAAAACTACTGGATCACGAAGGGAGACTTAGAGAACTGAGCAATTCCATAAGGCAAAATAATATCTGAGCAATAGGGGTTCCAGAAGATGGAGAGCACAGGGTGTGGGAGAAGTTTTATTTGAACAAATTATAGCTGAGAACTTCCCTAATCTGGGGAAGGAAACAGGCATTCAAGTCCAGGAGGCTCAGAAAACCCCCCTCAAAATCAACAAAAATAGGTCAACACCTCTGCAAATTTCAGAGATAAAGAGAAAATTGTGAAAGAAGCTTGGGCCAAGAGGTCTTTAACCTACAAAGGTGAACAAATAAGGCTGGAGCAGACCTAGTTACAGAGACCAGGCAGGCCAGAATGGACTGGCATGATATATTCAATGTGCTAAATGGGAAAAATATGCAGCCAAGAATACTTTATCCAGCAAGGCTGTCATTCAGAATAGAAGGAGAGATAGAGTTTTCAAAACAAACAAAAACTAAACAAATTTGTGGCTATTAAACCAACCCTGTAAGAAATATTAAAGGGGATCCTTTCAGCAGAGAGAGAGCCCCAAAATAACAAAGACCAGAAAGGAACAGATACAATCTACAGAAACAGTGAATTTACAGGTACCACATGGAACTAAATTCGTATCTTTCAATAAACACTCTGAATGTAAATGGACTAAATGCTCCAGTCAAAAGACATAGGGTATCAGAATGAATAAAAAAAACAAGACCCATCAATAGGCTGCTCACAAAAGACTTATTTTATTTTATTATTATTATTATTATTATTATTATTATTATTATTATTTTACAAGAGATTCATTTTAGACCCAAAAAACACCTCCGGATTGAAAGTGAAGGGGTAGAAAACCATTTATCATGCTAATGGACATCAAAAGAAAGCTGGGGTGGCACTCCTTACTTATATATATATATTTTTTAAAGATTTTTTTTATTTGGCAGAGAGAGAGAAAGTACAAGCAGGAGGAGCAGCAGGTAGAGGGAGAGGGAGAGGGAGAAGCAGGCTCCCTGCTTAGTAGGGAGCCCAATGTGGGGCTCAATCCCACAACCCTGGGATCATGACCTGAGCTGAAGGCAGTTGCTTAACTGACTGAGCCACCCAGGCGCCACTCAAATTATATTTTAAACCAAAGACTGTAATAAGAGATGAAGAAGGAAAGGACACTATATCAAAACGAAAAGGTCTATCCAACAAGAAGTTCTAACAATTGTAAATATTTATGCCCCTAAATTGGGAGCAGCCAAAAAATACACCAATCAATAACAAAATTAAAGAAACACATTCATAACAATACAATAATAGTAGGGGACTTTAACAACCCACTAATAGCAATAGACAGATCATCTAAGCAGAAGATCAACAAGGAAACAAGGGCTTTGAATGACACACTGGACCAGATGGACTTCACAGATACATTCGAAGCATTTCATCCTAAAGCAACAGAAAATACATTCTTCTTGAGTGAACATGGAACTTTCTCCAGAATAGGTCACATACTGGGTCACAAATCAGGTCTTAAATAGTACAAAAAGATGGAGATTATATCATGAATATTTTCAGACCACAATGCTTTAAAACTTGAAGTCAACCACAAGAAAAAATTTGGAAGGACCACAAATCCATGGACATTAAAGAATATCCTATTACAGAATGAATGGGTGAACAGGAAATTAAAGAAGAATAAAAAAAATACATGGAAGCAAATGAAAGTGAAACATGATAGTTTTCCCCAAACTGTCTTTGGGATGCAGCAAAGGCAGTCCTAAAGGGAAGTATATAGCAATACAAGCCTTTCACGAGAAACAAAAAAGTCTCAAATACGCAAGCTAACTGTACACTTAAAGGAGCTGGAACAGCAAATAAAGCCTAGAACCAGCAGGATAAGAGAAATAATAAAGATAATAGCAAAATTCAACATTATAGAAATAAAACAGCAACAACAACAGTAGAACAGATCAACAAAAGTAGGAGCTGGTTCTTTGACAGAATGAAAATAGAAAAACCTCTAGCCAGCCTTACCCAAAAGAAAAGAGAAAGGACCCAAATAAATAAAATCATGAATGAAAGAGGAGAGATCACAACCAACACTGAAGAAATACAATTATAAGAACATATTATGGGTGACTATATGCCAACAAATTAGGCAATCTGGGAGAAATGTATGCATTCCTGGAAATTTATAAGCTACGAAAACTGAAACAAGAAGAAATAGAAAACCTGAACAGATCCATAACCAGCAAGGAAATTGAAGCAGTAATCAAAAATCTCTGAACAAAGAATAGTCCAGGGCCAGATGGCCTCCTAGCAGAATTATACCAAACATTTAAAGAATTAATACCTATTCTTCTGAAACTATTTCAAAAAATAGACATGGAAGGAAAACGCCCAAACTCATTCTATGAGGCCAGCATTACCTTGATCCTAAAACCAGAGACCTCATCAAAAAGGAGAATTACAGACCAATATCCCTGAGGAACATTAAAAGGATTACTCACCACAACCAAGTGGGATTTATTCCTGGGCTGCAAGGCTGGCTCAACATCTGCAAATTGATCAGTGTGATACACTACATTAATAAAAGAAAGGACAAGAACCATATGATCCTCTCAATAGATGCAGAAAAAGCATTTGACAAAATATAGCATTCTTTCTTGATAAAAAATCTCCACCATGTAGCGATGGAGGGAACATACCTCAATATCATAAAAGCCATATACTGAAAGCCTACAGTGAATATCATTCTCAACAGGGAAAAACTGAGAGCTTTTCCTGTAAGGTCAAGAATATGTTGTTCAACATAATACTAGAAGTCCTAGCCTCAGCAATCAGATAACAAAAAGAAATAAAAGGCAACCAAATTGGCAAAGAAGAAATCAAACTCACTCTTTGTGGACAACATGGTACTCTATGTAGAAAACCCAAAGACTTCAAACAAAAATTGGTAGAACAGATACAGGAATTTAGCAAAGTTTCAGGATACAAAATCAATGCACAGAAATCAGTTGTATTTCTATAGACTAACAATGAGACAGAAGAAAGAGAAATCAAGGAATCAATACCATTTACAACTGCACCAAAAACCATAAAACACCAAGGAATAAACATAACTAAAGAGGTAAAGGATCTGTACTCTGAAAACTATAAAACACTTATGAAAGAAATTAAGGAAGACACAAAGAACTGGAAAAATATTCGTGCTCATGGATTAGAAAAAGAAATATTGTTAAAATGTCTATACTACCTAGAGCAATCTACACATCCAATACAATCCCTATCCAAATACCATCAATATTTTTCACAGAGCTGTAACAAATAATCCTAAAATTTGTATGGAACCAGAAGAGACTGTGAATAGCCAGAGGAATGTTGAAAAACAAAACCAAAGCTGGAGACATCACAATTCCTTACTTCAAGCTATATTACAAAGTTGTAATCATCAAGACAGTATGGTGTTGGCACAAAAACAGACAGATCAATGAAATAGAATAGAGAACCCAGAAATGGACCCTCAACTCTATAGTCAGGTAACCTTCAACAAAGCAGGAAAAATGTCTAATGGAAAAAAGACAGTGTCTTCAATAAATTGTATAGGGAAAATTGGACAGCCACATGCAGAAGAACGAATGGGACCACTTTCTAACACCATACACAAAAATAAACTCAAAATGGATAAAAGACCTTAATGTGAGACAGGAATCCATCAGAATCCTTGAGGAAAACACAGGCAGCAACTTCTTCGACCTTGATCACAGTAACTTCTTGCTAGACACGTCGCCAAAGGCAAGGGAAACAAAAGCAAAAATGAACTATTGAGACTTCACCAGGATAAAAAGCTTTTGCACAGCAAAGGAAATAGTCAACAAAACTAAAAGACAACCTACAGAATGGGAGAAGATATTTGCAAATGATATAGCAGATAAAGGGCTAGTACCCAAAATCTATAAAGAATTTATCAAACTCAACACCCAAAAAACAAAAAGTCCAGTCAAGAAATGCACAGAAGATGTGAACAGACATTTCTCAAATAAGACATACAAATGGCCAACAGACACATGAAAAAATGTTCAACATCATTCCGCATCAGGGAAATACAAATCAAAACAACAATGAGATACCACCTCCCACCAGTCAAAATGGCTAAAATTAACAATACAGGAAACAATAATGTTGGTGAGGATGCAGAGAAAGGGGAACCCTCCTACACTGTTGATAGGAATACAAACTGATGCAACCACTCAGGAGAACAGTGTGGAGTTTCCTCAAAAAGTGAAAAATAGAGCAATCTTAGGACCTAACAATTGCTCTACCAGGTATTTATCTAAAGGATATAAATATAGTGATTTGAAGGGGCATATGCACCCCAATGTTTATAGCAGTAATGTCCACAACAGCCAAAATATGGAAAGAGCCGAGATGTCTTTATCCATACACTCTCTCTCTCTCTCTCTCTCTCTCTCTCTCTCACAGTGGAATATTACTTAGCCATCAAAAAGAATGACATCTTGCCATTTGCAGTGACGTGGATGGTACTAGAGGGTGTTATGCTAAGCCAAATAAGTAAATCAGAGAAAGACAAATAACGTATTATTTCATTCATATGTGGAATTTAAGAAACAAGGCAGATGAACATAGAGCAAGGGAAGGAAAATTAAAATAAGATGAAAAGAGAGATAGAGGCAAACAGTAAGAGACACTGAATTCTAGGAAACAAACTGAGGGTTGCTGGGGGGGAGGTGGGTGGGGGGTGGGGTAATTTGGTGATGGGCATTAAGGAGGGCATTTGATGTAATGAGCACTGGGTGTTATATGCAACTGATGATTCACTAAATTCTACCCTGGAAACTAATAATACAGTATATGTTAACTAAATTGAATTTAAATAAAGATTTTTGTTTAAATAAAAGTAAATAAATAAAAGAATCACCAGTGTCCTGAGTTTTCCAATCTTACCCTGGTGCATAATGGTGGTTTCAGAACCAAGGACAGCACCTGCACCCCTCCTCTCCTATACTGTATTTTATTTTCTAATTTCCTGTCTTTTCCTGTCTATTTTCTATCTACACCCATAGGAGAGGTGTGATCAGATTTACCCAGCCACATAGCAAGCTACACCACTCTAATAATACTACCAGTACAATAATAGTAGCAATACCTTACATTTAGAGCTTAATATATGGTGTGCATATATTGTTTAATTTAATTCCCATAACAAACCTATAAGGTATTTTTATTATCCCCAGTATATAGTTGAGAAATTCAGGACAAAGATGTCAAGTGGCTTTACCAAGGTCACATGGATAGTAAAAATCAGAGCCAGAACTGGCATCTAAATTAGGTATTTATTATTATTCAATTTGACATCTCTAATTATATAACTCTTTGCCAAAACTACTGTTATCCTGAATAATTTTTTATAATAAAGCACTGTTTTCTAGTAATACTATCAGAAATATGTGCATTTCACTATAATAACACTGTTGATCATTATTTAATTAATCTTGGGACATTGAGCTCCCATGGAGTCCCCAGCAAGTAGTCATACGGAGAGGCGGTAGCAGGTGCTCCCTAGTTAGCCACTGCCTTCAGTCTTAACCCGTGAGTGATGCAGTTACTGCTACCAATAGGGAGGAATTAAGAAAGGGAATAGTCATGGAAAATTACTGTCTTTCAGGGACTTTGTTAGGCATTTTTGCAATATGTTGAAATTTGATATTCACTTTTGAAATAAGGGCTTATTAGTTTTTCAACTATAAATACATACTCAAGAGAAAAATAAAATCAAAGGAAAAATTAACTCATTTTCAAATGCCTAAATATAATACACTATTTTTGTGTATTTCTCTGTAGCCTTTTCTTTATAAAGTTAATTTTATCAATTCAGGGTACAGTGGGTTAGGATCCTAGCCCTCGACATCCTGCTCAAATAAAACTGGTAAGGGGTGCCTGGGTGGCTCAGTTGTTAGGCATTTGCCTTCGGCACAGGTCATGATCCCAGGGTCCTGGAATAGAGTCCTGCATCGGGCTCCCTGCTCGGCAGGAGGTCTGCTTCTCCCTCTCCCACTCCCCCTGCTCGTGTTCCCTCTCTTGCTGTCTCTCTCTCTGTCAAATAAATAAATATAATCTTTTAAAAACAAAAACAAAAAAACTGGTAAACATTTATCAACTAAACATACTGGGGCTCCAACTAAACTCTCATTCAAAGAAAAGATATCACTAGTTTTTAAAATTAAACTTCAAAAATTTTATCTAGTAAGGATTTTAGATAAGATCATGGATATTTTTGAGTTGAGTTTCAATTATAAACCACAAATATTTGTAGCTGATGTAGTGACCCCATTGAAGGAATCTCAACTCTGAGGATTTCCAGAACTTCAATATCAACTTGCTATCTACATAAACACCACTAGGTGGTACTAGGTGATTTTCCTTTTTAATTCAAATAGTGTGTGTGTGTGTGTGTGTGTGTGTGTCTGTGTGTGTGTGTGTGTGTGTGTGTGTGTGTGTGTGTGTGTGTTTTCTTACCTCAGGCCTGTTAAAAACAGTGAAAAAAGTGCAAATTGGCTTGAGGAACAGTTTGGGGTAATGGAAAATTCTAAAACTGGATGGTAGTGATGGGTCACAAATTTAAATCTCAAATTTACTAACAAGTTTTGAATTATACCTCAATAAAATGTAAAAGGATAAAAAAAATTTTCCATACATGGTATATCTTGATAGCATTCATATACATTGTCTACATATTCATGAGAAAGCTCTCTGCTTAGTAGCAAGTTAAAATTTTAAATTCATTTATATAATGTGAACATATTCCCACCATGGTACTTTTAACTCCTTTAATCTGCTCCTTTCAAAATTGCCTAACAACATCAGAAAACCATCATAATTCTGCAAATAACTAACCTGTATAATTAAATACATATTTAAAATCTCCATTCCTGTGTTATATTGTACACTAAATAGAGACTATTCAATTTTTGGTTCTGGCCTTTTAACTTCTTTGTTTCTTTTTATTTATTTATTTCTAGATTTTATTTTATTTATTTTAGAGAGAGAGTGTGCATGTGAGCTTTGGGTGGGGAGAAGCAGAGGGAGAGGGAGAGAAAGTCTTAAGCAGACTCCATACTGAGCGCAGAGCTGACATGGGGCTCAATCTCACAACCTGAGCCAAAACCAAGAGTCAATCCCTTAAACAACTGTGCCACTTAGGTGCTCCCCTCTATTTCCTTTTAAGTTGTATTTATTATTATTTTTCTTAGTAATCTCTATACCCAACCTGGGGCTTAAACTCATGACCCTGAGATCAAGAGTCACATGCTCCTCTTACTGAGACAGCCAGTTGCCCCTGGCCTTTTAACATCTTTAACATGCAGAACATCTCCATGAAAAGTAAAGTTCATGAACACACATTTTTAATTTGGGTAATATTTTCAACATTTGATTGCAGGTGTTTTTTTCTACAAGTCAGTACATGGTATAGCATATTCTTACTAACCCAGACATCCCTTATCAGAGAACTTAGAGTTTTGGGAAGTAAGCAAATCTAGTGTGGTAGTTAAGCACCTTGGCCTCCTAGATGTAGGTTGAACTGCTTGTAATAAAATCTGAACATTGACAAGTTGCAAAAATTTGAAATAAATTTTTGGGGGGGAAATGGAAAAGATGGTGGAGGAGTAGGGGACCCTATATCAACTGCTCCCCTGAATTTAGTTGGATATCTACCAAACCATTCTGAACACCCACAAAATCAGCCTAAGACCTAAGAATTTATATCTGGATCTCTACAAGCAGAAAATCTCCGGGGGTCTCAAGGTATGAAGCAAGGAGCCATGATTCTGCATGCAGATATCAGAAGATAAACAGAAAGGGGAGGGAGCTGCCATAAGCTGGTGCCAGGAAGGTGAAATAACACAGGAGCAAAAGAGCGTCCTGCACTGGGGACCAGGCACAGACTCGCAGAACGGTAGGGTCAGGGAAAGGACTTTAGTGAGCCCCCAGACAGGATCCAGGAGCTCTAGGTACACTCATGCATGCGAGCGAACAGGGGGCAGCTTGCAGTTTTAGAAGAACAATGGGCAGAGATGCTGGGCCCTGGGTTCCACCCCTGGGAGTGTTCCTGTGGGGTGCACAACTGGAGAGGCTGTGGTTTTTAGCAGCACAGACAGAAATGGAGACAGTGTGGCCTGGAGAGCTCAGTGAAGAGTAGACTGCAATTTCTCTGTTCTGAGCCAGAGGTTTGGATGAGGTCGCTTCTGCTCTGACTCTCGAAAGAGACACAGAAAGCCACCAGGGAAAGCTGCCAGAGAACGAAAGCCCCCAAAAAACGGTTTTCACTGAGCCCCCTCCCCGACCACAGGGGCAGGGGAACTCTGCCCAAACAGGGTTGCCTGAGTAACAGCATGGCAGGCCCCTCCCCCAGAGGAAAGGCTGGAAGAACAAGAGGAAGACAACCTAAGGTCCCTATAAAACGGGTGCGTCTTGCTTGGGTCATGGTTAATACTTTGGAATTCTGTACATTCCCTCAACACCCTCCCCAACAGAATGACTAAGAGGAGGAACCCCAAACAAGAAAAGAATCAGACACTGTGGCCTCTGCCACAGACCTAATGGATATAGATATAAGCAAGATATCAGAAATAGACTTCAGAGTAACAATTATGAAGACAATATGTAGGCTTGAGAAAAATATTAGAGGCAATGTAGAATTTCTAAGGGCAGAAATGAGATCTAATCAGGCAGAACTTAAAAATGCTATGAATGAAATGCAGTCTAAACTGGATACTCTGACTGCCAGGGTAAACGAGGCAGAAGAATGAATTAGTGAGCTAGAAGATAAGATGATAGAAAAGAAGGAAACCGAGGAGGCCTGGGAAAAACAGATTAAAGCCCAAGGGATCAGACTGAGAGAGATTAATGATGCAATGAAACGTTCCAATATCAGAATTACTGGATCCCTGAGGAGGTGGAGAGAGAGAGAGGTCTAGAAGATATATTTGAGCAAATTGTAGTTGAGAACTTCCCTAATCTGGTGAAGGAAACAAGCATTTGTGTCTAAGAGGCAGAGAGGACCCCTCCCAAGATCAAGGAGAACAGACCGGCGCCCAGACATATAATTGCACAATTCGCAAATCTTAGATCCAAGGAAACAATCTTGAAAGCGGCTAGGGGGAAGAGATTTCTTATGTACAGCGGGAGGAACATCAGAATAACGTCAGACCTGGGACGCCTGGGTGGCTCAGTCAGTTAAGCATCTACCTTCAGCCAGGTCACGATCCCAGGGTCCTGGGATCAAGTGCCATATCAGGCTCCCTGCTCAGTGGTGAGCCTGCTTCTCCCTCTGCCTCTGCCCCTCCCCCTGCTTGTGCTCGCTCACATGCTCTCTCTCTCTCTGACAAATAAATAAATAAATAAAATCTTAAAAAAAAAAAAAAGGATAATGTCAGACTTATCCACAGAGACGTGGCAAGCCAGAAAGGGCTGACAAGACATATTCAGGGTACTAAATGAGAAGAACATGCAGCCAAGGATATCTTATCCATCAAGGCTGTCATTCAGAATGGATGGAGAAACAAGGAGTTTCCAAGACTGGCAGAAACTGAAAGACTATGTGACCAGCAAGCTGTCCCTGCAAGAAATATTAAGGGGGTTTTATAAAAGAAGGAAGACCCCAAGAGTAATATAGACCAGAAATTTACAGAGGACTTCACAGGCAACAGGATGGCAATAAAATTGTATCTTTCAATAATCACACTCAACGTGAATGGCCTAAGTGCTCCCATGAAATGGCACAGGTTTGTAGATTGGGTAAAAAGACAGGACCCACCCATATGCTGTCTACAAGTGACTCATTTTGAACCTAAAGATACATCCAGACTGGAAGTGAGGGGATGGAAAACCATTTTTCATGCCAATGGACCTCAAAAGAAAGCTGGGGTAGCAATCCTCGTATCAGACAAATTAGATTTTAAGCTAAAGACTGTAGTAAGAGATACAGAAGGACACTATATCATTCAAGAAGATCTAACAATGGTAAACATCTATGCCCCCAACATGGACGCAACCAACTATATAAGCCAACTGTTAACCAAAATAAAGAAACATATTGATAATCATACTTTAACAGTAGGATTTCCTCAACACTCCACTCTCAGCAACAGACAGATCATCTAAGCAGAAAATCAACAAAGAAACAAGAGCTTTGAATGACACACTGGAGCAGATGGACTTCATAGATATATACAGAACATTCCACCCTAAAACAATAGAATACTCATTCTTTTCAAATGCACATGGAACTTTCTCCAGAATAGACCACATACTGGGTCACAAATCAGGTCTCAACTGATACCAAAAGATTGAGATTATCGCCTGCATATTCTCAGACCACAATGCTTTGAAACTGGAACTCAGTCACAAGAAAAAAGTTGTAAGGAATTCAAACACTTGGAAGCTAAAGACCATCCTGCTTAAGAATGTTTGGGTCAATCAGGAAATTAAAGAACTTAAACAATTCATGGTAACCAATGAGAATGAAAACACATCAGTCCAAAACTTATGGGATACTGCAAAGGCAGTCCTAGAGGGAAATACATAGCCATCCAAGCCTCACTTAAAAAAATAGAAAAATCCCGAATACATAAGCTAACTTTACACCTTAAAGAACTGGAGAAAGAACAACAAATAAAGCCTAACCCAAGCAGGAGAGGAGAAATAATTAAGATTAGAGCAGAGATCAATGAATTAGAAACCAGAAATACAGTAGAGCAGATCAGCAAAACTAGAAGTTGGTTCTTTGGAAAAGTTAATAAGATTGATAAACCACTGGCCAGACTTATACGAAAGAAAAGAGAAATGACCCAAATTAATAAAATCATGAATGAAAGGGGAGAGATCACGACTAACACCAGGAAATAGAAATAATTATCAGAAATTATTATCAACAACTATATGCCAGTAAATTAAGCAACCTGAAAGAAATGGATGCCTTCTTGGAAACCTATGAACTACCAAGACTGAAACAAGAAATTGACAATCTGAATAGACCAATAACCAGTAATGAGATTGAGGCAGTGATCAAAAACCTCCCAAAAAACAAGAATCCGGGGCCTGATGGATTCCCTGGGGAATTTTTCCAGACATTTAAAGAAGAAATAATACCTATTCTTCTGAAGCTGTTTCAAAAACATAGAAACAGAAGGAAAACTTCCCAACTCGTTCTATGAGGCCAGCATTACCTTGATCCCCAAACCAGGCAAAGACCCCATCCAAAAGGAGACTTACAGACCAATACCCCTGATGAATATGGATGCCAAAATTCTCAACAAGATCCTAGCCAATAGGATCCAAGAGTACATTAAAAGGATTATCCATCATGACCAGGTGGGGTTTATTCCTGGGATGCAAGGGTGGTTCAACATTCGCAAATCAATCAGTGTGATAGAACACATTAATAATAAGAGAAGAGACAAGAACCATATCATCCTCTCAATTGATGCAGAAAAAGCATTTGACAAAATACAGCGTCCTTTCCTGATTAAAACTCTTCAGAGTATAGGGATAGAGGGAACATTATTCAGTTGAATAAAAACCATCTATGAATGAAAGAATGAAAGCCCAGAGTGAACATCATTTTCAACTGGGAAAAGCTGAGAGACTTTCCCTCAAGATCAGACACACGACAAGGATGCCCACTCTAGCCACTATTGTTAACATAGTACTAGAAGTCCTAGCATCAGCAATCAGACAACAAAAAGTAATAAAAGGTATTCAAATTGGCAAAGAAGTCAAACTCTCTTCGCAAAAGACATGATGCTTTATGTGGAAAACCCAAAAGACTCCACCCCTAAATTACTAGAATTCATACAGCAATTCAGTAATGTGGCAGGATACAAAATCAATGCACAGAAATCAGTTGCTTTTCTATACAGTAACAATGTAACTGTAGAAGGAGAAATTAGGGAATCAATTCCATTTACAATAGCACCAAAAACCATAAGATAGCTAGGAATAAACCTAACCAAAGAGATAAAGGATCTATACTCTGGAAACTACAGAACACTTATGAAAGAAATTGAAGAAGACACAAAAAGATGGAAAAATATTCCATGCTCATGGATTGGAAGAATAAACATTGCTAAAATGTCTATGCTGCCCAGAGCAATCTGTACTTTCATGCCATCCCAATCAAAATACCAATGGCATTTTTCAAAGAGCTGGAACAAACAATCCTAAAATTTGTATGGAACCAGAAAACACCCCAAATCACCAAGGAAATGTTGAAAAAGAAAAACAAAGCTGGGGGCATCACGTTGCCTGATTTTAACTATATCAAAAGCTGTGATCACCAAGACAGCGTGGTACTGGCGCAAAAACACATAGATCAAGAGCCCAGATGTGGACCCTCAACTGTATGGTCGACTAATCTTTGGTAAAGCAGGAAAAAATATCCAGTGAAAAAAAGACAGTCTCTTCAATAAATGGTGCTGGAAAAATTGTACAGCTATATACAGAAGAATGAAACTCCACCATTCTCTTGTACCATACACAAAGATAAACTCAAAATGGATGAAAGATCTCAATGTGAGACAGGATTTCATTAAAATCCTAGAGAAGAACATAGGCAGTAACCGCTTTGACGTCGGCCACAGCAACTTCTTTCAAGACACATCTCCAAAGGCAAGGGAAACAGAAGCAAAAATGAACTTTGGGGACTTCATCAAGATAAAAAGGTTCTGCACAGCAAAGGAAACAGTCAACAAAACTAAGAGGCAACCCACGAATGGGAGAAAATATTTGCAAATGACACTACAAAGGGCTGATATCCAAGATGTATAAAGAACTCAAACTCAACACCCAAAACACAAATAATCAAGTCAAAAAATGGTCAGAAGACATGAACTGACACTTCTCCAAGGAAGACATACAAATGGCTAACAGACACATGAAAAAATGTTCAACATCACTAGCCATCAGGAAAATTCAAATCAAAACTACATTGAGATACCACCTTATACCAGTTAGAATGGCAAAAATTAACAAGGCAGGAAACAACAAATGTTGGCAAGGAAGTGGAGAAAGGGGAACCCTCTTATACTATTGGTGGGAATGCAAGTTTGTACAGCCACTTTGGAAAACAGTGTGGAGGTTCCTCAAAAAGTTAAAAATAGAGCTACTCTATGACCCAGCAATTGCACTACTAGTATTTACACCAAAGATACAGATGTAGTGAAAAGAAGGGGCACATGCACCCAATGTCCATAGCAGCAATGTCCACATAGCTGAACTGTGGAAGGAGCTGAGATGTCCTTCAATAGATAAATGGATAACCCTATATACAATGGAATATTACTCAGCCGTCAGAAAGGATGAATACCCACCATTTGCAGCAACATGGATGGAACTGGAGGGGATTATGCTAAGCGAAGTAAGTCAAGCAGAGAAAGACAATTATCATATGGTTTCACTCATATGTGGAACTTAAGGAATAGCATGGAGGACAATAGAGGAAGGAAGGGAAAACTAAAGGGGGTTAACCAGAGAGGGAGACAAGCCGTGAGAGACTATGAACTCTGGGAAACAGACTGAGGGCTTCAGAGGGGAGCGGGGTCGGGGGATGGGTTGGCCTGGTGATGGGTATTGAGGGCATGTATTGCAATGAGCACTTGGGTGTTATATGCAAACAATGAATCATGGAATACTACATCAAAAACTAATGAAGTACTGTATGGTGACTAATGTAACATAATAAAAAATTAAGACAGAAAAATTTTTCTTATAAAGATTTTGTGAGGTTTAAATGAGTTTGTCATTGCAACATAAAAGAGGAAAGGTGTATATCTACAATGGAATCATTTGACTTAAACTAAATCTATGTTCTTCTATTTACAGATAGTGCTAGGAAAGAGGGAAAAAACAAAGACTGGTGACTATACTAACTATTTATTTTTAATAAATTCCAGGAAATGGTGTGGAGTAAATAAAGGGCAATTTAAGGCAAGGATATTTAACATTCTATTCTGTTTGCGTTACTGCAACATAACCAAGTTTTCAATTCCCCAGCCTTCCCTAGCCTGCTATACAAATGCCTTGTGTGAGTAGTTTGAGAGTAGTAAATCAAGAAAAAAGAGCTGGGTCCCACTCCTGGCTTTGTATGGAGCAGAAAGAGCACTTGTGGAGAAAAGATGAAATGCTTGGAGAAATACACACTTGGGGCTAGTTCCTATTAAGCACAAGCCCTGGAGAAGTATATTGAACTTCCTATAGGATGTGGGATAGATGGTTCTAAACCAATCATGCTTAGACCCCAAACTAAAAGAATTGAGTTATAAATGGTTATAATATGTAAATTACTTAGTGTAGTGGCTGATATAAACACTCTCATTCTGGGTGTGTGTGTGTATATATATATATATATATATATATATACACACACACACAGTTGAGCGTACCTATTCATGGATTCCATATTTGCAAATTCACCTACTCAGTAAAATTTACTGTAGCCTTAAATCAATATTCATGTCATTTTTGCAATCATTTGTGGACATGCAGAGTAGCAAAAAATTTGAGTTGCCTGATGCACACATTCCCAGCTGAAGTTGAACAAGGCAGTGCTTTGCCTTCATTTCAGTTCTCATATTATAAATGTCCTTTTTGTATTTTATTTTGTGCTATGTTTTTGTATTTTTGTGCCTTTATCTGGTGATATCATTGTTTAAATGGCCCTTGAGCAGGGCTGAACTGCTATCTAGTGTACCTGAGAAGAAGGCTGTGATGTGTCTGACAAAGAAAATACATGTATTAGATAAGCTTTGTTCAGGGATGAGTTATAGTGCTATTGGCCATGATTTTGATGTTAATGAATCAAATATATATATATGTAATATATACATATATATTATATATGTTTTTAAATATATATTAAGTTGTCTTTAAACAGAAACGCACATTAAGATACTCCCGTACAGTGCTGACACTAACCACCCGGAGTTTAGCATCACACTCCACAGGTTAAAGGACAGTCTCCAATAAGACCATTCTTACTTCAGACTTCAGCCACAAGTTTGAGTGCGTATTCATGGATATCACATTTCAAAAACTCTACGGAGAGAGTATGACTATAAGCCAGGTTACAGTGATGCATTTGACATCACTGGAGGGCTGTGAGTAGAAAGCACAGTAAGGAGAGAGGGGGTACTAAACTGACAATAAAACAGCACATTCAAGTTCAAATAGTATTTTAGAATTAAGTAGCTCTTGCACCTAAAAAGTGAACCAAAAGTACTAGTTCAATTAAAAAAAATAGTTTCATCAACTGGAGAACAGTATCTACAATATGTAATAGAAAGTACATGTCTTTTGCATAATTTTTGTCATAGAAACATAAGTTTATATACACTTGAAAGAAAATCAACTGACATTCAAGTCATCGCCAAGGAAGCCCATTAAGACAAGATTGCTTAGGATACCATGTGGTGTATATCTACAATGGAATATTACTCAGCCATCAAAAAGAAGGAAATCTTGCCATCTGCAATGACATGGACAGAGCTAGAGAGTATTATGCTAAGTGAAATAAGTCAGTCAGAGAAAACAAATACCATATCATATGATTTCACTCATAAGTGGAATTTATTTTTTTTAAGATTTTATTTATTTGAGAGCAGAAAGAGAGCATGAGTGGGGGGAGGGGTAGAGGGAAAGGGAGAAGCAGATGCCCTGCTCCAGGATCATGACCTGAGCCAAGGGCAGATACTTAACTAATTGAGCCACCCAGGCAGCTCCACAGGTGGAATTTAAGAAACAAATGAACATAGGAGGAAAAAGGAGGCAAACCAAGGAACACTTTCCTAACTATAGAGAACAAGCCAATAATTACTGGAGGTGAGATGGTTGGGAGAATGGGTTAAACAGGCGATGGGGATTAAGGAGAGCACTTGTGATGAGCACTGGGTATTGTATATAAGTGATGAATCACTAAATTCTCCACCTGAAACTAATATTACACTGTATGTTAATTAACTGGAATTTAAGTAAAAACTTGGAAAAAAAATAAAAGATCGCTTAAAATACCAAACCATTCCCCAGATAACATATTACTACAAATTGAGGATGGCAACACTGTGAGACTACCTAGAGGGTTCTACCTAGGGGAGGTATGGGTGGAAACCTGGGTGAAATTTTTAAAAATGGGAAAACAAATGAGATTTTAAAATTTGCACATGCTGCTTATCCTGCTGCCTCTGTTCTGATCAGCAGAACTAATGCCCACATTGTACACTTGATCTGACATTGTTGCCTGGTGAAAATGTAGACCATGACAAGCCAAGACTCAATATTTTGGTGCCCTATATGAGTTGGTCTGAGATTGGAGCATGTGGTTGATTACATCGTGCCCTTCTTCCGTAGCTGACCACACTAACTGCATTTGGCAATAATAGCAAACTTTATCAGCTTGAAACCTGTTTGCATGTTTCATCATCTTCTCTTGGACCCCCCCCCACCACCACCACCACAAGAAAACGCTGGGGCTAGCCTGCTGAAAGGATGTAAGACATGTCATCCCAGCCATCCTAGACTAGCTCCCAGCCCCCAACTCAGCTGACAGGCCAGCTGACTGTAGAAACTTGAGTAAATCTAGCCAAGATCAGCAGAATCACCCAACTGACTTGCAAATCCATACAAATAATAAAGGGTAGTTGTTAAGCCACTTACATTTTAGGATGTAATGCAGCAATAATTGCTGACAGAGTGGTCAGCCTAGCCCATTACTGAGATTGGTCTCTCTGTCTCTGGCATAACCTGGATGGGTTAGAGTCGACCATAATAGGGAGTGGCAAATGGAAGTTAAGACTGTTGAGAACTAAAAGTTATGGTTTCTTTACAAATCCACAAAAACAAAGATATACTTTTAACTGGATCAAAGCCCTATAAGCTATAAATTAAGGCTATTTACCACAATCTTTAAAATGTTTGAGGTGATAGTTTATTCTTCCATAGATAACGTGTCCACATGATGCTTCCACATTCACCATCTTTTTTGTGCCCATCCCAAAGCACTTTGTCAAATTACATTAGTTTAACAAATAACAATTTTAAAGATCTTCCTGGACACCTGGGTGGCGCAGTCGGTTGAGCGTCCGACTTGTTATCTGTTATCCGCTCAGGTCATGATCTCAGGATTTTGAGACGGGCCCCACGTTGGGCTCCACCAGAGTCTGTTTAAGATTCTCTCTCCCTGGGGCGCCTGGGTGGCTCAGTAGTTAAGTGTCTGCCTTCGGCTCAGGTCATGATCCCAGGGTCCTGGGATCAAGCCCCGCATCGGGCTCCCCCCGCCCCCGCGCCCCCGCTCAGCGGGAAGCCTGCTTCTCCCTCTCCCATTCCCCTTGCTTGTGTTTCCTCTCTCTGTCTCTCTGTCAAATAAAATCTTAAAAAAAAAAAAATCTCTCTCCCTTTCCCTCTGCCCCTGCACCCCATGCTCTCTCTCTAAAAATAAATAAATCTAAAAAAAAAAAAAAGACTTTCTAACTTCTCTTAGAAACACATAGACTTGGGGCACCTGGGTGTCTCAGTCGTTAAGCGTCTGCCTTCGGCTCAGGTCATGATCCCAGGGTCCTGGGATTGAGTCCAGCATCAGGCTCTCTGCTCAGCAGGAAGCCTGCTTCTCCCTCTCCCACTCCCCCTGCCTGTGTTCCCTCTCTCGCTGTCTCTGTCAAATAAATAAATACAATCTTTAAAAAAAAGAAAAAGAAAAAAGGAACACATAGACTCAAAACATTTCAGAGTGTCCAAACCAATTGTACCACATCATTTCTGCCTAAGCAAGTACAATGTAATTAACAAGCATATGCAGACTGTTTTCTTCAGTTGGCAAAGTAGACATCATTTACACACACGAAAAGCTAACAGCACAAGTAGAAAAAGATTAGTCTATTATTATAGGACCCTTAAGACCTGTAAGAGGAAAGTTTAATGGCCTGACATAGCTGATGAACTTTCCTTCCATTCAAGAATGGGCAGTATTAACTTGAGCCATTGCTGGCTGTATTTTCTTACATTCTTTCTCAGCACTCTCCCCGGCTTTCAAATAGCTCTGGTTGCTTGGATCAAAGTGATCCGAGTTCTACTGCACACTCTATACCCAAAGAACTTTTTTAAAATCTTGCCTTAAAAAGTGGTCCATGGGCCAGGAGCATCACAGACCCCATCCAGGCCTGCTGAATCAGAATCTGCATTTTTAATGAAATCCTCAAGTGATTATTTTCACTTACTTCATTTCAGCTTTTATTTAGTTCTTACAGTTAGCTATAGCTAACTAGGGGACTATGGCAATGGGATTCCGTTATTCTCAGCAGTTAGGCAGCCAATCTCAAAAAACTACTTCATATAGTATTGCTCCTTCCCACAGTTCACAATAGCAGGCATAAAAGAGGAATGCCGTATAGCTTTCTGGAGCCTTGACTCACAATTGCAATGAGGCTTTCTCTTGCATTTATCCTCTTCTCTTTCACAGCCCTGCTGGATATGGGTTAAGTATCAGTCATAGCCCCAATAATATTTTATCCCATATTTACACAGTTTTTTTTTTCTTTCTACCAGAGAGTACGTATCTTGAGAACATGTACTGAGTCTCTTATGTGGCTTTTCAAAATCTCCAAAGCCAAATATGGTGCCTAATGTACGGTATGTGTTTGATAGTACCCTCTCTTTTTAATTAATGAATGAAAATAATCAGGTCACTGATTAAGTAGCTGATTCATGAAACTTCAAATACAGGCAAAACTATCTTACCCACTTCTGAAGTTTTACAATTATAGTATATATTTTCACAGCCAAGTCAATTTGTTTCTCCTATAGGTTGATTCCAAAGATTTTAGTATATCTCATAGAAAATGATTCAGGCAAAAAGTTTATATACTTTTTCATTTGCAATGCATGTTTTTGTTTTTTTCTGTTAACAGCTTGTCTTAATCATCCTTGAATCCCTATGATTCCTGTAGTTTCTGGTACATAACATGCACTCAAATATTTGTTGAGTGAGTAAATTATTTTTAAATTACCATGAGTTTGTTAGCATATTACAATTAATGAAGAAAAGCTCCAATGCAAAACATTTTAATAGGTTGTCAAATATACAGTTATTAGAATTATCTAAATATCACTTATAAAAATCAGTATATCACATTAGATGATTCTATAAAATAAAAACACAAATCGCACATTGACAATAACCCCTGCAGTCCAAGAATACCCCCCATCAATACTACAAATTACAAACACATTAAAAAAAAGAAAGACATTGTATAGACATTTCAAACCAAAGTAACTTTGACTACACTAAATACATTCATTCATCAAGTACAATAAATTTAGCATAGTCACTAATACAATTTTAGGTGCAATTTCACATGCTTTCATAAATCTTCCAGTACAACTCCCTATAGTAAAGTGTCTTTGTGCACGCCAATTTCATTTATATGCAGGTGCATTACACATCATACTTGAAACTATTTAACTTCATAATTAAACTTAACATATATTGTAAGTGAACACCAGGCCAAAATTTAATCCCATGATGACAAAGTTTAACAATTAAAATATAAAATTTTTCAAAGTATACTCTAATTTATTTACTCACATGAATGCTATTTCCTCTTATTAGACACTATCAACATAAGTAACAAGAATTAAAACATCAAAAAAATGGAGACTCCAACTGTCCCAAAATATTAGCAAGCATTTTAAGTAACAATATAGTCACTCTGTAAGTCAAAAATTTCATATTCATTGCCAAACTTAAAATACCAGTGGTTTGAAGATGAGACTGAGGACTAAAGTATTTGTACTAAATTGTAAAACCCAATTTAAAAATGTGCAGTAATTTGCTTGTGAATATGTAATGGAATGTTTTTCACAGTAATGTTCTGTTAAAACACTACTCTAAATGGACAGCCTAAAAATAAACGTACCTTTACCGGCAAGAAAAGTGAAAAATTAAGGCCTTTTTATCCCATCTATAATTACTACCTGAACTCAAGAGTCAAATAGAGGTTATAATGCTGCAAAGTATTATTTTTAACCTAACATATTGTCAGTTGCTTCATCTCAGCTCAATAATCATTTCCTTATCTTTACACAAACTCAAATGCTAGTTAACTTTATTATTGTTAAATGCATATTCTTCTGTATGTCTCCTTTAATTAGGTCCCCAAACCCACCCCATCTAGATAGAATGAGAAAATGGTTAGGGCTTTGTCTGAACTGTATATTCAGGGGCCAAAAATGCTGGGCACATGGTAGACATCCACTAAATATTTTTGAATGAAGTAAGAAGCCTGGTCTATAGGCAACTCTATTTGTCTTCCCAAGGACAATTGCTATCTCTTTACATGATCAAATTGACATGTCTTTTTAAAAGAAACTGCTGTCTAGGCTATAAAAATATTATAGGATGTAGTGGAATGATAACTGAGGCTACAAACATATCAAATCAAGGTTAAAGGCACTGGATAAGGAAGATTATTACAAAGCATTGTAAACAATTTTAAAAGCAAATCAAGTTTTAAAGTATCAAATGTCTAACAGCTAAGAGTATTAAAATGAATGACAATGTTTTAAAAACTGGACAAAATTTCTGTAATTTCAGAAATAAAATTGTTTCATACCATTTTCTTTCAACCTGTATTTTCTACAATATTCCAAATCCTAGAAACAAATGTTTTCAGTTGCATGAAATATGAAAATTACAACTGAAATATCTCTGAAAATTAATCCTTTTAAGTTATATTATCAATTTAATATATAGACATTATAGAGATAATATGAACATCATCTTAGAAATCATAAAATAATAAATTACTCAAAATCAGAAAAAAAGTTCTTATTCAGTTGAACCCAATCTAAAGCCCCACAATAGCAAATTGTAGTGTAAAGAGGCATACTAAGTACGATCTTTCTAGACACATAAAATAAAGAATGAATACTGAGTTGAAAATACCACAAGCTCCATGTTAGAGCCACTTAATATACACATTTTCACAACTGTTTCTTGAAAAACTAGATAAAATATTTAGCATTTATCAATTTTTAATTTATTTGAATCTACGCAACTTCCATCCATATTAAAATATCAATTAGTGTACTTTATTATAAAACTATTATACAATTTAAATTTTTATTAGAGAAATGTATTATTCACTATCCACAATTTCTTAAAGTCCTTTTCATGAATGCATTCCATAAGAAATACACTAAAATCATTATTTATGTTTCCTAGGGGAGAAAAACCTATGATAATCCTATTAATCCAAACTATTATCCTTATTATGCTTATTTCTTAAACATATACATGTTTAAATATGCTTGGTGAATAGTGATCATTCTTCCCCACAGCGGTAAATATCAGCATAATGTTAAATGACCGGGCTAGACAGTAAAATATTCACATGTAGATTACATAAACAGATACTTATTCTGTGACATGTAAGCTTACTTATAAAGTAACATAAAATGGGCATTGGATAACAGTGATAAAAATGTAAACCAACAATTAAATGTTAATCCTTTCCCTGAAAAACAAAAGATAAAAGCGCTTGTTTTATTAAAACAAAACGAAAGATGATCTACTGTATCAAAAAGGTAAGACACTGATTTTTACAAAACTGTATTTCCAAATATGGATAAAGAAAATCTAGAAAGCTGATTCACACTTTATTGAGCTAAAATGTGCAAAAAGTCTGGTAATACTTAAATTTATTAGATTCATTGTGCATAGGCTGATACCATCCCATACAAAAAAGCCTCTTGTTAAAAGACTCAAAATTGTTAATTATCTGAGCTTAAAGACTTATTGAACTACTGTCCAAATAACAACAACAACAACAAAAGTCTATATTGTAGGAGAAAAAAAGTAAAATTAAAAAATGACTATTATATTAGGACTTGAAATCCATCCCCACAAAAAAAGCTACAGCCAATACCCATTTAGGCAGTAAAGAAAAATATGAAGTCTCTATGAAAAATACTTATACTGACTCTAAGTAAAATTAAAAACAAATTTTGCTATAACAAAATGTATGTTAATTTTTTTTA
This sequence comes from Eumetopias jubatus, assembly GCF_037043125.1. Taxonomy (NCBI): domain Eukaryota; kingdom Metazoa; phylum Chordata; class Mammalia; order Carnivora; family Otariidae; genus Eumetopias; species Eumetopias jubatus. Next base: position 69,379,802 of record NW_028274823.1, on the reverse strand, counting down.
AAAGATTTTATTTATTTATTTGACACAGAGAGTTATAGCAAGAGCAGGAACACAAGCAGGGGGAGGACGAGAGGAAGAAGCAGACTCCCCACTGAGCAGGGAGCCCAATGTGGGGCTCAATCCCAGGACCCTGGGATTGTGACCTGAGCTGAAGGCAGACGCATAACGACTGAGCCACCCAGGAGCCCCAAAATGTATATGAATTTTAAAGTAATTCAGGTTTAATAATTTACTAAGCATAGAATCCAGAGCACTGGTACTTCTGTCTGTGCTCAGATATTTGCAAAGTACACTTAGAGATGTTGGGAAGGTGAATAAACATAAAATTGTGATACTTTCTTCCTCACCAAAAAAAACTGCTTAGATTTAAAACTTTAATTTGTAATTCCAGGGGGAAAAGAGGGGAGAAAAGTCCAAGAGCCCACAAATCTAAAACATTTTCCAGGAATATGGCAAAACTGTTAACTACTTAGATGTGTTATTAGTAAATCAAAGTGCAAGTAATGCTTTCATAAAGATCTAACATATTTGTAAATTTAATTTCAAAGTTTTAAACGTTTTCAATAACTAGTTATTTTTTTTAAAAGGTGGTCAATGTGAAACACATAATACTTAAAAATCTAATTTTTCCAGGAAAAATAGCATCCCCCAGCTATCACAAAATTAAATCAGAATTTCTCTCTGGAATAGGATATAAAACTGTTTTGAGTAAGAGTGAAATAGAAGCATGGATTTAGATATGCACCAAACTCATAGAGATGCACTAATTTACATGTAGTACTTTTGATAACATAACACTGGATGGTGTTCTTCACTACTTATTAGAATTCTGAGAAACACTTTTTAGCAACATATATTTATACTACTGCTGAACTAAATGGGGACATATAAATACATGATTTTTAAACGAGAAAATTCTCAAAAGCTATTTAAAAGAGAAATAAGACAAAGCTTCAATCATCTACCTTTTGAAGTTGCAGTTAAGAGGAAAAGGTATTATATGGTTTATAGCACTTTTCACAATGTAGTAATTCCAATTTCACATCAATGAAAGATTTTAAAAGAAAACCATTTTGTTCCTTGCAAATAACTTCTCTCTTCTAACCCTGGCAAGAATAATTAGTGACCTTAATTTCAAGATTTTTGTTGTTGTTGTTGTTCAATTATCTTTCTCATGAAGTATAATATATTGAAATATGCATATTAATGGAAATTAAAGAGAAAATCTGCTTTTGGAATGCAATAATTCTAAATTGCTTTACTAAGAAGCACCTTTTGATATGCTGGTCTGAACTTTTAATATAAAACCTGAACAGTACTTAACTGTTCTGAAGTAGAATTTTCTCCAGTTTTAGTAACTTCATACACATATAGTAATACTAAGGACATCCACCTGTGCTTTCTAGATTTTTAAAAGTGTTCTAATAATGTAATGAGTTTAGATATGGCTCATTGTCAAGGTTGGGTGGACAGAGATTTCATGACAAATTGGCTACAGAAAGCTAAATTAACTCTTAATGGCTGAATAATGGTTTGCATTTTGCTTCAGCCAAACAGATGTTTAAGCCATGACCACCACATTCCCTGCTTAAGATTCCTCTTTCTTTATTCTTCATAGTTTTCTAATGAACAAATAATTAGTTTTCCTGAGTAAGATTATAAAAAGATAACCCTTCTACCAAAAGTATAAAGACAAAATGTAGACTCACAATATAAATTTTTTTACATAGCTTTACAAGTACAGAGATATTGACTGCTGTTCTTGATTGCTCCTTCCCTTAAAAAGACTGCAGCAAAGGATTCAATTGTCTAAAATACTTTGCAGTACGGTAATTAAATGCCTCAGCCCATAAACATATCCCTCATCTATTGTGTTGCTAGGGAACACATGAGCAAAATCTATCATTCGCACTTCTGCTTCTGAAATCTCTTGGCAACCAGTGGGAAGATGATAAAAAACTTTTTCCAGTTGGGAAAGTACATTTCCATTTAAATGTTCCTGTGACATGCTTTTCCACCCATTGTCTTGCTCTATATTTTCAACTTTCAATGAAGTCTGACTGTGATGCTTTTTTGAACACATTTTTCTGTGACGAGCATACATCTTGGACAAGCTTTTGCCTACTGAAGCATCTATTTTTCCATTCTCTGTGGAATTTAACACATGAAAGTTATTATTGTACTCCAGTACATCTGTGTCTGACAGCTGCCCTTTGGACAAAAACTTTTCTACCAAAGTTCTGTCATTCGATTTTGTAGGAGTGGGCCGAGATGAACCTTCATAAACAAACAGTAATGAACTTGCATAAAAGTTAAGTTGCTTCTGATTTTCGAACCACTGCAGAATATTCTCAATCTTCTGAATACTGGCAGCAACAGCATCTTTTCTTAAGCAGAATCCATTATGGAAAAACCTGGAGACTCCTATAAACAAGAAAATATTAGGATTATAATGAAATTACGAACTAGCTATCATGTGGGAAATAAACTCATCTTAGATACAATTCGTCAATTTCTTCCCTTTACCCCTTGCAATTAGCCGAATAGGCAAAATTCTAGTCAGACATAGAAACCTGGACCACAACTTAATTTCTAGTGAAGATTCTTTTACTAGAAAATGACACTTATGTAAAGTGAAATATACTATTTAGATTAAAAAAATTATTACACAAAGACTGGTAGTTTAGTTCTCTCTCTATATATTCTCTTTAGGAATGTGATTCCAAGATTTGCTTCATTTGCTGGTGTGAGGGATTTATTTTTTACTAAGATTACTTGTTAGAATCACATTCAAGACCTAATCTAAAACCTAGAGTCAAATTACAACTACTTGTAATGGCATCAATAGCCCATTACCAAAATACCAAGTCATAACTATAATAAATCCTTTCTGTTCTTAATAATATTGATTAAATCAGTCTTCACAAAAGTTAAGCTCACTTTGGGGATCAATACTACCCCAGGTTGAATATGTTATTCAAAATTGAGACTTTTACATGTTTTAACCTATCAGATTATTAAGCCTCTTTTAAAGTTATTTATGCCTATTTTATCCTATTTGAGAATTTATGGGCATATATAATTTCATTTCTGCTCTTAAATAGTTTGTTCCCCCACTCTGGGACAGAAATTGCTAAAGACGTATATTCACATTAGCCTGCAAAATATTTTAATAAAGAGTCAATCTGAGTATTACCTGCTATTGGTTAAGTAAACCAAGGCAAATACTGTTAAGATCACACTGTGTATATTTGTTTTCTATATATAAAATTAAAATTTTTCGGGGCGCCTAGGTGGCTCAATTGTTAAGCATCTGCCTTTGGCTCAGGTCATGATCTCAGGGTCCTGGGATCAAGCCCTGCATCGGGCTCCCTGCTCGCTGGGAAGTCTGCTTCTCCCTCTCCCATTCCCCCCTGCTTGTGTTCTGTCTCTCACTGTGTCTCTCTCTGTCAAATAAATAAATAAAACCTTTAAAAAAAAAATTAAAATTTTTCTTCAAACTATTACACTACACATAAGCTCTTTCCCATCTTAGGCAAAGCTAAGAATAAACTTCTTAATAGAATATTATTTCCAGAAATCTATTAAGGTCTTATTGCTTTTGTAATAGCTTGGCTATAACTATTTTAGAGGCATGTATGTTAATTGACTTTAAACTACTTCTAATGCCATTTATTTATTATGTAGTTCTAGAAGCTTATAATATACAGCGAAACTAGACATGGGAGATTTCAATAAAAATACATTACATACAACAATACACACTTTAAAGTTTTTTATGTAAAAAGCAGTTTTAATACACTGATTTACATACTAAGATTTGAAAGACAACCTCTAGTTTCAGGACTCAAACTATATGGCTGGTTCACAGATGTTCATTATTTTTTTATGTATAATAATAAATAAGAAATGTGCTAAAATGTATAAGAAGGCATTCATGGATCCCTGGTTTTGGTGTATTATAAACCAGGGATTATGAATAATTCAATTGTGTAAATTTAAGGATTTATGTTTATTTATTATGGATTGAGTCATTATACCATCAGTATACCAAAGAATTAAGATTGAAATTACTTTAGAATTATTTTGATAACTGTGCAGCAATAAAAGTATTGAAATAGGTTTTTCAATCCTTACCATCCTTTAGAGTTTCTTTTGTTAAGCTTCTTCCATAGTGCTGGTTTTGTGTCTCATAGCTGTCAGAATGAACATGGTAAACCTGTGAGAAAAAGCACTGAATATTAAAAACTAATCGTCCTTGACCATGTGGGGTTTACCCAGCAATGCAAGGATAGTTAAAGATGGGAAGATCTACTCATATTTCATTCTAATAGATTTAAGAAGAAAAAAATCGTATCATATCAATGGATGCTGAAAAGGCAATTAAAAAATTTACATCCTCTATTGATGAAAACTCTTTAAAAAGACTGATGAATATTTCCAATATGAAAGAATTAGCGACATCAATCCACCAGAAGTTATCCTCAAGTTTGAAAAGGAAATAAGGAAACATCCTGTCCTAAAATACATGAAGCTTTCAGAAAAAGTATTCTACCACAATGTTTTTTTTATCATCTATCTAATATTGTTCTGGAATTTCTAGCAAATATAAATAGACAAGAGAAAGGGTGTAATAACTTAGAATGAAGGAGATAAAAATATGACTTTTTCTAGATAATGGCTGTGTGTTGGAAAATCAACTGAAAAACTAATACAAACAATAAGAACTTGAAATGGTGACCGAGTACAAATTGGTACACAGAAATAAGCTTTCATATTTACAAATAATCAGAATATGTAATGCAAGACCCCATTTACAAGTGCAACAACAAAAAAATAAAACATAGAAATTAAGTAAGTGTAAGTCTATATAAAGATATCGTTTAAACATTCCTAAGAACATCCATTGTTCTCAAAGCTCAACATCATAAAAGATATCAATTCTACTTAAATTAATCAACAACTAAAATGAGATTATAATAAAACAACTTTTTTTAATCATACAAGCTAATTCTGAAGTTCATGTTAAGAAAAACAAGAACAGGCAGGAAATCCAAGTAAGAACAATGAGGGAATAGCTTTGCCATGCTACTAGATATTAAAACATATTTTATTTATATTTTCCAACTTTATTGAGGCATGTATGAGAAATACAATTATATATAGTGTACATGATTATTTGCTATACATACTGTATAATGATTCCTAAGATCAAGATAATTAACACATGCATTACCTCACAGTTAACTCACTTTGTGTGCATGTGTGGTGAAAAGGCTTAAGAGCTACTCTCAGCCAATTTCAAGTATACAGTACTGTATTATTAACTATAGTCACCATGTATACATCAGGTCCTCAGAACTTATTCGTCCTGTAACTGAAAGTTTGTACCCTTTGACCTACATCTCCCCATTTCCCCCTCCCCCAAACTCCTAGGAGCCACCATTCTGTTTCCATGAAATTGGTTTCTTTTTTTTTTTTTTTGGTTCACATATAAGTGGTATCACACATCATTTGTCTTTCTTTGGTTAATTGCACTTAGCGAAATACCCTCCAGGTTCATCCATACTGTTGCACAGCAGAATTTCCTTCTTTCTTGTGGCTGAATGATATTCCATTGTGTGTGTGTGTATAGACACAAACCACATCTTTATCTATTCATCTGTAGGTGATACTTAGATTGTTTCCATATCTTGGCTATAATTGATAATGCGGCAATAAACATGGGAGTGCAGATATCTCCAAGACATTGATTTCATTAAAGCGTATCTTTAGAATCAAATATATGAGAAGTTTGTATGTGATAACAGTATTTTAAATCAGCAGAAAAAGATAATTTATTAAATAGTGATAGTGTCTTTAGGTAGTGATCTGGAAAAAAGTAAGTTGTATTTATACCTTATACCAGGATAAATTCCAAAAACATCAAGCACAAAGTGAAATGATAAAAGTGTTCCCACAAAGATGGAAGAATCCTTGAATAACTGATACTAAGGAAGGCATTTCCAACCAAAACTCAGAAATTTCCTTCATATACAATATGTTTTTAAAAATGGTCATAGTGGGCGCCTGGGTGGCTCAGTCATTAGGCGTCTGCCTTCGGCTCAGGTCATGATCCCAGGGTCCTGGGATCGAGCCCAGCATCAGGCTCTCTGCTCGGCGGGAAGCCTGCTTCTCCCTCCCCCATTCCCCCTGCTTGTGTTTCCTCTCTCGCTGTGTCTCTGTCAGATAAATAAAATCTTTAAAAAAAAAATGTTCATAGTGTTTTTGCCAAGCAGAAATCAAAAGACAAATAGACACAGAGAAAAGGTATTCAAAATTTATATAATGAACAAAGGGCATGATTACTCTTACTGGAAAATGAATAAAGGATCTAACAGTTCACATAAATCAAACAGCTCTCAAACATACCAGGAGTATGGCCCTCCCCCAAATCGTGAAAAATCAAGTGTCCCGGACTTTGCCAAATGTCACCCTGGAACATAACTGCCCCTGGTTCAAAACCACTGCTCTGTATCAGGCAGACTGCCAATATCTACCAAAATTATAAATGCATATAAGCCCAGCAATTCCCCTCTAGGAACTTGTCCCATAAATACGCTTGCATACTGGTGAAATGAGGTAGGTCTCGTTTACTCATTTTTAACATTATTTGTAATAGCAAAAGACTGGAAACAATCAAAGGGAGCTGGTGAAATCGTGGTATAATAACAGTGTGCCACTGTGGAGAGATCTTTATGATACATTAAATGGGAAAAAAAAAGCAAGATACAAAACCGTGTTCAAAGGAGGTTTTATGATAAAATAACACATATATGCAGTATTTGTATATGTTAAAAAATATCTCTGGAAGGATACACTGAGGAAAAAATATAACATCCTATGTGGAAGGTGAATTCTCACTGTGTATGTTTCTATACTTTCTGGAGTTTGAAGCATACAACAATGTACCTTCTCAAATTTTAATAAATATATATTTTTTAAAGATTTATTATTTTTGAGAGAGAGAGCAAGACAGCACATGCACGAGTGGGTGGAGGGGCAGCGGGAGAGAATCTCAAGCAGACTCCCCGGTGAGTGCAGAGCCTCACTTGGGGTTCGTTCTCATGACCCATTAGATTATGACCTGAGCCAAAACCAGAGTCACACGCTTAACCGGCTGAGCCATCCAGGCACCCCTTAAATATTTTTTTTTTTTTAAAGATTTTTTTTATTATTTATTTATTTGACAGAGAGAGAGACAGCGAGAGCAGGAACACAAGCAGGGGGAGTGGGAGAGGGAGAAGCAGGCTTCCCGCAGAGCAGGGAGCCCGATGCGGGACTCGATCCCAGGACCCTGGGATCATGACCTGAGCTGAAGGCAGACGCCCAACGACTGAGCCACCCAGGCGCCCCTAAATAAGTATTTTTAAGAAGCACTAAGAATATATTGATTTAGGAATTGTTATTTTAAACCTTTTAGTCTGTTATACTAATTACTAATTTCAAATGCTATACTTAACTGAAAAAGTTCAGTTACAACCATGTTCTTAAACATACACATACATATTGCCTATTGAAGAAATACAGTTTATCACTGGGCAAAGTGTTACTATGAATAATAGAAGAAGGCACTTTATAAACATCAAAAATTACATTTGGCTACAGGAAAATTATTTTTATAAGAACAATTAAGTACATCCAAAATGTGTTTTTAAGAAAACCACTCATGTTCTCTATACACATAAATAGGTTTAAAAGAGGATTCTTGAAAAATATAAACAAATTAATTAAATAAAAGAGAATTTCCAATATGATAGAGGTGTTAGCTAACCTAATGCTAAGGTGGTAACCATATTGTAATATATAAATGTATCAAATCAACATGTTGTACACCTTAAAATTATATAATGTTATATGTCAATTATATGGCAAGAAAAAAGGATGAAATTGAGAAAATTAATAATCTGAATAAATTAATACAAAATATGAGAAGAATTTTCAAATCACAGTTATGTGAACATAAACTAGAAAATGTACAAAAAAAACATGATTTTCAAAATAAAACCTTTTTTACTAATTCAGGGGTGTAATTATCGGAGCTAAATTATATTTCACATATGAGAATCTAAATTTCACATACAGACTAAAGTTAAATAGTTTTAGTGGAACTCCTTTATTGATATTCTCTCTTCCTCTATTTCTAACTTTACAGTTAACACTGGAATGGGAAGAGATAGGAGAATTTCTCTATCTCTACCGACTGCCCAGTCTTGGTCAGCAGCAAAGATATTTGTAAATCAAAAGTTACACACCAACCTTGAAAACATCTAAATATGTAGCAAAAAAAAAGAATTTTTTTAATGGAAAGGAAAGTTGGGAGACATGAGTAGGGCAGAATAACGAGCAAAAACTGGGGAGCCTGGCTGGCTCTGTCAGTGGAGCCTACTTAAAAACAAACAAAAAACAAAACAACAACAAAAAACAAGCAAAAGGAAGTTCTAGCACTTCCTGGATTATATTTCACCATAAGTGAAATATAAACATTTTATGTGAACTTACATCTGAGGCAAACAAATACAAATATCTTTAGCAAAACACCTTCCTATTAAGTCAATTCAAATTTGAAAGGTTACTATCATCCATTATTATAAAGAAAAAAAGATATACAGAGTCTGATCTTTAGACAATGTGATCAATAAATACCAAAAGAGAAGAATCTTTTCCCCAAGTAACTAGGAACCAGTAATTAAGAAAAGGTACTTCTCTCCAAAAAGTATGTCAAAACTTTAAGCTGTTGCCAAAAATACACTGGAACATCTGAAAATTAAATCATTTAAAGTCTTGAATTATATGTTTTATTTTTTTTTTAAGATTTTATTTATTTATTTGACAGAGACACCGCAAGAGAGGGAACACAAGCAGGGGGAGTGGGGGAGGGAGAAGCAGGCTTCCCGCTGAGCAGGGAGCCTGATGCAGGGCTCAATCCCAGGACACCAGGATCATGACCTGAGCCAAAGGCAGACGCTTAACGACTGAGCCACCCAGGCGCCCCGAATTATGTTTTAAAGAAATTTTAGGTAAATTTCTACAAACTACATTTTAATTACTTTTAGCTAATAAATATAATAAATTCCTGTAATTACATAGCTCTTGTTTTCAGAATACAAAACTGGAAAATTAAACAAGAATGTATACAATAGTCAATCCATAAGGACACTATTTCAAAACCCAGTAAGTCCTAAAGCAGGTTGCTGATATACTAACTTCTCTCGTCTGATACTATAAGATAATATATACCCCACCTACCTATATACAGTATGTTTCAGTTACCTTACATAAACTCCTATCTCACAATATGCAATTTTCTACCTGTTACTTTCCCTTGTTGCCAGTTCAAAAGACAGGTATCACCTGCTTTTCAAGTTTGTGTGACGCCACTTTACTTTTACAAAAGAACTACATTAGTATCCATTTTTGCTAACCAAAAGAGGTCCAAAGAGGATTTTCACTTTTATAAAGAAAGGCAAAAAGTGAAAATAGTGTTCAGCCTTTGTTTTGTAGTAACTGTTACAGAGGCAACAGCAAGAACAGCACCACCAAACTCCTTCCCAGGGAACTGCACTCAGCATTCCAGTATCACGCAGCCATACCTCTGAACTGTCTGTGAGTATCTGTGCTTTATGTTGATGAATTTTGTGTATCCATTAGCAAGATGTAGCCTAAGGTATCAGAAAAGCCTGAGGAGTTATTTTTTGGGTGTGGGAACACTCAAAATTTTTCCATAAAAATTATGGTAACTGAGTTTTCACTTGATGCCATTTCAGATTACAAAAAGTTTCATGGGAACACTCTACTTTCAGAGAGCAGGGAAAAACTGTACCATCTTTTCTAAAGTCACTCTATAACCCTTGCTCTTATAGGCCCTACTCCGTTTCTATGTCTTTTATAACACATATCTCAATAAATCTTGTTATTAAATCAATGATGAGTCTTTTATATTTTAAAGATTTTTTTTCATTTTTTAAGTCATCTCTACACCCAGCATGTGGCTCAAACTCACAATCCTGAAACCAAGAGTTGTATGCTCCACTAACTGGGCCAGCCAGGCACCTAAAAATTAATCTTTTTTTTTAAAGATTTTCTTTTCTTTTTTAATTTAAATTTTAGTTAACATACAATGCAATATTGGTTTCTGGAGTAGAATTCAGTGATTCATCACTTACATACCATACCCAGTGCTCATCACATCAAGTGCCCTCTTTAATATCCATCTAGCCCATTCCCCACCCTCCTCCCTCCATCAACCCTGTTTGTTCTCTACCATTAAGAGTCTCTGTGGCTTCTTTCCCTCTCTCCTTTATTTCTTTTTCCCCTTCCCATATGTTCATCTGTTTTCTTTCTTAAATTTCACATGAATGAGCTCATATGGTATTTGTCTTTCTATGACTTATTTCACTTAGCATACTACATTCTAGCTCCATCCATGTTGTTGCAAATGGCAAGATTTCATTTTTCTTGGAGTCTAATCATATACACCATCTTGGGATCAATGAAATATAGTATAATTACTGAAAGTCATTAAATATAAAGAATTCCTAGAGGCACCTGGGTGGCTCAGTAGGTTAAGCATCCAACTCTTGATTTTGGTTCAGCTCATGATCTCAGGGCCGTGAGACTGAGCCCCGTGTCAGGCTTTGCGCTGGGCATGGAGCCTGCTTAAGATTCTCTCTCTCTTCCTCTGCCCTTCCCCCTGCTTGCGCACCCTCTCTCTCTCAAAAATAAATAAATAAATAAATACATATAAAAAAATAAAGAAAGATCCTAAATCAGCACAGAAAATTGGCGAGTTATTCTACCCACAAAACCTCTTCTACTACTGGCTGAACACAATAGAAAAATACTTAAATATATTTTAAACATTTGATATATTTGATAAACCAGTCTAGTCAGTGCTATCAAGGGATTTTTTTGTTTAGAGGCATGACTTTCCTGCGGGAAAAATTTTAAACTTTAGAGTGTTCATTCTAAAATTACCCAACTCTGGGGCACCTGGGTGGCTCAGTCATTAAGTGTCCGCCTTCCGCTCAGGGATCGAGCCCCACATTGGGCTCCCTGCTCTGCAGGGGGCCTGCTTCTCCCTCTCCCACTCCCCCTGCTTGTATTCCCTCTTTCCGTGTCTCTCTTTGTCAAATAAATAAATAAAATCTTTAAAAAAAATAAGATCAAATTATCCAACTCTATTATTAGTCTACAAATCCACTGTGACTAAAGAGTTCAATGAATTTACCACCTTCCAAAGAAGTAAACTATGAAAAATTTAACCTTAACATTATTCCTATTAAAATTCAAGGTTTATCTCCTAATTTTAATATCCTAGAATTGTATAAGTAAATCTATACTCACATCATTTTCATTTATTATCTCATACTTCAATCATATCCTTTCTCAGATAATTGAACAATATGTTAACTATTGTATAAAGGAAGTTATGAGTACAAAAATAACGGGAACACAAATTGATCCAGTATGATCGCCACCAAAATCCAAACTGGCATTTTTTTTGCAGGAACTGACAATTACAACTTAATCCTAAAATTCACGTGTAAATTTAAGGGGGATCCAGAATTAGTCAAAACAATCTTGAAAAAAGGAAGAATAAAATTAGAGCTGTCACAATTTCTGATTTCAAAGTTTACTCCAAGGCTACATTAATAGTGTGGTTCCAAAAAAATATTTGCAAATCATATATTTGATAAGGGATTAATATCTAAAATATAAAAGTACTCACACAATGTAATAGAAAAAATCTAGTTAAAAAAATGGGCAGAGGAACTAAATAGACATTTTTTCCAAGGAAAATATCCAAATAGTGAACAGGAACATCAAAACGTTCTCAACATCACTAATCTCAGGGAAACACGAATCAAGACCACAATGACATTACCTCACACCTGTTAGAATGGCTACCATCAAAAGGGAATTACACTCCTTCCCTGGGAATTATACTCAGCATCTCAGCACCAAGCCATCAGAGCTTTTATGAAAAACAGTACAGAGGTTCCTCAAAAAATTAAAAATAGAACTACCACATGATCCAGCAATTCTACTTCTGGGTATATATTCAAGAAAATGAAAACAGAATTATCAGAGAGATAATTATCATAGAACTAGGGGGAGTTGAAAGCCTGGAAGAAAAAGAGGGGTGACTGCTAGTAGGTATGGCATTTCTTTTGAGGGTGATAAAAATATTCTGAAGTTGAATGTGGTGATGGTCATCCAACTCCACAAATATACTAAAACCAGTTTACCATATATTTAAATGAGTGAGTTGAAGGATATGGAAATTATATCTCAATAAAGTTGTTATTAAAAAAATACAAACAGAAGAACTACTTCTCTGGGGAAACCACATACCCCAAGAATGCCAAATCACACAATGTCTTATTTATCCTCTGTATATGTACCCTAAAGGTAACGGAAACCCACTGAAGAGTTTTTAAATAGGGTAATGTCCTAATTAGATATACCTTTTGCAATGTTTGATGAACAGACTGGAAGAGAGCAAAACTGAACTTGAGAGATCAATTAAGAATAGAGTCTGGAGATGGATAATGGGACTCAAGAGATGTTTGGAAATTAAGATCAACAGAACTGATGGATGGTTCTGAGATGTTATATTACTCCAAGTTTTCGCCTTTGTAAAACTGTATGTATGGTGATGCCATTTACTGGGATAGGGAATAACAGAGATGTTACTATTGTTGTGGTTGTTAGTTTGCAAAAGGGATGTGTGTCAGTTTTTAATGTATTCATTCTAGATGTCTTTACATTATCCAAGTAAAGGTCAGATTAGGAGAGCAAAGAAAAACCAGAGGCAGAAGATATACATTATTATATTACATTATATTACACATATACATGTTACCAGTGTAAGTGAAAATGAACCAATTAAGAATAAAAGACACTGCTTAGGAAGAAACAGAAAGAAAAAAGAAGGAGTAAAATGGAACTGAGCAGAATACCTCAACATTTAAAGAATAAACAGAAAGAAATAAGGTGGTAAAGAAGACTGCAAAGTGGTCTTAGGAAACAGCCAGGAGAGGGTGTCATGAACACTCGAGGAAAAGTTTTAAGGAGGACTTAGTTAGCTTTGAAAGCTGCTTTTCAAAGTAAAGTGAGTAATGAAAAATGTCATTTGGACCTAGTAACAGTGAAGATTGTTAAGGTCTTTAGGGACCTTAGTGAGGAGCAAATCTGGAGGGATGATCAAACAGAAGCCAGACCGGAATAAGTTTAAGAATATTGAGTGGAGGGGTGCCTGGGTGGCTCAGTCCATTAAGCGTCCGACTCTTCATTTTGGCTCAGGTCATGATCTCAGGGTCATGAGATCGAGCCCTGTGTCAGGCTCCGAGTTCAGCACAGAGTCAGCTTGAGATTCTCTCTCTCCTTCTCTCTGCCCTTCCCCCCACTTGCAGGATGCACATGCGTGCTCTTTCTTTCAAATAAATAAATAAAATCTTTTTTTAAAAAAATAAAAGAACACTGAGTGGAAACACAATAGAAATAACTAGTTCAGCTGCGAAGGGGAGGCAAGTCAAATCCACTGCTGGAGAGCAGAGCACAGTAAAGGCAGGTTTTGAGGTTTTGTTACTGGAAACATTGAGTAATTTGAACATATTCAAAACAAAGTTAAAGAGTCAGTAGATAGAGACAGAAGTTGAAGATATAAGAAAAACAAGAGAGAATCAATAGTATTAGGTTCCTGAAGAGGTGGTAGGACTGAGGTCCAGAGGACACAGGGAAGGGCTATGCTTAGACTAGAGGATGAAAAATTCTTCAATGTGACAGGAAGAAATAAGAGGGAATGAAAGTACTTGCAGGTTAGGTATGTACATCTGTTAGCAGAACATTAAAGGAAATCCTGTCTGATAGCTTTTATTTTTCCTGAAGCAGAAGGCAAATTCATCTGCTAAGAGTGAGAAGGAAAGTGGGAGGGTGAGAGATCTGACAACAGTGAAGGTTTAAATAGTTGCCCAGTTATAGTACTGTGGGATGTTTATTCCTTGTTTAACATTATTCCATAACCCTTTTTTTTCTTTACCATATACCCACAATTAATTATAGTTTTCTAAATGAAATACCTGTACAACACTTCTTTGGTTTTATTTATAATCAGAATACCAAATTCAACTGTGCTGTTATTACCATCACATTAACAATTCATCTATAATACTTTTGTATTATAGTTTAAAAGTCAAAAGGAACACCTATATATATCATCTTACATGATGAATTTCAAAACTGGCCATTATGCTTATATAGGTAAGCAATCATTTATCATATATACAAATTTTACCTCCATACAGCTAGAAGGCATACCATTTATTCAGAGGATTTTATTCCACATTACTTAACTGTGGCATACTGTTTGCAAAGATGGCCTGAACAATCCTTCCCATCCTTGTGTGCACTGCCATTTATATTGTGACTTTTCTATTCCCACCAACAGAAACGGAGTCTATTTCTCTTCCCTATCAATATGGGCTGGCCCTGTGATATACTTTGTCCTACAGATGTGACATCAAACGACTTCCTAATGTAGATTTCAAGAGACCTTAGAGCTCTCAATCTTGCCTTCTTGGAATATGAAGATGCTCCGGCTAGCTTTCTGGAACATGAGAGATGACAGGGAAAAAGGCCCAGGCAACATTACAATCTCCCAGACATGACAGTGAGGTCATTGTAGACCATCTAGCCCTATAGCTGGGTCATCAAATGAGCAGAGCCGTGTGAAGGACCCTAAGTGAGATCAGCAAATTGTCTACCTGAGCCCAACTCAAACCGTCAACCAACAGAATCATGAGCAAATAAAACAACTGTTTTAAAATACAGTCTGAAGAAATAACCTAATTTTAAATTTCCCTTTTCTATTTTAAAAATACAGAAAAAACTGAATATATAAACTTATTACTTTTCTCACGGAAAAATCATAAATAATATCACATTTACTTATCACATTATTTTGCACCTAAACTTAAGTTTCTTTGAAACAAAATTACCAGAGTCAGGGTCTTGTGGTTCAGCCATTCATTCATTAATTATATACTATGTGTCAGAATAACTCCAGACACTGACCACATATTAGTGAACAAAGGAGACTAAAACCCTGCCTGTACTGGGGAGATATGGACAACCCAAATCCAAAATAATATGTAAGTATTATAATAACATCTATATTTTTCAAGGGAGGAACATGTAAAGAGAAATGTTACCAATAATCACTCTTACCCTCATGCCAAGCACCAAGAACCCAATCTCTTCCATTAATGGGTACTTGCTGACCTGTTGCTTAATCTTCTCAGATGAGGCAAAAGGATCATAACTCTTTCGCCCTATCTTTACATCCATTATACAGGGCTTATTAAATTTATGGGTCACATCTTCCAGTTTTAAGTATAAATCTGTTATTAAAGAAAAACCTTAATTAGTAATAAGCAAACATATTACTACCCAAATAACTGCCAGGGGAAAACAAGATGAGGAAATCTTAAAACTTAGAAAAAAATTAAATCCAGAGTCAATAATTATTATTACTCTGAAAAAAAAAATGACCAACAAATTTGTAACAAGTATAAATATCACAGAGAAACTCTTGCAGGAAGTGATTAAATAATATTCAATCATAAGCAAAAGGATGAGATAGATATAAGGTTTCTAAGGACATTAAAATGAGATTATTTCAAAAGCTGTTTCAGAATGCATTACCCTTTTGAATACATTTTATGTTATCTGTGCCTTAGCAGATCTCTTAGTATTTTAATAATTCTTAAAAATCTTCATTTAAAATTAGTAATAGGAATAAATCCTTCCCACAGAGTACACAACAGAAGTATAGTTTAAGAAATGTAAATCAATCTAAATTATGGTCACTGCCAAATATATATTCTAGTCTTACTAGTTGCAAAAGAAAAATAAATATCTTGCTTAGAATATATGCATTCATCAAAAGCTCATCTGTAAACTACTTTGGAATCCTGCATACATCTTCCCACAGAAAACTATTATAAATGGAGATTCAAGTAAAAGATTATAAAAGTTCCAGTTATTACATACTGAAGCTGAACTAATTACAGCTTAGCTTGAAAGTAAAGTCTAGGTACACTGACGGAAATTCTCTCTTTACTTGATGGAAGGAAGGAAGGAAACGAAGGAAGGAAATTCTCTCTACTTGATGAAGGAATCTTCCCAAAGTTCTGACTGAGATCACAACTTTCAGTTATGAATATGTGAAGCACTTCTCCCAGAACCTTTTTCTCAAAAACAGAAAAGATTTTATCTGCTTTTTACCAAAGTAGCAAAGTTAGAGAAGGTATGTATTTTCTATGAATTAAATAAAAGGCCACCAGAGAAAAAAGAAGACTTACCCTCTTTTCCTTTACCTTGACCCACCAAGCATAGTTATTAAATTACAACAAGAAAGTCTGTGTTGAACTAAAAGTGAGAACAAACCTGGTAGAGCTTGTGAAAGTTTTTAAGCCCCTCAGATTTAAGGGGCATACATCTTTTCCTTGAAAGGATAAGAAATAAAGAGGTAAGTTTTATTCCTTAATCAAAGGAAGATGATTTTGTAGAACTAGGTGAACTCAAGCCCAAATATGACAAAAAACTACACCCTAAGAAACCAGCCCTGGCACACAGGAAGAAGTATGACACATTTTAAAGAAGGACTCTCACAAACAGACATGTTCAACAAGAGAAAACAAAAGGTCTGGACACAGACACAGGACTGTTGACAGTGAAAGGTAATGGCACAGTGGGAATATCCTGATCAAGAAATTGGAACCCACCCAAGCTTCTGTGCTTTAAAAGGTACCCACAGGACGGGGTGAGAAGATGGGGAAGAGAGCAGCACACAGCAGCCCCCTTCACATTCTCTCCTCCCGTCTCCGGCCACCTTGAGCCAAAGTAAAGGAAAGAGATCCATCCTTTTCCTGTAGCTGTGTAAAAATTTCAGTAACAAGGTTTATATTTCAAATATCAGAAAAGACTAATTAGAACCTAGTACAATAAATCGCTGACATTCACAAGTGTATCATTAATTTCTATAACTCAAGAGGCCCCAAAAGTCTTCCTGAGGTGAGGCGATGTATGGGAGTATAAAGATAGCGAGTGAACTTTTAGCTAAGTATCATAGCATCTTTACCTCCGTGTAGGGTTATTATTTTCTACTTGCCAATTTGGTAGTGATTAAAAACAAACAATAAACTGTTTTTTGGTAATAATGTAGAGATGCCAGAAGTGAGAGTAGATTACAAATCTTAATATTAAAATCTCTATTTCCTCCTCCCCTCTTGGGAAGGAGGAAAATACAAATGCAAATCCCATATACAGTAGGAATACAATAAATATTTGCTGAATGAATGAATGTTTGCCTTTCTCATTTCTACTGCCCAGTGGGACTTTGGGTTTGGCCTTACTAACACTATAATAACTGAGTCATTCCTTCAGTAAACAGGCCTGAGCTTCTTGGGTTTTATTTGACATTTATTTCAACTAGCCAAATGTGTTTTTACTTTACCTTACTTTCAGGTTCTTGATATGTGATATATGACTTGAATTATGAAATAACTGCTAAATTATTAATAGCTTTAAGTAAATAACCCTTAAATTAAGGCCTACTGAGTTGGCTTAGTGTTTTTCTTTTAGTTCCCTGGCCTTGATATTTTTTTTAAGTGAAATTAAGAATTTGAGACTATAATTTCTATCCTTCCCTCTAAGTTGTAAAAATAAACATCAAAACCTGCTTTAGAGATGCAGATTTTTAAGGCTATAATGTCATATATCTAGCAGTTTGCTACACAAGTGCTTTTGAATGAAACAGGTAAATAGGAAAATGGGACATGATCTGAGCACTGAGACCTTTACTGATTTTTTTTTTTACAGGTTGTTATCACTAGAGATAAGTCTGAATACTAATTCTCTCTGAAAAATGCTATTAGCAAATTATTTCGCTAGCATAGAGCTTAATTCAAAGTAGGTCAATCTTGAGATTCAGTAATTTAAATGCTCAAAGGCATTTTACTACAGGGGAGTTTCACTTGTGAGGCAATGCCGCAGACTGGATAACAAAGGACACTTTTTCAGCGAGGCCCCTCTGGGTATAGAATGGAGCAGTATTTTTTAATTTTCAGGTAAACAGAAAGTATGTTCTAAAACTCAAACAAAAAATCGGATGGACTAAAAATAAGATAAATGTTCTATCTGGAATGTTTTAAGTCTCTTCTGACCAAGGTCAAGGAAATAAACTACTTTAATATGATGTTTGGAAAATAATTATGATATGATTATTTAATATGATGTAACTTGCAAGATATGATTTTGAATGGAGAGATGATTTTTACATATATATGCATATACATATGTATATTTGTATGTTGTATACATCATAAATATTGAAAGGATAATAACTAGATTTACTTTTTTAAATTCTGAAAAGCTCTATTTAGGACATCAGATTCTGATAAAGCCAGTCTGCCAGAGGTCAAAGGACTGGCATTTGTGAAACTCAGATCTAAGGAGATATTCTGTAAAGGCTACTCTTGGTTTTTGTATAATAAATAAAAGGACATCTACTTTTCATAAATACGTGGAGCTCATTACAAGAGGTCACAATAACTAGACATATAGTTAAGTTTAAGAGGCTATGGCTATAAAAGATAAATCTATTATTTATCTATTAATTTATGAGAAGTATACACAGAATTTCTATAGTTCATTAATTTTTTGAGGTAAAGATCATGAAAATAACTACCAGGTGTTCAGAAATACACCACTTCGTGTTGTTATAAGCAGATTACTAAGTAAGATTTCTCAGTGGCTTTACCAATGACATGGTTAGCATGCTCAAAATATTTATATACTTCATGCTGTTGATGACCGTGTAAGATTACCCAAGATTACTATGGCTGAAGGACGCTTCCTATTTAAATATATTTTCTAATTAAATATGTATGATTAAATATAATTACCTTTAATATAAATTAAAGATAATACTTACATTGTTTTGTAATACATTAAGCACAAAAAATTCCTATAGCAAATTTTCTAGTGCTGGAATATATTCCTGACACTCTAAGAAAGAGGCAGAAAATTCCCAGTATCAAAAGAGAAAAAATAGAAACATTTGAAATACTGTGGAAAAACTGAAAGACATATAACTAAACAGTAAAGATAATTAGTTCCTTAGACTTATTTAGATGCTCTTACTGAATATTACTGATTATATAAATTATGAGGATATGGGTTCCAAGTTTCATCAAATTCTTCCTCACCATCTCTATAAAGTCTACTAGGTATTGGTTACCATCTTCATTTCTGAACCTCTCAAAAAGGAGAAAAGGCCAGAAGAAGAGCCCCATTCCAACTATGAAGCCATATGGAAAAACAGACAAGGCCTTGCTTCTGCTCTCCGCTGCAATCATCAGTCATTTCTAAAAGCAAGATAAACTGAAAGTAGAAAGAATTATAGGCAGAGACCTTGAGCCTCCAAATTTGACATAAGTGTGAAGGAGAGAACAGACATGTATGACAGCTTATTTCAGGGCACGCTTCCTAAAATTTGACTAGTAGCTAGATCCAGAAACCTAACAATTAATCAGGCTGCCAGAGATTACATTTAAAAACTTTAAATTTGCTCAAACCCACTTGAAGATATACTTTTCTATCTCCCTAAATAACTATCAATAAAAGGCTTTTGATGGTACATGTACTAGGCATTTATGTTTATACAGATACAGATGAGATTTAATATATATAACTAACTCAAAGTCTTCAAAGATAATTCACAAATGTTTTAACTTAAAAAAAATCCATTGGTCATGTTCTAAAATTAGTTAATAGTGATGATTGTACAACTCTCTGATTATACTAAAAACTACTGAATTGTATACTTTAAATGAGTGGGTTTTATGATACATAATTTATATCTTAATAAAGCTATCATAAAAAAATCAAAAGAAAAAAACCTTATTGGTCAGCACATTCTTCATATGCTTCACTGAAGTTAACAATAATTTGCTAAGCAAATTGGCAGTACTTTCTACATTTTACTACTCTGGGTTATAAGAACTATGTCAAGCTTTATAAAACTACCGTGAGCACCTAAAAAAAGATGCCCCAGGCAGGGGGGAAGGCCAGTTATTCCTATGTCAAATACAGTAATGCAAATCACAGTGTTCTAAAATCTAAGAAAATATTTGGTTTCATGATATATTTATATTTATTTCATTATCAAAAGGATAAAAATAGAAAAATGATCCCATGAATTCTCTAGTAAAATCAAAGCTAAACACCTGCATAGTGCAACAATTTTTGTCTAATTTCCTCCAGAGCTAAAAAATTGAAAAGGAATTAGGAAATCCCGAGGCAATTGTTGGTATTACTGAACCATTCTGTACACATATACTTTTTTATTCCTGTCCTTTTCCCCCTTTTATTTACATTTTCTCCTCTCTCCTCTCATTTTCCTCACTTCATCTTCTTATCCCAGTAGCACCAATTTCTCCATTTATAGTCAAATAAGAATATTAGAATTTTCAAGGCCTTCTTACATAACATGCATCCTCTCAAATCTATATGGTATTATTTTCAATTTTTGGAAGAAAAAATAGAGCTCAAGAAGGTTAATGAGTTAACCAACTTCACAAAATTTGGAAAAAATCAAGGTAAAAAGCAAGTCTTTTGGGCGCCTGGGTGGCTCAGTTGGTTGGGCGACTGCCTTCAGCTCAGGTCATGATCCTGGAGTCCCAGGATCGAGTCCCCCATCGGGCTCCCTGCTCAGCGGGGAGTCCGCTTCTCTCTCTGACCTTCCCCCCTCTCATGTGCTCTCTTTCTCTCATTCTCTCTCTCAAATAAATAATCTTTAAAAAAAAAAAAGCAAGTCTTTTGACTTCAAACTTACTGCTCTTTCTGTTTTAGCATAGATGTCCCTCTATTTAGTACTGAAAACCAAAAAGGTTGTCGATTGCTAGCAAGTCCTTGATTTTTAAATCATATGCTAGTAATTCCAAACTATAAAATGTTATTTTTAATGGAAATACTTCTCTCACCCAGATTCTTTCTGTATATTCTACTTTTCAAAATAATGATGCTGTTTGAGTATGGAGGTTCTTCAAAAAGTTGAAAATAGAGCTACCCTACAACCCAGCAATTGCACTACTGGACATTTACCCCAAAGATACAAATGTAGTGATCTGAAGGGGCACATGCACCCCAATGTTTATAGCAGCAATATCCACAATAGCCAAACTATGGAAAGAGCCTAGATGTCCATCAACAGATGAATGGATAAAGAAGATGTGGTATATATACACAATGGAATAAAATCTTGCCATTTGCAATGACGCAGATGGAACTAGAGGGTATATGCTAACCGAAATAAGTCAATCAGAGAAAGATAAGTATCATATGATCTTACTGATATGAAGAATTTGAGAAACAAGACAGAGGAAAATAGGGGAAGGGAGGGAAAAATGAAACAAGATGAAACCAGAGAGGAAGACAAACCATAAGAGGCTCTTAATCTCAGGAAACAAACTGAGGGTTACTCGAGTGGAGGGGGGTGGTAGGGATGGGGTGGTTGGGTGATGGACACTGGGGAGGGTATGTGCTATGGTGAGTGCTGTGAATTGTGTAAGACTGTTAATAACAGACCTGTACCCCTGAAACAAATAATACATTATATGTTAATAAAAAAATTTTTAAAAAAATGATGCTGTTTGCTCAGTTATTCTACCCCTTCCTAACAATGTTTTTAAACTGAGTATTTACTTATCTAGATGTCTAATCTAGTACCATCCTCAGCAAACTTCGTTAATCTTTCACTGTCACTTTACTGATAAGTATTGATTTGCTCAAAATTAAACAGCAACCAGTAGCAAAATTTAATGGAATCCAGTTATCTTATGTTACAATGGAAACCTCTACAAAGTAAAGGTGATCATAAAGATTTGTGAAATAATTTAAGTAATGTGCTAATCTGAATCAGGGATATACTGTATATTTGGGATGAAAAAGACAAAGAAAAGAAAGAAGGAAGGGAAAGAGAAAGGAAAGAAAGAAAGAAGGAGGGAGCAAGAAAAGAGAAAAGCTAAGCTCACTTTTTTTTTTCATATTACTGAAATACAGAAGAATCCTAAATACCCGGGGAATCATAGATTTACTATTACCTAACTGAGGATACTCAGGGAGATACCATGATTCCCTACAAATGACACTTCCACACCTAGTAAATGAGTATTAGAAAAACAACTGATGAACAAGCGCAACTGGAGCCCCTTCCCTCCCTGTTCTCAAAATGCAGTTCAAGTACTATCTACATCAAAAAAAGTGTAGCTTTTTTTTTTTTTAACAAGCATATCACTAAACTCCAACATTGATCTGCATAATAAAAAAACTGGGAGTTGAGCCTATTAATTTACATTTTAACAAGCCTCTGGGTTATTCTCAAACTCAGTCAAGTTTGAAACTCTTCACCCATTCATGAACCTTCTTCAATCATTAAGTAGTCATGCTACTTGTTTACTTAATTCTGTCTGCTCTGTCAAAGGCTTTGAAAAGGCAAATACTCCTTGAAGTACTCATTAAGAAAGAGATGCTGTGCCCTTACATAGATCATTTTGTCCTCTAACAGTGAAACTTAGCGGTATTTTTTTAAAAGATTGCAATTTTTTTTAAGGGGGAGGGGAGCAGAAGCAGAAGGAGAGAGAATCTTAAGCAGGCTCCAAACCCAGCATGGAGCTCAATCTCACAACCCTGAGATCATGACCTGAAATCAAGAGTCAGATGTTTAACTAACTGAACCACCCAGACACCCCTAAATGATTGCAATTTAAAGCCTAGAATGCGATACAGAGGGAGTTACGTAAATAAAATACTTTTCTTGATTTTCCTACTCAAAATGGAAAAAGAAATTGCCCAATAAATTAGGAAAAAAGAACATCTATAAATTAACACAGTATTAAGTACATAGATTTTTGTATTCTATTATAACAAATTGGTCATTAATTTTTTTTTTAAGACATTTATTTTAGAGAGAGAGAAAGAGTGTGCACATGTGAGTGGAGGATGGTGGGGGAAGGGCAGAGGGAGAGGAAGGGAGAGGGAGAGAAGGAGACTTCCTGCTGACCACGGAGCCAACAGGGGGCCGGATCTCATGACCCTGAGATCATGACCTAAGCCCATATCAAAAGTTGGACGCTCAACTGACTGAGCCACCCAGGTGCTCCATTGGTCATTAATGTTATACACCATTTAAGAAACTGGGTATGAAAAGCAAAAGTAGGGGTGCCTGGGTGGCTCAGCCAGTTAAACATCTGCCTTCAGCTCAGGTCATGATCTCAGGTGTCTGGGATGAAGCCCCACATCAGGCTCCCTGCTCAGCGGGGAGTCTGCTTCTCCCTCTCCCACTGCTGCCCCCTCCAACTGCTCATGCTTGCTCTCTCACTTTCTCTCTCTCTCAAATAAATAAAATCTTAAAAAAAAAGTATTAGGAAGATTTCCTTAATGAAGTAGAGAAAAGACTAGAAAGAAAAACATATATTCTGTCTGTATAAAACTCGGCTTAATTTTATACAAAGCCTTTTAAAAAGCCACTCTCAGGTCATGATCTCAGGGTCCTGGAATTGAGTCCCGCGTCAGGCTCCCCTGCTCAGTGGGGAGTCTGTTTCTCCCTCTGCCTGCCGCTTCCCCTGCTTGTGCACTGTCTCTCTCTCTCTCTCAAGAAAAATAAGTAAAGTCTTAAAAAAAGTAAAAAAATAAAAATAAAAAGCCACTCTCATAAATTAATAGTAAAGGATGAATTTTTAAGAAAAGATTACCGTTTGGTGCAGTGGGAGGCGACCAAATGCCATAATATTTTGGCAAATATTTTCGTAGCTCTAAAAGAATTCCATCAGTACAGTCAGCAGCATAAACCTGAAACAAAGAGAAATATAACATTTGCATGATAGTTTCTTATAATGCTTTACAATTGCCTTACACATTTCTCAAATAAAACAATACTGTTGAATCATAATTTATCTCGTATGAGTTTCAATTGGAATTACATTTGGAAGCAAAAAAAAAAGATTACTGTGTGTCTCCAACAAAAAAGTATGTATTGTTTAGAGCACATTTTTCTTGGTTATCTAATTCTAGCCTTTCACTGTCCTTGAACTATTTTAAATAAGTTGTAGATAAAACTTTCAGCAAATGCAAAATAACTCTTGTCCATAGAAATGTAAATAAATTCTGGCCAGAAGAAGTTCAACTCACTTCCTTCCACCTTCCACCACCCCTCATGGGAGGGCAGAACATATATATTTCAACTTCCCTTTATTCCTTATAAATTTGTGCTTCTTTGGCTTCTCTTTTGAACCACTTTCAATATCTGCTAGGTTCCCTCCTTATACAATGAGTTTAACAAAATCTTTAACACATACTTATTTTATATCTGTAAGGGAGTTATGATTTTTTAAAATATTTTATTTATTTGACAGAGAGAGAGAGAGCACAAGTAGGGGGAGTAGCAGAGGGAGAGGGAGAAGCAGGCTCCCCACTGAGCAGGAAGCCCAATGTGGGGCTTGATCTCAGGACCCTAGGATCACAACCTGAGCTGAAGGCAGATGCTTAGCCAACTGAGCCACCTAGGCACTTGGGAGTTAGGATTTTACCTTTAAAAAATTATCCTTTAACTCAATGTAAGTCTAATTATTGTTCATTTAATTCCTTGATTTATAACCAGTAATAATTCTAGAAAATACGAGATATGTTCACATATCCTGGAACTAGATTCTTAGTTTTTTTCCTAGAAGAGGGAAAGAAAATATTTTTGGTTTAAAAACAACTTGTAAGGCATGTTATCCAATGAATTCTCACAATATGGTCTACCTAATTATCCAAGATCATTAAAGTTCACTGGTGTAAAATGCTTATGAAATCTTAGTGCTACAATTCTATTTGTCAAGCCATATTCATGTCAAGTAGTTACACATAAAACAGAATTCTACAGAATAAACTCAAGTGTGACAGGACTCACCAAATATGTGATACACTGTATTCCCCAGCTTTCCCTATTGAAATGTGAGCAGAAGTGATATTTATTAGTCACTTCTAGACCAAGGTAATTAAGAGAAGGGTATACCTTATCATCCCTTTGTTCCTGGCATAACATCAGTGAAGGCAGAGTGTTCATGATGACATAACAACAGGATGGAGGAACCAAGTATATCTCTATGTACTTGAAGTCCATGATATATTTGTAAGTAAAAAAGATAAAAGAACTGGAAGAGTATATATAAGAGGTAAACTTTCTCTCCTTACTTTAAATATTTTGGGGGGGTGATCAAAAAAACTTTCTAACTTGAGAAATGTAGGATAAAATATAATAAACATTTTCTTAAATGCTTAGCTGAGCTCCCAAGGAAGAGAAAAGGAAACTCACAGGGTTCTAAAATAAAGAGGGAACCAAAAGAATTAAACTGAGCAGTGAAGTTTGGGCTTCATAAAGGTCCACTCTGAAGACCTGAACCAAAGGATCTCTGAATTTAGGGACTCAGCATAGATGAAGACAGAGTTACTATACTGAAATAGGGAGAGTAAATGAAAATCTAACTACTGAAAAGTAAAAACCCTGTCATTCTCTCCCTTCCCCTACCATTACACTCTAAAAATTCTGGAGGCCAAATTGATCAAGAAAAAGATAGAAGCAACAAATAAATAATATTAGGAATATAAAAGAAGTCATATATAATCCAACTATATTTTATTATCACATTGACAAAAGATATTAAAAAATTGAATCAGTGGTTAAAAATATATCCCTTCCCAGGGCACATGGGTAGCTCAGTAGGTTAAGCATCTGACTCTTAGATTCAGCTCAGGTCCTGATCTCATGGCTCATGAGATCAAGCCCTGTGTCCAGCTCTATGCTCAACGGGACTCTGCTTCGATAGTCTCTCCCTCTGCCCCTTCTCCTGCTCATACTGTCTCTCTCTCTCAGATAAATAAATAAATCTTAAGAAAAAAATCCTTTTCCAGGAAAGAATGAAATGAAAAAAAAAAAAGGATAGGGCAGAAGAAATGAACAGACACTTCTCAAAAGAAGACATACAAATGGCTAACAGACACATGAAAAAATGTTCATCATCATTAGCCATCAGGGAAATTCAAATCAAAACCACATTGAGATACCACCTTCCACCAGTTAGAATGGCAAAAACTGACAAGGCAAGAAACAACAAACGTTGGCAAGGCTGTGGAGAAAGGGGAACCCTCTTACACCGTTGGTGGGAATGCAAGTTGGTATAGCCACTTTGGAAAACAGTGTGGAGGTTCCTCAAAAAATTAAAAATACAGCTACCCTATGAACCAGCAATTGCACTACTGGGTATTTACCCCCAAAACACAGATGCAGTGAAAAGAAGGGCCATATGCACCCCAATGTTCATAGCAGCAATGTCCACAATAGCCAAACTGTGGAAAGAGCTGAGATGCCCTTCAACAGACAAATGGATAAAGATGTGGCCCATATATAAAATGGAATATTACTCAGCCATCAGAAAGGATGAATAACCAACTTTTGCATCAACATGGATGGGACTGGAAGAGATTATGTTAAGTGAAATAAGTCAAGCAGAGAAAAGTCAATTATATGGTTTCACTTATTTGTGGAACAAGGAATAGCATGGAGGACATTAGGAGAAGGAAGGGAAAAATGAAGGGGGAGGAATCGGAGGGGGAGACAAACCATGAGAGACTATGGACTCCGAGAAACAAATTGAGGGTTTTAGAGGGGAGGGGGGTGAACGGGTGGGTTAGCCTGGTGATGGCTTTAGGGAGGGCATGTATTGCGTGGAGCACTGGGTGTTATGCACAAACAATGAATCATGGAACACTATATCAAGAACTAATGATGTATTGTATGGTGATTAACATAACAATAAAATTAAAAAAATAAAAACAAAGAAACAAACAAACAAAAACCCTAACAAGTATTGGTGAGGATGAGGGGAAATTGGAAACCTCACATATTGCTGGTGAAAATATAAAATGATAAAGCCACTCTGGGACACACTGTCAGTTCCTCAAAAAGTTTAATGTAGAATTATCATATGACCCACCAATTCCAAAACTGGAAACGGGTACTCAAACAAATACTTATGCATGAATGTACACAGGAACACTATTTACAAAAGCCAAAAGGTGAAAACAACCCAAATGTCCATCAGTAGGTGAATGGATAAACAAAATGGGGTATGGAAGTAAAATGGAATGTTACTCAGCCATAAAAAGGAACAAAGTACTGATGCATACTATAATGTAGACGAACTTTAAAAACATTATGCTAGGGGTGCCTGGGTGATGCAGTTGGTTAAGCAACTGACTTGGTTTCAGCTCAGGTCATGAGACGGAGCCACAAGTCGGGCTCCACACTCAGCATGCAGTTTGCTTGAGATTCTCTCTCCCTCACCCTCACCCCCTCCTGCTCATACTCTCTCTCTCTAAAATAAGTAAATAAATCTTTAAAAGAAAAAAGAACACTATGCCAAACAAAACAAGCTAGGCACATATTGTATAACTCTATTTATACAAAATAACCTTAATAGGTAAATCCATAGAAAGCAGATTAATGGTTGCCAGGGATGGCTTAACAGGTACAAGGTTTTCTTTTGTGTGACGAAAAGGTTTTGTAACTAGACAGAGTTGATGGGTTGAAAACACTGTGAATGTACTAAAAAGTATTCCTAGTCATAGAGTTAATTAGATGTTAAGTATGCCCCTTCCCCCTCCCCAAATTTGGAGATTCACAGTACACATTAGCATATTTAAGGTTCTAAAACAATCCTGTAGTAAAAATAAAAACACTTATTTAAACTCAGCACTTCTGAGAAATACAAATGGGCTCTCAGTTAAGGGGTTTTTAAACTGTAGGTCAAAATCCATTAATTGAAATCAATTTAGCAGCTCAGAATAAGGATCTTTCAAAAATGAAGTAGAGTAGGAGCACTTGGATGGTTCAGTCAGTTGGGTGGCTGACTCCTGATTTCAGCTCAGGTTGTGATCTCAGGGTCATGATGGAGCCCCAAGTTGGGCTCCTCGCTCAGCACGGAAGTCTGTTAGAGATCCTCTCCCTCTGCCCTTCCCCCTCCCCCTGCTCATGAGCACGCGCTTTCTAAAATAAATAAATAAAATTTAAAAAATGAAGTACATGGGAAAATACTAGACTGTATCAATAAAGATAAGCATTGTATTTCATAAAGCTTTTGTTTCAGTCACATAAACAATATGCCAGGACATGCTGTCAAATGTATTTCTTACCTACTCATCAGAAACTATGAAAAACTCTTTGAATACAATGAAACAAATCTTACCTTACTTACCATATTATAGAATTCCAGCTCCCTTGGACCCCTTGGAGGTGGCTGTAACTGTTTCAAAACTGTGCCATCTGGATGTTGCAGGATACCTGCAGAACAAAAATGAGCTATTTTCAAATGTATAATAGTATACCTTGCATCACAGGGTTAAACGTGTTCCTAAAGTTACAGATAAACCACTTTCATAAAAATTAAGGGGTTTGTTTTTATTTCAGAAATTTTAACATTTAACCACTACATTTCAGTGCTTGTTATACGCAAAGCACCAGAAAACAAATTCTGAAGTGTGGTTTTATTGTCTCTAACTACTATTCCCCTTAGAGCCCTCTCAGACTTTCTAATAAATTTAGAATGTATTTCTAAATTTTATAGAAATCCTTCAGTAATGGTCTTTTTGGGAGAAAGTAATTTATAGTTAAACAAGAAGTTAAAAGCAGTAGTGTAAACTGATTCCACTCTTGTAAACAGAAAAAAAAAAATACATGTTAAAGGTGGTACTATATGAACTTCCTATTTTGTAACTTTTTTGTAAGTTTCTCTCATTTATTACAAGAAAGCAACTAAAAATTTTTACTGATTCAAATGCATAGCCACTGGGAAAAGTGGGGACTGAAATCAGACACCAAGCCTGAAGCAAGAAGGGGCAACTTCTCATCATCAGCCCACTCAAAGAAGGAGCCTTTTCCTAAAGACATCACATATGTACTAGCACTGGCTGTGTCCCTATACCATGAAGACTGATTACCAAATTTATATGCTAAAACCTTAAATTTTCAAATACTGAGATTTCACAAAATCATGTGTTAGAACACAATAGGACTCAAATAAGTATCATAAGGAGAAAAGAGAATAGGTCAGAAAAAATTTCTGGACTTCTACTTTCACCTAAGATACAGAAACCTAAAAACCCCATCCCAAGACTCAGGGTCATAGGGCCTATCTAATATTGAAGCTGGACCAAGACAACAAGAAACACCACCTACAGCCTTGCATCACCAAGTAATAAGCAACAGTAATCTACATTTGGAGAAAAGGCATGAACATGGAGAAAAACTATCTCTGAAGCATGAGTGCATGAGGAAGACATAAAGCAGAGGGTTAAACAGGACTGTTGAGAAAAATCCTCTGGCAAATCAACCCCACTCTAAACAAAAGATTACAAAAGGAAAATTTCAAGCCTATGGTGCACTGAAGGTGTTATTAGTCTGCTCTAGCTTCCATAACAAAATACTGTAGACCAAGTGGCTTAAACAACAAAAATTTATTTTCTCACAATTCTAGAGGCTAGAAGTCACAGATCAAGATGACAGCCTATTCAGCTCCTGGTGCGAGTTTTCTTCCGGGCTTGTAGACAGCTGCCTTCTCATTTCGTCCTCACATGGTGGAGACAGTGAGAGAGAAAAGATATTCTCTCATGTCTCTTTTTATAAGGACACTCATTCTTTTGGATCAGGCCCACCCTTATGCCCTCATTAATCTTAATTACTTCCATAAAGACCCTCTCCAAATACAATCATAGTGAAGGTTGTTCTTTCAGTGTATGAATTTGGGGCAACACAACATACAGTTCGTAACAGAAAGTAAGTATAACAACAAAATTCAAACTTGGCTCTATTCCTGACTAGACTGGCTCAATCACCAACACTCACTGCCTAGCAGAAGAGGTGCATTCATTTTGGTCATAAATACTGTTTGCCTTCAGTCTCACATGTGATGTCCAGAATTTAATAAAAAATTACAAGGGAAAAAAAACTACCAAAAGAAGATGCAACATACAGAAGTTTCAGAGATGACACAAATGTCAGAATTATCAAAGGAACTTAAAATAACCACAATTAACATGTTAAAGATTATAATAGAAAAAGTAAATAACATACAAGCAAAGATGGGGAATTTTAGCATAGAAATTATAAGGGTCAAATGGAATGTTAGAAGTGAAAAAGGGAGTGGCACCTGGGTGGCTTAGTCTGTTAAGTGTCTGCCTTCAGCTCAGGTCATGATCCCAGGGTCCTGGGATCCAGTCCCATATCAGGCTCCCTGCTCAGCGGGGAGTCTGCTCTTCTCTCTCCCTCTGCCCCTCCCTTGGCTTGTGCTCTCTCCTCTCTTGCTCACTCTCTCTCTCAAATAAATAAAAAAATAAATTAAATTTTAAAAAAAGAAATGAAAAAGAGAGTTAAGAGACAAAAACATACTTTCTATGGGCTCATCAGTAGACAAAATATAGAAGAGGAAGGAATCAGGGAATTTGATGACACGTCAACAGAAATTACCCAAACTGAAACACAAACAGGAAAAAAAAAAGTGGAAAAATTAGAAGAGAGCATCTAAGATCTGTGGAATAATACCAAACAGTTTAAGATAACTATTAGAATCCTAGAAAAATAAAAGGCACACTCATGTTCACTGCAGCCATTATTCACAATAGCCAATAAGTGGAAGTAACCTAAATGTCCATCAACAGATGAAAGATTAAAAAAAAATGGAGTATATACATATAATGGAGTATTTTTCACCTTAAAAAAGGAAATTCTTCATTCAGAACCTTGAGGGCATATGTTACGTGAAATGAGACAGTCACAGAAGTACAAATACTGCATGATTCCACTTATATAAGGTATCTAAAGTAGTCAAACTCTTAGAAACAGCAATCACAATGCTGGTTTCCAGGTCCTATAGGGAGGGAGAGGGAGATTTGTTGTTCAAGAAATATAGAGTTTCACTTTTGCAAGATTAAAAAGTTCTAAGAGATACGTTGCACAAAAATGTTTGTATAGTTAACACCACTACAAAGTATACTTAAAATGATTACTATGGTAAATTTAATGTTGTGTGTTTTACCACAATGAAAAAATTATGTAATCATCTAAGCAAAAGATCAACAAGGAAATAAAGACTTTAAATGACACACTGGACCAAATGGACTTCACAGACATATTCAGAACATTCCATCCCAAAGCAACAGAATACACATTCTTCTCTAGTGCCCATGGAACATTCTCCAGAATTGATCACATCCTAGGTCACAAATCAGGTCTCAACCAGTACTAAAAGATTGGGATCATTCCCTGCATATTTTCAGACTACAATGCTTTGAAACTAGAACTCAATCACAAGAGGAAAGTCGGAAAGAACTCAAATACATGGAGGCTAAACAGCATCCTACTAAAGAATGAATGGGTCAACCAGGAAATTAAAGAAGAATTAAAAAAATTCATGGAAACCAATGAAAATGAAAACACAACTGTTCAAAATCTTTGGGATACAGCAAAGGCAGTCCTGAGAGGAAAGTATATAGCAATACAAGCCTTTCTCAAGAAACAAGAAAGGTCTCAAATACACAACCTAACCCTACACCTAAAGGAGCTGGAGAAAGAACGGCAAATAAAGCCTAAACCCAGCAGGAGAAGAGAAATCATAAAGATCAGAGCAGAAATCAATGAAATAGAAACCAAAAGAACAGTAGAACAGATCAACGAAACTAGGAGCTGGTTCTTTGAAAGAATTAACAAGATTGATAAACCCCTGGCCAGACTGATCAAAAAGAAAAGAGAAATGACCCAAATCAACAAAATCATGAATGAAAGAGGAGAGATCACAACCAACACCAAAGAAATACAAACAATTATAAGAACATATTATGAGCAACTCTATGCCAGCAAATTAGATAACCTGGAAGAAATGGGTGCATTCCTAGAGATGTATCAACTACCAAAACTGAACCAGGAAGAAATAGAAAACCTGAATAGACTTATAACCACTAAGGAAATTGAAGCAGTCATCAAAAATCTCCCAAGAAACAAAAGCCCAGGGCCAGATGGCTTCCCAGGGGAATTCTATCAGACATTTCAAGAATTAATACCTATTCTCCTGAAACTGTTCCAAAAAATAGAAATGGAAGGAAAACTTCCAAATTCCTTTTATGAGGCCACCATTACCTTGATCCCAAAACCAGACAAAGATCCCATCAAAAAGGAGAATTACAGACCAATATCCTTGATGAACATGGATGCAAAAATTCTCACCAAAATACTAGCCAATAGGATCCAACAGTACATTAAAAGGATTATTCACCACGACCAAGTGGGATTTATCCCTGGGCTGCAAGGCTGGTTCAACATCCGCAAATCAATCAACGTGATACAATACATTAACAAAAGAAAGAACAAGAATCATAGGATCCTCTCAATAGATGCAGAAAAAGCATTTGACAAAGTACAGCATCCTTTCTGGATCAAAACTCTTCAGAGTATAGGGATAGAGGGTACATACCTCAATATCATAAAGCCATCTATGAAAAACCTACAGTGAATATCATTCTCAATGGGGAAAAGCTGAGAGCTTTTCCCCTAAGGTCAGGAACGTGGCAGGGATGTCCACTCTCACCACTGCTATTCAACATAGTATTAGAAGTCCTAGCCACAGCAATCAGACAACAAAAAGAAATCAAAGGCATCCAAATCGGCAAAGAGGAAGTCAAACTCTCACTCTTTGCAGATGATATGATACTGTATGTGGAAAACCCAAAAGACTCCACCCCAAAACTGCTAGAACTCATACAGGAATTCAGTCAAGTAGCAGGCTATAAAATCAATGCACAGAAATCAGTGGCATTCCTATACACCAACAACAAGACAGAAGAGAGACAAATCAAGGAGTCGATCCCATTTACAATTGCACCCAAAACCATAAGATACCTAGGAATAAATTTAACCAAAGAGGCAAAGGATCTGTACTCAGAAAACTATAAAATACTCAGGAAAGAAATTGAAGAAGACACAAAGAAATGGAAAACCGTTCCATGCTCATGGATTGGGAGAACCAACATTGTGAAGATGTCCATGCTACCTAGAGCAATCTACACATTCAATGCAATCCCCATCAAAATACCATCCACTTTTTTCAAAGAAATGGAACAAATAATCCTAAAATTTGTATGGAAGCAGAAGAGACCCCAAATAGCCAGAGGAATATTGAAAAACAAAAGCAAAGCTGGCGGCATCACAATTCCGGACTGCCAGCTGTATTACAAAGCTGTCATCATCAAGACAGTATGGTACTGGCACAAAAACAGACACATAGATCAATGGAACAGAATCGAGAGCCCAGAAATGGACCCTCAACTCTATGGTCAACTTATCTTTGACAAAGCAGGAAAGAACGTCCAATGGCAAAAAGACAGTCTCTTCAACAAATGGTGTTGGGAAAATTGGACAGCCACATGCAGAAGAATGACACTGGACCATTTCCTTACACCACACACAAAAATAGACTCCAAATGGTTGAAAGACCTAAACGTGAGACAGGAGTCCATCAAAATCCTAAAGGAGAACACAGGTAGCACCCTCTTCGACCTCAGCCGCAGTAACTTCTTCCTAGAAACATCACCAAAGGCACGGGAAGCCAGGACAAAAATGAACTATTCGGATTTCATCAAGATAAAAAGCTTTTGCACAGCAAAAGAAACAGTCCACAAAACCAAAAGACAATCGACAGAATGGGAGAAAATATTTGCAAATGACATCTCAGATAAAGGGCTAGTATCCAAAATCTATAAAGAACTTATCAAACTCAACACCCAAAGAACAAATAATCCAACCAAGAAATGGGCGGAAGACATGAACAGACATTTTTCCAAAGAAGACATCCAAATGGCCAACAGGCACATGAAAAAGTGCTCAACATCGCTCGGCATCAGGGAAATCCAAATCAAAACCTCAATGAGATACCACCTCACACCCGTCAGAATGGCTAAAATTAACAAGTCAGGGAACAACAGATGTTGGCGGGGATGTGGAGAAAGGGGAACCCTCCTACACTGTTGGTGGGGATGCAAGCTGGTGCAACCCCTCTGGAAAACAGTATGGAGGTTCTTCAAACAGTTGAAATTAGAGCTACCATTTGATCCAGCAATTGCACTACCGGGTATTTACCCCAAAGATACAAATGTAGGGAGCCGAAGGGGTATGTGCACCCCAATGTTTATAGCAGCAATGTCCACAATAGCCAAACTGTGGAAAGAGCCAAGATGTCCATCGACAGATGAATGGATAAAGAAGAGGTGGTATATATACACAATGGAATATTATGCAGCCATCAAAAGGAATGAGATCTTGCCATGTGCAATGACGTGGATGGAACTGGAGGGTGTTATGCTGAGCGAAATAAGTCAATCAGAGAAAGACATGTATCATATGACCTCATTGATATGAGGAATTCTTAATCTTAGGAACAAACTGAGGGTTGCTGGAGTGGTTGTGGGTGGGAGGGATGGAGTGGCTGGGTGATAGACATTGGGGAGGGTATGTGCTACAGTGAGCGCTGTGAATTGTGTAAGACTGTTGAATCACAGATCTGTACTTCTGAAACAAGTAACGCAACATATTTTAAGAAAAAAGAAAAAGAAGAAGATAGCAGGAGACGAAGAATGAAGGGGAGTAAGTCAGAGGGGGAGACGAACCAGGAGAGATGATGGACTCTGAAAAACAAACTGAGGTTTCTAGAGGGGAGGAGGGTAGGGGGATGGGTTAGCCTGGTGATGGGTATTAAAGAGGGCACATTCTGCATGGAGCACTGGATGTTATGAACAAACAATGAATCATGGAACACTACACCAAAACAAATGATGTAATATATGGTGATTAACATAACAATAAAAATTTAAAAAAATATGTAGTTAGTGGGATTACAACTATGTAAAATAAATGCATGTTAAAATTTCTATCTGTGGTTTGAACATTCTAGGTAATTTTTACTTCTTTTGTAACTTTTTCCAGAAGTTTCTATGATAAACATACTGCTTTTACTATTAGAAAAATATATGATATGAGAAATTCAAATATGTTAAAATGATTACATATTCCATATAATCTCAATTATTTAAACAAGTTATTAAAAAAGATGAAGGGAAAAAATTTTTAAATGACAGAGTATGAGGAAATACTTGACAAGACATGTCTAAAATGTTCTAAAACTAATGAAAAACCTAAAAACACAGAGCCAGGGATTTCTAAATAGAATAGAAAATACCAACTCCTAGACATTTTAAATATAAAATGACACAGGTGAGTTAAAAATAAAAGGATGGGAAAAAAGACTAGACTAGCAAGTACCATTCATAAGAAAGTTAACATATTACCATATATCAGACTATGTTAATATTAGACATAGAACTCAAGAAAAAGGAATGTTATCTTATGTAAAAAGGGACATTTCGTAATGATAAGTCAATTCATTAGAAACAGCAATCCTAAATGTGTGTACCTAATAAGAGCTGCAAAATACCTGAAATAAAAACTGACAGAACTGAGTAGACAAACCCGCACTCTCTCAATAATTGATAAAACAAGCATACAAAACATTAGTAGCGACACATAAAACCAAACAACAGTATCAAACAACTTAACCACGCTGACACTTACAGAATGCTATATCTAACAGAATACACATATTTTCATGTACAAATGGAACATTTACCATGGAACATTTACCAATGGACCATGCACTGAATAAATTTAAAAGGATTGAATATTCTCTGCCCATAATGGAAATAACAAGATATTTGGGAAAATACCAAATAGATGAGAAGTAAACACACATGTAATTAATCCATGGATCAAAATTCACAAGGGAAATTAAAAAGTAGTTTTAACTAAATGATAATGAAAACTAACATAACAAAATTTGTGAAATGCACCTGAAGTACTGCTTAGTACTTACAGGAAAATGAGTAGTTTTAAATGCTTGTATTAGAAAAAAGAAAAAAAGAAAGGTTCCAACTTAAGATGCTAGAAAAAAGTAATATATTAACCCAAAATAAGTGGGAAGACAGGAGCGAATAAAAACAAAAACAAAAAGAGTAAGAATGGACACCAGAAAAAAAAAAATCCATGAAAAATATTCTGAGATCAATAAAACTGATAAAACTCTAGCTAGATGGATCAAGAAAAAAACATAAATTCATTATTAAGAATAAATGAAAGATGGTATATCACTATAAATGCTATAATAAGCATTAAAGGCATAAGGCAATTATGAACTTTATACCAATAAATCCAACTTAAATAAAATGAATAAATTCCTTTATACATGAATTATTAAAACACAAGAAGTAGAAAATCTGAGTTGCCCTATGTCTATAAAGAACACTAAATTCATAATTTTAAATATCTTGAGATAATTGTAGGCCAAAATGGGTTCAATAGTAAATTCTATCAAACATTTACAGAAAAAGATTAACAGCACTCTTACCAAATTTTTTCAGAAAACAGGAAAGTGGGGAACATTTCCCCACTAATTTTATGAAACCAGCATATTTTTTAAAACCCCAACAAAGACTTAAAAATTATAGACAATTATCTCAAATGAACATAGTCATAAAAATATTTAATGAAACATCAGTAAACCTAATCCAGCAATATATACAGGATAATTTATCATGACCATATGGACTAATTCCAGGAATGCAAAGTTGGTTTAAATATTTCAATATGAGTAAATATATTGATGTTTTGGGTAAGACAGAATTCTCAATAAGAAGGGATATATAAATATAGAACAGGGGAAGGTAAAGAACAACCCTGTGGTATTAGGTTTAAATTATAGGTATAACTATGAACCCAACTTTTAAAAAATATGAAATTCTGTATCTTTTTTTTTTTTAGATTTTATTTATTTATTTGTCAGAGAGATAGAGAGAACACAAGCAGGGGGAGTGGCAGGCAGAGGAAGAGGGAGAAGCAGGCTCCCAGCTGAGCAGGGAGCCTGATGTGGGACTCGATCCCAGGACCTTGAGATCATGACCTGAGCCTAAGGCAGATGCTTAACCAACCGAGCCACCCAGGTATCCCTGAAATTACAGATTTCTTAGTCCAATCTGCTGAAAGGACAAACAGCAACCATACTCAAGGAGCAATGAGTAAACCTGGTGCCCATACTTTGGTTTTTAAATACCATTTATCCATAAAGGAACCAGGTTCTTGAAGAAAAATAAGCTTGTTCCAGGGCTGGAACAGAGAAAGTACAAGATAAACACAGAACATCTTTTTATGCTAAAAGTGAGAAAATGCTTTAAAAGAAAAATGGGAAATGTTGAAAAGACCAAGGAGCCAGTATGAAGAAGCTCCCACTGCCCAAATTTGGGACAATCTGAGCATCAAAATAAGCAGTAACAATAATGGGTAAGATCCATCGACTGAAGTCTTGGGATGGGTTAGCCTGGTGATGGGTATTAAAGAGGGAACGTTCTGTGTGGAGCACTGGGTATTACGCACAAACAATGAATCATGGAACACTATATTAAAAACTAATGATGTAATGTATGGTGATTAACATAACAATAAAAAATTTAAAAAAATCCATCGACTGAAGTCTTCAAAATCCTTACAATGAGAGAAAGCAAGAGAGAGAAGGGAAATCTACAGTTCCCTAAGGTAGAATGCCAACTAATAAATTTAACAGGAATGACAGTTAGACATCAGTAGTTTCAATTCATAGAGTGAATTGAACTACCATTTTGCAACTACCATAGTAGTAGGTTGGTTAAATACTGTCAATGGATGCTTGTAATGCTGGGTGAAAACTTTGATGAGGCACAGGATTTTAACAGTCTCAAACAGTCTCTTTATCCCTCTCAAATTACTTAATTATAATAAGAAAAATGAAAACTTTACAGTGGAAAACTTGGCAGGTATCACCTAACCAGTGATCAAAGTCATGTAACCAGTAATGCAACTGACATCCTGTGCTTAATGATATGATGCTTCAAGAACACAATATAACTCATATAGTATTCTGACCAAAAATGCATTAATCTGAATCTAATCATAGGAATCTGACAAATATAAAGGATATTCTAAAAAAGCCATGCTTATATTCTTCAAATATTTCATAGTTATGAAATATAAAGAAAAAAATGAAAAACTGCTCCAAAGGACAGGTAACTAAAGAGTCCTAATAACTAAATGCAGCATGCAGTCTTGGATGGGGGAGAGGGATATTGCTATGAAGGATATTACAGAAAAAAATAACAAAAAGCCTAATGTTAAATATTCTCAATTTGATCATTTTACCATGGTTAGGTAAGAAAATGTTCTCCTTTTTAGGAGTTAATTATTTAGAGGAAAAGGGGTCATGATGTCTGCAATTTAATCTTTTTTTTTTAAAGATTTTATTTATTTGAGAGAGAGAGAATGAGAGAGAGAGAGCAAGAGAGGGAAGAGGGTCAGAGGGAGAAGCAGACTCCCTGCTGAGCAGGGAGCCCAATGCGGGACTCGATCCCGGGACTCCAGGATCATGACCTGAGCCGAAGGCAGTCGCTCAACCAACTGAGCCACCCAGGCGCCCGTCTGCAATTTAATCTTAAGTGGTTCTGCAAAATCATTATCAAGTACAGAGAGTGATAAAGCAAATATGGCAAAATATTAACAACAGGTAAACCTAGATGAATGGTGTACATTAGTTGATTATACCATTCTTGCAACTTTTGTTTGACATTTTTCCAAAATAAAATAAAAATTCTTTAAAAAAAGGCAGTACAATTTACAGTAGCATCAAATACTTAGAGAAAATCTAGTGATTGCTGTGTAAGATCTCTACACTGAAAACTATGACTAAGAGAAATTTAAGAAGGCCTAAATAAATGGAAAGATCTACTATGTTCATGTATTGGAAGACACATTATAGAGAAATCAATTTTCACCAAAGCACCCTACAGACTCAAAGCAGACACAAAAATCTTAATTTTCTTGGGAAAAATTACAAGTTAATTTAAAATCTACATGGAAATGCAAAGGACCAGAAATCATCTCAAAAAAGAAAACAGGATGCTTATCTTACCATACATCAAGATTCAAGTCCTCACTGAATTAAGACAATGAGATATTACTGCTATGATAAACAAATCAATGAAAATAAATACAAGCCCAAAAGCAAATCCAGGAAACTGAAAAAACTGGGGTATATATATGCACATTGGAGTACAACTGAGCTGTTAAAAAGGATAAGGAAGCACTCTATGAATTGAAGCTATCGATTTCTAAGATATAAGTTTAAAATGTGAAGTGCAAAACAGTATATATAGCATACTACTTTTTGTGTCAGAAAAGAAAAATATGAAAATTTATTTAGATCTGCTTATTTTTGCAACAAGTAACTTAGCAAGGATAAATCAGAAAACAATGAAATTGGTTACCTACAGGGGATGTTGAGAAATGGGTGAAGTGACAGAGAATGGAGTGACTTCTTTTTTTTTTAATTTTTTATTGTTATGTTAGTCACCATACATTACATCAATTTTGGATGTAGTGTTCCATGATTCATTTTTTGTGCCTAACACCCAGTGCTGAATGGAGTGACTTCTGATACACCTCTGTATAATTAAATAAAAATGAAGGGAGGGAACTGAATTTAAACACAAATGAATCCAACTGCTTTTCAAATAAATATTACCTTAGAGAAGAGGGGGTAAAAATAACCAAACCAAACCAAACCCAAAAAACCGTAATCCAATAGCTTTTGAAGAGTTCCCAACCACATACCCTTAGTATAAGGGAATCTCTCTTGAATTCTTTATTCTAGGTTTGTTCTCTGCAGTAGCATGGGTATAGAAATTCTGAAAATTACAGGAACAAGCAAAACAAACAAGCAAACCAAAAAACCCACACACAAAAAAACCATTAACAATGTTGGGAGCCAGGGTTCTCACTGAGGTAGATGGGAAATACAAATTTAGAATCAGGAAAGGAA
Source organism: Eumetopias jubatus (assembly GCF_037043125.1). Lineage (NCBI taxonomy): Eukaryota > Metazoa > Chordata > Mammalia > Carnivora > Otariidae > Eumetopias > Eumetopias jubatus. The sequence continues at coordinate 69,339,663 of NW_028274823.1, read as the reverse complement.
AAGAAAGGAAGAACTCTGTGGTGCTGGAATGAAATCGGAAATATCAGTATGAAATTATGATTTCTAAATATTTATACATTCTTCTCAGTTATGTTCTTTGAAAAGGCTAGGAAGCAATAACACTCCAATGGCAATGAGCACATCTAGCACCCAGATCTTGGTTTCAAAATACCATTTTCCACTGAAAATGAACCAGGGCTTCTGGGAGAAATTGCTGGTTCTAGAATTGGGAAGAGAAAGTATAAGTCTAAAATAACTTGTGAGAGAAAAGAAGGAAGTGCTCCTACTCACCAAATCTGGGACAATTTGAACACCAAAATAAATATGTTCTATAATGGGTCATGACACTTCATAAGAATCCACAGGTCCAAACTATTAATAAAAAAGGGAATATATAGGAGTAAAGGGAGGGCTATTTCTTAGAATGCTGACTGTTAAATAGAGGTAGTGATAGAACTGGGGAGAAAAATTACAGTTTTTCAACTTTCAGAGTAAAGACTGCTTCAGGCAAAAATTATCAATACATGCCAAATCTAGGGGTGAAGTGTGATGAGGATCTGGATATATCCATGATCTCAAAGTGTCTCTCCACAAACAGCTTACTAGTTGTGAAGTGAAAAATATTAACTACATACTGGAGAAGCCAGGCCACAACTGGACCAGATGATCAAAATTAATATCACTAATAATGGGCAGATGGACACTATAGGCCTCCAGATGTGATACCTTGAGGGGAACACACTTGTATGATAATCCAGTCAGAAATGCATCACCCGAATCTTACCATAACCCATCAGAAATCCAAATTAAAGAATATTTCATAAAATAGCCTGTACTCTTAAAAAATGACAATGTCATAGAAGATAAAGGCTGAGGAGCTGTTACAAATTTAAGGATTCTAAGAGAAATGACAACTAAATGCAATAAATGATCCTGAACTAAATCCTGGACTGAGAAAAACAAATATGACAAAAGCCATTATCGGAATAGCTGACAAAATTAGAATATGGATTATAGATTAGATAAAAGCATTGTATCACTGTTAAATTTCCTATATTTGATAAATGTGCCATGGTTACAGAAATACACACTGACATATTACTGTGTGAAGGGACAAGATATATGCAAACTATCCTCATATAGTTCCCCCAAAATGAATAATATGCATAGAGAAAGAAATTCCACAAAATGTTAAGTTCTCTGTATTGTCCTTGCAACTTTTTTGTAAGTCTGAAATTATTTTAAGTCAATTAGTTTCAGAACATATTTAATAAAACAGACCAAAGCCAAAATAGACAACACCAGTTTATTTTTTTTTAAAGATTTTATTTATTTATTTGACAAAGAGAGACACAGCGAGAGAGGGAACACAAGCAGGGGGAGTGGGAGAGGAAGAAGCAGGCCTCCCGTGGAGCAGGGAGCCCGATGAGAGGCTAGATCCCAGAAGGGATCATGACCTGAGCCAAAGGCAGACGCTTAACAACTGAACCACCCAGGCGCCCCGACAACACCAGTTTAAATCCTTCTTTTACCCAGACGACCTCATTTCTATATCCTCAGTTAGATCAGGAAACACATACCAGATTTCAACTATTTGTTTGAAACTTTGAGGAATTTTGAAAGAAATTAATGGTACATGTTGAATAATAAAACAAAAAAAGGATTTCATGCTAACTTTGGTGAGCTTTGGGAATTTAAATTGACAGCAACCACACTTTTGTGAAACCTCCCTATAGAAAATGTTGCACAATGTGTAAGGTATACTATAATGTAAAAAAATGTTTAATACATTATTTATAATAGCAAAAAAATAGTGAAAATATAAAAATCTACCACTAGAGGAATAGTTAAATTGTGACAGATTCACACTATGGAATACAACAGTTTTTTAAAAGAATGAAGTGTATTATGGATACAAAAATATGGATATACTACATAATATAGAATGAAAACAAAAAGTTGCTGATATACCTATTTGTAGAAAAAATTAAGAGTTCTGTTATATGTGCCCAGAAAGAAAAACCTGAGAAGATGCACCAGGAATAGTTACCAGTGACTACCTTTGGGAGAGGGAGAGTAGGTGGATGGGTACTATTATACTATTTGAATTTTTTTCCTAAAAGATTATGTATTACTTTTACAATTAAAAAAACCCAAACTTCGTATTCTTAGAACTAAAACTGAAATATTCCAGTGAAGAAAACAAAATATAACACTCATAGCAGAATATTCTTATTAATCAACTATAACAAGATCTATTTTTATGTTCAAGCACCTTTGTGCAATTGGTTCCATGTTTTCAATTTTTAATTTAACAAAGCCAACAACTCCTTTTTGGAAACAGGTATGATAGATATCAATCTGAAATGAAAAACCCTTACTTAATGACATTAAGAAAAATTTCAAAAAGCAAACAAATATCCACACAACGTCTCTAAGAAAATTTATTCTGGGAATTTCAGTTGACAGCCAAACCAAAGTATATTCTACATAATGTACTTTACAACTGTTAGTGATTTATGATAGACATAATAAATTTCTGAACTTTGAATTACTGAACCATCTTGTTATCCATTTTATGAATAGGTAAGATTATCATCATTCAGGTGTCCTTTCATTAACAATATATGCTAGGTTGTGTAAATAACTATGAATTAAATTCAACAAAATATGTATTAGGTTGCTAGCACAATATGTTTGAGGCATTGTGCTGTAGTGATACAAAGACAATCCCTAGTCAAGAGTATCTTACAAAATTAAAAAAAAAAACTTATTTTAAATTGAATGCAATAATAAATAAAATTAAGGACTTTGTTTAGAATCTCAACTACTCCTTCAATTAGGTAATTTGGGTGAGAAATTAACTCTTTCAGCCACTGTTGCAATGTGGTATAAAGTCACATTTAGAGTACATTTGTGAATAGGCTATTACATACTTTGATAAGCAGTGGTTACACTCTCAAATGACAATCACCATTGAGATTGTGTTTATGCTGGGATTTTTTGTTTATGAGTCGATCTCTAGGGACCCTTAGGGAAACTATTTTATTTAGGCTTCTAAAATATTATTAGGAATATTATTACAATTCATTAAAATAAATCAATAGGTATGCAATATAAATCTACTAACAATAAGTCCATTCCTCTCTCAAACTTTCATTACCAGAAGAGACACACACAAGAATGTGTCTATGCTAAGCATCTTAAGAACGTTGGTTCCTTACATCTAGGCTAAGCACCTTGAGAACCATACGTTTCCTTGCCTGTGTGTACTAAAAGAACTGTCAATTTTCACTCTTTCAACATTTCCCAATTTAACTAAGCCCCAACCCCTGTACAAGGCTATGAGGATAAACAGATTTGGTCTCTAACTTAAAGGAACTCACAGTTCAGTGGGGACAAAGGCACACAGTCTTCATGACATCATCATTAACACCTAACTTTCAGCATGAGAAAAGAAAGGTAGGTAAAGATAAAAGCAGTGAGAAATGTTGCTCTTTGAGAAATAACATACATACACAGATTCAAACAAATACTCATCCATTTTGAAAAATCCTTGCTCGATGAGTTATCTGCAAGAACAATACACGGTGGAAAAATACAGTGGTCTGAGGCAGGACCCTTGGTTTCCTGGTTATAACATAGTAGCGGTGTGACTTCAGGCTTGTCACTTTAACCAGACTTGGCCTCAGTTACTCTTCTAAAAATATCAGTATTATCTTACTACCCTAAGCCCGAATCATTTTACTAGCATAAACCAAACTGTATCTAGTGGTTTCCAAGTCTAAGATCTGTACTACTCACATACTCATACATCAGGTTCCGCAAGTAATAATCATGGCCTGGAGAACCAGTGTGAGTAAACTAGGTGAATTACGGTTCCTAAACTCAACTTTTATATGACCAAGAGAATCAACTGCGATAGGTACTGTATTGTGCTTTGAACGTGGTAGGCTCACAAACTGTTACACAGGCCATGACACAGTCTTAAAAAGATAATCAGGAATAAACCAATGTCTTAACTGTGTACCTTCCTAGTATAACAGCAGGGTATATTTCCTACCATGAATTCGAGTTTCTGCACTACAGGAACCACGCCTTCTGAAAAACCCAGGAGATACCAAAAACACCTCTCAAGGGAATAGGGAGAAAGATCTGGGTAAGCCAAGACAAGCGTTCCCAATAAATAAATAAGCGAAATAAGCCCTGTCTTTTCTTCCCCTCCAGCTATGCAGCTGCACACTGAAGAGAAGCAATAGATTAGCATCATCTGCATTTCATTCCTTTCCTTGTGCAATAGCTACCCGCCTATAATAAACAGACCTTGTGCTCAAGGGAGAATTTACTTCCCCGTCCAGTAAGTTCCTATTTTTCACTAACAACGCAGTCTCCAATCAACAACCACCCTCCTGGGGAGACTAGGCACTCCTCTCCCCGCTACCCCCTGCTGCTGGCCTGACGCCCCCAACCCTAGAAATCTCCCCCCTTTCGAGCCTCTGCTGCATGGGTCGCGAGGCTCTGGGGCCAGCGGAAGAGGCCTGGGGTGCTGTGCGCAGACCGGTGGGGATTCCAGCCCAGCCCGTGAGGGCCAAGCTGCCTCGGCCGGCCGGGGGCTCCTAGAGGCGGAAGGGGAGCCGTGAGCCCCACGCCACCCCCACTTACCCACTTTGTCCTTCCCGTACATGTGCCCGGCCACCTGATGCGAAAGGGGCACGCAGCCGTTGAGGAAGCAGAGCCTGCCGCCTGCCGGCTTCGGGGTGCCCTGGGCGGGGGCTTCGCTCACCGGTGGGGTCCGCATTTCTGGGGGCCCGGGCGCATCGAGTCGGAGGGGGGATGGCGGCTCCGTTGCCATAACGGAGAGCTGAAGCTGAAGCTGTAGCCGCAGCGAGAAGAGGAAAAAAATAAGGCGGAGGGAGGGGGAGCCGGAGAACCCGAGGGTCGCTCAGGCTCGGCCGCGAGGAGGCCCGGGGGTTCCCGCGGCTGGTGCCCGTTGAGGCCCGGGAAGGGGGCCCATGACGCCGCTGAGGCGCGGGCGCTCCCCTACCCAACTCTCGGCGGAGCGCGGCTCCCGACTCCCGCTGCTCTGCCGCTGCGGCTACCGTTGCCGGCGCAGCCCCTGGAGACGGAACCGAGCCGAGAAGCGGCGGCGGCGGCGGCGCCCCGCGCTCCCCGCGGCCCTGACGGCGACGGCGGCCCCACCTCCTGCGCCCCCGCCCCCTCCCGCCGTCCTCCAGTCCCCTCAGCTGCCGGGCGCGTCAGCGCCGCCTGCACCGCCGCAGCAGCCGCGAGCTTCCGACTGCGCGACCCACGGCCGCCGCGCTACTGAGCATGCCCAGAGACTGCCCGACGGGACCCCCTGCAGCGGGGCGGGAGCTTGGCGCAGCCAGCGCGAGCTGAAGGCTACCGGATGGGGCAAGCGCACTCGCGGTCTTTCTCACCCCCACCCCTGAGCTGGCTTTACAATGCCAGCAGCGCTGTTGTAGCTTCATTCATTCAGAGGGCGTTTCAGCTCTTCCTGGGGTGCGGCTCAAAGACTCCAGGGGCTTCCAGTGGTGAGGAGCAATCAGTCACGTGTTGAGAATTGGGAGGCCGTAGTGCCAAGCATGGCTTGGGAAGCTACCCTGCAATCAAGTCCCTCCAACTCCCACCCTGCATAGAAACAATAAGAGTAAAAACAAGCAGCTTCTTAGAAAATACACCTTAAAAACACCCTTTGAGTTAATTCTAATCCCCCTCCCCAAATTCGGGCCCCTAAACCGCTTTTATAAAATATTTTGTAACTGATAGTAATTTCAGACTGTAGAAGATAGAGAATAATCTTAGTATCTTTTTTGAGTACAGTTTTTTTGAAGAAATGAGCCATTTGTTTCTCTCTCCTACTCAGCCCTTAGCGCCGGTTCCAGGGTCCTCAGTAGATAACTGGCTCAAAAGCAGAAGAAAGTGACGTACACCGAGGGCGAGGTGAGGTTCTGAAATAGGACTCCACAATTGATACCTGTGTGTCTGCCACTGGCATTTTATATGAAAACTGGACGTGGCCTTGCAGGTGCCGAACTGAGCAAGAAAACTGTAGATAAAATCTTAGATACCTGATTATGTCAAGTGTTATGCCAGCACCTGTCCTTTGCCCTGTGAAACCCGCACACCTGGAAAAGACTTAAATCTGGCCTAAAATATCTATTCTCAAAGCCCTGCCCCAGGCTCCAGGACTCCGCCCCTTACGACTGCGCACACTCAGTTGCTACCTTTCTAGGTCTCTTCCTCCTCCCCACTTTTCCGGCTGTCAAAATCCCGACTCAAGACTTTAGACTGGGACGCAGCTCCGCGCATGCTCAGCATCAACTAGGGTGGCAATACACACGTGCTTACGGCCAGCCGCGGCGCCTGCGCCGTAGCGGCCTGGAGTCGGTACGCGTAGACGTTTCTCGCACCTTGACTCCGGCCCTTCGCGAGAACCTCTTTGTGCTTAGTGTCCTGTGCACACGCCTTGCAAGCGACGGCGCCATGAGTCTGACTTCCAGCGTACGAGGTGAAGTGGGGCCTGGGAGCGGGTGAGGTTGGAGGCCTGCGCACCGGTTGCAGCTTCCTCTGATCCTCTCTGGGCTGTTGGTTACCGCTGCCCTGCGAACCCGCCAGTCCTGTAACCTTGAGATGTAGAAGGGCAAGCGCAGGGCTGGCCTGCCGGCTCCCTGGGCCAAACGGGTAAAGGGGGCGATGTCGGTATGGATTGGTTATCTCTCCAGGCATAAGTAGCACGGGGGCTATGGAGGCATCTACCCAAGTCTGGACCACGTTTTACTTAACTAGCCATGACCTAAAACCTAATGATCCCGCCGCTAGCTTTTTTTCTTGTTCTCCCCTGAGACACCTCTGTGTTGTCACAGAGCTTGGAAAAGAGGAAAGGTTTTAAAAAAAAGAACTGCTCCGCCTTCTCAAGTTTAAATCACCGTGGAGACAGACCATCAATTTCCTGCAACTCTGAAGCAGTGCGTGACTAATCACATCTCAGTTTTGCACATTTTTTTAAAGGAACGAAACCCAATCCAAGATCTTCAGTTTTCCCAGGTTGTTGTTGTTGTTGTTGTTGTCTTTTTTTTTTTTTTAATCCCTCTGGCATCTGGAAATCCGTGGCAGTGGTCCAGGAGAGAGGATTGAAAACGGAGCTCTTTGAGCTCTCCGCTTTCTCAGCCTTGCTTCCTTTGCGCTAGTCTGGCGTTTGGAAACAGGTCCAATTAAAATTAAGAGATTTTCTAGAATTCGATTAATGTAGAGCTTCACATTATAACAATTCTTGGTGGTGGTATAACTGTTAATATAATACTGTGCACCAGCTACGTGATACATGCAATCTCTCTGCCCAGGTATAAAACGCCACACCTCCTGGTTTGGTTACCTGTTAACAGTAGTTAAGTAAAAGTAAAGAGATTGTCCAGAAGTTAATTAAAAAGAGCCCTGTTGATTCATTTAGTAAATATTGAGCAACTAGAGTGCCAGGTTCTGTAAAAGCTCCCTGTTAACATGAGACCTAATTTTGTAATCCATTCTTTAAATTGGAGAATTCCACGTCTGTTGCCAAAAGTTACCTGGCAGAGTTGGGGGGATTACCGGTAACTTTTTTAGTTACTAATGAAGGATATATAGGAGGTGATTATTTATAAAACTTATTTCAAAGGATGCTCATCTTGAGAGTCCTTTAAATAGAGGTACCTTGGGGCACTTAAAATACAGAGCAATTTTTGTTTTAGTTTTTTAAAAAACCCAAACCTGTATTTTCTCAGGAATAAGACTGTTGTGTAAAATCAGATACTCATATGACTTGAGCCACTGGTAATTTTATAGGAAGACAATTTGCATTTTTGTGATATGGGCTAAAAAATTCTAACACGTGTTTTTAAAATGTGGAGTCATTTTGTGTGTTTTGAACCTAGGGTTTAATGCCCATTGAAATGTGAAGTAGGTGAACCCTGGGACTTCTTCGCACTACCTGCTGGCTAATCTTTCTTGCAATCAAGACAAGTTTGTGTGTGTGTGTGTTTTTGTTTTTGTTTTTAATCTAACCATAGGGGAGTCCAAAGGTGACTTCCCCATTAGCTTGCCGTTTTCTAAGGGATAGGAAATTGCTTGGTGAAGAGGGTTATCAGCTTAAACTTGAAGTACTCAACTTTGTTATGAGAAGTAACTACTTTTTTATTTCACCTAAAAGTGTAAAGGTTGTTATGAGGACTATGGGAAAACGTCCAAAACTCTTGTAAATCTCTTCTTCCAGGACCTTCTTACTTTCTTCTTCAAACATTGTAGTGTGGCTGGGAAGGGACAGATAATGTATTGAGAATCCACCTTATAATGTTTAGACCTCAAATTGTTCTCAATTTTTAAACCACACTAAAAAATCTATATTTTTGAGTTTTGAATTTGGGGAAGATGAATTGAGATGTCTCTCAACTAAGTAGATTAATAATTATAAAGGGCTTAAAATAGTATGCACTTTGTAAGTATATGTTAAATAAAAAATAAAAGGGTATGTCTATACATGCAGAATTCTTGTTTATATTCAGAAGAAAAATAATGGGTTGTGGGTTATAAATAAAATTAATGGGGATCAGGCCAGGATATGAATCTGGGAGAGGCAATGAGGATAAATGATTGGAATCCAGAGACCCTATTCAGTGAGATGGTTCTTGATACCCTTTGGGTGGGTGATACCAATCTTTTTTTTTTCCCTTATTGAGGTATAATCAACATACTTATGCTGAACTTATTTTTTATTTAATTCTAGTTTATTATAGTTTCTAACATTAAGCATCTTTCACTACTATGGAGTCCCCCATCTACAGTGACCCCTCCTCATACCCAGTATATGACTTTTAGGAAGTTTACTATAGGTCTTGCTCCTTGATACCTCCAAAACTCATTGAATCTGCTCCTTTAGGTTATAAACAATAAGTAAATATTGGGGGGCATTAGGAATTATAGATGAACACAGGATTGGCAGTGAGTTGATCCTTGTTGGAGCTGAGTGAGGGTAAATGGGGGTTCATTATAGTAATCCCTGTATATGTCTGAAGTGTTCCATACTAAAGTTTTTTTTTTTTTAAGATTTTATTTATTTAGTTGTCAGAGAGAGAGAAAGTGTGAGCACACAAGCAGGGGGAGTGGCAGGCAGAGGGAGAAGCAGGCTCCCCACTGAGCAAGGAACCTGATGCAGGGCTCCATCGCAGGACCTGAGCTGAAGGCAGATACTTAACTCACTGAGTGACCCAGGCATTCCTAAAAAAATTTTTTTTAATCTGAACAAATGTTTTAAGTCCCACACTTGATACAGTAGATTAAGATGAGGCCAAAGATAAGTCATTTGGTATAAGAGCAATGTGATGGTAAAATGGACAGATGGAGTTGCAAATTCAAATTAGTAATCTGTTATTTCTTTATACTCAGCTGACATTGAACACTACCTGTATGCCAGGCCTTTTTTTTTTATTATTCTTTTTAAGATTTTATTTATTTATTTGACAGAGAGACAGCAAGAGAGGGGACACAAGCAAGGGGAGTGGGAGAGGGAGAAGCAGGCTTCCTATGGAGCAGGGAGCCCACTGTGGGGCTGGATCCCAGGGCCCTGGGATCATGACCTGAGCCAAAGGCAGACGCTTAACGACTGAGCCACCCAGGCGCCCCTGTATGTCAGGCCTTAAGAAAAAAACATTACCAGACACAACCTGCCAATCTGGGGGAGAGACCTAAGGGAGGGAAAGATTTAAACATAGCTCCCCTCCCCCTCTCCTGAGAAGAAAAGAACATTCTGATTCTGTGGCAGTTGACACTGGGCAGGAGAGGACCGTTTTAGACAGAAAAGGGACTAACGGAACAGAAACAGGGTGAGATTTCTGTCTAAGTTGAAACAAAATAATTTCCACAGTAGAAAAAAGCTGAGGAATGAGGAATGGGTTATAAACAAGAGATTGTTTTCAATCTCTGAATAATTCTGAGAGAAAATCAGTATTATGTTATACAAACCAATATTATACAATAGTAGACCAAGGAAAGAATAAGAATGGGAAGGATTATTTAGAAATGTTTTTTCTGTATTTTCTTTATATTGGTTTATTCATTGTATTTGTATAGATAGAAAGCACTGTTAAGCAAGATTGGGCAGGGTGGGTGGGGTTTTATCTAACTGTAGGAATACTGTACCTTGAGAAATGTCTATAGAGAAGGGAAGTGAGGATAAAACCGTAAGAGTCAGAACTAGTGCTCAGGGTTTTTCTGGACCCCAGTTATGAAAGAGTGTCTGAAAGGTGCCAACTGAAATGTCTTTAAAAATTGGGTTTTGGTAAAGTCTCCTTTTGCCTCTGAGATTGTGTTTATTCTTAATAGAATATATCCACGTCAAGAACTAAGTGTTACTTAGGTTTTATTGTTTTTGTTTATTGTCTTGGGTTTTCAATTCTTTCTCTATTCTAATTGTTGACTTTTCAATCCATCATCATTCTTGCCTATCTCTACACAGTTTCCTTTTCCTTCTTTTCCCTAGAGTTGCCAATGGCATCCACAGCTTTTTGCCAAAAAAAAACTGATTCAGACTGCAATAATGAAATGATAAAACAGCAACATATTTCTTATTCTGGGAACTTTTACATTTGTGTCTAATGAGATTAGGGAATTAGGTTTTGGGAAGAGGGGAAAGTGGAAATTCTTAAGAATTTGTCTAGCTCTGTGATTCTAAAAAAAACCCACTGGAGCAAATGCGAAGCCATTTTTCCAGCACACATATGGTCCTATGACATTTATATAGGGTCATAAGTGACCTTTGTTAGGGGGTAGGGTAACAGTGCATGTTTTGATTCCCCATGGGGCAGCTACTTTTCAGTAGTATCCAGAGTCAGTTCCCATTTCTTTCATTTACTTTTGCCTCTTTTGTGTGTCAGTTATTCTGTCATTTATTCCACTGTCAAAAATTCCAGGGAGGTAAAGGTTTAAAAAAAAAAAAGTCACAGTATGGATTCAGTGGCTAATATGAGAAGAGAATAGAAGACTCTTTTGATGACTAAGAAAGATTCTTTTGGCCTATCAAGAGTTTCAGGTAGGATTCCCTTTTTATGTTGTGAGACAAATTAATCTTAACCAATTTTAGTAGTTATTTGGGTTTCGGGCCTTTTTGATACAAGTAGGCACTATTAAAGCAAATCTGCTAGAGATTACTTCATAATTCACCTAAAAAGTAGGATGTAACTAAGATTAACGTTAAGTTTCTGTTGTGTTAATTTATTTTTGAGATATTTCCTCATTTTAAGTTTATACTAAAGATAATATTTAGCAAACATAATTGAACATATACTATGCAAAGCAATATGTTAGCCCATTTTGCGATAGGTACATAAACTATTCAGAGTGGCTTTCCATTAGCTTAGAAGTGGATTGCTATAGCTCCTGACACAGAGTCCTTTCTCAAGGGAGTTCCATCGTAAATAATACATCAAAAAGGAATATCATGAACCAAGCTAGAAATCAGAGCAAAGTTTCAGCCCTACTTGGAATTGCTACAGGATAATATCATGAAACTGCACTAAAATTCAAGACAAATCTACACAAAATGTGTAGTTAAAAACATTCTTCAATGAGTTCAAAGGTTTGAAGCTGTCAAATAACTTATTAACTTGTCTCAGTCATGCAGCACCTGGGAAGGACATAATGTTAATGTTTATTTTAGAGGATTTTAGCAAGGAGGAATGGACATATTGTGGGAAGGAAAATAAACTGTTTTGTAGAGAAAAATACTGTGGTTGAAAATAGAATCCAAGGAATGAGTTAAAAGAGAAGACCCAAGATAAAAGGAACTAAGTGTGAGAATGGTTGTTCCTTCCAATTATAATTTTGTAAGAATGAGCTCCAATTTAATGTAGGGCACTATTAGGAAGGGTGATTAATCACATTAGTGCAATAAAATTTGGCTCAAGGGGCACCTGGGTGGCTCAGTTGGTTAAGCGGCTGCCTTCGGCTCAGGTCATGATCCTGGAGTCTTGGGATTAAGTCACGTATCAGGCTCCCTGCCCAGCAGGGAGTCAGTCTGCTTCTCCCTCTGACCCTACCCCCTCTCATGTGCTCTCTCTCTCTCTCATTCTCTCTCTCCTAAATAAATAAATAAAATCTTAAAAAAGAAATTTGACTCAATAGTGCAAATAAGCCATACAGTTAATTATTCAGTATATGTTTTTATTTGTCCTTGGACTGTATTTTTTGTACTTATCTCTCTAGGGCTTTATTTGATAGTCTGGGAACTTATTTCAAACACTGTGAAGATTTGACTCAGGAAGTGCTGGGAAGCAGTCCAGTGTGTTTATCCTGACCCCTGTTCAACTTCTTCCTGCAGTTCACTCCATGCTGGGAATAGACAACTCTCCTCTGAGGCTGAGGCTAACCAGACTATGCAGAACTTTCTTCTCTCCAACATTCTGTGGAACTGGGGTAGTTAAGTGCTTGGGTTTCTAAGGGCTCCTTGAAAAGCTACATGAAAAGAATAAATAGATGGTCTGTTAGTCAAGCAAAATGAGTAGAAAAATGTCATTAAATTTAAAATGAAGTTTGTAGGGAATTCAAATCATCATCCACTGGTGGATAATGGAAATTTAGAATTTATTGAGAATATAACTGTAATTATATTCATGTTTTCTATGAAATAAGAAATTAATACATTCTGATTTAACACATTCTGATTTTTATTCTAATGAGAAAACACTTTGAAATTTAAAAAACAAAAACAAAAACTTTTGAATGACTTTGAAGCCCAGAATCCTGCTGGATATATTTCTTTGAGTGTTTAGTATTAAGGGTGGCTTTGTTTTATTTGTCCTTTTTTTGTTTTTTTCTTCGGATACCAATTCTGTTTGTGGTTATACACTTTAAAATCACTAAAGGACCTACTATTTAAATGAACTGTGATGAGTCAGTTTGTTTCCATAATCACCTCCTGATTTTTTGGGTGGGGGTAGTCTTTATAATCTGAACTTTTTTATGTATCGGATTTTTTTTTTTTAAACAATAGGTATCAGCAGGCTTACATGTTCTTTTAAATCTATTTATGAACACTTTAAGAATTATTAAACATTGTTTTTCCTTCTCCATCTATAAAATAATTTTTAAGTTTTCCTCTATCTCAATTTAGCTATCACCATTCAATAGAAAATACACAATTGCCTCAGTAAATGCTGGGGAAAGTCTTAACAAGAATTGTTACACCATTGTGTTGTGATTATTTTGTTAACAGTAAGAACTTTTGACTGTTGGAATACTTAACTCAAAAACTGGATTTCCTGAACATTCATGTTAGTAAAAACACACACTATTTACACATTATTAGTGTATATTTTGGTTTTGATGATTATTCCTATTTTCCTTCCCTGCTCTAGTTGAATGGATCGCAGCAGTTACTATTGCTGCTGGGACAGCTGCAATTGGTTATCTAGCTTACAAAAGATTTTATGTTAAAGATCATCGCAACAAATCTATGGTAAACCTTCATATCCAGAAAGACAACCCCAAGATAGTACATGCTTATGACATGGAGGATTTGGGAGATAAAGCTGTGTACTGCCGTTGTTGGAGGTCCAAAAAGGTGAGGAAAACAAGTCTTTTATGTTAATGCCATCTTTAATGTAACAGTTCTTTTTAAACTGTTCTATCAAACATGTATCACCAGATATTATTAAGATATCTCTTCTTCTTCTTTTTTTTAAGTAATCTCTGTGTCCAACATGGGGCTTAAACTCACAGCCCTGAGATCAAGAGTCACATGCTCCACTGACTGAGCCAGCCAGGCTCCCCTTTTCTTTCTTTTTCAATGCATCCTGTTCTTCTCTGTTTTCCATGTACTCTCCAGGATTATATTTCCTAAAATGTGTAGCTACTATGCAGTAAAATTCCATTATTTCCTTATTGAATTCAGGTGAATGCAACTGTATTCTTGACCAAGAAGAGAAAAAAATCCCTTTATACTTAGGATTTCCTCCCCAAGTGGATCTTTGCCTCCCCTATCCCAGGAAAGGGTATGCAGCCTAAAACACAAAGAGGAACAGAAAGGGTAGATTCTTTTCTTGAGCTTTCAGGCTCCTCGATTCTAGGACAAGTTTTAGAAAATTCAGGAGAAACTTGGAAAACTCCCCTTGAAAATTTCTTATCTGGTAAATATATTGACCCTGTATCTAAGCTTTCTTTAAGCTATAGCTCCTATAGTTAAATACCTAACAGGATTTTTTAAATCTTCTTTTGTGATAATTACATTTCATCAAGTTCCGTTTGGAACTCTCATCTGTGATACCTGCAGCTTTTAGGCAGCTTTTAGACAGTGATGAGAGCTAGTGACCTAAAGATGGTAAATCCTTTCCTAAGGTCATCTTGAAAAGCTTCATACATTGAATATGATGTATTGTGAGGAATATGGTGAGTGTACTGCCACTATTAGCATTTAAATAAGATGGATTTCACTAAAGATGACACTATAACACATAAGAAAATAGACACTTGATCTTAGCCGAAAGGCCAAGAAGCGATAACACATAAGAACATAGACAATAAAAATGATTTATCTGTTTCTGAAAGCACATGTCAGGCACCACCTCTTCCCACAGTGGAAAGCCATTATCACAAATCATATATCACAAATAAGGAAGAAGTCACATACTAGGTACTGGAAAGTGTATTCTAACTCTCTTCCCCAATACAATGATGTTATATAATCCAGTGATACAATGCTTAGATAATGTCATTATATCTGAAACTGCTTGATGAACATATGAATGTGAATCAAAAATTAATAGTCAGTTGTACCTTGAAAAGAACACTGTTCATTTGATATGTGGGATTATTTGTAAGTACTAGTGAGGTTGCTAGAAAATAATCCTAAATAATATTCTGTAGGCCAGACCTGGTTTGTTTTTTAAAAATTATGCCCATGATAGGTTTTATTCTCCTGTTGCTCACCAAAATATACAAAACAATACCTTTAGAAATTCAAGAATTTCTAAGTCAGGGTAGTAGTTCTTTAGTCAATAATCATTTAATGTCTATATATGCATGAAAAAAGTTAAATAGTAAAACAGCAGGTATCATAGGTATGTACAGTAGACTTAGTACAGGTGCTTTAAATAAAAGAAAGAGCTTACACTGTGGGCTAGAATTTTCTAGGAAAGCATAGTGATATACATGGGAGTTAAATTGCCCCTGGAAAGTTTGGTGGTATTTGAATAAACTAGCAATTTTGGGGGACTCTTAAAATCCTTAGGAAAGAACTCATGTGAGCAAAGGTGGTGGGATCAATGAAGAATCTAGTCTGGTCATTGCATTTCCATCCCCCCAGGAATAAGTCCAAATTGAGGAGAGTCTTCAGTACCTGTTTGAGGAGTCTGTGCCTCCAAACATGGGGAGCTTCTTCTCAGGAATTTCCAGATAAAGTTATGATACTTATACCAGAGTGATAGCTCTAGGAATGGAGAAAAATGAACAGATACAGGAAACATTTTGAGGGAAGGATAAGCCAAATGCACTGACTGATTTGTAAGGGAGATTGGTGGAGAAAAACTGAAACTCATTAAAATCTCTAAACCTGTAGTATTAGAAGAGATGGCGCTGCCAACAGAAATAGGACTTCCAAGAAGAAAAGCTGATTTTTCTAGAACTGTGACAAGGAATTCAATTCCAAAGTGAATTTTGAGGTGACATTTGAATGGAAATGTCCAGCAGATAATCTGAAATGTGGGTCTAAGGCTGAGACATCAGGGTTGGAGATAGAAATCAGCAAAACTGATGATTCAAACATAAGAATACAACAGATCCTTGATGCAGATAAAAATCAAGGGCTAAGTATGAAATCTTAGGGAATTTTTTGCATTTTGAAAAAAGAATGAGAGCCAAAAAGATGAAATGGGCCAGAGTTAGAAGAAAACTAAGAATATCATGCCTTCACAGTGGAAAGGAGAAAGTTTCAAAGATTTGGCTGTGAACATTGCCTTGTGCAAAGACAGCTAGGTGAATATTATGAGTTGCATTAAACAATTAGGCAGTTAACCTTTTGGTGTCATTTCAACAGAATTATTAGAAGAGAAGCTGTGTCTAAGTGGTTAAAGCGTGAATTACTACTAAAGAAATGCTAGAAGTCTTAGTATATGTCAAAACTTCAGTAAGTGTGACAGTGAATGGAAAGTCAAAGAAAACTGCTTGAGTGAACTCTAAAGCATAGATTTGGGGTCAAGTAAAGGGTGTTTGCTTTGGTTGGTTTTTCCCAGAGGGTAAAGAAAGGGTCAATAAAGCAAATAGGAACTTGTAAGGACTAAGATCTTAAGTATTTCAGGAAGAATCATAAATGGACACAAGCTAGTGGTTTAAACGGTTTATTAGACTTTATAATTCAACAAAACATTCTGGGATTATTTTTTCATCACAGTTTAGAGTTTCCAGATGGTTAAACTAGAGATGGTCATTTCCCATAGGTAGACTTTAAGGAGAGGAATGCCAGACCAATCATTTTATTTCCCATTTTCTCTTTTTTTAAGCTTATCTTTTATGCTGTTAGTGATCCTCTTTGCATCTAGGATTTGTCAGTTCTGAATTTTCACTGAATCTTGGGAACTTTTTATTCCCACATGAATCAATTAAGAGTTCACTTTGAATATTATTCTTGTTAATGGATGTTCTTATTCTTCAGATAACTTTGGAAACTCCCCACATTCCTGAGGTACCTAAGGTTATCACAGAGGTGCCAACTCACACATTTACCTGCCAGTGCACAGAAGACTTGTAATTAATACCTTTGGCTGTATTGAGTTCATATTCAGTAATTTTTTTCCTCATATAAACCAGTTGTGTTTATAATATAACAAAATGAAAACACCTTTCTACTTATTTTCAAAAAAGTTACATGTGATAGAAAGTTTAATTCTGTTCTAATTCATTCTTAAGTTACAATCACAGTAGCCCATTGTGTGGGTCTAACATTTTTGAGTGGTTTTCCCAGGCCTAATGAATCATCTCTCAGCAGTGTGCAGAAATTACATTTTCAAATATGCCTCATTCGTCCTCCCCCCGCCCCCAGGATTGATATGCCCTCTGCTGTTTCAGAAACAGGCCTATTTCATAGTATTTCACAAAAGGACTATCCATATGTGACAGGAGAAAGAAAGGAGGCAATAAAGAAGTGACTGCAGGGAAAGATACTATTTGAGACAGCGCTGTCTTGAAAGAGGTGGAAGGAAATGAGAGTGGGAGCACAAATGTGAAACTCAGGAAGGAAGGGAGAGCCTTATTTTCGAAATAAGAAAGTGAGAGAACTTTGATTTCAGAGGAAAGAGTATGCAACATAGTCTTTCTTGCCAGATTGCCACCCTACCCCCACTCCCCTGAGTTGTATTTTGGCCATCTAGGAGGCAGGAGAGAGTTTGAACAGAGTTTGAACAGGACAGTAGAAAGATGCACACACACTAAGAAATAAGAATAGAGGAAAAGCGTGCTAATTACCGTCAGGAGCTCAACTGAAGTTGAAATGTAACTGAACATACTATGTAGAATCATTTTGTTTCATTTACAACTCCAGGATCTGAATTGGGTTTTTTGTTAGTGGTGTGCTTGTTTCTGTTGTAGGGTGTGTGTGTGTGTGTTACAGAAGTCTCCATCCTATTAATGGTTTGGAGGTGGGTGCATGGAGTCCATCTCTTCATAGAAGCAAAATTCTGTATGTTGTTTACATAGCTTGTCCAATCCACATAAGGAGAGTCTTGTAAAATCCTAATTTCTCTTAATATATTTTACTTCTATCTTAACATTTTTTTAAAGATTTTATTTATTTATTTGACAAAGAGAGACACAGCCAGGGAGGGAACACAAGTAGGGGGAGTGGGAGAGGGAGAAGCAGGCTTCCCGCGGAGCAGGGAGCCCGATGCGGGGCTCGATCCCAGGACCCCGGGATCAAGACCTGAGCGGAAGGCAGATGCTCAATGACTGAGCCACCCAGGCACCCTCTATCTTACATTTTACTAAAGCAAGTACCTAAGAATGGAATAAGATGTCATATCTTCTCAGGTAATGTCAGATCTTACTGCTTTTCTTTCTCAACCAAAGCAAGACTTTCTCAGAGCAGTTTATTATAGTGAGTCAAAATGGCCCCATGCAACTTCCTTGGGAAGTAGAATACAAACTCATTAAAAATACAAAGTTTAGAGAAGGAAGATAGTGTTTTTTAAATTGTTGCAGATACAAGAGGTAAGAAGGAGCATTTATTTAACTTTAAAAATATGTGGGATTTGTGGTTTACTAATTGGGTTAACAAACATGATATTTTCTGGACATACAGGAAATTTCAGCCAATTCAATTTGCAGGCTTTTCTCCAGAATTTGTTAATAACAAACACTGGCATGTTAGAACAGATTTTAAAGTCACTTATAAGCTAAACTTCTTTCCATCAGTTATTTGATCCTTTAGGTTTTACTTTTAAATATTGATAACTACATGAATTAAATTAAATATACCCTTTATGGGTTTTTTTGTAATTTCAACTCTTTGACAATTTAACAAATTTCAAAATCTTCAATGAAAGAGGGTAATTTTTGTTTTCGACATATAATTGCATTATTAATACAAAGACTACTATACTTCCTAGATTACATTTGAAAGTATACACACATTTTCTTTCTCTTGCATAGAAAAGTTAAAAAATTGAACAAGACACTTCCTGAAAAACAAATATTGTTTATGTTTTTGAATTTTAATGCCAAGTAATTGACATTCATTCATTTATATTATATTGAGAATCATGAATTAATTTCAATAAATATATCCCATGAATATGTACAGTGTAGTCTTAAGAAATTGCTAATCCAATCCAAATAGAAATAACTCATCTTGGTCCTTGTTGAAAAAATAAAGTTGGGTTTTTTCATTAACTTAAAGTGAGAACTCTAATGAATAAATATAATTAAGAATACCTAATCTTCACATGAAGTTTGGGAGAGGATTCTGCCTTAAGTCAGTAATTTCTGGGATTAATAAAGTACTATTAAAAGATATCTGTGTGCCTGAACAAAATGATTTTTAATGCTTCATTTACATTTTAAAGTCATAAAAGCTTTATATATTATGAAAATTTATTAAACAAATAGGATCTACTATTCGCTGCTTTTTAAAGAAATATTTTTTATTTTAAAACAGGAGACAAGCAAATTTCTGTTTTTAGGCAGACCTAGATTATCATATAAAAAGTATATTCTCATTTTAAATGTGTGGCTTTCTTAATCCTTTTATAAGATGTTCTTTGTATATTTCTCTATAGATTTCTCTCCTCTTGATTCTATATATAGAGGGAAATAATTTTTAAAAATGTATTTTTCTAGTATTTTTAAAATGAGATTTAAGAAGAAAAGTTAAACATGCTATTTCAGTAAGTTATTTAAAGCTTTTTAATTTATAATTACTTCACATTTTAGAAATACATTTTATAACCTATATCTTAAAACTATACAGTAACATGTTTTGTGTGTGCTATTTATAAAAAAATGGAGTCTTTTGCAATGTAAATTTGTAATCTCACTGTAAAATCATCTTTGTTTATTAAACATATGTCACCTTGATATGCTGTTCTTTGATATGGGGTACATTTTAGTTTGATTTTTGTGGATTGTTATAGCCTCTTTCTTACCCATGCCAAGAAAAAACTGAAAGCTTAGGTTGATGTTTTTGTTGTAAGAACTTGTTTTTAACATGAATATACTGTGTTATTGACAAAAAAGAAAAAAAAAAGAAAGCAAGAAAGCTTTATATACATTGCATTGACGTTGCCATCTACCCCAAGGTAGAATTTTTACTTGGAAATATTAGATATGCTGGTACCTTGACTTTTTCTGTAATTTTTAACTAATTTACTGTATCTTGGAATTATATACAAATAGTAAAATTAAAATTAAGTTTCTTTAACATCAACCAAGTATTATTTTAATCTTAGATACTCCTAATGTCATAGTTTAACATTTATACCCTTATTGTCTATTTTCAGGTATCTAAAATTATATTGCCTTCACTGTGAGTAATGAAGCAATTTTAATCTTAAGGCTAAGATTCCTGTTACTTTACTCTTCTAAATAGGCCTCTTCAATGCAATAGTGTACCTTATACCAAACAGTGTCTCTAGGTTCTAGAGTGTTAGGTACATTTCAGACATCAAGAATAAAATGAAGATGCTATCATCATTTGACGTGAAATAGAAATAAAAGTTATAGAAAGAAAGAAAAAAATAATTTACTAGTAATTGGACCTTCTAAATGTAAAATCCTGAGGAGACAAGTAAAACATTATAGAATTCCTATCTTTATCATTTAACAGTAGGAAGGCTATACTTGCAAAAACCATTGATAATATATAGCATAAGTAGTTAGGTATGAAAATATACCTAATTATGATAACTATAAAACATATAAGGCAGAAATAATGTTTTCAGAGTATGCATGAGACCTGAAGATGAGAATTCCAAGAGAAATTAAAAAATTTTCCTTTATCTTGAAGAATAAATAGGTAAAGTTTAATAAAGGCAGGTAGAGAATAAATAGGAAAAGTCTAACAAGGATAATGTGAAGGAAACCTAGCTCTACCAAATATTGAAGCATATTTTAAACCTGGTTATTATCTCAGCAGAGTAGGTTGATGAATATGATAATGTAAAACCTATAAATAGGCATTTTTATAGGTAGAACTTTATAAAATTAGGAATAAAGGTATAACAATTTGGAAAAGTGTCACAGTTCAGTCAGCCTGGTAAATTTTGAGTTAAAATAGCATTTTTTAATAGCAGGACTTCTTTTAAATAATAATGTATGCTACAAATCAAGAGAATTATGTGATATATTTTTAAAACATAATGAAACCAAATCAGAACATCTTTTAGGACTTCTTTGGAGCACACTGTGACAAGCACTGTTAGAAATTTACTTCTGTCACTTTTTCTACCACTGAACCCAAAATGTCAGTTAATATTTAAAATGTGAAATCATGGAAAGTAATAAATATTTACCACATCTCTAGGAGAAAAATGTCTCCATGAGGAATGTTAAAAAGGGAAATACTGGCATGCTTGTATGAAACTAATATGAAAAAATTAGCAAAATAAAAAGGTTTTGGAAAAATTGCTACAAAGATGATCAACAAAGGGATAATACACAAATTGATTTTAAACAAATGGACTTAGGCTCTAAATGGACATGGTTCACTAGAAGGGAAATGTAACTGTAACTAGCATATAAACATGGAAAAGATATTCAGCATCCACAGTCAAATATCACAAATGGAAATGCAATTAATCATTGTGTATTATCCACAAGTTGATTTCTTCCTTCTACTTGCTGTTTATACTTCAGATATGCTCTTTAAGAACACCTATATAAGGTAGTCGAAGAAAATCTTTTTATTAAGAGTTATCATGTGTGTTATATATGTAAATTAAGCATCACCCCCACTCTGCCAGGTTAATACTGATTTTGCAATTAGACATTGACATTCTCTCTTTTCCTAGTTCCCGTTCTGTGATGGATCTCACACAAAACACAATGAAGAGACTGGAGACAACGTGGGACCTCTGATCATTAAGAGAAAGGAAACTTAGTCAGTTTTGATACTGCAAACCAACTTGTCATGATGTTATCTGATTGTTTAATTAGAATGACTACAACTTCTGTCTAATTCACCTCCCCTGGGTTCTAGATGTGGTATATTGGAAACTGCAGCTTTCATACTCACGGCATTTGCCTTACTTGTTGAACCATCGTGGTGCACATTTGTTTAAACAAAAAAAAGAAAAAGTAAAAAACCAACTTCATGGCCTATGGGTTATTTTGGTCTTGTAAGGATCCGTTTATGTTTAAAATAATTATATTAAGATATAGTTGTACATTAAAGTTAACATTAAATTATTCTCAAAATCCTGTATATGCAGGTTGTACTTATAAGTTTCAAAGAAAATTATCACCTTTTAATATTAGTTAACCTAGAAAGTATATTGGGTGTGATCAAGCTATATTAATCTCTTAATATAGGAAAAACCTGTGATGACCTTGATTCTCTTCTGGACCTAGGTGATGATGCTGAGAGAATATAGCTTCTATGTTTTCATAGTTTTCAATCAAAATGAGCTTGGAATGTTATTCTGCTTAATTATAAGTGGGCCAGGTCTAAAATAAAAGGGCACAGTAGCTTCTTTATTCATTTTCATGGGTATTTAATTGACCCATTAAAGGAACCAACACTGGAAATTTGGATCAAAATGATATTAAAGTAGTCATGAAGAAAGTCTTAAAATGGTAATGTTCCAGAATTCTATTCCAAGAAGTGGCAAGTACTTGAAGCGGGAACATTGAAGGAATTGGAGCACATGATGTCAAGCCTCTTGAACAGAAAGCCATACATCCATGACAGAAATAGTAGTCACAAAGCTAGATGAAAGGCACAGGAAGATTTTATTTCCCACCCTTGATAATCAGGCACATGGCTATTTCTATTAAAGAAACTATTTGTGGGAGAAAAATAATTACATTCTCTTAAATTGTATGATCTTAAAAGCAAAAAATTGAAGACAAATTTTTGTTTATATAATCTTCAAAGACTCAGAAACAGTGCATTCATTCCTGATTCAGAAAAAAAGAAAATGTAATGAATCGTGGATCACTACATCAAAAACTAATGACGTATTGTATGGTGACTAACGTAACATAATGAAATTAAATTAAAAAAATGAAAACAAACTAGGAGCAATAAAAATAGTAGACAGGAGTAGTTAATATGTGAATTTTTAAAGAGAGATTAGAGCTTTGGGCTTTATGGGTTAGAAGGAAAAGTCAAGACAGAATATATACAATTGTAAAACAATTTGACAAAGGTAACAAAAATATTCACATCATTTCTTTTAGTATACTTGAATTCTCAGTAGTAGTGAATAACAAGTTTCTATGTGCAAAAATCCAGAATAACCATGGAAGTCACAGGAATCAAACCAAATATCAGCATTCCTGTATTATGTACGATCACTGATATTTTTTAAATGTACAATTTTGTGTATTACAGTAGGTAAAGTTTATACCAAAATTGTGTATACTGGTTTTAAGCAGCCTATGTGACTTATTTGGATGTGTCTTTAAGGCACATCTTCAATACAAAATCTAAAATACTACAAACTCTGATTCTACCTATCAGTTTCTTAAGGTGAATTTCTTTCTGTGCCTCTGCCTTCTGTTTTAAGTAAGTATGGGTGGATCTGCAAAAGAAGCATCATGCTTTTAAAGGTTAATTGTTTTAAGGAAAAATGAATCCATGAACTCCCAGTTTCTGATAAAGGGACATCCTTTTAACAGACTAAACTGTATTCTTATTTTGAATTTGAAATTAGACTATTGGTCATGCATTTTTATAGCTAGTGGAAAGGGGGGAAGAAATTACTGCCAATTCTCAAAACTTTTTCAAAGGAATAAGATTATGTGTATGTTTATGGTGGAATTAGAAGTGATTGCCTAATTGAAATGCAGATCTACTGTAGCATTTTGTTAGTCAAAATAGATAAATGTATCCTCGGGGTCATGTTAAAATTTTGTTACATGCTCTTCAACTAGAATTCCTTTAGGATATTAAACCTTTCATGTTACTTACCTAAAAAGGTTAAGTGGGTGTGGTTAAATTAATGTGATGTTTTTACACAAAAATCATTGTGTGCAAATACCGTTCTCATTTAAGCACCCCAAAACATCTGATTGCTTTTTCATTTGAGAAATCAGACAAATTGGGTTCCCCCACACCACCACTATCTTTTTTTCTCTATACATTAATGTTCCAGTGATTTCCAAAATAGGATTTTGTGCTAGGTTGAGTGTTTCTAATGTTAGGAAGAAACTTGTTTTGCAGTGATTGAAAGTGACACTCCTCTGTTAGTACAACAGACATTTATTAAGCATTTTCCATAGACCATGTAATTGGGACTGAAATATTTTGGAGAATTAAAAGCTCACAGATAAGATTATATCATTTATGATGTAGGTTACATAATTATGATAATTTATGATTTGGGGTTGTTTTCCTTAACAAATTATAGTAGGTACCAGTTGTATATACAACAAAGTAAGTGGATTTATTTGATTTTTCGTTAGTTATGAAGGATTTGGGTTTGGTTTGGTTTTAAGATAAACATTGATTAAGGTTCCTAATTAGCAACATATTTAGTGATTGTGTTTCTGTGAGTGTGTATTATCTACTAGTTGTCAGAAGCTATGCTTTCTTTCTGAGTTTAACACAAGTTGATTTCAGGCAAAGCCACTCACCTCTCAGCCTCTATTTAAAATGGTTGGAGAAAATGGCATTTTAGGCAATTTATTTGCAAATTCTAGGCCAACCCTAAATTTTCAGCATCCCAAAAGGGAAAAAAGTAAAAGACTGATAGGTAATCAGCTTGAATTTAATTTTTATTATAAGATTATTCCAACTTTTGTGGTATTGAAGTATCCTTTTATGAAATGTTGATAGTATTAGTTGCTTTAAGTATCCTTACTTGGCAAAATGAAAAGTTGACAGCTCTGTATTGGTCCCCACTTTTTTTTTTTTAACTACTCCATGAAATCTAAAAGCCTGGGAACCACTAAGCCAAGGTCCTATGTAAAGTTCTGGGACTTACTATTTTATTAAGATATTAAAACAATACAGTTTTATTCATTTTGATATTTAGTTTGTATATATGAAATTTTTCACATATGATTACCATGTATTGAGGTTTCATGCAAAGTTATTAAGGTATAAGAAATCATCTTTATTTCCGTTAATATGTACCGTCATGGAATGGATCCAAACTAAGAGTAGTGGCTATCCAACCTAATCCTGTATTTAAAGCATTAAATAAAATACACAACACACAGATTTAGAAAGGATCATTGTTAATTAGGTATATGCCTTTCCTGAGAAAAGTCTATATTTTTGTGGACTTAAGTATTTCATAAACAAAAGAATTGCATAAGTTAACTAAAGTTGCCAGGAATTAGGACAAAGGGGAAAGACTGGGAATAAGATTTTATCAAATTGGTGAATATAAGTAGGATTATCGAGTAGGGGTATCGATATGGTATTACCCCCAAAATCTGAATAACAAGGCAGTACAACCTCAAACATGAACGGTAGAATGCCAAGCTGAGAATGTCACCTAGACATTGTATAAACTAGATGTTCTTCTCTTTCAGTTGCACCTGTTATCTGTGAGAATAGACTATTTCTTTCTATTTCTTTCAGCGTTTCTCTTACAGATCAGTGGAAGTCAATTTCTGTTAAGACCTGGTTCTCCTGGGGCACCTGGGTGGCCCAGATGGTTAAGCGTCTGCCTTCAGCTCAGGGCATGATCTCAGGGTCCTGGGATCGAGCCCCATATCAGGCTCCTGGCTCAGTGAGGAGTCTGCTTCTCCCTCTCCCTCTGCCTCCCCCCTGCTCATATTCCCTCTCTCTCCCTCTCTCTCTGTCACATGAATCAAACAAAAAAAACAAAAACAAAACGTGGTTCTCCCGAGTGCTAGTTCAAAAGTTGTTTTCATTTGTAAGTACACAGTCTTATAGATTCCCAGCCTTATGTTTAAAATAATTGTGGATATTGCCCACCTGCCTACATGGTTATTACTGTGGGATAAATTATTTCTTCTGGTAATACTGCCTACTAACATTTTCATTATTGGGTTAAGCAACGAGTGGCTGATCTAACTCCATATTCAAGATAGACATGAGAGATTATGTCTCTTACAGCCCTATCATCCATCACACTTAGCTAAATCTGTTATATTTCAAAATCTCCCAACCATGAAAGGTAGAGTTCCGTTTATGTACTCCATCTGCACAGAAATCCTTTTTCTTTATCCTAAACTTTCTTGATATAGGCTTCCTTCATTCTAGACAAGAAGGCTGTGTATTCACTTTAATACCATTATTTTATTCTTTTAAAATTCTTCAGCCTTCATCTTTCCAACTTGTAGTCTGCCCCATGGCCATCACATGAACCTTTTCCTGATCTCTTCACCTCTGCGTCCCTTCCAATGGAGAGCATTTTGATCATCACTTAAAGCAACCAATTCTCTTTTAATACTATTTCTTTTAGGAACCACTGGGAAGCTGCTTCTAGCACAGAAGCTTAAATTCATTGGCTTTCCATTGCTGGTTACTGCTTCTATTCTGACCCTGGATGCTACCTAGTGTAGACTCTGAAGTAAAAATATTAAACCACAAATTACATTTAATTTAACATTGCCATCCAGTGTATGAACTTGAGTTAAGTCCCTGTTCCTCTAGTACCTTTGTACCCCCAAAAGTCTGGTCACTTGTAGCAGTTTGCAGTTTATGGCTTCGTTACACCTTTATGCTTTTGGCATCTTGTTTCCCAAAGTCTTTGGTCATGCTACATACTTTTTTTTGAACCCCTGAGAAAGAAAAATTCTCAGATTTTATCATTACAATATACCCAGTACCCAAAACAATTACAAGCACATAGCAGGTACTCAATAAAAACTTGTTTTCATTAGTAAGAGATTTGAATGTAATTTTTAAAGGATACAATGGTAATCCCCCAAAAGTCAATATTTCTGTCTTGTTCTACCCCCAAGTTCTGGTTATCTTTCTTTTTTTCAAATTTGCTCCTTTATATCCAGTATTATAAACCTTTGAACATGCTTGTTAGGAAAATTTACTAAGTAGCTATCTTACCCTGACAAGATTGGCTATAATTTAGTCTAATCAATACTTCTGTGCCTAAACTTCTAGTATAAAAACCAACAAATACTATTACCCAAATCAGCTTGTTTTAGGACAGTATGCACATGATGCATTATAATTGGGGAAAAATTATGGTACTTGGAATACTTAAAATCTGTGGACATTGCTTTGGAAATATGCTTTTTTGAGAAAGCTGCTATGAAAAAGACCAAAAGCTTTGGAGTTTGTCAACCTGGAAGGCTTTCTAATTGCATTTATTACCTCTTTGGAGGTAGCACCTCTTTGCACTGGTGCAACAGCCCTCTAAATCAGACATATTTAAATCCCTGCTCTGCCACTTGAAGAAATAATTTTCTGTGGGCCTCTGTGATGGTTAGTTTTATATGTCAACTTGACCAGACCACAGACTGCCCACATACTGGGTCAAATGTTATCTAATTGTTTCCATGAGGGTGTTTTTGGATAAGATCAACATTTAATTCGATAAACTAAAGCAGATTGTCCTCCCTAATGTGAGTGGGCCTCATCCAACCAGCTGAAGACTTGAATAGAACAAAAAAGCTGACCCTCCCCAGAGGAAGAATTCTTCCTGCCTGACTGCCTTTGAACTGAAACATCTGCTCTTTCTGAGTCTCCAAAGCCTGCCAGTCTTTGGACTGAAATTACACTATTGGATCTCCTAGGTCTCCAGCTTGCTGACTCACTGTGCAGATCTTGGGACTTGTCAGCAGCCTTCACAATCTGATGAGCCAATTCCTTCTAATCACATAATACAAACTGTATTGGCTTCCTTACCATAAAATCATGTCCCCTGCTAAAAGTAGTACAAAAAGATTCAGAGCTGTTTCTACATAAATAATACCGAGAAATGATTGAATATTGGCATACTTTTGGTAACATTCCCAGGACATTTTTCTAAAATGGTCCCCGGTTTTTCTGCATAAGGGGGAAAAAGCAGTTGTTGTTAATTATAAGGTCTTTCTATAGCAATTTCTACAAATAATTACTCAGCACCTACTTTTTGCCAGCTGTAGGTAACAAGACTCAAACAATCCCTGCCCTTACAGTTTATCAGCCCCCAACTCTTAGGAGGGGTGAAAGGTGGTATTACAACAGGCCATTATTAATATGATTAGAGAGATGAGGTGAAGGAGATAAGTACAAACACTGCAGGAGTACAAGGGGCAAAAATACAGAACCAGGTTAGGGCAGTAAGAACTGAAGAATGAGTAAGTGTTTGAAGGGGAAGAGGGACAAGCAAGTTTCAAGTCTGGAAGACCAGAGACCATGTTACCCTCTCATCCAACATGGCCCTGATTGGTTCTACCACTTCTGTCAGCTGTGCAACTTCCTGTGGAATGATTATATTAACGGTATTTTTTTCCTAATTTTTAATGTGCAAGATAAAATCCAGTTGTCATCCCTGACTAACCAGACGAAAGCAGACAAAGCATTAAACCCAGGTAGAAGAGGCTGGCCCTTATTGCTTTAGCTAAAACTTAAAAGGTCACGTATTCAACACTGATCATGTCACCAGAGAGACCAAGAAGTTAAATCAATGTTGTTCTATATTGTCATTGAAGAAATTCCTGATCTGAATAGAAAGGTTTCATAATCTCAGTACCAATAGTGATGTTTTAAATTGTTATTCCATAATGTAATTTTAAAGAGGAAAATTAGGTGCGAGTTTATACCAAAACCATTCTTAGTATTCACTAACCATCAGTGAGTAGCCTGCAAGATTCCTAATAAAGCCAAGAGCTAAAGACTACCTTTTCCACTGTGTGACTTTAGTCTGATCAATTAACCTATTTGAGACCCTGTAAAACAGGGATAATAGGACTATCACAGCACTGTCATGAAGATTAATGCATATGAAATGCAAGAAGATGAATGCATATAAAATGCATATGAAGTATTTTATATAGTTCCCAACACCTGGTAAGTATGCTCAATTGTTCACTACTGTCAATTGTTCAGCTGTTTAACAGCATATCAGATGTTGTATGAGTCATTACTACTACATTACCATGACCATTTTAATTCAAAGAAACCTTTTTCTTGATCAAAAACTATAGTTTGAGTATAAGGTTGGTTTGATTAATATACCCTTTGATAGATACGGTCTAAAGACCAAGAACAAGAAACTAAAAAAGAACAAGTGATACACACACCACACAAAATTGATGAGATTGGAAATTTAAACTGAGAGAAGTAATCCAAACATTCCTAAATATTATCCTTCCCCTTTCTTCCTTTGGCCTCTTCTATTAGTATCCACTCCATAGAATGAAAGCCTAGTGAGAAATGCAAAATTCTAGATTCCCATGTACTTCCCTGGTTATGACCACCAGGGGGAGTCCTGGGCAGGTTCGTTCTTTCGTTCTTTCTTTCTTTCTTTCTTTTTCTTTCTTTTTCTTTCTTTCTTTCTTTCTTTCTTTCTTTTTCTTTCTTTCTTTCTTTCTTTCTTTCTTTCTTTCTTTCTTTCTTTCTTTCTTTCTTTCTTTCTTTTTCTTTCTTTCTTTTCTTCCTTTCTTTCTTTTTCTTTCTTTCTTTCTTTTCTTTCTTTCTTTCTTTCTTTCTTTCTTTCTTTCTTTCTTTCTTTCTTTCTTTCTTTTCTTTCTTTCTTTCTTTCTTTCTTTCTTTTCTTCTTTCTTTCTTTTTCTTTCTTTCTTTCTTTTTCTTTCTTTCTCTCTTTTTCTTTCTTTCTTTCTTTCTTTCTCTCCTTCCTTCCTTCTTTCTTTCTTTCTTTTCTTTCTTTTTCTTTCTTTTTTTTTATTAAGATTTTAGTTATTTATTTGACAGCGAAAGACAATGAGAACAGGAACACAAAGCAGGGGGAGTGGGAGAGGGAGAAGCCCGCTTCCCACTGAGCAGGAAACCTGATGTGGGGCTCGATCCCAGGACCCTGGGATCATGACCTGAGCGGAAGGCAGACGCTTAACAACATAGGCACCCCCTGGGCATGCCTTTCTATCACAAGACAATAGGGTGGAGAAAAGTCTTTTTTATTATAAAAGTTTCTCGTTAACAAGATTAGGGAAACTGCAGTACTGTTGACTAGAGGGAGTGTACCATTTGATTTCAAAGAAGCTGTTCCAACCAGCTGAATTTTTATTAGTGTCCTAAGAAAAAAGAGGAGAATGTAAACCCTGAGGGCAGAATCAAACTGCAGATAGTAAGCAGATCAAAGCAAGCAGGCGATCTCAGGCGACTGTTCTTTATCCTAGTAGGCACAGAAAAAAGCTCTAAGAAACTTCATGTGTAATATCAAATAAAATTTATAATCTCCCATTGCCTTCAAATATATTTTAAACAATAGGAAACGTTTATAATATATTTCTTGAGTGAACATTTCTCTAACAATCTAATTTTTCTGAAGAGTTTGAGATTCTTTTTTCCCTTCTTGGTAAGGATTCCGTATATTCATAATTCTGTGAGAGGGTAAAATGAAGAGTCAACTACTGCAGTTGACTCTTTCTTTCTGACTATATCTTTCTATACTCATATATGTGGTAAATATGATGTCTTACAATATCAACCACATGCCAAAGAAAGTCATTTTATAGACATAAATCAAAGTATAAAGTATGCAATTACAAAAGAAGTAATCATGGCTTCAGGCATTATAATTTGTATTGGAACATGTAGCAGCAGAAAGTCCAGAGGGATTCGGAAGAGATAAAGGAACCCCTAGGGTTTCAATAATTGGAAAAGGCTACATGGAGAAAGTCAAACATGACCTGGGTATTAGAATATACACAGGAAAGAAAGACCTGTCATAGTTGTCTGTTCAACTGCACTAGCATAAATAAATACATTCACCTATTCAGAAATATATGAACATAGGTCAAAGCAGTGGAAGAATTCAGTGTGAAATGGAATTTCATGACAGCCTTCCTTTTAGGCAAATGCCATAAAAATTTATCCTCACTAATCACTTGGGCAGTCATTTCAACCCAAATGATTTAATAAGAAATATCTTTGCTCCTGGGGCACCTGGGTGGCTCAGTTGGTTGAGCATCCAACTCTTGATTTCAGCTCAGGTCATGATTTCAGGATCATGGTATCAAGCCCTGGGTCAGGCTCACTGCTCAGCTCAGAGTCTGCTTGTCCCTCTCCCTCTGCTCTTCCCCCAACTCATGCTCTCTCTCTCTAAAATAAATAAATAAAATCTTTAAAAAGAAAAAAGAAATGTCTTTGCTCCTATTCCATTTGCATGATATGCCCTCCCTCACTTGTGTGTGTTTAGTGTGTCTAATGTTACTTATTCTCAACATCCACCTAAAATGCTATTTCCTCTGAGAAGCTGATGACGATCTATTCATTCAAGGAACAAATATAAAATATATTACAGATGCTTTGGATACCAAGATGAACTTAAAAACAGTAACTTTAAAAATATAAAATGATTCCAGCCTAGCTGAAAAACTAAGAATAAATGTAAAACAAAATAATTAGAGCTAAAATATAAGTCTGTGCAAAGTACAATGGTTCAATCAATTCAAATTCTGTTCATGAGGGTTAGAGGAAGGTCGAGACCATCTTTCCAGAAAAACTGAAATTTGAACTGATACATGAAGGATAAGTGAGATTTTCCCAATCAAAGAACTAGAAGAGAGAAATTACAGACTGGGGGAGAAAATCTGTTTGGAAAAATAGAGGCATTAGTTTGCATTGTGTGCTGGTCTCACATGAACTTATTCAATGTAGGTCTTCTTGACCAACTCGGACTACACTCCCGCACCATCATTCATCATTCCCACCAATGCTCTGGAATCAGCTATTCCAGTCTCATTCAGCTCCCATACCAAACTGCTTTCTCTTCTTGGAATGCCTCCCCACACCTTTTTTCTTTTTTCTGGATAAACCTAGTTTCTTCAAGAATCAAAGAATTATTTCAGATATTGCCTCCTCGGGCAGGGTGGTGTGTGTGAATCTCTACCCCTTCATTTAGGATTAGATGCCCCTTCTTTGCAGCCCACAGGACTATGCTTATTTTTTGTCCAAGTCCTTATTATACTTACTATAAACCTTTTCATTTAGGCTATAAAGTCTTTTCTGTTTCTCTGGTATCTAATATTTGTTGACTGAGTATATGAATCAACAAATAAATGCATGACACCATTAAGTACCAGAAACTGGTAGACGGGGGAAGTGGAGAGGGGATGTAATAAGAAGGGATGCTCTTAAGGAGTTCACAGTCCAGGTAAGTCATAAGTGGCATTATCAGTGGCTAAGGATGAAGGGAGAAGAGTAGGGGGAACTGAACTGTAGGAACCATTGGTTAATGCTGGAGGGAGGAGACAATAAGGGAAATATCTTGGTTGTCCCCAGTACCTACTAACACAAAGACTGAATGCTGGTAGACCCACAGCCAAAAGAACAACAGGTAGTTTTTGTTTGTTTCTTCAAGCTAACACTGAAAAATCAGAAGATTTTATATAATAAGATGGATTTCTGCTTCATTTGAATAATTTGGTAACAGGGAACCACATTTTCAGATGCGAGGAACAGCTGCTTTTTTTTTTTTTTTTTGGTAGGGCATTAACTCTCTCATTTAACATTTTTATATTAAATAAACTTATTTCAGTTAAGAAATGTGTGATTGGCAGGGGGTAGCTAAGATGGTGGCATAGTAGGAGGACCCTAGACTTGCCTCCTCTCTCGAACACAGCTAGAATAACTATCAAATCATTCTGAATATCCAAGAAATTGACCTGAGGACTGACAAAACAAACTGCACAAGTAGAGGGAGAAAAGAGGCCGCATCAAAGAAGGTAGGAAGTGCGGAGACACGGTTTGGGGGAGAAACGGATCTCGGGTGCTGTGGAGGGGATGGAGGTCCTGGTCACAGAGAAAGGTAAGAGAGTAGAATGCACAGGGATATGCACAAAGAAAACACTCCCCCAACGCCACTAGCTGGGAAATCAAGAGGGGCTGATTTCGTGAATTTTTGCTACCACCTCGGCTCAAAGACTGGAGATTTAGAGGTCAAGGGCTTGGCTGGGATAGAGCCCTGAGGATACTGTCCTGCTCCTGGAGAGAAGGCACACAAGCAACCCTGGGGCAGATGGCACTATCTGAAAATAGCCTAAGACATGAGGGGAGAGACTATTAGCTCTTCTTGGAGCCCATCTGTGAGATGTGCCAGTCACAAAGTACACTCTCCTGGAACAAAAGAGCCAGAGGGTGCCATTTCCCTCCCTTGTCCCTCAGCATGGGCACAAAAACACCTGCTAAGGGCAGCTAACCTGGCCACTGGTTGTTTAGCCTGCTTTGCTCCATATCACACACTCCTACATCCTGGTGCCACTCCCCTTCTTGGTCAAACCTGCATCAGTCCAAGTGTGGCAAGACTGTCCACCAGAAGACCAGCACAAGACCTTGACTACACCACGTCCCTAAAGCCTGGGTTTATGAAAGTCAGCAGGCTTGGCTGGGATGGACCCCAAAGTGCACTGTGCTGCTCCAGGCAGACAAGCAACCCAGAGACAGCATGAAAACAGTGATCAAAAAATACTTGGGACACACAAGGGGAAATTATTTGTTCCTCTGAGAGTGCTTCCCTGAAAGCAGTAAGCACGAGGTCCCCTTTCTGGGGACAAAGGAGCTGACTTGTACCATTTCCTTCCCCGCCACTCAGCATAAACCCAATTCAATAAATAGCACAGCACCAATACTGGCTGCCTAACCTGCTTACACCAAGTCCCAACTGCCCCTGTGCTCTCCTAATACTGCTTTTCTCAGGCAAGTGTGTCTAAGGACCAGCATAGCAGGATCATTCCCCAGGAGACCAGCACAAACCCCTACATACATCATGTCTACCAACCATAGAGTTCTGCAAGGCTTCGGTTCTAGTGGAAGTAGCATCAGGTTTCATTTAACAAGCAAACAGAGCACACTTAGTTAAAACTCACCACACTCTAGCCAAGGTCCAAACACTGCCTTCTGCAGGAAAGGAGAACCTCTGCAGATGACTGATCTGAGGGATTTGGCAGCCAAAACACAGCACACACCAGAGACACTCCCTGAAACGCCAGGCCCTGGACATTATATGACATCTTCTTCACAAAGCCATTACTTTCCAGAGTAGGAAACATAACAAGCTTCTCCAACACACAGAAGAAGACAGAGATCTAGACAAAATGCAAAGACAGAGGAATTCATCCAAAAAGAGTAAGAAAAGGTCACAGCCAGAGATCTAATCAAAACAGATATAATTTTATGCCTGATGGAGAATTTAAAGCAACCATCGTAAGGATACTCACTGGGATTAAGAAAAGCATGGAAGACATCAGGGAGACCCTTACTGTGGAGACAAAAGAGTTAAAAAAACAATCAGGCCCAAATGAAAGATGTAATAACTGAGATTCAAAACAGACTGGATGCAATGACCACAAGCATGGAAGAAGCAGAGGAACGAATAAATGATATAGAAGATAGAATTATGGAAAATAATGAACCTGAGCAAAGGAGAGAATTATAGAACATGAGAGTAAACATAGGGGACTCAGTGACTCCATCAAACATAATAACATTCATATCATAGGAGTCCCAGAAGAAGAAGAGAGAAGGGAACAGAAGGTTTATTTCAGAAATAATAGCTGAAAACTTCTCTAATCTGGGGAAGAAAACAGGCTTATAAATCCAGGAGGCGCAGAGAACTCCCACAAAAATCAACAAAGCAGACCAACACCAAGACATATAGTAGTTAAATTTGCAAAATATAGTGATAAAGAAAAAATCCTAAAAGCAGCAAGACAAAAGTCCCTACTTATAAGAGAAGACTGTAAGGCAAGCTGCAGATCTCTCCACAGAAACTAGGCAAGCTGGAAAAAAGTGGCATGATATATTCAATGTGCTGAATGGGGAAAATCTGCAGCCAAGAATATTCTATCCAGCAAGGCTAATCATTCAGAATATGAGGAGAGATAAAGAATTTCCCAGACAAACAAAAGCTAAAAGAGTTCATGACCACTAAACTAGCCCTGCAAGAAAAATTAAAGGGGACTCTTTGAGTGGGAAAGAAAGACCAAAAGAGACAAAGACTAGAACGGAACAAGGGAATCTCCAGAAACAATGATTTAACAGTAATAAAATGACATTAAATACATATCTATCAATAATTACTCAAATGTAGATGGTGACAAAGTGACAAAGACTAGAAAGGAACAGAGAAAATCTCCAGAAACAATGACTTAACAATTAATAAAATGGCACTAAATACATACCTATCAATAATTACTGTGAATGTAAATGGACTAAATGCTCAAATCAAAAGACACAGGGTGTCAGATTGGATTAAAAACAAAACCCATCTGTGGTCTGCCTACAAGAGACTCAGATTCAGACTCAGACCTTGCAGATTGAAAGTAAGATATGGCAAATCATTTATGAAGCAAATGGACATCAAAAGAAAGCCAGAGTAGCAATAGGTATATCTAACAAACTAGATTTTATTATTTTTTTAAAAATTTTTATTAACATATAATGTATTATTTGTTTCAGGGGTACAGGCCTGTGATTCTTCAGTCTTACACAATTCACAGCCCTCATCATAGTACGTACCCTCCCAATGACCATCACCCATCCCTCCCCCTCTGCCTCCACTTCAACAACCCTGTTTGTTTCCTGAGATTAAGAGTCTCTTATGCCTCCAAGAAATATTGAGAGGGGTCCTCTAAGCAAAGAGAGAACCTTCTGCAAGAGCAGAAACGAACACAGACAACAGACAGTTAACAGTCACCTTACAGGTAATACAATGGCACTAAATTCATACCTTTCAATAGTTACCCTGAATGTAAATGGGCTCAATGCCCCAATCAAAAGACACAGGCTATCAGATTGGATTAAAAAACAAGACCCATCAATATGCTGTCTGCAAGAGACTCATTTTACACCCAAAGACACCCCCAGATTGAAAGTGAGGGGGTGGAAAACCATTTACCATGCTAATGGACACCAAAAGAAAGCTGGGGTGGCAATCCTTATGTCAGACAAACTAGATTTTAAAACAAAGACTGTAATAAGAGATGAGGAAGGACACTATATCCTACTTAAAGGGTCTATCCAACAAGAAGATCTAACAATTGTAAATATCTATGCCCCGAACATGGGAGCAGCCAATTATATAAGGCAATTAATAACAAAAGCAAAGAAACACATTGACAACAATACAATAATAGTGGGGGACTTTAACACCCCCCTGACTGAAATGGACAGATCATCTAAGCAAAAGATCAACAAGGAAATAAAGACTTTAAATGACACACTGGACCAAATGGACTTCACAGACATATTCAGAACATTCCATCCCAAAGCAACGGAATACACATTCTTCTCTAGTGCCCATGGAACATTCTCCAGAATTGATCACATCCTAGGTCACAAATCAGGTCTCAATCGGTACCGAAAGATTGGGATCATTCCCTGCATATTTTCAGACCACAATGCTTTGAAACTAGAACTCAACCACAAGAGGAAAGTTGGAAAGAACTCAAATACATGGAGGCTAAAGAGCATCCTACTAAAGAATGAATGGGTCAACCAAGAAATTAAAGAAGAATTAAAAAAATTCATGGAAACCAATGAAAATGAAAACACAACTGTTCAAAATCTTTGGGATACAGCAAAGGCAGTCCTGAGAGGAAAGTATATAGCAATACAAGCCTTTCTCAAGAAACAAGAAAGGTCTCAAATACACAACCTAACACTACACCTAAAGGAGCTGGAGAAAGAACAGCAAAGAAAGCCTAAACCCAACAGGAGAAGAGAAATCATAAAGATCAGAGCAGAAATCAATGAACTAGAAACCAAAAGAACAGTAGAACAGATCAACGAAACTAGGAGCTGGTTCTTTGAAAGAATTAACAAGATTGATAAACCCCTGGCCAGACTGTTCAAAAAGAAAAGAGAAATGACCCAAATCAACAAAATCATGAATGAAAGAGGAGAGATCACAAGCAACACCAAAGAAATACAAACAATTATAAGAACATATTATGAGCAACTCTATGCCAGCAAATTAGATAACCTGGAAGAAATGGGTGCATTCCTAGAGATGTATCAACTACCAAAACTGAACCAGGAAGAAATAGAAAACCTGAACAGACCTATAACCACTAAGGAAATTGAAACAGTCATCAAAAATCTCCCAAGAAACAAAAGCCCAGGGCCAGATGGCTTCCCAGGGGAATTCTATCAGACATTTCAAGAAGAATTAATACCTATTCTCCTGAAACTGTTCCAAAAAATAGAAATGGAAGGGAAACTTCCAAACTCATTTTATGAGGCCAGCATTACCTTGATCCCAAAACCAGACAAAGACCCCATCAAAAAAGAGAATTACAGACCAATATCCTTGATGAACATGGATGCAAAAATTCTCACCAAAATACTAGCCAATAGGATCCAACAGTACATTAAAAGGATTATTCACCACGACCAAGTGGGATTTATCCCTGGGCTGCAAGGCTGGTTCAACATCCGCAAATCAATCAACGTGATACAATACATTAACAAAAGAAAGAACAAGAATCATATGATCCTCTCAATAGATGCAGAAAAAGCATTTGACAAAGTACAACATCCTTTCTTGATCAAAACTCTTCAGATATAGGGATAGAGGGTACATACCTCAATATCATAAAAGCCATCTACTAAAAACCTACAGCGAATATCATTCTCAATGGGGAAAGGCTGACAGCTTTTCCCCTAAGGTCAGGAACACGGCAGGGATGTCCACTCTCACCACTGCTATTCAACATAGTATTAGAAGTCCTAGCCACAGCAATCAGACAACAAAAAGAAATCAAAGGCATCCAAATCGGCAAAGAGGAAGTCAAACTCTCACTCTTTGCAGATGATATGATACTGTATGTGGAAAACCCAAAAGACTCCACCCCAAAACTGCTAGAACTCATACAGGAATTCAGTAAAGTAGCAGGATATAAAATCAATGCACAGAAATCAGTGGCATTCCTATACACCAACAACAAGACAGAAGAGAGACAAATCAAGGAGTCTATCCCATTTACAATTGCACCCAAAACCATTAGATACCTAGGAATAAATCTAACCAAAGAGGCAAAGGATCTGTACTCAGAAAACTATAAAATACTCAGGAAAGAAATTGAAGAAGACACAAAGAAATGGACAAACGTTCCATGCTCATGGATTGGGAGAATCAACATTGTGAAGATGTCAATGCTACCTAGAGCAATCTACACATTCAATGCAATCCCCATCAAAATACCATCCACTTTTTTCAAAGAAATGGAACAAATAATCCTAAAATTTGTATGGAACCAGAAGAGACCCAGAATAGCCAGAGGAATACTGAAAAAGAAAAGCAAAGCTGGCGGCATCACAATTCCGGACTTCCAGCTCTATTACAAAGCTGTCATCATCAAGACAGTATGGTACTGGCACAAAAACAGACACATAGATCAGTGGAACAGAATTGAGAGCCCAGAAATGGACCCTCAACTCTATGGTCAACTTATTTTTGACAAAGCAGGAAAGAATGTCCAATGGCAAAAAGACAGTCTCTTCAACAAATGGTGTTGGGAAAATTGGACAGCCACATGCAGAAGAATGAAACTGGACCATTTCCTTACACCACACACAAAAATAGACTCCAAATGGTTGAAAGACCTAAACGTGAGACAGGAGTCCATCCAAATCCTAAAGGAGAACACAGGTAGCAACCTTTTCGACCTTAGCCGCAGCAACTTCTTCCTAGAAACATCGCCAAAGGCACGGGAAGCCAGGGCAAAAATGAACTATTGGGATTTCATCAAGATAAAAAGCTTCTGCACAGCAAAAGAAACAGTCCACAAAACCAAAAGACAACCGACAGAATGGGAGAAAATATTTGCAAATGACATCTCAGATAAAGGGCTAGTATCCAAAATCTATAAAGAACTTATCAAACTCAACACCCAAAGAACAAATAATCCAATCAAGAAATGGGCAGAAGACATGAACAGACATTTCTCCAAAGAAGACATCCAAATGGCCAACAGGCACATGAAAAAGTGCTCAACATCGCTCGGCATCAGGGAAATCCAAATCAAAACCTCAATGAGATACCACCTCACACCCGTCAGAATGGCTAAAATTAACAAGTCAGGGAACGACAGATGTTGGCGGGGATGTGGAGAAAGGGGAACCCTCCTACACTGTTGGTGGGAATGCAAGCTGGTGCAACCCCTCTGGAAAACAGTATGGAGGTTCCTCAAACAGTTGAAATTAGAGCTACCGTTCGATCCAGCAATTGCACTACTGGGTATTTACCACAAAGATACAAATGTAGGGACCCGAAGGGGTACGTGTACCCCAATGTTTATAGCATCAATGTCCACCATAGCCAAACTGTGGAAAGAGCCAAGATGCCCATCGACAGATGAATGGATAAAGAAGAGGTGGTATATATACACAATGGAATATTATGCAGCCATCAAAAGGAATGAGATCTTGCCATTTGCAACGACGTGGATGGAACTGGAGGGTGTTATGCTGAGTGAAATAAGTCAATCAGAGAAAGACATGTATCACATGACCTCACTGATATGAGGAATTCTTAATCTCAGGAAACAAACTGAGTGTTACTGGAGTGGCTGGGGGTGGGAGGGATGGGGTGGCTGGGTGATAGACATTGGGGAGGGTATGTGCTACGGTGAGCGCTGTGAATTGTGCAAGACTGTTGAATCACAGATCTGTACTTCGGAAACAAATAATGCAACATATTTTAAGAAAAAAGAAAAAGAAGAAGATAACAGGAGAGGAAGAAAAGGGGAGTATGTCAGAGGGGGAGACGAACCATGAGAGATGATGGACTCTGAAAAACAAACTGAGGGTTCTAGAGGGGAGGGGGGTAGGGGGATGGGTTAGCCTGGTGATGGGTATTGAGGAGGGCACGTTCTGCATGGAGCACTGGGTGTTATGAACAAACAATGAATCATGGAACACTGCACCAAAAACTAATGATGTAATATATGGTGATTAACATAACAATAAAAAATTAAAAAAAAAAATAAAGAGTCTCTTATGGTTTTTCTCCCTCTCTGGTTTCATATTGTTTCATTTTTCCCCTCCCTTCCCCTATGATCCTCTGTCTTCTTTCTCAAAATCCTCATATCTGTGAGATCATATGATAATTGTCTTTCTATGATTGACTTATTTCGCTTAGCCTAATACCCTCTACTTCCGTCCAAATCGTTGTAAATGACAAGATTTCATTTTTTGATAGTTGCATAATATTCCATTTTATATGTACACCACATCTTTTTTAACCATTCATCTGTTGATAGATATCTAGGCTCTTTCCATAGTTTGGCTATTGTGGACATTGCTGCTATAAACATTGGGGTGCCCCTTCAGATCACTACCTTTGTATCTTTGGGGTAAATGTCCAGTAGTGCAATTGTTGGGTCATTAGGTAGTTCTATTTTCAACTTTTTGAGGAACCTCCATACTGTTTTCCAGAGTGGCTGCACCAGCTTGCATTCCCACCAACAGTGTAGGAGGGTTCCCCTTTCTCTGAATCCTCACCAACGTCTGTTGTTTCCTGACTTGTTAATTTTAGCCATTCTAATTGGTGTGAGGTGGTATCTCATTGAGGTTTTGATTTGTATTTCGCTGACTCCAAGTGATGTTGAACACTTTTTCATGTGTCTGTTGGCCATCTGGATGTCCTCTTTGCAGAAATGTCTGTTCATGTCTTCTGCCCATTTCTTGATTGGATTATTTGTTCTTTGGGTGTTGATTTTGATGAGTTCTTTATAGATTTTGGATACTAGCCCTTTATCTGATATGTCATTTGCAAATATCTTCCCCCATTCTGTTTGTTGTCTTTTGGTTTTGTTGACTGTTTCCTTGTATATATATATATACACACACACATATATATATATATATGCATGTATATATATATATATGCAAAAGCTTTTAATCTTAATAAAGTCCCAAGAGTTCATTTTTACCCTTGCTTCCCTTGCCTTTGGTAATGTTTCTAGGAAGAAGTTGCTGTGGCTGAGGTCGAAGAGGTTGCTGCCTGTGTTCTCCTCAAGGATTTCGATGGATTCCTGTCTCACATTTAGGTCTTTCATCAATTTTGAGTCTATTTTTGTGTGTGGTGTAAGGAAATGGTCCAGTTTCATTCTTCTGCATGTGGCTGTCCAATTTTCCCAACACCATTTGTTGAAGGGACTGCCTTTTTTCCATTGGACATTCTTTCCTGCTTTGTTGAAGATGAGTTGACCATAGAGTTGAGGGTCCATTTCTGGGCTCTCTATTGTGTTCCATTGATCTATGTGTCTGTTTTTGTGCCATTACCATGCTATCCTCATGATTACAGCTTTGTAATAGAACTTGAAGTCCGGAATTGTGATGCCGCCAGCTTTGCTTTTCTTTTTCAACATTCCTCTGGCTATTCAGGGTCTTTTCTGGTTCTGTGCAAATTTTGGGATTATTTGTTCTATTTCTTTGAAAAAAGTTGATGATATTTTGATAGGGTTTGCATTAAATGTGTAGAAAGCTCTAGATAGGATAGACGTTTTCACAATATTTTTTCTTTCAATCCATGAGCATGGAATGTTTTTCCATTTCTTTGTGTCTTCCTCAATTTGTTTCAAGAGTATTCTATAGTTTTCTGAGTACAGATTCTTTCCTTATTTGGTTAGATTTATTCCTAGGTATCTTATGGTTTTGGGTGCAATTGTACATGGGATCGACTCCTTAATTTCTCTTTCTTCTGTCTTGTTGTTGGTATAGAGAAATGCCACTGATTACTGTGCATTGATTTTATATCCTGCCACTTTAATAAATTCCTGTATGAATTCTAGCAGTTTTGGGGTGGAGTCTTTTGGGTTTTCCATATAAAGTATCATTTCATTTGCAAAGAGTGAGGTTTTGACTTCTTTGCTGATTTGGATGCCTTTGATTTCTTTTTGTTGTCTGATTGCTGAGGCTAGGACTTCTAGTACTATGTTGAATAGCAATGGTGATAGTGGACATCCCTGCCATGTTCCCGACCTTAGGGGAAAAGCTCTCAGGTTTTCCCCATTGAGTATGTTATTAGCTGTGGGTTTTTCATAGATGGCTTTTATGATATTGAGGTATGTACTCTCTATCCCTACACTGTGAAGAGTTTTAATCAAGAAAGGATGCTGTACTTTGTCAAATGCTTTTTTTCTGCATCTACTGAGAGGATCATATAGTTCTTGCTCTTTCTTTTATTAATGTATTGTATCACATTGATTGATTTGCAGATGTTGAACCACCTTGCAGCCAAGGAATAAATCCCACTTGGTCATGGTGAATAATCCTTTTAATGTACTGTTGGATCCTATTGGCTAGTATTTTGCATCCATGTTCCTCAGGGATATTGGCCTGTAATTCTCCTTTTTGATGAGGTCTTTGTCTGGTTTTGGGATGAAGGTAATGGTGGCCTCATAAAATGAGTTTGGAAGTTTTCCTTCCATTTCTATTTTTTGGAACAGTTTCAGAAAAATAGGTATTAATTCTTCTTTAAATATTTGGCAGAATTCCCCTCGAAGCCATCTGGCCCTGGACTTGTTTGTTGGGAGATTTTTGATTACTGCTTCAATTTCCTCTCTGGTTATGGGTCTGTTCAGGTTTTCTATTTCTTCCTGGTTCAGTTTTGGTAGTTTATACATCTCTAGAAATGCATCCATTTCTTCCACATTGTCTAATTTGCTGGCATATAGTTGCTCATAATATGTTCTTATAATTGTTTGTAATTCTTTGGTGTTGGTTGTGATCTCTCTGCTTTCATTCACTTTTTGATAAGTCTGGCCAGGGATTTATCAATCTTATTAGTTCTTTCAAAGAACAAGCTCCTAGTTTCATTGTTCTGTTCTACTGTTCTTTTGGTTTCTATTTCATTGATTTCTGCTCTGATCTTTATTATTTCTCTTCTCCTGCTGGGTTTAGGCTTTATTTGCTGTTCTTTCTCCAGCTCCTTTAGGTGTAGGGTTAGGTTGTGTATTTGAGACCTTTCTTCTTTCCTGAGAAAGACTTGTACTGCTATATACTTTCCTCTCAGGACTGCCTTTGCTGTATCCCAAAGATTTTTGAAAGTTGTGTTTTCATTTTCATTTGTTTCCATGAATTTTTTAATTCTTCTTTAATTTCCTGGTTGACCCATTCATTCTTTAGTAGGATGCTCTTTAGCCTCCATGTATTTGGGTTCTTTCCGACTTTCCTGTTGTGATTGAGGTCTAGTTTCAAAGCATTGTGGTCCGAAAATATGCAGGGAATGATCCCAAACTTTTGGTACTGGTTGAGACCTGATTTGTGACCTAGGATGTGATCTATTCTGGAGAATGTTCCATGGGCACTAGAGAAGAATGTTTATTCTGTTGCTTTAGTATGGAATGTTCTGAATATATCTGTGAAGTCCATCTGGTCCAGTGTGTCATTTAAAGCCTTTATTTCCTTGTTGATCTTCTGCTTAGATGATCTGTCCATTTCAGTGAAGGGAGTGTTAAAGTCCCCTACTATTATTGTATTGTTGTCGATGTGTTTCTTTGATTTTGTTATTAATTGGCTTATATAATTTGCTGCTCCCATGTTAGGGGCATAAATATTTACAATTGTTAGATCATCTTGTTGGATAGACCCTTTAAGTACGATGTAGTGTCCTTCCTCATCTCTTATTATAGTCTTTGGTTTAAAATCTAATTTGTCTGATATAAGGATTGCCACCCCAGCTTTCTTTTGATGTCCATTAGCATGGTAAATAGCTTTCCACTCCCTCACTTTAAATCTGGAGATGTCTTTGCATCTAACATGAGTCTCTTGCAGACAGCATATTGATGGGTCTTGTTTTTTTATCCAGTCTGATACCCTGTGTCTTTTGATTGGGGCATTTAGTCCATTTATATTCAGGGTAACAATTGAAAGATACGAATTTAGTGCCAACGTGTTGCCTGTAAGTTAACTCTTACTGTATATCGACAAACTGGATTTTAAACCAAAGGCTCTAATAAGAGATGAAGAATGGCCCTGTATTATAATAAAGGGGACTATCTAACAAGAAGATCTAACAATTATAAATATTTATCCCCCAACATGGGATTACCCAGATATATAAAACAATTAATAACAAAAATAAAGGAACTCATTGATAATAATACAATAATAATAGGGGACTTCAACATGTCATGTACAACAATGGACAGATCATCTAAGCAGAAAATCAATAAGGAAACAATGGTTTTGAATGACACACTGGATCAGATGGACTTAACAGATATATTCAGAATATTTCATCCTAAAGCAACAGAATACACATTCTTTTCAATTTCACATGGGACATTCTCCAGAATAGCCCACATACCAGGTCACAAATCATGCCTCAACAAGTACAAAAAAGTTAAGATCATACCATGCATATTTTCAGACCACAATGATATGAAACTTGAAGTCAACCACAAGAAAAAATTTGGAAAGACCACAAATACATAGAGGTTAAACAACATGCTACTAAAGAATAATGGGTCAACCAGGAACTCAATGAAGAAATAAAAAAATATGTGGACACCAATGAAAATGAAAACACGAATGTCCAAAACATTTGGGATGCAGCAAAAGTGGTCATAAGAGGGAA
Organism: Eumetopias jubatus; assembly: GCF_037043125.1. Taxonomy (NCBI): domain Eukaryota; kingdom Metazoa; phylum Chordata; class Mammalia; order Carnivora; family Otariidae; genus Eumetopias; species Eumetopias jubatus. Next base: position 69,295,285 of record NW_028274823.1, on the reverse strand, counting down.
GTATATAGCAATACAAGTCTACCTCAAGAAGCAATAAAAATCTCAATTACACAACCTAACCTTACACCTCGGAGCTGGAAAAAAACAACAAATGAAGCCAAAAGCCAGCAGAAGAAGGGAAATAAAGATTAGAGCAGAAATAAATGATATAGAAACTAAAAACAAAACAAAACAGTAGAATAGATCAAAGAAACCAGGAGCTGGGTCTTTGAAAAAATTAATAAAATTGATAAACTCCTAGCTAGACTTATGAAAAAGAAAAGAGAAAGGACCCAAATAAATAAAATCACAAATGAGAGAAGAGATATAACAACACTTAGAAACAGAAAAATAATAAGAGAATACTATGAAAAATTATATGCCAACAAACTGGGCAATCTAGAAGAAATGGATAAATTCCTAGAAACATATAAACTACCAAAACAGAAACAGGAAGAAATAGAAAACTTGAACAGACTGATAACCAACAAAGAAATTGAATAAGTAATCAAAAAATCTCCCAACAGATGAAAATCCAGGACCAGACAGCTTCACAGGGGAATTCTACCAAACATTTGTTGTTTTTTTCTTAAGGATTTATTTATTTGAGAGAGAGAGTGAGAGAGCACACCTGCATGTGTGCAAGTGTGGGGGGGAGGGGCAGATGGAGAGGGAGAGAGAATCTTTTAAGCAGAATCCCCACTGAGTGTGGAGCTCAATGAGGGGCTCAATCTTAGAACCTTGAGATCACCACCTGAGCCAAAACCAAGAGTTGGCCACTTAGCCCATTGTACCACGAAGGCACCCCCTACCAAACATTTAAAGAAGAGTTAATACCTATTTTCTCAAACTATTCCAAAAAATAGAAATGGAAGGAAAACTTCCAGACTCATTCTGAGTCCAGCATTACCCTGATTCTGAAACCAAAGACTCCACTAAAAAAGAGAACTACGGGCCAATATCCTTGAGGAACATGGATACATAAATTCTCAACAAAGTACTAGCAAATCGAATTTAATAGTACATTAAAAGAATCATCCACCATGACCAAGTGGGATTCATTCCTGGGCTGCAAGGGTGTTTCAATATTCACAAATCAATCAACATGATACACCACATTAATAAAATAAAGATAAGAACTATATCATCCTCTCAATGGATGCAGAAAAAGCATTTGACAAAGGGCAACTTCCATTCATGATTAAAAAAAAAAAAAACCCTAACAAAGAAGATTTAGAGGGAACATACCTCAACAAAATAAAGGCCATAAACAAGAAACCCACAGCTAATAACAGCCTCAATGTGGAAAAATTAAGAGCTTTTCCTCTATGGTCAGGAACAAGACAGAGATGTCTACTCTTACCACTGTTATTAACATAGTGCTGGAAGTCCTAACCTCAGCAATCAGACAACAAAAAGAAATAAAAGGCATCTAAATCAGTAAGGAAGAGGTAAAACTTTCACTATTTGCAGATGACATGATACTCTGTATAGAAAACCCAAAAGACTCTACCAAAATATTGCTAGAACTGATACAGAAATTCAGAAAAGTGGCAGGATATAAAACCAATGTCCAGACATCTGTTGCATTTCTATATGCCAATAATGAAACAGCAGAAAGAGAAATCTAGAACTCAGTTCCATTTACAATTGCATCAAAAACCATAAGATATCTAGGAATAAACCCAACCAAATAGGTAAAAGATTTGTACTCTGAAAACTATAAAACACTGAAGAAAGAAATTGAAAATGACAAAAAGAAATGGAAAGACATTCCATGCTCATAGATTGGAAGAAAAAAAATATATAGTTAAGGGGCGCCTGGGTGGCTCAGTCGTTAAGCATCTGCCTTCAGCTCAGGTCATGATCTCAGGATCCTGGGATCGAGCCCCGCATCGGGCTCCCTGCTCAGTGGGAAGCTTGCTTTTCCCTCTCCCACTCCCCCTGCTTGTGAACCTGCTCTCACTGTGTCTTTCTCTGTCAGATAAATAAATAAAATCTTAAAAAAAAAGAAAAAATATAGTTAAAATGTCTATACTACTCAAAGCAATCTACACATTTAATGCAATCCCTATCAAAATACCAATAGCATTTTTCACAGAGCTAGAACAAACAATCCTAAAATTTGTATGGAACCACAAAAGACCCAGAATAGCCACTGGCACAAAAGCAGACAGAGCAATAGGACAGAAAAGAAAACCCAGAAATGTACCCATAACTATAATCTTTGACAAAGAAAAAAAGAATATCCAATTGAAAAAAGTCTCTTAAAAAATGGTGTTGGGAAAACTGGACAGCAATAAGCAAAAGAATGAAACTGGACTACTTTCTAATGCCATACACAAAAATAAATTCAAAATGGATGAAAGACCTAAATGTGAGACAGGAATCCATCAAAACCCTGGAGGAGAATACAGGCAGTGACCTCTCTGACACTGGTCATAGCAACTTCTTGCTACATATGTCTCTTGTGGCAAGGGAAACAAAGCAAAAATAAACTATTGGAACTTCATCAAGATAAACAGCTTCTGCACAGTGAAGGAAACAACAAAACTAAAAGGCAACCTTCAGAACGGGAGAAGATATTTGCAAATGACATATCTGATAAAGGGTTAGTATCCAAAATCTATAAAGGACTGATCAAACTGAACACCCAAAGAACAAATAATCCACAAGAAATGGGCAGAAGCCATGAATAGACATTTTTCCAAAGAAGACATACAGATGGCTAGAGACACATGAAAAGATGCTTAACATCACTCATCGGGGAAATACAAATCAAAACTACAATGAGATATCACCTCACACCTGTCAGAATGGCTAAAATTAACAACACAGGAAACAACAGATGTTGGTGAGTATGTGGGGAAAGGGAAACCCTCTTACACTGTTGGTGGGAATGAAAATTGGTACAGCCACTCTGGAAAACAGTGTGGAGATTCCTCAGAAAGTTAAAAATAGAACTACCCTCTAATACAGCAATTGCACTACTATTTAGGTATTTACCTAAAGGATACAAAAATACAGATTGGAAGGGATACATGCACCCAATGTTTATAGCAGTATTATCAACAAACAATAACCAGATTATGGAAAGAACCCTAATGTGATGAATGGATAAAGAAGAGATGGTATATATACATACAATGAATGAAATCTTGCCATTTGCAATGACACGGGTGGAAGTAGAGGGTATCATGCTAAGCGAGATAAATCAGTCAGAAAAAGACACATACCATATGATTTCACTCATATGTGTAATTTAAGAAATGAAACAGACGAACATAGGAGGGAAAAAAGAGAGGCAAACCAGGAAACAGACCCTTAATGATAGAGAACAAACTGAGGGTTACTGGAGGGGAGGTAGGTGGCAGGATGGGTGAAATAGGTGATTGGTATTGTTTTTTTAGGATTTTATTTATTTATTTGACAGAGAGAGAGAGCACAAGCATGGCAGGCAGAGGGAGAGGGAAAAGCAGAGGGAGAAGCAGCCTCAATGCCAATGCTGGGCTCAATCTCAGGACCTTGGGATCATGACCTGAGCCAAAGGCAGATGCTTAACTGACTGAGCCATCCAGGCACCCCTAGGTGACTGGTATTAAGGAGTGCATTTGTTGTGATGACCACCAGGTGATGTATGGAAGTGTAAAAATCACTAAATTCTCCAACTGAAACTAATATTACACTGTGTGATAACTAACTGGAACTTAAATGAAAACTTGAAAAAAAAAGGAAATGTGCCATTTAAAAAAAATTATGGTAAATAACTAGACAGGCCATACTTGGATGTGACCTAAAAAGCAGAGTTGACACTTAAATGATGGTTCAAGGCCACAGAAGACCTGCCAGATTTTCTACCACTGCCCACTCCCAGCCTCACCTGCAACTTCCAAAATTTGGGTCAAATTGTACATATTAGTTGGGCATATCATAAAACCTTCATTTTATTTCCCTGATGCTGAGCGATGTTGAGCACTATTTCACATGTCTGTTGGCCATTTGGATGTCTTCCTTGGAAAAATGTCTGTTCATGTCTTCTGCCCATTTCTTGATTAGATTATTTGTTCTTTGGGTGTTGAGTTTGATAAGTTCTTTATAGATTTTGGTTACTAGCCCTTTATCTGATATGTCATTTGCAAATATTTTCTCCCATTCTGTCGGTTGTCTTTTGGTTTTGTGGACTGTTTCTTTTGCTGTGCAAAAGCTTTTTATCTTGATGAAATCCCAAGAGTTCATTTTTGCCCTTGCTTCCCTTGCCTTTGGCGATGTTTCTAGGAAGAAGTTGCTGCGGCTGAGGTCGAAGAGGTTGCTACCTGTGTTCTCCTTTAGGATCTTGATGGACTCCTGTCTCACGTTTAGGTCTTTCAACCATTTGGAGTCTATTTTTGTGTGTGGTGTAAGGAAATGGTAGGGTTTCATTCTTCTGCATGTGGCTGTCCAATTTTCCCAACACCATTTGTTGAAGAGACTGTCTTTTTTCCACCTCACACCAGTCAGAATGGCTAAAATTAACAAGTCAGGAAACGACAGATGTTGGTGGGGATGTGGAGAAAGGGGAACCCTTTCTACACTGTTGGTGGGAATGCAAGCTGGTGCAACCACTCTGGAAAACAGTATGGAGGTTCCTCAAACAGTTGAAAATAGAGCTACCATACGATCCAGCAATTGCACTACTGGGTATTTACCACAAAGATACAAATGTAGGGATCCGAAGGGGTACGTGCACCCCAATGTTTATAGCAGCAATGTCCACAATAGCCAAACTGTGGAAAGAGCCAAGATGTCCATCGACAGATGAATGGATAAAGAAGAGGTGGTATATATACACAATGGAATATTATGCAGCCATCAAAAGGAATGAGATTTTGCCATTTGCAACGACGTGGATGGAACTGGAGGGTGTTATGCTGAGTGAAATAAGTCAATCAGAGAAAGACATGTGTCATATGACCTCACTGATATGAGAAATTCTTAATCTCAGGAAACAAACTGAGGGTTGCTGGAGTGGTTGGGGGTGGGAGGGATGGGGTGGCTGGGTGATGGACATTGGGGAAGATATGTGCTACGGTGAGTGCTGTGAATTGTGTAAGACTGTTGAATCACAGATCTGTACTTCTGAAGCGAATGACGCAACATATTTTAAGAAAAAAGAAAAAGAAGAAGATAGCAGGAGACGAAGAATGAAGGGGAGTAAGTCAGAGGGGGAGACGAACCAGGAGAGATGATGGACTCTGAAAAACAAACTGAGGGTTCTAGAGGAGAGGAGGGTGGGGGGATGGGTTCGCCTGGTGATGGGTATTGAGGAGGGCACATTCTGCATGGAGCACTGGGTGTTATGAACAAACAATGAATCATGGAACAGTACACCAAAACAAATTATGTAATATATGGTGATTAACATAACAATAAAAAAATTAAAAGAAAAAGAAGATAGCAGGAGGGGAAGAATGAAGGGGAGCAAGTCGGAGGGGAAGACGAACCATGAGAGACGATGGACTCTGAAAAACAAACTGAGGGTTCTAGAGGGGAGGAGGGTGGGGGGATGGGTTAGTCTGGTGATGGGTATTAAAGAGGGCACATTCTGCGTGGAGCACTGGGTGTTATGCACAAACAATGAATCATGGAACACTACATCAAGAACTAATGATGTAATGTATGGTGATTAACATAACAATAAAAAAGAATATAAATATTAAAAAAAAAAAACCAAAAAACCTTCATTGTATATTGCACTCTTTATAAAGTGTCATTTTGTAATTATTTTACAGAATTTAATCTCATCTGATATTAATATTGCAACCCCTCTTTCTTCTATATGTATTTTCATAGAATATCTTTGTTCATCCTTTTATTTTCAAATTTTCTGAGTAATTTTAGTTTAGTGTTTTCTCTATGTACAGAATGTACAATATAGAATGTTCTTTGTTTTATAATTCAACCAGAGTCTTTTTTAATATGTATGTTTTAGCATATTTACATCTATGGATATAATAGGAATAGGTGAGTTTTAGTTCTACCATTTTTTATGACTTCTTTCTTATTTTTAGCCTTTTAAATACAAATTTCACTGTATGTTCTGTGTTTGTTTTGTGTTGGTATGTGTATCCTGACAATTTGGGAAGTTTGTATTTTGCTTTTGCCGTTAGCTTTATTATGAAATATACTCTATCTTCTGTTTGTTTAGATAGTGTCTAGCTGCCCTATTCAGAAATTATAACAGAATATCTGGATTTCTTTCTCCCTTCCCTCTTTGCCACCAACCGAAATAGATATCCAAAGGAAGTAAGTTCCAGGTAGCAGAAGAGAAAGTGTAAAGGCCTGGAGTAAATTATGCTAAGTGTTTTTGTTTATGTATTTGAAGAATAGCAGGCAGGGCCCTGGCACTGGAGAGAGTGGGATGTGAGGAAGTCAAAGAAGTCACTGGGGCTCTGTGGGTATTTGTCTTTTACTCTGAGTAAACTCAAATGCTACCAGAGGGTTTTTGAGCAGGAGGCTGACATCGATTTATATGTAATCCACACTTTTGTATGGAGATGAACTGTAGGGATTACAGGCCCAGAGGCAAGGAAAGCATTTCGGAGGCTACTGCAATAATCCAGATGAGAGAAAAGAAGGCAGCTTTCAATAGGATGGAGCAGTAGAGAAAGGGTCAGGCTGAGGATATGTTTTGAAGGTAGACTGGGTCAGATTAGCTGATGGATTGGGTATAGAATGTGAGAGAAAGAGGAAGAGTCATGGTGAGGACTTAACCTAAGCATTACTGAGATGTTTTCCAGAGTGCTAGAGTGAGGTAGCAAAAGCTACTATCAAACCCCAAGTTAGCAACCTCAGATTGTCCAACCTATTATTAAACTACGATAATAATTGAAATGGTGTGATAATGGAGCATGAATTTACAATAAAAAAACTATGAAAAATAATAGAAGTTTAGGAAGGACCTTAATTCAAATTAGGATTTAAAATAAAAGTGACATTTCTAATCATTAAAAAAAAGGATAAATAATTCAAAGGATTGTGCTGAAACAATTAATAGCCAACTGGAAGAAAGAATAATGTTAGATACCTGCTACTACCTGATATCTTACAATAATTCATAATTGTCCCCCCAAAATGTAAAGACTTGGAGAGACTATAAGGTTCTGATAGAAAGGAGAACAATATTTTTTAACTCTTGAAGTAGAAAAACTTTTATAACACAAAACACAGAAGGCATAACTTCTGAGTTCATTTTTAAAAACAAAAAATAAAATATTCTGCATGACAAATACCCAATAAATAAAATCAAAAGAAACAAGAAACTGGTGGAAGGGAGCTATATTTGTAAGAATCATAGACATATATGCTATTTGTCAAATTTCTATATTAATAAAAAAGTTTTGTTTTCAAAATCTCATAATAAAAATATTAAGAAGAAAAATAGAATTCTACAGAGATTCAGGAATTGGGCTAACTGTGAACATGGGAAAAGGGTATGGCACTGAAAACCAGAGGATATATTAAATATCTGACTAGGGGCTATAAACACCCCCCCACACACACCCCAAATTCCCTGTCAGGCCCACATAGGCAGTTAACTGCCCCTTTGCCCCACTCTCTGAAAGATGACTTGACCTTACTCTGGGGAAAGGCTGTCATGGGGGGGCACTGGACTTCAGGACTCTAGAATTAGTAAGGGGCTGGATTAAAAACAGGAGGGCTAGGTTAAAAATCTGTATAGCAAGACCTGCAGCCCCTTTTCCTAATGGGTTGCTTATAACTCTTCTCTACATTTCCTCCCCACCTTATTTAGTTCAGGCTACTGTAACAAGAACAACCATTAGCTGGGTGGCTTAAATAACAAACATTTATTTTTCACACTCCTGGAGGATGAGAAGTCCAAGATCAAGTTGCTCAACAGATCCTGTGTCTTGTGAGAGCCCACTTCCCGGTTTGCAGATGGCCATCTCCTCATGATTTCCTTACATGGCAGAGGGCTGACTCTCTTACTCTACTTATAAGGACATTAATCCCATCATGTGGTCTCCATCTTCCATCTTCATGAATGAATTACCTCCCAAAGGCCCCACTTTCAAGGGCCATCACATTAGGGCTTCAACATAGGAATTTAGGGAGAGACACAAATATTCAGTCCATAGCGCCACCCCAGCCCAAGAGAATAGCCAAGGGAAAATATTGACATTTGTAACTTAAATAGATAGCCAGCAGATAGTCAGCAAACCTGACTTATTCATGCAGAGACTGAAACCAGGTTTTTAAGTGCCTCCTCTTAAAAGTGAATTGATAGGCAATGATCACCAGGCCTGTGAGGTAAACCTCTAACATGAAAAACAGAAGCAAATAAACAACAGAGAATTTGGAAATTAATAGGTGTATTATAAACTTCAAGACAAGTAAATGTGACACAAGAAAAGAAAAAGTCTTGTGTAGCTGTGCTGTGAATAATATTTAGTTGGTTATGATAATTAAACCATTAGTTTTGATTTTATCAAAACTAGATGGATAGGAAAGGACAGCTGTTTTCTCTTCTGGGCCTTGTTACTACTTGGCTATTAAAACTATGTTCAGATGAAAGTCCTAGTCAATTTAAGAGGTGATGGGGAAAAGAGGGAGAATAAGATACTTAAATAAGAGACAAAGGGTTTGAAAAGAACAAACACAATTCTAGCCCACTGACAACACTGGAGTCAGGGACACACACAGTACACATACTAATGGAGGGTTACAAATGGAGGAGTACAGAAGAGCCCTTGGGATACTATGATCTGGAGTTGGATGACTTCCATGCTCTTATCTATGATGAGTCTATGCTCCCAAAAGAGTACTGCTTTTTTCCTTTGTTATATATAGTGTGTCTTTGCTTCTGGAGTTTGTAAATTTGAGATGGTCCTTGTGAGGTTTTGATATGATGTGGGGAGACTGTGAAAGACTGATCAAAATTCATCACATAGCAATTTCCTTTAAAATGAGTGTGTGTGTGTATGTGTGTGTTGTTTGAAAGGAAAAGTCATGATAACGTTTAAGTACTTCTTTCCAGGCAGCCCAAAAAAGAAGAGAAGACTGAAGAAGGAAATTTGACCCAATGAACCCCCTTATCCCAGTAGTAAGAACCTGAGGGGGCTCCTGGGTGGACACTGGTAGGGCTGATGTTCAGCCCGGGAAACATCAGCGTGGCCATTCCAGATGTCAAATTATTGAAATTCCTCTCAACCAGTTGGTGAGTGCCCACTGCCCAGAGATGACCCCTTCAAGTGCTGCCCCAGCTTTCCTGGGTCTTCTTCCAGACTCTGCTCTCCCACCCAGTTCCCTATGATCTAATAACTAAAGGCCTCCACAATCCTGTTCCAATATTACAGCCCAAAGGAACGACCATAAAAAGGTCTCTATTTCTACTTTAGCTTTTGCATCTTTTCTTTTCTTTTTTTTTTTTTTAAGATTTCATGTATTTATTTGGTAGAGAGAGACAGCACGAGAAAGGGAACACAAACAGGGGGAATGGGAGAAGAAGGCTTCCCGCGGAGCAGGGAACCTGATGTGGGGCTCGATCCCAGGACCCTGGGACCATGACCTGAGCCGAAGGCAGAGACTTAATGACTGAGCCACCCAGGCACCCAGCTTTTGCATCTTTTCACAAAGCTTGTCACACCATCTCCTACTGGATAAATTCCTTTTTTCCCCCCCCTTTTCTACTACCCATGTCTAGCTAGCACTTACTTTTTTTCTCTAAACTTACCTCCACCAAGCCCGTTTTCTCAAGATTACCTTTGTAAGACTAACAGCTAGGAACTGCTGATGCCAGCCCAGGGATCTCCCATGAGAGAAATGCTCAGCACATAGACTTCATCCAGTTTCTAGGTGGCCTTTGATCAGCTTATGCAGGCCTTGAGAGTGATTGAGTAAAGAAAGGAAGGTGAAGTTTCTCCAAAAATACATTTCTCTTAACCTCCTTATTTCCTTTCCTCTCATTTCTGATTTATTTTCTTTACCAGGTATTTTATTCCTTGGTTTCTTTCCACTAGTCAGGAACAGGTCTGTAGACTTGGATATACTGGGACACCTGGCCTTTAAATCGGTCTTTCATCTCCTGGTGTGCATCTTTTGGAAGCAGGAGTACAGCCAGTTTGTGTTCTGTTTTCTCTTCTCTTTTTAAAAAGTATGAGGAATATTTTTCCCCTAACTTATTCAGCTACTTTCCTCTACAAAATATTTTCTCATTTCTAGAACAGGTGAATTTTTTCAATGTGTTTGTCCATAATAGACAATAGGAATATTCTTTAAGTGAGTGGTTCAATCAGAGTCTGCTAAAATGGGGTCAATTCTCTGTTTAAAGCAATATAAAGGTCAAATAAAAGCAAAATTGAAATCTCCCATTATTTCAATAGGTTGATGAAATAATTAAAATCTTCTCCTTCCTCAAATAAATATCTAAGTAAATTTTCTTATAAGAACTAGGGATGCCTGGGTGGCTCAGTCGTTAAGCATCTGCCTTTGGCTCAGGTCATGATCCCAGGGTCCTGGGATTGAGCCCCACATAGGGCTCCCTTCTCAGCGGGAAGCCTGCTTCTCTCTCTCTCCCACTTATCCTTCTTGAGTTCTCTCTCTCTTGCTGTCTCTCTCTGTCAAATAAATAAATAAAATCTTAAAAAAAAAAGAACTAATGAGGAATTTAAATTTAATACCTAATGGTATTTTCCCCAGATGACATAACAGTGAATGGCTCCTTTAGAATCAGGGCCCTTTTTAATATTTACACTGTTTAATATCAGCTGGCATTGCTAGAGAGATTAGCCACTGATCCTGCCTCTACTCAATTGAGAGCACAGTATTTAGAGTTGCCTGTAGAAGAAGAAGCTTAATTACAAGCAAATTCCTGAAATTTATAGCTTCCACTTGGGTCCATTACTTTTGGACACATTTCACTCACCGGAAGCAAAGCTCAGAGAGGTTGAATACCTTGTCCACATTCACATAATCAGACAGGTCAGGATTCAAACCCAAGTCTCTCTGACTCTAAAAATCCAAGCAGTTGCACACAATTCCATTTTTCACTCAATCCCAGACAAAGATGAATGCTAAAGTTATTACTTGCTGTATTTCAAGAGGAGAGAGAACATTCTGGACAAAGCCTGGCAGAAAAGTCAGCTTAGTTCCTCTCTACAACAGAGGGAAGAGGCAGGAAAGAAGATACTTCAAAATAAAGAAGATAAAAGAAAGGGAAAACACGAATAGGAAGAGAAGAGACATAAGGGGTGTGTATTAGTTATCTGTTGCTGCTTAAAAATATTACCAGAAATTTAGCAGCTTAAGTGTTTATTCTCTCACAATTCTGTGGGTCAGGAATCCAGACATGGTTATACTTCAGGGTCTCATGAGGCTGAAATCAAGGTTTGACCAGGTTGTGGTCTCATCTCATGATCTGACTGGGGAAGGATCTGTTCCAAACTCAGAGGATTGTTAGCAGAAATCAGTTCTTGTGGCCTGTGGACTGAGAGCCTCAGTTTCTAGCTGTCAGCAGAGGCTATCTTCAGTTCCTGGCTAGTCGTTGGCTAAGGAAACCCTCAGTTCCTTGTCACATGGCTGTCGCCAACATGACCTTTGTTTCATCAATGCCAGCAAGATGAGTGTTACACCTCATGTAATATAAATTACAGAGGTGACATGCTGTCACCTTTGCAGTATTCTATTGATTAGAAGCAAGTCACCAGCCCTGCCCACAATCAAGGGGAAGGGATTTCACAGAGACATAAGTACTAGAAGATGGGGATCTTTGGGAGCCATTATAAGTCTGTCCACCACAGAGAGCAAGGAATTTTAGACCTCCAGACAAATTTGCCTTTCTCTAAGTCCCCCCAAAATCCCTGAAACCAAAACCTCCTAAAATTCCCTTTCCATTTCTTCACTTGCCAAATATAAAATCATCCTTCAAAACACAGATCAAATATTTATTTAACTGTGAATGTGGGTGCTACATTGTGGTCCCGCTTTAGCACATTACATTACTCCCTCCTCTGTTGTCCCATAGTGTTTTGTTCAAACCTCTGATAGAGATTCTAACGGAGTTTCTTGTTAATGCAGGTCAGTGGCTTGGGGACTCCTGTATTTGTTGAAGTGTGAGACAAAGTGATCCCTGACATCTTTTCCAAACTTCCAGTCCATCACTTTATAAAGCTACTGCATTTTTGCTTCCATCTGGCATCCCATGTATATTTTCTTCTTCAGTTTGATATATAAGAGGAATTTTTTCTTGTGGGACATGATAAAGGAATTGGAATTAGAAAGAGCTCAGTGTTTCTTTTTTTTCAGCAAAGCAAACCTTAGTCTGCATCCGGATGATGGAGTTACCCTACATAATACATTCTGTCTTTTGAGGTGGGGAAGGGATGAAGGAATAAGAATTATGGTTCACAAATGAGGTAGCTATCTGTCCAGGTTTGTACTAACCATTTCTGCAGAAAAAGAAAGAGGTGAGAAGAACAGAGCAGATATCACAATGGAAATGAAATAGGGATGATGTGAGTCCAGGTGTTAGGGACCCATTAAAATGGTTTTCAACAGTCAAAACTTGAGAGATAATGACAGGAAAGAAACTATAATGAATCTTTTCAACAAACTTCATCTCTGCTCCCCGGCCCCCAAACACCACCTTTTCCTGTATAAACTACTGCCCTTTCCCTGGCCCCAAAGTGCCCTTTTCCCCAAAGTATTTTCCCTCTATCCCCCAAGAAGCCCAGCTCTTCTTTGTTCCTGGCTCTCCTCCAAGGCCTTTGCTCTCCTCTCCATCTCCAGCCACCCAAACTTTTTCTTAGCTAATCACCTTGGTTGTGTTCATTTTTCCAGTGACCTTACCCAAGCTTGACTTCTGTTACTGGAGTCTCCTGCCTGTCTGACTGGGACAGCCAAGACTCTGACCTTCCTGTCCCAGACTTCTCGAGGCTTTGAGAGGGGCCTAGGGAAGAACACAAAAGGCCTCCTTTCAAGACTTCCCTTGGGGTGCCTGGGTGGCTCAGTTGGTTAAGCGTCTGCCTTTGGCTCAGGTCATGATCTCAGGCTCCTGGGATTGAGCCCCACATCGGACTCCCTGCTCAGCGGGGAGTCTGCTCCTCCCTATCCTTCTGTGCTCTCCCTCCCTCTCTCTCTCTTTCAAATAAATAAATAAAATCTTTAAAAAAAAAAAAAAGACTTCCTTTCACTTTCCACCTATGTGAAAGTGGGTGTTTTGGTGCAGTAGGATTTTTTTCTTCTCTAGTGTTGGCAGTATATCTCCAATTCTCCCTCTCACTGTCCATTTTCTTGCTCACTATTTCAAGTTATGCTTTGTACATAGCACAGTCTCCAGCAATATGGGATGCAATGAATCGAATGCACTTTTTAAAAAAGATTTTATTTATTTATTTGAGAGAGAGAGAGAGAGACACAGCGAGAGAGGGAACACAAGCAGGGGGAGTGGGAGAGGGAGAAGCAGGCTTCCCACCAAGCAGGGAGCCCGATGCAGGGCTTAATTCCAGGACCCTGGGATCATGACCTGAGCTGAAGGCAGACACTTAATGACTGAGCTACCCAGGTGCCCTGTGAACGTACTTTTATGATGAGCTGTTTTGTTGGAACCAGAAGATAGTACAAACATTAATGGATCAATCTTTTGTTTTTTCAAGAGAATAATTTGGTTCCAGTTACATTGAAAACCATCAGTGTCAATCTCTATAAAGGAGATTTTGCCACTGTCTTTAAAAATTTAAAAATTAATATACCATTTGACCCAGAATTTTCATTTTTTCCAGAAATTTCCATTTCTAGGAATTTATCCTATAGATTTATTCACACATATTCAAAGGATTTTGTTTTAAGGTTACTATATGATACACTGTAATAGCAAACCAAAGGAACAACTGAAGGTTAAAAAATAGTGTTCAGATTGAATAAATTATAGCATTTGGCTACAATGAAATAAAATGAAGCCATTAATACTCTCCACAATATATGTCTAAAACATGTTACATAAAAAAGCAAGTTGTGAAGAGTATGTATATGCTTTATTCATTGCTACATTTTGTGTGAAAATATATATTTGTGTGTAATACATATATAATTAAAAATCATAAAGTTTTAAGAAGAATCAAAAGCTTCATCCATAGCTACTATGTTCTAAATATTTGTTACATTGAATATAGTGGCATTAGCTTCTGAAACCCAAGCCCAAACCTGAAGATGACTGGAAATGGTACAATTTTATATTAATTATGTAGGTAGACCAAAAGGACATGAACGTACTTTTCTAAGCAGGTCCCTCTAAATCAATTACATTCAGCACTTAAGAGTCCTGACACTCCAGGAGCAGACCCAGCTTTGCACATTTTCTCATACAGATTACTTCTCTTTTAGAGTTCTGTATCGAAATACACCCTCAGAGGCCCTGCTCTGTCCTTTTCCCACAAAGCCTTTTCAACTGTAAGAGTCCCTAGTGTTGATTCCCTGTCTTGATCCTATAAAGGTCTTGGCCATGTCTTTACGGGTAGTTGACATATTTTATTTATATTATTTTATCTTTTTATCTTTGTTTATGTGTTCTAAATTCCTAGTTGTAACCTAAACACCTGCAGAACAATACCACCATTGGAAGCAGATCTGTATTCAAATTCACAAGTTAGAAAACACGTTGCTAAACCTTGTTTACTTTGCTAAACCTCTCTTAACCTCATCTGTAAAATCAAACTAATAAAACCTACCACATGGGGTTGTTGTGATGACTGAATCAAGCAATACATGAGAACTGCTTGTCCTAGCATCTGACACATGTGAGTACCAGATGTGAGTCATGTTTCTCCCCAGGTCCTAACAGAGTAATTTTCAGGAAGTCATTAGTATATCTTTACTTATGATAACATATTGTTTAAAAAAAAGAAACCAAACATAAAAATAATTTTCAAAGACAATCAATATAGCAGTCAAATGTCTTGCATATCTGACAACCAGATATACCCATTCTATATGACCACACTTGTTTCAGTAATATAAAAAGAAATGAATAACACTAATGACCAGAAAAGAAATGCCACTGGAGAAAATTTTCTTATATTTAACTTCATATATACAAGCATGTTGGTAAAAATAAAAATTTAAATATTTTAGTAAAATTTTAAAAAGCAAAACATCAATGCTTTTTAATTACATTACTGTATTTTTTGAAAGAGGGGGAAATACTTATCTATTATTCTGTGACAGAAATGAATAACATTTTCTAGTTTTGAGTGTTAACTTAGAAAAGTTTGTTAATGACTTTGTGTCTTCACATTCAATAGATTGCTTAGCCAGATTTGTTGATCTCTCTTCAGAGCAAACAACACATTTTAATAATTTTAACTTGGAAAAGTTTCTTTCACACAAAGCAACAGATATATAAGAGTCAGGGAAGGTCTTAACTGTGAGGATAAATTTGGCAGTCTCAAAAATCAGATTCAACAAAAAGTTCCAGAAATTGCAAGACTTTTCACGTCTTTATCTTCAAGATTAATTCTAGAGGCTTTCAAATGTCTCCACAACGAAAATTTTTCATTAAAATGTTGTCTTTACCAGAAATTACATTTTCTGTAACTTAGTAAAAACTTCTAAAGTTTTTCACCTTATAAAAAAAAATCTGGGAGAGATAGTCTGCTGCTGGCCCTGAAGAAACCACCTGCCATGTTATAGAGAAGGCCACCTGACAAGGAATAGCAGGCAGGCTCTAGGAGCTGAGTATCTTGGTCCTACAATATCAAGGAAGTGAAGTCTGCCAACAGTTAGTGACCTCCAAAGGACGCCTAAACTTCAGATGAAATTGTGACCTACACCTTGGTTTCATCCTTTTTTTTTTTTTCACCTTGGTTTCATCCTAATGAAACTCTGAGCAGAAGACCAAGCCCACCCATGCCTGAACTTCTGACCCAGGAATACTGTGAGAAATAAATTTGTGTTGTTGAAAGAAAAAAAAAATTCTGAGAAAATAAATGAGTAATAGTAAATATTGGCATTTAAAAAATATTTTATTTATTTATTTGACAGAGAGACAGCAAGAGAGGGAACACAAGCAGGGGGAGTGGGAGAGGGAGAAGCAGGCTTCCCGCCAAGCAGGGAGCCAGATACAGGGTTTGTTGAGGGGCTCGATCCCAGAACCCTGGGATCATGACCTGAGCCGAAGGCAGACACCTAATGACTGAGCCACCCAGACGCCCCAATATTGGCATTTTTGATCCATTGCTTTAAAATAGGTGTCCAGTGCTTGGAACTGAGACATTGAATTTTTATTTCTTCTAACATTGTAAGAACAGCATCTCTCATTGTTTCTCCTGGCATTCTTCTTTGAACTCTTATTCTTTTTTTTAGAGGGAGGGGGAGGGACCTAGGGAGATGGAGAGACAGAATCTTTTTTTTTCATTTTTTATTGTTATGTTAATCACCATACATTACATCATTAGTTTTTGATGTAGTGTTCCATGATTCGTTGTTTGTGCATTACACCCAGTGCCCCACGCAGAATGTGCCCTTTTTAATACCCATCACCAGGCTAACCCATCCCCCCACTCCCCTCCCCTCTAGAACCCTCAGTTTGTTTTTCAGAGTTCATCGTCTCTCATGGTTCGGGAGAGACAGAATCTTAAGCAGGCTCCACACCCAGTGCAGAGTCTGACACCAGGCTTGATCTCACAACCCTGAGATCATGACGTGAGCCAAAATCAAGAGTCAGACACTTAACCAACTGAGAGCCACCCAGGCACCCCTTTTTTTCTTAATGTAAATATCCCATTTCCTTACATTTTGTTGTTATATAGCCTTCTCCTTAATTTCTATGCACATAACTTCAAAGAACAATTTTATAGCTTGTTTCATCAGATACTATTAAAGTCTGATTCTTGCTGTTTGCAAATATTTTTGTATCTAATTAACCTCATCTAAGAATTTCTTACCAGAAAAAAAGGTAACTTAAAAAAAGTGCTTACATCTCTCATTGTTTATTTGGAATCTCTTGTTTAAATGTACGAATATGTAAATTACAAAGGTCAGAGGCAATAGCTACCCAATGACCTGAAACAATTCTAGATCATTATGAATTTACTTTCAAAACAAATGTATGTAGCTAAATTCCACTGGGTCAGAGACCAACAGTATAATTTGGAAATTCTCCAAATTAACTTCTATGTAATATGCAGATCTATTAAAGTATTAGTAATAAAAATGTGCTAATTAGAAGCTTATATATGTATTACTAAAACCCAGTAGGTGAATAAGATGTTCTAAACTTAGATGTGGTGATGGCTGTATAACTCTGAATATGCTAAAAACCATTGAATTATATACCTTAAACGGGGAATCTTATGGTCGGTGAATTATATCACAATAAAGATATAAAAAAAAAAACCTCAAGAGGAACTGCAGTAATAGTTTAGAACTTAGATCAATGAAAGATTTTTGGGATAGGAGTCATAACTGACATTGTTTGGAATTGCTGGCAGTTTTATATTATGCTTGAATTCTCTACAGTGAGCCCCATATAGTCAGTACCCAGGGTTAACATCACCCTTGGCATTTCATTGGATCATTTGTGTGCCCATAATTCTATGTAATTTAATTGTTATTAAATTCTACTCCTTTAGTCTCTAGACTCAGGGCAGCTCTATTATGGCTGCCCTAATGCTAACCACACAGTAATCCAGGGGATTGTGGAATCCAACATTAAATGACATATTCAGGGAACTTTGCGGTTTTACTGTTTCTGATACTGAATTTTCTGTCTTGCAGTTCCTCTCTCTCTCTCTCCCTCACTCATTCTCCCTCTCCCTCTCCCCCCAAACCCCAGCATTCTGTGTTAGAAATATCTGAGAATTGTTCCAAGAGGCTTAATGTTCTTAAACCTGTCAGTTGCCTGTGGCTTTTTAACACCACCACCAACAGAACAAAGTGATTTTTCTTTTTTAAGGTATTAAGGCTACACCTGCTGTGTGGTTACAACACCTAATATTCACACTAATTCTACCTCCTTCTCCAGCAAAGGGAGGAGAAATTTCAATCCAGACACCAACATTTGCTTTGTTTAGAAGTGGATGGAATGTTAATATTAAGATGAGACTCAGTGGTTTCCCATCATGCACTAGGGTGGTGGGCTGGAGATACTTAAGAAATTAACAACATAGCAGTCACTTGTTAAATGCATCCTTTGTTGTATGTTTTGTCGAAATTCACTAACTGTGGCTCTCTTTTCCATTTTTTTTTTTTTGAAGATTTTATTTATTTAACAGAGAGACACACGGCGAGAGAGGGAACACAAGCAGGGGGAGCGGGAGAGGAAGAAGCAGGCTTCCCGCGGAGCAGGGAGCCCGATGCGGGGCTCGATTCCAGGACCCCGGGATCATGACCTGAGCCCAAGGCAGACGCTCAACGACTGAACAGTCCAGGCGCCCTTCTCTTTTCCATTTCTATTCAATTGCCTTCTCCTTATTTCCCAACAAGCAAGCAGCGAAACAACACAGTTATCTCCTAGCAAACAAAGGGTCTCTGCCTTAAGTCTCCCGCTTTTCTCCTGGTCAAATATGCTTTCTCTTCAGGTTCCCAGGTAGCTGTACTCTTTCTACTTCCAAGTTTTACAAAGTGGATTGACCCCCCTCATTTTTAATCTTCTTATTTTCTGGTCATCTAAAGATAGGAGGTGGCCCTTTTTCCCAGAACAGCAATGGATGGAGTTTTTTGACGAATAAAAGCCAGAGAGACAGGTGTGTAAAAGGGACTGGCTCACAGAGAGTCACCCCCACCTGTCTTCTCTATAATAAATAGGAAGACAAGTAACACCCCTTGGCCCAACTGTCCAGGGCCAGCCATGGTCAGCAGTGATGCCAAATCCCACCCTCTGAGAAACAACAATTCTCAAGAAAGAGGGATTATTTGGAGAGGGAGCATATGTATTTAGACAAAATATGGTACAGTGTAGAGAAAGGCAGTCAAGTACCATGGCTAACAGCATAGCTATTAGCTTGGTCACTTACAGGCTATGTGACCTCATGAAATTATTTTTTCTCTTTAGATTTCAGTTTCTATATATGCAAAATGAGGCTAACAAGTATATCTTTAACTGAAAAGCAGCCTTTTTTGTATTTTAACATTTATGAAATTGGGATATCTGACAATCTGTGCTATTGTATATTCTATGTACTGCCTACCTCCCAAGGTTGTTAGGAGGCTGAAGAGTAATTGTGTGTGTAAAGTGCACTTCACTGGCAGGAATTCTTCTGTAGTAGTCATTTTTTCTTTGAGAATGTAGGGAAAGCAAGTTAGAATCTGTGGGAATATAAGATTTTACTCTTACTTTTTGGGATATGGTTTTTATATGTATGTGGACTTATTTAGCTCACAAATCTTCATATTGGGCATAGCTCAGCTGAGATAGCTGACCTCTGTTCCAAGAAGCACTTGTCCTGCCAGCGTGAACAGTCTGGAGAATCTATTTCTAAGATGGTTCACCATATGTGGGGTGTGGTATTTTTAATTTTGTTTTTATTATTTATCTTATTGAAGTATAATTTATATAATATAAAATTCACCAGTTTAGTGGGGATACAAACTGGTACAGCAACTCTGGAAAACAGTATACAGGTTCCACAAAAAGTTAAAAATAGAACTACCCTAGGACCCAGCAATTGCACGACTAGGTATTTATCCAAAGAATACAAAAATATAGATTCCAAGGGGTACATGCACCCCAGTGTTTACAGCAGCATTATCAACAAGAGCCAAACTATGGAAAGGACCCAAGTGTCCATCGATTGATGAATGGATAAAGAAGATGTGGTGTATATATATACAATGGAATATTACTCAGCCATCAAAAAGAATGAAATCTTGTCAATTGCAATGATGTGGACGGAGGTAGAGTGTATTATGGTAAGTAATCCTAAGTCAGTTAGAGAAAGACAAATACCACATGATTTCACTCATATGTGGAATTTAAGATATAAAACAGATGAACATATGATAAGGGGGAGAAATAAACCATAAGAGACTCAATGATAGAAAACAAACTGAGGATTGAGGGTTGATGGAGGGAAGTGGCTGGGAGATGGGCTAAATGAGTGATGGGTATTAAGGAGGGCACTTGTTATGGGGGCACCTGGATGGCTCAGTTGGTTAAGTGTCTGCCTTCGGCTCAGGTCATGATCCCAGAGTCCTGGGATCAGGCCCCAGAGTGGGCTCCTTGCTCAGCAGGGAGCCTGCTTCTCCCACTCCCTCTGCCTGCCACTCCCCTTCTTTGTGCTCTCTCTCTCTTTCTCTTACTCTCTGTCAAATAAATAAATAAAATCTTAAGAAACAAAAAAGGAGGGCACTTGTTATGACAAGCACTGGGTGTTATATGTAAGTGATGAATCACTAAATTCTACTCATAAAACCAACATTACACAAATGTTAACTAACTAGAATTTAAATAAAAATTTAGAAGAAAAAAATTCACCAATTTAAAATGTACATTTCAATGATTTTTAGTGAATTTATCAAGTACAACTATTACTACCATCCAGTTTTAGAACTTTATCATCACCCCAAAAAGTTCCTTTGTACTTGTTTATAGTTCATCTGCATGTGCATTCCCAAGCCTGGGCAATTGCTTTATTTGATCTGCTTTACTTCAATCTTTGTACTTTTGTGAACATTTACGTTTGTTGGACATTTCATATAATGGAATCATACAATATGTAGGTCTTTTGCAACTGGTTTTTCTCATTTGGCATAATGTTTTTGATGTCCAAACATGTTGTAGTATGTGTCAATAGTTTGTTCCTTTTTATTGCTTAATAATATTCCATTGTATGGATATACCACTTCAGTTTATCTCTTCACCAGTTGATGGACATTTGGATTTTTAGTCATTATGAATGATGTTGTTATGAACATTCATGTATATGTCTTTTTGTGAACATACATTTTATTTCTCCTGGGTAAAATCCTAAGTATAAAATCCCAGTGCTCATATGGCAAAGTTTATGTTTTTGTTAAGAAACTGCCAAATTATTTCTTGAAAGTGGCTGTACCATTTTACACTCCCACCAGCAATGTATAAGGGTTCCAGGTTGTCCACATCCCCTCCAACACTTATGTGTCTATTTAATAACATTTTTTTAAAATTGTGGTTGAAAAGAACCCCCAAATTTCATAATTTTAATTTCTTTTTTAATTTTTTATTTAAATTAAATTTAATTAACATATACTGTATTAGTTTCAGGGGTAGAATTTAGTGATTCATCATTTGCATATAACACCCAGTGCTCATTACATCAAGTGCCCTCCTTCATGCCCATCACCCAATTACCCCACCCACCACCTGGCCTCCCCTCCAACAATCCTCAGTTACCTAGAGATAAGAGTCTCTTATGGTTTGTCTCCCTCTCTGTTTCCATCTTATTTTATTTTTCCTTCCCTTCCCCTGTGTTCATTTGGTTTGTTTCTTAAGTTCCACATATGAGTGAAATCATACGGCATTTGTCTTTCTCTGACTGACTTATTTTGCTTAGCACAATACCCCCGATTTTGGACTTCTGTCCCCCAGAACTATAAGAAAATTAAATTCTGTCATTTTAAACCACACAGTTTGTTATACTTTTCTACAGTTGCCCTAGGAAACTAATACCAAGGCATATTAGAATTCTGCTGACCACACCGTCCTTACTCCACCCACATGTGGACATCCTCCTCAACCTAGCTGGGTTCTGATATCACACTATGGGCCACCGTATTTCTCCCAATTCTGGCATAGACACCTCCCTTGCTTGGCCCTACCTTTTGGCTTTGGTTCTGAATTATTAGGAAGGGAAAGAAAAGGAGGTGGAAGAGGAAAAGGAAGAAAATGAGAAAAATCCTCTATTAGATTTTTAGCTAATCCTTTTTATCTACAAACACTATAAATCCAACAATACATGTTGTGATTTTACATTAAATGTCCAGAAAAAGGACAGTTTTTTAATATTTGTCCACATATTTACTATTTACTTGCTCTTTATTCCTTCACGCAGATCTGAATTTTAATCTAGTGTCATTTTTTTCTTTCTCTTGAACCGTCAACAGGGCTGCATTCCTACCTAGAGTTTGAGGTCCTCTTCTAGGCTCATTCAGGTTGTATGCAGAATTTAGTTCCTTGGGATTGTAGGACTGAAGTTCCCATTTTATTGCTGGTTGTCAGTCAGATGTTATTCTTGGCTCTTAGAAATCTTCCTCAAGTTCTAGGCACATGTTCTTTCACAACCTGACAGCTTCTTCAAGATCAACAGGAGAATCTCTCTCTCTCTCAATCTTTCTGAGTCTGCTTGGTGAACTATATAACAAAGTAATCAAAAGGGTGACTATTCTATCATATTCACAGGTCCCACCAATGCTCAAGGTGAAAGGATTAAACAGGACAGCAATAGAAAATTAATATGGAGACTAACTCCCACATTCTTCCAGGTTTCCACCCTCTATCTGCTTTCTTGTCAATGGAGTTCTACTATAGGCACTTCATTATTTCAGCTTGATGTTTTGATCCCCATTAAACTATACAAATTTAGCCAAAACAGTTCTAATTAGCTACCTACATAAGATTAGTAGGATTTCATTATGAATCCCTTGATAAAGAGGGTAATTTTTTTTTTTTTTTTTGCAGAAGGAAGCATGATAGTGATAGGGTTGGTAAAAAGGAGGCATTGCCAAAAATGGGAGACGAGATAAAACCATAATCTCATAACCAATTAGCTGTAAATGAGTGACTTGAACTCTATCCACTGATGCACCAAAAAATACCTTTCTATTCTCAGCTCAGCCTCTTCTGCACAGGAAGAAGCATCTAAAAGTCATTGAACACTACCTCAAAAACTAATGATGTACTATATGTTGGCTAATTGAATTTAATAAAAAATAAAAATAAAAAATAAGAGTCATACCTTGATTTAAAATCTATTCAACAATCATAGAATTTAAGCTATCTAATCTATCGATTTACTCAAACTAACTCAAGCCTTTGCATTTTTCTGTTTGAAAAGTTGTCCCAGGTGGGAAAATGATACAAGTCTGTGCAAAGGGAGGAGTATGGGGTAGACAGGGCTATGCAGGACAAGGTGCTTGAAAACTAGTAAACTTTAAAGAAAGTACAAATTTCTTTATTTTAACCCAGGCTGGGAATATGAATCTTTGAAAATCTCCCTAAGTGAAATGATTCCTTCCTTCTTTCCCTTCCCACTCTCTGTCAGTGTGTGTGTGTGTGTGTGTGTGTGTGTGTGTGTGTGTGTGTGTGTTGGGGCTTATTGGGGGCTGGGGGAGGGAGTGGTGGTGAGATTCTTAGGTAGCATCCCAGCACAGGTCAGTATTCTGAAGTGCTTGTGCTTAGGAACCACAGAAAGCATGGAAAGAGGATGTCACCAGCAAGAGATTTAGGTCCTGCTAAGAATACAGGTGTCACCTTAAGACAACATTCTCAAACTACCATTTGCAATCTTGAATGCACATTAAAATTAACTAGGGAACTTAAAAAATGTCCAGGCCTCAACCAGAGTTAAGTAAATCAGACTATCTGGTAGGCTCTGGCAAGGGTTTTTCAATAAAAGTTCTTAAATCAGTAGTTCTCAAATTTTAATGTGTTCTCAAATTTTCATATGTTTCAAAGTTTCTGATTCAGTAGGTCTGGAGTGGGGCCCAAAAGTTGTGTTTCTAACAAGTTCCCAGATGGTGCTGATGTGGCTGGTCTGGGACCACACCTTGAAAACTGCTGTTTTGAATATTTCCTATTCAAAATGTGGCCCATGGACAGGAAATATCAGCATCACTTGAGAACTTGTTACAAATGAAGAATCTCCCTCCTAGGCATGCTGCATCCAAATTTGTAATTTAATAAGATCCTTAGGTAATTCAGATGAACAGTAGAGTGTGAGAAGCACTATGCCAAAATCTACTGATATATAAGAAGCCTCTAAAAATGCATATTCCTTTAAAGATTCTAATTTACTAAGTCTTGAGTAGAGCTCTGGAGTCTAATTTTTTTTAAAGATTTTATTTATTTGGGAGAGAGAAAGAGAGAGAGAGTGAATGTTGGCACAGAGTGAGAGAGAGAAGCAGACTTCCCATCAATCAGGGGGCTCAATGCGGGAGTCCATCCCAGGACCCCTGAATCATGACCCAAGTTGAAGGTAGCCACTTAACTGACTGAGCCACCTAGGCTCCCCTGGAGACTATGCTTTTGAACAAACTTCCTAAAATATTCCAATGCCTGAGGCATCTGAAGATAACACTTTGAAAGAATCTCCACCTTAGGCAGATTCTTAAATTTGCCTAAACCCCTAATTTCCTTATCTGTAACTAAGTCAATAAATGGTGTGTTTGTTTAAAGTGAATGGAGCTTGAACTTTTGGTGCTCTTCCAACTCAAAGGTTTATGATTTGTACCCTTCAAAAAAGATGATTTTTCTGATCATTATAAATTATAAGAAACCTAAAAATAAAGTTTACACAGTTATTTTTCTTTTACAGGGCAAATTTGCCACCCAACAGAAAGAAATCACACTTAAAAGAAAACTTTAGCATCTGAAAATAATAGTTTATATTTTGGAATTGCTTTAAACTTTTCAAAACCTTTCATATGCATTTTCCCAACATGCGAATCCATATGCAACATATGTATTTCATATGTAGTTCAAAGTTTTAATTTAGTCTCTTGTTCTTCCTCCCAGGCCATGGTTGCAAAATATTTTCTAGTCAAATGCATAAACAATTTAAAATTATTACCTAATAGCTACTCTATGCCAGGCACTAAAGACACGTGGTGAAGAAAGTAGATAAGATCTCTAGCCTCAAATAGTACATCAAAATCCTATGAGATGCAAGAGGGATGAAAGACTTATTAGAAATGCAGATATCTAGCCATCAACCCACACTATCAATAAACAATCTTTGCCCCCAGGATTACCTCTATTTGGGGCATTACACTGTGCTATGTTAGGTGATAAGAGTTATGCAAAAGAAAAATTAGACAAGCTCCTACCTTCCATAAACTTAAAATCTACCTTGGAGGAAGATGTCAAAAGAAAAAAAAAGAAAGAAAGAAAGAAAGAAAGAAAGAAAGAAAGAAAGAAAGAAAGAAAGAAAGAAAGAAAGAAAGAAAGAAATAGCAGTGCAATATAATATTCATTATTCATTCAACAACAAAATTTCCAGAAATCCAAATAAATGGTGCAAAGGATAAGGGATGTATGGTACAGAGGACAAGGGTTAAAGGTGTTCGCAAAGGGTGTTATTATGGACTGGAGAGTAAGGGAAACCTTGGTAGCAATAGCAGAACTTGAATGGAGTGAAGCAGTTAGATTAAAAGAGGAATAGGTGAAGAACTTTCTAACAAAAGGAAATGCACATGGAAATGAGCATTAAATGTTCCACACGGAGGCCGGTTTTCCTGTTGGGGACTAGCAAGGAAATACAGCTAGCTGTATCAGTGATTGGGATCAGAGAGTGAAAGATGTTGACTGCTAGGTCTAGAAACATAAAGTTGAGCCTAAGTGTAACAAAAGGAGGTTTTTGATCATGGGAGTGACATGTGACAGTGAAAAATTAATTACAAAATTAGTCTGGTAGAGGGACATAGGATGGACTAGATGAGGAGAAAATAGGGGAACGAAAGCTACTGCAGTATTCAGGGCCAAGATAATGAAAGCCTATACAAAGATGACAGCACCAGAAATACAAAGAAAAAACTTTTGAAAAAAGAAGCCATGGAACTTGACTACTACTAGATCAAGAAATTGAAAAAAAAAGAAGAGTAAATTTGAACTCCAGTCATTCAGTGGTGGCTGAAATAAAAGGTGCTAACACTAATAATCTTTTGGAGAGGGGATGGTAAACTGAATTTAGGACATATACAATTTGAGGTTATCAAATATATGAGGTATCCAAGGTGAATTACCCCAATGGTAGATTGAAACATGGACTGAAAATACAGATCTGAGAGAAATCATGTGAGAGGATGGACTTGAAACTAGAAAATATAAATTGCTCCCCAAAAGAGTAGAGAGGAAAGAGAAGAGAGTATGACACTAGAAATTGAACTCTGGGAAATAGCTGTAGTAAAGGAGTAAGAGGGAAAAGAAGGATTGGCGGTAGAAAACCAAGAAACTTCTGTGTAGTGGGAGCCAAGAGAAGCAAACAAAAGCCAGCTGACTGTTCCAGAAAGGTTCAGATAATGAAATTCCAGTTCTTGGAAGGAGAGGGTAAGGGCAAGGAGTTGCGAAAAGGGGGTTGAAAGTTTGTATAAAGCCTGTATAAATAACAGTTAAGCGTTACCTTAAACCATATACAAAAATGAACTAAAAAAGGATTAAAGACCTAAATATAAGACCTGAAACTATAAAATTTCTGGAAGAAAACAGGGGAAAACCTTCATGACACTGGAATTGTTGATTTCTTGAAAGGTGCAAGGCAACAAAGGCAAAAATAGACAAATGTATCTAATCAAACTTAAAAACTTCTGTGCAGCAAAGAAAACAATCAAGAGAGTGAAAAGGCAACCTACAGAATAGCAGAAAATATTTGCAACCCATATATAAGATCAGGGTTTAATATCCAGAGTAAAGAATTGTAAAGAATTCTTTTTTGCAAGAATTCCTATTTGCAGCCCATATATATGACCAGCGGTTAATATTCAGAATATATAAAGAATTCCTACACTTCAACAACAACAACAAAAAGAACAAATAATCCAATTATAAAATGGGCAAAGGACTTGAATGAACATTTCTCCAAACAAGATACAGATTGTCAACAAACATATGAAAAGATGCTTAATATCACTAATCATCAGTGAAATGCAAATCAAAACCAAATGAGATATCATCTCACATCTATGAAGATGGCCACTATAAAAATAATCAGAAAATAACAAATGTTGGCAAGAATGTGGAGAAAAAGGAATCTTTGTGCACTGTTTGTGGGAATGTATATTGATGCAGTCACTGTGGAAAACAATATGGAGGTTCCTCAAAAAATTAAAAATAGAGTTACCACATGATTCAGCAATACAACTCCTGAGTATATATCCCAAAGAAATGAAAACAAGATAGCGAATAGATATCTGCATTCTCATATTTATTCACAATAGTCAAGATATGGGAACAAACCTAAGTGTCCATCAGTGGATAAATGAATAAACAAGATGTGGTGCATACAATGGAATATTATTGGGCCACAAGAAACAAGGAAACCCTGCCTTTTGTGACAGGATGGACATTGAGGGCATTATGTTAAGTGAGATAAGCCAGACAGAGAGAGACAAATACTTCATGGTATCACTTATATGTGGAATGTAAAGAATAAAAGTCAAACTAATACAAAGAGTATGAAAGTGGTTGCCAGAGACTAGGGAGTAAGTGAAATAGAGAGGTTAGTAATAGGGTATAAAATTTCACCTCACACATTTATCTTTTTCTTTTTTTGGTGAGAACATTTTCTACTCTCTTAACAAAATTTAATTATACATACAGTGTTATCAACTATAGTCACCATGACAGCATTAAATTTTGTTAAGAGAGTAGAAAATGTTCTCACCAAAAAAAGAAAAAAGAAAGAAGATAAATATGTGGGGTGATGGGTGTGTTAATTAACTAGACAGGGGAATCCTTTTACAATGTATATGTATATCAAATCACAACAATGTACACTTTAAATATCTTAGAATTTTATTTGCCAATTCTATCTCAATATAGTTGGGGAAAAAAGGAATGAATCTAATGGAATTAACTGATTCTTACCACACTTTGGAGAAGTTTACTGGTGAATGAGAAAGGGGCATGAAATAGGAGCTAAAAAGAGGTCTGGTGTTTTTTTCCAAATAAGATCTTTGCATGCTTGAAGGTAGACATGAGTTAGTAGGTCTATTATTTATTGCTCCCAAACAAATTAATCTAACACAAAGTTGCTTAACTGAACAATCAATATTCATTTTCTCACAGTTTCTGTGGTCATGAATTTGGGAGCCTCCTAGCTGGATGGTTCTAGATTGAGAACTCCCATAAGATTACAATTTAAAATATCAGCTGGAGTTGCAGTTACCTGATAGAAGATGGTTCATCCAAGGTGGGTCACTCACATGGATGACACCAGTCTTTGTTTTGACCATCTGGACTTTTTCATAGAGCTGTTTAAGTGTCTTCACAACATGGCAGCCAACTTCACTTTATTCCTACTTCCAAGGAAAGAGCAAGGTAGAAGTCACAATGGCTTTTATAAACTAACCTCAGAAGTCACACTGTCAATCTTACTTAATGTGGAAAGGAATCACACAAAGGTATGGACAAAAGAAGTAACAATCATTGGGAAGGATCTTGGAGGATGGCCACCTCAGGGAGAAAGGAAAAGTTAACAGAAAAGGCATTAAGGGAGAGGTCTAAGCCATTGCTACTCAGAGCTTAGCTCATAGAGTGTTATCACTTGGGAGATTGTTAGAAATATAGACTCTCAGGTCTACCAAATCAGAATTTGCATTTTATAAGATCCTCAGGTGACTCATTTGCATATTAAAATTTGAGAAACATAGATCCAGAGTATAGGAATAGGGATTGACTATATTTTTATTTATTTATTTTTAATTTTATTGTTATGTTAATCACCATACATTACATCATTAGTTTTTGATGTAGTGTTCCATGATTCATTGTTTGTGCATAACACACAGTGCTCCATGCAGAATGTGCCCTCTTTTATACCCATCACCAGGCTAACCCATTCCCCCACCCTCCTCCCCTCTAGAACCCTCAGTTTGTTTTTCAGAGTCCATCGTCTCTCATGGTTCGTCTCCCCCTCCAACTTACTCCCCTTCATTCTTCCCCTCCTGCTATCTTCTTCTTTTTCTTTTTTCTTAACATATGTTGCATTATTTGTTTCAGAAGTACAGATCTGTAATTCAACAGTCTTGCACAATTCACAGCCCTCACCATAGCACATACACTACCCAATGTCTATCACCCAGCCACCCCATCCCTCCCACCCCTCATCACTCCAGCAACCCTCAGTTTGTTTCCTGAAATTAAGAATTCCTCATATCAGTGAGGTCATATGACACATGTCTTTCTCTGATTGACTTATTTCACTCAGCATAACACCCTCCAGTTCCATCCACGTCGTTGCAAATGGCAAGATCTCCTTCCTTTTGATGGCTGCATAATATTCCATTGTGTATATATACCACCTCTTCTTTATCCATTCATCTGTCGATGGGCATCTTGGCTCTTTCCACAGTTTGGCTATTGTGGACATTGCTGCTATAAACATTGGGGTGCACGTACCCCTTCGGATCCCTACGTTTGTATCTTTGTGGTAAATACCCAGTAGTGCAATTGCTGGATCGTATGGTAGCTCTATTTTCAACTGTTTGAGGAACCTCCATACTGTTTTCCAGAGTGGTTGCACCAGCTTGCATTCCCACCAACAGTGTAGGAGGGTTCCCCTTTCTCCGCATCCCCGCCAACATCTGTGGTTTCCTGACTTGTTAATTTTAGCCTTTCTGACTAGTGTGAGGTGGTATCTCATTGAGGTTTTTATTTGGATTAGGGATTGAGTTTAAAGAAGGAGACTGCATCCTTTGCAGGAGAAAAGAAGGGTGGGAATGAGTCTCATGACAGAGGTGAAGGGGAGAATAATTGAGAGTTCTTATAAAAGAAATTACTGCCACACTGAACTAGTTCACAGAAGGCCTACTGGCAACTAAATTAGACCTAATGAAAAATAAGCCTGCTTTCTTCAGGAGGTAATATAATTCAGTGGAATGAACATAACCATAGGATTACAAAACTTGAATTTATATCCTGATTCTAGTACAAATTAGTTGTGTATCTTTAAGTAAGTTTCTTAACCTCTCCAGTTCTTTCCTTCTTTCTTTTTTTTTTTTTAAAGATTTTTTTACTTAGAGAGAGAGAGAACCTAGTGGGGAGGAGGGGCAGAGGGAGATGGAGAAGCAGATCCCTGCTGAGCAGGAGCCCGCCATGGGGCTCCAGCCGAAGCAGACATTTAACTGATTGAACCACCAGGAGCCCTTAACCTCACCAGTTCTTAATTTTTTTTTCATATATAATATGATGGTAATAATACCAATTCCATAGAATGGATGAAATTAAAAATATTATATAAAGGACCCAATTCAGAGTAAGTATCTAAAAAGATTATTTTCATTCCTCTGCCTCTCTTCTTCCAACACTTTAAACTCTCTATTTAGTCCTATCTTTTGGCCTTTCAATTATGGTTGTTATTTGTGGGGAAATTTCTCTTGAATTCTCCAGATTCTCCAATCTCAATCTTTATAATTTTATTCGAGTGCATTGATTAGAGAGACCACCATATCTAGCACCATATCTAGGAAAGCATATATATTCTGGAAAGACCCTGATTTCTCCCTCATTTCATTAGAGTTGATGCAATAATAGGGGCTATAATGAGCATGAAATTCTGGCCAAACAGTACAGCCCAATTGTACAAGAGAGGTGGGAATTGTAACTAGTGCTATCACATGGGATTCTGATCCCTGGACATCACTTTCTGGAATAGTCCCTATCCCCACCTTATTGCCTAGCATTGGAGATTCATCCTCATTGTAGTTCTTCTGGGCCCTCTTGGAAGCCTAAAACAGGTTTCCTATTTCTTCCTCTTTTTCCCCCTGTTTTTTCTTCCTATTTTTTCCCAGATACCCTACTTTTGAGACTTTTCAGAAAGCATTTTAATACTACTAACAATAAGGAAACTGATGAAGTTAATAAACATAATGAAAAACAGTGACATTACAGTTATAAGAATTCTTCAAAACAAATATAAGAAAACTATTAAAGGTCAATTATTGATAGATTGAAAAGACAACCCACAAACTTAGTGAAAATATTTGCAAATTATATATCTGATAAAAGACCTGTATCTAGAATATGTAAGGAATCTTTATAATGTTATCATATAAAGACAAATAACTCAATTTAAAAGATGGGCAAAGGATTGGAATAGACATTTTTTTAAAAAAAGTACACAGATGAGTGATACACCACATTGATAAAAGAAAGGACAAGAACCATATGATCCTCTCAATAGATGCAGAAAAAGCATTGACAAAATACAGCATCTTTTCTTGATAAAAACTCTCTGCAGTGTAGGGATAGAAGGAACATACCTCAATATCATAAAAGTCATATATGAAAAACCCACAGTGAATATCATCCTCAAAGGGGTAAAATTGAGGGCTTTTCCCTAAGGTCAGGAACAGAACAGGGGTGTCCATTCTCACCACTTTTGTTCAATATAGTACTGAAAGTCCTAGCCTCAGCAATCAGACAACAAAAAGAAATAAAAAGCATCCAAATCAGCAAAGAAGAAGTCAAGCTTTCACTCTTTGCACATGACATGATACTCTACGAAGAAAACCCAAAAGACTTACCAAAAAATTGCTAGAACTGACACAGGAATTCAGCAAAGTGGCAGGATATAAAATAAATGCACAGCAGTCAGCTGCATTTCTATGCACTAACAATGAGGCAGAAGAAAGAGAAATCAAGGAATCGATCCCATTTACAATTGCACCCAAACCCCTAATATACCTAGGAATAAACCTAAACAAAGAGGTAAAGGATCTGTACTCTGAAAACTATAGAACACTTATGAAAGAAATTGAGGAAGACACAGAGAAATGGAAAAACTTTCCATGCTCATGGATTGGAAGAACAAATATTGTTGAAATGTCTATGCTATCCAAAGCAATCTACACATTCATTGCAATCCCTATCAAAATACCATCAGCAGTTTTCACACAACTGAAACAAACAATCCTAAAATTTGTATGGAACCGGAAAAGACCCGAATTGCCAAAGGAATGTTGAAAAACAAAACCAAAGCTGGAGACATCATAATTCCAGACTTCAAGCCATATTACAAAGCTGTAATCATCAAGACAGGATGGTACTGGCACAAAAACAGACACATAGAACAATAGAACAGAAATGAGACCCCAGAAATGGACCCTCAACTCTATGATCAACTAATCTTCAATAAAGTGGGAAAGAATATCCAATGGAAAAAGGACAATCTCTTCAATAAATGGTGTTGGGAAAATTGGACAGTCACATACAGAAGAATGAAACTGGACCATTCTCCTACGCCGTTCACAAAAATAAACTGAAAATGAATGAAAGACCAAAATGTGAGATAGGAATCCATCAAAATCCTAGAAAACACAGGCAGCAACCTTTTCGACCTTGGCTGCAGTAACTTCTTCCTAGACACGTCTCTAAAGGCAAGAGAAACAAAAGCAAAAATGAACTATTGGGACTTCATCAAGATAAAAAACTTCTTCACAGCAAAGCAGTTAACAAAACTGAAAGGCAACCTATGGAATGGGGGAAGATATTTGCAAATGTCTTATCAGATAAAGAGTTAATATCCTCAATCTATAAAGAACTTATCAAACTCAACACCCAAACAACAAATAATCCAGTCAGGAAATGGGCAGAAGAGATGAACAGACATTTCTTCAAAGAAGACATACAAACGACCAACAGACACATGAAAACATGCTCACCATCACCAAATCAAAACCATAATGAGATACCACCTCACAACTGTCAGAATGGCTGAAATTAACACCTCAGGAAACACCAGATGTTCGCAAGGAAGCAGAGAAAGGGGAACCCTCTAGCACTGTTGGTGAGAATGCAAACTGGGGCAGCCACTCTGGAAAACAGTATGGAGGTTCCTCGAAAAGTTGAAAATAGAGCTACCATATGATCCAGCAATTGTACTACTAAGTATTTATCCATAGGATACAAACATGGTGATTAGAAGGGGTATGTGCACCCCAAAGTTTATAGCAGTGATGTCCACAATAGCCAAACTGTGGAAAGAGCCCAGATGTCCATCAACAGATGAATGGATAAAGATGTGAGATAGATATAGATATAGATATAGTTATAGATGTAGATACACACACACACACACACACACACTGAACTATTAGCCATCAGAAGGAATGAAATCTTGCCATTTGCAATGATGTGGATGGAACTAGAGGGTATTGTGCTAAGCAAAATAAGTCAGTCAGAGAAAGACAAATGCCGTATGATTTCACTCATATGTGGAACTTAAGAAACAAACCAAATGAACACAGGGGAAGGGAAGGAAAAATAAAATAAGATGGAAACAGAGAGGGAGACAAACCATAAGAGACTCTTATCTCTAGGTAACTGAGGATTGTTGGAGGGGAGGCCAGGTGGTGGGTGGGGTAATTGGGTGATGGGCATGAAGGAGGGCACTTGATGTAATGAGCACTGGGTGTTATATGCAAATGATGAATCGCTAAATTCTCCCCTAAAACTTATAATACACTATATATTAACTAACTTGAATATAAATAAAATCTAAAAATAATAAAAAAATTAGAAACTCTGTAGCCTACTACTCTGCCCATATTCTGATACCATTTCCACCATTTATGAGCCATTAGACCTTGGGCAAATTACTCCTATGTATTTCATTTTCCTTATCTGTAAGAGAGTGAAATATGTACTTAACTCATAGGGTTGTTAGAGGATTAAATGAGATAATATAAGTAAAACAGTGTGGGGGAAAAAAGAAACTCTTCAAGGACTTATAGGATACTGACAAATATTCAACTAATAAAAAAGAAATTAGAAAGGAAAGAGAATAGAAACAAAAGAAAAGGTAGCATAAATGGAAAACAAATAGCAAAATGATAGACCTTTATAAACTTGGTGATATCAAATATAAATGAGTTAACATTCCAGTTAAAAAGCAGAGATTGGGGCGCCTGAGTGGCTCAGTCATTAGGCGTCTGCCTTCGGCTCAGGTCATGATCCCAGGGTCCTGGGATCGAGCCCCACATCAGGCTCCCTGCTCAGTGGGGAGCCTGCTTCTCCCTCTCCCACTCCCCCTGCTTGTGTTCCCTCTCTCACTGTGTCTCTCTCTCTGTCAAATAAATAAATAAAATCTTTAAAAATAAAAGCAGAGATTGTCAGACTGATTGGAAATAGAGCCCAACTGTGTGTGTCTAAAAGAAACTAACTTTATTTTTTTAAAGATTTATTTACTTATTTGAGAGAGAGAGAGAGAGCAGGAGAAGGACAGAGAGAGTGGGAGACAAGCAGGTTCCCTGCTAAGTGGAGAGCCCCACATAGGGCTCAATCCCAGGTCCCTGAAATAATGACCATTAGCCAAAATCAAAAGTCAACTGCTTAACCAACTGAGTCATCCAGACACCCCCCCAAAAGAAACTAACTTTAAATTTAAAAACACAAATAAATCGAAAGTCAATGGACAGGAAAATATACCAAGTAAATAAACATCACAAAGATAATGAGACTGTTCTCTTTTCACTCTCTCCAATTATATATATCTATATCTATATCATCTATATAAGCTTTGCTTTCCTTGAAATCTTGGGATGTAGTGTCCTCTAACACACAGACCAAAACTCAATCAGGAACAAGCAGATCACCATGCTTTTTCCACCCTGAGAGATTATAGTCTCTCTTCCCCCTTCCCTTTTTTTATTGTTTTGGTTCATCTTGGCTTGGTTTGTTTTCTGTGGTGGCTTCCGATCACTTCAGATTTTTTCTAGGGTTCATTTTGCTTGGGTCATAGTGGATATTTTGGACTCTTCATTCAGTCACCCATCCTTCCTTGGCAGAATGGCAAGAAGGAGGAATTCACAACAAAGGAAAGAACCAGAGGCAATGTTCTATGCCACAGAGCTAATAGATATGGATATAAGCAAGATGTCAGAGATAGAATTCAGGATAGCAATTATAAAGTTAATAGCTAGTCTTTTAAAAAGCATAAATGACAATACAGAATCTCTAAGGGTGGAAATGAGACCTAATCAGGCTGAACTTAAAAATGCAATGAATGAGAAGCAGTCTAAATTGGATGCTCTAAAACCTAGGATCAATGAGGCAGAAGAGAGAATAAGTGACCTAGAAGACAGGCTGATGGAAAGGAAGGAAATTGAGGAAAAGAGAAAAACAACTAATAGCCCATGAAGAAAGGCTTCGAGAATTTAATGATGCATTGAAAAGAACCCATGTCAGAATCATCAGGATCCAAGAGGGGGTGGAAACAGAAAGAGGGCTAGAAGGTATATTTGAGGAAATCATGGCTGAACTTCCCTAATCTGCAGAAGGAAACAAGCATTATGCCCAAGAGGCAGAGAGGACCCCTCCCCAAACGAATAAAAACAGATCAACACCCCAACATATAATAGTGAAGCTTGCAAATCGTTGAGAAAAAGCTATCCGGAGAGCAGCTAGGGAGAGGAGGTTCTTTACAAACAGAGGGAGGAACATCAGAATAACATCAGACCTATCCACAGAAACCTGGCAAGCCAGAAATGGCTGGTAAGAAATATTCAGCGTACTAAATGAGGAGAACGTACAGCATATAGCCAAGAATACTTTATCCAGCAAGGCTGTCATTCAGAATGGAAAGAGAGATAAAGAGTTTCTAGAACAGACAGAAACTGAAAGAATATGTGACCACCAAGCCAGCCCTGCAAGAAATATTAAGGGGGACACTGTAAGAGAAGAGTGACCCTAAGAGTAACAGAGACCAGAAAGTAACAGAGACTATCTACAGAAACAGGGAATTTGTAGGCAATACAATGGCACTAAAATCATATCTTTCAATAGCTACTCTGAATGTAAATGGGCTGAATGCTCCAATCAAAAGACACAGGGTTTCAGATTGGATAAAAAAGCAAGACCCATCCATTTGCTGTCTACAAGAGACTCAATTTGAACCTAAAGCCACCTCCAGATTGAAGGTGAGGGGATGGAGAACCATTCATCATGATTGTGGGCCTGAAAAAGAAGGTTGGGGTAGCAATCCTCCTATCAGACAAATTAGATTTTAAACCAAAGACGGTAGTAAGATCTGTAGAGGGACGCTATATCTTATTTAAAGGGTCAATCAAAAGAGAAAATTCTAACAGTTGTAAATATCTATGCCCCCAACGTGGGAGCTAATTATATAAACCAATTAATATCCAAAGTAAAGAAACACGTGGCTAATAATACATCAATAGTAGGGGACTTCAAAAACCCACCCATAGCAATGGACTGATCATCTAAGCAGAAGATCAACAAAGAAACAAGGGCCTTGAATGACACACTGGACCAGATGAACTTTGTAGATATATACAGAATACTCATTCTTTTCGAGTGCACATGGAACTTTCTCTAGGATAGATCACATACTGGGTCACAAATCAGGTCTCAACTGATACAAAAATATTTGGATCATTCCCTGCATATTTTCAGGCCACAGTGCTTTGAAACTGGAACTCAACCACAAGGAAAAATTTGGAAGGAACTCAAACACTTGGAGATTAAAGAGCATCCTACTGAAGAATGAATGGGTCAACCAGGAAATTAAAGAAGTACTTAAACAATTCATGCAAGCCAATGAAAATGAAAACACTGGTTCAAAACCTATGGGATACTGCAAAGGCGGTCCTTAGAGGGAAGTACATAGCAATCCAAGCTGCTCTCGGAAAATTAGAAAACTCCCAAATGCAGAAGCTAGCCTTACACCTAAAGGACCCAGAGAAAGAACATCAAATAAAGCCTAAAGCAAGCAGCAGAAGAGAAATAATAAAGATTAGAGCAGAAATCAATGAAATAGAAACTAGAACAGTAGAACAGATCAACGAAACTAGAAGCTGGTTCTTTGAAAGAATTAATAAGATCGATAAACCTCTGCCAGACCTATCCAAAAGAAAAAAGAAAGGACCCAAATTAATAAAATCATGATAAAAGGGGAGAAATCACGACTAATACCAAGGAAATAGAGACAATTATTAGAACTTATTTCCAGCAGCTATATGCCAAGAAACTAGGCAATCTGGAAGAAATGGATGTATTCCTGGATACTTATAAACGACCGAGACAGAAACAGGAAGAAATAGACAATCTGAACAGAGCAATAACCAGCAAGGAAATTGAAGCAGTCATCAAAAACCTGCCAAAAAATAAGAGTCCAGGGCCAGATGGCTTCCCAGGGGAATTTTAAGGAAGAAATCATCCCTATTCTCCTGAAGGTGTTCCAATAAATGGAAATAGAAGGAAAACTTCCAGACTCGTTCTATGAGGCCAGCATTACTCTGATTCCCAAAACCAGACAAAGACCCCATCAAAAAGTAGAATTACAGACCAATATCCCTGATGAACATGGACGCCAAAATACTCAACAAGAGAATAGCCAATAGGATCCAACAGTACATTAAAAGGATTATTCACCATGACCAGGTGGGATTTATTCCTGGGATGCAAGGGTGGTTCAACATTCACAAATCAATCAACGAGATACAGCACATTAACAAAAGAAGAGACAAGAACCATATGATCTTCTCAATTGATGCAGAAAAAGCATTTGACAAAATACAGCATCCTTTCCTGATTAAAACTCTTCAAAATGTAGGGATAGAGGGAACATACCTCAATATCATAAAAGCCATCTATGAGAAGCCCCCAGCAAATATCATTCTCAGTGGGGAAAAACAGAGAACTTTTCCCCTAAAGTCAGGAACACGACAGGGATGCCCACTCTCACCACTTCTGTTCAACATAGTACTAGAAGTCCTAGCCTCTGCAATCAAACAACAAAAAGAAATAAAAAGCATTCAGATCAGCAGAGAAGTCAAACTCTCTCTCTTCGCAGATGACATGATGCTTTATGTGGAAAATCAAAAGACTCCCCCTCCCATAATTGCTAAACTCATACAGCAATTCAGCAACATGGCAGAATACAAAATCAGTGCACAGAAATCAGTTGCTTTTCTATACACTAACAATGTGACTGAAGAAAGAGAAATTAAGGAATTGATCCCATTTACAGTAGCACCAAAACCCATAAGATCCTGAGGAATAAACCTAACCAAGGAGGTAAAGGATCTATACTCTAGAAACTACAGAACACTTACGAAAGAAATTGAGGAAGACACAAAGAGCCGGAAAAGCATTCCATGCTCATGGATTGGAAGAATAAACATTGTTAAATAAAATGTCTGTGCTGCCCAGGGCAATCTACACATTCAGTGCAATTCCTATCAAAATACCATCAACAGTTTTCACAGAGCTGGGACAAACAATCCTAAAACTTGTATGGAAGTAGAAAAGATCCTGAATCGCCAGGGGAATATTGAAAAAGAAAACCAAAACTGGGGGCATCAGAATGCGTCAGTTCAAGCTATATTACAAAGATGTGATCATCAGGCAGCATTGTATTGGCACAAAAACAGGCACATAGATCAACGGAACAGAATAGAGAGCCCAGAAATGGACCCTCAACTCTATGGTCAACTAATCCCCAACAAAGCAGGAAAGAATGTCTGATGGAAAAAAGACAGTCTCTTCAACAACTGGTGTTGGGAAAATTGGACAGCCACATGCAGAAGAATGAAACTGAACCATTCTCTTACACCACACACAAAGATAAACTCAAAATGGATGAAAGACCTCAATGTGAGACAGGAGTCCATCAGAATCCTAGAGGAGAACACAGGCAGTAATCTCTTTAACCTTGGCCACAGCAACTTCTTCCCTGACACATCTCTAAAGGCATGGGAAACAAAAGCGAAAATGAACTATTGGGACTTCCTCAAAAGAACAAGCTTCTGCACAGCAAAGGAAACAGTCAACAAAACTAAAAGGCAAACTACGGAATGAGAGAAGATATTGCAAATGATATAACAGATAAAAGGTTGTTACCCAAGATCTGTAAAGATCTTCTCAAACTCAACCACCAAAAAACAAATAATCAAGTCAAAAAATGGGCAGAAGACATGAACAGACACTTTGCCAAAGAAGACATGCAAATAGCTAATAGACACATGAAAGAAATGCTCCACATCACTTGTCATCAGGAAGTGCAAATCAAAACCACAATGAGATACCTACCAACTTACACCAGTTAGAATGGCCAAAATTAACAAGGCAGGAAGCAATAAGTGTTGACGATGATGTGGAGAAAGGAGAACCCTCTTACACTGTTGATGGGAATGCAAGCTGGTACAGCCACTCTGGAAAACAGTATGGAGGTTCCTCAAGATGTTAAAAATAGAGCTACCCTATGACCCAGCAATTGCACTACTACATATTTACCCCAAAGATACAGATGTAGTGAAAAGAAGGGGCACATGCACCCCAGTGCTCATAGCAGCAATGACTACAGTAGCCAAACTGTGAAAGGAGCTGAGATGTCTTTCAACAGACAAATGGATAAAGAAGATGTGGTCCATATATACAATGGAATATTACTCAGCCATCAGAAAAGATGAATACCTACCATTTGCAGGAACATGGATGGAACAGGAGGGGATTATGCTGAGTAAAATATGTCAAGCAGAGAAGGACAATTATCATATGGTTTCACTCATATGTTGAATAAAAGGAATAGCGCAGAGGACCATAGGGGAAGGGAGGGAAAACTGAACGGGAAGAAATCAGAGAGGGAGACAAACCATGAGAAACTCGGGACTCCAGGAAACAAATTGAGGGTTGCAAAAGGGAAGGGTTTGGGGGCATTAAGGAGGGCATGTGATCTGATGAGTACTGGGTGTTATATGCAACTAATGAATCATTGAGCACTGCATCAAAAAGTGGTGATGTACTATATGTTGGCTAATTGAACTTAATGGAAAAAACCATAAATAAAAGATCGTGTGACTGTATTAGTATCACACAATTAGACTTCAAGACAAAGTGTACAACCCCAAATAAAACCTTAATCAGAAAGCTAAAATGGTCGGTTTTTAAGTAGACTTCATAATCATAGATGTGCATGCATCTGACACTGGAGCTTCAAAATACATGAAGCAAAATTTGAAAGTACTGAGGGGAGAAATAGTCTATAGTCATTTGGAGACTTTTTATCATTCTTCTCAATAATTGGTAGAACAACTGGATGAAAATTACTAAGGACAAAGAAGATTTGACCTGATTGATAGTTCATGAAATCTATACCCAACATTTATAAAAGCCACATTTTTTTCAATTGCATATGGAATGTTTTCCAAGATAAACCACATGCCTGTGGCATGATATAAGACTCAATCAATTTCAAAAGACTGAACTTACAGAGTATGTTCTCTAACCATAGTAACTTAGAAATTAGTAACAAATGATGTCTAGAAAAGCCCTAAATATTAAAAAATTAACATTGTAATTCTGAATGACCCATGGAGAGGTCAAAGAGAGAGCAAAAGTGAAAATTGAAAATTATACAACCACTTGGGAAAACTTTTTGGTGGTTTCTTTTATTTCACATATACTATTTAATAACCCAGTAATTCTAATTCTAAGTTTTTGTCCTAGAGAAATGTAAACATTTCTCTATAAAACAAGATGTACAAGAATATTCATAGCAGCTTTATTTATAATAAACCCAAACTGGAAACAACCCAAATGTTCATCAACCTGAGACAGGAGAAAAAAATAATCTAGGTTATTCATACCATGAATACTATTCAGCAATTAAAAAGAATGAACTACAGGTATATATAACAAAATGAGAGAATTTCAAAAACATTATGTAAGCTTTAAAAAGTCAAACACAAGAGTATGTATTGTATTTTTCTATGTACATGACATTGAACAACAGACAAAACTAATCTATGGTGGTAGAAATTAGAACAGTGGTTTCTTATTGGGGAATGAACAGAAGGGCTGACAAGGGTATTTTCCGTGATGATAGATATGCAAATGCTACCAGCTTGGGAAAGCAACTTCCCAAAGCAGCTAGTGCCCAATTCCAGACTGTTTCTCCCTTATTTACAAGGACACTCTCATACTTGCCCTATAAAAAAAGAAGAGATGTGGGGGTCAGGTCCCACGTTCTAGAGCACAAAAATGGTGCATCAAAATAGCCCAAATACATCTCTCTGCAGCCCAGATACATCTCTCTTGCTGGTGTGTTTCAGAACGCTCTTTGCCCAAAAATACTTCAAGTTTCCACAGCTCATTGGACCATGAGTGGTCAACCCATACTTTGTTCACTAGCTGACAATTTATAGCCTAGAGTAAAAAGATGATTTGCAGGGTGCCTGGGTGGCTCAGTCATTAAGTGTCTGCCTTCGGCTCAGGTCATGGTCTTGAGGTTCTGGAATCAGGCCCCGTATCGGGCTCCCTACTCTGTGGGAAGCCTGCTTCTTCCTCTCCCACTCCCCCTGCTTGTGTTCCTGCTCTCGCTGTCTCTCTCTGCCAAATAAATAAATAAATAAAAATCTTTTTAAAAAAAGATGATTTGCATCAGTGAGTTTCTTCCTTTTAGGGAGATGAAAGAGGGAATACCAAAGGGTACATGGCCATTTAGCAGCAGCAGCAGTTGCTGGAAGAATGTCAAAAAGTGCCAACTCAAGCCATGTATAAAAGAAGCAAAGGAGGAGCTGGGAAAATGAGAATGGGCCAATGTTCAGAGAGAAGGGAGACCTCCAGAAAGGGAAAGAAAGAATAGTCAAGCTCCAGAACTGTCTTAGGGTTTTTGCCTGGGGAGGAGGGGTGGGTGGGGGACTTCCAAATTAACTTTCAGATCCCATAAATTATTTCTATCATTCTTCCACTATCCTTTTCCCTTGGACATTTTCACATGAGTGAAATCATATGGTATTTGTTTTTCTCTGACTGACTTATTTCCCTTAGCATATACACTCTAGCTCCATCTATGTCATTGCAAATGTCAAAATTCATTCTTTTATGGCTGAATAATATTCCACTGTATATATATATACCGCCTCTTCTTTATCCATTCATCAGTCAGTGGACACTTGGGCTGCTTCCATGTCTTGACTATTGTAAATAATGTGCTATAAACATAGGGGCACATGTGCCCCTTTGAATTAGTGTTCTTGTATTCTTTGGATACTCAGTAGTGCGATTGCTGGACCATAAGGTAGTTCTATTTTTAACTTTTTGAGGGACCTCCATACTGTTTTCTACAGTGGCTGCACCAGTTTGCATGACCATCAATAATGCCAGAGGGTGCTTCTCATGGTTCCAGTAGGGAGAGAAGGAGGAAGCAGGGAGCAGGGTGGTTGGAGCCCTCCCACCTGCCCCTGCCTGTAGCTTCTGCCACGGCTGCCACCACTCTTCTGTGTGGGAAAGGAAGTGTGAGTCCCAGCTGGAGCAGGTAGCGGTATTGCTGCGGGTCGATCGAAGACAATGGCGGATATAGATAAATTCAACATGGACAGCATCATCCAAGGATTGCTGGAAGTAAGCAGGTCCAAGCCTGGTCAGAATGTCCAGCTACAGGAGAATGAAATCTGAGGACTGTGCTTAAAGTCCTGAGAGATCTTTCTCAGTCAACCTATCCTACTAGAACTTGAAGCACCACTCAAAATATGTGTGATATCCATGGGCAATACTATGATTTGTTTCAACTTTTTGAGTACGGTGGTTTCCCACCAGAAAGCAACTATCTGTTTCTTGGGGACTACGTGCACGGGGGAAGCTGTCACTGGAGACTGTCTGTCTCTTACAGACTTACAAAATCAAATATCCCGAGATTTTTTCTTCTCAGAGGAAACCATGAGTGTGCCAGCATCAATAGAATTTATGGATTATGATGAATGTAAAAGAAGATATAACATTAAACTATGGAAAACTTTCACAGACTGCTTTAAACTGTTTACCAATAGCAGCCATTGTGGATGAGATGATATTCTGTTGTCAGGGATGTTTATCACCAGATCTTCAATCTATAGAGTGGATTCAGGGAATTAAGAGACCAACTAATGTACCAGATCAAGGTCTTCTTTGTGATCTTTTGTGGTCTGACCCTGATAAAGATGTTTTAGTCTGGGGTGAAAATGACAGAGGAGTGTCCTTCACATTTGGTGCAGAAGTGGTTGTAAAATTTCTCCATAAGCATGACTTGGATCTTATATGTAGAGCCCACCAGGTGGTTGAAGATGGATATGATTTTTTTTTTTTTCAAAAAGGCAGTTGGTCACTCTGTTTTCTGCACCCAATTATTGTGGAGAGTTTGACAGTGCAGGTGCCATGAGTGTGGACAAAACTCTAATGTGTTCTTTTCAGATTTTAAGGCCTGCAGAGAAAAAGAAGCTGAATGCCATGAGACCTGTAACACCTCCAAGGAGTATGATCATAAAGCAAGCAAATAAATAGATGTCATTTTGACACTGCCTAGTTGGGACTTGTAATATAGAGTATATAATCTTCATTTTTAAAACTGTAATGTGTATTGGTCAGCTTGCTCAAATAGTGTGTTTGTGAGGCCCCGCTTCCATTTTTTGAGTTAATGAATGGCATTTGCTGATTATAACAGCAAATGAAAGACTCTCCACTCCCAAGAAAAAAATGTTTTGTTTTTTTAAATTCTGTAGTCCTTTTGCAAACAACTTTAATGATGGTGTTAAAGCTGTATGCCCCAGAACAGTTTATCCTGTCTAAGAGGTAAGTATACAACTGATCTTTTTAAAATTCAGTTCAACCCATGAATGATGAAATGCTCATTTTCTTTAGGATATAAAGAGAGCCCTAGGGTGCTCAATCTGTACATGTTATTGTCATAAAATACATACCATTGATGCAAACCACTGTGAACACTTTTTTTAAAATTTTGTTTCAAAAGGGATTGCTTTTTTTCTCTCATTGTCTTGTCATGTACAAACTAGTTTTTATAGCTATCAACATTAAGGTTAACTCAACGTTGCCAGCATCACTGGTATGATGTATATTTAATTACACTTTCCCCTACCATATACTCAAAATGATGATTAAAGCCATTATTTAAAAAACAGTAGTGCAAGAGGGTTCCTTTTTCTCCACATCCTCACCAACATGTGTTGTTTCTTGTATTGTTGATTTTAGCCATTTTGACAGGTGTGAAGTGATATCTCATTGTAGTTTTGATTTGCATTTCCCTGATAATGTGATGATGAGCATCTTTTCCTTTTTCCCCCAAATTTTTATTTAAATCCTAATTATTTAATATGTAATGTAATATTGAATTCAGGAATAGAATTTAGTGATTCATCATTTACCTACACCACCCAGTGATGAGCATCTTTTCATGTGTTTGCTGACCATCTGGATATCTTCTTTGGAAAAATGTTTGTTCATGTCTTCTGCTCATTTCTTAACTGGGTTATTTATTTTGGGGGTGTTGAGTTTTATAAGTTCTTTATGGTTCTGGTTACTAACCCTTTATTGGATATGTCATCTGCAAA
Source organism: Eumetopias jubatus (assembly GCF_037043125.1). NCBI lineage: Eukaryota > Metazoa > Chordata > Mammalia > Carnivora > Otariidae > Eumetopias > Eumetopias jubatus. The sequence continues at coordinate 69,251,065 of NW_028274823.1, read as the reverse complement.
TATCTTCTCCCATTCAGTAGGTTGACCTTTAGTTTTGTTGACTGTTTCCTTCACTGTGCAGAAGCTTTTTACTTTGATATAGTCTCAATAGTTTATTTTTGCTTTTGTTTCCCTCTCTGGAGACATATCTAGTAAGAAGTTGCTACAACCAATGTCGAAGAAGTTGCTACCTGTGTTCTCCTCCAGGATTTTGATGGTTTCCTGTCTCACATTTAGGTTTAATACATTTTGAATTTATTTTTGTGTATGGTGTAGGGAAGCGGTCCAGTTTCATTCTTTTGCATGTGGCTGTCCAGTTTTCACAGCACCATTTTTTGAAGAAAGAGTCTTTTTTCCATTAGATAGTCTTTCCTGTTTTGTCGAAGATTAATTGACCATATAATTGTGGATTTATTCCTGATTTTCTATTCTGTTCTATTGATCTATATGTCTGTGTTTTTGTGCCAGTACCATACTGTTTTGATTACTACAGCTTTGTAATACAACTTGAGGGTGGAATTGTGATGCCTCCAACTTTGCTTTTTCAGCATTGCTTTGTTTATTTGGGGTCTTTTGTGGTTCCATACAAATTTTAGGATTACTTGTTCTACTTTTCTGAAAAATGCTGGTGGTATTTTGATAGGGATTGAATTAGATGTATAGATTGCTTTGGGTAATATAGACATTTTAACAATATTTGTTCTTCCAAAGGGAAGTAACTTTTATAGAAAACTTTCAACATATTAGGTACTGTGGCACTGTATATTTTAATACCAATTAATTTTGATACATCCAGGGATTATTATCTCTATTGACAGATGAAGGAACTGAGGCTTAGAGAGTTTAAAGTGGCTTAGCCATGGTCAAACAGTACGTAGGGGTCAAAGGGATCAGTCTACAAAGCCTATGCTCCTCCAATCACCCTGGGCAGCCTCCCAGTTTATGGGAGGCCAGAAGGTTTATCTTCTAGGAAGATATTGATGATGAGATCAGGGCTTGGAATTCTGGGGCACTCCAGCTCTTGAGAAGAGGAGCTAGTGAAAAGGAAAGTCAGAGAAGTTTAAGACCCAGTTACCATGGTGCTATGGAAGATAGTGTCCCTGAGTGCTTTGAAAAGCAAAAGGATGGCCAGTCATCAAATGATTCAAAAACATCAGAAAGAATGAGGAGTGAATTGGGTTTGGTAATTAGAAGCTCAAGACTGACCTTGGTGAAGATCGATTTTGCTCGTACTGAAAGTAGAAGCCAAGTTTTAATGAGCACACAAGTTCATAAGAATTGAGGGAGTGAGGAGCGGGAGTAGATTGTATTGAGTAGGTAGTGAAAGGAAGGGAAGGAGCCAATAGTGGTGAATCTCAGAATTTGGAGTTCCAAGGAGAAGCAGACATGCGGGATTAACAGTGGATAGAGGTGCCTTTTGAAATAGGAACTAAGGAGGTAAGTAAGGAGCCATAATGGGTATGTCTGTGCATATGTGAGAAAGTTAGTAAATTTATATGTTTGAGAAGAGCGATCACTCTACAAAAGTAAAAATAACAGGATCTCTGTATTGGAAATTCTATTGGAAATTCCTGTGAGTGCTTTCCGAGCTAATTTGTTATTCCTATTTTACAGATTGGGAACTTCAGTTCATAACTCGATCAAAATCAAATTGCAGAGACCAACTCATGACTGCGTAGTTCTAAGTCCAGGCTTGGGTTGAAGTCAGCAGTGAGTAACCCGACGTCGCCCCGGGCCAACGGCAGAGGACAGGGCTGGAACTACAGTTCCCAGTGTGCCAGGCGAGGCGGGGCGCAGGCGGGGAGGGCGCAGGCTCCTTCCCAGAAGCAAAAGCGGAAACAAAAGAGTCTCGCCGGCGTCCTCGCCCGCACACTCGCGCACACCCGCGCTCCGGCGCACACGGAACAGGCACCGGCGCACGGAGCGAGCCAGCGAGCAGCGAGCAGCGAGCCGGGGACCCGCGGGCTGAGCCAGCAGAGCAGCCAGAGAGTCGAGCCCACGACGACCCTACGCCCCCGCGCCCCGTAGCTGCCCCCAGCCGGCCGGTGTCCCCGCCACCCTCCCTGACCCATGGCGCTGAAGAGGATTCAGAAAGTGAGTGCCCGGGCCAGGCCTGGGGCGACGGGGCGCGCTTCGGCTCCCTGCCCACACTGACCCCGGTGATGGTCCCGAAAGACGCGCCGGGAGGGCACGGGATGGGAGGGTGCGCGGGGATCAGGGGGCCGGAGATGCCGGCGGGGCCAGCGGGCACTGGACAGGTGAGGTGGGAGCAGGGGCAGGTCCCGGGTGGCTTGGAGGCGGGGGCCCCGCTGCGCGCTAGCGCCGGAGCTGGGCCGGGAGTCCCTGGGTGGAGATCCTTCTCGGGCTCCAGACCTTCCCCAAATCTGGGCTTTACGGTCACGGCTGGATTTTGCCCTACACTGGTCTAGTTTTGGCTCCTGTCATGCTGTGTTTTCTCCACGCCCGTTTTTTTATGTTCTTGCTTCCCCGGGCTCCCGGAGAGGGCAAGGAAGGTGTGGTGGGCCTGCAGTCTTTCTCCTCGATGCTGTGGGTTTGTTCTTTTTCTCTTCTGTGGTTGGCTCCTGCTTAGATCCCTGAATGGGCTGGAAAAGCCCATTTGGGGCCCAGAAGCCAGGAGAAGCCTCTTGCCTTTTCTATTTTGGTGCCTCTTCTGCTGCCACTTCAGGTCACATAGCTGTAGTGAAAACATAGTTGCTGATACACAACAAGATGACCTCCTGGCTGTGATTCATCGTGAGTCAAGCCAAACAGGTTTTTTCCCCCTCATGATAAACTTACATGTAAAGTTCGAGACACAGCAGAAACTGCCACAATATAAGTTGTTTGATGCTTTGACACATGAGAATAGAATGAAGAAGAAATGTATTTATTCATTCAACACATGTTTATCCATCCCAACTCTGTAAGGAATTGCCTTCTCTTGCATAATACTGTATTTATTGCTACTCTTTCAGATGTGAACATCTTACAAAATTGGGGTTGGGGCATTTTTTTTCCTGTTCATTTATTTCTTGTTGAGTTATGGGTCTGGTCACTGACACAGGTTTTTAAAAGGTTTACAGTTATATGGAGAACACTGAGAATTTATTTTTAAATGCAGTGTTTCAGCAAGTTAAGTCAACAATAGATAGCATGTCTGGTAAATAATTTTAGAAGAAATCAATGCTACAGAAAAATTTTATTAACTTTTTAAGGCATGAAGTGATGGAGATATATACATTGTGTTCTCAGTCACAACTGGTGGCATCTTCTGGTACAGAGGACAGCAACTTTCAGGTCCAGCCTTTTTTTTGTTGCTGTTCAAACACTGAATCCGTAGAATACTGTGTGTGTGTGTGTGTGTGTGTGTGTGTGTGTGTGTGCGCGCGCGCGCGCGCGCCATTTGAGGGTCTTCTCTCTATAAAACATAAAGCTAACAATCCGTATTTATTGATTCATGTTTTCTGATTTGAAAGTAATGCAATTACACATTCAAAATTACCCTAATTTCAAAGTCCTAATCAGCATCTTTGTCATGTATGCTTATTAATAATATGTAATATTGGCTTACATTTGAATTAAACAATACACCTATTCCAGTGGGGCGCCTGGATGGCCCAGTCATTAAGCATCTGCCTTCGGCTCGGGTCATGATCCCAGGGTCCTGGGACTCTGCTCAGCAGGAAGCCGGCTTCTCCCTCTCCCACTCCCCCTGCTTGTATTCCCTCTCTTGCTGTGTCTCTCTCTCTCTGTCAAATAAATAAATAAAAATCTTAAAAAAAAATAACGATACACTTATTCCAAGGAAGTTTTAAAATTCTCTTTCCTTCTTTCCTACTTGTGAGAATTCTTCACAAGACTTTGCATATACAATAAGTTTTAAATAATGTAGAATTTATCCACAGGAAGTAAACATTCAAAGAAAATGGACACTATTTGTAAATACTTTACTGGGCAATTGTCAGTCACCATGCTGAATATTTATAATATGGAATACACCCAAATCATATTTTTGTTAACTATTAGTTATTATTAGTTTATAACAGAGTTGTTTGGTAAAAGAAAAAAAATCACATAGAATTGATGTTAGGCCTGTAACAAATTGATATTTTGGAGAATAAATTGGGGATCACATAACATCCCATCTCTGTGTGCCAGTCTTAGACTTCCCTTTCCTGTTATCAGAAAAGTTGACTTGCATAAATCTCCTTTCCACTAAGCACATATCACATGTTCATATCATTCCCTTGTACTTTAAGGAGTGTTATTTTGTTTGATTCTCCACTTTTCCTACTGTTTGCGCCTCCTTGATTAGAAGCCAGTTCCAAGTGAGGTGTGCTTTTTGCCTTATGAACAGTTATAAAGCCTTCTTTGATATCATCAGTATATAAATTCTTACTTGAATCTTGTGTGTTCCAACAAAAGAAGATACATATTAACTTTTGGCCTTTCTTTTTAAGTGTATTGGAATAACACTGTCAGATACCTTCTAGGTCATTGGGTTGTACTTTTCCTGTACCTAAAGTGGCAGACCTTAAAGCTGTGCAGAACTTCAGAGAACTGCAGTTTGGAGTTGAGTGGAGGGCAGGGGCTGGAGCCAGCGTCTAGGGTAGTGTATCAGAAATATTTGTGGGACATTTTCAGACTGTCCCCACTGCTGTAAATGAAAGATGTGGAATCCCCCAGATGGGCTGGGGTGGAAAGAAGGTTGAGAACCACTGATGTTCTAGTCTGTTTATTCAAAGAAGGAATCTGAGGCATGGAGTGAAGGAGCGCTTTGTCCAAGTAAATCTCTGAAGAAGTGACTTGGCATATTTGAGAATGTTAAAAAAAGTTCATTATTACTTCACATTTTTTTCACTTCATATGAAACAATTAAAGATGCTATGCATCTTTATGTATATGCAAAGCATGTAGATATCAATGCTTAAAATACATTTTTATACTAGAGTATGCTAAATGATTTCATGCTCTTATTTAGACATCCAGTGCCAGTTTTGCATTTCAGCTCATAAATTTACACACCCATGCCCTATTTTTTGGTTACAGTGGAAGATGTTATCACAGTCACCTAAATCACTAAAGGGAAGAAGTTTGAACAAAGTCTGAGGAAAGACACCTAAAATATGTTTGAAAGAAGACGATAGTTTTTCAGCTGGGCATTTATTATTTTCTAGAATTATTTCTAAGTGTTTCTTTTATCAATGCTATTTTTAATACTTGATAAACTTTTTTTGGAAATTAAAAATTTTTTATGTTATAAAAAATTATGAATGTTATATCATAATAGTGAATGTTTTGAAACCAGGAAAAAAAGATCCTAATGTAGTCATTATTATCATCTTAGTATATTTCCTTCTAGACTTTTTTAATTTGATAAATTGAAGTAATGATCATCATAGTAACATGATATGATGGGCTTTATTGCCTTTTTAGTCTTTTGAAAAGTGAAACAAGAGTTTTGTTTTAAAATATAGCAACACAGATAACTACTCCTTAGTGTACAGTTCTGTCCTCAAAATGGAATATTTGCTTTTTTAATAAGCAATTTAACTTAAATGTATATATAAACAGATTACAACTTTATAAATGTTTTGTGCTGCTGAATTTTTTGATTTGTACAATTCCACATTAAACTCTACAAAAACAACCCAGCCCTCTGTGGATAGAGCATCAAAGAGAAGAAGATCTAGTTTTTATTTCTGGCTCTGTGACTTAACTAGCTTGTTTCTCTATCCATACAATGATACTGCACTAAGTACAACCAGCATATATAATATATAATGGTTACTCTGTGATAGATGCTATTCTGTGTGTTTGACATATATTAATTGATTTCCTTAGTGGCCCAAGAGGTAGAAATGATTGTTATCCCCATCTTACAGATGATAAAACTGAGGTGCAGAAATGTTGGGTAATGTACCAGAATCACATATCTAGTAAGTAGCAGTGCTAGGATTTGAAACCAGACGGATGGCTTCAGATTCCATGCTCTTAACCATTTTAGTACATGGCTTTTTCTTATCCAAATGGACTCATATCTGTTGTATTTAAATTGATAGACACATAGAGTTAAATGAGTTTATGGGTGTAAGTGCTTTGCAAACTGGACTGTTCTATACACGTGTAAAGTGGCATTATAATTAATACTTTGGCGTATTTAATCATGCATCACTCAGTGTGTTGATTGTGCTTTGTAAACCTCTGCTCTGAAGTAATGTACACTGGATCATTAAACATGGTAAATGAATAATATAACTTTATTTTTGTTCCATCACTTAAAATTTTTCTCCTCCAAAGGGATTTAGAAAAATTGTAATTTATAAATGTTCTGTCAAAAGTATCATTTCAGTGTGAAGTTTTCACTTGAGAAAACTATTTATGAACTGATTTAGCTATTTAGTTCGTCTAGTGGCTTTGAATAGCAGTCGACTGTTCAGATTGCACAAATATGTTAGGAAGACTTGAAGATTACAAAATTAAATCTAAGATTCCAGATTCTTTCAGTAAAAAAGGATATAAGTTCAACAAATTTTTTATTTTTTTATTTTATTTTTTTTTAAAGATTTTATTTATTTATTTGAGAGAGAGAGAGAATGAGAGAGAGAGAGAGCACATGAGAGGGGGGAGGGTCAGAGGGAGAAGCAGACTCCTTGCTGAGCAGGGAGCCCGATGTGGGACTCGATCCCGGGACTCCAGGATCATGACCTGAGCCGAAGGCAGTTGCTTAACCAACTGAGCCACCCAGGCACCCTCAACAAATTTTTTAAAGGAAGAACATAGTATTTATGCTTCATGGTAGATAAAGTGGTTTGCCTTGAGATGAAAGGAAGAAAGTGTTTTTTTCTAAAAAGCCACCATGTGAATTTTTCTGCTTTTAAATTTTTGTAATTAAGCTCAATCTTCTTTTGCCCTGGGTATCATGTATTTTTCCTTCTTCATCACAACAGAGGTGTTAAAAAAAGAAGATAACCTATTGTTAAAAAGTTCTGAGGTTCCTTCCCTGTGGAAATAAATAGCATAGATCTAAATAAGGCTGTTTATGCCTATTTTAGGAAGCCAAACACATATTATAAAAACCAACTTAACAGGATGTGGGATTGCCCCCAGTAAAGCAGAGTAGCATCCTTACTTGTTTTAGTTCCCTGAAATACACACTGAAAACATATTTAATGAGTGCCACTAATCAAAATGATAAGCCTGATACTCTCCACTAAACTGAATTAATGGTTGTCTGTAATGTATTGGCTCTCTTCCCTTCCCCACTTCTTTTTAACAGTGGATGAACTGATACTATGTTTAATTAAAAACAGGTATTGAGATACTTGTCCTCTCTTAACCCTATGATGCTGAAATAAAAGATGCTGTAGTATATAATCCAGATCTTTAGGGGATTGGAAGGATCCTCAGACCACCTCAGAACATCTGTCTGAAGGCAAAACAGGTTCTATTTCTAGCCTGTCTTCGTCAAGATGGTCTCTGAAAAGCTGAGGTTTTTCTGCATTTAATTGGTTCTGGGATGAATCTGTGAAGGTTCAATTACACACATTAGACAGTATTAGAGGCTACCATGTTCCAGGACTTGTTCTTAGTATACGGAGGAAGCTACCGTCCTAAAGCTTACAGTTTAGTGCTCCCATCCTCTTTCTGGATGTTTCCCCCACTTCTCCCTATTCATATTATTCTGGGGTTTTTGTTGTGGTTCTTCTCCTTCAGTGTTACCACATTGCTTATTAGATGCCTAGTCTCCTTTCAGATTTATGAAAACCTTTCCAGTGGGGATGAGGTTGGGATACTGCTTCCTTCACCTCAAACTTCCTTAGTAGTATCTGATGATTCTCAGTCCAGGTGACCACCCTTCTTATGTGAGCAGAATTTGGATTTCTTTAGAGGGAACAGACCTGATGGCCTGGGCTCATTATTCTCTAAACCAGTAAAACTCTGGCCTGTGTTTATGCTTCCCCCAAATTTTGATGTGTTGTATTTTCATTTAGTTAAAAATATTTCCTAATTTCCCTTTTGATTCTTTTTCAACCCTTGGGTTATTTAGAAGATTTTATTTATTCTCCCAGTATCTTGATTTACAGATAGCTTTCTGTTATTGATTTCTAAGTTAATTCCATTGTGAATGAAGAACTTGTTATTTGACTCCTTTTAAATTTTTGGGACTTGTTTTATGGCCCAAAATATAGTCTGTATTTTTTACTTACATAATAATGATGCCATTCAGGTGCTCAACATAGCTTTTGAATGGAAATGTTTAATAATTTCTAGCCTTCAATTTGCCAGTTTCTGATTGGTGTCCATAAAGCCTAGGTTATTTCTAAGGAATGAATGCCGAACTAAGGCTTACACCTTCCAGTGTCTTCTTGTACTTTTATGAGTTTCCAGAACAGGGGTGATGAAACCAGTTTAGTGGGTCACAAACAGCATTTTAAAAAAATGGAATATAAAGTATTAATGCTTTAGGTGTAGTAAGGGTGATAATTGTTTCATGAAACTTTTAATTATATATTTGTGTCCCTGTGCCTGTGTATATGTTACTAGTTGTGATGTATGTATCATGTTTTTCTTGTTATGAATTGCTGTAAGGAAAGTTTGAAAATCATAGCATAAGATCCTTAGATAAAATCAGTATTATCAAAAATACATGCCACACATTCATATGTATACACATACATGTATGTATGTATATATAGAGAAAGCAAATGAACATATATGCACACACAAACACACATACATGTATACACACACACACACACAATGTCAAATGTTGTAGTCTCGGAAACAGTTCTATTTGTTATAAACTTCAGTGCTCATTGTTTTCTGCTAAAAGTTGTAGCATTTTATAGTCACTGAAGTACAACCACAATATTCAAGAACAGTGCTGGGTGATACAAAGATGATTTATTATGCAGAAACTTATTAAGTGCCTTCTGTATACCAGTTATTTGAGATAGAAGTGTAAGAAGTGATATTTAATAACAAATATTTGGTTGAATCACAGACCTGTACCTCTGAAACAAATAATACATTATATGTTAAAAAAAAAAAAAGATAGTAGGAAGGGAAAAATGAAGGGGGGAAATTGGAGGGGGAGACGAACCATGAGAGACTATGGACTCTGAGAAACAAACTGAGGGTTCTGGGGGCGGGGTGGGAAGATGGGTTAGCCTGGTGATGGGTATTAAAGAGGAAACGTTCTGCATGGAGCACTGGGTGTTACATGCAAACAATGAATCATGGAACACTACATCAAAAACTAATGATGTAATGTATGGTGATTAACATAACATAATAAAATAAAAATAAAAAAATAAAAGTAAAAAAATAAAGCTTGCCAAACCAAGCTTTTTAGGTGCCCCTCCCAAATTTGGTAAATATTGAAAGGTATGTTTATCTTTTAAGTAGGTTTTTAAGAAATAGGCTGCTAGCTTTTATCATTTCATTTTGTCTTTTTCCTGAAGCATCATCTTTCTTGATTAGAAAATGCTCTGTGTTGTATGTTCCGTTATGTGTTAAAATTCTATTATGTATTTTGAAAAGTTGTATGTAATTTCCTATCATGTTTTTCTTAACCTCTCAGTGTCTTTGAATACAAACACTCCTCTTCAAAACTTATGGAGTAGTGTTTATTTCTAACCTTTTATAAAATATAAGCTCTTGGGAAAAGATAAAAAGAACCTTTTTCATTCCCTCACTTTTCACACTTTTGTTTCTCTTGAGCGCGGCTAAAACTGTGCAAACGGCCTGAATTCAAGTACTGGAGTACTGTTGGCTCCAATGTTGATTGAGGATAATGGGCTGTAGTTACTACAGCCTTGAGATGAGTATTGTTTTGGGTGAGGAGAGTGCTGGAATGGAAGTCAGGTGGTCTGAGCCTTTGTTCTAGCTTTGGCTTCATGACCTTGGTCAAGAAACTCATAGTTTTTATTTTCTTTATCTAGAAATGTTATGCATTGAACTAGATAATTTCTATGGTCCTTTTTGATTTATAATTTTAGGCACATCTAAATAATGTTATTTGCTGTTTGTTTTGTTCAACTAACAGTAAAAATGTTCACAGAAACAAATATTGAGTATGGCACAGTGCTCTGCTGCTGTATGAAACTTGAGTTAAAATCCTATTTACTTTGAGAAGTCAGAATTGAAATAAATGTTGGCATCTTAATGTATAAGATTAATGAGTCTTTTAAGATGTCTTACTCTTTGATTAAAAAGCATATTTGTGATACAAATAAGATATAGTTCTGTTTTTGTACCAGTATCATAACAAGCTTTTCTAATTCCATTTAGCTTCCATCTGATTCACAGGTATCTTTATACTTTAAAGATTGTTTTATCCACATATTTAGAAAACTGCCTTATACAGCTACCTTACATGTAGTAGATTTTTTTGGATTCTAGTTATTACATTTATGGAGCACCTTCTGTATGTAAGGCATATAGAAAATGAAATGAGAAATATGGAAAAGTGACATATAACCAGCATTATCTAAGAAATTTAAAATTATTAAGGGTAAGAAAAGTATCATTAAAGATTAGGTAGACTTAGGAAAGTACCGTAAGAAAAATACAACATACTTGAACAGAAAGAGAGTCAAAAGTAGGAGAGGTCAAATTTATTTAGGGGAGATCAGGAAAAATTCTATCGAGGAGATGGAATTGGATATAGGTTTGGAAGAATGAGTAGCATTTTCAAAGACAGGTTTCATAAAGGAAGCTACAGAAATGAAGGCATCAGCATGTACTTGTCCTGTTCAGGAAGGAACAGATAATCCTGCTTTTGGGAAGCATTTGGGGAATAGTAGACATAAAAGTTCATACTGTGGAGGGCCTTGAAGACCCATGATGAGAAATGTGTCCTTAATGCAAAAGTTTGGGGAAGCCATTGAAGTTTTTTGAGTAAGGAAGTAACATTCTTTTTTTTTTTTTTTAAGATTCTATTTATTTGACAGAGAGACAGCAAGAGAGGGAACACAAGCAAGGGGAGTATGAGAGGGAGAAGCAGGCTTCCTGCTGAGGGAGTCCGATGTGGGGCTCCATCCCAGCACCCTGGGGTCATGACCTGAGCCGAAGGCAGGTAGGCAGATGCTTAGTGGCTGAGCCACCCAGGCACGCCAGGAAGTAACATTCTTAATCATATTCTTAGGTATGCACTCTTGCCCTCACAGAATATAAGATTGTTTACCATTTGTAATTACAAATCTGATGAATGTCATGGAAAGGGGAGTATAAAGTACTATGGGAATACAGCAGGAACCCTTTGAAGGGTTCAAGGAAAACCTTAAAGAAATGTTTAAGATGAGACATAAAGGTAAAAGTAAAGTAGGTAAAGCAAATGAGTGGGTGTGGGGGGCTGGGGGAGGTGCTTAGGAGTCTTCTATCTAAAAGGAAACTAGGGACAAGGTAGCATTGGGGGACTTTAAAGTAATAACTGTTACAGAGAGCATTGGAGGAAAATGGTTGCAGATATAAGGCAAGAGAGAAGGAGTCAGATGATGGAAGGCCTGATAAACCATTTTAAGGATTTATAAATTTTATGCTAAGGCTAATAAAAAATATTGAAAGCGTTCGACATGGTACTTTGAAAAGATGATTTTGAATATAGTGTCTTGGTAGAGAAATAGGACACGTCAGTGAAGACGTTGCACTTGTTCAAGTGAGATCTAAAGAGGGTCTGAGCTAAGATGGTGGCAGAGGACATTTGGGAAGAGGGTTATGTGAGAAATATTATAGGGTGTTTGTAGCACCTGGCCTTTTTGAGTTGGGTCTGACCCACCCATGCCTACCTCTAATTGGCCTTTCAAATCAGCTCTCTAAGGAGCAGTGGTCTAGGCAGTCTCTTCAGACTCCTTCTACTACCTAGTTTGTTCTCAGATACTTTAATAGTGTCTCCCTGGTTTGATACTTCGCTTCTGGAAATGTCTCTTTTTGCTCCTCTCAGACTTTTTTGCCCTTTGGACCTCAGTTTTTCTATATCCTGGAATCCTTCCAGTGGGAGGGATTTGGACAGTCTGAACAACTTGGTACTGATTAATGTGAGGAGGTGGGAGGGGTTGGGATGGGTGGGACATGAAGGGAAGAAGGAATCAGACTGTGATTCTAAGGTTTAGAGTTTGAATTACTGGAAAAAGTATTTTTTTATCATAATACTTCATAAAGTAGACAAATACAGTTGTTACTGGGATGTCTTGGATTGTCTAAGATACGTTTTTATTTATGTACTTTGTATGATGGAAATACTATATAAAGGTGACCGGGAGTCTTCTCTTTAAGAGGAAGCCATGTTTTAAACTAGAGTCAAGATAGTATTTTGGGAAATTGAGTCATTATAGCTGCTGTTGAAATCATCGGGGAAAAGTGGTTGCAGATCTGAGACATTGGGTAGATGATGCCCCTAATCTTGACCTCAAATGTTTATTCTAAATTGTGTTCTTTATAGCTCTGATTCAATAAATATTACTTTGACGCAGCAAAATCAGTAGCATCATTGCTTTCTTCATCTTCTTTTGTGTGGAATTTGGCTGCATTATTAATTATTATTATTATTATTATTATTATTATTATTGCCTTTACTAGAGATACCTGATCCAAGGAGGAGCAGTTAGGACCAGTTTGTTGAAGTCAGTTTGGTTCCTATAACTAAATTAATTGGATAGCGTCAGCATTTTCAAGTCTTCCAGGAAGAATCTACATGGTTAAAAATAAAGCTGTTCTTTAATTCAAGGGCTTAAAGAGGTTCTGTATTTGGAGACCTTTCTGACAATTGTTTGATATCTCTCTATTGAAATAGCTCTAGTCAACTAGATAAGGAGATCAGAGCCTGAACTGTAAGCCCATGAAATGTTTATTTACAGATAAACCAAATATAGCTCATATATCCCTTTAGAGACAATATAAAAAATGCAATCTGGTAAGAATCACTGTCTTGTTTAGGAGTTTTGAGGTAAAGATGGTTGTGTCCATGAATTGCCTGTTGAGCCAGGATTTTTGTTTTTGTGGGTTTTTTTTTTTTTAAGATTTTTATTTATTATTTGACAGGGAGAGAGAGACACTGAGAAAGGGAACACAAGCAGGGGGAGTGGAAGAGGGAGAATCAGGCTTCCCACTGAGCAGGGAGCCCGATGTGGTGCTTGATCCCAGGACCCCGGGATCACGATCCCAGCTGAAGGCAGATGCTTAACGACTGAGCTACCCAGGCACCCCGAGCCAGGATTTTTGAAATAATGCTTTCATATACTTCGGATTCAGTAATTTAGATTTTTGACTGTAAATCAGTCCCTATGCATAGGCTATTTAATGTCCTTTACACACATCTGGTGGGGTATATATTCTATTACAGAGATTTAGACTTTCTGAATGTTGAAGCTAGAGCACAACAAAGCTTTTTCAGTCTGGTCAGCATAATTTTTTAGAGAATATTTATTGCATAGTGTCATATTAGGTTTGGTGGTAAGTAAGGCAGCTCTGACTTGTTCATTCTCTACTGTTCAGATTGGACTCTTACCCTTCTGGGAGCTGAGAGAGTGATTCAGGCTTCTCTTTTCTTACATTCCCTTCTTTGTTTCCTTTTATTTGTTTACTTTCTTTGCATTAGGTTGCCTCATCTACTTTTAGATTTTAAGTTCCCTAGAGGCAGGGACTGTGTCTAGGTTGGTTTTATGAACACTCAGCATATTGTGGGGTGTTATAAACATACCATCTGTGACAATTTAAAATTCAGTTTCAGACCTCTTAGTGCTTTCCTTTGTGTCTATTTGGTTATAGAAATCTGAACTAGAATAGAGGTGCTTAGCCATGTAAGGCTATATAAATCTGTTAAGCCCACAGTTTTATAGACTTATCATGCTTCTATAGTTCCAGTCAAGATATAGGGACAGTATCTTGTAATCTGCCTTTCATTACTATATCTTATGTTTTATTTTGAAATTTAGATACCCTAATTAGTTTTTTTTTATTATTTGAGTGTTAATCACATTGGAATAGAAAATTGTTTCGCTGACACAGACTACTTTTGTCTGGGGCATACTTTACCAGTTTGATGATATTTATTGCCTAATCTGTGTTTAGGTATAGTGTTAGTTTGTTTTAAGCTTACTTTGTCTCAAAGGAGGAGAAGGATATTGGATCAACTATATATTTCAATTTTAGCTTTATACATACACACATAAACACATATACACAGTGTGTTTACTATAATGAGTTCTTTTCATATATGGATTTATAACTAGTCTCATTGTTTGATAAGCATCTGTTACATTATTGGATTTCTACATATTTCTGTTAGGTATATTCCTGGCAGTAAACTTGCTGGGTCATTGAGCATTCCGGTGTTCACCTTTGGTAGTGAATGTCAAATGTTCCCTCATCCACCAGCAGCGTGAGAGTTCCAGTTGCCTCACACCTTTACCAACCTTTATGCTTTTTTCTGGCTTTTTCATTTTAACCATTCTGTTGGGTTTGTAGTAGTATAGCATTTTGTTTTTAATTGCATTTCCTTGATGTCTAATGAAGCCAAGCCCCTTCTCATATGTATATTGGCCATTTGGATAGTTCTTTCTTTCTTTCTTTCTCTTTCTTTCTTTCTTTCTTTCTTTCTTTCTTTCTTTTTCTTTCTTTCTTTCTTTCTTTCTCTTTCTTTCTCTTTCTTTCTCTTTCTCTTTTCTTTCTTTTCTTTCTTTCTTTCTTTCTTTCTTTCTTTCTTTCTTTCTTTCTTTCTTTCTTTCTTTCTTTTTCTTTCTTTGATAGCCTCTTTTATAAAATGCTTATTCAAGTCTGCCTTTTAAAAATTGATCTGTAGATAAAGTTTTTACATATTCTGGATGTGGGTCTTTTGTCAGATACATGTACTGTAAATATTTTCCCCTATTTGATGGCTTGCTTGCCTTTTAACACTTTTAGTGTGTCTTTCAATGAACAAATGTTCTTGATTTTAGTCAAGTCCAAATTTTTCATTTTTTTCTCTTATGGGTAGTGCTCTTTGTGTCCTGTTTAAGAAATTTCTGCCTCCTCCAAGTCATGAAGATGTTTTATGTTTTCTTTTAAAAACATTCTTGGGACACCTGGCTGGTGCAGCTAGTGAAGCATGAGACTCTTGGTCTCAGGGTTTGGGTTCAAGCCCCATGTTGGGTATAGAGATTACTTAAAAATAAAATCTTTTAAAAAATACATAGCGTTATTTTATCTTTCATATTTGAACCTATGATCTATTTAGAATTGATTTTTTAATTAGGTTTGAGGTAGGGGAGGCCAAGGTTTATTTTTTTTCCCATATAGATACCCAGATGACCATCTATTCAGAAAATTTTTCTTTTCCTCCATTAGAATGTCACTGACTTCACTTTTAATTTTTGAATGCTAAGTTTGCCATTGTTTTCTTTCCATTTGCAACGCATTGATAAAGTAAGTACTCATGATCCCACTCAGATGTCAAACACCATCACTTTTGCTTCTACATCAAAATTGCTATTTGTTTATCAAAAACAGTGATAATATCCTAAGTTGGGTTTAAAGAATATGTTGTCCATTTCTTTCAAGTGCAGCTGTCTGCAGTGAAGCTTTGTAGAGCCCTAAGTAGGTACCACCCCATTGAAGTGTGTGAAAGACACCCCCTGGATTTGGCTCGTGTCTTGTGTGGCAAAATGCAGTGGGCCTGACTGCTACTTGTAATAACTAGCACATACAAAAGAAAAAGGAAACAACAACAACAACAGAACAATTAACTTTTCTGTGCTTCACTTTTTTTTGCAAATAAGGGTTTATATATTTAAGTACAGTATTGTAGGTGCCAGGTTTAAAGGGGTGGAGTAGGAAGTAATCTCTGAGGCAATATATGTGGCTTTTCAGAATTTACCAGCTCTTACAACTTTATTTATTAATGTTTCATATTTGTGTTTTTTTTTTATTTAGAAGGTAGTTTGTGTCAGTCAAGATATTTTATACCAGTTCCTTACTAGATCACAATTCTGTCTTAGGAGAAATTTTCTAGAACTCTTTAGAGCATTCTAAACTTGAATAAACACATTCAGAGGTGACCCTTAAAGTATATAGCTACTCTTACATGTATTTTCTTGGAGATACAACTACTTTTAAGTTTCTAAGAATTCAGAGGACCTCTTTCCTATACCTTTTAAACTATTATCTTAGGAAGTTATTTTTTTTTCCACAAGCCAGTTCTCCTTGAATTTCATGTGTCAGTATAATCATCAACAAATATGTTGGACCAGTGATTAAGGAGATTATAAGCATCATAATCTGATTCCAGTAAGTTAAGTCTTTAAAACATTGGTAGGGTAGAGTTGGGATGAGAGTATAAAAATAGAGTCATGGTGCGCCTGGGTGGCTCAGTCGATTAAGTGTCTGCCTTCAGCTCAGTTCATGATCTCAGGGTCCTGGGATCAAGCCCTGCTTCAGGCTCCCTGCTCAGTGGGGAGTCTGTTTCTCCCTCTACCCCTCCCCCTGCTCATGCTCTCTCTCTAAAATAAATAAATAAAATCTTAAAAAAAATAAAACAGAGTCATGATCCCTTTAGACAGGATATGGAAACATTTAATAAACTTCTGCTATAATTAGTCCACTGGTTAAATTGATCATGAGACAAAAAAACAAAAATAAAAAATGCAGCCCTGTTTCTGGGCACCTCTGTTACCAAGGATTTCCAGTGGTTGGAAGACAGCTTTACTTTGAGACTGATCAACTCAGCACTTGGAACTCAGCTCTTGGAAAAGCAACCAAAAGCTATATATCCTGACAGTAGGTCAGCAGCATCCTAAATAAGCTAGAAGGGTGTAATATTTAGAGTTTTGAGGTCTTCTAAACCAGAAAAACCAAAACCAAAATTTGGAACAAGAATTTTGTGTGGCTTTGGCTATTTTGCTAGAAATCATATATTCTGTAAATTGAAAATAGTTGTGGCAGTAGCATGAGTTTTTAATATTTTAATGATTAATATTCTTTTGAGATTCATTTTTAGGTAAGATTATATATTACTTAAAAGGCCACCCCAGGGGCGCCTGGGTGGTTCAGTCATTTGAGTGTCTGCCTTCGGGTCCTGAGATCAAGACCCGCATTGGGCTCCCTGCTCAGCGGGGAGCCTGCTTCTCCCTCTCCCTCAGCTGCTCCCCCTGCTTGCTCTCTCTCTGTCAAATAAATAAATAAAATCTTAAAAAAAAAAAGGCCACCCCAGTGTTTTTAAGTAAACTGCATTATTTGCTCTTAACATCTGTTATTATGATACTCTTTTTGTTAAATGCAATCTGCATTAATTGATTCTGATTCTGTTGTCAAATCTAATCATATGTATTTATAAAAAGATTGAAATTTGAGATGTCTATTCCCTGCTGATCATGTTATTCCTTAAATTTTATTGGTTAACTCAAATATCACACACCTTATATAAAAGGCATTGTGCTAAGTATTGTGGAGGAATCCATGAATAAAATGCATTAAAGTTCTGGTTTTAAAAAAATATTCTGGTAGAAGAGGAAAGGGAAGGAAGAAATTTAGTATTTATTATTATTTTTTTAAGATTTTCTTTATTTAATTGACACAGAGAGAGAGACAGCGAGAGAGGGAACACAAGTGGGAGAGGGAGAAGCAGGCTTCCCGCCGAGCAGGGAGCCTGGTGCGGGAGCTCGATCCCAGGACTCTGGGATCATGACCTGAGCTGAAGGCAGTCGCTTAACCGGCTGAGCCACCCAGGCGCCCCGAAATTTAGTATTTATTAAGCATCTTATTATACATGCCAGGTATTAAGCTAGGTACTTCTGTGTTTTTTTTTTTTTTTAAGATTTATTTTATTTTTTAGAGTGAACAAGCGAGTGGGGTGAGGGGCAAAGGGAGAGGATCTCAAGCACACTCTGCCCTGAGCGTGGACCCATAGCAGGACTCTATCTCAGACCCTGAGATCATGACATGAGTCCAACACTTAACTGACTGAGCCACCCAGGTGCCCCGGTACTTTTGTGTTTTCATTCAGTGGTCAGTATAATTCTTCAGGGTTACCAGTGATGTCCCCAGATGAGGTACTTGAGACTCAAAGAGGTTAAGTTGCCCAAAGTCACACAACTAGTAAGGGTTAGTGCAAGGCCAGATTTGATCCAAGTCTGACTCCAAAACTCATGTTTTTAAAGTGGCTGTTGAGAAGATGACCACTGTTAAGGAGAATGGGTATAATTTGGGCATAGGGAACTAGAAGGAAGGTTATTTTAGGAGAAAGAAAGTTATGAAGGCCAGAAAACTTAGCCATGTAAAATCCAGGTAATCAGTCGAAACCTGACTGTATGGTTCTCAAACTTTTGGTTCTTAGGACCTCCTTGTATTAAAAATATTGAGGGGGGTGCCTAGGTGCCTCAGTCCATTAGGTATTTGACTCTTGATTTTGGCTTAGGTTGTGGTCTTGGGTTCATGGGGTGGAGCCCTGCTTTGGTAGTGGAACCTGCTTGGGATTCTCTCTCTTCCTCTGCCCTCCCCCCTGCTTGTGTGTTCTCTCTTTCAAAAACAAACAAAAACTGTTGAGGGCCTCGAAGAGCTTTTTTGTTTGTATGGTTATGTCTATTAATATTTACCATATGACAATCTAAAACAAATTTAAAAATAGTAATTTAGAAATAACAAAATTATTACATATTAACATAAATAACATTTTTATTAAAAATAATTTTTTCCAAAACAACAAAAAAGTGGCATTGTTTTATACATGTTCAGATCTCATTACAGTCAGGCTTATAGATAATAGTTGAATTTTCACATTTGCTGAGGAATTCAATCTGTTACAATATCACATATCATATAACTGGAAAACTCCACTGTATACTCATGAGATATTGAGAGTGAAAAAGGCAAAAACATTGTAGTTTTATTGTGAAATTAATGTTGACCTCATAGACCTCTTGAAAGTGTTTTAGAAAACGCAAGGGAGTTCTTTGGAATATTACTGGGTGAGTTTGTGAATGGGAACCCAATTGAGTGTGTAGGCTTGGGACTAGATAATGAAAAGCCTTCACTGGTTGAGTTTGATTGATTTTAATAAGCAGTGGGGAGCCACTGAAATTCTCTAAGGGAAGATTGAAATAGAGCTGTGCTTTTAGAAGATTATTCTACAAATAATGCATAGAGTTTTGGGAAGCAATTCAAGTTGTACTATAACTGGTTTTTGAGGTAACTGTAGGAAGTAGTATTACAAGTATTGAGAGTATGTTGTATTTTCTTCTGACTGTAGATGAAGGAAAAGAGAAAGAAAAGAGTCAAAACAATGCGGAAATTTTGTGCCTGGTGACTGGGAGACTAATATTCTATTAACAGATGTAGGAAACACAGGAAAAGAAGCAAGCTTGAGAAAGAAAGTAGATTAGGTTTTGGAATTTAAAAAAAAAAAAAGTTTTACATTATTATTTATGTTGAAATAAATTTAGTCTTACAGAAAAGTTACAAAAAATAATAAAGTTCATGTGTATCCTTCATGTAATTTCCCCAGTGTTTACAATTTACATAACCAAAATGAAGAAAGTAACATAATGAACTAAACTATAGACCTAATTCGGATTTTACCAGTTTTTCTACTGTCCTTTTCTTGTTTGAGGATCCAGTCTGGGATCCTACATTGAATTTAATTGGTAGGTCTCCTTAGTATATGTATTCTTTAATCTGTGACATTTCCTCAATCTTTCCTTGTCTTATAAAAATTATTTAGTGAAAAGAGAAGATGCTTCTTATAGGTGTAGTGGAAACTACCAATATCATTTCATTTTTTAAAAATGCCTAAGAACCTGAGCAAAAAAATCACTATCTTTTATTTAAAAAGTTACAGAACTGTTATAAAAAAGTTGAAACAAAGGCTCAGTTAAGTGGCTGCCTTTGGCTCAGGTCATGATCCAAGCATCCTGGGATTGAGTCCTGCATTGAGCTCCTTGCTGAGCGGGGAGCCTGCTTCTCCCTCTCCCTTTGCTGCTTCCCCTGCTTGTGCTCTCTCTCTCTCTCTCTCTCCCTCAAATAAATAAATAAAATCTTAAAAAAAAAAAAAGTTGAAAGAAGACATAAATGAAAAGTGACAACCCATTCCCGGAAATAGCTACAGCTACTAGTTTGGTGTGTATTCTATTATTTATTTTCTATGCATGTATGTGTATATGTTATGGGATCTAATGGGCATACCCTTCTGTAACTTGTATTTTCCACTCAAAAACTGTATTATAAGCACACAACATCTTTTAATGTAGCATTTACATATCTAGCTCATTCTTTTTAATGGCTGCACAGTGTTTCATAATGTGGCTGTATTATGAAACCATTCTCTTATTGATGGACTTTTAGGTTATTGGTTTTTCATAGTTATACAGAATACCTCACTCAACATCTTGATATATATATATCTTTGGGTATTTGGACAGGTATTACTATGGGATGAAATTACCGGTCAGAGACCATATGCATTTTCCACTTTCACAGTTATTACCAAATTACCCTTCAAAAGGATGTGTCTTAACTTAACAGTCCCTCCAACAGGGAATGACATGTTTATTTTCCACCAAAGTTATGGATGAAGTATTCTAACAGGTCAACAGTGGTTTGGTTTCAGTAATGGTCTTATGGGTGTTTGACTATGCATTGCTCTGTTTTTTTCTTTACAAAGCACTACTTTGCTTTGTTTTGCTTTTGTAACACAAACACACACTCACATATACCTCCTAATTCAAAATAAATGGTTTTAAATGCTTTGTCTTTGGAATTTTTTACTTTTAATCAAGCATGAAGAGGCCTAGGTGAGGAGCTAATGAAACAGTTATTGGGAGGCTACATATAGAGTGCATCCTAGATTTCAGGGGGAGTTGGTGGAGTAGGAAGGAGTGAGAACCAGGGTCAGGTTGTAAACGGTACTTTAGAGGGGCTTCCATGAGCAGTGAGAAATGTGGAGTTAAGCTTTGGCTCTTATGTATCTTACAGACTTGAGCAATTTGTATAATTCAGTGTTAATTCTTACAGAGGCAGTGGAGAGAAGAGCAAAGGAAGAGATTACTAATCCTAGAATTTCTTTTTGAAATAACATAGGAATCACTAACTTATTTGTAATACTCCATATGTGGCTATGATGATAAAAATAGGTAAATGAGAATGCCAGTTAAAACAGAGAAACCATGAAGGAGGGTATAAGACTGTTTCTGAGAAACTTGGAGTAAACTAAGTTGGAATTTAACGAGTATAAGTAGTTCTTGGTTTCTTATGTCTTATCTAAATGTATACTGACTGCGGGGGGCAAGATGGCAGCAGAGGAGGTGACCTCGTTTCATCTGGTCCCTCGAATTTAGCTGGATATCTATCAAACCATTCTGAACACACACGAATTCAACCTGAGCTGTAAGAAGATTTATATGTATCTCTACGAGCAGAAAAATGACTACTTTTTGCAAGGTAGGAGGTGCGGAACCTTGAATCTTCAGGGGAAATTTCGGAAGATAAACAGAGGGGGAGGGAGCCTCCAAAAGCTGGCCACTGGAAAGTGATATAACACTGGAGCAAAAAATCGGGACCCTTGGAAATCTGCTCTAGTGAGAAACACCCCTTTCTGAGAGACACGGGATGAACAGGGCAGAAATCTAGGTGGATCATTGTGGTCTCAGGATTCCAGGAGATTCAGAAAGAATGGGGGAGCCTGAACCGATAGAATGCCCAAGCAGTGGAGCAGGGAGACTGGTTAAGGTCAGCGAGCCCAGAAGGGACTCTCAGCTCTGGTCACCATAAACCTCAAGCCGAGCCTGTAGGGAGACTGCTGTCTGCCTGACCACCCTGAAAAGGGCTAGAAGGTGTGGGCTGTTTAACATTCTAGGGGAGATATAAAACGGCTTGTGCCCAGGACAGGGCAACAGATCTCAGGGCAGCGTGGCCCATGAAAGGACACTGGGGCAGCACCTAGCATGACCTGGGAGCTGTGCATGTACAAGCCCATGGCTGCTAGCAATTGCAAAATCACAAAGCGCAGAGATTCTTGTGGGTACCCATAACTCCCCCAGGAAAGGGTCAGTGGACGGGAGCCGTGGGATTCAGCAGTTTGGCCCAAAAAGAGGCTGCATCCATGACTGGGCAACAGCTCTTGGGGTGACCACGGAAGGGACACTGGGGCAGCATTCAGTGTGACCTGGGAACTGCAGAAGAGGGTACACATGCGAGCCCATGGCCACTAGCAGTTGCAAAGTCGCAAAGCACAGAGAGGCTCGGGGTTCCTTGTAACTGCCTCGGGAAAGATGTAGTAGGCACAAATAGGGCAAGTCTGTGGAGTTTGGTACACAAAAAAGTGGAGATGGTTTGACCTGGAGGATTTATTGAAGAAAGGGGACCGCAATCTTGTGGCTCTGGGCCGGAGAGTCCTGCATGGCCATATTTGCTCTAACCCTCGAAAGAGAAGCAGAAAGCCACCAGGGAACAAAAGCCACACAGCCGATCAGCTCACGTTAAGCCCATCCCCCTAACAAGGGGTGGGACAACTCCAGGCAGAGACTCTTGAGAAGCCGAGAAGCAGGTCCCCCCCACCACTGCCCGAAGACAGACTGGAAGAACAGGTGAATCATAAGCTTATTTCCCACAGGACTGTCAAACTCCAGTGCTAGGGGAAAATAATGTAGGGAGCTCCAGGTGTTTCCTCACGACTCGTTGTATACTTCAGGCTAAAATTTTACATTTCTTATTCTTCCTGTTCTTTTTTTTATTTTTAACCCCATTCCCATTTCAAATAGATTCTTATTTCCCAATTTGTTTTTAGTTGCTTTTTAACTTTTATTTTTTTCACATCTATGTTTTATAAGATTTATGCCCCATACTAGCCTGTTTTCACTCTATTCAACTTTATCTTGATATATATATATATATATATATATATATATATATATATAAAGTTTTGATTTCTTTGTAATATAGTGTTTTCTAACAAGGAGACCAAAAATCAGTCAGGAACAGGAAGATCACCCTGCTTTGTCCATCCTGAGAGATTATAATCTCTCACCCCGCCCCCCCCCCCTTTTTTATTGTTTTGGATCATCTTGACTTTGGTCGCATATCTGTGGTAGCTTTCCACCACTTCGGATTTTTTCTTGGGGGCATTTTGCGTGGGTCATGGTTGATATTTTGGACTCTGTTCATTGGCTCAACCATCCCTCAATAGAATTACTAGGAGGAGGAACTCTCAATAAAGAAAAGAACCAGAGACAGTGTCCTCTGCCATAGAACTAGTGGATATGGATATAAGCAAGATGTCAGAGATAGAATTCAGAATAGCAATCATGAAGTCAATAGCTAGGCTTGAAAAAAGCATTAGTGACAAAATAGAATTTCTAAGGGCAAAAATGAGATCTAATCAGGCTTAACTTAAAAATGCTATGAATGAGATGCAGTCTAAACTCTGTACTCTAACAGCCATGGTAAATGAGGCAGAAGAGTGAATCAGTGATCTAGAAGATAAGCTGGTAGACAGGAAGGAAGCTGATAGGGATAGGCAGCTAGTAGCCCATGAAAATAGACTTAGATCAATGATGCCTTGAAACATTGCAATGTCAAAATTATTGGGATCCCCGAGGGAGTGGAGAGAGAGACAGGACAAGAAGGTATAGGAAATCATAGCTGAGAACTTCCCTAATCTGGGAAAGGAAACAAACACTCGTGTCCAAGAGGCAGGACCACTCCCAAAATAAAAATAGATCAACACCCCAACATATAATAGTGAAGCTTGCAAATCTTAGAGCCAAGGAAGCTATCCTGAGAGCAGGTAGGGGAAAGAGATTTCTTACATACAAAGGGAGGAACATCAGAATAACATCAGACCTATCCACAGAAACCTGGCAGGTCAGAAAGGGCTGGCAAGACATATTCAGGGTACGAAATGAGAAGAATATGCAGCCAAGACTACTTTATCCAGCAAGGCTGTCATTCAGAATGGATGGAGAGATAAGGAGCTTCTAAAACAGACAAACTGAAAGAATATGTGACCACCGAGCCAGCCCTGCAGGAAATATTAAGGGGGATACTGTAAATGAAGAAAGACCCTGAGAGTAATATAGACCAGAAATTAACAGAGACAATCTATAGAAACAGGGACTTTACAGGCAATACAATGGCACTAAATTCATATCTTTCAGTAGTTACTCTCAATCTAAATGGGCTAATGCTCCCATCAAAAGACACAGGGTTTCAAATTCGATAAAAAAGCAGGACCCATCCATATGCTGTCTACAAGAGACTCCTTTTGAACCTAAAGACACCTCCAGATTAAAGGTGAGGGGATGGAGAACCTTCATCATGCTGGCGGGCCTGAAAAGAAAGCTGGGGTAGCAATCTTCATATCAGGCAAATTAGATTTTAAACCGAACACTGTGGTGAGAGATGTAGAGGGACACTATATCATATTTAAAGGGTCTACCAATGAGAAAAATCTAACAATTGTAAATATCTATGCCCCCAACATGGGAGCAAGAAGTTACATAAACCAACTAATAACCAAAATAAACATGGATAATATTAACAGTCAGAGACCTAAACACTGTACCTGTTGATGATCTGATCATCAACAAAGAAACAAGGGCTTTGAATGACACACTGGACCAGATGAACTTTGTAGATATATACAGAACATTCCATCCTAAAACAACAGAATACTCATTCTTCTCGAGTGCACATGGAACTTTCTCCAGGATAGATCACATACGGGGTCACAAATCAGGTCTCAACTGATACAAAAATATTTGGATCATTCCCTGCATATTTTCAGGCCACAGTGCTTTGAAACTGGAACTCAACCACAAGGAAAAATTTGGAAGGAACTCAAACACTTGGAGATTAAAGAACATCCTACTGAAGAATGAATGGATCAACCAGGAAATTAAAGAAGTACTTAAACAATTCATGCAAGCCAATGAAAATGAAAACATTGGTTCAAAACCTATGGGATACTGCAAAGGCGGTCCTTAGAGGGAAGTACATAGCAATCCAAGCTGCTCTCGGAAAATTAGAAAACTCCCAAATGCAGAAGCTAGCCTTACACCTAAAGGACCCAGAGAAAGAACATCAAATAAAGCCTAAAGCAAGCAGCAGAAGAGAAATAATAAAGATTAGAGCAGAAATCAATGAAATAGAAACTAGAACAGTAGAACAGATCAACGAAACTAGAAGCTGGTTCTTTGAAAGAATCAATAAGATCGATAAACCTCTGCCAGACCTATCCAAAAGAAAAAAGAAAGGACCCAAATTAATAAAATCATGATAAAAGGGGAGAAATCACGACTAATACCAAGGAAATAGAGACAATTATTAGAACTTATTTCCAGCAGCTATATGCCAAGAAACTAGGCAATCTGGAAGAAATGGATGTATTCCTGGATACTTATAAACGACCGAGACAGAAACAGGAAGAAATAGACAATCTGAACAGAGCAATAACCAGCAAGGAAATTGAAGCAGTCATCAAAAACCTGCCAAAAAATAAGAGTCCAGGGCCAGATGGCTTCCCAGGGGAATTTTAAGGAAGAAATCATCCCTATTCTCCCGAAGGTGTTCCAATAAATGGAAATAGAAGGAAAACTTCCAGACTCGTTCTATGAGGCCAGCATTACTCTGATTCCCAAAACCAGACAAAGACCCCATCAAAAAGTAGAATTACAGACCAATATCCCTGATGAACATGGACGCCAAAATACTCAACAAGAGAATAGCCAATAGGATCCAACAGTACATTAAAAGGATTATTCACCATGACCAGGTGGGATTTATTCCTGGGATGCAAGGGTGGTTCAACATTCACAAATCAATCAACGAGATACAGCACATTAACAAAAGAAGAGACAAGAACCATATGATCTTCTCAATTGATGCAGAAAAAGCATTTGACAAAATACAGCATCCTTTCCTGATTAAAACTCTTCAAAATGTAGGGATAGAGGGAACATACCTCAATATCATAAAAGCCATCTATGAGAAGCCCCCAGCAAATATCATTCTCAGTGGGGAAAAACAGAGAACTTTTCCCCTAAAGTCAGGAACACGACAGGGATGCCCACTCTCACCACTTCTGTTCAACATAGTACTAGAAGTCCTAGCCTCTGCAATCAAACAACAAAAAGAAATAAAAAGCATTCAGATCAGCAGAGAAGTCAAACTCTCTCTCTTCGCAGATGACATGATGCTTTATGTGGAAAATCAAAAGACTCCCCCTCCCATAATTGCTAAACTCATACAGCAATTCAGCAACATGGCAGAATACAAAATCAGTGCACAGAAATCAGTTGCTTTTCTATACACTAACAATGTGACTGAAGAAAGAGAAATTAAGGAATTGATCCCATTTACAGTAGCACCAAAACCCATAAGATCCTGAGGAATAAACCTAACCAAGGAGGTAAAGGATCTATACTCTAGAAACTACAGAACACTTACGAAAGAAATTGAGGAAGACACAAAGAGCCGGAAAAGCATTCCATGCTCATGGATTGGAAGAATAAACATTGTTAAATAAAATGTCTGTGCTGCCCAGAGCAATCTACACATTCAGTGCAATTCCTATCAAAATACCATCAACAGTTTTCACAGAGCTGGGACAAACAATCCTAAAATTTGTATGGAAGTAGAAAAGATCCCGAATCGCCAGGGGAATATTGAAAAAGAAAACCAAAACTGGGGGCATCAGAATGCGTCAGTTCAAGCTATATTACAAAGATGTGATCATCAGGCAGCATTGTATTGGCACAAAAACAGGCACATAGATCAACGGAACAGAATAGAGAGCCCAGAAATGGACCCTCAACTCTATGGTCAACTAATCCCCAACAAAGCAGGAAAGAATGTCTGATGGAAAAAAGACAGTCTCTTCAACAACTGGTGTTGGGAAAATTGGACAGCCACATGCAGAAGAATGAAACTGAACCATTCTCTTACACCACACACAAAGATAAACTCAAAATGGATGAAAGACCTCAATGTGAGACAGGAGTCCATCAGAATCCTAGAGGAGAACGTAGGCAATAACCTCTTCAATGTTGGCCACAGTGACTTCTTTCCTTTTTTTTTAAGTTTTTTTTTTCTTAATTTATTTATTTGTCAGAGAGAGAGCACAAGCAGGGAGAGCAGCAGGCGGAGGAGGCAGAGGGAGAAGCAGGCTCCTTGCTAAGCAAGGAGCCTGATGTGGGACTCGATTTCAGGACCCTAGGTTCATGATCTGAGCTGAAGGCAGATGCTTAGCCAACTGAGCCACCCAGGTATCCCCACAGCGACTTCTTTCAAGACACGTCTCCAAAAACATGGGAAACAAAAGTAAAAATGTACTTTTGGGACTTCATCAGGATAAAAAGCTTCTGCACAGCAAAGCAAACAGTCAACAAAACAAAGAGGCAACCCACGGAATGGGAGGAGATATTTGCAAATGACATTACAGGTAAAGGGCTGGTATCTAAGATCCATAAGGACTTCTCAAACTCAACCCCCCAAAAACAAGTAATCCAGTCAAGAAATGGGCAGAAGACATGAACAGACACTTCTCCAAAGAAGACATCCAAGTGGTCAACATGAAAAACTGCTCCACATCACTTGCCATCAGAGAAGTACAAATCAAAACCACAATGAGATACCTACTACCTTACACCAGTTAGAACAGCCAAAATTAACAATACAGGGAACAACAAATGTTGGCAAGGATCTGGAGAAAGGGGAAGCCTCTTACATTGTTGGTGGGAATGCAAGCTGGTACAGCCACTCTGGAAAACAAAATGGAGGTTCCTCAAGATGTTAAAAATAGAGCTACCCCATGACCAAGCAATTGCACTGCTACATATTTACCCCAGAGATACAGATGTAGTGAAAAGAAAGGGCACCTGCACCCAATGTTCAAAGCAGCAGTGCCCACAATAGCCAAATAGTGGAAGGATCTAAGATGTCCTTCAACGCATGAATGGATAAAGAGGGTATGGTACATATGTACAATGGAATATTACTCAGCCATCAGAAAGAATGAATACCCACCATTTGCATCGGCATTGATGTATTTCGCATGTTGTGAAATAAGTCAAGCAGAGAAAAACGTATCATTTGGTTTCACTCATATGTGGAACATAAGGAACAGCACAGAGGACCACAGGGGAAGGGAGGGAAAACTGAATGGGAAGAAATCAGAGAGGGAGACAAACCATGAGAGACTTTGGACTCCGTGAAACAAACTGAGGGTTGCAAAAGGGAGGGGAGTTGAGGTTGGGGTAACCAGGTGATTGGTATTAAGCAGGGCATGTGTGGTGATGAACACTGGGTATTATATGCAATTGATGAATTGTTGAACACTACATCAAAACACTAATGTACTAAATGTTGGCTGAGCAAACACAATAAAATAAAATAAAATGCAATTCAAATGAAAAAAAAATAAAAGTATACTGGCTGCTGACTAGGCTAAGAACAAAAGAGTGGGATTTTGGTTTGTTTGGTTGTATTTTTGTTGTTATATATTTTTACCCTCTTAGCACATCTCAGAATTCCTCATTTTTCTTTTTTCAAATTTAAGGTCTGTATTTTTGTGGGTGAGGGAGGGTATATTTGGTCCTTTTGTTTTCTGTTGGTCAGTCTGTCTGCACTCATGTACCATTGTTTCAGTTAATATAGCAGGGTTTGAGAAATGGGTAGAATATTAGACATTTAGACCCCTAAAGAGTCTAGGATGTGTAAGTCTCTTCACCTAAGCATTGATGTCATTATGTTTGATGTACTGTCAGCTGCCTCTTTCCCATAATAAGTGAGCTTTAAATAGACAACTTAAGGACCTGACCTTTGCAGTTCAGTTGTGAGATTTTTCTCTCTCTTGTCCTGAGCTCTAACTGCTCCTAACAGAGGAGGTAGAATCAGGGCACAAAAATATAAGAACAAGATAACCTTGACTTTTCTATATTATTTTAAAGGGGATTTGAAAAATGGTCTAACATTTGAAATTTGAACATGATTCAGTGCTATGACAAATAAAGTATAATTTTGGGTTTTTTGTCAGTATACAAAATAAATATGTGTATTTATGAATAGGTATGACTTATTCATATATACAGTATCTCTGTAAAATATATACATGCAAATAAATTCTAGTTTTTTAACTACAGAAACTTATTTTCAGAATAACTAGTTTTCTAGTTAAAATAAGGGCAAAGTAGTCCCATTTACCCACTTACACTAATGTTTAGAAAACTCGACATGATTATTATTTTCAGAAGCAATCTCCTAAAAGCCCAGTTTTGAAAACTATTAAATAAAGCACAGTCATCTCAAATGGGTCTGTGACTTGGGAACTCCTCCCCAACCATTTAAACTGGTTAAATAATTGCATTCTGCTACTAGAGAATTGGATGGTTCTTATCCATTCCATATTATTTACTTGAATGCTTATTATATGCCAGAGATTGCTGTACATTTCACATGTATCATTTCTCTTGTTTGTTACAGAAACTATGGATAAAAGTAGTAATGCCACTTTACATTAAATTAAGGTTTGGAGAGGTAAAAAAAAAAAAAAAAAAAGAAATGTTTTGCCCAAGATCATGTGGCAAGTGAGTAATGGCACCTGAATTTGAAGTTCAAAGTCTTGCTTTTTAATTTAACCATTATTACTAAGTCGAGGACTGAAATCTTCCTCTTTATTGTTTAACTATACCTGGACCAAAGAAGCTGCTAACTCTGTTAGTTAATTCTTATCAGGAAGAAGAGTACAGCACCAGCTGTGAAGATCACAGCAACAAAAACAAATGAAAGGACCAAGATACACTGGAGAAGACAGGGAAGAAGGAGACCAGAGCTTGCACTTGACTCAGTTTTTAGCTTATATATCACTCTCTTAGGAAAGCCTTTCCCTACCACATCCTATTCCTTATTCGTCTGTGTTAGAACACTGAACTCATTGTTGTAATTACCGTATTGCAATGATTCGAAGGTGCACATATTTTTCATTTTAGCATTTCTAAAATCTGGATGCATCTTATAATTGATGTCTTAAAATTAGTTGGTAGCATTTCTCAATTATTGATACAAAAATAAGGATGTGATTTATGGTCAATGGCATCTTGGATTTGATGAAATAAAATATTTACATGTGTTCCCATGAAAAGGTTTATGTCATTCCAACAGTTTTAAATACCAGGTATACACAGTATTTTCCAATTTCTAGTCTAGTCCTCTTTTAAGCTCCAGACCTGCATGTTGAACTAAATTTTCCTTTGATATCCCAGGGTTCACCAATTCAGTATGTCTACTTTCCGAAAAAACTTGTCTTTTAGTATTCCCCCAATCTCAGTAAATGGAATCTATGTTTGTACATTCATGAAGCTAAAAAGCTACCTACCAGTTTGACTGCCAGGCTGTTAATCCCGCTTCCACACTGTACTAGTTATATGAGCACACAGAGATGTGTGTTGCCTTTATTCTTCATCTGTAAAATGGGGAGCATAATAACACCTATCTCTGAGAGATTTTAGGACATTAAAACAAGGAGTAAATGTTAGCTGCCACTAATCTTCATGATACATATCTGTGACCTCTGTCCTTAACTCTGTACATGTAATTCATCAAATCCTGTGAGAGGTAGGCCCTTCAAAATATTTCTGTCCACTTTTATCTCATTGCTGCTTCTCCACTCCAAGCCCTCATTTTTCTCACCTATAGTAACTAATAGCTTCTACTTTTTCTCATCTCTAATCTATTCAATACGAAGATCAGTCAACCATCTTTTAAATCAGATCATACAGCTTCTTAAAGCCCACAATTCTTAATATGGTGTGTATTGTTCTCAGTTGTCTGCCTAGCCTCTGCCTACTTTTTCAGCCTCATCTTAGGCCACTCTACCTCACAGTGTCACTCATTTCTCCCAAATGAACTCCCACTCATTCTTTACTTTTCATCTTAGCTGCCACTGCCTCAAAGACATGTTCTGATCTTCCAAACTAAAGTAGGTACTTCAGTCCTACTGTATGATCTTTTGTATTGAATTTATACCTTTCATATTTGGGGTGAAGATAAGGAAGTTGAGTGATTTCCCCAAGGCTTGCAATGCTAATTATGGTAGATAATTGGCCAGATAATTGGCCAGCCCAGGACTGGCCAACTCTAAACTGTTATTTCCATGGTCCTTCCTTTGCTTCCTTGAGAGCAGAAGATAGCATATGAATTAATGTGCCAGGCTTCCACATACAGCCTGACTTCTCTCCTTTCTTTCCATTTAACTTCAGGTAGGTTGTTCTTTCAATATCCATTTCTTTGTGAGCCATCACTCCCAAATTAGATTGTAAACCTTTGAAGTTGTTCTTCATCTATTTTTATGGTCGAGTATAACATTCTTATAGTAGTTCTTATATATACCAGCACTTATATAAATTACCTTGCATGCAGTAGATACTGATTAAATATTTTTGTCTTAGGGATATTAGAGAAAAACAATATTTTAATCCATTTAATTTTTTTCAAGTTTTGGAGATATCTCTTGAAGGAATTTAGTACCTGCCATACTCTTCTACCAATCAGTAACAGTACATTTTCTGTTTTTGTATTTTGAATAGAACTGCCTAAAATTATTTTAAAGTAAATAGTTTTTGTCTTCATAGATTATTATGCTTGTTTCACTAGAAAAACAATTAACCTTAAGTATTTTTGCTTTGCTTCAGGAATTAAGTGATCTACAACGCGACCCACCTGCTCATTGTTCAGCTGGACCCGTGGGAGATGACTGTAAGCTTTGCTTTCCTGCTAGGATTTTGCTACCATTAATAATATAGGTTTGAACATTTGTTAACGACTCCAAAACTCCTTTGTTTGTTTCAGTGTTCCACTGGCAAGCAACTATTATGGGACCTGTAAGTATGATTCATATATATGAAATAATTCCCTCAGCCATACTTCATTTTTGCCATTTCACCTTTGATGAGATGTTTGTGGCTAAGGTTGAGTTTCCTTGTACTCTGAATCACTCAGGAAGCAAAATACAATTAAAGGATTTTTGATGATTTTCTGGAGCACTGCTGGCAAATACTTGTTAGGATCATTGTGATGTTTTCCTTTGCCAATTCCTTGATCATTACACATAGTCATGGATCACCCACAATTTGCAACCAGGCTATAAGTTATACATTTGGCTTTATCTGCTTTTAAACACAAAAGTCATTTGTTCAGAACTAAGCATACTTATTCTCACATCAACAATTTTAGTGAAAAAAAACCAATTTTAGTAGGTTAGAAATGAGTCTAATTAACTCAGTAATGGAATACCTGCAAGTAACAAGCACCAGTTTGCAAAAACTGTCTTCTCTATTCCTGTGTGTGAGAGAGAACTGGTGAGATAATTGCAACAAATCTATCTTTGCCAACTTGTGAATTTGTTTTTAGTTTTGTTGTATTGTACTGAACTCAAAATTATCTGCTATTTTATGACTGGCTTTACTTAACACTTACTACCCTTGTTAAGATTATTTCTTTCTATACCTAAGAGGCAGTTATGACTTGAAACAGACTTTTCTTTCTGGGCACAAAAATCTGATTGCATAAGAATGGGCATTGACTACTTTCTGGGTGAGAATATATATACTGGTAACCTGCTTCCATGAACATCATTCTCTCTTCCCTCCCCTGAAAGAATTTTATCTAGTAAGACATAGAGGTTTTAATCATATTGCCTTGTGTTTCACTTTTAAGAACAACAATTACTGAATCTTTAGAGCAGGAGTCCTGGGCAAGTGTCTCAAATTACTAAACTGTTAAGTTAGTTTTTTTAAGGGTAAAATGCAATATATTTATTTAAATAACAACTTTAAGAATATAGTTATTTGTTTTTCATTGCTTACTAAGAACCTTCAAAATACTATTATTTAAAGGCCCACCCTTACCATTTGAATTATAACCCTTCACAGATATTTCTTAGGTGAATCACAGTAGCAAATGGTTACAGTTATGTTACTCATACCCCCTTTATTTTAGTAATGCAAACATGCCATTCTATAATATCATTTGAATTTACTTACATTTTCTACATTCCTTATGAGTTTTGATGAACTAGAATTAAACTATATATAGTAAGAATAATTATACAGTACAGTCTTCTAATGTATATGCAGAAACTTGAGGAAGTAATGATAGTCTTGCTATTATTACCAAAGTGGTAATATAACATGATAAATGTAATTAAATATTAAGGAGGGGGCACCTGGTGGCTCAGTCAGTTAAGCATCTAACTTTGGCTTAGGTCATGATCTCAGGGTCCTGGGATTGAGCCCTATGTCCGGCTCCCCGCTCAAGTGGGGAGTCTGCTTGTCCCTCTGCCCCTCCCCCATTCATGCTCTCTTTCTCAAATACACAAGTAAATAAATTATATATATATACATATATATAGGAATATATATGTGTGTATATATAAAGGAATTAAAATAAGATTTTAGGTATTTTGTTACCTTTTTTCTTTATCATTTTTTCTTGCTTATAACATTAAATATATTTTCTAACTACCATAAAGAAAT
This sequence comes from Eumetopias jubatus, assembly GCF_037043125.1. NCBI lineage: Eukaryota > Metazoa > Chordata > Mammalia > Carnivora > Otariidae > Eumetopias > Eumetopias jubatus. The sequence continues at coordinate 69,217,592 of NW_028274823.1, read as the reverse complement.
ATAGCCAAATTTCAGGGCGCCTGGGTGGTTCAGTCATTAGGTGACTACTTTCAGCTCAGGTCATGATCCCAGGGTGCTGGGATTGAGCCCCTCATGGGGCTCCCTGCTCAGCGGGAAGCCTGCTTTTCCCTCTCCCAGTCTCCCTGCTTATGTTCCCTTTCTCACTGTGTCTCTGTCAAATAAATAAAATCTTTAAAAAAAAAAAAAAGAAACCTGGCCAAATTTAAATTCCTCTTGTAAAGTTTGTTCCTAATTTGATTCAATGAATATTGAATTTATCTAGTTTTATTTTGAGCTTTTTTGCATTTTCCACATTATATTATAAACTGTTTTTAAGTGAAGATTGGAGGTCTGGATTGTGTGTCACATAGCCTTTCCTTTTTATAACTCGGTCTTTTTAGTTCATCTCTATTCTTGTCCCATAAGGACCATCAGGGCGCCTGGATGGCTCAGTCGGTTAAGCGTGGGACTCCTGATTTCAGCTCAGGTCCTGATCTCAGGGTCATAGGATCAATCCCCATGTCAGTTTCCCTGCTCAGTGGGGAGTCTGCTCAGGATTCTCTTTCCCCCTCTGCCCTTACCCCTGCTTGCACTCTCTCTTAAAATAAATAAATAAATCTTAAAAAAGAAAAGGACCATCAGATCTTAAGTTTTATAAATAAGAAGGTAAATAAATACTAGCCCAAACCCTTTTTCCCATACTGATTACTGCTGCAGAAAATTCTTCTTTTCTCAAAGCAATCTTGTGTGTATACCAGTCTATAAAACTCTAGACTCATAAAAAGATCTGTTTATGTAAATCACACCACTGTGTGTGTCCTATTTTTGTGTTTAACTTTGATGTCGTCATGATTGTTGGAGATTCTTCCTTCATACCTGCAAAGAGAAACCTGTTTTCAAGGTAAATGATTTGAACTTAGGACAGAATGATGGCATTTTTTTTTTTTTCAAATCTATTTGGGGGAAAATCATCTTAGGCTATTAAATAAATACAGTAATCACTGATGCAAAATATTTGTAATTTCAGCCTGATAGCGCCTATCAAGGTGGAGTCTTCTTTCTCACTGTACATTTTCCGACAGACTATCCTTTTAAGCCACCAAAGGTATTTTCATTTTTATGATTGATGTGACTCCTTTGTCAGGGATTTTACTCTCTACCCCAAGATATGTACATGACGTCAAAGACTGTGGGTAGATTAGCATGTTCAAACTATTCTGTAAAAATCACTGAATTTAAAATATGCTTTCTTACTCAAATATTGGACTATATCTGTAAGACAAAAGGCAGTATCTGTTATACTATATATTAGCTTCCTTACCTTTTTCCCCTCGCCTCATTAGATATATGTAGTTTGGGAAATTTTTTATGGTCAAGAATCAGACTTTTCTATTCAGGGGATTGATTATCTTTGAAAGTTGGCCCTATTTCTGAGTTCTTAAGTTGTTATTCAACAAAAATTTATTGAGCACCTCCAGTGTTGTTACATTGGGGAATACAAAAATAAATACGACCTAGTCCCTTTACTAAGTGTGGTAGGAAAAGTAAAAACGAGTTCTTATTACATTAAATTTAAGACTGGATCTGAAGAGGAAATAAATGATGGTGACATCAGTGAGAGAAAAGTTTATTAACAAATTCTGCCACTCAGAATAATTATTTTAGATTTTTAAAAAAAACACCTGATTAACATATATATGAAACAATATAACAACAACTCTTGTGGAAGATTAGAATTCTCGGCAGATTCTTTAGGATAGGTAACAGGCTGAGGCCCCTCAACTTTCCTCTGGAACAGGGTTGGCACCCTATTTTTAGATCCAGTGTCACTGCAGGTATCAAATGATAATCAAATTAAGGAAAGGATTACTTTGAGGGATGATGAAAGCCATAGTTAGAGTACTACTCAGCTAGTCATACCAGCAATTACAGATTTATTTATTAATTCTAAAATACTTCTCAATTCCTGGGGGGCAAGGGGAAACTGATTTTATTTGCTTTCACACTCCCAGTAGCTAAAACTATGTGTGCACAAAGTAGATGCTCAATTTGTTGTTGAATACATTTCTAAGGTCATATAAAATTGAGGACATTTTACTCTAGAGCAAATTGGTTCTGTTTTGTTCATAGTTCGTGGGTTGTCACATTTTTGTTTTGTTTTTAGATTGCTTTCACAACAAAAATTTACCATCCAAACATAAACAGTAATGGAAGTATTTGTCTTGATATCCTGAGGTCACAATGGTCACCAGCTCTGACTGTATCAAAAGGTAATTTCATTTATCAGATTTATAACTGTTGAAAACAGTGAGACAAGAAAAATATAGCAGAAGTATCTAGGGACCAAAGTTTAAAAAAAAAAAACCAGTCTACTGTTTTCTCCTGCTTTGATTTTGCTTTGCTTTCATAGCTCTTCTGTTGCTCTTTTGCTTTTATCAGTTAGCTCGGCGCGGTTCACGGGCAAATCTTAATGATAAAATGAGACAAACTTTAAATACATTAGAGCTAGAAATTTGGATGAGCCTGTTGACATTTTTCCCCTTTAGTTTGGGCTTTAAAAGAGAAACAGTAAAAATAAGATTTTAGGACCAGTTGTCGCATTTATTAAATGGGATTGTTGATGTAATGAGTAAAGCTTTACATCTCTTACTTCTTCTAAGAAGAAATGCCAGATTAGGCTGATAAATGATTTAAAATGAAAGACACATTTCACACTTTGGAATTATGCAGTACATTTAGCATGTTAGTCTAAACTTTGAATAACCAATAACATTATCATGACAGATAACATAATCCATGTGGATTCTCAGCTTTAACAGATACATACCTTTTTCTTGCTAAATTATCAGATGTGACATAGACCTTCTGAAGCCTTTTTGTTACTAGCCAATTCTATTTGCTGTACCAGCCCTCTTAATTCATATCTTGTTTTTCTAGCAGAAGAGAACCTGACCATTGGAAAATACTGTTTGAGTTAGAAGCTTCTGCCCCTGAAGTAATTTGGTGGTTTTCCCTTTTTATAAAATTTAAGAAAATTATTTCTCTTGAAGGATTCAGGGGATGAATGAATCTATGCTCATTAAAAAAAATCTTTTTAATAAATGCTACCTGAGGGCGCCTGGGTGGCTCAGTTGGTTAAGCGACTGCCTTTGGCTCAGGTCATGATCCTGGAGTCCTGGGATCGAGTCCTGCATCGGGCTCCCTGCTCAGCAGGGAGTCTGCTTCTCCCTCTGACCTTCTTCCCTCTCATGCTCTCTCTCTACCATTCTCTCTCTCTTTCAATAAATAAATAAAAATCTTTAAAAAATAAATAAATAAATAAATGCTACCTGAATGTTTAACTTATTTTTAAAAGTGATTAGATTTATAGGAAGCAGGGTCCACAGTGATAATTATTTCAAATATTAAATAAGTAGTAGCCCTTCATGTCAGCTAGTTATTATGAATAGCAGTTTTTCTGACCTAAAATGTTTGTATAAAATGTTTGTGTTGATTCTAGTGTCTTTTTAAAAATCACATAGTGTAACTGTTATGCACTAGATGCAAGAAAGTTTTTGTGTCACAGGGTTATTCAAATTAATATAATCTTTCCTGGAATGGTACCACAAAATGAAAGAAATGGCAGACTGCCAGATGTTGAGCACTAATTTTCTAACATTGGTAGCTTTTTATAAATATTAATTAGTATTCTTGTCTTCTGGAAACTGCCCTTGAAGAAGAATTTCACGTAGCCTCAGTGTCCTCATATGTAAAATGGGTATTATAAGAGTATTACCACATAAGGTCACTATGCATCTGGCACATAGAAGGCACTCAAATGAATGTTAACTCCTTATTACCTTTCTCTTTATCTTAAAACATCTGATTTGTGTACATGATAGTGAAATCAGAGCACATGGCTCTTGGCAGCAGGAGTGGGAAATGAGGAACTTCCCTCTTGCTTATTTTATAAGGTAGCTTATACTTTGCTTATTTGTACATTTTTCACTTTTTTATATTTTAAAGGTCTTATTTTGCTTTTTATCATGAGTTTAGTCTAGAAACTCTGGAGATGTGAGCCCAGATAATCTACCCTATTGGTTTAATATAAAAGGCTTATAATTTTAGTAGGTAGATGGAAGATAAGGAAGATGAATAAAATACTAATTTTTCTCATTAGCCCTTAGCAACCCCCTTTCTGTGTCATTTAAGAAATTAACCCTGCTTTATAAATTCACTTGTGGATTTGTAAGAGTAGGAAAAGATAAAGGAACATAGTAGAGGAAAGTGAAGATGAAATATTCTTCCAAAGATTCCTCATACTCCTCAGAAGCGGTGGCATGCTTTTGTCTGTCATGACAGACAAATCAGGAACCAGAGTCCTTGTTCCTTACTTTCTGATACTTAGATTGTTTTTAAAAATGTAGCTATTTGAATTAGTATTTTGATGTGGCAAGAAAACTACTTTTTCAATTTTCACTTATATTTTAAAACATACAGGTTATGTATTGATAACTGTTCACATTATTTTTGAGTGTGGTACAAATAATGGACATGGAAAGAAGATTCTTTGAAAAAAATCTGACAAATCTTTCTTCTTTGTAGGCAAACTGTAGCACTAAAGCCAAAGTAAAAAAATGTGCATAAACATGAGTCCAAAATGGTTTGGACTGTTAACTGCAATTTGTTTGCTTTACTTTGAATTGATTAGAACATAGATTTTCTGCATTAAAATAAAATAAAAAACGAACAGTTCCTCATTAAAGTACAAAAGTATCTTTAAGAAATATCTAGGGGCGCCTGGGTGGCTCAGTCAGTTAAGCGTCTGTCTTCGGCTCAGGTCATGATCCCAGGGTCCTGGGATTGAGTCCCCCATTGGGCTCCTTGCTCTGCAGGGAGCCTGCCGCTCCCCGTGCTTGTGCACTCTCTCTCTCTGATAAATAAATGAAATCTTAAAAAAAAAAAAAAATATCTAAAGTTAGGATGCTGTTCTAAAAATGTTTTGATTAGGTACCATATTTGGTGTATGTATGTGTTACCTAAAATTATTTTTATAGAGAACTCTTCAGATTAAATGTTGTTAATAGTTACTTTATAAATGCACATTTTTTTAAATAAGTAGAAATTCAAATTAAATTTACAACTTCAAAAATTATAGTAATTTTGTATTCTACACATTGTATGCTAATTTTATAATTTTTAATTAAAAAATTAGAAATATCTGCTCCTAAACAAAGTTAGTCTAAAAAGTAATTTAACATGCTCATTTTATTTTGTTTTCTTTCTAAGTTCATTGTCTAATTTCAGTAAAGTCATTTTCATATATGTAATTGTTATAAAGCAGAAAGATCATTATCTGATGTGATGTTCTCTTTTCAATCTAGTTTTATTGTCCATATGTTCTCTACTTTGTGATCCTAACCCAGATGACCCCTTAGTACCAGATATTGCACAAATCTATAAATCAGACAAAGAAAAGTAAGTGTTTACTTATATTAGTTTCTGTATGGGTGTATTTCTGTGTAGTCTGCCAAAACATAAGTATTATCAAAATATTTAAGTACATTTAATTGTGTTTATTGTACTTATACGAAGTTTGCTTATCTTTCCGCTGGAAGAAATCTTTCTTTTTAAACCTTATTAGGTTTTTTTACAAAAGATATTATTCCTTCCCACATAGTGTTTAGTCCTTTACTATTTAATAGTACATGTTCTGCATTTGCATAATATGTCTTTTTTTGATAGGAAAGAACTACATATATAGTTTTAAGTAGTAAATTTAAAGTAAAAGAATTTGATAATTGGAAGCCTTGAATATTGTATTCCTTATCTTCTCCCAGGAAGAGAAGTTATCCCTAACCCCCTCCAAACTGACCTAATTTTCAAGCTGCTTCATCTTGCTGGTACCATTGATTCATTTGTAGTTTACAGATAATGCCCCTTCAGGGTTTTATAGATTTCTGTTAGAAGTTGATTTCTTATTTTGTTGTTTGTAATTTAGGCATGTTTTTATATTGGTTATAGAGAAATCCATCAGTCAAAAAAATCACCTCTGTTTTGTTTAATATATGAGCCTAAGTCACATTGACCCAATAATTGGCATATGAATGATTACTGCAGTTAAGTATAAAAAGGTAGAGTATACAGTTTTATATAAATAGGTCTTCTAAAAGATTAAATTTGTATGTTTTTACTATATCCCTTTTGTATGCCTACAGATACAACAGACATGCAAGAGAATGGACTCAGAAATATGCAATGTAAAATCAAAAAATATTTCCTATATACCAGAGTACTGTAAAATCTAGGTTTTTTTCAACATTAGCAGTAAATTGAGCACTGTTTACTGTTTCATTGTACCATGAAATCCTTTGATTTTTACCCATTTTACATGTATTTCTGAAGCAAGACAAAACAAACTTCTAAAAATACCCTTAAGACTGTGATGAGAGCATTTGTCATTTTGTATGCATTGAGAAAGACATTTATTATGGTTTTTAAGATACTTGGACATCTGTATCTTCGGCTTACAAGATCTGCAATGCATCTGAAAAGCAACCAGATTATTTTTTGCTGAAACTAGATGTTTTTACATGAGAAATACTGTATGTGTTGTCTAAGATGTCACCATTTTTATAAATCTGTATTCAGATTTCATTCTTTGTTAGCTCACTTTATAATTTGTATTTTTTTACTGTATAGACTAAATATATTCTATTTACATGTATGTCAACTCATTACCTTTTTCCTGTGAACAGTATTGAAAAACCCAACAGCTGGTAATTAAGTGAATTAATTGTCTCCCTTGTCTTAGGGTATTCGGTAGATTGATTGCAGATTTCTTAAACCTGAAAGGATCTTTACACTGTAATTCTCAGTATCCTGATTATGGAGAAACACTTGTTTTGATTTTGTTATACTTGACTTAACTTTATTGCAATGTGAATTAATTGCACTGCTAAGTAGGAAGATGTGTAACTTTTATTTGATGCTATTCACATTTGAGTTTTTTTTCTGTATAGGCGATATTATATTGACACCTTTTACAGATATTAATGTAGCTTTTTCCATATAAATAAAATGCTTTTTCTACTATTTGTCTTGATTACTTAAAGAAATAAATTATTATAAGTAAGGATCAAAACTATAAAATTTCGCATGAAAATTAATTCCAAATTGTGAGAATGAGTTGTATTTGGCATTCACTGCCATTAATTATATAAATTTTATTGCTTTTAGGTTTGTATCTGTTTACTGTATTATTAGTCTGGAGGATGATACACATTGGACCCTTGTTATAGAAGAGAATTTAGAGTAAGTTGAGGTTTGTCTTGGATCACATTTTAAGTGGATCATTTACTAAAGTACTGTGATGAGTATAAGGCAGTGTCACCCACACTGAAGAAAGTATTGACCTGAAAAATATTTTAACTATTAAAATGCCCCTCTAGGTGGAATGGACATTGTATTTCTTAACATTTTAAAATCTAGAATTTTTAAAATAGTAGTTTAGTGCCATCACAGTTTGAAAGAGGACATCCATTTTTTACTATAGATGTTATAAAGAAAATTCTAAAAGGATGCTTTCCTCTGTTTTTATAAATTTCCAGTTAAAAGTGATTTAAATAAGCAGGTTATCTTTGCAGATTTTAAAGAAAGCTAGAAAGTTCTAATGTTCTAACTTGGAAAAAAAATACATTTCTAATTATTTAGCATGCTTACCGAACTTGAGTGAGTGTCATTTTTAAGAAGAGTTGTAGCTCTTTGGACTATTGCAGTAGCTGTCTAAGTGTGCAAGAATCTGTGATGGATGTAGTCATTAGTAAAGCATTTAAATCACTTCAGTATTTTACCATGGATCATTACTATTAAAGCACAAAATAACCCGTTGTTAGAAAATGTGTTTTTATAAATGAATGTAAAAATAAATAAATGAATTGTGAAATGGATGTTTAAGAAAATATAGGTTTAAAAAGTAACTATATTAAGTAATGTCTTGAAACAAACATATCATGAAAAACACTGCTTAGGTATATGATTATAAGCTACATTCGCCCAGAATTTACACTCAACTTCATTAGATTTAAGTGTTTAGTATATTTTGATAGTAAAGAATTTTGTTTCTTGAATATCTTTCACTTTTTTTAAAATTTTGATTTGTGTGGCATTTATTTTTGGAAGTGTCCTTTTTTTTTCTTTATTAAAGGTTTTGAAATTCGCCTAATTCTTGTTTGCCTTTGCTTACATCTGAATTGTACAACCAGACTCCAGAGGAGTGAGCACAAGTTCTCATAATTAAATAAAAACCTTAAGAGTTCAACGGTGGCATAATGATTAACCAAGTCACCATTTTAGTTATGTCGTTTTTGCTAAATTCTGAAAGAATATATCAGTTACCAAAAAAAAAAAAAAAAAGAATATATCAGTTACCTTGTACAACTGCAAGTCCGAAGTCAGGGGCCTTCCTCCCTAAGTAACCATTAATTTAGGGACCCTTGGAATGAGGAAAATGGGTAGTCTTTTGGAGATTTAGGATCATACCTCTTGAAGTCCTGGATGTTTCAAGACAGTTAAAAACCATATTCAAGTTGAATTCTGGACACTAGTTAACTGTCACATACAGTTAAGTCAGAGATACAAGTTGTAAACACAACCTCACCCTCATCTCCCATATTTGCATATGATTCTTGAAGTACAGGCTTTACACCTCCCTATGTAAACCATATATAATTATTCATTTTTGCTTTAAGTTATCCCCCTTGCTCCCTAGTCCTTAAACTGTTTAGGGAAAATTTAAAATTTATTTTGTAGATCAACTACTTATCAATTGCAAAGTATCATAAGGTATCAAATGAGAAACACAAACACAGAGCACAAGGGCAACCTTAAGAGTTAATATTCAAGAGTAACTTTTAAAAAAACTTGATAAAAATACCACATGTAGTTTTTCATTTCTTTTATTACTTTATTTCAGTGATCAGTTTATCTTTGTACACGATTCAGCTGTTGATGTTTTGCAGGATCCTGCTCTCACAGTTCTGTATTTTTAAGGTGGAAAGATTGGGGAAATTAATTTTCCTCTCAGATTAAAAGAGATTCTTGGTTATGAAACTATTTTTATCATGTTTATTTGTTGGTAGTCAATTTGAATTGGACTCAAAGTCCAGTTCAGTCAATGAAGTTCTGAGTTCTGCTGTAGAATCATCAGTCCTGTTACTAGAACCAGCCATGGAAAATGTGATCAATGCTTTAGCCATGGCCATATAAATAGAGCTTCAGTGTATTCAAATTGCTGGATTTGGTCTGTTATACAAGAGTATTGCTTATCTTTTTAGTTTAAATCTTTTTTTTTTTTAATTTTATTTATTTGACAGAGAGAGACACAGAAAAGAGGGAACACAAGCAGGGGGTAGTGGGAGAGGGAGAGGCAGGCTTCCCGCGGATCAGGGAGCCGGATGCGGGGCTTGATCCCAGGACCCGGGGATCATGACTGGAGCCGAAGGCAGATGCTTAATGACTGAGCCACCCAGGCGCCCCTTTAGTTTAAATCTTTTAAGTGATTATCAGTATAATAAAATAATAACAAACCTGAACTTTAGAAGTTCAGTTTTATCACTCATCAACTGTGTACTAGGACTTTCAAAAATGTTTTCCTTAAAACGGGCTTAAATACAATTCATTAGCCCTAAAGTGTAATGCACGTCATTTGTGAAAGTTCACGTTTTTTTTAATAGTGCTTCTCTTACTGTTCTAATAGTTGTACAGATAAGAGAAGATTCATCTAATTAACATTTCAGACACCAGTTTTCAATCTTATTTTTTGACCCAGGGTTTTCTGGGTGCTGAATAGCAGTTGGCAAACTAGGCTTTGGTAAAGCCTTTGTGGTTATAATTCTTGCTCGTTGTTTGATATAATTATAGTATTTTATTTTCTCTATACTGAGAAATTTATATACTGAATAGAAAAAGTGTCTTATTCACTATTTGGCTTTTTATCATTTTATTTGATGTGTAAAACATCTTCCTGTATTAGCAAGCAATGCCTATGGCAGTGCTATGCTAATCACCCTATTAAATAGCCTGTGGTATAATTTAGTGTCTAGATTTGTTCAGGAATCAAGTAAATGATTCAACAGTTTTTACCGAAAATAGGTTTATTTTCATTTTTCTGAAAAAGTATCAATTGTAGTATCTGTTCTTACCAGTTTAATTTCACTTGTAAAACTTGCTATGTATGGATAATTAGTCATTTCTACTTTTTTTTCCCCCTGTACTGGGTGATGATGTCAGCAAACTCTTCTTAAACAATTGATACACTTTCACCAGGAGTTTTTTTTCAGTAATAGAATTAAAAATTTACGGACAGCTGATGTTTTTGGTTGTAGAAATAATCTGTAAGGTAAAAGTATGTTCATGACAACTTAATAGCATTATATCACTTGTTTGTATCATATTACATTTAAATTTCTGCTGCCATTGTCCTGTTATTATATAAGAAGGTGGTTTTAAATTGTAAATGATTTGAACTAATAGAGGGAATATTCACCTAAAAATATCAGCATTTGGAGGCATTTTTGTAATAAGATACATTTATTTAAAAGCTTATTTTAGCACTCTATTAGGTTCTACTATAGAGGAAGGGATGTGCCTTTCTTACCTCAGGAGGAAGCTGCTTTTATTATGCTGGCAAATGTATAAGATCTGAGCTATGCTTTCCCCATATAATTTGTTTGTGTGAAGATCTCTTTAGTTCAAAAGATCACTATGAGTTGTGTATGAAATACAGTATTGTAAACTCTTAATATACATATTGTGGGGACCAGTTGTGACACCACTTGTGTTGGCACTTCTGACCCACTCATTTTTTAAAGATTTTATTTTAGAAAGACAGAATGTGAATGGGGGGAGGGGCAGAGGGACAGGGAGAGAACCTCAAGCAGACTTTGTGCTGAGCATGGAGCCCAACGCGAGTTTCCATCCCATGACCCTGAGATCATGACCTGAGCCAAAAACAAGAGTCAGACATTCAACCCACTGAGCCACCCAGGTGCCCCCTGATCCAGTCATTTTGACAGTCTACACCCACCCACACATTCAGTGTGTGAAGACGATTCATAAGACTAAGCATATGGTCATACTCACAGCTAAGATTTATTATAGTGACAGAGCAAAGATACACAGCTGGATCAGAAAGGAAAAGACTAGAGGAATTAGAGTCTAGAGGAACCCATGTGCAGGCTTCCTATGCTGTCCTTGAAGGAGCTACACAGAGCGTACTCCCTCCAACAGTGAAATGCATTAACATGGGCACAGTATTTCTGCCCAGGGAAGCCTGTTTAAAAAGCCCAGGGTTTTTATTGGGTGCTAAATCATGTAGGCACCCTTTGCCCACCAAAATTCTAATTTCTGAGAAGAGCAAGTGTTTACCGTAAATCACATGGTTTTTAGAACAGTCTGGTCAGGCTAGCACAACCAATACAATCGTATCAAATAAAGAAAATTTCAAAAGCTAAGTTTCTAGATGCCACCTGAGGGCCAACCTTGTAAGCAAGCCCTTCTAAAGATTAGACCTACACCATTTGTTGAAAAGACTATTCTTTCCCTTGGAATGGTCGTGGTATCCTTGAAAATCAGCTGAACATAGAGGCTTATTTCTGGACTCATTGATCTACATGCCTATGTTAATTCCATACTATATTGATCACTGTAGATTTGTCGTAACTTCTGAAATCAGGAAGTATGGGTCTTCCAGATTCATTATTTTGTGATACTGTTTTGACTCTCCATGTCTCTTGTGATTCCATATGCATCTTAGGATCAGCTTTTCCATTTTTTCTGCTGAGATTTTAATTGGGATTGTATTGAACCTATAGAGCAATTTTGGTAAAGACATCTTTTGTTCTGGTTATCTATTGCTGAATGACAAACCACCCCAAACTAAATAGTGTAAAAGAAAAACCTTTTTTTATTATGCTCCTAGATTCTGTTGGATACAGAATTGGGATGGGGCACAGTAGGGATGGCTTATCTATTCCATGATACTTAGAGGCTTTAGCTGGGAGTGAGGGGTCTGGGAGCTTAAATCATTAGGAGGCGAAGAATGAAGCGGGGGGGGATCGGAGGGGGAGATGAACCATGAGAGACGATGGACTCTGAGAAACAAACTGAGGGTTCTAGAGGGGAGGGGGCTGGGGGGATGGGTTAGGCTGGTGATGGGTATTAAAGAGGGCACGTTCTGCGTGGAGCACTGGGTGTTATGCACAAACAATGAATCATGGAACACTACATCAAAAACCAATGATGTATGGTGATTAACGTAACAATAAAAATTTTTTTAAAAATCATTAGGAGGATTCTTCACTCAGATGTTGGCACCTGGACAAGTATTGTCAACTAGAGCACTTATTAAAAGTCCGTGAGACTGGAGCTTCTCGCAACATGGTAGCTCAGTTCTAAGGGAGCATCTGGGGTCAAGTGTCCTAAGAGAAAAGGAGAAAGCTCCATGACCTTTTATGATTTCACCTTAAGTTTACATAGTGTCACTTCCGTAGGTTACTGGTTGAAGCAGTCATAAGCCCTTTCAAAGGGAAGAGGACATAGACTCCCACCTTTCCATGAGAAAATTTGGGGTCACCACCAAATTCATCTTACAAATTCATTCACGAATTCCTCCATTATATATATATATATATATATATATATATATATATACACACACACATATATATGGATCAGAAAGGAATATATATATATTCAGTATATTCAGTATGTATATATATATAATCAGTAGATATATACTGATTGTTTCGTAGTGTTCTGTGTAGAGGTCTTGCATATTTTTCATTGTTTTATTCCTAGGTATCTAATTTTTAAAATGTATTAAAAAGTTTTTTCATCTCATTTTCTGTTCTTACTGTGTAGAAATCAATTTATAATATTTGCTTTGTATCATGCAGCCTTACTAAATTGACTTTTTAATGGTTTGTAGAATTTTAAGGTTTTCTACAATTATAATTATATAACCTGTAAATAATGACAACTTCCTCATTTCCAATATATATTCCTATTATTTCCTTTTCTTTCCTTGTTGCATTAGCTATGACCTCCAGTATTATGTTGAATAAAAATAGTGATAGCAAGCGTCCTTTCTTGTTAGTGAGGGAATGCTTTCATTTTTCGATATTAAGTATGGTGTTTATTACTAAGTTCCCTTCTATTCCTAATTGAGCATTTTTATCACTGTTGAGTTACATGTTAAATTTCATTGAATACTTTTTCTACATCAATCGAAGATTATTATTGTGTTTTAATCCTCTTTTTTTCTATTACTGTAGTATGAATGACATTAACTGATATTCAGATGTTAAGTTATCTCTACATTTCTGGACTAAACCCCCTTTGAGATGCACTATCCTCTTTCACAATCGCTAACTTCTCAGGGAGAGCTAAGATGGTGGCAGAGAAGGATGCTAGGCTTGACTCATCCTGAAACACAACTAGATAACTATCAAATCATTCTGAATGCCCAAGAAATTGACCTGAGGACTGACAGAACAAACTGCACAACTAGAGGAAAAGAAGAGGCCACATGGAGGAAGGTAGGAAGTGCAGAGATGTGGTTTGGAGTAGAAATGGATTGAAGGGTTCTGCAGAGGGGAGGGAGCCCTGGTCAAGGAGAAAGGTGAGAGAGAGAGTGGAGTGCACAGGGATATGCACACAGAGAACACTTCCCCAAAGCCATTGGCTGGGGAAAAGACGGGGGCGATTTTCCTGAGTTTTTGCAACCAGTGGGCTCAGACTGAAGTTTCAGAGGTCAGCAGGCGTGGCTGAGATAGAGCCCTGAGGGCGCTGCCCTGTTTCTGAAGAGAAGGCATGCAAGCAACTCCAGAGCAGATGGCATGATCTGAGGATTGCCTGAGGTGCACAGGGAATGTTCACACTTTTTGGAGTGCATCTATGAGGTGGCATTCACAGAAATGTTTCTCCTGGGACAAAAGAGCCAGCAGGCACCATATCCCTCCCCTGCCCCTCAGCATAGGTGCAGAGACACCTGCTGAGGGTTGCTAACCCAGATACTGGCTGTTCAGCCTGCTTTGCTCCAAATACCATGACCCTGCACTCTGGTGCCACTGCCCTCAATTGGTCAAACCTGCATCAGTCCCATCGCAGTGAGACACTCCCCCAGAAGATTAGCACAGGTTCCCCTGCCACACCAGGTTCCTAAAGCCTGGAGTTTTCAAAGCAGGCTTGGCTGGAATAGAGCCCAGAGTGCACTGTGCTAATCCAGGCAGACAAGCAACCAAGAGACAATGTGAAAACAGTGATTGAAAAATACTTGGGACACACAAGGGGAAATTATTCGCTCTTCCCTGAGACCAGCAAGCACGAGGTCCCTCCTCTGAGACAAAGGAGCTGGCTGCTGCCATTTCCCTCCCCTGCTCCTCAGCATAAACCAACTTCAGTAAACAGCGTAGCACCAACACTGGTTGCCTAACCTTATACCAAGTCCCATCCCCCTCTGCTCTCCTGATACTGCTTTTCTCAAGCAAGTGTGTCTAAGGAGCAGTGCACTGGGCCTCTTCTCCAAAAGGCTAGCACAAACCCTCGCAGTTCTAGTGGAAGTAGCATCAGGTCTCATTTAATAAGCAGACCAGAGCACACCCAGTAAAACTTATCACACTCTAGCCAAGAACCAAACACTGCCCACCACAGGCAAGGAGAACCTCTGCAGATGACTGACCTGATGGGTAGAGCAGCCAGAACACAACTGAGCACACACAGCACACACCAGAGACACTCTCTGATGCACCAAGCTCTGGTTACTATATGACATTTTCTTCATAAAGCCATTACATTCAGGAACAGGAAACATAACAAGCTTTTCTAACAGACAGAAGAAGACAGAGACCTATACAAAATGCTGAAATGGAGGAATTCATCCTAAAAGAAAGAACAAGAAAAGATTTTGGCCAGAGATCTAATCAAAACAGATATAAGTAATATGCCTGATGGATAATTTAAAGCAACAATCATAAGGATACTTGCTGGGCTTGAGAAAAGCATGGAAGACATCAGGAGACCCTTACAGCAGAGATAAAAGAGTTAACAATAACTAGCCAGAAATAAAAAATGCAATAACTGAGATTTGAAATAGACTGGATGTAATGACCACGAGCATGGAAGAAGCAGAGAGGAATGAATAAGTGATAAAGAAGATAGAATTATGGGAAATAATGAAGCTGAACAAAAGAGAGAAAGAAGAATGATGGATCATGAGAATAGACAAAGGGAACTCTGACCCCATCAAATGTAATAACATTAGTATCATAGGAGTCCTAGAAGAAAAAAAGAAAAGAAAAGGAGGCGGAAGGTTTATTGGAGGAAATAATAGCTGAAAACTTCACTAACCTGGGGAAGGAAACAGACATCCAAATCCAAGAGGCATAGAGAACTTTCAACAAAATCAACAAAAGCAGGCTGACACCAAGACATATTGTACTTAAATTTGCAAAATATAGTGATAAAGAAAAAATCCTAAAAGCAGCAAGACAAGAGAAGTCCCTAACTTGTAAGGGAAGACCGTAAGGCCAGTTGCAGATTTATTCACAGAAACTAGGCAAGCCAGGGGCACCTGTGTGGCTCAGTTGTTAAGCATCTGCCTTTGGCTCAGGTCATGATCCCAGGGTCCTGGGATCAAGGCCCACGTCAGGCTCCCTGATCCGTGGGAAGCCTGCTTCTCCCTCTCCTACTCCCCCTGCTTGTCCCTCTCCTACTCCCTCTCTTTCTGTCTCTCTGTCAAATAAAATAAATAAAATCTTAAAAAAAAGAAGAAACTAGGCAAGCCAAAAGGGAGTGGCACTATAGATAGATGATGGTTGATAGATAGATAGATAGGTAGATAGATAGAATATTTCTATATTGAATATATAAATATATTCAATGTGTTGAATGGGGGGAAATCTGCAGCCAAGAATACTCTATCCAGCAAGGCTATCATGCAGAATACAAAGAAAGATAAAGAGTTTCCCAGACATTGGGTACCTAGGTGACTCAGTCAGTTAAGTGTCTGCCTTCAGCTCAGGTCATGACCCCAGGGTCCTGGGACTGAGCCCTGTCGGGCTCCCTGCTCAGTGGGGGCCAGCTTCTCCCTCTCCATCTGCCCCCGCCCCCAGCTCGTGCTTTCTCTCTTACTGTCTCTCAATTAAATAAATAAAATCTTTAAAAAAAGGATAAAAACTAAAGGCGTTCATGACCAATAAATGAGTCCTGCAAGAAATATTAAAGGAGACTCATTGGGAAGGAAAGACCAAAAGTGACAAACTTTATTTTTCTGGAGAAAATCCCCAGAAACAATGACAAAACAGTAATCAAATGGCACTAAATACATATCTATCAATAATTACCCTGAATGAATATGGACTAAATGCTCAAATCAAAACACACAGGATTGGATTAAAAACAAGATGCATCTATATGCTGCCTACAAGAGACTCATTTTAGACCCAAAGACATCTGAAGATTGAAAGTGAGGGGATGCTAATAGACATTAAAAGAAAGCCAGAGTAGACATACTTATATCAGACAAACTAGATCTTAAACCAAACACTGTAACAAGAGATGAAGAAAGACATGATATCATAATAAAGGGAACTATCCATCAAGAAGATCTAACAATTGTAAATATTTAGGCTCCCAACTTGGGAATACCCAAACATATAAAAGAATTAACACACATAAAGGAACTCACTGATAATAATACAATAATAGTAGGGGACTTTAACACCCCACTTACAACAATGGACAGATCATCTAAGCAGAAAATCAACAAGGAAAAATGGCTTTGAATGACACACTGGACCAGATGGACTTAACAGATAAATTAAGAACATTTCATCTTAACACAGCAGAATACACATTCTTTTCAAGTGCACATGGGACATTCTCCAGAATAGATCACATACCAGATCACAAATCAGGCCTCAACAAGTACCAAAAGATAGAGATCATACCATGCATATTTCCTGATCACAATGATATGAAACTTGAAGTCAACCACAAGAAAAATTTTGGAAAGACCACAAATACATGGAGGTTAAACAACATGCTACTAAAGATTGGTTAACCAGGAACTCAAAGAAGAAATTAAAAAATACATGGACACCAATGAAAATGAAACCACGATCATCCAAAGTCTTTGGAATGCAGCAAGTGCAGTCATAGGAGGGAAGTCTATAGCAATACAGGCCTACCTCAAGAAGCAAGAAAAATCTCAAGTAAACAACCTAACCTTATGCCTAAAGGAGCTAGAAAAAGAACAATAAATGAAGCCAAAAGCCAGCAGAAGAAGGGAAATAATAAAGATTAGAGCAGAAATAAATGATATAAAAACTTAAAAAATAGTAGAATAGATCAATGAAACCAGGAGCTAATTCTTTGAAAAAAATAATAAAATTGATAAACCCTTAGCCACACTTATCAAAAAGAAAAGAGAAAGGACCCAAATAAACAAAATCACAAATGAGAGGGAGAAAAAACAGCCAACACCACAGAAATACAATGATAAGAGAATACTATGAAAAATTACATGCCAACAAGTTGGACAATATGGAAGAAATGGATAAATTTCTAGAAGCATATAAACTACCAAACTGAAA
The DNA here is from genome assembly GCF_037043125.1 of Eumetopias jubatus. NCBI lineage: Eukaryota > Metazoa > Chordata > Mammalia > Carnivora > Otariidae > Eumetopias > Eumetopias jubatus. The sequence goes on along the minus strand of NW_028274823.1, from coordinate 69,199,959 downwards.
CAGGAAGAACTAGAGAACTTGAACAGACTGATAACCAGCAAAGAAATTGAATCAATAATCAAAAGTCTCCCAACAGCGCCTGGGTGGCTCAGTTGGTTAAGCATTGGAATCTTGATTTTGGCTCAGGTCATGATCTTGGGGTCATGGGATTGAGCCCTATCTTGGGCTCCGCACTCAGCAGGGATTCTGCTTCTTTCCCTCTGCCCCTCCCTCCACTCACTCTCGTTCTCTCTAAAAATGAATACATAAAATTTAAAAAAAATCTCCCAACAACAAAAAGTCCAAGTCCAGGGGACTTCACAGGGTAATTCTATCAAACATATAAAGAAGAATTAATACCTATTCTTCTCAAACTGTTCCAAAAAATAGAAATTGAAAAAAAACTTCCAAACTCTTTCTGAGACCAGCATTACCCTGATTCCAAAATGAGACAAAGACTCCACTTAAAAAAGAACTACAGTCCAATGTCCCTGAGGAACATGGATGCAAAAATTCTCAACAAAATACTAGCAAATCAAATTCAATAGTACATTAAAAGAATCATTCACAACAACCAAGTGGGATTCATTCCTGGGCTGCAAGGGTAGTTCAATATTCACAAATCAATCAACATGATGCACCACATTAATAAAAGAAAAATAAGAATTATATGATCCTCTCAATGGGTGCAGAAAAAGCATTTGACAAAGTAAAACATCCATTTATGATAAAAACCCTCAAAAAAAAGTTTTAGAGGGAACATACCTCAACATAATAATGGTCATATACAAAAATCCCACAGCTAATATCATCCTCAATGGGGAAAAACTGAAAGCTTTCCTCTATGGTCAGGAACAGGAGAGGAATATCTACTCTCACCACTGTTATTTAACATAGTACTGGAAGTCCTAGCCTCAGCAATCAGACAACAAAAAGAAATAAAAGGCATCCAAATCAGTAAGGAAGAAGTAAAACTTTCACTATTTGCAGATGAAATGGTACTCTGTATAGCAAACCCAAAAGACTCTAACAAAATATCGCTAGAACTGATACAGGAATTCAGCAAAGTGGCAGGATATAAAATCAATGTCCAGACATCTGTTGCATTTCCATATATCAATAATGAAGCAGCAGAAAGAGAAATCAAGGGGTAAAACATCTGTACTCTAAAAACTACAAAACACTGATGAAAGAAGTTGAAGATGATACAAAGAAATGGAAAAACATTCCATGGTCATAGATTAGAAGAACAAATATTGTTAAAATGTCTATACTACCCAAAGCAATCTCCACATTCAGTGCAATCCCTGTCAAAATACTAATAGTGTTTTTTGCAGAGATAGAACAAAAAATCCTAAGATTTGTATGGAACCACAAAAGACCCTGAATAGCCAAAGCAATATTGAAAAAGAAAAGCAAAGCTGGAGGCATCACAATTCAGACTTCAGTTTACATTACAAAGCCATAACAATCAAGATAGTCTGATACTGGCACATAAACAAAGACATAGATCAGTGGAACAGAATAGAAAACCCAAAAATGAACCCATAAGTGTAAGTTCAACTCATCTTTGACAAAGCAGGAAAGAATATCCAATGGAAAAAAGACAGTCTCTTCAGCAAATGGTGCTGGGAAAACTGGAGAACAACATGCAGAACAATGAAACTGGATCACTTTCTTACACCATACACAAAAAAGAAATTCAAAATGGATGAAAGACCTAAATGTAAGACAGGAAACCATCAAAATCCTAGAGGAAAACACAGGCAGTAAGCTTGTTGACATTGGCCATAGCAACTTCTTACTAGATATGTCTTCTGAGGTAAGGGAAACAAAAGCAAAAACGAACTATTGGAACTTCATCAAGATAAAAAGCTTCTGCACAGTGAAGGAAAGAATCAAAACTATAAGGCAACCTTCGGAATGGGAGAAGATATTTGCAAATGACATATCTGATAAAGGGTTAGTATCCAAAACCTATAAGGAACTTATCAAATTCAACACCCAGAAAACCTATAATCCATTTAAGAAATAGGCAGAAATGAATAGACATTTTTCCAAAGAAGACATACAAATGGTCAACTGGTATATGAAAAGATGCTCAACATCACTTATCATCAGGGAAATACAAATCAAAACTACAATGAGATCATCACCTCATACCAGTCAGAACTGCTAAAACTAGTAACACAGGAAACAACAGGTATTGGCAAGGATGTGGAGAAAGGGGAACCCTCTAACACCGTTGGTGGGAATGCAAACTGGTGCAGCCACTCTGGAAAACAGTATGGAAGTTCCTCAAAAAGTTAAAAATAGAACTATCTATAGTTCCACAATTGTACTATCAGGTATTTATCCAAAAGACACAAAAATACTGATTCGAAGGGATACATGCACCCCAATATTTATAGCAGCACTATCAACAATAGTCAAATTATGGAAAGAGCCCAAATGTTCATTGACTGATGAATGGATAAAGAAGAGGTGGTGTGTATATACACAACGGAATATTACTCAGCCATCAAAAAGAATGAAATCTTGTCATTTGCAATGACATAGTGGAGGTAAAGTGTATAATGCTGAGTGAAATTTCAGTCAGAGAAAGGCAAATACCATATGATTTCACTCATATGTGAAATTTAAGAAACAAAAGAAACAAACATATGGGGGGAAAAGAGAGATTGGTAAACCAGCAAACAGACTTAATTAGAGAGAACCTGAGGGTCCTGGAGGAGAGGTGGGCAGTGGGGATGGGTTAAATGGGTAATAGGTTAAAGAGGACACTTGTAGTGATGAGCACTGGGTGTTGTATGTAAGTGATGAATCACTAAATTCTACACCTGAAACTAATATTACACTGTATGTAAACTAATTGGAATTTAAATAAAGCTTGAAGAAAAAAATCACTGACCTTTATTTACTAATATTTTGTTGAAGACTTTTGCATCTATGTTTATGGCCGTAATTTACTTTTTGAATGTATTTATCAAATGTGATATCTTAAATTATGCTAGCCTCCAAAAATGATTTGGGCAGTATTCTCTCTTTTTTTCTCTGGAAGGATTCATGTAAGATTTGTGCTATATCTTCCTTAAATATTTTGAAGAATATTTAGAAGCCATCTGTGCATAGAGTTTTGTTTGTGGGAAGATTTTAATAACAAATTCTTTAACATTTAATAGACACATTTTCTATTTGTTACTCTCAGTTTTGTTGAGTTGTGGTTTTCAAGGAATTTGTGCATTTTATCCAAATTGTCAATCTAGGGGCGCCTGAGTGGTTCAGCCAGTTAAGAGGCTGCCTTCAGCTCAGGTCGTGATCCCAGGGTCCTGGGATCGAGCTGTGCGTCGGGCTCCCTGCTCAGCGGGGAGCCTGCTTCTCCCTCTCCCTCTGTCTCCTGGCTTCTGCTCTTACTCTCTCTGTCAAATAAATAAATAAATAAATAAAATCTTAAAAGATAAGTAAAACATTTTAAAAATTAAAAAAATTAAAAACAAATAGCCAATCTAGTTGGCATGGAGTTGTTCATGGTATCCTCTATTTTTCAAGATTTTATTTATTTGAAAGCAAGAGGGGGGAGGGGCAGAGGGAGAAGAACATGCCGACTTCCTGCTGAGCAGGGAGCCCAATGTAGGGCTCACTTCCAGGATCCTGGGATCAAGACCTGAGTCAAAGGCAAACACTTAACCGACTGAGCCATCTTGGTGCCCCCATGGTATCCTCTTTCATAGTCTTATCTCTTACATTTTATATATTTTTCTTTTCCTGATGATTCATGATAGAGGATTACCAGTTTTTTAATCTTCCAAGGAATTCACATTTGATTTTAAAATGTTTCTCTTATACATTTGTTCTCCATTTCATTTATATTTACTATTTTCTTTTTCTTCCTTTAGTTTTATTTTTAACTTATTTTAGCCTCTTGAGATTGAAACAGATTTTAGTCTTTCTTCTTTTGTAGTATATGCACTTAAGACTATACATATCCTACTAAGCCCCACTTAAGCTGTGTCCTACCAATTTTGAAATATTGCATCTTCATTATAATTAAGTTAAAAATATTTTTCAAAGTCCTGTTTTGATTTTTCCATTTACTCTTGAGTTATAGAAATGTATTATTTAATTTCTCAGCAGTTGGATTTTTTTTTAGTTATGTTTTTGCAATTGATTTATAGCTTAATTTTTCCATGGTCAGAAAACATAATCTGAATGATTTTAATTCCTGGAAGTTTGTTGAAGCTTGCTTTATGACCCAGCATATGGTAAATTTTGATAAAGATTCCATTTACATTTGAAAAGAATATGCATTTGTTGTTATTAGGTACAGCGTTTATAATATGTGCTAATTAGATCAAGTTTATTAATTGTGTTCACAGTGTGTATTTGCTTGTTCTCATAGACATTCAGGGTAATATGTTAAAGTTTCCCCTTTATGATTGTGAAATTGTCTATTTATTGGTTTATTTTTGTTTTAAAGATTTTGAAATCAAATTATTGGATATATATATATACACAATATGCACACACAAAATTATGATGTCTTACTAGCAGAGTAATAAGGCTTTTGACTTCAAATCTACTTTATCTAATATTAATATAGCTTTCCTTTTGATTAATATTTATAGTGTATATGTTTTTCTGTTTTTTAACTTTGGACCTTTCTGTATCTTTTAAAAAAATGTGTGTCTCTTGTATTTAATATATTGTTGGGTTTCATTTGATTTGGTTTTTATACAGTATGACAATTTTAGTCTTTTAATTGGAGTATTTAGTTCTTTGCACTTAATGGAATTACTGATGTAGTTGGATTTCTATATTCCTGGGGTTTTTTTTAAACATGTTTTCTTTTTCTCCTCTTTTTTTGCCTTCTTTTGAATTAATCAATTTTTGTAATAGTCTTATTTTTCCCTCTGATAACTTTCTAGACAGTCTTTTATTCTTTCAAGTTTATGATTACCCTGAATTAAGAGATCAAGCTACAGTTTAATATATATATTATTATTTTTACCATTTTCCTAGTAATGTAAGAACCTTACACTACTTGAACTCTGTTACCCATTTCCCATCTTTTGCACTATTATTCTCATCTATTTTAATTCTTTATATAAGTAAAATTCCACAAGACATTAATATTCTTATTTTGCATGTCACTACCAGTATACTTACCTCCATAGTTACTTTTTCCAGTGCTCTTCATTGCTTCTTGCATTTTCATGTTTCCATCTGAGATCATTTACCTTCTGACTAAAGAACACCTTTTAGTATTTCCTTTTTTCTTTAAGATATATTTATTTATTTGAGAGAGAGAAAGACAGAGAGAGTACAAGTGGGGGGAGGGAGAGAGGGAGAAGAAGAGAGAGAATCTCAAGCAGACTCCCCATTGAGCACAGAGCCTGATGAAGGGCTCGATCCCACCACCCTGAGATCATGACTTGAGCCAAATCAAGATTCGGATGCTCAACCAACTGAGCCACCCAGACATCCCTAGTATTTTTTTAAATGCAAATATGTTTGTGACAAATACTCCTTTTTTCCTGAAGTGTTTTTATTTTGCCATCATTTTTATAGGATATTTTCACTGGGAATAGAATTCTAGCTTACTATGTTCTTCCAGCCCTGTAAAGACATTCCATTGTCTTTGAATTCCACAATTCTGTTGATAAATCAAGTGTTAGTTTTATCGTTGCTGCTTTAAAAATAATATTTCTGTTTTCTATGACTGCTTTTAAGATGATTCTTTTATTTTTATTTTTAGCAGGTTTGCTAGTGTCACAAAGTGTAGCTTTTCTTTATCTTGCTTGAGGTTCACAGAGCTTCTTGAATCTGTAGGTTGATGCATTTCATCAGTTTTGAAAAATCTCAACTATTCATCAGTTATTGCCTCTGCCTCATTTTATTTCTCCCCTTTAAGACTCCAGTATGTAGTATATTAGAATTTTTTACTATAACCCACATGTTTCCCAGCATGTCTTCTGTGTTTTTTCTTTTTTCCTTTGTGCTTTAGTTTGAAAATTTTGTATTCATCTTTTTTTCAGTTCACTAATCCTATGTGCTGAGTATGCAATCTGTTCTTAAACCCATCTACTCAATTTCAAATATTGTAGCTAATTTCAGATTGTATTTTTCAGTTCTAAAACTATCTTTTTTTACATATTTCAATTTTCTATTGAATCCCTAAATTATGTTCTCCATGTTTTCCCCTATTTTTAAGTCCTTAATCACAGTTATTTTAAAGTCTGTCTGTTAATTTCAATTAACCAAATCACCTGTAGTTGTGCTTTTATCAAAAGCCAGATATTGTGTATAAAAACTGTTAGAGACTCTAGATGATGTTATCTTCCATAAAAAAGAACTCACCCTTTCCTCTGCTAGACAAAAAGCATGTGAAGATGATCACATTAAGGCAATCGAGGTCTGCACTTGGTTGAGACTGGTTTGCAGTTTTATCCTATTCAAAATGTCTGACTTACCCTTATTTAGAGTGTACAATGCTCTAGGACTCTCTTTGTTTCCTCAGAGCAGAGACTGCAGGAAATTCCACTCTGCTTTTCAATATTTTTTATTCCTAATTTCAGCCTTTTGCTTCTTAGAACTGCAGAATTTGGCAGATGTTTTTAGAGGGAAATAAACGTATTTTTGAAGACTTCCTGATCTGCTGGAAACTACCAAAAGTACTATTGGTTTTTCTGTCATAAGCAGTTGCCTTCTGTCAGAGATCCAATCTGAAGTCTCAGCCTTTCACCACAACCAAATTAACAAGTACTCCATGATGAAAAGGGACTGTAGATAGTTTTTTGGGTTTTTTTTTTTATAACTCCCCTTTCCTCTGTCTCTCCACACTACAAGATTGCAAAAAATTGCACTATGGTTTCAAAAGGTTATTTTTTTATCTTCCCGACCAGCACATTTTAAGTCTCCAGTTCTGTCTCTACAGCACTGTGCAACTACAGAAAGTTCTGCTAGTTTCTCTGTCCTTCAGTAGTGGCCTGCCCAGTGGCCTGTGTTAAGCCCAAATTCTCAGCCTCTAGTCTGTACTACAGAAGAAGAATGGTTGCAAATACTCAAGAGCTTACCTTTGAGAGTCTCATGGTTTCTGCAGTGATCTCATACCTTTTCAATTATAATTTTTTAAGACTTTATTTTTATGTAATCGCTACATGCATTGTGGGGCTTGAACTCACAACCCTGAGATCAAGAGTCACACATTCTCCAGACTGAGCCAGCCAGCCGATCAATTATAGTTTTTATATTTCAACCATTCTTCTCATTCTCAGTAGATCAACCTATCTGGAAACAGAAATCCCTATCACTTCTTTTTTTGTAATGTTCTACTACTACAACGTCCTATCTTTCTCTGTCCTCAGACTGCCTTCAAATTCATCATCCACGGAGATGTCAAAGTATTCTATCTAACCCAAATCTGTTCTTGTGGGTTATTAACTTTAAAATGTTTCAATAGCTCCCCACAGCCTCAGTAGTGGTTTTGCTGAGGGACCTGGGAAAGAAAGAAGGGAGAGGTTAATGGGTTAGCCTTTCGATCCTACACTTCTACTTCAAACAGTGAAGCTGATTTATATGTCAGGTCCTGTGGGTTCTCACATTTGTTCCCTTTGTTTAAATCATTAACCAGCAGAATAAAGTACTAAGTCCTTGAGATTCTTGTGATCTGACCTGTGCTGCACTTCCAGACTTATCTTCCACTGCCTGCCTCCCACCAAACTTCCTGCAGTTCCAACGGCTCCCAACCTCTCCCACTTCCAGTATACAGCAGTGCTTTTCACTCTCAAACTTTGTTCATATTGTTCATTCTGCTGAAAATGCCCTCTTCTCCAATCCTTTAAATGTCTAATTCTGTTACTTCTTCCTTCCTTATCTGTTGAGTAAATGAGTAATCCTCATTGGTGCTGCCATGACACTTAGTGTGCATTTTTTCCCCCAGCTTTATTGAGATATAATTAATCTATAACACTGTATAAGTTTAAGGTGTACAACATGTTGATTTGATATGCTTATATATTATAAAATGATTACTACAGTAGGGTTAGTTAACACCTCCATAATTTTACATAGTTACCATCTTTTTTTGTAGTGAGAACATTCAAGATTTACTCTCTTAGCAAATTCCCAGTATATAGTACAATATTATTAACTATAATAACCATGCTGCACATTAGATTCCCAGAACTTATTCATTTTATAAATGGAAGTCTGTACCCTTTAGCCAACCTCATCCCATTTCCCAATCCCATCTCACCCCCACTACACACACACACATCCCTTCTGGTACCATCATTTTATTCTGCTCAATGAGTCTAGTCTGGCTTTCTTAGATTCCACATATGTTTGCCTTTCTCTGATTTATCTCACTTAGCATAATGTCCTCAAGGTCCATCCATCTTGTTGCAAATTGCAGGATTTCCTTCTTTCTCGTGACTGAATAATATTCCACTGTGTATGTAGCCACCACATCTTCTTTACCCATTCATCCATTGATAGACACTTAGGCTGTTTCCATATCTTTGCTATTATGAATGATGCTGCAATGAATATGGGAACGCAGATATTTCTTAGATATCTTGTTTTCATTTCCTTTGGATAGATACCCAAATGTAGGATTGCCTGGATCATAATAGTTCTATTTTTAATTTTAGGAGGAACGTCCACATTGTTTTCCATAGTGGCTGCACCAGTTTACATTCCCATGAACAGTGGACAAGAGTTTCGTTGTCTCCCCATGCTTGCCAAAATTTGTTACCTCTTTGTTTTCTGATGATAGCTATTCTAATAGTGGTGAGGTGAAATCTCATTATGATTTTGATTTACATTTCTCTGATGATTAGTGATGCTGAGCATCTTTTCATATACAAGTTGGCCATTTGTATGTCTTCTTTGGGAAAATGTCTATTCAGTTCCTCTACCCATTTTTAAAGTGGGTTGTTTGTTTTTTGCTATTAATTTGTATGATTTCCTTATATATTTTAGATATTAACTCCTTATCCAATTTATGATTTGCAAATACTTTTTCCTATTCCATAGATTTCTTTTCTATTTTGTTAATTGTTTCTTTTCGTGAGCAGAAGCTTTTTAGTTTAATGTGGTCCCACTTAATTATTTTTTCTTTCATTGCTTCTGCTTTTGATGTCATACCCAAAAAACTATTGCCAAGACCAATGTCAAGGAACTTTTTCTGTTTCTTTAGGAGTTTTATGGTTTTAAGGTTTATGCTTAAGTCTTTAGTCCATGTTGAGTTAATTTTTGTGAGTGGTGTAAGATAGGGGTCCAATTTCATCCTTCTGTATGTGATTATCCAGTTTTCCCAGTACCATTTTTTGAAGAGACTATCACTTCCTCATTGAATATTCTTGAATCCCTTGTCAACTATTAATTGACTGTATATGCAAGAGTTCATTTATGGGTTCTTGATGCTGTTCCATTGGTCCATGTTTCTATTTTTAGTACCAGTACCATACTGTTTTGATTAATATAGCTTTGTAGTATAGTTTGAAATCAGAAAGTGTGATGCCTCCAGCTTTGTTCTTTCTTAGGATTGCTTTGACTATTCAGGGTTCTTTGTGATTCCATAGGAATCTTAGGATTTAAAAAAAAAATCTGTGAAAAATGTATTGGAATTTTGATAAGGATTGCATTCAATATATCGTTGGTTTTGGGTAGTATGAACATTTTAACAATATTAATTCTTCCAATCTATGAACACAGGATATCTTTCCATTTATTTTTGTATTTTTTCATCCACGTTCTATAGTTTTCAGTTTACAGATTTTCATTGCCTTGGTTAAATGTATTCCTGAGTATTTTAGTGGTTTTGATGCTATCATGAATGAGATGATTTTGTTTTTCAGATATTTTGTTGTTAGTGTATAGAAATGCAACGATTTCTGTATGTTGATTTTGCAGCCTCCAACTTTAATTTGTTGAATAGTTTAATAGTTTTTGGTTGGTCTTTAGGATTTTCTATATATAAGATCATATAATTTGCCAACATAATTTTACTTCTTCCTTTCCAATTTGGATGCCTTTTATTTCTTTTTCTTGCCTAATTGCTCTGGCTAGGACTCCAGTACTATGTTAAATAGGAGTAGTGATAGTGGGCACACTTGTTCCTCATATTAGAGGAAAAGCTTTCAACCTTTCACCACTGACTATGATGTTAGCTGAGGGCTTGTCATATATGGCATTTATTACATTGAGGCATATTCCTTCTTTGATCAATTTGTTGATAGCTTTTATTCTGAAAAGATGTTGTGTTTTGCCAAATGTTTTTTATGCATCAATTGAGATGATCATATGATTTTCATCTTTTATCCAGTTAATATGGTGTAAGACATTTATTGACTTGGATATGTTGAACTATCCTTTCATCCCAGGAATAAATCCCACTTGATTGTGATGTATGATCCTTTTAACATGCTTTTGAATTCAGTTTGCTAATATTTTGTTTAGGATCTTTGCATCTATGTTCATTAGGGATATTGGTTTGTAGTTTTCTTTTCTTGTAGTTTCTTTATTTGGCTTTGGTACAGGGTAATGTTGGCCTCATAAAATGGGTTTTCAGTTGTTCCCTCTTCTTCAACTTTTGGAAGAGTTTCAGAAGGACTAGAAGAGTTAAAGATGGATTGCTACTAATTCTTCAAATGTTTGGAAGAATTCACCAAGGAAACCTGGGCTTTTCTTTGGTGGGGGATTTTTGATTACTGATTCAATCTCCTTATTATTGGTATGTTTCAATTTTGTATTTCTTTATTATTCAGTCTTAGCAGGTTGTACGCTTCTAGGAATTTATGTGTCTTCTAGGTTATCCAATTGATTGCTGCATAATTGTTCATAGTAGTCTCATGATCCTTTGTAATTCTGTGGTTGCAGTTACAATGTCTCCCTTTTCATATCTGATTTTGTTTATTTGAATCTTTTTAGCTTAGTCTAGCTAAAAGTTTGTTGATTTTGTTTATCTTTTCAAAAACTCAGCTCTGAGTTTCACTGATATTTTCTATTTCTTTTCTGGTCTCTATAATTTCTGGTCTGATCTTTGTTATTTCCTTCCTTTCCTTCCTTAGTTTGTTCCTCTTTTTGTAGTTCCTTGAGGTGTAAAGCTAGGTTATTTATTTGAGATCTTTCTGTTTTCTTTGTGTAGCTGTTTATCCCTATAAACTTCCTTCCTAGAGCTACTCTTGCTGTTTCCAACAGGTTTTAGTATGTTTTGTTTTCATTTTTGCTTGCTGCAAGATTTTTTAAATTTCCCTTTTGTTTTCTTCTTTGACCCATTGGTTGTTCAGGACTGGGTTGTTTAATTTCTACAAATTTGTGAATTTTGCAGCTTTCCTCCTGCTATTGATCTCTAGTTTCCTAACATTGTGTTCTGAAACATACTTGGTATAATTTCAATTTCCCTAAATTTGCTAACATTTGTTTTGTGATGTATCATATAATCTGTCCTGGAGAATGTTCTGAGTGCTCTTAAGAAGATTGTGTATTTGGGGTGCCTGGGTGGCTCAGGCATTAGGTGTCTGCCTTCGGCTTGGGTCATGATCCCGGGGTCCTGGGATCAAGCCCCACATTGGGCTCTCTGCTCAGCGGGGAGCCTGCTTCTCCCTCTCCCACTCCCCTGCTTGTGTTCCCTCTTTCACTGTCTCTCTCTCTCTGTCAAATAATAAATAAAATCTTAAAAAAAAAAAGATTGTGTATTCTAGTGTGGTTGGATGGAATGTTCTATATATGTCTGTTAGATCTATTTGGTCATAAAATATAGCTCAAATCCAGTGTTTCCTTATGGATTTTCTGCCTGGCAATCTATCTATTTTTGAAAGTGGTGTATTGAAGTCCCTACTATTACTGTATTATTGTCTGTTTCTCCCTTCAGATCTACATTTGCTTAATATATTTAGGTCCTCAGTGTAGGGTGCGTATATATTTAAGATTATTATGTCTTCTTGATGAATTGACTCATTTGTCATTATATAATGACTTTCTTTGTCTCTTGTTATAGTTTTTGGCTTGAAGTTTATTCTGTCTGATATAGGTATGGCTACTACTGCTCTCTAGGCTTCTACTTGCATGCACTATTTTTCCCTTCCTTCACTTTAAGCCTATGCATCCTTAGGCTAAAGCAAGTGTTTTGTAGGCAGCATATAGTTGAGTCTTTTTTTTTTTTTAATCCATCCAGCCACTTTATGCATTTCTTTTGGAGAATTCAATCCGTTTATATTTAGAGTAGTTATAGGTAAGGACTTATTCATGCCGTCTTATTAATTTCTAGCTGTTTTGTAGTTCCCTCTTTCCTTTCTCTTGTTGCCTTCCTGTGAACTGATGATTTTCTGTAGCAGTATGCTTGATTTCCTTCTCTTTATTTTTTATAATCAATTGTAAGTTTTTGCTTGTGGTTACCATGAGGCTCACATGAAACATCTTATAATATAACATTCTATTTTATGCTGGTAACAACTTAACTTTGACTGCATACAATTCTGTCTTTTTACTCTCCTACCTTTTATGTTTTTTATATCATCATTACGTCTTTTTATATTGGTATTCATTTAAAAATTATTATAGCTATAGTTATTTTTAATATTCTTTTTAAATTTTTTATTGTTATGTTAATCACCATACATTACATCATCGGTTCTTGATGTAGTGTTCCATGATTCATTGTTTGTGCATGACACCCAGTGTTCCACGCAGAATGTGCCCTCTTTAACACCCATCACCAGGCTAACCCATCCCCCCACCCCCTTCCCCTCTAGAACCCTCAGTTTGTTTTTCAGAGTCCATCATCTCTCATGGTTCGTCTCCCCCTCCGACTTACTCCCCTTCATTTGTCCCCTCCTGCTATCTTCTTCTTTTTCTTTTTCTTAACATATGTTGCATTATTTGTTTCAGAAGTACAGATCTGTGATTCAACAGTCTTGCTCAATTCATAGTGCTCACCATAGCACATACCCTACCCAAAGTCTATCACCCAAACACCCCATCCCTCCCACCCCCCATCACTCCAGCAACACTCCATTTGTTTCCTGAGATTAAGAATTCCTCATATCAATGAGGTCATATGATACATGTCTTTCTCTGATTGACTTATTTCACTCAGCATAACACCCTCCAGTTACATCCACGTCGTTGCAAATGGCAAGATCTCATTCCTTTTGATGGCTGCATAATATTCCATTGTGTATATATACCACCTCTTCTTTATCCATTCATCTGTCGATGGACATCTTGGCTCTTTCCACAGTTTGGCTATTGTGGACATTGCTGCTATAAACATTGGGGTGCACGTACCCCTTCAAATCCCTACATTTGTATCTTTGGGGTAAATACCCAGTAGTGCAATTGCTGGATCAACTGGTAGCTTTATTTTCAACTGTTTGAGGAACCTCCATACTGTTTTCCAGAGGGGTTGCACCAGCTTGCATTCCCAACAACAGAGTAGGAGGGTTCCCCTTTCTCCGCATCCGCACCAACATCTGTCCTTTCCTGACTTGTTAATTTTAGCCACTCTGACTGGTGTGAGGTGGTATTTCATTGAGGTTTTGGTTTGGATTTCCCTGACGCCGAGCAATGTTGAACACTTTTTCATGTGTCTGTCGGCCATTTGGATGTCTTCTTTGGAAAAATGTCTGTTCATGTCTTCTGCCCATTTCTTGATTGGATTATTTGTTCTTTAGGTGTTGAGTTTGATAAGTTCCTTATAGATTTTGGATACTAGCCCTTTATCTGATGTGTCATTTGCAAATATTTTCTCCCATCCTGTCTGTTGTCTTTTGGTTTTGTGGACTGTTTCTTTTGCTGTGCAAAAGCTTTTTATCTTGATGAAAGCCCAAGAGTTCATTTTTGCCCTTGCTTCCCTTGCCTTTGGCGATGTTTCTAGGTTTCTAGGAAGAAGTTGCTGTGGCTGAGGTCGAAGACGTTGCTACCTGTGTTCTCCTTTAGGATTTTGATGGACTCCTGTCTCACGTTTAGGTCTTTCAACCATTTGGAGTCTATTTTTGTGTGTGGTGTAAGGAAATGGTCCAGTTTCATTCTTCGGCATGTGGCTGTCCAATTTTCCCAGCATCATTTGTTGAAGGGACTGCCTTTATTAAATTGGACATTCTTTCCTGCTTTGTCAAAGATGAGTTGACCATAGAGTTGAGGGTCCATTTCTTGGCTCTCGATTCTGTTCCATTGATCTACGTGTCTGTTTTTGTGCCAGTACCACACTGTCTTGATGATGACAGCTTTGTAATAGAGCTGGCAGTCCGGAATTGTGATGCTGCCAGCTTTGCTTTTCTCTTCCAATATTCCTCTGGCTATTCGGGGTCTCTTCTGGTTCCATACAAATTTTAGGATTATTTGTTCCATTTCTTTGAAAAAAGTGGATGGTATTTTGATGGGGATTGCATTGAATGTGTGGATTGCTCTAGGTAGCATGGACATCTTCACAATGTTTGTTCTTCCAATCCATGAGCATGGGATGTTTTTCCATTTCTTTGTGTCTTCTTCAATTTCTTTCATGAGTATTTTATAGTTTTCTGAGTACAGATCCCTTGCCTCTTTGGTTAAATTTATTCCTAGGTATCGTATGGTTTTGAGTGCAATTGTAAATGGGATTGACTCCTTGATTTGTCTCTCTTCTGTCTTGTTGATGGTGTATAGGAATGCCACTGATTTCTGTGCATTGATTTTATATCCTGCTACTCTACTGATTTCCTGTATGAGTTCTAACAGTTTTGGGGTGGAGTCTTTTGGGTTTTCCACACACAGTATCATATCATCTGCAAAGAGTGAGAGTTTGACTTTCTCTTTGCCAATTTGGATGCCTTTGATTTCTTTTTGTTGTCTGATTGCTGTGGCTAGGACTTCTACTACTATGTTGAATAGCAGTGGTGATAGTGGACCTCCCTGCCGCGTTCCTGACCTTAGGAGGAAAGCTCTCAGCTTTTCCCCATTGAGAATGATATTCGCTGTAGGTTTTTCGTAGATGGCTTTTATGATATTGAGGTTTGTACCCTCTATCCCTATACTCTGAAGAGTTTTGATCAAGAAAGGATGCTGTACTTTGTCAAATGCTTTTTCTGCATCTATTTTTTTTTTAAAGATTTTATTTATTTATTTGAGAGGGAGAGAATGAGAGACAGAGAGCACAAGAGAGAAGAGGGTCAGAGGGAGAAGCAGACTCCCTGCTGAGCAGGGAGCCCGATGCGGGACTCGATCCCGGGACTCCAGGATCATGACCTGAGCCGAAGGCAGTCGCTTAACCAACTGAGCCACCCAGGCGCCCCTTTTTCTGCATCTATTAAGAGGATCATATGATTCTTGTTCTTCCTTTTGTTAATGTATTGTATCACGTTGATTGATTTGTGGATGTTGAACCAGCCTTGCAGCCCAGGGGTAAATCCCACTTGGTCACGGTGAATAAGCCTTTGAATGTACTGTTGGATCCTATTGGCTAGTATTTTGGTGAGAATCTTCGCATCCATGTTCATCAAGGATATTGGTCTGTAATTCTCCTTTTTGATGGGGTCTTTGTCTGGTTTTGGGATCAAGGTAATGATGGCCTCATAAAATGAGTTTGGAAGTTTTCCTTCCATTTCTATTTTTTGGAACAGTTTCAGGAGAATAGGTATTCATTCGTCTTTAAATGTTGGTAGAATTCCCCTGGGAAGACATCTGGTCCTGGGCTTTTGTTTGTTGGGAGATTTTTGATGACTGCTTCAATTTCCTTCGTGGTTATAGGTCTGTTCAGGTTTTCTATTTCTTCCTGGTTCAGTTTTGGGAGTTGATACATCTCTAGGAATCCACCCATTTCTTCCAGGTTATCTAATTTGCTGGCATAGAGTTACTCATAATATGTTCTTATCATTGTTTGTATTTCTTTGGTGTTTGTTGTGATCTCTCCTCTTTCATTCATGATTTTGTTGATTTGGATCATTTCTCTTTGCTTTTTGATAAGTCTGGCCAGGGGTTTATCAATCTTGTTAATTCTTTCAAAGAACCAGCTCCTAGTTTCGTGGATCTGTTCTACTGTTCTTTTGGTTTCTATTTCATTGATTTCTGCTCTGATCTTTATTATTTCTCTTTTCCTGCTGGGTTTAGGCTTTATTTGCTGTTCTTTCTCCAGCTCCTTTAGGTGTAGGGTTAGGTTGTGTATTTGAGACCTTTCTTGTTTCTTGAGAAAACTTGTATTGCTATATACTTTCCTCTCAGGACTGCCTTTGCTGTATCCCAAAGATTTTGGACAGTTGTGTTTTCATTTTCATTGGTTTCCATGAATTTTTTAAATTCTTCTTTGATTTCCTGGTTGACCCATTCATTCTTTAGTAGGATGCTCTTTAGCCTCCATGTATTTGAGTTCCTTCTGAGTTTCCTCTTGTGATTGAGTTCTAGTTTCAAAGCAATATGGTCTGAAACTATGCAGGGAATAATCCCAATCTTTTGGTACCAATTGAGACCTGATTTGTGACCTAGGATGTGATCTATTCTGGAGAATGTTCCATGAGCACTAGAGAGGAATGTGTATTCCTTTGCTTTGGGATGGAATGTTCTGAATATATCTGTGATGTCCGTTTGGTCCAGTGTGTCATTTAAAGTCTTTATTTCCTTGTTGATCTTTTTCTTAGATGATCTGTCCATTTCATCAGGGCAATGTTAAAGTCCCCCACTATTATTGTGTTGTTGTCAATGTGTTTCTTCGCTTTTGTTATTAATTGCCTTATATAATTGGCTGCTCCCATGTTAGGGGCATAGATATTTACAACTGTTAGATCTTCTTGTTGGATAGACCCTTTAAGTAGGATATAGTGTCCTTCCTCATCTCTTATTACAGTCTTTGTTTTAAAATCTAATTTGTCTGATATAAGGATTGCCACCCCAGTTTTCTTTTGGTGTCCATTAGCATGGTAAATGGTTTTCCACCCCCTCACTTTCAATCTCTGGGTGTCTTTGGGTCTAAAATGAGTCTCTTGCAGACAGCATATCGATGGGTCTTGTTCTTTAATCCAATCTGATAGCTTGTGTGTTTTGATTGGGGCATTTAGCCCATTTACATTCAGGGTAACTATTGAAAGATATGAATTTAGTGCCATTGTATTGCCTGTAAGGTGACTGTTACTGTATGTTGTCTGTGTTCCTTTCTGATCTCTGCTGCTTTTAGGCTCTTTCTTTGCTTAGAGGACCTCTTTCAATATTTCTTGGAGGGCTGGTTTCATGTTTGCAAATTCCTTTAGTTTTTGTTTGTCCTGGAAGCTTTTTAGCTCTCCTTCAATTTTTCAATGACAGCCTAGCTGGATATAGTATTCTTGGCTGCATATTTTTCTCGGTTAGTTCTCTGAAGATATCATGCTAGTCCTTTCTGGCCTGCCAGGTCTCTGTGGATAGGTCTGTTGCCAATCTAATACTTCTACCATTGTAGGTTACATATCTCTTCTCCTGAACTGCTTTCAGGATTTTCTCTTTGTCTCTGAGACTTGTAAGTTTTACTATTAGATGTCGGGGTGTTGACCTATTTTTATTGATTTTGAGAGGGCTTCTCTGTGCCTCCTGGATTTTGATGACTCTTTCATTCCTCACATTAGGGAAGTTCTGTTATAATTTGCTCCAATATACCTTCTGCTCCTCTCTCTCTTTCTTCTTCTTCTGGGATCCCAATTATTCTAATGTTGTTTCATCTTATCGTATTGCTTATCTCTCTAATTCTGCCCTCGTGATCCTGTAATTGTTTCTCTCTCTCTTTTTCTCAGCCTCTTTATTTTCCATCATTTGGTCTTCTATATTGCTGATTCTCTCTTCTGCCTCATTTATCCTAGCAGTTAGTGCCCCCATTTTTATTGCACCTCATTAATTTTTTATTTCGACTTGGTTAGATTTTAGTTCTTTTATTTCTCTGGGAAGGGTTTCTCTAATAACTTCCACGCTTTTTTCAAGCCCAGCTAGTATTTTTAAAGTCATGATTCTCAATTCTACATCTGACATTGTACTAATGTCCGTATTGAGTAGGTCCCTGACTGATGGTACTATCTCTTGTTCTTTTTGCTGAGGTGATTTTTTTCGTCTTGTCATTTTGTCCAGAGGAGAATAGATGAATGAGAGAACAAAATGCTAACAGGTTAACCACGTCCCCAGCAAATATATTCTTTTTTTTTAAAATTTTTTATTGTTATGTTAATCACCATATATTACATCATTAGTTTTTGGTGCAGTGTTCCATGATTCATTGTTTGTTCATAACACCCAGTGCTCCATGCAGAACGTGCCCTCCTCAATACCCATCACCAGGCTAACCCATCCCCCTACCCCCCTCCCCTCTAGAACCCTCAGTTTGTTTTTCAGAGTCCATCATCTCTCCTGGTTCGTCTCCCCCTCTGACATACTCCCCTTTTCTTCCTCTCCTGTTATCTTCTTCTTTTTCTTTTTTCTTAAAATATGTTGCGTTATTTGTTTCAGAAGTACAGATCTGTGATTCAACAGTCTTGCACAATTCACAGCGCTCACCGTAGCACATACCCTCCCCAATATCTATCACCCAGCCACCCCATCCCTCCCACCCCCAACCACTCCAGTAACACTCAGTTTCTTTCCTGAGATTAAGAATTCCTCATATCAGTGAGGTCATGTGATACATGTCTTTCTCTGATTGACTTATTTCACTCAGCATAACACCCTCCAGTTCCATCCACGTCGTTGCAAATGGCAAGATCTCATTCCTTTTGATGGCTGCATAATATTCCATTGTGTATATATACCACCTCTTCTTTATCCATTCATCTGTCGATGGGCATCTTGGCTCTTTCCACAGTTTGGCTATGGTGGACATTGCTGCTATAAACATTGGGGTACACGTACCCCTTCGGGTCCCTACATTTGTATCTTTGTGGTAAATACCCAGTAGTGCAATTGCTGGATCGAATGGTAGCTCTAATTTCAACTGTTTGAGGAACCTCCATACTGTTTTCCAGAGGGGTTGCACCAGCTTGCATTCCCACCAACAGTGTAGGAGGGTTCCCCTTTCTCCACATCCCCGCCAACATCTGTCGTTCCCTGACTTGTTAATTTTAGCCATTCTGACGGGTGTGAGGTGGTATCTCATGGAGGTTTTGATTTGGATTTCCCTGATGCCAAGCGATGTTGAGCACTTTTTCATGTGCCTGTTGGCCATTTGGATGTCTTCTTTGGAGAAATGTCTGTTCATGTCTTCTGCCCATTTCTTGATTGGATTATTTGTTCTTTGGGTGTTGAGTTTGATAAGTTCTTTATAGATTTTGGATACTAGCCCTTTATCTGATATGTCATTTGCAAATATTTTCTCCCATTCTGTCAGTTGTCTTTTGGTTTTGTGGACTGTTTCTTTTGCTGTGCAGAAGCTTTTTATCTTGATGAAATCCCAATAGTTCATTTTTGCCCTGGCTTCCCGTGCCTTTGGCGATGTTTCTAGGAAGAAGTTGCTGCGGCTAAGGTCGAAAAGGTTGCTACCTGTGTTCTCCTTTAGGATTTGGATGGACTCCTGTCTCACGTTTAGGTCTTTCAACCATTTGGAGTCTATTTTTGTGTGTGGTGTAAGGAAATGGTCCAGTTTCATTCTTCTGCATGTGGCTGTCCAATTTTCCCAACACCATTTGTTGAAGAGACTGTCTTTTTGCCATTGGACATTCTTTCCTGCTTTGTCAAAAATAAGTTGACCATAGAGTTGAGGGTCCATTTCTGGGCTCTCAATTCTGTTCCACTGATCTATGTGTCTGTTTTTGTGCCAGTACCATACTGTCTTGATGATGACAGCTTTGTAATAGAGCTGGAAGTCCGGAATTGTGATGCCGCCAGCTTTGCTTTTCTTTTTCAGTATTCCTCTGGCTATTCTGGGTCTCTTCTGGTTCCATACAAATTTTAGGATTATTTGTTCCATTTCTTTGAAAAAGTGGATGGTATTTTGATGGGGATTGCATTGAATGTGTAGATTGCTCTAGGTAGCATTGACATCTTCACAATGTTGATTCTCCCAATCCATGAGCATGGAACGTTTGTCCATTTCTTTGTGTCTTCTTCAATTTCTTTCCTGAGTATTTTATAGTTTTCTGAGTACAGATCCTTTGCCTCTTTGGTTAGATTTATTCCTAGGTATCTAATGGTTTTGGGTGCAATTGTAAATGGGATCGACTCCTTGATTTGTCTCTCTTCTGTCTTGTTGTTGGTGTATAGGAATGCCACTGATTTCTGTGCATTGATTTTATATCCTGCTACTTTACTGAATTCCTGTATGAGTTCTAGCAGTTTTGGGGTAGAGTCTTTTGGGTTTTCCACATACAGTATCATATCATCTGCAAAGAGTGAGAGTTTGACTTCCTCTTTGCCGATTTGGATGCCTTTGATTTCTTTTTGTTGTCTGATTGCTGTGGCTAGGACTTCTAATACTATGTTGAATAGCAGTGGTGAGAGTGGACATCCTTGCCGCGTTCCTGACCTTAGGGGAAAAGCTCTCAGCCTTTCCCCATTGAGAATGATATTCGCTGTAGGTTTTTCATAGATGGCTTTTATGATATTGAGGTATGTACCCTCTATCCCTATACTCTGAAGAGTTTTGATCAAGAAAGGATGTTGTACTTTGTCAAATGCTTTTTCTGCATCTATTGAGAGGATCATATGATTCTTGTTTTTTCTTTTGTTAATGTATTGTATCACGTTGATTGCTTTGCGGATGTTGAACCAGCCTTGCAGCCCAGGAATAAATCCCACTTGGTCGTGGTGAATAATCCTTTTAATGTACTGTTGGATCCTATTGGCTAGTATTTTGGTGAGAATTTTTGCATCTATGTTCATCAAGGATATTGGTCTGTAATTCTCTTTTTTGATGGGGTCTTTGTCTGGTTTTGGGATCAAGGTAATGCTGGCCTCATAAAATGAGTTTGGAAGTTTCCCTTCCATTTCTATTTTTTGGAACAGTTTCAGGAGAATAGGTATTAATTCTTCTTGAAATGTCTGATAGAATTCCCCTGGGAAGCCATCTGGCCCTGGGCTTTTGTTTCTTGGGAGAGTTTTGATGACTGTTTCAATTTCCTTAGTGGTTATAGGTCTGTTCAGGTTTTCTATTTCTTCCTGGTTCAGTTTTGGTAGTTGATACATCTCTAGGAATGCACCCATTTCTTCCAGGTTATCTAATTTGCTGGCATAGAGTTGCTCATAATATGTTCTTATAATTGTTTGTATTTCTTTGGTGTTTGTTGTGATCTCTCCTCTTTCATTCATGATTTTGTTGATTTGGGTCATTTCTCTTTTCTTTTTGATCAGTCTGGCCAGGGGTTTATCAATCTTGTTAATTCTTTCAAAGAACCAGCTCCTAGTTTCGTTGATCTGTTCTACTGTTCTTTTGGTTTCTAGTTCATTGATTTCTGCTCTGATCTTTATGATTTCTCTTCTCCTGCTGGGTTTAGGCTTTCTTTGTTGTTCTTTCTCCAGCTCCTTTAGGTGTAGCGTTAGGTTGTGCATTTGAGACCTTTCTTGTTTCTTGAGAAAGGCTTGTATTGCTATATACTTTCCTCTCAGGACTGCCTTTGCTGTATCCCAAAGATTTTGAACAGTTGTGTTTTCATTTTCATTGGTTTCCATGAATTTTTTTAATTCTTCTTTAATTTCTTGGTTGACCCATTCATTCTTTAGTAGGATGCTCTTTAGCCTCCATGTATTTGAGTTCTTTCCGACTTTCCTCTTGTGGTTGAGTTCTAGTTTCAAAGCATTGTGGTCTGAAACTATGCAGGGAATGATCCCAATCTTTTGGTACCGATTGAGACCTGATTTGTGACCTAGGATGTGATCAATTCTGGAGAATGTTCCATGGGCACTAGAGAAGAATGTGTATTCCGTTGCTTTGGGATGGAATGTTCTGAATATGTCTGTGAAGTCCATTTGGTCCAGTGTGTCATTTAAAGTCTTTATTTCCTTGTTGATCTTTTGCTTAGATGATCTGTCCATTTCAGTCAGGGGGGTGTTAAAGTTCCCCACTATTATTGTATTGTTGTCAATGTGTTTCTTTGCTTTTGTTATTAATTGCCTTATATAATTGGCTGCTCCCATGTTCGGGGCATAGATATTTACAATTGTTAGATCTTCTTGTTGGATAGACCCTTTAAGTAGGATATAGTGTCCTTCCTCATCTCTTATTACAGTCTTTGTTTTAAAATCTAGTTTGTCTGATATAAGGATTGCCACCCCAGCTTTCTTTTGGTGTCCATTAGCATGGTAAATGGTTTTCCACCCCCTCACTTTCAATCTGGGGGTGTCTTTGGGTCTAAAATGAGTCTCTTGCAGACAGCATATTGATGGGTCTTGTTTTTTAATCCAATCTGATAGCCTGTGTCTTTTGATTGGGGCATTTAGCCCATTTACATTCAGGGTAACTATTGAAAGGTATGAATTTAGTGCCATTGTATTACCTGTAAGGTGACTGTTAACTGTTTGTTGTCTGTGTTCGTTTCTGCTCTTTGCTGCTTTTAGGTTCTCTCTTTGCTTAGAGGACCCCTCTCAATATTTCTTGGAGGGCTGGTTTCGTGTTTGCAAATTCCTTTAGTTTTTGTTTGTTCTGGAAGCTTTTTATCTCTCCTTCTATTTTCAATGATAGCCTAGCTGGATATAGTATTCTTGGCTGCATATTTTCTCGTTTAGTGCTCTGAAGATATCTTGCCAGTCCTTTCTGGCCTGCCAGGTCTCTGTGGATAGGTCTGTTGCCAATCTAATGTTTCTACCATTGTAGGTTACATATCTCTTCTCCCGAGCTGCTTTCAGGATTTTCTCTTTGTCTCTGAGACTCGTAAGTTTTACTATTAGGTGTCGGGGTGTTGACCTATTTTTATTGATTTTGAGAGGGGTTTCCTGTGCCTCCTGGATTTTAATGCCTGTTTCCTTCCTCACATTAGGGAAGTTCTCTGCTATTATTTGCTCCAATATACCTTCTGCCCCTCTCTCTCTCTCTTCTTCTTCTGGGATCCCAATTATTCTAATGTTGTTTCGTCTTACCGTATCACTTATCTCTCGAATTCTGCCCTCGTGATCCTGTAGTTGTTTCTCTCTCTTTTTCTCAGCCTCTTTATTTTCCATCATTTGGTCTTCTATATCGCTGATTCTCTCTTCTGCCTCATTTATCCTAGCATTTAGTGCCCCCATTTTTGATTTCACCTCATCAATAGCCTTTTTGATTTCGATTTGGTTAGATTTTAGTTCTTCTATTTCTCCAGAAAGGGTTTCTCTAATAACTTCCACGCTTTTTTCAAGCCCAGCTAGTATCTTTAAAGTCATGATTCTGAACTCTAGGTCCGACATCGTACTAATGTCCATATTGAGTAGGTCCCTGGCTGACGGTACTACCTCTTGTTCTTTTTGCTGAGGTGATTTCTTTCGTCTTGTCATTTTGTCCAGAGGAGAATAGATGAATGAGAGAACAAAAGGCTAACAGGTTTACAACGTCCCCAGCAAATATACTGTATACAAATCAGAAAAGACCTGAAACCAGGGGAAAAGAAAGGGAAAGAAAGAAAAAAGAAAGAGAAAAAGAAAAAAAAAAAGAAAAAAGATAAAAACAATTCAAAAAAGGCAGAATATGATCAAATATGATCAGGCTAGTGCATAGATCAGTGCCACACACTAGATTTTGGGTGTATTTTGGTCTGTTAGAAAAAAGTGCCTCCTAAAATTTTAAAGGAAGAAAGACATATATGTACAAAATAAGGGTTGATACAATGAAGGGATGGAAGATGACTGTAAAGATGAAAATTATAAAAGATTTTATAAAAGGAGTTGGTAAGATAAGTTGTTTGAAAAAAGAAAGAAGATTTAAGGAAAAAAAAAAAGGAAAAAGGGAGAGAATGTGATCAGGCAGGAGACTAGAACAAAGCCATACACTAGTGGTTTAGGGTATATTTTGATCTGTTAGAAGAAACTGTACCTCAAAATTTTAAAGAGAGAACAACTTATATATATATATGCCAAAAACAAGGATAACTACTATGAAGGGATAAAATATGACTCTAAAAATGAAAAAAAAATAAAAAATGTTTTTTTTTTAAAAAAAAAGGGATTTATAAGATGTTGGTTGAAAAAGGGAAAAAGAAAAATAAAAAAAGTCAACAAAAATTAACTTTGATGAAATAATGAATCATGGTAAAAAAAAAAAAAAAAAGAAGCCATGTATCTATGTGCAGTATTCCCCTAGCGCTGGAGTTCTCCTATTCTCCTTGATCAATCAACTTGGTCTTGGCTTCCTGGCTGTTTGTGCTGATCTTCTGTGGGAGGGGCCTGTTGCTGTGGTTTCCAAATGTCTTTGCCAGAGGCGGAATTGCCCCGCCCTTGTCGGTCCGGGCTAAGGAAGCTGCTCCAGTTTGCTCTCAGGAGCTTTTGTTCCCTGCAAGCTCTCGGTACAGCTTTGGAGGACCAGGGTGAAAATGGCGGCCTCCCAGTCTCCGCCCGGAGGAGCTGAGAACTCGGGGCCCCGCTCCTCAGTGCGCCCCCAGAGAAAAGCAGTCACTCCCTTGTCCCCGGTCTCTGGCCGCACTCCGTGCTCACCCGGCCTGTGATCGAGCGTTGCTATCTCTGGCACCCGACTCCGCTCGGAGTCTCCAAACCCAGCAGATCCCTGCAGTGCGTTCCCGCACCGCTCCTCCCCGGGAAGGAAGGGGAGTCTCCCCAGATCTGCTGCTTGTTGGGTCCCTGCTGGGGGAGCCGTGCCCCGACTGGGCCGCAGATCACAGTTTGTGGCAACCCAGAGCTGAGAGCCCACGACTCTGCTCCGTCTCTGCAGCCGGCTTCCCTGATCTGATACCTGGGAGCTCTGCCGCACTCAGGCACCCCCGGTCTCTCTGTGACCCCAAGGGTCCTGAGACCACACTGTCCTGGGAGGATTCCACCCCCCGCTTAGCCACTGCAGCGATGTCCCTCCGCCGAGCAAACTTTTAAAAGGTCCAATTTTGTGCTCCGCGGCTCTAGCATTTGCCAGAAGCGGCCGGCGGAGGCCCCTCCCCCGCCGTCTATCCTCCCGAATATCGCCTCGGATTCACTTCTCCGCACGCCCTACCTTCCAGTAAGTGGTCGCTTCTCTGTTCAGAGAGTTGTTGCTACTCTCTTGTTCGATCTCCTGTTGAGTTCGTAGGTGTTCAGAATGGTTTGATCCCTATTCAGCTGAATTCCTGAGACCAGACAAAATCTAGGTCTCCTACTCCTCCGCCATCTTGCTCCGCCCCTCCCAGCAAATATATTCTAAACAAATCAGAAAAGACCTGAAACTAGGGGAAAAGAAAGGGAAAGAAAGAAAAAGAAAGAGAAAAGAAAGAAAGAAAAAGATAAAAACAAAAACAGAACAATACAAAAAAACCAGAATATGATCTAATATGATCAGGCTAGTGCATAGATCAGTGCCACACACTAGATTTTGGGCATATTTTGATCTGTTAGAAAAAAGTGCCTCCTAAAATTTTAAAGGAAGAAAGACATATATATACAAAATAAGGGTTGTACAATGAAGGGATGGGAGATGACTATAAAGATGAAAATTATAAAAGATTTTATAAAAGGGATTGACAAGAAGTTGTTTGAAGAAAGAAAGAAGAAGATTAAAATAAAAGAAAAAGAAAAACGAAAGAAAAACAAAGGTAGAGAATGTGATCAGGCAGGAGACTAGAACAAAGCCATACACTAGTGATTTAGGGTATTTTTTGATCTGTTAGAAGAAACTGTATCTCAAAATTTTAAAGAGAGAACAACTTATATATATATGCCAAAAATAAGGGTAAATACTCTGAAGGGATAAAATATGACTCTAAAAATGAAAAATAAAAAATGTTTTTTTTTAAAAAGGGGATTGATAAGATGGTTGAAAAAGGGAAAAAGAAAAATTAAAAAAAAAACGGTTAAAAAATTATCTTTGCAAAACTAATGAATCATGGTAAAAAAAAAGCCATGAATTCTATGTGCAGTATTCCCCTAGCGCTGGAGTTCTCCCATTCTCCTTGATCGGTAAACTTGGTCTTGGCTTGCTGGCTGTTCGTGCTGATCTTCTGGGGGAGGGGCCTGTTGCTGTGGTTCCCAAATGTCTTTGCTGGAGGCGGAATTGCCCCGCCCTTGTTGGTCCGGGCTAAGCAATCTGCTCGGGTTTGCTCTCAGGGGTTTTTGTTCCCTGGAAGCTCTAGTACAGCTTTGGAGGACCAGACTGAAAATGGTGACCTCCCAATCTCCACTTGGAGGAGCTGAGAACTCGGGGCCCCGCTCCTCAGTGCGCCCCCGGAGAAAAGCAATTACTCCCGTCTCTCTGGTCTCTGGCCGCACTGTGTGCTCACCCAGCCTGTGACCGAGCGTTTCTATCTCTGGCACTTGACCCTGTGTGGAGTCTCCAAACCCAGCAGATCCCTGCGGTGCACTTCTGCACCGCTTCTCCGGGGGAAGGGAGGGGAGTCTCCCTGGATCTGCCGCTTGTTAGGTCCCTGCTGGAGGAGCAGTGGCCTGACTGGGCTGCAGATCACAGTTTATGGCAACCCCAAGCTGAGAGCCCACGCCTCGGCTCCGTCTCTGCAGCTGGCTTTCCTGCCCCAATCCCTGGGAGCTCTGCTGCACTCAGGCGCCCCTGGTCTTTCTGTGACCCCAAGGGTCCTGAGACCACACTGTCCTGCGAGGGTTCCACCCCCCGCTTAGCCACTGGAGCGACGTCCCTCAGCGGAGCCGGCTTCTAAGAGTTCCGATTTTGTGCTCCGCGGCTCTAGCACTTGCCAGAAGTGGGCGATGGAGGCCCCCTCCCCCGCCGTCTACTCTCTCGAATATCGCCTCGGATTCACTTCTCCGCACGTCCTACCTTCCAGTAAGTGGTCACTTCTCTGTTCAGAGAGTTGTTGCTACTCTCTTCTTTGGTCTCCTGTTGAGTTCGTAGGTGTTCAGAATGGTTTGATCCCTACTCAGCTGAATTCCTGAGACCAGACGAAATCCAGGTCTCCTACTCCTCCGCCATCTTGCTCCACCCCCCCTATTTTTAATATTCTTATCCTTTAACCTTTATACTGGAGTTAAGTGGTTAACACATCTCCATATTACAGTATTAGGTATTCTGAATTTCACTATATATTTACCTTTACCAATGTATTGTATATTTTTAGGTAATTGATGTCTTATTTTTTCTGCTTGAAGAACTCATTTCAGTATTTCTTATAAGACAGTTCTATTGAAATGCTAAGTGAAATAAGTCAGTCAGAGAAAGGCAAATACCATATAATTTCACTCATATGTAGAATTTAAATTTCTACAAAAAACAAATGAGCAAAGGGGAAAAAAGAGAGGCAAACCAAGAAACAGACTGCTAACTATAGGGAACAAATTGATGGTTACCAGAGGGGAAGTGGGTGGGTGGATGGGTAAAATAGGTGATGGGGATTAAGGAGTACACTTGTGATGAGCCCTGGTGTTGTATGGGTGTCGAATCACTATATTGTATACCTGAAACTAATATTACAGTGTATGCTAACTAACTGGAATTTAAAAAAAAACTTAAAAAAAAAGATTGTTCTATTGGTGATAAACTCCCTCAGTTTTTGTTTGTCTGGGGAAGTCTTTTTCTCCATTTCTGAAGGACAGCTTTGCCAGATAGAGTATTGTTGTTTGGCACTTTTTTTCTTTCAGCACTTTGAATATATCACCTCTTTCTCCTGGCCTGCAAGATTTCTGCTAGAAATATGCTAATAGCTTTATGGGGGGTCCCTTGTAAGTTATATGCTTCTTTTCTTTTTGTGCTATTAAGATTCTCTGTTTGCCCTTAATCTTTGACAGTTTTATTTAATGTGTCTGGGAGTCAATCTTTTTAAGTGGAGTTTGGTGATCTATGAGCTTCATGAACTTGGATATCCAAATCTCTCCCCAGATTTAGAAAATTCTCAGCAATTATTTCTTTAAGCTTTCTTCCCCCTTCTCCTTCTTGTCTCCTTTTGGAACTTCAATAATTTTCAAATTGTTTCTTCATATGCTATCCCATAGATTATGTAGGCTTTCTTCATTCTTTTTAATTCTTGTTGTTCTCTGGCTAAATAACATCAAAGTTCTTGTCTTCTGGCTCACAGGTTCTTTCTTCTGCTTGTTCCATATTGATGTTGATGCTTTCTAAGGCATTTTGCATTTTGTTCTTTGAATTCCTCAGCTCCAGAATTTGTTTTATTCTTTTATGATTTGTCTCTGTTAAAATTCTTGTTTTTTTTTTTCATGTATCGTTTCCCTGATTTTGTTGAATTGTCTTCCTGTGTGTGTGTGTTTTGGTTTTGGTTTGGTTTTAGGGGTTTTTCTGTGGCTCATTCAGTTTCCTTAAAACAGCTATTTTGAATTCTTTACCAGGTAAATTGCAGATCTCTACGTTTTGGGCATCATTTCCTGTGATTATTGTGATCTGTTCCTGGTGTCATTTTCCTTGCTTTTTTATGTTCCTCTAAGTTTTGCATTGTGGTCTTCATATCTGGCAGAGCCTCCTCCTCTAATCTTTACTATTTGCCTTCAGGAGAGAAATAACTTCCATCAGCCCTGCTAGGGATTCTGAGGCTTTCTTAGAGCCTCTGTACAGCTGTTCCATACTTCTTGCTCCCTCTTGTGGCAGAATTCTTAAGCTAATATGCCTTCTCTTGATCCCGTAATGCACCAGGTTGAATGCCGACAGCTTCCTTTTTGTTTTTCCAAAGGTGGTGTTAAAACTCAAATTTGTGGTCTCTCTCTGGCCTGCGTATTCCAGCTGGCTCTCTGTAAATGCTCACTAGCCATATGCCAAAGATTACTTTCACTGCTCATCAGAAAGTGCACACAGGAAGTTGGATACAGGGTATGGATGTTCGTGTGTTGTGTGTGTTTGTGTTGCACCGAGGACTGGGGGTGCCCATGGGCCAGGTGGAAGGATCTGTGGGTAAGGTGTCCCCTGCAGCTAGTGGGCTGGTTTCCTGATGGAGTCCACAACACAGTTAGTGAGATCCACATCCCGTTAATACCCTCTGAGAATCCTAAATGGTGCTCTCTCAGCTTCTCCCATTCTCCAGTCCTTAGGTTTATAATTCAGTACTCTCTGGATAGGCTGAGACAAAAATGAGCTCCTTTCTCAGTGTTCTACACTTTTCTCTCACTTTCCCTTGTTAACAGGAGAAATCATAGGCTCAGATTTCTCTTGGCCTTGAGCTGTGCTGTCTTAGGGGAGAGGTGATGACTCTGTTCCTCTTCCTTTTCCAATGTGTCAAAACTCTTTTTTTTTTACTTCAATATTGTCCTGGAAAATTTCTGGAAACCTGGACTTCTACAATGGCTCTTTTGGCCTTGTCTAAGACAGTGTTTTGCAGGAGGTCCTAGACTGTGGTTGAGAGGGGCTGGAGTGGCTCACAGGCCACTATAGTGTCCATAGCTGAGACCAAGGTATATGACTATTACCCATTACATGGGGGTAGAACTCCTCCCAGGTTCCTTGGTAAATAGTGCTAGATCCCACAGCTCCCACCTAGGCACTTTTGTTCATGGATGGATGTCAAATTATTGTTGGTGGGGGGGGCACAGATGAGGGATGTCTTATTCAGCCATAATGCTGACATCACTCTACCCCCAGTGTGTATCTTTATAATTGCCCTTATCATGCTATATTATCAGTATAATTAACTGTGGGATCCTTGGCATTTCCCATTTTTGATTCCTTGGCACTTAGCATAGTATCTGGCACACAGGAACTCAAATATTTATTGAATAAATGAATGAACTAGTCATCAGAAGATACTTGGAATTTTAAATGGCATGTTTAATTGGGGAAGGCATTAATTAAGATAAGTGAAGCCTAACAAAATAATAAATAGAAGTAAGTAGAAATAAGAAATAAATAACAGCATTGGTAAGTCTGTGCACAATTAATGAAAGAGAAGGTTACATGGAGAAGGCAGATCTATGGATGGGAAACCTTGATTTGATAGCCTGTAAGAAGTCAGTATAAGTTTTTAACCAGCAACTAATGTAATAAAAGCATTTGTTTAGGGATATTCATTTAGTGCAGTATAAAATTTGAATAGGAATAGCCTGTCATACTAGAATCCTCAAAGTCATTCTTGGTTTCCATCAGCTAAACTGGTCAATACTGTTGGTACTGATAAATGACTTTGGATTGTGAGCTGTAGCAGTATGCTAGTTCAGAATCTCAGGCTCTTTCCTGGATTTTAGTAATACCCTCCTCCCTCTTCTCCTTCTTTATTATTTCCTCACTCCCATTACTTTCTGTGCTCCTACCAAAGAGATTTTTCTAAAAACAAGTTTAACCTGCCTAAAAAATTGTCTGTCTTTTGCTAACAAACTCCTTAGCATATTACACACAGCCCTTCACAACCTATGCTGCCCAACATTTTTGGATTTGTGTCATATCACTCATGTCCATATATGTATTTAAAGTACACCATGCTCTCATGTTTATCTGTGACTTGCACATACAGTTTCCTTTTTCTGAAATGCACCTCCACCCTTCCCCACTTGAAAAAAACAGTTCAAATGTCACCTGCTTTATGAAGCCATCCCCTTCTCCCCAGGCAGATTTAAACAGATGGATCATGCCTTAGTCATCTTTGTATTTTTAGAAGTTATTGCAGTATCTAGCATAGTACTGGCTTCTACTAGGAACTGAATTTCAAAAAAAATATATTATAAAAGATGAATATTACTGTTATATTTTGGGAAAAAATGTAATAAAACAGGTTTACATAAAATAAAAAGTGAGTACCATCTACACATACCTGCAATACTCAGGTATAATCACCATTAAACCCAATTTTGTGTGTATTATTTTACACACTTTTTATGCATTCACACGTGTGTAAAACTACATGTGTGTAGTTTTAAAAATTCAAGCCTAATGTTTTTGAATGACTGAATGAATGAGCGAATAAAGGAACTTAAGATGTTATTTTAACAGTACTATTAGTTAAGGAAGTCAAGAAAGAGTCTTTATAGGGATAGAAAAGAAACAATAGAATGTGAGTATTGAAAAAAAACCCTGCAATTTCATGACTCGTTTGCCTATGTTGTCCTTTCATACAATCAAATATAATTTCAAAGCTGTAAACTGTGGATTCATAGGTGGAAAGTTATAACAAGATGCAACAATAAAGATAATCCTTCCTATATATCTTTCTGAATACCTATTTTCATACCAGTACAGTAAAAAGAATTCCACCTTGTAGGATTTTGAAACAATTAGAGATAATGTATTAAAATGTTTGGCACATACCAGTGGGGAGAGGGGTGGGGTATGGGTTAAATAAGTGATGGGGATTAAGGAGTGCCTTTGTGATGAGAACTAGGTGTTGTAGGGAAGTGTTGAATCACTATATTGTACACCTAAAACTAATATAACACTATATGTTAACTAACTGGAATTAAAATAAAAATTAAAAAAGATGTAAATAGCCAAGAAATAAAATGTTTGGCACATAATTGAGCAATAAATTATAATTTGAATTGATCAGGTGTTTTACAATAATGCAAGGGCAAATACTGTGAAGTTATCCTGTTTATTAACATTATTCCTTCAACATAATCATTCTGGATTTCTTCCACTCTTTAAGTCAGCTTTCAGGAATATCCGGCAATATGAATTTGAGTTTTATAATTTGCATAAAATTATAGCTATCCTTTTTGCTTGTCCTACCTCCTGCTGACTCATAGAATCAGCTTTAAAATAGAAAGGCTATATTTATTTTGCATAATGTTGCTACAGGAATGGCTAAAAATAACTTTGATGTGCTCTTAATAATTAAGGCTGCATCTTGACTTTGTTCTAATCAAGAAATAATTCGTAAACCAATACTTATCATTAGTTGATTGATGGGGGAGAAGTGTTGTCATCAGCTAGACCCCATCACCTGATCTTTACTGCTTACCTGCTTGCACCCATAGGCCTTTGCCCCACTTTTTTCTGTCCAGCTTATCTTGTAACTCAGGCAAAAGGCCATAGGGGCATAGCATCCTGGGAAGGAAACTGAAACTACCCCTCAAGTGATAGCAACTGCCTGGGCAGAGTTCAGCTGGCCCAGACCACCCAGACCAATTTGAGATTAACCCCAGCTCACGCCTGCACAGATGGACCATGGAGTGAGCCATGGAATGACTGACAGTTACCTTTACCTCATTATAATAGTAAAATCTCCACCCAAGGAGGAGCACAAGCCTCATTTGAGCATTTATATAACATACAATGTTAAGGCATGTTTCCTTAAGGCACATGTTTGACCTCGTGCCTACCCCTACCTACAATGACAACACTTCCCTATCCAAATATTCATCCTAACGCAAATAAAAGGAACCCATTCAGCCTTGTTCAGGGGGTCATGTCTTTGAAGTTTATTCCTCATGATCTCCTTATTTGCTGCAAATAAAGTTTACTTTGTGTGACAGCTCCACCAGTATAGTTTCTGTGACTTACCAAAGAGCACACTCGCAGTAGTTCAGTTACAGTGTCAATGGGAGAGATTATAAAATGATTTATCAAATTATTAGCTTGGATGATTCAAATGGGATACTGGTGCCTCTTACCAGGACAAGGAGCTCAAAATAGGAGAAAGTTAGTGAATTCTCTTCAGGGAAAATTGAAGTATCTGTGAGACATGATGGTAAAGATGTCCAGAAGACAGTGGCTATATAGATTTGGAACTAAAATGAGGTCTGGATTCAATATAAAATATGGGAATCATGAGGATATAACTGATAGTTGAAGTCATGGGAGTAGATAAACATTTAAAACACAACAAAGTAACAGAACCCTGGGAAAGGCTGTGGCAGGTCTTCACATTTCATAAAGTAAGTATAAATGAAATCATATGCCTTTTTGTTTAAAGACAGTTTGAACAAGTAGGTAGTATTATATTTGTAAATGCTGCATTCAGAATAAAATTACACTGCAATGTAAATGAATGTTAAAGAATATTGGTATCTGATGAAAACAAATTACAGATCTGATTTATAAGACCTGTACAGCAAGGTTTACCAAAATGACACTTTAATTTTTTTTTAACATTTTATTTACTTGAGAGAGTGAGAGACAGCACGAGTGGGAGGGACAGAGAGAGAGAGAGAGAGAGAGAGGATCTCATGCAGACTCCATGCTAAGCATGGAGCCTGTTGCGGGGCTCAATGGATCCCAGGAAACTGAGATCATGACCTGAGCCGAAAACAAGAGTCGGAGGCTTAACCAACTACGCCACCCAGGCGCCCCTCAAAATGACACTTTAAAACAACAAGAAGATTTTATTTATTTATTTTATTTTTTTAAAAAGATTTTATTTATTATTTGAGAGAGAGAGAGAGAGAAACAGCATGAGAGGGGAGATTTTTTAAATATCCAAAAGAAGTTTAACTTTTATCAAACATCTGAAAGAACAAAAACATTCTAGAAAATATAGAGAAAAATGTAATTATAAGGAAGTGTATCCTATACTTAACTCTATCTTGACAGTGATTTTTAATTGTTTATTTCTTTGTTTCTCTCATTTGACTTTATTGGGAGTGGGGGAATGTTGTGTCTTTTTCCCGAGTTTGGGGGTCTCGTACATAGTTATATAATCAGAAACCACCTGTTTCTTCCATGACAAGATGGGAAGTTTGAACAGATTACCTGGGAGGTTCCTTTCAAACCCTGAGAGTCTACGAATAGGTGATAGAAATAGAAAAAATAGATAGAAAAAAAGAGAAAAAGTAGTAGTTTCTTACTTACCACTTAAAAGTGGGCTTAGTCCTTTGTAGCACCAAAGGGCCAATGTTTCAAAGCTACAGAAAGGCAGTTGACTCTCAGCTTAATATTACAGTGGTAAGAATTTTTTCTTTTTTTTCTGTTTTAAGATTTTATTTATTTATTTGACAGAGACAGAGATAGCGAGAGCAGGAACACAAGCAGCGGAAGTGGGAGAGGGAGAGCAGGCTTCCGGTGGAGCAGGGAGCCCGATGTGGGGCTTGACTCCAGGACCCCGGGATCATGACCTGAGCTGAAGGCAGGTGGCCAACGACTGAGCCACCCAGGCGCCCAGAATTTTCAATTATTCAATTAAGAATTAACAATTATAGCTACCCAACAGAGGCTGTTTCAGGAGGTGGCTATCTTGGAAATAATTTGTGATGTAAAAGCTGATCCTTAGATACTTTTAGTATAGGTCTTCCCAATCTTTTTCATGCCATTGTCTACACAGAAAATGGTTGTACAGCCTATCAATCAATAACTCAAGTATGCCTTTGTCACACGTTCTCAGGACTTTGGGAAAACTAATCTAGTCCAACATCCTCATCTGCAATGGGGAAAACTGAATCTTAGAGGATGCAACATTTAGGGATCAAGACTTTTAACATTAACGCTGGGGCTAGATAGTGTCTCCGCACAACTAATTAGCCAAAGTCTCCTTCCTAGAAATTAAGCAGGGTTGGATGCCAGGCTTACAGACTGGGTCTGGGATAGTTGCAATGGATGGGAGGACGGTCTACATTAGTACTGCTTTAAATGTGGTCCCATGACCACTGGCATCAGAACTTGTTAAACCGTGAGGAATTTGTTGAAAACAGAGATTCACGGGCCTCACACAGACATACTTAATCAGGCACTGCGGCAAGACCAGGACACCTGCATTTTTAGGTTTGAAAACACTCCCTACTTCCCACTCCCCCACCCCCGCCCCAGCAGTATCTTTGGGCTCTAGAGCTCCAGCTCCGGCTTGAACTGAGCGGCTCCGCTCGTCGCGCAGCACCCGCCAGCCTCACCTCGCAGCAGCCCGGGCGGCACAGTTATCCCGCGTCCTCGTAGTAAAATTGTTACGTACTAGCCCTTTCGGTCGTCACAGGCGGACGCCAGCCAGCACTGCCCTATAGGTGTGAGACCGCCGCAGTGCCTCCATCAACCTCCTGGCCTCGCGGAAGAAACGACTGCGGAGGGGGGCGCCGGGGGCAGAGGCGGCTCAGCTGCGCCCCCTTGAGGCCAGGACCCTCCGCAGGAGAGCCGGGTTGCGGTTTCCCTTCTCCGCCCCCGAGCTCCTCCTCCTTTGCAGCCCCGCCTACCAGGGAAACCACTACAGCGCCTGCGTCAATTCTGCCTTGCCCCGCCCCCTACTACCAACCGGATGCTAGTGGATTTCCCATGGTGCCTCGCGAGTGGCGGGCATGAGAGTAAACTGCAGAGGGTCGGCAGCGGGTTCTACTAGTCATTGTTGGAGTTGTTCTGTTGTGCCGCAGGCCTCTGCGAGATTGGCGCCCCGTCGCTACTTTGTAGGCTGGTGCAATGGCGCTTTTCCGGGGCGTGTGGAGCGTGCTGAGTGCCCTGGGAAAGTCCGGAGCGGACCTCTGCGCGGGCTGTGGAAGTCGACTGCGCTCTCCTTTCAGGTGGGACCGCTCGCGTGCCACCTCGTGAGGTGGCACGGCCCAGGACGCTCTGGGATTGGAATGTATACTGTTTGTCCTTCTTACGAGGTCCGGGCCACTATGGCCCTTTGATTCAGACCTCGACTTTGCCTAGGTGGTTTTGAGACCAGGCCTTACGCCAGTAGTCTTTCCGGCCATTCTCCACCTTTCCCCTTCCTTCCCGCCGCACCGCACTGTCCAACCTTGTAGCACTCGTCCAGAGTTCTCTGCGAAGTCGCGCAACGAGCCTCCCGCTATCAATATCGGCCTTAAGAAGGCAGGGGCCAGGAGCTGAAGTATAGAAGCTTTCCTCCATTTTGCCCTTCCTAGCAGACTTAGAGCTTTGAGACTTCAGTTTTGCAGGTCTTCTTTCTGGTTAGGACAGGGTTTTAAGTGTCACAAACACGGTGTCATCTGTAGCATCTTGATGACATCTCATTTGGGATCTGTGTTCATATACAAATGAATATTGTCAATTAAATACTTGATATTGGTTATTTTCTTTATACGTAGTTTTGCGTACGTACCGAGATGTTTTTCATCCGCCGCGAATAGTTACCCAAAGAAGCCTCTGACTTCATACGTTCGATTTTCTAAAGAACAGCTACCCTTATTTAAAGCTCAGAACCCAGGTAAGGAGTTTTGGAGCATTTACTCTTTTATGAAGTAATAAAGAGGACACTAAACAGTTAAACTTCAAACTTGATTTGCATTTTCAAAACATCCATTGACTGCGGAAACACAACCATTACATTTAGTGGTCTGTAAAATAGGAAGTAGGACGTATTTTTTACCAGGTAGAAATGCCTTAAAAATAAATTACGAGTTAATGAAAGCTATTTTTATTTTACTTTTTTATTACTACATATATATTTTATTGAAGTATAGTTGGTGCGCAGTGTTATGGTAGTTTCAGGTGTACAATATAGTGATTTTAGTGATTCCACAACTCTACATTATGCTGTGCTCACCGCAAGTGTAGCTACTAACAGTCACCATACAATGCTGTTACAATATCATTGACTTTATCCTCCTGACATTTAATGAAAGGTATTTTAAAAATAGCAGCATGTGGAGTGGAAAGCATCCAGGGAAGAGGATGAAATAGCTGATTTTGGGGGATCTAGTTGCCATTGGCCTGGAGCACCATTGATAAACCATCTTATTTCTTACTTAGCTCCTACTTCAGGGAATTGTTAATGAAATTGCAATGAAATAATAACTTACGTGGATGTGTTCTATAAACTGTAAAGCTCTATACAAATTACTGCTAATTTCAAGAGCTTTTTCACTGGAAATTGGTTGAATTCCTGAAAAAAGAGATTTCCAGGTAGTATGTTTGTTGACTCCCTAGAAAGGCTGTGGGCCTTCCTTTGGGATTATAGTGGTATAAAGATAATAATAACAGTCAACTTTGTTTATGATTTCTAAAAGCCCTTTCACAGGGCACTTGTGAAAACCAAATGAGCTGTAATGAAAATTCTCACATTATAACGAATTGGTTTAAGAGACATGTTTCAGAAGTACTCACATCTTTTAAAATATGGTAGTTCAAACTAAATGGTTTGTTAAAATGTTTACATACATCCCAGTCGTTCCAGTTAAAATGAGGAAGGAAATGGGGAATAATGAATTGATTTTAGAATAGTTTGTTTGCAAATAATATTTCTGTAATTGAAATACAAGGTGATGTTATATGAATGAAGACTATATTTTATTGTTTAGTCAGGTTTTATGAACTTAATAATTCCTGAAAGACTGGGGAGAAAAGTTTTGTTTGAAATACGAAGTAAAAAGCTTGAAGAAGTTGATTACCCAACTGCTTAAACTAATAATTTCTGAGGACTTTTTGGGGGTATGTGATATACTTCTTAATTTTTAGATAACAGATTTTAACAATGTTGAATAAAATATGAAATTATCAAATTTAAATTAATTGATTAAAGAAAACCTAAAGCATTGTATTGAGTTGTGTGTGATAGAGAGGCATCTGTAATAAAACTTAGAGCTAATGGATTATGCTTTCCTAGAAGTCTTTAGAAATTAATCCTGAGACATAAAATTGTGACTTTTTTTCATTTTATTCCAATCTATAGATGCGAAAAATTCAGAACTAATTAGAAAAATCGCCCAACTATGGAGGGAACTTCCTGATTCAGAGAAAAAAGTAAGCATATTGGTTTTTCAGCATTGCTGACCAGTTATTCTTCATTTAAAAACAATAGTCATGTCCTTTAAAGTACCAAAAAAAATTTTATTTAATACTCATTATCTATAAAGGAACTTCATACCTTCTGATTCACATAAACGATTAGAATTATGAATGTATCGCAGTGGTGACAAAGGGTTGGCAGCAATCTGAAATTGGAGACTAATTGGTAGACCCTCACCTTGGTTAGCATGTATATGAAAAATATATGTTTTTAATCCATATACATGTGATTCCAGAGCACATTTTCCACTTGGTGGTTCAGTCTGCTTTATCTGAAGTCATGCAGTTGTCTTTCCCTGGCAGGGGTGCTATGTTTAATTTACCAGCAGTAGTTTATTGACTTCTTATTTGGGCTTTTTATTTATAGATATATGAAGATGCTTACAGGGCAGACTGGCAGGCATACAAAGAAGAGATAAACAGAATTCAAGAACAGTTAACTCCAAGTCAGATCGTATCTTTGGAAAAAGAAATCCTGCAAAAACGTTTAAAAAAGAAAGCATTAATTAAAAAAAGAGTGAGTATCAATGAAATATTCTTTTCCTTTGGCAAAGGACTGAAATTTATATAACTAGGAATATAGGAAGTTTTTCTTATATGTGTGGCTAAATGGTAGAATGTCATCAGGAGTACCCCATTTAGGAAATAACAAGATAGGGGCGCCTGGGTGGCTCAGTTGTTAAGTGTCTGTCTTCAGCTCAGGTCATGATCCCAGGGTCCTGGGATTGAGCCCTGCAGTGGGTTCCCTGCTCTGCAGGAAGCCTGCTTCTCCCTCTCCCACTCCCCCTGCTTGTGTTCCCTCTCTCACTGTGTCTCTCTCTGTCAAATAAATAAAATCTTAAAAAAAAGAAAAGAAATAACGAGATAGCTCTTTTCTGCCACTAGTACCACTTGGCATTGAGTCTGTCTCGGAAACCCTTGTTAATTATTTTCGGATGTATCTGTATTTAAGATACGTAGTTAGGACTAGCATGAAAGCTGTAGGAACAGAGTTATGAAACAGCCAAATCAGGAATAACAAGAATCTTTGCTTCTGGGTCTTATCTAGAATAACCTGCTGATTTGAATTGTTTTATAGGTTATGGTGAATTTGATTCTGAATGTTGCTAAATAGACTGAATTCATTAACACATCAGGAAGAAGTGACTTACTGTATCTAGTCAAGTAAGAAGTGCCCATAGGATGAAATTCAATTTTTCCTTATTAAGAACCCCATATGGTTCAAAATTTGTAGTTCCCAGCTTAAGATTATTAATCCACATAAATTCTATTGCTTGAAAGAAAGACTACATTTTTCTGTAGAACCAATGTTAGGAAGAGGTAGTCAGCTTGCTGGTCCAGTACATATACTATAGAAAATAGTCATCAGAGTTAAAACTACTTCTTTGGAAAAGTAGATCTGAGACTTTGATGTGAGATGCCGACATTTCTCTCCCTGACCCTAATGTCAAGCCCTCCTAGTACCAGAGTTGAGGACTCACCCATTTTAAAGTCAGTAATCTAGATAGTCATCTAGTCTTCTGATCCAATTAGTAAAAGGGAGCCAGAAAAGATAATAAGAGAAATACCGTGTCTACTTCGGGATAGTATTTGGAGGTGTGATTACTAAAGTTTATTCTCCCACTTTTATTCTCCCTTCCTCTTTAATGCACCCATCCATTGGTAAGAGTGGAGAGGACCAGAAATGAGGATTGGGCAGTGATACGGGATTTCCCTTTCATATATTTCTTTTGTTCCTTACTCTTTCTCCTCATGCTCCCATTATTTTTTAAAAAAGATTTTGTTTATTTGAGAGAGAGAGAGAGAGAGGGAGAATGGGTGCATGTGAGCATGAGCAGGGGGAGGGGCAAAGGGAGAGATAGAAGCAGACTTCTAGCTGAGCAGGGAGCCCAACACAGGGCTCAATCTCAGGACGCTGACATTACAGCCTGAGCCGAAGGCAGACCCTTAAGTGACTGAGCCACCCAGGCAAACCTTGTATTCCCATTATATGTTTGTTACACCTGTTGTAGGTTGTCCCATAGGCCTTGGATAGTCTGTTGAGTTTGTTTTTTTTTTTTTTTTTTCAGTCTTGGTTCTCTTTGCTTTTGGATTTTTGAGGATTTTATTAATATGTCCTTTAGCTCAGAGATTCTTTCTTCAGCCATGTCCAGTCTAATAAGTCCATCAAAGACATTCTTTGTTTCTATTACAGCATTTTTGATATCTAATCTTTTTTTTGGGGGGTGGGGTTCATCCTTGGGATTTCTATCTCTGTGTTTTTTATTGCCAGTCTGTTCTTGCATGCAGTCTAGAGTCCTTGGCATATTAATCTAGTTGTTTTAAATTCCTGGTCTAATAATTTCAACACCCCTCTCATCTGGTTCTAATGCTTGCTTTGTCTCTTCAGATTATGTTTTTTTGCCTTTTAGTATGCCTTGGAAGTTTTTTCTTGATAGATGGACGTGAGGTACTGGGTAGAAGAAACTACTGTAAATAGGCCTTCATAATGTGATGAGCGTGGGGGCAAGAAAAGCATTCTGTAGTCCTATGATTAGGTCCTGATCTTTTAGTGAGCCTGTGCCACTGGTCTGTGAACTTTACAAGAGTTTCTGAGTTCACTCCTGCACACACCGCCTCCCCCTTAGGTGTGGGACAGGATGGCTAGAGTGTGCAGGAGTTGGGTATTTCCCTTCACTCAGGTCAGTTAGGTTCTCATTAACTAGTTAACCCTGAGGGCAGGCCTTGTTAATAGTTGAGTGCTCAAGCATTTCAAAATAGTTTCTTTTCCTCTTCCCCTCACAGAAGCAGGAGGGGATTTTTTCCAGTATTTATTGTGGAAATCTGGTCTAGCTCCTAGAGGTAAATCTCACAATACTGTGAGGACCCTCCTATGATTGGGTCCTCCTGTAGTTTTTAAACTCAAAGAGTTGTCCACACAGAGCATCCAGCAATTCATTTATTACAACAGAGATTTTCCTACCCCAGCACTGGTTCCAGCAGGGGTTGCCTCGACTCCCTGTATTCACTTGTATGTCTCTCCAGTGTAGGGGACAGCAGTTTGCCCTGTTTCCTCCTCTTTCTCTTGGATCCAAGAAAGGTTGTTGATTTTTCAGTCTGTTCAGCTTTATACTTACTGTTAGGAAGGAGTGAGGACTTCCAAGCTCTTTGCAGGTAGAACCAGAACTTGAAGCCTGAAGGTTTTTTCTCGCAGACTTCCATTTTTACTCCCTGTTGGAATTTTTCTTTCTATTGAAGGTTCCCAGTGCCAACCAGTTAGAAATCAGGTGAGAAGTGTGGGGATCAGGAAGTTACAAGTAGAGCATGTGGGAGAGAAATCCCTAGCAGTAGCTATAGAAACAAAAAAAGAAATAGTTATGAAGTGCCTGGAGTCTACAGTAGTTTTATGACTGAAAAGTTCAGGGAGAAGGTAGTAAATCACAGGGGTCCTTCTTTTACTTATGAATAAAAATTGGGTTATTGACTTTAACCAAATTACCATCAAAAGCCATATGCTTTTTTTTTTTTAATTTTTTTTAATTTATTTATTTGAGAGACAGAATGAGATAGAGAGAGTACATGAGAGGGGGTAGGGTCAGAGGGAGAAGCAGACTCCCTGCTCAGCAGGGAGCCCGATGTGGGACTCGATCCCGGGACTCCAGGATCATGACCTGAGCCGAAGGCAGTCGCTTAACCAACTGAGCCACCCAGGCACCCAAAAGCCATATGCTTTTATAAATTACAAGTACTACTATCCAAATTCAGAAACTAATTAGGATAATGCAGTATCCCTTATTCTCTGAAAGTCAGAAACTAAACTGATTTAAACAGCAAGGGATATGTGTATTTTCCATATCCTGCATCCCCTGCTCTTTGGTATCCAATTAAAAGAGTTGAATTTAACACATCGTTGAGGTTTAAAAGTTGAGAGATTTATCAGAGAAGGAAATGCAGTGAGAGATTATTAAACAGATAGTCTAGTGTTCATGAGTTGTGGTGGAGCCATGTAGTGACTAGGAGATGGTAGTGTCCTGTAAGGATGAAGCTGAGATTGTTTTAACCTTTAAAAAAGATTTTGTACATAATTGCTCAGTTATTCAGTTTGTGGAGACTATGAAAATCATATGTAAAGGAAATGTTTTTGTATGGAAAATAACTCATAAAATCTATTATAATTTTTAAAACTTAGTGCTATCAAAAAAATTCTCATCCTCAGAACGGTCACTTTGTATAAGAGTTGTAACATTCACTTACAAAAACTTTCCATATGCATAGTAGTGAATAAAGTTTCTGTAGATAAAGTTAAGTCTCACAGAAGTTAAAAACTGTATCTAACTTTTTTCATTTTTGTTACTCAGGAGTTAACAATGCTTGGAAAACCGAAAAGACCTCGCTCAGCTTATAACATTTTTATAGCTGAAAGGTTCCAGGAAACTAAGGATGGTACATCACAGGTAAAACAGAACAGCATTTGTTTTTTAAATTTTTGTTTATTTTGATTTTTAAAATATTTAGAAAGAAAATTATAGGGGTTCCATATGTTAGGAGGTGAAGAAAAGTAGTAAATTATTATAAATAAGTATACAAATAAGGTCCTCTTTCTTGTGTCTCTTTTAAAGGAAAACCCTTTTTCTTGCCACATACGATTGAGTACTTAGTGGCCAACATGTATATTCAATTTTTTTTCTATTTTAAAAAATAACATTTTCAAATTTATAGGGGTGTCAAAGTTCTGGAGACTTCTTATCTGGCAATTCTTTTTTTTTTTTTTTAAAGATTTTATTTATTTGACAGAGACACAGTGAGAGAGGGAACACAAGCAGGGGAGTGGGAGAGGGAGAAGCAGGCTCCCTGCTCAGCAGGGAGCCCGCTGCGGAGCTCCATCCCAGGACCCTGGGATCATGACCTGAGCCGAAGGCAGACGCTTAACGACTGAGCCATCCAGGTGCCCCTCATCTGGCAATTCTTAACTGTTTTGCAATCACTGAGAAAGAATGAGAGTAGAATTACAATATTTTGTACTGGGATTTGAGTATAATCTATTTCTTCATCTTATACCCTTTAATAAAATTTTGGTTATGCCTGTGGGAATGTATTATACA
Organism: Eumetopias jubatus; assembly: GCF_037043125.1. Lineage (NCBI taxonomy): Eukaryota > Metazoa > Chordata > Mammalia > Carnivora > Otariidae > Eumetopias > Eumetopias jubatus. The sequence goes on along the minus strand of NW_028274823.1, from coordinate 69,157,323 downwards.
CATGAGTATCATCATATGAATGGGTCAAAGAAAAAGAGAAGCTCGTCATTCCTGCTGTGGCTTATTGTTTCCTTTATTTCCTTCTTAGAAGCTACAAATGGGGAATTGTATTTTTCCTTTTATAATATGATATGGTGAGAAAAGTGTTCAGATCCCTAACTCTTGTCAATCTGAGATGGTTTTTGCCACTCTGCCACATTTTGGGTTATTTGGATCTGTAGTTCATTTCACAAATCTGCTTAACATATGATTAAATAATGTATATGTGACATAGTCACTGATTTTTTCCTTGGGATTTTATTTTGTCTTATTATTTTTTTAAAGATTTATTTATTTATTTTAGAGAGAGCGAGAGCAGGCGTGCCAAGGAGAGGGATGGAGGGAGAGGGAGACAGGCAGACTCCCCGCTGAGTGGGGAGCCTGACGCGGGGCTCGATCCCAGGACCCTGAGATCATGACCTGAGTTAAAATCAAGAGCCAGATGCTTAACTGACTGAGACATCAGGCGCCCCACTCCTTGGGATTTAAAAATTCAGTTTCTATGTCTTTACGTTACTAAAATGCATGCCTATTTATTCTTTTAGTTGGAATTTGCTCAGTCACTAACTTTGGATTTAGTTTTCTTATAAGTATAAGAAAGTTATATGCTAGAGAATCGTCCTAAATCAGTGGTTCTCCACTCAGACTACCTTGGAATCACCTAGAAAGCTTAATGGCTGAGGGACTCTATCCCAGGGAATTAAAATTGATGCAACTGTCATTTTTAATCATTTAAAAAATATTGGTTATGCATCCTCATAGTTAAAAGAATCAAAATAAGACTTGTTATGAAAGGTACCAGTTTTCACAGCCCTGTCATACTGCTTAGTCCAGAAGCAAATACCTTCAACTGTTAGCTCACTCTTGTGGTATTTACCTCCATATCTCTAAGTAATACCTTATATTGTTACTTCTTGATTTATTTCAATTTTAAGCATTATCTATATTTTAGGCATTACCTCCCACTATTTAAGACTAACATTTAACACTTTCTCATCCCACTGTTCATGTTTCCAATCACCTGCCTCCCAGTATAGTTATCATAATTTTGGTTAGTTCAATATCGAGTATGTTGTTATGATAATGTAGTCATAGCTGAGCTGTGTCATTTGCTATGATTATTTTTCCTTTCTTACAAAACTCACTTCCACTGAAGTTCATTATGTTTTGTGTTTTTGTTTCCTTAGCTTATTATATACTATCAGTAATTTAGCCTTAAACTCTTAAATATATTCACCAGCTTTCAGTGCATTTAGATGCATTAGCTTTTCTGTCAGTTTCAGTCTGGTGCCTCTGATTTGTTCCAATTTGGTTGTGGCCTTTTATGCTTAGTGCACAGTTGACATTCGTCCTTGTGGTGCTTTTGCTTCTTCTGTTGTCTTTCTTGGTTTATAGCATCTCCCCAGAGTACATGGAAGATCAATTTTTTGAGTTTATGCATTTCTGAAAATATCTCTATCATTACATTTGTTTGATGATTTAGGCATAGAATTCTAGGGTATCATGTTCTTTCAAAAATTTAAAAATATTGCTTCTTTCTCTTGTAGCTTCTTGTTTTTTTTTTTAAGATTTTATTTGAGAGAGAGAGAAAGAGAGAGCATGAGAGGGGTGTGGGTCAGAGGGAGAAGCAGACTGCCTGCTGAGCAGGGAGCCTGATGCGGGACTCGATCCTGGGACTCCAGGATCATGACCTGAGCCGAAGGCAGTCGCTTAACCAACTGAGCCACCCAGGCGCCCCTTGTAGCTTCTTGTGATTGCTTTTGAGAAGTATAAAGCCATTTTGATTATTAATCCTTTGAATGTGATCTGCTTTCATTTTTCTTCCCTTCCCCCCTTTTTTTCCTCTGTCCTAAGAGAGAGAGTCTTCTGAGCTGGTCCTCTCATTTTCTTTTCTGTGTTATTTTCTCTTAGCCTTTTTTGCCTTTCTTTCTGGATACTGTATACATTTTTACTTAATCGCCACTGGCCCCATCTATACCTGGTATCTACAGAGTAGCTCTGTTTGACCCTTTTGAGAGGATAAATCCTAGAATCTGCCCATGGTGGGGATTTAATCTCCTTTTCAAGAGAACTTCAGTCAGTCTCCTGTTTTAAGCCCAACTTTCACCTCTGTTTTCTACCTGATGCTGCCAATTCCTGAGCTACTTGGGAATTCTGCATTGTAAACTGGTTTGCTTTTTTGGCTTTCCCCAATGCCAGCTTGGGAATTTGCCTTGTTGGTTAGGTAAGTCACCATTTCTCCACCTGCTTTTCAGCTTCTAAAATTTTGTTTCAGTAGTGCCCTCTCCTGTTGTCTTTTCCATGTGGGTTTATGCCATAAAAAAATGTTGTTTATTCATTTACTTTAAAAAAAAATAAACAGTAGAAATTTATTGCTTACAGTCTGGAGGCTGGGAAGTCCCAAGATCAAGACATCATCATGGTTGCCTACTGGTGAGGTCCCTCTTGGTTCATAGCTGGTATCCTCTCACATGGTGGAAGGGCTTTGTTTAATGGGTTTTAGGAGGGAGCAAAAGTAAATACCTTTCCATCTCTTTAATTTTCTTTAATGAATTATTTTATTTAGGTGAAAGCTGAGATTATTTAGGCATGCAACTTCATAAATTATTGTTGAACTCAGTGAATACAAAAGTTTATGGATTAAATATAAGCAAAAAACTTAAAAGAAAGAATTGAGAGCATTACAGCAATTCCTTCCAAAGCTAAGAGAGCAGTTATTTAGTGAGTAACTGTCCCTGAATATATTAGATGTGTTTATAAAGGAAAGTTTTAAAATGTTGAAAATGTAATGGTTATGTAGCCCCAGATACTATCTGGTACCTCCATTTTTGTTGATAGGAAAAAATTTAAGAGTTCAGAACAGTAAAGTTCATTATTCTCATTCTGCTTCTCCTTAAAATCACTGATGACTTCCTCTTAGCTTTAAACAGATACTTTTCAGACCATTTGCCCGTCTCCTTCACACTTGCCTTCTCCTACCCCTGTCTGTCTCCCTCTGCCCCTCATTCTCTGCCCACCCATTTATTCCTTCAGTCTCTGCTTTCTGGAAGCAACAGCACAAGCTGTATGAGGTGTGCTGACTCTCCTCTCTGCCTTTCCTCCAGCCATGGGTTCCCTGAATCCTTTTAATTTTATAAATGAAGAACCAAGCCTAAGGGAGGTAATAATGACTTTTTCCAAGTCATATAATTAAGTTCAGCTAAGTATAATTAAGGACTAGTGTTGTTTTGTTCCTATGACTACACCTAAACACTTTGGCACAGATTTTAGAATAAAACATTAAGATACAGGGAAGAAATAAAAACACTTAATCTTAGAAGTTAATCTATCATAGGAATATAGATTTATACTTGGATATTAATATTGCTGAATCAAAAAGGATACATCTGCATAGCAAAGGAAACCATTAACAGTGAAAAGGCAGCCTACTGAATGAGAGAAAAATATTTGAAAATCATATATGTGTTAATATCTAAAATATGTAAAGGATGTGTACAACCAATAGCAAAAAAACAATCTGATTAAAAAATGGGGACGGGGGATGCCTGGGTGGCTCCGTTAGTTGAGTGTCTGCCTTTGGCTTAGGTCATATCACAGGGTCCTGGGATTGAGTTCTGCATTGGGCTTCTTGCTCAGAGGGGAGCCTGCTTCTCCTTCTGCCTGCCGCTCCCTCTGCTTGCATGCTCTCTCTGTCTTTGACAAATAAATAAATAAAATCTTTAAAAAAATGAGAGGATCTGAATAAACATTTTTTCAAAGAAGACATGCAGATGGCTAACAGGTTTTAGCTTAACATAAAAAGATGTTCAGCATCCGAAATGATCGGGGAAATGCAAATCAAAACCACAATGAGATATCCCCCTCAGAATGATATTGTCAAAAGATGGCTTATTATCAAAAAGAATGGCTGTTATCAAAAAGATGAGAAAATCATGAGTGTTGGCAAGGATGCCGAGAAAAGAGAACCCTTGTGCATATGTTGATGGGAATGTAAATTGCAGCTCACTATAGAAAATGGTATGGAGGTTCCTCAAAAAATAAAATTACCATATGATCGAGCTGTTCTACTTCTGGGTATTTATCTAGAGGAACCAAAAATGCTATCTCGAAATGATATCTGCATACCCCCGTGTTCATTGGGCATTATTTACAATAATCAAGACATGGAAGCAATCCAACTGCCTGTCAATGGATGAATGGATAAAGAAACTGTGGTTTATTTATCAATGGAATATTCAGCCATCAAAAAGAATGAAATCTTGCTATTTACAACAGCACGAATGGCCCTTGAGAGCATTATGCTAAGTGAAATAAGAGACAAATAAATACTGTATGATCTCTCTTATAAGTGGAATCTTGAAAACAAGCATAGTTATAGAGAATGGATTGGTAGTTGCCACAGGTTAGGGTTGGGGCCCAAAATGGGTGAGAATGGTCAAAGGGTATAAACTTCTAATTTTAAATAGGTCTTGAGGATATAATGTACAACATAGTGAATATACTTAATATTTTAAAGTTGCCTGGAATAGATCTTAAAAGTTCTCATCACAAACAAAATTTTTGTAACTGTGTTATTGTCACAGATGTTAACTAGACTTATGGTGGTGATCATTTCACAGTATATACAAATAATGAATCGAAGTTTACACCTGAAACTAATAAAATGTTACATGTTGATTATATCTCAATAAAAAGGTAAATATCTTCATCCTACTCATTTTTTGTATGTTTCAACAGTTTAATAGTTTTTATTTAGAAAGAAAGGTAGGAATTGGTAAAACTGCCTGTGATTCTTGACATCTGAGATTTTATTGTTGTAATGAATAATAAAAAAAAGATCTTTAACCACTGAAGTCTCTGTATCTGGTACTTAAACATATGTGTTTTATAGGTAAAGCTGAAGACTATAAATGAAAACTGGAAAAATCTCTCTAGTTCTCAAAAGCAGGTAAGTAGTATGGTTTTAGTTTCCAGTGTCTAGTTAGAATATCTGTGAGAGAATATATTAGGGCAAGGCTTGATTCATGTGAAAACAACTTTATATCACTAATAACACTTTAAAATATTTTAAAATTATTTTTATATCCTTAGAAACAGTGTGGCTTTTTTCTTTTGTTAGTTTTTAATTGCAAATAAAATTGGTATTTTAAAACAATGTCACTCATAACTTAGAGTGCTCACTCTATCCAGTGACAGTCATGCCTTACCTCTGCTCCTTTCCCACATCCCAAGCCCTAAAGTTGTACCAGCTTTATTAATTCTTACAAAAATCTTTATCTCTGGCTCTTTTCTCATTTTTTATCTCAAAAAGCATTCCTTCTTCAGTCCCCCTTTATGCATATAGAACAGTAGGGTGATTTCTAGAGTATATGGATCATTATAGAAATTAATTGTAAAGGACTCTTCTAAAGAAATCATTTTAACAGTTACACTTTTTCTCAGGTATATATTCAACTTGCTAATGATGATAAAATTCGTTATTATAATGAAATGAAATCTTGGGAAGAACAAATGATGGAAGTTGGACGAAATGATCTTCTACGTCGCACAGTAAAGCACCACGGAAAAGATGACACTGAGGAGTATTAAAATAGAAGATTGAGTTATGTTCATAATGGATAGACACAAGAAACCAATTAGGTCTCAATACCTGAAGCTATTGAAAATTAGAAAGGATAAAGTTCGTGAACATTTTATATTTAATTCCTTTTTCTTTAGCCCATGGACTTCTGCCAGTTCAATACATTTTGTATTAGTATCTTACTTTGGGAAACCCAAACAGCTAAAAAGTTCATGTGAAATTTATTTTGTGTTAAGGAACTACTGAGGATCAAAATAATCCATGAAATGCAGCAGTGAATCATTTTACCTTTGATAAAGGTAAATCAGACTGTGAAGTTTTTTTATACTTGATGACTGGAAAGAGTATTCTTGTTTCCTTATATATATATATATATGGAGGCAGGAGTTTCATATTCAAAACTGTCCCAAATTGTAGAAGTCATAGTGTTCTATGATATAATTGTACATTTTAGAAGAGCACCCATAACTCATCTAGGTAAATTCCAATCCCTAGGTATAATTCATATATTCAGAGTTGATGGTTGTACATGCAAGGAATTGCTGATTTCAGTTGCAGTTTTTATAAAAGGGAGAGATTTATAAACCTTTTACTTGCCTTTTTCCCAAAGTAAAAACCAAGAAATTATGTACCAAATCTATGCATATTGTTTTATACTGCATAGAATAAAAATTTTAAATGTTTCCTAATTATATGTTTTAAGGTGAAACATTCATTTTGCAGATTTTGTTTTCTTTCTTAAATAGGGTTATGTATTCTGAATTATTTTCTCTTTCTCATGTGAGTGTATTTATCCAGAGTAGATAATTTGTCTGGTATAAATTTTAAAATGACATCTCTAAAAAACAAGTCTCCAAAGTCTTTAGGCTTGAAATTTAAACGTTTTGCATAACATATATAAGCCTGTATATAAGGCACAGCCAGCTCTGGCCTGTGAGCCAAATTGAGCCCAACGCCTGCTTTTCATGGCATGTGGGCTAAGAATTGTGTTTACAATTTTAAGTCATTAAAAAGAAAATTTCAAGACACATGAAAATTAATATGAGATTCTGTGTCAATAAATAAAGTTTTATTGGAACACGGTTATACTTTTACTCATGGTTTATGGTTGCTTTTGTGCAACGGTGACAGTTGAGTAGTTGATTCAGAGACTGTATCCTGCAAAGCCTAAAATATTTACTATCCAACCCCTTAAAAAGTTAAGTTTGTCAGCCTATGGTCTGTAGTACAGAGTAGTGTGACTCGTGTTCCAATATATAAATGTCTTGGGGTAGTTCTTTAAAACTCTTGCAGAGGTTCTTATTTTAGAATCTTTGTCACCATTACCTTAAGAGAAAAGAAGTCAGACCACTGAAAAAGCTAAGCAAACTTGTTCCACAGTGTTAGCAAGGAAAATTATCTTTAGTTTCAAATTATGTTGCAGTATAATAAAAAAGATCTGTATAGTGTGGAATGAGATTCTTTTAAAGTATTTGCTGTGGCTTAGTAAAATGAACTTCAAGAACTTTCCAGCTAGCACATACCACAAAAACCTTATCAACTTTTAGCATTTGTTTATCCTCTTAGGACAGTCAAGCAAAGGTTTTCAAAATCCATACCACTTTTTTGATCAAAATCATTCATCTCTCTCATCATCAGTTCAGGAACAGGATAACTCAAAATTTATATGTGCTTTATATTATGCTAAATATTGAGAAATGGTAGTTTCTAAATCTCCAGAAAAGCTTTGAAGATTTTTATTGTTTCTGAATAGAAAATCAGTAAAAAGTCACAAAAAGGTGACTTATGTATACTGAGCTTGACAAAGGTAGGGACTGAAGAGAAAAATAAAACAAGAGGAAGAATAAGATTTAAATGTATAAAGTTGGGTGTTTTCAAACAACTTTCCCCTGTGGTTATGAATACAGGACAGTCTGCCGTTAGTTAAATAGATACACCATGAAAAAAAAATAGATACATCATGGTTCTGAGGCTAGAGTATTTTGGGGAGGAAGAGGAGGTGCACTGTTGTCTGTCAGTCTTTCTTATTTCGGTTTCCAGGAGAATTAAGCCCTCACTCCCTGTGGCATCTAGAATGGTACTGATTATATACCATCTTTAGGAGAACGGTAAAAGTCATCAGTCAAATAATTTACTGTGCCGGTGCTTCAGATGAGCCCAGGGAGCACATAGGCGTCAATGTTGGTAGTGAATATTGTAGAATGGGTGAGATAGAGAAATGAATTCTGTAAACACCTGACAAATGTACAAAACACATCTTTGCAATTACCTTCTGCGCTCTTTTAGCATTTTACCTATGGATGCTATTTTATACTCAACACATTCAAATCAAATCTTCCTACATATATCGGGAGGTTCAGTATCCAGTAAGTTCTCAAGTATTTACACCCTCATACAGGAAAAAGAAGTATGAAACAGTGGAAAGAGCTAGAGCAGAACTAGATTATAATATCAAATTGTATTGAGTTTGCTTTGTTTGTAAGAGAATGTTACTGTTTCTACTTTATATATTAGAATAATCTGATTCCACACCTTTCTTAATAAACCAGTACATGCTGAAGACTGGCATGCCACATGCCAAATGCCATCTTGATTAACAATATACACAAAGTTTCTATTATAAAGAACAAGAACTTTTATCAGTAACCAGTGACCACTCACTTAAATTAAGCCTTGCTTTTTAGATGTTTAAGTTGCCCCAACAAAGTAATTGCTGTAGGAAGTACAGGAGAGTGCTAGAGGGGAAGATGCTGAAGAAATGAAACAGTGTTATGCTGTTCTAAGCCGTTTGTCGTAAAGAGATTTCTGTACTTTTGTTCATAGGTGTACCAATATTAGGTTTTTGAAATAATTTGATGACAGAGGGCTGTGTGATTATTTTACTTTCTGATGTTTAGTTAAAGGATGTCGTTTGCACATTCAGCCTACTGTAATCATGTAATTTTGCTATTGTATTTGGCTAACTCCTTTTTTGGAAATGCCATTTTAAAAATAAGGCAGTGTTTTTATAGTTGCTCTGAATGTGTATATTTAAATTTGTGAATTAAAAGGGTATTACTATAAGTGGATTTAAAATAACTAGAAAATTTTACTGATTTTTTTCTCACATTTGCTGTACCTAAAACAGTCATCACCAGGTTGTGCTAAAATAGCAGGAAGTTTTTATATAGTTAACTGATGATGATATCCATTATTTCTCTTAATTTTATCAACATTCACTTTAAGAATATTCTCTTCCTTTCTTTCCTGTCCCCAACCACTTTCCCTCCTCTTCATAGCACCAACCTCTTACTGACAAATTTGAAAATGTTATTAAGTACAGACTGTGTTTTAAAATTTTAAAGCAGTAATATGCTAAATATTTTTTAAATATTTTTTAAATTGAGTCTTTGGAAAGAATGAACATTTATTACTTTGAATTTGAAAAACAAAGCATAATTATACAAAGCTGCTTTCATCAGACTCACATTGTTCACAAAGTACTTTTGATAATTGAGTAAATCATTGATTATATTTAATGGCAAATAAGATACAAAACCATTTAATACATTTTAAAATATTTTAAAAAAATTTTACTGGCTAAGGAACTAAATATTTAAAATTGACCCAAAACAAGAATTTTAAATAAGCTAAACATTTTTTTTTCATTTTAACATTGTTTGAAACACCCTTCTATAAAATGGTTTCTGATTTACTTAGGTGATGTGCAACAAAGTATTTGAATTTACTCTTTTTTGCTTGTATTGACTGAATTTAGAATTTATCCAGTTTCATTTCTCTTTCCCCACAAATCCCATATAAAATATGGGAAGAAGGAAGGGAGTGTATAGTTTTGACACAGTGACATTTTATTATATAGGCTGCCAACTACCAGCCTTAATTTAAGAAACTTGGTTATAGCCATCTCTAAGGTTCGATTTATTTATTTATTTATACACAGAACAGAAAATTTTTATTCAGTTTAAATTTCGTTATAGACATCTCTAAGGTTTTATTTATTTATACACAGATCGGAAAATTTTTATTCCATTTAAATTTGTAAAAAAAAAGGCTTTTGCCTGTTTTCATATTTATATGTTATCACTTGATTTCTGAGGATTGCAAATCAATTATGCTATAACTATTTATTTTTAAAGAACTTATTTATTTGACAGAGAGATACAGCGAGAGGAGGAACACAAGCAGGGGGAGTGGGAGAGGGAAGAAGCAGGCTTCTCACCGAGCAGGGAACTCGATGTGGGGCTCGATTCCAGGATGCTGGGATCATGACCTGAGCCAAAGGCAGCCGCTTAACGACTGAGCCACCCAGGCACCCTTAAGCTCTAACTTTAAAAAGCATTAAAGACCCCTACTGTAGCAAACAGTGTATTCTATAGTATATCAATCTTACTTTCAAATAACAGATGAAAATGATAGCGATCTCCATAATCTTAAAATCTAGGTGAAATAAATTGGACTATGAGGTCCAGTAACTTGTAAAATGTAATCAGGTCACTAGACCAACATGCTAGTGTACAACTTTAATAATTTCTAGCAGCAAAACACCTGGAATAGCCATTAACAAATGTGTTCATTGGATTGTGATTTCTTTGTAAGAAGTAATTTTTTTTAAAGATTTTATTTATTTGAGAGAGAATGAGAGAGAGGGGGGAGGGTCAGAGGGCGAAGCAGACTCCCTGTTGAGCAGGGAGCCCGATGTGGGACTCTATCCTGGGACTCCAGGATCATGACCTGAGCTGGAGGCAGTTGCTTAACGAACTGAGCCACCCAGGCACCCTAGAAGTAATTTTTTTAAAAAGATTATTTATTTGACAAAGCGAGAGAAGGAGCACAAGCAGGGGGAGAGGGAGAGGGAGAAGCAGGCTTCCCACGGAGCAGGGATCCCAATGCAGGGCTCTATCCCAGGACCCTGGGATCATGACCCTAGCTGAAGGCAGACGCTTAACACCTGAGCCACACAGGCGCCCCTAGAAGTAATTTTTTAAAAGTATAGTTCAATTGCAGGCAAACATGAAAGATATAAAAAATCTGGTTTATCTCCACCTTTACCAGTGGAATCAGGTGCAACTGGAACCTTAATAGTTTCAACAAAGATCCAAAGGCAGCTTCCTGTTCATCCAAAGAATCAGTAGGCGTGGCTCCTTTAATTAGTGTTGTATTGGTAAAAGATTGTTGCTGCTTAGAAATTTTGCTGGACCCCACTGCTTTTCCACCTCTTTTACCAAGAATTTTCACATAATTAGCAGGTATAAGTCTTGTTTGACCATCAAGACTAGCCAGAAGCCAGCCACACACTTTGGGTTGCTGTTCTTTGAGAGCTAAGTTTAGCATATCACCAGCATGGAAAGAAATTTCTTCTTCAGATACAGCAGCAAAATCATATTCTGCTCTAGCAGCTACATACATGGTCATCCTCACATTTGCCCAGTTTGTGCTGTCTGTTACTTCATCGTTATGGGTAGATAGCAGTTTCAGATGAGGTAAGGACCACCACCAAGGATAAGAGCAAAAAAGAATATTGGCCAAGATTTTGCTGAGTTAGCTGCTCCGTCCTCATCACCAAGGCAAGCCACACTTCTTCACTTTTGGCCCAAAGGTCCTCATTCTCAGAGCCTCAAACTATCATTCACTGCACCATGTCTAAAGATACCTGATAGACCTAACTAAGGCAAAAGCTGAAAAAACCTTTATGAAATGTATTTTTAATTGGGAAAAGTGATTTGCTACATCCAATACAGCCCTGAAACTTACAGACAGCTGAAAAGGTAGCATCCATCATCATACTGACAGAGGCAAATGCATGCACGATACTGACCTCTGCTGCTTTCTTCAGCTTATTGAACAAATCTACTAGGTGGCAGATCATCTACACAGAGACAATTATAGCCTAACACATTATATCCATAACTATAAGGGCTATAGCTTCCAGAAACTGAATTTCCATAGGTACCATATCCTGAAGAAAATGAGCTATAAGCAGGTCTGAAACTATTCACATTGCTGCTTCCTGTCTGCTGGGATGGCCTTGGAAGAATAGGTGGGGGCACTCTGGTAAGTGTTGGTTGTCCAGGGCTCATCAGTAAAGTAGGACCCAAATCAGCAGATTGCAAAGTGGGGCCAGGTCCTAGTCCTGGCCCGGCCCCAGGAACTTGGCGGGTCTCCCAGGGTTTCTGGGGGTGGGGGGGAGGAGGCGGCTGGGAAGCCACCTCCTCTGCCTCCGCTCAGCTCCCAGGCCATGCTCTCTAAGGTTCTATTTAAATTACTTGTTTATACTGTGCATTGAATTGGGTGGGATTAAGTGATGAGAGGAGGGGTCCAAATTTGTTTATTAAACCCTCAGAAATTGTTGAAGCATTATGAGCATTTGCTACCAAGTCTGGATTTTTTTCCCTCAGTCACCAGTAGAACAGGTCCTCAGTAGTTGTGTAACTGAGGTGAACAAGAATTTTACTGGTGGCAGAGGCCAGTAGTTTTTTTTTGTTTGTGTTTTTTGTTTTTTGAGGCCAATATTTTTTACCACTTGGGAATTTATGCCTTGACTACAAAAGTACTTAGGTGAGGGTAGTGGAGATTTGTTAAAGGCATAGAAATTTTCTCTTAATTTTGACATTAACAACATCTGATTATGTGTAAACTTAGTATCAGACATAAGTTAGACCTAAACAACTCAGGATATTTACCCAAAGCTATCTCCTCACCCTCAGTCTCTACTTTTGCAAAGCTCCTTACTTGTCCACTGTAATAAGAGCCTGAATGACAATTTGAATGGATGGTGAGATATGTCACAACATTTAGCCATTACTATTATTGATAGGGTTATCTTGGATTCAGAAGGGAAGTGTCCCTCTTTTTCAATGGAAAATGGGAATTGATTGTTGATGAAGTTCGTTGCTGAATATTAAGAACAAAAAAATGTACATGAAGAAGATAATTAGAACTAGCCATTGCTCTCTATAAAAACCAAATAATGAAAAAAGTTTGAAAATGGTGAGATGAAGCCTTCCCTTTTCCTTTTCCAAAATTCATTAAAGTGGCTAAAGAAATGCAAAACAAGTAGACAAATATAGCAATATTAGAAAACAGACCGTGCCATCAATAGAGCAGTAATTTCTAGGTATTTTTGGAAGATAGGAGACGGGTAGGGACTAATAGGTGCTCACTGGTGCCAATATAAACAAACCACATAAGGTGAGTGAAAAATAAACATCGAGGTCTCACCAGTTCTGAGTAGTGGGGGCTAGTAACAAAGGTTACCCCTTAAGGTTGCTGGAGAGAAATTGGGGTTGGGTGGAGCAGAAGAGGAGTCAGAATGGACAGGCTAGAGTTTGTTTCTCCTTATTCTGCTTCAGCTAACGAAAGTAGAATGATATGATACTGCATGGTGGGTTCTATCCAAACTAGGTGCTATGATTCTTAACCCGTACTCAAAAGAATCAACCCTAGAGCTTTTAAACATGCAGATACCTAAAGTCCAAATCTGGAGGGTAGAACTAAGCATTGGCTTTTATAAGTTCTCTTGGTAAAATAATGTGCAGCTGGGGTTGAAAACTGTTTGGTGGGAGTAGTGCTGTAGTTTGGCTTCCCAACCTGGTAGTAGTGGCTGGTATTACTCTGAGTAGGTTATAGGCAGGGTAATCATAGTCCATTATCCAAGCTGGAAGGTCTTTGAAAAAGCAGGAATTAGTAGTCATAACTGGACAACAAGCAACATGGAGCATATGGCACTCTAGTTATGAGTGTGCTTAGGTATTCCTTTCACCTCTGTGTAGTTAGGCTTTCACTTGGAAGAGCCAGAGTCGTATAAGGAGCTGCTTCTGTTTACTCCAGTATGCCTTGTGAATAAAACCATTTTTTGAATGCCATGATTTGAAAAAGGCTGATAAATACTGTTTCTAGCTAACCCCAGGCTACTTTTAACACATGTAGTAAGATGTGAATTTCCTGTGAAAGAGATAGCACCTCTGCTGGTGTGGAATCCCCAAATTAAACCTTGGCCAGTAGGCTTAATGCTGTTTGAATCATGGAATCAAGCTGAGGACTGTTTTCCCTTTATGCCATGTATAGTCAGACATATTTGCTGTTTAAGGCATATGGAGCGTTCTTTAGGTTAGGCAATATGTTAGGTCATAAAACAAGCCTCAGTAAATTTAAAAAGATTAAAATCATGCAAAATAATCACAATGAAAAAATAAGGAAATTAGGGAAATGCATAAATATGTGGAATTTAAACATTTGTTCCTAAATAACCAATGTGTCAAAAATAAATCACAAGAGAAATATAAAATACATTGGAATGAATGAAAATGAAGACAATGTACCATAATGGGATACAGCTAAAGCAATGCTTCAGAGGGATAATATGTATAGCTTCTCCTGCCTACATTATACAAGAGCACAAATCAACAACCTAACCTTTTACCTTAAGACTGGAAAAGAACAAACTAAGCCCAAAGCAAATGGATGGAATGAAATAAGATTTAGAGCAGAAAATAAAATAGATAATAGAAAAACAGTAGAGAAAAATCGATGAAGCCAAAAGGTGGTTATTTGAACTGATCAATAAAATCGACAAACTTGGCTGGATCAACATATGAAAAAAGATTGAAAATACCAGAATCCAAAATGAAAGAGGGAACTTTATTAATGACTATATAGAAAAAGGATTATAAAGAAATACTATGAGCAATTTTATGCTAACAAATGAAATGGACAAATTTCTAGAAAGAAAACTACTAAAGTAATAGTATAACTGATAATTCAGAAGGAAGTGAAGTTATTTTCTAAAATTGATTGGTTGAGAAAAATATTTTTAAGTGTCTTTTAAAGTTATTCAGCAGTAGAAGAATTAAAATTATAAAACTGGAGGAAAGGAGCGATTAAAATTTTCATCTTTTACTTAGATGTAAATAAAAGAGGTAAAATTGTTATTTAGAGCTATAACCAAAACTGAAACCTGAAAAGTAGAGTGGCTAGCCTGAGGTATAGAAACGAGGGTGGGACAAGTCAGGGAACGACAGATGTTGGCGGGGATGTGGAGAAAGGGGAACCCTCCTACACTGTTGGTGGGAATGCAAGCTGGTGCAACCACTCTGGAAAACAGTATGGAGGTTCCTCAAACAGTTGAAATTAGAGCTACCATTCGATCCAGCAATTGCACTCCTGGGTATTTACCCCAAAGATACAAATGTAGGGACCCGAAGGGGTACGTGCACCCCAATGTTTATAGCAGCAATGTCCACAATAGCCAAACTGTGGAAAGAGCCAAGATGTCCATCGACAGATGAATGGATAAAGAAGAGGTGGTATATATACACAATGGAATATTATGCAGCCATCAAAAGGAATGAGATCTTGCCATTTGCAACGACGTGGATGGAACTGGAGGGTGTTATGCTGAGTGAAATAAGTCAATCAGAGAAAGACATGTATCATATGACCTCACTGATATGAGGAATTCTTAATCTCAGGAACAAACTGAGGGTTGCTGGAGTGGTCGGGGGTGGGAGGGATGGGGTGGCTGGGTGATAGACATTGGGGAAGATATGTGCTATGGTGAGCGCTGTGAATTGTGTAAGACTGTTGAATCACAGATCTGTACTTCTGAAACAAATAATGTAACATATTTTGAGAAAAAAAAAAAGAAAAAGAAGAAGATAGCAGGAGAGGAAGAATGAAGGGGAGTAAGTCAGAGGGGAAGACGAACCAGGAGAGATGATGGACTCTGAAAAACAAACTGAGGTTTCTAGAGGGGAGGAGGGTGGGGGGATTGGTTAGCCTGGTGATGGGTATTAAAGAGGGCACATTCTGCATGGAGCACTGGGTGTTATGAACAAACAATGAATCATGGAACACTACACCAAAACAAATTATGTAATATATGGTGATTAATATAACAATAAAAAAATTAAAATACAAAAAAAAGAAACGAGGGTGGGAGGGTAGGAAGTGAGACTTCTCTTAACCTTCTGATGTTTTAATTTCTAGATATTACTTAAATATTTTTTTTAAAGATTTTATTTATTTGAGTGTGAGCAACCACAAGCAGAGGGTGGGAGGGGCAAAGGGAAAGGGAGAAGTAGACTCCCTGCTGAGCAGGCTCCATCCCAGGACCCTGAGATCAGGACCTGAGCTAATTTTTTTTTTTAAAGATTTTATTTATTTGAGAGAGAGAGAACACACGAGCAGGGGGGAGGGGCAAAGGGAGAGGGAGAAGCAGACTCCCCACTGAGCAGGGAGCCCGGATGCGGGGCTCAATCCCAGGACCCTGGGATCATGACTTGAGCCGAAGGCAGATGCTCAACTGACTGAGCCACCCAGGTGCCCCTTAAGTAATTTTTAAGTGCAGAACTGAAATATGCACAGATATTTTGAGAAAAGGAAAAGAACACTATGAACAAGATTGCATATTCCCAGAGCTCTTAAGAGGTTGGCCAGGATTCAAACACTTTTTGATCTGACTCTTAACCATTATATTGTACTGTTTTCCATTTTAGCTAATTATTGAATACTTACTGTTACAGGTATTATAAGCACTCTATATCAACTTACTTAGTCTTTAATACAACCTGATGAGGTAGGTACTATCATTTTCATTTTTTGCAGATGAGAAAAACTGAGTTACCCGACATTGAGTAACTTTCTTAAGAAGTGGCAGAACCACAGTTTGAATCTAGATACTGGGATAAGAGCCCTCACTCTTAGTTACCCTATCATTCTGAAATCTGAAGAACAAAATTTCAAGAAGCTAATAATTAGTTTAAATAAAACTACAAAATTTCAAAAGACAAGTATGCTTATCTGTTATTCCAGAACTCACTTTTAATATTTTATATCCCAAAGGAATTTACAATTTTCTCTTTTACCATATGAGTATGTTTCTCTTTGATCTCACCCTTGCGATATTCACAATTCTGTATGTACACTTATGACTGATTCCTTAAAATGGTGGCAGGAAAAAAAGGTGGTGCATTTAGGGAATAGACAGGAGAATGGTGTGGCTGAAGTGCACTAGATAACCTGGAGAATATGAGACATGGTCTGTGGAAGGGAGGTCAAAGATACATCTGGGATGCTGACTGTTGACCATCCAACTATCAGATGATATAGGAGGAATTCATATTTGAAAGAATGTTCATATTTTAAGTTGATGCACTTTTGACATTTAAATCTCTTTTTTGGTTGATGCATTTTAAGCTTTACTGAGATATAGTCTACATATTATATAATTTAAGGCATACAATTGAGGTTTTTATTTAGTATATCACAGAGTTATGCAACTATCACAATCTAATTTTAGAATGTTTTCATCACTCCTAAAAGAAACCCTGTCCATCCCCTACCCTCAGCCCTAGGCTACCACAACCATTAATTTACTTTGTGTATTTGTCTATCTGAACATTTCATATAAATGAAATTATGCAACTGCAGCCTTTGTGACAGGTTTCTTTCACTCAGCATGGTGTTTTCAAGATTCATCCCTGTTTTGGCTTGTATAAATACTTCATTCCTATGGCCAAATAACATTCCATTGCATAGGTATACCATATTTTATTTATTTGTTAATCAACTTACACATTTAGACTATTGCAAATAACACTTTGGGGTTATTATGAGTAACACTATTATGACATTTGCGTATAAATTGTTGTGTGGATGTTTGCTTTTCTTGAGTACATACCTAGGAAAGGCTGGGTCATTTGATACCTATTTTTAACCCCGTCAAGTACTCCAGACTGTTATCCAAAGTGGTTGTACCACTTTACATTTCCACCAGCAATGTGGAAGGGTTCTAATTTCTCCCCATCCTTGCTAACACTTTTTTTCTTTTTTTAACCTAACAATGAAGTGGCTACAATGCAGCCAGAAAGACAGAGGAAACAGCACATCCAAAGGCCTTATATAGGATGGCGAGAATGCGGTTGATTAAAGAGATATTTAAGAGGTTGAATCCATAGGACTTGATAATGGATGGTATATGAAAGATAAGGCAGAAAAAGATATCAAAGATTATTCCCAAGTTTCTTTGGGCAACCAAGATGGGGAATACTGAAGGATCTGTTTCCTTCAACTTGGCCATTTCTCTGCTAGATCTGTGGGTTTCTTGCCTCTCTAGGCTATTGTTTTTCAGAGTTAAAGAGGCAAGACGAGGCCAGGATTTAGATTGTAGGCATATACACAAAAATGGTGAAGCTGGGAGGATTGAGAGTTGCTACATTGGATAGAGTCAAGGGTTAATTTGTATAGAGATAATCATAGTGTTGTGACTTTGTTAAATTAACATTTGTTAAATATAGCTCTGGGGTGTCAGATGGTAAGCCTGGAGAGTTCAACAAAAGACTCTAAGAGAAAGTGAAATAGAGAAGTTTATTACTCACAGGTCCTGGAGGAGGTACTCTGCCTGCCTAGAGGGGCCATGCAGGGAGGTCACGGCAGAGTGCAGGTAGAGAGAGAGCATGGCAGGACCTGGGTATATACCTTTATTTGGGTACTTGGATGGAGTGCTTTTGGGTTCCTAGGCTAAGTTCAGATTGGTTAACTCAAACCAGAAAAGGGTAGATTTTGGTAAAATTCTGGGAGTCTTAGCACACAAGGGGAAGGTCCTAGGAGGTGGAGGAGAATGCTTATTGCAAGAGTGGTTGAGGGAGTCATATCAGGAACTTATATTTACTTGTGATTCTGTGGGCTGTTAACTATCGAGGGCAAGAGCTTGAGGTAGGGGCTAATGTCAGCTTGAGGCCACTTGGCCACACCAAAAGGTTGCTGAGGCAGCAATATTAGGGAGTAGTTTAGCTAACTCTTAATACAGAGGTCTGAATGTGCATCTAAGGAAATCTGAGAGTACACCTAAGGAGACTGTACTACTAGGGACAGACAGGTGATACATCAGTACTGTGAGTGAGGATATAGGATCTGAGATGTCACTATAGGCAGAGGCTAGGTTGTAGTATCTAAAATTGGGTGTTCAACTGACAATAAGTGTGAAGAACTTTTTTGGGGGAACCAGGATCAGGTTCTAGAACAAAGAAAGAGAAACCGAAACAGCATCCACCCAGAGTCTGAAGTTCATCAAAACTAGTCTTTAACAAATCAAAGAATCATCTACAAAACATGTAATGCAAATTTCTGGGTGTCTCAGTAGATCAACAAGAAGCTCAAATGATTCTGCCACAAATGGAATATTGATCACACTTTGAAAAACACTGATGAAATTATAAAAAGATTAACTTAATGATGAATCAGTAGGCTACTAGGAGATATATCCTTTCTTTAGATCTAGGACAGATCTTAATATATTATGAATGGAGATTGGAGTTATCTACCAGGAGTGGAGCCCTACCAGATCTTTGGCCTGTCTGTGTGATCATTCTTTAAATAAGTGGCTCTTGACCTGGTGGGGATAGGAAGGAGGGCTGGCATTTTGCCCCTCAGAATATTTGGCCTTTTTTGTCTGGAGGCATTTTGATGGGGCAATACTATAGGCAATTAATGGATAGAAGACAAAGCTGCTGCTAAACATACAATATGCAGGATATTCCCCACATCAAAGAATTGTCTGGTCCCAAGTGTCAATCTTGCTGCTATTGAGAAAACCTGCTCTAAATCCTGGACTGACATAAGATGTTGGAATAAAGAGAAGAGTATTGCTGGCAAGATTTAAGAGGCACAGCTAAGGTAGTTCTAATTCATTTTTTTTTGGAAGTTGCTACTATTAGCAATATCCACACAACCACCAAAAGAAATACTAAGCTTTATGGGGGAAGAGAAGGATTAAGGGGAAGGGTGTACAAAGACACAGGAAAGCCTCAGAAACAGCTCTTACCTCTGTTCCATGAAGACTGATTCATGATGATGATGGCTATTTGCACGCTCTTGGAGGTCCTTGTAAAAGTGACCAGTAAGGAGAGCTCGTATTCACATAGCACTTCAGTTCACAAAACATTTGTACATTCCTGAGCTTATTCTTTGACTTGGGAGGTAACCATCATGGCTGCTGTAACAAATTGCCACTCTGTGACTTAAAACAACAGAAATTTATTCCCTAATAGTATTGGGATCCAGAAATCTGAAATCGATGGTTCAGCAGGGCTGTAATTCCTCCAAACACTGAAGGGGAGAATCTGTTCTTTACTTTTTCCAGCTTCTGGTAGCTGTTGGCATTCTTTGACTTGTGGTGGTTCTAGCTCTCTCTCTGCTATGTCTTCTTATCCCTTTTCTTCTTGTGTACGTGTCTCAAAACTCCCTCTGCCTTTCCCTCACAGGCACATATGTGATTGCATTTAAGGTCCACTCAGATAACCTGAGATAAGGTTCTCCTCTCAAGATCCTTAACTTAATCACATCTATTACTATGTAAGGTGATATTCACAGGTCCTAGGGGTTAGGATGTGAGCATTTTCTTCTGGAGTTGGTACCATTCGGCCCACTGCACAAGGTAATGATGACCCTCATTTTACATTATTTTACTAGGTGACTTGGTTAATGAATTGTGGAATTTGGCCTTCGAGGCCAAATGCTAGTCCCATCTTTTAACACTACTATAAATCATAACAAGAAATAAGAGAGAGAAGAAGACACAGCTAAGGCAGAAAATGAGAATAGGGAAGTAGAAAACAGTTAAATTGCAGACTTGAGATTTGGGGCAGTAAGCAAAAAGAAATACTGCTATGAAAAAAAGGCTAATAGATGAACCCAGGGGCAATGGTCAGTTAATGTATAATTAAATTACTACCATCTGGGGTTTTTCTTTGTCACCATACCTGCTGAGTTTTAGTGTTCCCGGCCTGGAATTATCTACAGGTGAGATAATGTCATTTACTTATAATAGTTGGCACAGTGCCTGGCAAATAATAGCATTTCATCATTGCAAATCACCATAGTTATCAGCCATAGTTACCGGTTAACATTTTTGTGCTCAAGTTCTATAAGGACTATTGATCTGATATTTTTCTAAACCTTGCAAACCATTACTTGCCAGACAACTAACACTCTTAGGTAAGTGGTAAACAATGCAGCTTTTATTTTTTCCTGCTCCTTGTCCAGTGTTATCCTATTGAGAGAGACTACTGTTTTTAGACTACAGCTATTGTCAATTTTGGCTACACACTAGAATAACCTGGGGAACTCTAAAAACTGTGTGACGTTCTTTTACCAATTAAAGGCCAATTAAAGAGCAACCTCTAGGAATGGGATCTGAGAGAAGGGGTACACAAACATTTTACTTTTATTTTTTAATTGTCACAGTCACATTTTAAAATTAAATATATATAGAATTTTATAATTTTAAGGAGTTGTAAAGTATTAAATTTCTAGCATATCATAAATACTGATTTAAAAATATAAGTCACATCATTTCTTTAAATGTATATAATAGGGGCTAAAAACCATAGTGTAACATGAGAACTTCATTATCACTGGGAAACTTCCTATTATTCCTTTCCATTCCACACCCTCCATAGAATTGTATCCTATTAATGTAACATAGTCTCATCCTTAAACATCTTTTATTTATTACTCTATCATAACTGAGTGGAGCAAACATATGGATATAAATTTGGATTGGGCTTTTAAATTTCCTGTGTCCATAGGCTTTAAGTACTTAAATACGGATTGTGGGATCGTTATAATTACTTTTAGAACACAATTAATAAATGCAACATTAATATATTAATAATAAACTGAATATGATATATAAATATATATTTCTTTGAGCTACATGATTTTTTGGTAAAACAAACACTGAACAGATACTCTGATGGGTATAGGAGGACTTTGCTTATTTGGGTCTTTGCAGTTATTATATGTTGGTGAAGCTTAAAAGCCAAATTTTTTTATTTTATTTTTAATATTTTAAATTTTTTTATTTATCAAGTTTTTATTTTAATTCCAGTATAGTTAACACAGTGTTATATTAGTTTCAGGTGTACAAAATTGTGTTACAACCATTCCATACAACACCTCGTGCTCATCAGGACAAGTGTACTCCTTAATCCCCATCACCTATTTCACCCAACCCCCCACCCCTCCCTCTGGTTACTATCAGTTTGTTCTCTGTAGTCAGGAGTCTGTTTCTTGATTTGTCTCTCTTTTTTTTTTTTCTTTGCTCATTTGCTTTGCTTCTTGAATTCCACATATGAGTGAGATCATATAGTATTTTTCTCTGACTCACTTATTTTACTTAGCATTATACTGTCTAACTCCATCCATGTTGCAAATAGCAAGATTTCATTCTTTTTAATGGCTGAATAATATTACATTGTGTGAATATGGATATATATATGATGTGGAGTTGGAGAGGATGTGGAGAAAAAGGAACCCTTGTGCATGTTGGTGGGAATGCAAACTGGGACAGCCACAGTATAAAACAGTATGGAGGTTCCTCAAAAAATTGAAACTAGAATTACCCTATGATCCAGCAATTGCACTACTGGGTATTTACCCAAAGAATACAAAAACACTAATTCAAAGGGATACATGCACCCCTATGTTTATTGCAATATTATTTACGATAGCCAAGAAATTATGGAAGCAGCCCAAGTGTCCATCGATACATGAATGGATAAAGATCCAAGATTTCATTCTTTTATGGCTGAATAATATTCCGTTGTATATATGTACCACCTCTTCATTCAACATCTAGTTTATTTTTATTTTTGTTTTTGTTTCCCTTGTCTCAGGAGATATATCTAGAAAAATATTGCTAAACCTGATGTTAGAGACATTACTGCCTGTGCTATCTTCAAGGATTTTTATGGTTTCAGGTCTCACATTTATGTCTTTAATCTAATTTAAATTTATTATTGTGTATGATGTAAGAAAGTGGCCCAGTTTCATTCTTTTGCATGTAGCTTTCCAGTTTTCCCAACAACATTTGTTGAAGAGACTTTGTTTTTCCCATTGCATATTCTTTCCTCCTTTGTCAAAGTTTAATTGACCGTATAATTGTGGATTCATTTCTGGGTTTTCTGTTCTGTTCCATTCATCTATATGTCTATTTTTGTGCTAGTACCATAGTGTTTTGTTCCCTACAGCTTTGTAATATAGCTTGAAGTCTGGAATTGTGACATTTCCAGCTTTGCTTTGCTTTTTCAAGATTGCTTTGGCTATTCAGGGTCTTTCGTGGTTTCAGACAAATTTTAGGATTGTTTGTTATAGTTCTGTGAAAAATGCTGTTGGTATTTCGATAGGGATTGCATTAAATGTGTAGATTGCTTTGTTAGTATAGACATTTTAACATTACTTGTTCTTCCAATCCATGAGCATGGAATGTCTTTCCATTTCTTTGTGTCTTCAATTTCTTTCAAATGTTTTAGTTTTCAAAGTGTAGGTCTTTCATCTCTTTGGTTAAGTATATTCCTGGGTACTTTGTTATTTTTGGTGTAATTATAAATGAGATTGTTTTTTAAATTTCTCTTTCTGTTGTTTCATTACTTGTGTACAGAAATCAACATTTGGGACATGTTTCTCTGTATCCTCGTTTTGTCTAACATTCTGTGTCTGTTTCTGTGTGTTAGGACAATCAGCTATGTCTCCTACACTAGAAAGTAGTGGCCTTATGAAGATGAGGTCCTGTAGTGCCCTGCTGTGTAGTATCTCATGTTCATCAGAACCTGGAGCTTCCAGAAGATCACCTGTGTGTGTTGCATGTGCCCAGCTATTGTGGCTAAGCTGCTTTTTCCTTCAGTGCAATTATCTGTAATGGTTTCCCTGTGGTGTTATGGGCCAGTCTGGGGACTCCTTGGGCTTGAGTTGAGTCATACCAGGTGTTTGCCCACGATGTAGGGCATTTTCCCTATGTTGTACACTGAGAAGCTTTCATTGGTGGGTGGGCCTATAGATAGACCAGTTGTCTGCCTCCAGCCCACTGCTGAGGCCTCTATCTGACAGGTATGTGTGGTTATCTTTCCCTCTCTCTGAGGCAGGAGTTACTTTGGAGTGGTGCTGTCCACTGTAGGGGCTGCTTGCACACTGCCAGACCTGCAGCAGTGCCCTGTATGGGCTCTGGCTGAAAGCATATTGGAGAGGGTGGTTCCCCGGAAGCACAGTGCAGGGGTGGTGTTGTGGATGGGGTGGTGATGCCAGCAAGCTTTGTGGGCCATGGTAGGGGCCCTGCAGCACTGGCACTGAAGGGTCCATTAGTCTCCACAGAAGCACAGTACAGGCAGCAGAGTGGCAGGGTGGTGGTGCTGGTAATCTTTGCATTCCTGGTTCCTCTGGGGAAGGGGCCCTGCCACAGTGGACTGAGGCTGGGTGGCAGGGGCAGGGTGGCAGTGTTAGGAAGTTAGGTAGGGGACAGGGAGAGGGAAATGGCGCCTGTCAGTTCCTTTGTTCCTAGAGGACTTCCTCAGTGATATCTGTGCCTCCAGACACTCTCTGAGTAAATAATTCTCCCGCCCCTATGCCCCAGGCACCTTTCAAATCGCTGCTTCTATGCTGTATCTCCAGGGACTGTTTGTTGTACTGTCTCTTTAAGGGTGAGGACTCAGTGTCCTCTCACTCTCCTTGCTCTCCTAGATCCGAACCAGCTGATTTTTTTTTTCTAATTTCAGGTTTTAAGTCCCACTAGTTGTAAGAACTCACTTCCATGCCTGCAGTTTTCCCCCCTCCCCCACCTGCCACAGACCGCCCTGTGAGACCATTTAGCTCCTAACCATCCATGTTTCTGCCCTTCCTACACTTTTCAGTGTGGCCTCTTCTCTATATTTAGTTGTGGAGTTTATTCTGCCAGTTTTCTGGTCATTTTCTGAGTTATTTACACTGCTGTGAGTGTTCTCTAGTTTTATCTGTGGGATAAGGTGAGTCTAGGTCATCCTATCCCGCCATCTTCCCTGGAAGTCAATAAGGTATATTTATATATTGGAATGCACAGCAATAAAAAGGAATGTGAAATACTTTTATATGCATTAGCGTGGATGAATTTGAAAAGCATCGTGTTTGGGTGCCTGGGTGACTTAGTCAGTTGAGCTTCTGACTCTTGGTTTTGGCTCAAGTCATGATCTCAGGGTTGTGAGATCAAGCCCTGCTTTGGGCTCTGCACTCAGCATGGAGTCTGTTTGAGATTCTCTCTCTCCTTCTCCCTCTGCCCGTTCCTCTAAAATAAATAAATAAAATCTTAAAAAAAAAAAAAGAAAAGCGTCATGTTAAGCCAGACATAAAATAGTATATACTGTATGATTCTGTTTATATAAAAATTGTAGAAAATGCAAACCAATTTATAGTGACACAAAGCTGACTGGTAGCTGACTGGGGCTAGCAGTGAAGAGAGGGATGGACTGCAAAGCATTATAGGGAAACTCATATGGATGATGGAAATATTCGGTAACTTGCATGTGGTGGTGAGTACACAGGTGTAATTTATCAAAATTCATTGACTTGTACAGTTTATATATCAATATAGTTGATAAAAATATGTTTCAAGTTTTTATAAATATTAAAAAGTAAAATCTTATTGGGAATATACAGAAGAATAAATCTCTACTCAAAGTAGTAAAAGTCTGTCTCTCATTTTTGAACCAAAGCTAATAGGACTATTCCTACCAGACCATATGTCCATTTCTGAGACACGCTTCTCTCCATAACTTCCTTTAAGTCTTTCTTCAAATATCATCTTTTTAATGAAGATCATTCTGAACACTCTTTAAAATGGCAACCAATATCTCCCTCACTATACTCTGGTCTCTTCCACTCCACTCTTTTTCTTTATTCTGTAGAACTTAACATCTTCTAAGTATAAAATATACTCATTATGTTTAGTGTTTATTGCCATTTAGGATGTAAACTCCATGAGTGCAGAAATTTTTTGTTCTCTGTTGTACCTAGAACTGTGCCTGGCATATACTCAGCACTCATTAAGTGTTGAATAAAAGAGGAATGAAAGTGGATTTAAAAACTGAAGACTTTCCAAGTTAGTGTATACTTGGGTCAACAAGATCCCTCATTAAACATTTTAAACCTTTCTAGGGATTTTTATAAGGGTACCCTCTCAGACACAAAAGCAAAAACAAAAAAACTTACAATTCAAGGAGGTCGATTCAGTGATTTTTGAGACAAAACTAGCAGGTTATAAATACTATGGAATTCAAGAGTACTAAGTGTAGTCACTGGTGAACTAACTCCAGTGATGATATAGGGTCTTGAATATGAGGCAGAATTCTTTAAAGCTAAGTACTCACTCTTCTCCCTTACAATGAGAATGCCAGACTTAGGAAAAACAAATTTGAGGGAAAGTAAATTTAGGATGGTTGTACAGATGTGTTCACTTGCCCAGCCTGAAGTATAGAACCATTATCTGGGGGAACAAAACTCTAACATCCTCTAAAAAGATGGTTCTTTACATAAACTGAAAGAGTAGACCAGATGTAAAGAAGTAGGAGACAACTGTGAAGCAGGAAGGGTGGGGGAAGGATGTTTACCTCCCCATGGGGATTTTGTTACATTCCCTTCCTTGTATAACATGACAGATTTATGTTTTCAGTCACATCACTGAAACCTAGTTTCTCAGAGCTTTTATCTTTTCTAAATCAGAAGAATGTCTACTTTTGATACAAAAGTGTCAAAGCTTAGGTAGATTTTTATACTACATATATTAAGCACCCAAACCCAACAAATGGAAGTAGAAAGTCAGAACTGAGTCAGAAGAAACTGGCCAAGATGTAGGGTTATTTTCAGCAATTAATGTGCCTGCTGAACTCTGAAGTAGATCAAGAAGAGAATAGTCTCTAGGATGTCCAATCCAGTGGCCCAATCAATTAAGGATGGGGTGAAGGTGAAAGGTGCTATGTTCAGAGGGAATGCAGACAACAGACATTGCTTAGACAAGTAGAAGCAAGTAATGCCTCAGGAAGCAGGCAGAGGCTAGGGTAGGTAAAAAGAGAGGGTTTGTTATGCAAAGACTAGGAAATATGTCAAGAAGGGCAGGGTGCAAGCAAGAACCCCAGTTCCAATAGGAACTATCAAGTCACCTTGCAGTTGCAGGGACTGACCTGGAGCAGTACAATACGTAGGGGAAACTCTCTTCTGAGAGCACCAAGGAAGCCACAGAGCATTCAGGTTTTCTTACAGTCTAGGTAGGATAGGGAAATTGCAATTCATGATGAATTTCAATTAGGGTCAGAAGTCTAACTTTGACAGTAATATTGAGAATCAGCATGCACAGTGGGAATAGCACTTCCCTTATAGTCTTGTTTGAAGATCAAATTAGTTATGTTTATACTGCATTTAGAATAGTACCTTACATAGTAAGCACTACATATCAGGAGTTGTATCTTACAATAGGACATAATTTTGTGAAAATGCAGTGCCTAAGTTCTCACCCATCTGATATGTAACAAAGATTATGCTGTACTTTCTTGAATAAAATATAAATTTAGAAATTTCTTGAGTAATTTAAACTTTTTAAATTGCAAATGAAACTGAATATTGATGGGTTTGAAAAATGTTGCAGAGCTGATGAAAAGAATAACAGTGGTATAAGAAAAATGTTTGAATGTTGCACATGTATCTGCACTTCTACTTTACCCAAATCACATCTAAAAATAACAAAAGAAGTAAATGAAAAATAAGTGGCAAAAGACAACTAATGGCTACATAGACTACAAGAAATAAAGATAATTGACAAACCAGTGAAGTTACAATACTCATGTATTGTATAAACCATATACAATACATAGAATTGTATAAAATGGTATGAATTATTATTTAAAGGATATCTATCTCATGTTCTCTGAGAAGAAGTGTCATCATATAAATTGAAGTAGATAAAACATTCTTTTTTTTAAAAAAAGATTTTATTTATTTATTTGACAGAGAGAGAGCACAAGCAGGTGGAGCGGCAGGGAGAGGGAGAGGGAGAGGCAGGCTCCCTGCTGAGCAGGGAGCCTGATGCAGAGCTCGATCCCAGGACTCTGGGATCATGACCTGAGCCAAAGGCAGACACTTAACTGACTGAGCCACCCAGATGCCCCTGGATAAAACATTCTTAAGTCATCATCTGGGCAGCCAATTGTTTTGTGCTCACAAATCCAGCTTTCCATCTGTGAATAACTCTGGGTGACTAGCAATGACCTTTATTGCAGTTCCATTATAGTTATTAAAAAATGATATAGAGAGCCTCAAGCTCAAAAGGACCGAAATATGAGTATTTGTGGAGGGACCTCTTACTTCTGTGAATAGGAGCTCTCCCATGAACAGGAGCTGAATTTCAGGGCTCTTTTGAGGTTGAACTTGAGGCTGACTGGTATGGATTCCCCTCTCATAGATCATGGATCTGACCTCAGCTCATTGAGAAGACTTTAGTTCACCCCAGATGTGAGTTCTGTGGTTGCTCTAGCACTATTTCTCAAAGACTGGGCCAAGGATCTGCTGCATTAGAGTGGCCTCTTGGGCTCAATAAAAAAGATAACAAATGGGCCAGAGAAGATTTGCAGATGGCAAATAAGCACATGAAAAGGTGCTCCTCATCCTATGTCAGCAAGGAAATGCAAATTAAAACAACAATGAGATACCACTACATACCTGTTAGGATGAACAAAATCCAGAACATGGATAACACCAAATGCTGGCGAGGATGCGGGACAGCAGGAACTCCCATTCATTGCCGACGGGAATGCAAAATGGTACAGCCACTTTGGAAGACAATTTGACAGTTTCTTACAAAACAAACTAAACATACTCTTAACCATACAATCCATTAATCATATTTACCCAAAGGAATTGAAAACTTATGTCCACACAAAAACCTGCATATAGGTGTTCATAGCAACTTTATTTATAATTGTTAAAACCTGGAAGCAATCAAGATGCCCTTCAGTAGGTGAATGGATAAATTTGGTACATCCAGACAATGGAATATTATTTAGCACTAAAAAGAAATGAACTGTTAAGCCATGAAAAGACATGGAGGAAACTTAAATGCATATTACTAAAGTGAAAGAAACTAATCTGAAAAGACTACATACTGTATGATTCCAACTACATGAATGAGATTCTAGAAAAGGCAAAACTATGGAAACAGTAAAAAGATCAGTGGTTTCCAGGGGTAGGTGGGGAGGGAGGGAAGATTAGGTGGAGCATAGAGGATTTTTAGGACAATGAAACTACTCTGTATGATACTATAATGGTAGATATATGGCATTATACATTTGTCCAAACCCATAGAATGTACAAGAGTGAGCTGTAAACTATGGACTTTGAGTGATAGTAATGTGTTAATGTAGGCTTATCAGTTGTAATAAATGCACCAGTATGGTGGGGGATGTTGATAATGGAGGAGGCTGTGCATATGTGGGGGCATGAGGTATTTGGGAAATCTCTGTACCTTCCTCTCAATTTTACTATTAATCTAAAACTGCTCTAAAAATAGTCTATTTGTAAAACAAAACCCCCGCCAATTCCAGTACCCAATCCCAGACCTACAGGGTCACAATCTCTGAGGATAGACCCCTTGACTCTTCCTTTTGTGCAAGTAACCCAGATGATTCTTACGCCCACTAAAATTTAAAATCTACTTCATTGGAGTACATACGTGCTTCCTCAGCTCAGGCTGCCCCGTACTGGAACAGCTCAGTACCCAGCTGGCTAAGGTTGAAGGCAATAGAGACCGAAGCAAGACTCTTGCTCTTTCATCCAGCAAATACTCTTCCCAGGCTCTCTCATTCATTTTGTTAACCTCAAACAGCAGTGTAATATACACACCATTCTTGATTTTGTTATTATTACTGTTTTACGCTAGCAGTATATCAGGACATAGAGAACTGCTTTTTATAAAAAAAATTTTTTTATTTTTAAGTAATCTCTACACCCAATGTGGGGCTCACTCACAACCCTGAGTCAAGAGTTGCATGCTCTACTGACTGAGCCAGGTGCCCTGAGAACTGCTGCTGCTGCTTTTTTTTTTTTAAGCCTGTGCTGTATTCCACTGAATGGCTATACCATAATTTTTTTTTAACAGGTTCTCTAATGATTGATTGTTTCTAAACTTTTGCTGTTACAAAAAATGCTGCCATAAATACTCTTGTACATGTATGTACATGTCATTTAGCACCTCTGTGAATATATCTAAGATAATTTCCTTAAAATGGAAATGCTGGATTGAAAGTATATGCATTTATAATTTTGATCTGTGGTGCCAAGTTGCCTTCCACAGAGGTCGTGCCAATTACATACCCCTAGCAATATGTGGGCACTGCATAACTTTTTAATGACTCCTTATTACCATAATTTGTTTAATCTGTCTTGTTTGTGAATATTGAAATTGTTTCTCTATTCCACATTTATTTTGCTCTCAAAGCCACATTATTTTACTATGACTAAATTACTCAACATGGGGGATTTGACAATCTAGGGAGGGTCTTTATCCTTAGTGTTGTTATTATCATAACAACAGCTCTACAGACTCTTTTCTAAGTGTTTCTCCATCTATGATCTCACTTTTGTGGCCAGACCTCACCTCTAGCCCCTGGGAATTTCTTCTGTGAGCCCAGCAGGATGACATCCCTTAAGTCAAATTCCAAAAAAAAAAAAAAAAAAAATTCCAAAGCTTTGAAGCAGATCAGCAGATCAGGGCCCCCTAATGACTAATTACACACAGTCCTGACCCCACACAGCTTCAAGCTTGTTTTCTGCAGCCTTTCATCCCTGCATCCTGCATCCCTGCAAGTGAAAAGTCCACTTTTCCCCAGTGGGAAAGCAAACAATGGAGTGGCAAGAGGCATGATGCATGTCCCCCAGGCTATGCAGAGGGCTCTGATCTCTGCAGTGACTTGTTTGCAAACAAATTCTTTCCCTTAAATTCTTTCCCTTAGTGCCAGAGGACTAAAGAGAGAAGTGGGAATGGGGACAGCTCTGGCACCTGGAAACTAAAGGTTTATCTGCATGAAGCAATATTAGAAGTGGTTTATGCTGAGCATCTCCAGCTTTTCATATTTTAGTTCTGCTCTAGCCTCAAACTTGGATGGTTTCTTACTGTTTGTTAAAAAGTTCCCAAATATTTAGAGGTTCTCAGAGATGGTGGTCTTGGAGTGGAAATAGTTCTCGGAAAAAAGTGCTACAACTTCAGCCATGATGGCCTTTTCTCATTAATCTCCTTGGCTCTTCTAGCCTGGATCCAATTAGAAATCAGAGCGAGAGTGAGATGATACTAGAAATTATTTTGGCCAGAGATCCATGAATATTTAAATCTTACTAAGGGGGGCACCTGGGTGGCTCAGTCGGTTGAGTCTGCCTTTCTGCTCAGGTCATGATCCCAGGGTCCTGTGATGGAGCCCCGCATCGCACTGGGCTCCCTGCTCAGTGGGGAATCTGCTTCTCCCTCTGCCTCTGTTGCTCCTCCTGCTTGTGCTCTTTCCCCCTCTCTCTGTCAAATAAATAAATAAATAAATAAATAAATAAATAAATAAATAAATAAATAAAATCTTTAAAAAAATAAATCTTACTGAAGAATAGCCAAGAAAGGCATATAACGAAGGAAGGTCAGCAAAGGAAAACAAAGTAAGCCTTGATTGATAAATGTGCTTTTGACCCCCAGCCCCAATATAGACAACTAAACCATAGTTCTGGTTTACTACAAGATAGCCATGAGGAAAAAAGAGAGAAGAGAAGGAGATTATGACAACCTACTTCCTGTGAGCATGGACCCTGGACCTTACCACTTTAGCAGTTTGGAAGGAAGACGAGAGAACCACGCTCCTGTGGATGCAATACTGGAGGAAAGCATGCTCCAAGCAAGGAGAAAGTAAAGGCACAGAAGTAGGAGCATGCTTGATATGTCCAAGGGACAGCCCCTGATCCATGGATTTTATTATTTAATCCATGATTCTGGCAGGTGTTTTGGATTACAATTGATAGCCATAGATTTAGTAATTTTAAATATAATGGCCTTCATTTTTTCATTGCACTGAATAATACTTTATTCAGAACTTTGTTTTGATCTCCTGACATACACTTATTCCTACTGGAATATAAAATTCTGAAAACCAATGATGTCATTTTCCTAATTATGGTTGGGAAGACCTTGTAAAGATAGATTATAAACCAAGAAATGTCAAATTAATGATACTGGCAGTGAATTAAGTTATTTTATTGGAAGTCTTCACTTTGATCCATAATTTGTGTACATCATTCATAAAGTAATTGATCATCTGCTTTCTCAATCATTGCATAAACCACAAAGAATAAAGTTTCCCCATTCTGATTATAGAGGAAAAAATAACTTATACCTAGAGGTTTGAGTCAGCAACACCTTGGCAAAACTTGATTTGAATGTCAAGTGGCCAAATCATTTGGAAGTAGTTTTGGTGTCCAGTGGGTTTCTTCCAGTTTCCAAGAAGTTCAGACATCTATAGTTATTCATCCCAGAAAACTACAGCTAGATACATTTTCTATCATCAGGTTCCATTTCAGGGTTTCTCAAAAGTAGTTTGTTCTACAAACATCAGAGGGCAGCATTTGATAGGGATTCCAGAAAGACAGAAAAAAATCTCCACATCAAACCTACCTGAATGCTCTATTGAGCTATGATTTTCTCTCTTCTTTCCTGATTCCCTTTCTGTTCTTTGTAAGACAGCAAATGCCTTCACCTGTGGCTTTTCAGTACTCACTACTCTCTCCTTTCTCCACCAATAGACCTAGCTGGCTGAAGTTCATCCCTTCCCCCTCCTTTTAGGATGCCCTTGTGTACCACATAGGCTGGAAACCCAAAAACTCTATCTCCTGATTCCTTGTAGAGTTAGGTTTGCAAATGTGATTTAAATTTGGCCAATCAGATGCACTTGTGGGGCATTTGGAAGACATATATATATGGAGTGCTGATTCCATATATATGGAGGGGTTGGGCTTTCTGTAGTAGTATCACAATATCTAGTCACTAGCTCTGTGGAGCTCAAGGCACGGGATGCTGGACATGAAGTTTTTGCTGATGCCAGTCAAGCAGGAGCAGTGTGACTTCAGAGACAATAGCTATAGCAGTGGGGCATTGTGATTCCCAGATTGCTCTTTAGGCTGAGTTCCAGGGTAGTTTCCTGATTGTCTACCTTTTTGATTGTGGCATGGTAGCTGGTTCCTTGGCAGGCCAGTTCTGTCTTCTGGGAGACATTCCTGGAGGCCCTGCCTCAAATTTGTTTCCCCATCCTTTCCAATATTTTATATGTACCCAATTCTCTGCATTTCTTACATCCCTTTCTGCTTAAAATAGCTAAAGTGGTTTCTGTTTTCTAAAACTGACCCCTGAGTGATACATTAACTGGAGATAAGCAAAAGGTACAGCACCATGATTCATGTCTATGATCTTTGTAGCCATCAGGTAAACTGAACTGAAATACTACGATGAAATCTAGGGAATAACAAATTACTTCTTCCCATGTGCCTTGCCCCACTTTTAAAGTAAGTTAGTGTGATTCTACTGCTGCCGCTAACAATGGATATGCAGTGGCGATCTCTTGGATTGCATGTTGGCAATTAAGCTCACAGCCATCATTCAATAAGTATTTATGTAGATGACTGTGAGATTCTTTGGAAAGGGTTATCAGGAGCTAACCACACTAACATTAGTATAGTATAGCTTCCCTGGCCCCGCCAGAGGCACATGGCTGATGGATTCTGATATAATTGGCTTGAGGAATCCACAGATCTAACAATGCCTACCAACTTCCTCAGCCATTCTAGATATCTTTCTTTTGGATGAGGCATAGTTTGGATGTGTTCTCTGACACTGTTCACACACTAGCATGAGAAGTATATAAACCCATTTGACCTCACAGGATTAATCCTAAATAAGACACATTCTATTTGTTCATGCTTTTCAATAGCTGCTCTTGGGGTATTTAAACTCTAAGAGCCCTTTACATGAATCCCCAGTATGCCAACCACTCTTAATGACGTTGTTACTCATTGTTGGCATATTGAGTAATCTCTAATAAGTGGACTCTTTAATAATAAATGTTCATATTTTTCATATAAGATAATTGACAAGACTACAAATCCAACCTACAATCTAGATCAACCTCATACCTTGATTTTCAGGGAGACACAAACTGAAATTCCTTAATTTTTTATGACCAACATGCTGCAAGAATCCCTAACTCTTATAACTACAGGGCTGAGATTACTATAAGAATTAGAGAAGGAATCAGAGATTTCCAAGCAATCAATCCCTCTTGAAAAACAACAACAACAACACACCACCATTGAAATTTCATTGCATAAGGAAGCCATTCTGTCTTCCTTGTCCATAGAAACTGTTCTTTTTGCTACCCTGAGAGCTCTCTTCCAGGAGGAGGCTAATAATCTCCCTCATACTACATCTAGTATGTAGTCAGCAGACTAGGGACCATATCCCATTTTTTCTTGTGGTTATGTGCAAAAGTGGACATTTCAAAAGAAATTTCTGAAAACATCACAGGAATTGGCAAACTCATACTAGCAAAAAAAGTAAGCAATCTTTTTAGGAATAGATATTGAGGCTACTTGGTTCAGAAGCATAGATGATACTTTTAGTTGGAGCTAAATTTGTTTCTCTGGGTGCATAATTCCCTTATGGTCTATACCCTACAATTTGCCCCCTGGATCAATGTTCCTATCTGTTCAGATTCTTTACTTATAAACAATATAAATCAACTCTGGATAACTGAAATGGTATAGGAATTAATAGCTTAGGTTTTCCTTGGTACAAATTCTGATTCTTTAACTTACTAATTTTATGTCACTGGGCAATCAAACTATCTCTATTTGCTTTCATTTGTAAAAGGGAATAATAAAAATACTACACACTTATAAGGCATTGTGAGGAATATGTGGAAAATTTCATGTCAAGAGTTTGGAACATAGTAACAATTCAGTAGGTTTCAACTATGATTTTATTTCTGGATGGCCTTTCCTGTTTTTCTCAAAAGAATTGTTTATGATAAATAAATACATACATACATACATACATACCTCGAGCTCACCACATAGAGTTTTTGATGCTTATAAATAAGCTCCCCCCCAACCCCGAATGAAAGCTTTTAATTTGCAGTGGTTGCCCTTGTGGTGTTAAATTTTGAGTTTATACTTGAAACCATTTGTGTCAGTTGGGTCCTAGAGTAAGCAGACCCTGAGACAAAGTTGGGAGTGCAAGAGGTTTATCGGGAGGTAATATCTATAAAAGGCAAAAGGGGAAAGACATGGGATTTGTCAGGGAGAACCTTCAGACTCTGATGCAGCTCTGACACCTGAGAAGGGAGAGGAGGAGAAAGCAGGTTTGGGTACGAAGAACCTCAGATCTGACAAAACATCAGCCAACCTGATGGGGAGCTCTAAAGCAAAGATTTTGTATTAGAGTATGCACTGATAGCTAGGCACTAGTGTCTCTGTGATGCTGTTGTTGGCTGGGGGATGCCTTAGAAGAATGTGGCTTTATCCTAAAAGTTAAGGTGGATCCTGAAAGCATTAATAGCTGAGGCTGCTGGCAAGTTCTTTCTTGAAGGGAAGTTCTGAGTGGTAAACACCCATGGCTGCCACAGTCTACCCCTCATACTTCTTGGCAGCAGCTCCTCCAGGGTTCTAATGAGTCTCTCTTCCTAATGGGAATGTTACAGGCTCCAACTGATATGCATTGTCCTCGCCAGGGACCATTCTAAATCTCCCTCTCCCTCAGCTACTACTTCTCTGGCCTCAGTGGCTTTTCTGTTTTGGTTTTTCCCAAAAGCTAATTCCTGAGGAGTCTGAGCCCTAGGGAACTGTATTCTTCTCAGGTCAGGATGGCTGCACTTGTCCATTCACAGTTATATTTGGATGAGGGAGTAACAGGAAGTGCCCCGATGGATCACCAGAGTTCCACACCTAGTCCTCCATCCCAGTTGTAGCCCAGAAGACCTGCCTCCTACTAACCCCTAACCTATTTAAGGCAGTGACTCCTGTTCTTGCTTGTTGATCCTAGATGTAAGGAGTCCAAAATGACCAGATGGCAGCTGTGTCTCATAGATTAATGGAAACCTTGCTATGTCTCTTCTGGAACCAGGACCTCTAATTCTGCAAATCCCAGAGTTGGGACTAAAACATAAAATCCTCTCATGGGTCATTGCAAATGATGTTAAGTGGGGCCACTCCTGCTTCCACCCCTTGGTTCCTGGACCCATGAATTTTTCCTATTGAGTACACAGCACTGTATATAGGACTCTGATTCAGTGTGTATACCTCAACCTGGAGGATGGTACCCCATCTCTGCAGAGTACTACCTAGAAGTTAGTACTTCATCAAGTCATTTCATTATGCTAACCAATTGGCAGCTTCTGGGTGGTATAACCAGTGGATCTTATGTCTTGGCCCACTACCCTAACTCCTCTCTCTCCTACCTTCAGTGGGTTCCCTGATCAGATGCTATATCGTATAGGACTCTAAGGAACTGTGGATCAAATGCTCCCTAATGATAACTTCCAAATCTGACTCATTATTAGATTCATAGACTCCCAGGTTGGAAAAAAAATTTAGAAGTCATTTGTTAGTTCAGGCTCAATCCAATCCCTGATTGACAGCTATAACACCCTTGAAAGAGATCAACAAGCCCAAAGGTGACAAAATCCATGATACGAATGCCATCCCCTTCTAAGGTCTCATTATAGACATCACTAATGTTTTTAGGACTTTTCTTTCTCTGCTGAGTCCATATAGGGCCTCAGAATCCTTTTCAACAAACTTTGGAAGCAACTAATACTAAACAATCTGATCTGTGACATTGAGTTGAAATCTATGTGCTATTATGATCTAGCCTTTACCTGAGAGATAGCTAAAGACTGGGAATGCATTGTTACTTGCAACAGCTACCATTATTTCTGTAGGAACATGCTGCCTCATTTCACTTTTTAATCCCCTCAATATGTACATAAATATTTAATAAATATTTAAATAATAAAATTTGTAGAATGAATGAAAAAATAAATAAAAGATTTGAAGAAGTGTTTCATAATTAGTTTCAGATCACCCAGAAAATCTGTTGATTCATCAAACATTTATCGAGAACCTACTATATTAAGTACTAGTGTAAGAGCTGGGAAATAGAGTTGAACAACACGGATATCTATCTTTATGGAGCTTACATTCTAGTAGATGTTGACAATAGGATATTGAGAATAGGTGAAGAATGAGAAAGTAGCAAGTAGTCAAAGTGCTGTGGTGGAAATAAAACAATTTCATGATAGGAATGATTGGGAATGTGGTTCTTTATGAGGTGATCAGGAAAGTCTGCAATGAGAAAAAGACTTTTTAAAAAAGATTTAATTTATTTGAGAGTGAGAGAGAAAGAGTACAAGCAGGGGTGGGGGGAGGCAGAGGGAGAAGCAGACTCCCTGCTGAGCAGGGAGCCTGTTGCAGGGCTCGATCCCAGGACCCTGGGATCATGACCTGAGCCGAAGGTGGATGCTTAACTGGCTGAGCCACCCAGGTGCCCAAAAGACTTTTGTTTTTATTGTGGTAAAATATACATAAGATTTACCATTTAACCATTTTAAAATGTACAGGTCACTGGCATCAAATACACTCACGTTATTGTACAACCATCACCACCTTCCATCTCCAGAACATTTTCATCATCACAGATAAAACTCTATACCCACTAAAAAAATAACTCCCCATTTCTCCTTCCCCTCAGTCCCTGGTAACTGGTATTCTACTTTCTATTTCTATGAATTTGCCTATTCTAGGTACCTCATATAAGTGGAATCATATAATATTTGTCCTTCTGTGACTGGCTTATTTAACTTAGCATGTCTTCAGGGTTCATCCATGTCATAGCATGTATGAGAAGATGACTTTTTAAAGAGCTTTTAATTGAAATATAACATGCAAAGAGAAAAGTTGATAACTCCTTCACAATTAAACAAATCAAGGTAAGTAGCACCTAGATAAGAAATCTAAAATTACCAGTGCCACAGAAGACCCCTTCATGCTCCTATCTAGTCATAGCCCCAGTGGTAACTTCTGTCTTGACTTTTAAGAGTATATATTAACTTTGCTTATTTTAACTTTATATAAATGAAACCATACAATATTTACTATTTTTCAATCTCCTTTATTTTGTTCAATATCATGTTTGGTGGTATTCATCCATATTGTACACAGTTATAGCTCTCAAAATTCTCATTCCTTTATAGTATTCACTTGTGTAAATATACCACAATTTTTAAAAATTTTTTATTGTTATGTTAATCACCATACATTACATCATTAGTTTTGGATATAGTGTTCCATGATTCATTGTTTGTGCATAACACCCAGTGCTCGACGCAGAATGTGCCCTCTTTAATACCCATCACCAGGCTAACCCATCCTCCCACACCCCTCCCCTCTAGAACCCTCAGTTTGTTTTTCAGAGTCCATCGTCTCTTGTGGTTGGTCTCCCCCTCCGATTTCCCCATCTTCATTCTTCCCCTCCTGCTATCTTCTTCTTTTTTTTTTTTCTTAATATATATTGCATTATTTGTTTCAGAGGTACAGATCTGTGATTCAAAAGTCTTGCACAATTCACAGCACTCACCATAGCACGTACCCTCCCCAATGTCTATCACCCAGCCACCCCGTCCCTCCCACCCGCCCCACTATTCCAGCAACCCTCAGTTTGTTTCCTGAGATTAGGAATTCCTCATATCAATGAGGTCATATGATACATGTCTTTCTCTGATTGACTTATTTCACTCAGCATAACACCCTCCAGTTCCATCCACGTCATTGCAAATGGCAAGATCTCATCCTTTTGATGGCTGCATAATATTCCATTGTGTATATATACCACCTCTTCTTTATCCATTCATCTGTCGATAGACATCTTGGCTCTTTCCAGAGTTTGGCTATTGTGGACATTGCTGCTATAAACATTGGGGTGCACGTACACCTTCGGATCCCTACATTTGTATCTTTGTGGTAAATACCCAGTAGTGCAATTGCTGGATCGTATGGTAGCTCTATTTTCAACTGTTTGAGGAACCTCCATACTGTTTTCCAGAGGGGTTGCACCAGCTTGCATTCCCACCAACAGTGTAGGAGGGTTCCCCTTTCTCCACATCCGCACCAACATCTGTCCTTTCCTGACTTGTTAATTTTAGCCATTCTGACTGGTGTGAGGTGGTATTTCACTGAGGTTTTGATTTGGATTTCCCTGATGCCGAGTGATGTTGAGAACTTTTTCATGTGTCTGTTGGCCATTTGGATGTCTTCTTTGGAAAAATGTCTGTTCATGTCTTCTGCCCATTTCTTGATTGGATTATTTGTTCTTTGGGTGTTGAGTTTGATAAGTTCTTTATAGATTTTGGATACTAGCCCTTTATCTGATATGTCATTTGCAAATATTTTCTCCCATTCTGTCGGTTGTCTTTTGGTTTTGTGGACTGTTTCTTTTTCTGTGCAAAAGCTTTTTATCTTGATGAAATCCCAATAGTTCATTTTTGCCCTGGCTTCCCTTGCCTTTGGCGAGGTTTCTAGGAAGAAGTTGCTGTGGCTGAGGTCGAAGAGGTTGCTGCCTGTGTTCTCCTTTAAGATTTTGATGGACTCCTGTCTCACGTTTAGGTCTTTCAACCATTTGGAGTCTATTTTTGTGTGTGGTGTAAGGAAATGGTCCAGTTTCATTCTTTTGCATGTGGCTGTCCAATTTCCCCAACACCATTTGTTGAAGAGACTGTCTTTTTTCCATTGGACATTCTTTCCTGCTTGGTCAAAGATGAGTTGACCATAGAGTTGTGGGTCCATTTCTGGGCTCTCTATTCTGTTCCATTGATCTATGTGTCTGTTTTTGTGCCAGTACCATACTGTCTTGATGATGACAGCTTTGTAATAGAGCTGGAAGTCCAGAATTGTGATGCCGCCAGCTTTGCTTTTCTTTCTCAAAATTCCTCTGGTATTCGGGGTCTCTTCTGGTTCCATTCAAATTTTAGGATTATTTGTTCCATTTCTTTGAAAAAGTGGATGGTATTTTGATGGGGATTGCATTGAATGTGTAGACTGCTCTAGGTAGCATGGACATCTTCACAATGTTTGTTCTTCCAATCCATGAGCATGGAACGTTTTTCCATTTCTTTGTGTCTTCCTCAATTTCTTTCATGGGTATTTTATAGTTTCCTGGGTACAGATCCTTTGCCTCTTTGGTTAGATTTATTCCAAGGTATCTTATGGTTTGGGGTGCAATTGTAAATGGGATTGTCTCCTAAATTTGCCTCTCTTCTGTCTTGTTGATGGTGTATAGGAATGCCACTGATTTCTGTGCTTTGATTTTATAGCCTGCCTGCCACTTTACTGAATTCCTGTATGAGTTCTAGCAGTTTTGGGGTGGAGTCTTTTGGGTTTTCCACATAAATTATCATATCATCTGCAAACAGTGAGAGTTTGACTTCCTCTTTGCTGATTTGGATGCTTTGATTTCTTTTTGTTGTCTGATTGCTGTGGCTAGGACTTCTAATACTATGTTGAATAGCAGTGGTGATGGTGGACAGCCTTGCGGTGTTCCTGACATTAGGGGGAAAGCTCTCAGCTTTTCCCCATTGCGAATGATATTCGCTGTAGGTTTTTCATAGATGGCTTTTATGATATTGAGGTATGTACCCTCTATCCCTATACTCTGAAGAGTTTTGATCAAGAAAGGATGCTGTACTTTGTCAAATGCTTTTTCTGCATCTATTGAGAGGATCCTATGATTCTTGTTCTTTCTTTTGTTAATATATTGTATCACATTGATTGATTTGTGGTTGTTGAACCAACCTTGCAGCCCAGGATAAATCCCACTTGGCCATGGTGAATAGTCCTTTTAATGTACTGTTAGATCCTATTGGCTAGTACTTTGGTCAGAATTTTTGCATCCATGTTCATCAAGGATATTGGTCTATAATCCTCCTTTTTGATAGGGTCTTTGTCTGGTTTTGGGATCAAGGTAATGATGGCCTCATAAAATGAGTTTGGAAGTTTTCCTTCCATTTCTATTTTTTGGAACAGTTTCAGGAGAATAGGTATTCATTCTGCTTCAAATGTTTGGTAGAATTCCCCTGGGAAGCCATCTGGCCCTGGGCTTTTGTTTGATGGGAGATTTTTTGATGACTGCTTCAATTTCCTTCGTGGTTATAGCATTATTGTATTATTTGTTTCAGAGGTACATTGCATTAATGCAATATCTGTTCAGGTTTTCTATTTCCTCCTGGTTCAATTTTGGTAGTTGATACATCTCTAGGAATGCATCCATTTCTTCCAGGTTATCTAATTTGCTGGCATAGAGTTACTCATAATATGTTCTTAAAATTGTTTGTATTTCTTTGGTGTTGGTTGTGATCTCTCCTCTTTCATTCATGATTTTGTGGATTTGGGTCATTTCTCTTTTCTTTTTGATCAGTCTGGCCAGGGGTTTATCAATCTTGTGAATTCTTTCAAAGAACAAGCTCCTAGTTTCGTGGATCTGTTCTACTGTTCTTTTGGTTTCTATTTCATTGATTTCTGCTCTGATCTTTATTATTTCTCTTCTCCTGCTGGGTTTAGGCTTTATTTGCTGTTCTTTCTCCAGCTCCTTTAGGTGTAGGGTTAGGTTGTGTATTTGAGACCTTTCTTGTTTCTTGAGAAAGGCTTGTATTGCTATATACTTTCCTCTCAGCACTGCCTTTGCTGTATCCCAAAGATTTTGAACAGTTGTGTTTTCATTTTCATTGGTTTCCGTGAAGTTTTTTAATTCTTCTTTAATTTCCTGGTTGACCCATTCATTCTTTAGTAGGATGCTCTTGTATTTGAGTTCTCTCTGGCTTTCCTCTTGTAATTGAGTTCTAGTTTCAAAGCACTGTGGTCTGAAAATATGCAGGGAATAATCCCAATCTTTTGGTATCGGTTGAGACCTGATTTGTGACCTAGGATGTGATGTATTCTGGAGAATGTTCCATGGGCACTAGAGAAGAATGTGTATTCTGTTGCTTTGGGATGGAATGTTCTGAATATGTCTGTGAAGTCCATTTGGTCCAGTGTGTCGTTTAAAGTCTTAATTTCCTTGTTGATCTTTTGCTTAGATGATCTGTCCATTTCAGTCAGGGGGGTGTTAAAGTCCCCCACTATTATTGTATTGTTGTCAATGTGTTTCTTTGCTTTTGCTATTAATTGCCTTATATAATTGGCTGCTCCCATGTTAGGGGCATAGATATTTACAACTGTTAGATCTTCTTATTGGATAGACCCTTTAAGTAGGATATAGTGTCCTTCCTCATCTCTTATTACAGTTTGGTTTAAAATCTAATTTGTCTGATATAAGGATTGCCACCCCAGTTTTCTTTTGGTGTCCATTAGCATGGTAAGTGGTTTTCCACCCCCTCACTTTCAATCTCTGTGTGTCTTTGGGTCTAAAATGAGTCTCTTGCAGACAGCATATGGATGGGTCTTGTTTTTTAATCCAATCTGATAGCCTGTGTCTTTTGATTGGGGCATTTAGCCCATTGTCATTCAGGGTAACTATTGAAAGATATGAATTTAGTGCCATTGTATTGCCTGTAAGGTGACTGTTACTGTATATTGTCTGTGTTCCTTTCTGGTCTATGCTGCTTTTAGGCTCTCTCTTTGCTTAGAGGACCCCTTTCAATATTTCTTGGAGGGCTGGTTTCGTGTTTGCAAATTCCTTTAGTTTTTGTTTGTCCTGGAAGATTTTTATCTCTCCTTCTATTTTCAATGACAGCCTAGCTGGATATAGTATTCTTGGCTGCATATTTTTCTCATTTAGTGCTCTGAAGATCTCATGGCAGTCCTTTCTGTCCTGCCAGGTCTCTGTGGATAGGTCTGTTGCCAATCTAATGTTTCTACCATTATAGGTTACATATCTCTTCTCCCGAGCTGCCTTCAGGATTTTCTCTTTGTCTCTGAAACTTGTAAGTTTTACTATTACATGTTGGGGTGTTGACCTATTTTTATTGATTTTGAGGGGGGTTCTCTGTGCCTCCTGGATTTTGATGCCTGTTTCCTTCCCCACATTAGGGAAGTTCTCTGCCATAATTTGCTCCAACATACCTTCTGCCCTTCTCTCTCTTTCTTCTTCTTCTGGGATCCCAATTATTCTAATGTTGTTTCGTCTTATCGTATCGCTTATCTCTCAAATTCTGCCCTCGTGATCCTGTAGTTGTTTCTCTCTCTTTTTCTCAGCCTCTTTATTTTCCATCATTTGGTCTTCTATATCGCTGATTCTCTCTTCTGCCTCATTTATCCTAGCAGTTAGTGCCCCCATTTTTTACTGCACTTCCTCAATAGCCTTTTTGATTTCGACTTGGTTAGATTTTAGTTTTTTATTTCTCCAGGAAGGGTGTCTCTAATGACTTCCATGCTTTTTTCAAGCCCAGCTAGTATCTTTAAAATCATGATTCTGAACTCTAGGTCCGACATCGTACTAATGTCCGTAATGAGGGAATAGGTCCCTGGCAGAGGGTACTACCTCTTGTTCTTTTTGCTGAGGTGATTTTTTTCATCTTGTCATTTTGTCCAGAGGAGAATAGATGAATGAGAGAACAACATGCTAACAGTTTAACAACGTCCCCAGCAAATATACTCTAAAGGAATCAGAAAAGACCTGAAACGGGGGGAAAAGAAAGGGAAACAAAGAATAAAGAAAGAAAAAAAGAAAAGAAAAAGAAAAAGATAAAAACAAACAATAACAGAACAAAACAAAAAAACAGAATATGATCAGATATGATCAGGCTAGTGCATAGATCAGTGCCACACACTAGATTTTGGGTGTATTTTGGTCTGTTAGAAGAAAAATGCCTCCAAAAATTTTAAAGAAAGAAAGACTTATATATGTACAAAATAAGGGTTGGTACAATGAAGGGATGGAAGATGACTGTACAGATGAAAATTATAAAAGATTTTATAAAAGGAATTGATAAGATAAGTTGTTTGAAAAAAGAAAGAAGAAGGTTTTAAAAAAGAAAAAAAAGGGAGAGAATATATATGATCAGGCAGGAGAGTAGAACAAAGCCATACACTAGTGATTTAGGGTATATTTTGATTTGTTAGAAGAAACTGTATCTCAAAATTTTAAAGAGAGAAGAACTTATATATATATATATATATATATATATATATATATATATATATATATATATATATGCCAAAAATAAGTGTATCTACTATGAAGGGATAGAATATGACTCTAAAAATGAAAAATTAAAATGTGTTTTTTTTCAAAAAGGGATTGATAAGATGTTGGTTGAAAAAAGGAAAAAGAAAAATTAAAAAAAAAAACAGTTAAAAAATTCACCTTGAAAAGCTAATGAATCATGGTAAAAAAGCCATGAATTCTATGGGCAGTATTTCCCTAGACCTGGAGTTCTCCCTTTCTCCTTGATTGGTAAACTTGGTCTTGGCTGGCTGTTCATGTTGATCTTCTGGGGGAGGGGCCTGTTGCCGTGGTTCCCAAATGTC
Organism: Eumetopias jubatus; assembly: GCF_037043125.1. Classification (NCBI taxonomy): domain Eukaryota; kingdom Metazoa; phylum Chordata; class Mammalia; order Carnivora; family Otariidae; genus Eumetopias; species Eumetopias jubatus. Next base: position 69,113,324 of record NW_028274823.1, on the reverse strand, counting down.
TTTGCCAGAGGAGGAATTGCCCCGCCCTTGTCGGTCCGCGGTAAGGAATCTGCTCGGGTTTGCTCTTGGGAGCTTTTGTTCCCTGCAAGCTTTCCGTACAGCTTTGGAGGATGAGAGTGAAAATGGTGGCCTCCCAATCTCCGCCTGGAAGAGCCGAGAACTCGGGTCCCCACTCCTCAATCCTCCCCCAGAGAAAAGCAGTCACTCCCGTGTCCCCGGTCTCCGGCCGCACTCCAAGCTCACCCGGCCTGTGACCGAGCATTTCTATCTCTGGCACCCAACTTGGTGTGGTCTCCAAACCCAGCAGATCCCTGCAGTACGCTCCCGTGCTACTCCTCCTGGGGGAGGAAGGGGCGTCTCCCCGGATCTGCCGCTTGTTGGGTCTCTGCTGGAGGAGCAGTGGCCCGACTGTGTTGCCGATCACAGTTGATGGCAACCCTGAGCTGAGAGCCCGCACCTCGGCTCCGTCTCTGCAGCCGGCTTCCCTGGGAGCTCGGCCCCACTCAGGCACCCCCGGTCTTTCTGTGACCCCGAGGGTCCTGAGGCCACACTGTCCCATGAGGGTTCTACCCCCCACTTAGCCACTGGAGCAACGTCCCTCAGCTGAGCCGACTTCTAACAGTTCTCATTTTGTGCTCCGCGGCTCTATCACTTGCCAGAAGGGGCCAACAGAGGCCCCCTCCCCCGCTGTGTATCCTCCCGAATATCGCCTCGGATTCACTTCTCCACAGGTCCTACCTTCTAGTAGGTGGTCGCTTTTCTGTTCAGAGAGTTGTTGCTATTCTTCTCTTCGATCTCCTGTTGAGTTTGTATGTGTTCAGAATGGTTTGATCCCTATTCAGCTGAATTCCTGAGACCAGACGAAATCCAGGTCTCCTACTCCTCCGCCATCTTGCTCTGCTCCCCAATATACCACAGTTTATCCATTAAAGTGTTGAGGGGTACTTAGGTAATTTCTGCCCTTAGCTATTATAAATAGTGCTGCTATGAACATTCTTATACCTGTCTTTTGGTGAACACATGAATAGATTTATATTACTTATATGCATATATAATATATATTGAATATATGGTATATAACATGAATATATAATGTGAACATGTCATATACATTCCTATACATATGAATCTGAAGTGGAAATGCTGGCTCACAGATTATGTATATGTATATGTTTAACTTTAGTTGCTTTCCAAAATAGAAAGGGTCACATTTAAGCTGTGGCCTGAAGGACAACGGAAAGTGGAAGCTGCATGGAGATTTCTTTACTAACATCTCTCCACTGCTGTGCCAAAAATGTATCCTTTCTTAAAGTGGTTAGAGTCCAATGAGAGAAGACCTCCACCTCCTTTTGGCTGTGGTCTCCCAGTGACACTGTAGTGAGAGGAGCCTCTGTCATTTTGGTCAGACCAAGGCAGACAGGAGAGGCTGACTGATGACTCAGCCCCCTCGGCTCCACTTCCCAGAGCTCCACTTACCACATCAGTGAGCCTGGCAGTGGGGGGAGACATAAACACACCCGTTGTGTTGATATCAGTGCTAGCAAAGATGTCAAGAGCCAAACCTGAGAAGAGGAGGAGAGCACTGGGGGTAAATACGTCAATGGAAAAAAGATCAAATGAAGGCTTGAAAGTCACATCTAAAGAATTGTTTCAGTAACAGTGGCAAATGAAACACAAGGCCTCTGCTGCTAGAATAATCAGTGGTACCTGTTTCAGATTCCTAAGCATGTTTTTGGGAGGTCTTACGACTCAGAGTTTTGCCAGTTGTGTGGCCTGGGATGAAAGACATCAACAGAGGTTGGAATTCAGGGCTTTCTTCTCAATAGAAATGAAAGGAGGCCAAAAAACTGGCCACAGTAATGCCTTTAAACGCTGTGGGGGTGAGGGACTGATTCTTTGTCCTGGTTCAGGAAGTATAAACAAAACTGGTAGAAACTGGTCATTTTGAGGAAAAGTTTCCAGTGGGAAAGAGAAAAGTTTACTGGCTTTGCCCTTCAGTGGTTTAGAATTTCCTCAGGGTAAAGAGAGGTTCCAGTGTGTTTCTTTCAGGTGCTACTCATAAAGTCCCATCTTTTGAAGAAAAGAAATAGAACAAAAATGATTGGCATGCTAAGGTGAGGTTTCTGTCTCTCCCTGTGGCCACAAGTCACTGATCCCTTTTTGAATTGCATGCTGTGTCTTTAATGTAGCCAATCAGGGGTGTGGCAAATTGTCCTTAACCCAGGGCTCGAAGGGATTTAGTCTTTATTTATTTATTTAAATTCAATCAGCCAACATAGAGTACATTGTTAGTTTCAGATGTAGTGTTCAATAATTTATCAGTTGCGTATAACACCCAGTGCTCATCACATCAAGTGCCCACCTTACTGCCCATCACCCAGTTAATCCATAACTTCACCCACCTCTCCTCTAGCAACCCACAGTTTGTTTCCTAGAGTTAAGAGTCTCTCATGGCTTTTCTCCCTCTCTGACGACTTCTCATTCAGTTTTCCCTCTCTTCCCCTATGATCCTCTGTGCTGTTTCTTATATTCCACATGAGTGAAACCATATGATAATTGTCCTTCTCTGATTGACTTATTTCACTCAGCATAATACCCTCCAGTTCCATCCACGTCAATGTAATGGTAAGTATTCATCCTTTCTGATGGCTGAGTAATATTCTATTGTGTGTATGTGTATATATATATATATATATGTATATATATATATATATACCATATCTTCTTTATCCATTATTCTGTCAATGGATGTCAATGGACATCTGGGCTCTGTCCATATTTTAGCTATTGCGGACATGGCTGCTATAAACATGGGGGTGTAGGTGCTCCTTCAGGTCACTACTTTTGTAGTGATTTACCCCACTACTTTGGGGTAAATTCTCAGTAGTACAATTGCTGGGTTGTAGGGTAGCTCTAATTTTAACTCTTGAGGAACCTCCATACTGTTTTCCAGAGTGGCTGTACCAGCTTGCATTCCCACCAATAGGGTAAGAGGGTTCCCCTTTGCATCCTTGCCAACATTTTTTGTTTCCTGTCTTGTTAATTTTAGCCATTTTGACTGATGTAAGGTGGTATCTCATTGGTGTGAGGTGGTTTTGATTTGTATTTCCCTGATGGCAAGTGATGTGGAGCATTTTTCATGTGTCTGTTGGCCATTTGCCTGTCTTCTTGCGAGAAATGTCTGTTCATGTCTTCTGCCTATTTCTTGACTGGATTATTTGTTTTTGGTTATTGACTTTGATAAGTTCTTTATAGATCTTTGATCCTAGTCCTTTATCTGATAAGACATTTGCAAATATCTTCTCCCATTCCATAGGTTGCCTTTTAGTTTTGTTGACTATTTCCTTTGCTATGCAGAAGCTTTTTATCTTGATGAAGTCCCAACAGTTCATTTTGGGTTTTGTTTCCCTTGCCTTTGGAGACATGTCTAGGAAGAGTTGTTGCAGCTGAGCTCAAAGAGGTTGCTGCTTGTGTTCTCCTCTAGGATTTTGATGGATTCCTGTCTCATGTTTAGGTCTTTCATCCATTTTGAGTTTATCTTTGTGTGTAGTGTAAGAGAATGGTCCAGTTTCATTTTTCTGCATATGGCTGTCCAATTTTCCCAACACCATTTGTTGAAGAGACTGTCTTTTTCCATTGGATATTCTTTCCTGCTTTTTCAAAGATTAATGGACCATAGAGTTGAGGGTCCATTTCTGGTTTCTCTATTCTGTTCTATTGATCTATGCATCTATTTTTGTGCCAATACTATACTGTCTTGATGATTACAGCTTTGTATTATAGCTTGAAGTCTAGAATTGTTATGCCACCAGCTTTGGTTTTCATTTTCAACATTCCTCTGGCTAGTTGGGGTCTTTTCTCATCTGTGTATACACTCAGAGTTCTGGTCTTCTCCCCATCTACCTTCTTCTTCTTCTTCTTTTTCTTTTTTTTTTTAGCTCCCACAACAAAGTAAATGTTTTTTCTCCTTTTAAGATTAAAAAAGTATATATCCTCAGGTTGTCTCTTATCTTCCAAAGTTCAGATCTTTCTATCCATCGATCTGATTGATTTCACAGAAGCCCTAGAAGTAAGCACACAGTCACAGAGGGGCAAAGTTGTGAACTCTTACACACTCATGTTTTTGGCATTGTCACTTGTACATTTTTTAACAGATTATTTTCCGGTCATTAAATGGTAAATTTTTTTTTTTTTCAATAAGGGGCAAGGTTTACAGAGTTACCAAAATCCACATTTTTGAAGACTGGAGGAAGGAAAGAGTTGAAATGTGGTACAGGATGAGAAACAACTTTGAGCATAGGTAAAATTCTGCTTAGACTCACCTTTTCCCCTCCTCTGATGACATCACACATGCTGATACTTTTCCCTGGAGGCCCTGAGAACATAAAACAACAAGCCATCCCCTTGGAAATTTACCTACTTTCCTATAGTTATTTGACTGGAAGAAGAAACCTACAAGGGAGAGAAGAGAATTTCAAGGTCAAATTTGGCCATGTTTCTGCTATTTCATATCTAACCCCTGAGTTTTTTCACTGGGATCCAATTTCTCTGTTAAAATCAAAGAGCATCTGATCTCTGCTTATCCAGGGGCTGGGATGGTCCAATGCCAGTATTTAATGCTGAACGTGAAGTAGGACAGACAGCTAAGGTGCTTTACTTGAAGCATCCAAAAACTAGAGCAGACAGAGAGGGAATCTAGGAGCATGCAAAGTAAAAACATATATACGATATGATTTGATAAGATATAAATATAACAAAAAGTTAGAAAAGAAAAAATACTAAGGACATACTAAATGTAAACATGCTGAAGAGATTGCCGGATAAGTGTTTTCATAGTGTGGCAGAACAAATAAAGAAATGTTTCCTCAACAAATAGTATATTTAGAAAATTTCCATGTCATTTATATTTGTCTAGAAAGTGCTATTTTGAAAACACCTAGATGTCTTGGGATTAAACTTCTCAATTCTTAGGGAAGGAAGTGATTCCTTGTTCACTTATTTATTAACTCAAAATATGTTTAAATAGAATTTACTGTGTAGCAAGCACAGTATTAGGCACTAGGAGTAGGACATAGAATAAGATCATTGAAAACTATGAGGATTAAATGGGGTAAATGAAAAGTACTGGTATATAATAGGTACTTAATAATATGTTATTTCTTAAAAAAAAAAAAGACCTACATGGTCCTTGCCCTCTTGGAGCTTACAATATAACAGGGAAGATATTAAACAGATTATTACTCATTCAGACATTGAATGTGTACACTGGAGCGTTATGATGCAGAAGTGCATGGTGTTTTCAAGCAACTCAGTCAGGGAAGGCTTTATAGAAGAATATGATTAAAAAGAAAAAAAGAGGACAGAGTTGCTTTCCTTCCTCTGGTGTATAAAACCAAGTAAATATGTTGGTAACATATTTACATATATTTATATGTAATATATATTACATATATTTAGTATTTACATATATTTAGTAACTCAGGTGTTACTACTGTCACCTCTGGGCATAGTGTTTCTCCTTTGAAAAGAATACATTAACATCAAATTAAACAAAAAGCTCATAAAATGCATGATGGCACACTGACCAATCAAAACATACCAAGCATTCTTTTCCAGAGGATTGGAAAAGAGATTCATTTTGAAATAATTATCTGGCAATAGGTTCAACCTGAAAATAACAAACATGAGGCCATAATTATTTTCCAACAGAACTAAAGACTTATTCTACTTTCGGAAATTGTATAACTCTTTCATAGCACTGGAAGCTCAATACTGTGTTTTATGTTCTAAGGATAGAAACATGATGTCTGTTTTATTTCACAACATGAATTGAAAGCATTTGTGGGACAGGATGTTGTTTTGGTTCAATAGGTTGTTCAAGGTTCCTTAGGAGTTTTATCCAGTAACTGCTTTCAGCTTTAAGGTATTAATGTTTCCACTTGGTTTTCAGATCCAAAGACTGCATAAGCAGATTTTTCTGTTTTTGATGCCTTATGCTACTGCTAGTGTGGTTTAAGGTAATCAATCATATAACTGAGAGTAATAAAGGACTCTGGCTAAGAGTTTTTACCCAAATAAAACATGCATTGCTTTGAGTGGAGATGGCGATTATTCAAGGATTGCAGGAATAGCTTGGAGTCAAACCTCAAAAATGTCCCAGATTTGCAACTCATGAGCTAGTTGGGAAGGCTGTCCCTCACGTTAATTCAGGTAAGATGCTGGCCAGGCTGATGTTAATAAAACTACTACCTGATGGGAACAATAAAGTGACTGATTCCCTTGGGCTTTTCAGCAAGTCTCCACTCCTCCTTCAGGGATCTTTCTGCCAGACTCCACAAGGAAAACCCGCTCTATCTTTCTCTGGGGACCCAACACCAGGGTTTGTGTTTAGGATCACAATTAAGTAAGTCAGGATTGTCATAGACTGTTTTCTCTCAGGACTCTTTCCCTCAGGGATCTATCATTCCTATCTGCCAGTCCTCTGAACTTTGCTGTTGCCCTCCAGAGGCCTAAAGTTCACCACACTGGAGCCCTACTTTGGTCTGCCCTACTTGGCCCAATATTGCTAATGATAATTTCCTCCAAATTTTATGCTTCCCTCTACATTAGTTCTGACATTTTCCTGCAAATGCGTCTCCACTACATTAGTTTACTCTTGTTTCAAACAAGTTACCACAATTTTAGGGCTTAAAACAGCACAAACTTTTTATTGGACAGTCCTGAAGATCAGAAGTCTGAAATGGTGTCTTTGGGTTAAAATTGAGGTGTCAGCAGGGCTGCACTCCTTCCTGGAGGCTCTAGGAGAGAATCAATTTTTTTGGCTTTTCTAGTTTCTAGAAGCTTCCGTCATTGCCTGTGGCAATCTTCCTTCATCAAAGCCAGCAGTGGCTCGTTGAGCCTTCCTCATATCATGTATCTCTGACTTTGCTTTTGTCATCACATTTCACTTTGATTCTTATTTTTCTCCTTTTACTTTCACTTTTCATCCTTGTGATCACATTGGGTCTACCTGAATAACCCAGAATGATATTCTATTTTGAGGTCAGCCAATTAGCATCCTTAATTCCATCTTCAGTCTTCACTCTGTCTTTCCATGTAGCATAACATATTCACAGGTTCTGGAGAATAGGATATGGACATCTTTATGGGGTCCTTAGTCTGTCTACTACACTCATCTTCAATCCTACAATCAAAAATTTCTTTTATTTCTCCAATGACTCCCTACAAAGCTGAAAAATAGGTCTGGTAATTGAACTCAATAGAAGATGTTAAAGGCAAATATGCAGGACATGTCCCTACTCATTTTCCTGTGTCTGTTTACATGAGTCAACCATGGTCCTTTTCTATAAAGAACCCAGAGGAGTCTTCAGAATCCTTTTTTAACATAGTATTCTTAGTAACCCCTTCCAATTGATCAGATCTGGTGTTAAGATGAAACTCATTTGATATAGCTGCTTTAGTAGGTTACTTCTTCCTTTTAATTGGGAACTTCTGGATATGCAATGTTTTAACCCAAAGGAATGCTTTTAATGGCAAATTTTAGAGTACCAGTAAACAGCCCCTGGAGGCAAGTATGCTTAGGAGGTTTTCCTGGAATTTTTTTTCTTTTTAAGATTTTATTTATTTATTTGAGAGAGAGAGATCATGAGCAGGGGGAGCAGCAGGCAGAAGGAGAAGCTGACTCCCCGCTGAGCAGGGAGCCCAATGTGGGACTCGATCCCAGGACACTGGGATCATGATCCTAGCTGAAGGCAGATGCTTAACTGACTAAGCCGCCCACATGACCCTTTCCTGGAAACTTTTAAGGTATAATACATGTGCCAATTTCTGTTCCCCCTCTTCCTAAGGCCACCACTGCACAGAAGACTGGATTGGATGATCTAGGACAGGGCTCCTCCTTCTCAGCACTGCAGGCATTTTGCATGGGATAATTCTCTGTTGTGGGCTTTGTCCTGTGCATTGTAGGATGTCTGGCAGCATCCCTGGCCTTTGCCCACTTGATGCCAATAGCACTTCTTCAGTGAAAAACATCTTTAGACACTGTCAGATGTACTCTGGGCAACAAAATAGCCCCCAGTTGAGAACCACTGCTCTAGTAGAATGAAATAGAAACCACCTATTTCTGGAGTTAATGTTAGAAAGAAATACTTTTGTTTTGTTGTGTTGTGGTTCTTTGACTTTCCTTTGGTTTATTTTTAATGGCATTTTCATTTATTATTATTATTTTTTGTTTTTTTGCCAATAGAAGGCCCCATCAACAATATCATTTCCCCAGGTCTTCATTTCAGATATCCAAATCCCGGACTAGAGGGGAAGCCCCTTTGTCAGCAAGGGTATAGCATAAGCACAAGTATTAGTTCTACTCATTTTTAAATGTCAGCTCTAGTGCACTCCTTCCAGTAACCCTTCTCTGCCCACTTCTGAACTCCTGTTGGCTAAACCTCCATTGACTCCTGTCACATACATCTGGTAGTCCTGGTCATTTTATTTATGGATACACGGCTGACCCCAGATAGACTACTTTGAGATTGGTTTTTGTAACTTACTTGGGTACAATACCCTGCACATAATAGGTACTTAACAATCACTTAAAAAAAAACTTACTTATTTCACAGAATTTACAAAGTCAAGTAAATCATTGAGGTTTATGAAAAGTAGCAGACATGATTCTCTCCTACCACTCTTCCATTTTCTAAAACCTAGAAGCAATCATTTTTACTGTTTTTTAAAGAATGTTTTGGTATTTAACTCCATGTCGCTAAATAATGCCTGTATTGCTGCCTCTTGATTTTTCAGTTTTAAGCAATGTCTATGTAGGGAAGATAGGGATTTAGCTCTCTTTACATACATACAAATTGCTAATCTTCAGGAAATGAAAATTACATTATTAATGTGTACTCCCAGGACAGTCTTTCCAATATGTTTATATCATTGTTCTTAGTTGAATAATATTCATTGTTTATGTCATTATTAGTATATAAATGCTTCTCACAGCTGAACTATGTAGAATACAATGGTTGCTATTCCTTTTCTGCACATTTTTTTGAAGTAAATACACACCCACAATCCCTAATTTGCAATTCCAAAATTCAAAGAGCTTGGAAGATCAAAACCAAAAACAAAACAATTTTATGTTGGCAGCAAATTCATTTGACAGCAACATCTGACCTGAACATATCTGGCTACCTATAGTTCTTACTTATGCTAGCTGGTATGATTACTTAGATGCTTTGCTGCAGAAATTTTGATGTGTGTAAGTCACCTACTCGGGGAGTTATAGAATATATACCATATCCACCATATTTCTGAAATCTGGAAAAAATCTAAAATTTGAAATATATCCCTCTCTAAGGTGTTCATATAAGTGATTTTTGTTTCTTTATTAAATTTCCTTTTCAAAAATTTATACCATGAAATACAACAAACTTACAGAAAAGTGCATAAAAGAAAAATGTACAGTTTAATGAATATTTGTAAAATTACAAATAATGAATATTTGTAAAATGAATATCTGTTTATCTATCACCCAGGTCAAACAATATAAGATGGTCAGCACCCAAGAAGCTTCAAGCTTCCCTTCCCAATCATCACCCTCTTCCATGCTTTTCGTGGTAACCATTAAGCCTAACTTTTATGTATTAATTTCCTTGGTATTCATTTTAGTTTGCCACCAAATCACACATCCCTAAACAAATATTTTTTTCTGTTTTTGAACTTCAGATAAATGAAATCACATATTATGTATATATTTTGTGGCTTTCTTTTTCCATTTAAAAATGTTTTGAAATAAACTCAAATTTATAGAAAAGTTGAAAATATAGTACAAAATTTTTTTCTGCACTGACAGTAAATTGCTAATATGTCCTATATAATTCTCCATAGTGTCCCCTACTTCTGGGATTCTTTAGTATGTATTGCTTATAAACAATAATGTTCTGTTGTATAACCTCAATATAACTATCAAAAGCAGGAAATTAGCCTTGGTACCATATACCATCTAACTCTTAGACTCCAAGTTTTGTAAATTGTCCCAATAATGTCTTTTATAGCTAATCCCTAATTTGCAGTTCCAAAATTCAAAAAGCTGGAGTTCAGAATCACTACACTGCATTATTTGTCCTCTCTCTTTAGTCTCCTTCAATTAAATTCAAAATAGTTCATCCAGTTTTCCTTGGCTTTCATGACCATGAAACTTTTACAGATTATAGGTCATTTATTTTGTAGAATGTCCCTCCACTTAAGATTATCTGACATTTACCCTTAATTAGATTTACTTTATGTATCTCTGGCAAGAAAACTATAAAAGTGATGTTACGTTCTTTTCATTGCATTCTACCAGGTGGTACATAATTTCTACTTGTTCCATTATTGATGTTTATTTTGATCACTTGATTAAGGTCATTAAGTTTGCTAGGCTTTCAGCTGAAAATTTACTCTTTTGTCCTTTATAATCAATAGATACTTTGTGGGGAGATTCTTGTATAATATTGAAGTACCTCATTTAAATATCTCATGAAACTTTATCTTTAAATTTATGTTGATTTTGAGCCATGGTTTCCAATTTTATTCAAAGGATTATAGTGCTTTAATATATTATTTACTGTGATGCTCGAATCATCCAGGTTTCACCAGTGGTATCTCCTCAAGACAGTTCTTTGCCCTTTTGACATGTCACCATCATTCTTTAAGCCATTCCTTATTTTCTGGCACAGGGAGAAAGAATATTCCAGGACCATCTTCTACTTTTCCTGCTCCTATCCTGGAACCAACTATTTTTCCAAGAAACTTAATTCTATGATTCCACTTAGTGGATATTTAGAAAATAAGATCTGGCTACTAGGTGTGCTCATTGTTTTTGAAGGTATTGCTGCTCCCATATTCTCTTAGTGGACATAGCTAGAGAATATATGTGTGTGTATGCATATATTTATATGTATAAATGTGTGTTTATATGCTTATATATCATACATATATAATATTCACACATAACAGTACACATTTACATCCAGATTTACTTCTCTATCAGTCTATGAGTTAAAAACTATGAATCTTCAATACCTAATTTTATTTCAATACCGCAGGGTTCATTCTAGTTTTCCTTCTTTCCACACTTTTACTCCCTTTCTCCCAACAATTAGGAAACTGATTCCCATTATCCTTAACAGATTTACCTAACTGATCAACCCGTCTTATGCAATCAATATCCCATCACTGCTGCTGTCCCCTCCCCCACTTTTATGCTCTTATCATTTTACTGGTGCTCTGACACCATGCAATGGACCTGTGACTAGCCTTATGATCCTTAGTAATCCTTCCATCTTACTCCTCCCTAAGTGACCACTGATATTCTATGTATCTCTATAAATGAGTATGAATTTTCTAGAATTTTATGTAACTGGAATCATGCAGGGTGCACTCTTTCTTTCAGCATAAGTAATTTAAGATTCATTCATGTTGTTATGTCACTAGTTCCTTTCCTGTTATTGCTGAGCTCTATTCCATTGTATGGCTCTACCACAATTTGTCTATCTATTTATCTGCTTATGAATTTAAGTTGTTTCCACCTTTTGGCTCTTAAAAATAAAGCTGCTATAAAAATTCATGTGCAAGTCTCTATGTGGACATGTGTCTCCCTTTCTCTTGGGTAAATACCTAGGAATTAAATGGCTGGATAAAATTATAGGTATATATTTAACTTTTTTTTTTTTTTGGTCACACATCTGCCTTTATTATGAGCAGCAGGTGGGACACTTCCAGCAATAGTAAAAAAATTAATTTACAAAACAGGGACTCAGGGAAGCCACCTTTTTGGAACACTTGGGAACTTATATGTAGATGCCAAACCAGAGCAACAGGAAGAGGACTCCAAAGTCCATGAAGAGCAAGGCTACCAAGGAGATAAGGAGCTCTTTGTAGATATCCCAAGGGCACCTAGTGGTGGTAACCTCATAAACAAAGAACCAGTTGGTGAAAAACATGCCAGTGGCCAACAACACCATGTCAGATGGGGGAAGACAGCCAGGTTCATTGGGTTGGTGTATCTAGTCATGGCCTCAGGCTCCATTTTGCCAGGTATAGGTTAATCCACCATTCTGCCACCAGAATAACACATCGGCAGGAGCGGTATATGTTTAACTTTTAAGGAAACTGCCAAAAATTTTTATTCATTTTTTTTAATTGTGTTATGCTAGTCACCATATAGTACATCATTAGTTTTTGATGTAGTGTTCAATGACTCATTAATTGCATATAACACCCTGTGTTCATTACTTTATCAAAGTGGTTGTGCCATTTTATATTCCTACCAGCAGTGTATGAAAGTTTCAGGTTTTCTACATCCCCGCCAACACTCATGAAGTCAGTCTTTTAAATTTTAGCCATTCTAGTAGGTATGTAGTAGTATGTCATTGTGTTTTTAATTTGCATTTCCCTAATGACCAGTGATAATTGAGCTTATTTTCATGTGCCCTCTCTATGTCTTCTTTGGTGAAGTATCTGATTAAATCTTTTCCTAATTTTTAATGTCTTGTTTTTTTTCTCTTATAGTTGAGTTTTGAGTATTCAAAGGATACTTTGGATACAAGTTCTTTATCAGATTTGTGCTTTGCAAAGATTTTTCCCAGTATGTGGCTTGCCTTTTCATTCTCATTCTTTAATATAATTTTCATTCTTCCATTTAAAGAAAAATGGCATTTTTTTAAAGAGCAAAAATTTTAAATTTTGTTGAAGTCCAATTTATGAATTTGTTATGAATTGTCTTTTTAGCGTGATGTCTAAGAAATCTCTGTTTAACCCAAGATCACCATAAGTATTTCATAATTTTGTTGCTGTTACAAGTGGTAATCCTTTTAAATGTCAATTTCCAAATCTTTGGTTTTAGTATATAGGTGTAATGCTATATAGTTCCTCTCCATCATGTCTGGGGGCGTATAATGCCTGGTTTTCCCACTCTTAGTCATGCTTATATTTGAGTTGAGATAGTGTCAACATGATCTATCCGTTAAGAAGTTCGCCTTCAACATCACTTAAGATTTCTGAACCATTAATGTTGCCTTGATGAACCATTTCATTATGGGTTGTAAACTGGTAATTTTCTAATACTATCATTCTTGCATTTACTACCTGTGATTAATTTAAAAAGAAGAAATTTCCTTGGTCACTTATTTTGTTAGCTTGCAGTACAGTGTACAGGGAAAGCTGTCTCTTTCACTTATCATTCTTAGGATAAGGATTTCATGCTGTAGTAACTTCTAAAAGCAATCAGTGAGTTTTTGTTTTTGGAATATCATTATGAACACATGGATTTTTATATATTTGATATACTTCAATTCATTGGAGCCATTATTTTTTGAGATGCTTAAGTTTTCCCATCTTTGGTCAATATGAGCCCCCTTCTACTTGGCTCCTGTGTTCTTTCAGTATGACACTAGTAGCCATTGATAACTTTCTTGCTTTCAGGCTGGACAAGATGTCTCTGATTAACTGTACATTTCATGTTACAGATTTGGAATTGCCATTTCTAAAAGGTGCTCTGGTTCTCTTTTTGGAGAAATAGTATGAAGAGATTACAGTCTAGATACTAGGGGCACTTATTACTCCTGGGGTGTCATTGTTTCTTTTAGTGGTGTATGTTCATGAGCAGAAGTATTTAAATTTTGTTAAATTTATTAATATTTTTCTTAATATTAACCTTATCCTTTAAAAAAAGATTTTATTTATTTGAGAGAGAGAGAGAGAGAGGTAGAGAGAGAGAGGAAACATGAGCAGAGGAGAAAGGCAGAGGGGAGAGGGAGAAGCAGACTTCCCACTGAGCAGGGAGCCAATGTGGGGCTTGATCCCAGGACCCAGGGATCATGACCTGAGCTGAAGGCAGACACTTAACTGATTGAGCCACCAGGCGCCCTTAACATTATCCTTTTTTGTGTTTTGTTTGGGACTATTTTCTTATCCTGAAGTTCGGAAAATATTCTTCTATATTATCTTCTAAAAGGGTTTATTGTTTTGCCTTTCCTACTTAGTGCCATGAGCCAAGTGGAATTGATTTTGATTTGATTGCATGGTAAATGTTCCAATATCATTTTTTCCCAAAATGATACTCAATGTTCCTGTCATTATGTATTGAAAAGCCCACCCACCTCTTTTTTTATTATGTTATGTTAATCACCATACATTACATCATTAGGTTTTGACGTAGTGTTCCATGATTCATTCTTTGCGTATAACACCCAGTGCTCCATTCAGTATGTGCCCTCTTTAATATCCATCACCAGGCTAACCCATCCCCCCACCCCCCAGCCCACCTACTTCTAACTACACTACTACCTTTGTCATAAGTCAAGTATCCATATATGTGTAGATCAGTTTCTGGAGCACATATATTTTACTCAATTTGTCTATTGGCCTATTCTTGCACCACTACTTTCTCTTAAGTGTTATAGTTTAATGTCTCTATTTTTTGTAGAGCCAATGTCCTTACCATAATTTTTTCTTGTGTATACTAGGTTTTTAAAATTTTAGATATATTTTAGAATTGACTTGTTTTTTTTATTTTATATATATTTTAGAACTGGCTTGTTAGTATTCCTCCAAACCTATTGAGATTTTTATTCAGTTGCATTGAAATTCTAGATAAATTTGTGGAGAATTGTTCTCTTAATAATATCCCAATCCATGTACATAGTCTCTTTATTTGTTTAAATCTCCTTTAATTTTCTTTATTAAAATTTTGCAGTCTTTTGCCATATGAGCCTTACAAATCTTAGGCTATAATTATTCCTAGTTACTTAATATTTTTGATAATATCATAAATGGCATATTATTTTAACTTTTGTTTTTTGAATGTTTGTTGCTCATATGTAGAAATAACAAATTTTATATTGATGTTGTATCTAGCAACCTTGCTAAACTGAATTATTTATCAGATTATTTTTGTATTTCTAGGAACACAATCATATAACTTGCATATAATGACACATATTTTGTGTTTAACCCTTATATATTATATTTCTTCATTTTGCTTTATAGTTTTGTCTAGGACCCTTAGGGCAATGTTGACAAGAAGTGGGACAACAACATCCTTATTTTGTTCCTTATATCAAAAGGATAATTTTCAGTGTCTCTGCATTAAAAATTATGTTAACCTGTGGGTTAAGATTTATTTTTATTTATTATTTTTTGATAAAAAAGATTCCTTCTATTTTTAAGTTTGCTGAACTTTTTCTTTTTAATCACAAAAGTTGAATTTTATCAAATGTTTTTTCTGCCTCAACTGAACTGATTGTATGATTTTTCCTCTTTAATTTCTTAATATGACAAATTATATTGATCATTTTTTTTAACTGTTAAAGTCTCCTTGATTTGCTGGTTTAAACCCATCTTGAGGGGCGGAGCAAGATGGCAGAGGAGTAGGAGACCTGGATTTCGTCTGGTCTCAGGAATTCAGCTGAATAGGGATCAAACCATTCTGAACACCTATGAACTCAACAGGAGATCGAAGATAAGAATAGTAACAACTCTCTGAACAGAGAAGTGACCACTTACTGGAAGGTAGGACGTGTGGAGAAGTGAATCTGAGGCGATATTTGGGAGGATAGACAGCAGGGGAGGGGGCCTCCATCGGCAGCTTCTGGCAAGTGATAGAGCCGCGGAGCACAAAATTGGAAATTTTAGAAGTCGGCTCCGCTGAGGGATGTTGCTCCAGTGGCTAAGCAGGGGGTGGAACCCTCACGGGACAGTGTGGTCTCAGGACCCTCGGGGTCACAGAAAGACCGGGGGTGCCTGAGTGGGGCCGAGCTCCCAGGTATCAGAGCGGGGAAGCCGGCTGCAGAGATGGAGCTGAGGCGCGGGCTCTCAGCTCGGGGTTGCCATAAACTGTGATCCACGGCCCAGTCGGGCCACTGCTCCTCCAGTAGGGACCCAACAAACGGCAGAGCCGGGGAGACTCCCCTTCCTCCCCTGGGAGGAGCGGCGCGGGAATGCACCGCAGGGATCTGATGGGTTTGGAGACTCCACACGGGGTCGGGTGCCAGACATAGAAACGCTCGATCACAGGCCGGGTGAGCACACAGTGCGGCCGGAGACTGGGGAGACGGGAGTGACTGCTTTTCTCTGGGGGGCACACTGAGGAGCGGGCCCCGAGTTCTCACTCCTCCAGGCAGAGATTGGGAGGCCACCATTTTAACCCTGGTCCTCCAAAGCTGTACTGAGAGCTTGCAGGGAACAAAAGCTCCTGAAAGCAAACCCGAGCAGATTGCTTAGCCTGGACTCACAAGGGTGGGGCAATTCCGCCTCCGGCAAAGATATTTGAGAACCATGGCAACAGGCCCCTCCCCCAGAAGATCAGCACGAACAGCCAGCAAGCCAAGACCAAGTTTACCGATCAAGGAGAACGGGAGAACTCCAGCGCTAGGGGAATACTGCACATAGAATTCATGGCTTTTTTACCATAATTCATTAGTTTTCCAAAGTTAATTTTTTTAACTGTTTTTTTTGAATTTTTCTTTTTCCCTTTTTCAAACAACATCTTATCAATCCCTTTTTAAAAAAAAAATATTTTTTATTTTTCATTTTTAGAGTCATATTTTTATCCCTTCATAGTACTTACCCTTATTTCTGACATATATATATAAGTTGTTCTCTCTTTAAAATTTTGAGATAAAATTTCTTCTAACGGATCAAAATATACCCTAAATCGCTAGTGTATGGCTTTGTTCTATTCTCCTGCCTGATCACATTCTCTCCCTTTTTTTTTCTTTTTTCTTTTTCTTTTTAAATTTTCTTCTTTCTTTTTAAAAACAACTTCTTATCAATTCCTTTTATAAAATCTTTTATAATTTTCATCTGTACAGTCATCTTCCATCCCTTCATTGTATCAACCCTTATTTGTACATATATAAGTCTTTCTTCCTTTAAAATTTTAGCAGGCACTTTCTTCTAACAGACGAAAATATGCCCAAAAGCTAGTGTGTGACACTGATCTATGCACCAGCCTCATCATATTTGATCATATTCTGTTTTTTTTTGTTTTGTTCTGTTTTTGTTTGTTTTTATCTTCTTCTTTTTCCTTTTTTTTCTCTTCTTTCTTTCCCTTTCTTGTCCCCTAATTTCAGGTCTTTTCTGATGTGTAAAGAGTATATTTGCTGGAGATGTTGTTAACCTGTTAGCATTCTGTTCTCTCATTCATCTGTTATACTCCGGACAAAATGACAAGACGAAGAAAATCACCTCAGGAAAAAGAACAAGAGGTAGTACCGTCTGCCAGGGACCTACTCAATACTGACATTAGTACGATGTCAGACCTAGAGTTCAGAATCATGACTTTAAAGATACTAGCTGGGCTTGAAAAAGTGTGGAAGTTATTAGAGAAACCCTTTCTGGAGAAATAAAAGAACTAAAATCTAACCAAGTCGAAATCAAAAAGGCTATTAATGAGGTGCAATAAAAATGGGGGCACTAACTGCTAGGATAAATGAGGCAGAAGAGAGAATCAGCGATATAGAAGACCAAATGATGGAAAATAAAGAGGCTGAGAAAAAGAGAGAGAAACAACTACTGGAACACGAGCGCAGAATTCGAGAGATAAGTGATACAATAAAACGAAACAACATTAGAATAATAGGGATCCCAGAAGAAGAAGAAAGAGAGAGAGGGGCAGAAGGTATATTGGAGCAAATAATAGCAGAGAACTTCCCTAATGTGGGGAAGGAAAAAGGCATCAAAATCCAGGAGGCACAGAGAACCCCTCTCAAAATCAATAAAAACAGGTCAACACCCCAACATCTAATATAAAACTTATGAGTCTCAGAGACAAAGACAAAATCCTGAAAGCAGCTCGGGAGAAGAGATATGTAACTTACAATGGTAGAAACATTAGATTGGCAACAGACCTATCCACAGAGACCTGGCAGGACAGAAAGGACTGGCATGAGATCTTCAGCACACTAAATGAGAAAAATATGCAGCCAAGAATACTATATCCAGCTAGGCTATCATTGAAAATAGAAGGAGAGGTAAAAAGCTTCCAGGACAAACAAAAACTAAAGGAATTTGCAAACACAAAACCAGCCCTACAAGAAATATTGAAAGAGGTCCTCTAAGCAAAAAGAGAGCCTAAAAGCAGGATAGATCAGAAAGGAACAGAGACAATATGCAGTAACAGTCACCTTACAGGCAATACAATGGCACTAAATTCATATCTTTCAATAGTTACCCTGAATGTAAATGGGCTAAATGCCCCAATCAAAAGACACAGTCTGTCAGATTGGATTAAAAAACAAGACCCATCCATATGCTGTCTGCAGGAGACTCATTTTAGACCCAAAGACACCCCCAGATTGAAAGTGAGGGGGTGGAAAACAATTTACCATGCTAATGGACACCAAAAGAAAGCTGGGGTGGCAATCCTTATATCAGACAAATTAGATTTTAAAACAAAGACTGTAATAAGAGATGAAGAAGGACACTTTCTTAAGTAGGATATCCTACTTAAAGGGTCTATCCAACAAGAAGATCTAACACCAAAGACATACAAACAATTATAAGAACATATTATGAGCAACTTTATGCCAGCAAATTAGATAACCTGGAAGAAATGGATGCATTCCTAGAGATGTATCAACTACCAAAATTGAACCAGGAGGAAATAGAAAACCTGAACAGACCTATAACTACGAAGGAAATTGAAGCAGTCATCAAAAATCTCCCATCAAACAAAAGCCCAGGGCCAGATGGCTTCCCAGGGAAATTCTGCCAACATTTAAAGAAGAATGAATACCTATTCTGAAACTGTTCCAAAAAATAGAAATGGAAGGAAAACTTCCAAACTCATTTTATGAGGCCATCATTACCTTGATCCCAAAACCAGACAAAGACCGCATCAAAAAGGAGAATTACAGAGCAATATCCCTGATGAACAAGGATGTTAAAATCTCATCAAGATACAAGCCAATAGGATCCAACAGTACATTGGAAGGATTATTCACCATGACCAAGTGGGATTTATTTCCGGGCTGCAAGCATGGTTCAACATCTGCAAATCAATCAGTGTAATACACCTCATTAATAAAGAAAGGACAAGAATCATATGATCCTCTCAATAGATGCAGAAAAAGAATTTGACAAAATACAGAATTCTTTCTTGATAAAAACTCACCACCATGTAGGGATGAAGGGAACATACATCAATATCATAAAAGCCATATACAGAAAATCCACAGTGAATGTCATTCTTAACAGGGAAAAACTGAGAGATTTTCCCCTAAGGTCAGGAACAGGGCAGGGATGTCCATTTCACCACTTGTGTTCAACATAGTACTAGAAGTCCTAGCCTCAGCAATCAGACAACAAAAGAAATAAAAGGCATCCGAATTGGCAGAGAAGAAGTCAAACTCTCACTCTTTGCAGATGATATGATACTTTATGTGGGAAACCCAAAAGACTCCACCCCAAAACTGCTAGGACTCATACAGGAATTCAGTAAAGTGGCAGGATATAAAATCAATGCACAGAAATCAGTGGCATTCCTATACACCAACAACAAGACAGAAGAAAGAGAAATGAAGGAGTCGATCCCATTTACAATTGCACCCAAAACCATAAGATACCTAGGATTAAATCTAACCAAAGAGGCAAAGAATCTGTACTCAGAAAACTATAGAATACTCATGAAAGAAATTGAGGAAGACACAAAGAAATGAAAAAACCTTCCATGCTCATGGATTGGAAGAACAGATACTCTTAAAATGTCTATGCTACCCAGAGCAATCTGCACATTCAAAGCAATCCCTATCAAAATACCATCACCATTTTTCAAACAGCTGGAACAAGTAATCTTAAAATTTGTATGGAACCAGAAAAGACCCTGAATAGCCAAAAGAATGTTGAAAAAGAAAACCAAAGTGGGTGGCATCACAATTCTGGACTTTAAGCTGTATTACAAAGCTATAGTCATCAAGACAATATGGTACTGGTACAAAAACAGACCCATAGATCAATGGAACAGAATACAGAATTCAGATATTGACCTTCAACTCTATGATCAACTAATCTTTGACAAAGCAGGAAAGAATGTCTAATGGAAAAAAGACAGTCTCTTCAACAAATGGTGGTTGGGAAAATTGGACAGCTACATGCAGAAAAATGAAACTGGGCCATTCTTTTATACCATACACAAAAATAAACTCAAAATGGATAAAAGACCTAAATGTGAGACAGGAATTCATCAAAATCCTAAAGGAGAACACAAGTAGTAACCTCTTTGATCTCAACTGCAGCAGCTTCCTCCTAGACATGTCTTCAAAGGCAAAGGAAACAAAAGCAAAAATGAATTATTGGGACTTCATCAAGAGAAAAAGCTTTTGCATGGCAAAGGAAATAGCCGACAAAACCAAAAGACAATCTACAGTATGGGAGAAGATATTTGCAAATGTCTTATCAGATAAAGGGCTAGTATCCAAAATGTATAAAGAACTTATCAAACTCAACACCCATAAAAACAAAAATCCAGTCAAGATATGGGCAGAAGACATGAACAGACATTTCTCCAAGGAAGACATACAAATGGCCAACAGACACATGAAAAAAATGCTCAAATCACTCGGCATCAGGGAAATATAAATCAAAGCCACAATTAGATACCATCTCACACCAGTCAGAATGTCTAAAATTAACAAGTCAGGAAACGACAGGTATTGGCATGGATGCAGAGAAAGGGGAATACTCTTTGGGAATGCAAACTGGTTACAGAAAGGGGCACAATCTGGTCGGAATGCAAACTGGTACAGACACTCTGGAAAATAGTATGGCGGTTCCTCAAAAAGTTAAAAATAGAGCTATCCTACACCCTAGCAATTGCACTACCAGGTATTTACCCAAAGGATACAAACATAGTGATCCGAAGGGGGACCTGCACCCCAATGCTTATAGCAGCAATGTCCACAATAGCCAAAATATGGAAAAAGCCAGATGTCCATTGACATCCATTTACTAAATAATGGATAAAGAAGATGTGCTATATATATACAATGGAATATTACTCAGCCATCAAAAAAAGAGAAAGCTTATCATTTGCAATGATGTGGATTGAACTAGAGGGTATTATGCTAAGTAAAATAGGTCAATCAGAGAAAGACAATTATATGATTTCACTCATGTGGAATTTAAGAAACAAAACAGAGGATCATAGGCGAAGGGAGGGAAAAAGAAAATAAGATGAAATCAGAGAGGGAGACAAACCATGAGACTCTTAACTCTAGGAAACAAACTGAGGGTTGCTGGGGGGAGGTGGGTGAATGTGTGGTGTAACTGGGTGATTGGCATTAAGGTGGGCACTTGATGTAATGAGCACTGGGTGTTATATGCAACTGATAAATTAGTAAACTCTATCTCTGAAACTAATAATATACTATATGTCAATTAATTGAATTTAAATAAAAAGAAAATTGCACTACTTTATAAAACTACAAAAATTTTATATTCTCTTTCAGACCTTATTCTGAAAAAATATGTATTTTTCATATATGTAATTATGCCCCATGTTAAATGTCTTAATTTTGTATTATTTCTATTATGTCACATAAATGAGTTTCATCTTGCTGATCTTCATAATTATATCCTTCCTAATGTGCATTCCATTTTTTCATGCATCCCAACTTTTTGAACCATTATTCAATTCGTTGGATGTTTATATCGCTACTATGAATGATGCTCCATGAACATGTTTATATATATATATATATATATGATTAGTATCTCCCTTTTGTGGAGGATAGATTGTCCTCAGTAAGATATCTGTGGTAGAGTAGATACATTTAATATTATTTCATTTATCTTAATATTTACTCACTAGAGCCTTGATATTACAAAGCCCTTTGAGTTATGTGTGCAAGAATCTTTGTATTTCAGATCATTACTGAGAGAAGTGACTTTGCCTAGTTTATGGTTGCAGCATCCAGCATAGTGCCTATATTTGACTAATAAAATCTGTGTTTTGAGTGAGTAAATGAATGAATGAATGAATGAATGATTAATTCACTTGTCATAGGAGGAGAGTTTGAACCCATTTCTTGCCATCTGGATGCAGTTTGATTTCAAGTGTACCCTGTGATATTGGCAAGGTCTGGAGAATTATTTAGATAAAGAGCTACTCCTGTGATATGGATTTTAGAAAAGTCTGGAATGTTGCCCTGAGAACAGTCTGCAACAGTGTCCATCTGGGATTTTTGCTTTTGCTTCCTGGATCCCTACACACCCAAATATTTCCATGGGCTGCCTTCTGAAAAAGGGACTGTGATCTTTGCTTTCTGAAGGAAATTTTCCCATTACTTTTACTTCAGTGCAACAGGCCCTTGCAAGGCAGGCTAAGCTTGAGCCAAAATGTTTGACTGTCTTGGCTTTATTCCCTCCTGGGCTTCAGAAAACAACTAGGTTCATGATCAACTTAAACTGTATCACTCTTTCTGTTTTGTTGTTTGATGCTATTTTTTTGTAAAGGGAGATTAATTTTAGTTGAGATCAAAGTGTAAAAAAAAAAGTTTGGTTTTTGATTTAGCTAATTAGCACCATGGAATAATGCAATGGAGATCTTACATCAATGCCATTTGTCTTTTACAACAATAATAATTACTATTTATGGCATTTTATGATTTCCTTATGTTACTTCACTTAATTTAATCATTACAAAACCCAATGAAGTAGATATTTTTATGTGCATTTTGTGAATTAGGAAAATAATGTTAAAAGTCTTAAGTCACCTTTCCATGAGTACCTGAAACTGGTGGGTTCAGGGTTCAAAGGGTATCAGATTCTGTCTGATACCAATGTCTATATTTGTATATCCATTTAAAGCATTTTCTTTTTTTTTAAAGATTTTATTTATTTATTTGACAGAGAGAGACACAGCAAGAGAGGGAACACAAGCAGAGGAGTGGGAGAGGGAGAAGCAGGCTTCCCGCAGGGCAGGGAGCCCGACATGGGGCTCGATCCCAGGACCCCCGGATCATGACCTGAGCCAAAGGCAGATGCTTAACAACTGAGTCACCCAGGCGCCCCCCATTTAAAGCATTTTCATGTAAATTCTACTCTCTAATTCATGGTTACAACACCGGAAGAAGATTCTGATTTGTCCTGTCTGTAGAGGTAGAGACTGATTCAGAGTTTATGTTCTTTCCCATCCAAGTTTTCATAGAAATGAATGATCATAGCCAGCTTGTTAATGTGGACCTTTTGTTTCCTCATCCCATACTATTTCTCAACTGCTCCCACTCTAGATCTTCTCTCTGAATCCTTCACTTTATAGGGGAAGAAACTGGGTCCCTGAATATTGCAACAATTTACTAAGGTCATATAGCTAGTTAGCAAGCTAAGACTAGAGCCCACATTTTTTGCCTCTCAAGCTAGTGTCTTCTCTCTTATGTCTATGGCAAACAAAGCTCATGGTAAAGAATGTTTTGTGAATTGTATTCCAAACCAGAAAAGACATTAACATAGGCCCTCCAGTGCAGAGAACTTTAACTCATCATTTTCATTTAGTTAAAATGTTCTCTATCATTTGAGATGCTTACTCAATCTGTTAATCATCAAATATATACTAAATGACAAGTATAAATATGCTTAGCAGTAGAGACCAGCCCCTGAATAGGGTCTCTGTCAGCAGTATATGAAAAGTTTCAGGATTTGCTATTCTCCCTCCCCCAGTATAGACCTCAAAAGGGCCAAAGTAAATAGAATTTTCCGCCTCAACAGCTGTATTTATTTTGGGCTGTTTCTCCACCTACAATGTCCATTTGCTGTCTTCAGAGCTTCTGAACCTGTTTATTTTCAACCTCCCAGAGGCAGCCAGCTGTTGTATTCCTGTGTCATGGCACAAAGAAGTCAACAAGTTCTTCTGGAGGGAAACAAGTCATTTCAAGGGCTTAAAGGATATAACTCAAAGGAGAGTTTACCAATTGTGGCTATTTCCTGAGCAAGACACCAACCCTTCTCTCAAATATCTTACTCAGGTAGCTCAACAAGATATAACTAGAGACAGAACTTGAGCACTAAAAGTTAAGGAGTAATATAAGCTCAGGGCTTAAATGATATCAAGTGACTGTGATTAAACAGAGTTCTCTAGTCAGTGGGCTGGACTAAGCTTGTAGAAATATTTTGTTTGAGTTTCCAAGTTTGGTTTATGTTTGTTTTTTAGTGAGCCAACAATTAAAAACTGAGAACATTTACCTAAAAATCCAAATAGATATCTAACTTCTTTTGAAAAAACAGATCTGTTAGTATGGGTTTATCCTCATGTGGGGCAACTATGGGCTGGAGTGGTGGGTGTGTTAGATGAAATACATACTCCCCAGCTTGCCACAGTCCTCAGCATTCACTATTTTCTTCCCAATGTTGAGGCCAACTTTCAATTGCCTTGTATCCTGAAAATTGCAGTATTCTTTTTCTTATACTCATTGACTTCAACTATGTGCTGGGAGCCACAGGCATGTGAGTATCCCATTCTTGCCAGGATCATCATGTGCTGTGAGTTTAGAGGAAGACAAGACCCTCAATGGCTGGAGTAGAGGTCATACTTGTTGGGTGGCTGCTATAATGTGATGAGCACTGGGTAGGCATGATACCTCATTAACTACTCAGAATGCTCTACCAGTTAGGTATTATCATTCCTATTTTAAAAATGGGAAAAGTGGGGCTCAGAAAGGTTATGTGGTCAGCCAGAAGTCATCTAATTAGTGAGTCATTAGGATTCAAAGCCATCTGGTTGCAGGTAAGTTCATCCCCTTAGATGCTGACTCCCACAGAGAACTAGGAAGTAATAAAGCTGAGTCTTGAACCCAGACTGTCTGACTCCAAGCCTAGTGGCCATTCTAAAATGTTATACTCCACCAGAGGCACAGACTCTACTGTTTGCAAAGGGATAGCTAGTAAATATCTCATGATGAATTAAGAGGAACAAGAAAGAACCATTTCCATTGGGAAATGACTTATATGTCCAGGAATAAATTCTGAAATACAATGTGATAAATAACACATTGGGATAGTCCTTAAATTATAAATAGGCCAGCACATAACCAGGCAGCTGGCCTTCTGCTTCTGGGGTAGGTTGAATTATGGCCATTAGCAGAGTTTAAGCTACTCAAAAGCACCATTAGGCATTTTGATGTGAAGGATTGAATCCTATGAAGAAGATAAACAAGGACTACAAATTCCAAATGGTCTGGGAAGATAAAGGTGGAGTAAAACCTATATTCTAGACCTTGAAGGGAAGATCTAGGTCAACCATCCCCTGGGTAGTGCCCACATGGGGCTGGACCTCAAAGAGACTGAAGCTCTATGTCAAAATTCATCACTTTGCCTAATGCTTATTCTGGTCACTGGAAATACAAAAGATTTAAATGTTACTTACTCTGTTTTCTATTTTAAAAAAAGACTTTTTGGTAAATTGCAAAGCTTAGATTTAAATCCAGGATATCTTGGGTTATTTCCATTATATTCTGCCTTCCAGAAAACAAATGGTAGAGAGGGGAGGGAAAGGCATTCCAGGTAGAGGATTGCTGTGTTAGGAAATTTCAGATTCTGTTAGGGTAGAGAAGGAAACAAAATAGCAGAGGTTGAAGCCTCTGACAACAGTCACCAATTTCATCACTTACCCTATTACCATAGATTGCAGAGGACTGACAATGTGGTTCCCACTGAGGCTCCCAAGAGCCATATCTTTAATGACCACTCTGCCTTTTCACTTTTTCCCCCACCCATGGCCATTTAGCCCCACCTGCAGGATCCACCAAACTCCAAGATTATGGATCAATTCTCTTCTTGGACAAGGTAAGTTGCAGACTAGTAGGTAAACCACAAGCCATCTTTAATGTGAGTGATGTTAAAAAGCAACAAAAACCAAAATGACAATTACTATAACAATAATAATAGAAATTACTTTTACTGAGCTATTTTTGTGTCCTAATCACTTTGTTATGTAATTTATATTCTTTATTTCACTTAATTTTTGTATCAGCCTGTGAGATATATATTACAAGGAGACAATACTCTGTCAGTCTCTTACATTTCTGCATATCTTGTGAGTGAGGCCCTGGCTCCCATTTGTTGCAGACTCATTTTTTTCCCTTTAACTGTTTTATTGTTATGTTAATCACCAATACATTACATCACTAGTTTTTGATGTAGTGTTCCATGATTCATTGTTTGTGCATAACACCCAGTGCTCCACGCAGAACGTGCCCTCTTATATACCCATCATCAGACTAAAACATCCCCCCATCCCCTCCCCTCTAGAGCCCTCAGTTTGATTTTCAGAGTCATTGTTTCTCATAGTTCATCTCCCGCTCAGATGTCCCCCCTTCATTATTCCCCTCCTGCTATCTTCTTCTTCTTTTTTTTCTTAACATATATTGCATTATTTTTTTCAGAGGTAGAGATCTGTGATTCAACAGTCTTGCACAATTCACAGCCCTCACCATAGCACATATCCTCCCCAATATCTATCACCCAGCCACCCCACCCCTCCCACCCCACCCCCACTCCAGCAACTATCAGTTTGTTTCCTGAGATTAAGAATTCCTCATATCAGTGAGGTCATATGATACATGTCTTTCTCTGATTGACTTATTTCACTCAGCATAACACCCTCCAGTTCATCCACGTCATTGCAAATGGCAAGATCTCATTCCTTTTGATGGCTGCATAATATTCCATTGTGTATATAAATATACCACTTCTTCTTTATCCATTCATCTGTCGATGGCCATCTTGGCTCTTTCCAGAGTTTGGCTATTGTGGACATTGCTGCTATAAATATCGGGGGGCACGTACCTTTTCGGATCCCTACATTTGTATCTTTGGGGTAAATACCCAGTAGTGCAATTGCTGGATCGTATGGTAGCTCTATTTTCAACTTTTTGAGGAACCTGCATACTGTTTTCCAGAGTGGTTGCACCAGCTTGCATTCCCACCAACAGTTTAGGAGGGTTCCCCTTTCTCCGCATCCGCACCAACATCTGTCTTTTCCTGACTTGTTAATTTTAGCCGTTCTGACTGGTGTGAGGTGATCTCTCATTGAGGTTTTGATTTGGATTTCCCTGATGCCAAGCGATGTTGAGAACTTTTTCATGTGTCTGTTGTCCATTTGGATGCCTTCTTTGGAAAAATGTCTGTTCATGTCTTCTGCCCATTTCTTGATTCAATCATTTGTTCTTTGGGTGTTGAGTTTGATAAGTTCTTTATAGATTTTGGATACTAGCCCTTTATCTGATACGTCATTTGCAAATATTTTCTCCCATTCTGTCGGTTGTCTTTTGGTTTTGTGGACTGTTTCTTTTGCTGTGCAAAAGCTTTTTATCTTGATGAAATCCCAATAGTTCATTTTTGCCCTGGCTTCCCTTGCCTTTGGCGATGTTTCTAGGAAGAACTTGCTGCGGCTGGGGTCGAAGAGGTTGCTGCCTGTGTTCTCTTTTAGGATTTTGATGGACTCCTGTCTCATATTTAGGTCTTTCAATGATGTTGAGTCTATTTTTGTGTGTGGTGTAAGGAAATGGTCCAGTTTCATTCTTCTGCATGTGGCTGTCCAATTTTCCCAACACCATTTGTTGAAGAGACTGTCTTTTTGCCATTGGACATTCTTTCCTGCTTTGGCAAAGATTAGTTGACCATAGAGTTGTGGGTCCATTTCTGGGCTCTCTATTCTGTTCCATTGATCTATGTGTCTGTTTTTGTGCCAGTACCATACTGTCTTGATGATGACAGCTTTACAAGCGAGCTGGAAGTCCGGAATTGTGATGCTGCCAGCTTTGCTTTTCTTTTTCAAGATTCCTCTGGCTATTCGGTTTCTCTTCTGGTTCCATACAAATTTTAGGATTATTTGTTCCATTTCTTTGAAAAAAGTGCATGGTATTTTGATGGGGATTGCATTGAATGTGTAGATTGCTCTAGGTAGCATGGACATCTTCACAATGTTTGTTCTTCCAATCCATGAGCATGGAACGTTTTTCCATTTCTTTGTGTCTTCTTCAATTTCTTTCATGAGTATTTTATAGTTATCTGAATACAGATCCTTTGCCTCTTTGGTTAAATTTATTCCCAGGTATCTTATGGTTTTGGGTGCAATTGTAAATGGGATCGACTCCTTGATTGGGCTCTCTTCTGTCTTGTTGTTGGTGGATAGGAATGCCACTGATTTCTGTGCATTGATTTTATATCCTGCTACTTTACTGAGTTCCTGTACGAGTTCTAGCAGTTTTGGGGTGGAGTCTTTTGGGTTTTCCACATACAGAATCATATCATCTGCCTGCCAGTGTCCTGATGGCAGGACATCCCTGCCGCGTTCCTGACATTAGGGGGAAAGCTCTCAGCTTTTCCCCATTGAGAATGATATTCACTGTAGGTTTTTCATAGATGGCTTTATGATATTGAGGTATGACCCTCTATCCTTATACTCTGAAGAGTTTTGATCAAGAAAGGATGTGGTACTTTGTCAAATGCTTTTTCTGCATCTATTGAGAGGATCCTATGATTCTTGTTCTTTCTTTTGTTAATGTATTGTATCACGTTGATTGATTTGCGGATGTTGAACCAACCTTGCAGCCCAGGGATAAATCCCACTTGGTCGTGGTGAATAATCCTTTTAATGTACTTTTGGATCCTATTGGCTAGTATTTTGGCGAGAATTTTTGCATCCATGTTCATCAGGATATTGGTCTGTAATTCTCCTCTTTGATGGGGTCTTTGTCTGGTTTTGAGATCAAGGTAATGGTGGCCTCATAAAATGAGTTTGGAAGTTTTCCTTCCATTTCTATTTTTTGGAACAGTTTCAGGAGAATAGGTATTTATTTTTCTTTAAATGTCTCATAGAATTCCCCTGGGAAGCCGTCTGGCCCTGGGCTTTTGTTTGTTGAGAGATTTTTGATGACTGCTTCAATTTCCTTCATGGTTATAGGTCTGTTCAGGTTTTCTATTTCTTCCTTGTTCAGTATTGGGAGTTGATACATCTCTAGGAATGTACCCATTTCTTCCAGGTTATCTAATTTGCTGGCATAGAGTTGCTCATAATATGTTCTTATCATTGTTTGTATTTCTTTGGTGTTGGTTGTGATCTCTCCTCTTTCATTCATGATTTTGTGGATTTGGGTCATTTCTCTTTTCTTTTTGATCAGTCTGGCCAGGGGTTTATCAATCTTGTGAATTCTTTCAAAGAACCAGCTCCTAGTTTCGTGGATCTGTTCTACTGTTCTTTTGGTTTCTATTTCATTGATTTCTGCTCTGATCTTTATTATTTCTCTTCTCCTGCTGGGTTTAGGCTTTATTTGCTGTTCTTTCTCCAGCTCCTTCAGGTGTAGGGTTAGATTGTGTATTTGAGACCTTTCTTGTTTCTTGAGAAAGGCTTGTATTGCTATATACTTTCCTCTCAGCACTGCCTTTGCTGTATCCCAAAGATTTTGAACAGTTGTGTTTTCATTTTCATTGGTTTCCATGAATTTTTTTAATTCTTCTTTTTTTTCGTGGTTGACCCATTCAGTCTTCAGTAGGATGCTCTTTAGCTTCCAAGTATTTGAGTTCTCTCTGACTTTCCTCTTGTGATTGAGTTCTAGTTTCAAAGCATTGTGGTCTGAAAGTATGCAGGGAATAATCCCAATCTTTTGGTACCGGTTGAGACCTGATTTGTGACGTAGGATGTGATCAATTCTGGAGAATGTTCCATGGGCACTAGAGAAGAATGTATTTTGTTGCTTTGGGATGGAATGTTCTGAATATGTCTGTGAAGTCCATTTGGTCCAGTGTTTCCTTTAAAGTCTTTATTTCCTTGTTGATCTTTTGCTTAGATGATCTGTCCATTTCAGTCAGGGGGGTGTTAAAGTCCCCCACTATTATTGTATTGTTTTCAATGTGTTTCTTCGCTTTTGTTATTAATTGGCTGCTCCCATGTTCGGGGCATAGATATTTACAATTGTTAGATCTTCTTGTTGGATAGACCCTTTAAGTAGGATATAGTGTCCTTCTTCATCTCTTATTACAGTCTTTGTTTTAAAATCTAATTTGTCTGATATAAGGATTGCCACCCCAGCTTTCTTTTGGTGTCCATTAGCATGGTAAATTGTTTTCCACACCCTCACTTTCAATCTGGGGGTGTCTTTGTTCTAAAATGAGTCTCCTGCAGACAGCATATGGATGGGTCTTGTTTTTTAATCCAATCTGAAAGCCTGTGTCTTTTGATTGGGGCATTTAGCCCATTTACATTCAGGGTAACTATTGAAAGGTATGAATTTAGTGCATTGTATTGCCTGTAGGTGACTGTTACTGTATGTTGTCTGTGTTCCTTTCTGATCTATCCTGCTTTTAGGCTGTCTCTTTGCTTAGAGGACCCCTTTCAATATTTCTTGGAGGGCTGGTTTCGTGTTTGCAAATTCCTGTAGTTTTTGTTTGTCCTGGAAGCTTTTTACCTCTCCTTCTATTTTCAATGACAGCCTAGCTGGGTATAGTATTCTTGGCTGCATATTTTTCTCATTTAGTGCTCTGAAGATCTCATGCCAGTCCTTTCTAGCCTGCCAGGTCTCTGTGGATAGGTCTGTTGCCAATCAAATATTTCTACCATTACAGGTTACATATCTCTTCTCCTGAGCTGCTTTCAGGATTTTCTCTTTGTCTCTGAGACTCATGAGCTTTACTATTAGATGTCGGGGTGTTGACCTATTTTTATTGATTTTGAGAGGGGTTCTCTGTGCCTCCTGGATTTTGATGCCTGTTTCCTTCCCCACATTAGGGAAGTTCTCTGCTATTATTTGCTCCAATATACCTTCTGCCCCCCTCTCTCTTTCTTCTTCTTCTGGGATCCCTATTATTCTAATGTTGTTTCGTCTTATCGTATCGCTTATCTCTCGAATTCTGCCCTCGTGATCCTGTCGTTGTTTATCTCTCTTTTTCTCAGTCTCTTTATTTTCCATCATTTGGTCTTCTATATCGCTGATTCTTTCTTCTGTCTCATTTATCCTAGCAGTTAGTGCCCCCATTTTTGATTGCACCTCATTAATAGCCTTTTTGATTTTGACTTGGTTAGATTTTAGTTCTTTTATTTCTCCAGAAAGGGTTTCTCTAATAACTTCCTTGCTTTTTTCAAGCCCAGCTAGTATCTTTAAAATCATGATTCTGAACTCTAGGTCCGACATTGTACTAATGTCCGTATTGAGTAGGTCATGGCTGATGGTATTCCGTCTTGTTCTTTTTACTGAGGTGATTTTTTTTGTCTTGTCATTTTGTCCAGAGGAGAATTGATGAATGAGAGAACAAAATGCTAACAGGTTAACAACGTCTCCAGCAAATATACTCTATACAAATCAGAAAAGACCTGAAACCAGGGGAAAAGAAAGGGAAAGAAAGAAAAAAGAAAGAGAAAGAAAAAAAAAGAAAAAGAAAAAAATAGAAACAAAAACAGAACAATACAAAAAAACCTAGAATATGATCAAATATGATCAGGCTAGTACATAGATCAGTGCCACACACTAGATTTTGGGCGTATTTTGGTCTGTTAGAAAAAAGTGCCTCCTAAAATTTTAAAGGAAGAAAGACTTATACATGTACAAAACAAGGGTTGATACAATGAAGGGTTGGAAGATGACTGTAAGATGAAAATTATAAAAGATTTTATAAAAGGAATTTATAAGATAAGACATTGTTTGATAAAAGAAAGAAGATTAAAAAAACAAGGGAGAGAATGTGATCAGGCAGGAGACTAGAACAAAGCCATACACTAGTGATTTAGGGTATATTTTGATCTGTTAGAAGAAACTGTATCATAAAATTTTAGAGAACAACTTATATATATATGCCAAAACTAAGGGTAACTACTATGAAGGCATAAAATATGACTCTAAAAGTGAAAAATAAAAAATCTCGTTTTAAAAAAGGGATTGATAAGATGTTGATTGAAAAAGGGAAAAAGAAAAATTAAAAAAAACAGTTAAAAAATTAACTTTGAAAAACTAATGAATCATGGTAAAAAAAAGCCATGAATTCTATGTGCAGTATTCCCCTAGCACTGGAGTTCTCCCATTCTCCTTGATCGGTAAACTTGGTCTTGGCTTGCTAGCCATTGGTGCTGATCTTCTGGGGGAGGGGCCCGTTGCTGTGGTTCCCAAATGTCTTTGCCGGAGGTAGAATTGCCCCGCCCTTATTGGTCAGCGCTAAGTAAGCTGCTTGGGTTTGTTCTCAGGAGCTTTTTTTCCCTGCAAGCTCTCGGTACAGCTTTGGAGGACCAGGGTGAAAATGGTGGCCTCCCAATCTCCACCCGGAGGAGCTGAGAACTCAGGGTCCTGGTCCTCAGTGCGCCCCCAGAGAAAAGCAGTCACTCCCGTCTCCCTGGTCTCCGGCCGCACTCCGTGCTCACCCAGCCTGTGACCGAGCATTTGTATCTCTGGCACCCAACCCCGTGTGGAGTCTCCAAACCCAGCAGATCCCTGCAGTGCGCTCCTGGCCGCTCCTCCCAGGGGAGGAAGGGGAGTCTGCCCAGCTCTGCCGCTTGTTGGGTCCCTGCTGGAGGGGGATCACAGTTCATGGCAACCCGGAGCTGAGAGCCTGTGCCTCGGCTCCATCTCTGCAGCCGGCTTCCCCGCTCCGATACCTGGGAGCTCTGCTGCACTCAGGCACCCCCAGTTTTTCTGTGACCCCGAGGGTCCTGAGACCACACTGTCCCGTGAGGGTTCCACCCCCCCACTTAGCCACTGGAGCGACGTCCCTCAGCGGAGCCGACTTCTAAAAGTTCCAATTTTGTGCTCCGTGGCTCTATCACTTGCCAGAAGCGGCCGACAGAGACCCTCTCCCCCCGCCGTCTATCCTCCCGAATATCACCTCAGATTCACTTCTCCGCACGTCCTACCTTCCAGTAAGTGGTCGCTTCTTTGTTCAGAGAGTTGTTACTATTTTCTTCTTTGATCTCCTGTTGAGTTCGTAGGTGTTCAGAATGGTTTGATCCCTATTCAGCTGAATTCCTGAGATCAGACGAAATCCAGGTCTCCTACTCCTCTGCCATCTTGCTCCCCATTCTTGATTTTCTTAAAAACATTTATTTCATCTGAGATAACATCAAAAATGTGAGGAAAGGGATATAGTGGAAGAACTTACATTTTAACATGGGTAGAGAGAATAAAGGCAATATACCCCAGCCTCATTTTACAGAAAAGGAAACTGAGGTTCAGAAAAAAATAAGTGAGTAACCCAACATCACACAGCTTGCTAGTGGCAAAGCGAGATTGGAAGCTTTATCTCTTAGCTCTCATTCTCAAGCTATGTATCATCTATCTATGCATCTATCATCTATCTATCTATCTATCTATCTATCTATATCTATCTATCTATCTATCTATCTATCTATCTATCATCTATCTATCTATCATCTATCTATCATCTATTATCTATCAATCTACCTATCATCTATCTATCTATCATCTATCAATCTATCATCTATATCTATTATCTATCTATCATCTATCATCTGTCTATCATCATCTATCATCTATCTATCCATTCGTTCGTTTAAAAATTTTTTTATTATAATCACCAGGTGCTCATCACAAGTATACTCCTTAATACCTACCACCTATTTCACTCATCCTCTCATTCACTTGCTCTGTTTACTTGGGGTTTTGCAGTTCCATACAAATTTTAGGATTTTTCTAGTTCTGTGAAAAATGCTGTTGGTATTTTGATAGGGATTGTATTAATGTGTAGATTGCTTTGGTTAGTATAGTCATTTTCAGAATATTTGGTCTTCCAGTCCATGAGCATGGAATGTGTTTCCATTTCTTTGTGTTGTCTTCAATTTCTTTCATCATTGTTTATAGTTTTCAGAGTACAGATCTTTTATATCTTTGGATAGGTTTATTTCTATGTATCTTGTAACTTATGGTGAAATTGTAAATGGGATTTTTTCCTTAATTTCTCTTTCTGCTGCTTCATTTTTGGTGTACAGAAATGCAACAGATTTCTATACATTGATTTTATATCTTATGACTGTACCAAATTTTTTTTTATCAGTTCTAGTATTTTTTTTGTGTGTGCAGTATTTCAGGGTTTCTACGTCTAGTACCATGTCATCTGCAAATAGAGAGTTTTACCTCTTCCATACTGAATCAGATACCTTTTGTTTCTTTTTGTTGTCTGATTGCTGTGGCTAAGACTTCCAGTACTGTGTTGAATAAAAGTGGTGAGAGTAGACATCCTTGTCTTGTTCCTGACCTTAGGGGCAAAGCTCTCAGTTTTTCCCCCATTGAGTATGATGTTAGCTGTAAATTTTTGATATATGGCCCTTATTATGTTAAGATATGTTCCCTCTCATGAATCACAGATCTGTACCTCTGAAACAAATAATGCAATATATGTTAAGGAAAAAAAAGAGAAGAAGAAGAAGATAGCAGGAGGGGAAGAATGAAGAGGGGGAAATCGGAGGGGGTATGAACCACAAGAGATGATGGACTCTGAAAAACAAACTGAGGGTTCTAGAGGGGAAGGGGGTGGGGAGATGGGTTAGGCTGGTGATGGGTATTAAAGAGGATATGTTCTGCATGGAGCACTGGGTGTTATGCACAAACAGTGAATCATGGAACATATCAAAAACTAATGACATAATGTATGGTGATTAACATAACAATAAAAATTTAAAAAAAGATATGTTCCCTCTCAATCTACTTTGTTGAGGGTTTTTATCATGAATGGATGTTGTACTTTGTCAAATGCTTTCTCTGAATCTACTGAAATGATCATATATAGGTTTTTATCCTTTCCTTATACAGTGATGTATTATGTTGATTGATTTACAAATATTGAACCACTCTTGCATCCTGAGAATAAATCTCATTTGATTGTGGTGAATGATTTTTTGAAATCTATTGTTGGATTTGGTTTGCTAGTATTTCGTTGAGGATTTTTGCATCGTGTTCATCAGGGATAGTGGCCTATAGTTCTCTCTCTCTTTTTTTTTTATAGTGTCTTTTTCTGGTTTGGATTTCAGGGTGATACTGGCCTGATACAATGGATTTGGGGATTTCTTTTTCTATTTTTTAGAATAGTTTGAGAAAAATAAGTTTCTATTCTTTAAATGTTTGGTAGAATTCCCCTGTGAAGCTGTCTAGCCCTGGACTTTTATTTGTTGGGAGTTTTTGATTATTGATTTAGTCTCCTTGCTGGTAATCAGCCTGTTCAAATTTTTTATTTCTTCTCTTTCTGTTTCGGTAGGTTATACATTTCTAACTATTTATGCATTTCTTCTAAGTTGTCCAATTTGTTGGCATATAGTTTTTCATAATATTCTCTTACAATTGTTTGTATTTCTGTAGTATTGGTTATTTTTCCTCTTTCATTTGTGATTTATTTGAGTCCTTTTTCTTTCTTTTTTTTAATGAGTCTGGCTAGAGGTTTATCAATTTTGTTGATCTTTTCAAAGAACCAACTCCTGGTTTCATTGATCTGTTCTATTGTTTCTTTAGTTTGTGTATCATTTTTTCTGCTGTAATCTTTATTATTTCCTTCCTTCTCTTGGCTTTGTGTTTCGTTTGTTCTTTTTTTAGCTCCTTTAGGTGTAAGGCTAGGTTGTTGATTTAAGATTTTTCTTGTTTCTTGAGGTAGGCCTGCATTGCCATAAACTTCCTTCTTAGAAATGGGTGCTCGGGTGGCTTAGTTGGTTAAGTGACTGCCTTTTAGCTCAGGTCATGATCTTGTGGTCCTGGGAGCAAGTCCTGCATCAGGCTCTCTGCTCAGTGGGGAGTCTGCTTCTCCCTCTGACCCCCCCTCCTGATTTCTCTCTAATAGATAAATAAAATCTTCAAAAAAAAAAAGAGCTATTTTTGCTGTGTCCCAAAGGTTTTGAGGCATTGTATTTTCATTTGTTTCCACGTACTTTTTAATTTCTTCTTAGATTTCTTGGTTGACCCATTCATCGTTTAGTAGCATATTATTTAACCTGCATGTATTTGTGGTCTTTCCAGATTTTTTGTTGTAGTTGGCTTCTAGTCTCATAGGGTTGTGGTCAGAAAAGATGCCAGGTATGACTTCAATCTTTCTGAATTTATTTTGTGGCCTAATATGTGATCTATTCTGGAGGATGTTCCAGGTGCACTTGAAAAGAAATGTGCATTCTGCTGTTTTAGGATGGAATGTTCTGAATATATCTGTTAAATCTATCTTGTCCGGTGTGTCATTCAAAGCCTTCATTTTCCTGGTTGATTTTCTGTTTGGATAATCTGTCTATTGATGTAAGTGGGGTGTTAAAGTCCTCTACTATTATTGTATTACTATCAATTACTTTCTTTAAGTTTGTTATTAAATATTTTATGTATTTGGGTGCTCCCATGTTAGGAGCATAAATATTTACAATTGTTATATCTTTTTTTTGGATTGTCTCTTTTATTATTATATAGTGTCCTTAGTGTCTTGTTACAGTCTTTGTTTTAAAGTCTATTTTGTCTAACTATTGCTATCCCAGCTTTCTTTTGACATCCATTTGCATGATAAATATATGTCCATCACCTCACTTTCAATCTGCAGGTTTCTTTAGGTCTAAAATGTATCTCTAGGGGCGCCTGGGTGGCTCAGTTGGTTAAGCGACTGCCTTCAGCTCAGGTCATGATCCTGGAGTCCCGGGATCGAGTCCCGCATCGGGCTCCCTGCTCAGCGGGGAGTCTGCTTCTCCCTCTGACCCTCTTCCCTCTCATGCTCTCTGTCTCTCATTCTCTCTCTCAAATAAATAAATAAAATCTTTAAAAAAAATAAAATGTATCTCTTGTAGGCAGCATATAGATAGGCTTTGTTTATTTTATCCTTTTTGTCGCCTTATGTCTTTTGATTGGTGCATTTAGGCCATTTACATTCAAGGTAATTATTGATAGATATATATTTTTTGCCTTTTTTCTTGCTCTTTCAGCATTTCTTATTTTAAAGATTTTATTTATTTACTTGAGAGAGAGTGAGAGAGGACACAAACGGGGGTGGAGGCAGAAGGAGAGGGAGAAGCAGACTCCCCACTGAGCAGGGAGCTCGATGAGGGGCTCAATCCCGGGACCCCAGGACCATGACTTGAGCCGAAGGCAGATGCTTAACCAACTGAGCCACCCAGGCATCCCCAGCTTTTTCTTTTTATTTACAGTTTGGGTTCAATGAAAATCAATTCCATAACATGAGCATTCATGAGCATACCATGAATGAAAGCAGAAATATAGAAACATAATATACAATCCAAAATAGATATACAACATTCAGATATGAAACAAAAGAGAATGTTCATTGACACATACAGTAGCTTGAGATCTTTTAGATATGGTTGTTCAGGTATAGGTTCCTAAAGATGGAGAAAAATAGCTTTGGTTATCAAGACTACTGTGGCCATATCAGATATTGGAACATCAAAACATCAATGTGTGACCATGCAAACAAAAGACCTTAGAGTGTGTATTTAAAAAGCTTTCTGTATATTGAGGCAGTTGTGAAATGAGTTACTTTCCAGAATCAAGCCCACTTTAGGCTTAGGACCAGGTTCTAACTATCTAAAATTATTGACTAACAGAAAGTGTTCCAAATGTAGCTATTCTGATTCAGAGTTAAAAAGAAAAGTATTTACAAAAAGAGTTTAAAAGTTTTTCTGAATTTAATGTAAGTAAGCTTCCCGTCTTCACTTCCCAAATACTTGGTTTACAATTTTGGCTCCTGCACATATTTTGCCTTTTTAATTTCAAGATTTGTCAATTTTACCTTCAAAACAGATCATATTTTAAATTGTAAAAAGCTTTCAACATAAGCAGAAATAAAAAGCATTTTGAAATTAGTTGAGGTCAATGTACTTCTACTCATTAGGATCAGTTTACCTAAATGAATCTGGCACTGTTGCTGAATAGGAATTGGTGATAAGTATATAAGCAAAATTTGCTCATTATGCTTCAATCTGACGTAGATTCCCATCCCTCATTGCTCTGGTACATGTCAATTACTATATAAAAAATCAAATGTGGGACGCCTGGGTGACTCAGTCGGTTAAGGGTCTGCTTTTGGCTTAGGTCATGATCCCTGGTTCCTGAGATTGAGTCCTGCTTTGGGCTCCTTGCTCAGGGAGGAGCCTGCTTCTCTCTCTGCCTACCACTCCCTCTGGTTGTGCTTTCTCTCTCTCTGTCTCAAATAAAGATAAAATCTTAAAAAAAAATGCAATGCCAAATCCAAAGCCTCAAAGAAAAGAGTTAATCTTTTAGACCTAGGAAAGATAAAACCTATTCTCATTTTCAAGGTAGAATTTTACATGTTCATACTTGTTAAGCCACATTTAAAGAAATTATCTTTACCTGTCATGGATGTTGTCTCTTCGTCTTATATGTGAAACTCCAGTAGATTTAATAGAGATTCATCATCTAGTCAAACCCTTTGCATGTTCTTCAAACCAATCAAATTTGGGATCCTCAACATTTTCTATGTTAATAGTTTGGAGTTAACAGATTCAATGAAGACCTGTTTTTTTTCCTTGTCACACTAGATGTCTAGACACCATTTGGATTAGGTTTAGAAGATAGGAAAGTACAGATATTTCTTGGCCTGAGGCTCTTAACAGTAGAGATGTCGAAGGAAGAATGAGAAAATGAAGAGACTGGCTATTGACTGCAGAGCACAGCCAGTTGATCTGGTAGTGACATTAGGTGGATTTGGGGCAGTTCAGGTATTCTGGGAAGGAGTTACTTGAAAGTGTTACAACAATTGTTTGATTTGAATAAATCTGTGTGGGTAAGAACAGCACCAGAAGTAGCATCCTCAGTCCAAGCCTGGCCACCATTGCTCTGCCCATGTCCATCTGTTGGTATTGGTGCATAGCTTGTCTCACTGTATGTGGGGTAAGTTGGGAACTGCTGGCTTGGGGCAGGTGCAGGCAGGGTCATATTTATTAACATTTTATTAATTGTTTTGTGGTTGTTTCTGAAGATTTTCTCTGATTCTTTCTTGTCTTTCTCTCTTTTATGGTTTGCTGGTTTTCTTTAGTGATATACTTTAGTGATATATTTGGATTTCTTTCTCTTTATCCTTTGCATATTTATGATTTGTGGTTACCATTAGGTTTGTACACAACATCTTCTGCATATAGCTGTCTGTATTAAATTGTTGTTTAATTTTGAACCCGTTTGTTACTCCTCTTCTCCCCACATTTTATGTATATAGTGTCATATTTTACATCCTTTATTTTGTGAGTTCCTTGACTGATTTTTTTTAACAGAAATATTCATTTTTACTACTTTTGTGTTTCCTACCATCACACTGTCACTTTTGGTTTTTCCTTTCAACTCAGAGTCCCCTTTCATATTTCTTGCAGGGCCGGTTTAGTGGTCACAAACTCCTTTACTTTTTGTTTGTCTGGGAAACTCTTTATTTCTCCTATTCTGAACGATAGCCTTGCTGGATATAGTATTCTCTGCTGCAGGTTTTTCCCATTCAACTCGTCTAATGTATTATGCCATTCCTTTCCGGCTTGAAAATCTTCTGCTGAAAAATTCCCTGATAGACTTATGGGGTTTCCTCTGTATGTAATTGTCTTCTTTTGTTTTGCTGCTTTTAATATTTTTTTCTTTATCACTATATTTTGCTATTTTGATTACAATATGTCTTGGGGTGGATCTATTTTTATTCATTTTGGTTGGAGGTTCTCTATGCCTCCTGAATCTGGATATCTGTTTCCTCCCTCAGATTAAGGAAGTTTTCAGCTATTATTCCTTCAAATAAATCTTCTGTCCTCTTTTCTCTCTCTTCTTCTTCTGGGACTCCTATAATATGAATGTTATTATGTTTGATGGAGTGACTGAGTTCTCTAAGTCTATTCTCACTTTGCATAATTCTTTTTTCTCTCTTTTGTTCAGCTTGATTACTTTCCATTACTCTGTCTTCTAGGTCATCAATTTGTTCCTCTGCTTCTTCCAGCCACTGTTCATTCTATCAAGAGTGTTTCTCATTTTGTTTATTCAGCCCTTTAACCTGCTATGTTATTCCTTATCTCTGTGTTACTGGTTTCACTGATGTCCTCCACTTTTTTTCTCCAATCCAGTGACTATCCTTATGAACATTGCTTTAAATTCTCCAACATGCATATTACTTATATCTGTTTCACTCTGGCCTTGTCATGATTTTCATTTGGGACAAATTCCTCTGTCTTCTCATTTTGTCTAAGTCTCTCTGCCTGTTTCTACGTATGAGGAAAATCTGCTATGTCTCCTGTTCTTGAGGGTAATGACTTTATGAAAAAGAGGTACTGCAGTGCCTCCTGTAGTGTCCCCTGTTCCCCAGTGCCTGGTGATTCTGGGAGTGTCTCCAATGTATGCTGTGCTGCTATGTCCTCTTCAGGTCAGTCATCTGCAAAGACTCTCTCTTCTTGTTGTGGGTAGTGTTTGGTCCTGGCCTGAATATGGCACATTTTAACTAGGTGTTCTCTGGTCTGCTTATGAAATGAGACCTGTTGCCACTGCCACTGGAACCGAGGCCTTGCAAAACTTCTGGGTTGGGATACATGGTATTGGCAGGGATTTGAGCTAGTCTTCTGTAGTAGGGATCTGCTGCACTGAGATTGAGGCAAATGTGACTGGGAAGGGCAGTTCTTCTGAAGCACGGGGGGGTGGGCCTTGGTGTAAGCAAGTTAGTAGAAAATATAGGCATCACACTGGTTCCTGCAGATGGTCCTGTCCTTATGCTGTGGAGGGGGGAGGGAAATAGTGCCTGCCAGTTCCTTTGTACCCAGAAGGGTCTCTGTATGAATGCTGCCTCTGGGTCATGCTCTGAGATGAGCAACTAACCTCTCCAGTGTGTGCCCCAGCCACTCCTCAGATCACTGTTTCCATACTGTATGTGTGTAGGCTGTTTGCCCTGCTTTTTATCCAAGCGCAACCCAATGTCCTCCAAGTTCTCCCAGAGCCAACCATGCTGGCTTTTATTTATTTTTAAATATAAGCCTCCAGATTTTTTGTTTGTTTGTTTTTATTTCACAGAGAGAGACACAGCAAGAGAGGGAACACAAGCAGGGGGAGTGGGAGAGGGAGAAGAAGTCTTCCCGCCCAGCAGGGAGCCTGATGCTGGGCTCGATCCCAGGACCCCAGGATCATGCCCTGGGCTGAAGGCAGATGCTTAACGACTGAGCCACCCAGCGCCTCCCCCCCCCCCGCCATGCTGGCTTTTTAAAGCTCCAGGCTTTAAGCTCCACTGGTTGCAAGAACTCATGAAATTTGGCCCCTCTCACTTTCCAAGCCAGTTGTTATTGGGAGTTGTTTCCCTGTGTGGGTTCCCCTGTGTGTTAATCTGTCCCTTGCCCAACCATGGCTCCATCTCCACCACAGCAGCCATCATTTTGTCTTCCAAGCCATGTCTCCACACTTTCCACCTTCTTTGATATGGCCTCTTCTCTACTTTTATTTGTGGAGTTTGTTCTGCCACTCTTCAGATTGATTTCTGGGGTATTTAAGATGATATGATAGTTATCTAGTTGTATTCATGGGAGGAGGCAAGCCTAGGATCCTCCCACTCCACCACCATCTTCCCCTTCCCAAGCTCTTTAGATTAACCATACTTTCTCCCTTCCACTAACTTATGGACCTACTCAAAGTCCATCTAAAGTTTTCACCATCCTGGCTTTTTTTTTTTTTTTACCTCATCTGATATTGATAATGCTGTTATTTCATATTATCTGAACCATTCCTATGCCATGTTTTCTTTACATAAATTTGCTTTCTCTGATATAGACACTATTGGAGTGTTTTTAAACTTTTATTGTCTTTATTCTTAGTATTTAATTAAATTTTTGTTTTTATAGCCTGTGAATCAAATTTGCCTCCTCATTTTGAATAACTAGCTTTGATCTGATAGATTTTTCTAGAGAAATCTCTCTTTCACTAATAGTTAGGGCCTGGAAATGTGGTATATTAAAAAATAGAGTCTCCTTTGTTTCCCCAAATCATCCAAAGCACAATCAACTCCATGTGTTTTCCTTCTTTCACTTTTATAATCAGATGCAGAAAATCTTTAACATTCTATTGAGTCCTCCAGTTTAAATCAGTACACATGATACATTGCATGGGTTTTTTAATATGCCTTGCAATGGAAACCTTTATCTTTTCCCTGTGGCCTGATTGTAGCTTACTAAAATATAAAAGAAAGGCCCTTTGAATAGAATTTGTGCAACATGGTGTCCTAACAAGGTCTATGAATAATTTATCAGGCAAGGATCTTGTTTCTGTTTATGAAATAATATTTTGGAGACCATTAAGGCTAGACCTGTGCAGTAGTCATAAAGTCCTTCTTGAGTTCCAGCTAGGAATATGCAAAAAAAAATTGTTGTTGCTCTAACTGCTCAAACATATGGCTAGGTTCAGGGGAATCTGTTAACTTCT
The DNA here is from genome assembly GCF_037043125.1 of Eumetopias jubatus. Classification (NCBI taxonomy): domain Eukaryota; kingdom Metazoa; phylum Chordata; class Mammalia; order Carnivora; family Otariidae; genus Eumetopias; species Eumetopias jubatus. Next base: position 69,070,950 of record NW_028274823.1, on the reverse strand, counting down.
TGTGTTGCATCCAAAAGTTTCCAATTTTCAACAAAAGATGGCATACCAGCCCAATTACTCCTGATGTATTCCAGTCAAGGATTCCAAGTAATCATAGTTGTGTGGGCGTATGTTGTCTGAAATAACAGGAATCAGTGAAAATTTCAAGCAAAAATACACAACAGAGATCATGTACATATCACAACTAGACAAACGCATCCCACCAAGCTGAATGTGCTTTCAACAGGAAGCAAGAATTTTGGGCCACCTCCCAATCCCTGATTCATAGCCTTTGTAAACTATTTGAGATACATTTTGTTTCTAGTTTTGCAACAAACTTCTCCAACAGCTTATTTGCTTCATATGTCAACAAACTTGAGGAAAGTATTGCCTGTTAAATAAGATAATGAGAAATATGAAAAATTATTGTTAGGGCCTGGTTATCCCCAAAACTTGGACAAAGATATTATAGATTGTGACATGGAAGCAGGCTTATCTTGATGAACTTTAGTATGTCCCTTCAATTCCTAGATAACTCTCACACTCCTTGGAATGAATTGGTTGGGGATCTTTTTTTTTTTTAAGATTTTATTTATTTATTTGACACAGAGAGAGATAGCGAGAGAAGGAACACAAGCAGGGGGAGTGGGAGAGGGAGTAGCAGGCTTCCTGCTGATCAGAGAGCCAGATATATGGCTCAATCCCAGGACCCTGGGATCATGACCTGAGCCAAAGGCAGCCACTTAACCGACTGAGCCACCCAGGTGCGCCATTGGGATCTTTTTAGTTTGCTTATATTTAGTGACTATGACCCAAAAAATAGCAAAGTAAGAAGGGGAAAAGGACCCGGAATAGCTTCAGGAAAATACATGTGGCCTGCTCTGATGGTAAATTATTCCCAGGGATGAGGCCACAGGGAGATCCCTGAAGACAAACTCCTGACTGGCCAGGTCCTGTGGCCACACACAACATTGCCTTCATCTATTTAAATACCAGCAAAAACTACCAAGCCTGTTTGTGAAAGTGGCAATAACTCAAGCTTGATCTTCCCAAAATGCAGCTCAGATCATGTCACTGAATTCCTATTGGTTCTTCATCTTTTATAAAACCAAGCGCAAACTCCTCAGTCTAGCTCTCAATGCCCTCCTATAACAATTTTTCAGTCTTCCATTAATCACACAGATTTTAATAAAAACCAAGTTACTGGCTAGTCCACAAAATAGCCCCAGTCTTTTCTGTTTTGTTGTCTTTGTTCATGTGGTATTACAAATAAGATTGATAGCAATACTGTTATTAATTCTAGCATTTGTTGAGTACTTACTATGTGCTGGGTCTCATAACAACCTATAAGGTAAGGACATAGAGTTACTAATTAGCTGCTTAGGACCACAGAAACTGAAAAAACAAAAACAAAAACAAAAGCAAAACCACAAAAATTGCAAATGACAGAGTAAGGACTTTGATTCTCTAATGTCACATGTCTGACATGAGAGTCCTCATTATGTTACATCTGAACTTCCGTAAATAATCATATCTCTGAGTGAGTTTATTTTCTCTACGAATTTTTAAATAACCACCTAGCAGTCTTTCTGATCCTCTACCCCACTATATGGTGAGCTGGTGGAGAATAGGGATCACAACTTTGTGTTTTCTGTATCCCACACAACACCATGTAGTAAGTGTATAGTAGGTCTTCCATTTGTTCCAGGCAAAGCCCCTGATTATCCATATAGTAGAACAGGATTCCAAAATGGAAAGTGGATTAGAACAAAAGGAGGATTTGGTGAGGTTGATCTCTGGCATCCAGCTTTCTCTTTCCTCTTCCTCTTGAGAGAGGGTTCCTTTCTCCAGGGCACCACCAGAATCAAGAGGAAAAAGGATTTAAGTGTTCTATCAGGGTCAGGCAGTTTTGTCCTGGAGCTGGTTTGTACCAGCTCTTGAGGGTCAGTAATGAATATGTTGTCTAGAACATGAAAGTTTGAAATTGGCCATGTGGGAATATTTATACCATGGAAATTAGCAAACACTACAAATCAGTGCTTCTCCTGCCCCCCCTCCAGTAACTTGTTTGCCAATACACCAGGACCTGCCCAAAGATGAGAGAGACCCATGATTCCATATGCGTCTTGCCTTTTCCCTGCTCCCTTTGACCCTCTCAACTTTTGGATCTAGCATACTTTGTTAAGTGTCTTCTATGAACAGATCCTCTGCCTGGTAATATGAAGAATACCATGATTACAGCTATCTGGTTACTCACTGAGGAAATAGATACATGAATAACATTAATCATTACTGAGTATATCATTTGTTTTTTTTTCTTCATTTATTTTTAAGTTGAAAGTATACATATTTCATATACGAAAGTATAGGATAAAAATGTAAGTGCCAAAAGGACAGGGACTTTATTTTTCACTACAGCTGCTTACATGCTGCCCAAATGCAGTGTGAGGTAGATGTTAAACAGTAAATGAATGAGATTACACATAAAAAACTGACAAGAATATAATAAAACATGAATAGTGCTTATCTCTGAATAAGGCAATTGTGGGTCATTTTAATTTTCTTTTCTTTTTTTTCTTTTTGTTTTGGGTGGAGGCCCTATCTGTATTTTGTATGTATTTTTGTTTTAAATTTTGCAAAATTTCAATGTATTACATTGAAAGCCAAACAAAAATAAAAGAAAAAAGAAGTGGAATTATGCAAAGTGACAAGAATTAAGAGCAAGAAGTCACAAAAGCATGTCTTGCTGAAGTCTACTTAATTACAGGAGAGTTTTGTGGGAAGGCTTCTTAAAGGAAATAACTTGAGGGGTGCCTGGGTGGGTGGCTCAGTTGGTTAAGTATTTGCCTTCCGTTCAGGTCATGATCTCCAGGTCCTGGGATTGAGCCCCGCATTGGGCTTCCTGCTCAGGTGGGAGTCTGCTTTCTTTCTCTCTCTCTCCTTCTGCCCCTCCCACTGCTCATCCTCTCTCACTTTCTCTCAAATAAATAAATAAAATCTTTTTTAAAAAAGGAAGTGGGGCTTGAGATAGGTAGGTTTAAAATCTCCTTTCCTCAGAGTCATGTTAAGCTAGCTATCACAAGAGAAAAACCAGGTAAAATAGTTCACACTAAGGGCTGAATGACTGGCAGCTGATGATGCTATCCCTCCCAGGCATAAAAAATCCAAACTGATGGATTATGCAGTAAAATCTTCTATAGTTTTACCAATTTTTCATTTGTTTCTTTACCATTTACTAAGAAATGTATATTAAAATATCTCACTATAGTGGTGGATTTGTTGGTTTCTCCTCCAAATAAAGTGCTTCATTCTGTGTAATTTTTTCAGATCACTAATTTTCTCTTCATCTGTGTCTAAACCAATGTTTAAACTTCCCTTTGAGGTTCATTTTTAATTATTAATTTTTTATCTTTAGTTGCTTTTTTTTTTTAAATTTTCCCACCTTGGCCTATCAATGTTGATACTTTAAATACTTCTGTAAAGTTCTTTACATTTATTTTGTATTTGGCACCTGGTAATTCCATCATCTGCTGTCTGTTTAGGACTGATTCTGCAGATTATTCACATCATGATGTTGATTATTTATTTCCAAATATGCTTAGGGACTTTTAAAATTCCTCTGGGATGTTTTTGAAGCATGCCTTTAAATTAATTTAATTCAAGAGAGAATTGACTTTTGATTCTGTCCAGTGTTTTATGGCACCATCAACCTCAGAGTGCTTGGACAGTATGAGTTCTAACTCCAAATCTGTGTGAGGGTGGGCTTACTGTGAGATAGGAATTATTGGGGAGATTTTTCTCTCTTATTCTACTCCATATAGAACTAAAAGTGAAACAGCATAGTGTTCCCACCACCTATCCTTTTATTGTTTTCCCCTATTCCATCTTCTGACCTTATTATCTTTGAGGGGCTCCTGAATTTATACAGTGGTCTATAATACAACCTTCCACATTGCATCAGTCTCAGGATTTTTCTTTTGCCACTTGAGCATAGACCATTAAACCCAAACTGTTAGCTACTAAAGACTTATAAATGAGCCTCTAGTGCTTCTTTTCTTCTCTGGATTTGTACTTTTTTGTTATTTTCTCTTCTTTCCCACTGGTTCAACTATCTGTTTAAAAGTATGAGTTTTATATTTTAGAAAAATTTTTAGATGTTCTGTACTGGGATGACTTCTCTGGAATCTAGATTGCCTTAATGCCAAAAACTGGTTTTCTGTGTCCAGGCAAGAACTTGCTGTATCAGTTAAAAGGAATCACTGTCCATTACTTTTCCCCTCCTCCACAATTTTTGTCCATCTTTATCCTCTCATCTTCTCATCTATTTCAACTAAAAAATAATAAAATCTCCCATTTATTTGAATATTTGCTATGTGCTAGTACTGCTTTATGTTCTTTACATGTTTTGTTTAATTAAGTCTTTAGAGTAACTCTGATATAGGTAAAATTTTAATCTTTATCTTGCAGAGGAGGACCCTGAGGTTCAGAGAGGTTAAGTTAATGAGCCCATAGAAGTCTGCATGCTTGCCCTCCAAACTATATGGTCTGTCATGACAGACTGATGGGCAAACTAATGTGAAATTCCCAAGTAAGTGTCTTGAACTCAAATAAGTTTAAGAAACACAGTTAATGAAAATTAAAGGGGTTTATTAACAGAGAAATCTCAGCCTTTAATATATTAAATGTGCATTGTGAGTCTTTAAGGGAGTAAAATTCATAGTTTTTGCTAAACTCTTTTGGCCACACAACTCTTTTTTTAAAATTTAAATTAATTTTTTTAAAATTTAAATTAAATTAGCCAAGGTAGAGTATATTATTAGTTTTTGATATAATGTTCAATGGTTCATTAGTTGAATATAACACCCAGTGCTCATCATATCACATGCTGTCTTTAATTCCCATCACCAAGTTACCTCACCGCCCCCACTCACCTCCCCTTCTGCAGCCCTCAGTTTGTTTCCCAGAGTCAAGAGTCTCATATGCTTTGTCTCCCTCAATGATTTTTTCCCATTCAGTTTTCTCTCCCTTTCCCTGCACTATTCCTTATGAGTGAAACCATATGATAATTGTTTTTCTCTGATTGACTTATTTCACTTAGGATAATACCCTCCAGTTCCATCCATGTTGATGGAAATGGTAGATAGTTATCCTTTCTGGGGGCTGAGTAATATTCCATTATATATATAAACCACATCTTCTTTATCCATTTATCTGTTGAAGGACATCTCAGCTCCTTCCACAGTTTGGCTGTTGTGGACACTGCTGCTATAAACATTGGGGTGCACGTACCCCTTCTTTTCACTACATATGTATCTTTGGGGTAAATACCCAGGAGTGCAATTGCTGGTCATAGGGTAGCTCTATTTTTAATGTCCTGAGGAACCTCCACACTGTTTTCCAGAGTGGCTGCACCAGTTTGTATTCCCACCAACAGTGTAAGAGGATTCCCCTTTCTCTACATCCTCACCAACAATTGTTGTTCCCTGTCTTGTTAATTTTAGCCATTTTGACTGGTGTAAGGTGGTATCTCATTGTGGTTTTGATTTGTATTTCCCTGATGCCAAGTATGTGGAGCATGTTTTTCATGTGTCTGTTGGCTATTTGGATGTCTTCTTTGGAAAAGCGTCTGTTAACATCTTCTGCCCATTTCTTGACTGGATTATTTGTTTTTTGGGTGTTGCATTTGATAAGTTCTTTATAGATCTTGGATACCAGCCCTTTATCTGTAATGTCATTTGCAGGTATCTTTTCCCATTCTGTAGGTTGCCTTTTAGTTTTGTTGGTTGTTTCCTTTGCTGGCCATGCAACTCTTTTTTCCAAGGGAGCATCCCTAGCATCTGTAGTGCCATAATACACATCTTGGGAAACATTGCCCTAAAATGGTGAAATTTATCCCTCTCCTTGAAGTGTCAAAATTTTTGGAAACTCCAGAGAAAGATGAAAGAGTCTTTAAACATTATAGTAATGATAATAATAAACACCAAAAACAGGTACCCAGCTTGATTATTCTAATCATGCAGATTTGTGTTCAAACGACTTTTCCAATATTCACAACCAGCCTCAGATAACTTATCACCAACGGCATTCAAAAGACTGTCACGGTCTATAACAGACTTAGTTACTGAGGTGGATTCTCTAATTTCCTAGTATACTGACAGCATTGTTGGCACAAGTGAAGCCTCAGGAAGACATTAAAAGGGTAACACTCAAGGGCACCTGGGTGGCTCAGTCAGTTAAGCATCTGTCTTCTACTCAGGTTGTGATCTCAGGGTCCTAGGATTGAGCCCTCCCTGTGTTCAGCTCTCCGCTCAGCAGGAAGTCTGCTTCTCCTTCTCCCTCTCTGCTCACTCTCACTTTCTCTTAAGTAAGTAAATAAATAGAATCTTTTTTTTAAAAAAGGGGGTAACCCTCACTGGGAGATATACATTCAGTGATGCTGAAGTCCCAAGCAGTGTCACCGAAAGGTATACACAAAAATGTTAATAGTGAATATCATTAGGTGGTGGGATTATGAATGATTGTTATTTTTTCTTTTATCTGTGTTTAAAAGAATTCAACAACATTATGTATTAATTTTAGAATTTAGAAAAGCAGTTTTGAAAAAGGAATTTTATAACTACTTAAAAGGGCAATTAAGTTTTAAAAATTGAGGATTTTGATTCTCAGAGAGGAAAGTAACTTTTTCAAAGTCACAATCTATCAGAAGTCAAATTGGATTTCTTGACTCCCTGACTAGGACCATCCTCAGAATACTATACATTACCCTATAGTCACTGAGATATTACCCTATAGTTACCCTGAGCCACTGGCAGGGCTGTTCCTCCTCAGGAAAGGAGTCCTCCAAAAAGGAGAAACATGTGTCTTCTGGGCAGGTGGGTCCCCCTCCCTCTCTGGACAAATGGGAAGGCTATGCTGACAATTTCAGATTTTTTGCCTGTGCTTCAAGATTTGCTAATATTTTCCTCACTAGGGCAATGTCATGAAAAGAGGAGAAGGGCTTCCTATAAGAGTGGGAGAATCAATCTCTCTCAAGTAACCATCCTATAATACATGAAGCATTGTTGTTGCTGTTTTATTCCAGCCAGTTTATTGCTGTTGAGCACCCCCAGAAGAGATGGAGAAAGAATGTTACTTGGCTTCCTCTCTTGGGAAGAATGACTAGAACCACCTAATATGAAAGTTTGGGGAATCTTTCACTGCTGAGGTTGGGAGATTGGGAGGTCTATGGTGATTCTGGAACTCATTTAACAAAATAGACAATGAAGTAATTGATTCACTGTTTTCAATTAAAATTGCATTTTTTTGTGTGTTTTTTTCTTGTGGAAATAAGAGCTTAGAAGAATGATGGTATAACATTGGAGAAATGGTGTTGGAACCTCACCCACCTGTATTTGCCTTCCTGTATAACTTGAGCAGTAGAAGTTGCAAAATGAGGGATGAAACAAGGACTGGGAACAGATATCCTTTCTCACAGTGACATAAAATTGGAGGAAGCACTCAGGAAGCCTTAGTACCAACATCTTAATTTTTTATACGGGGAAACTAAATTCTGCAGGTGTGGAAATATTAGGTATTTAACTGTTTATTGAGTCCTTTAAAAGTCTTCAGAATGTCTATGAATTCTTGTACTAGTTCCATGTACTTTCTTATTCTTCTATTAAAATCTGCTTTCCCTCAAGCACTGACAATAAAATACAATCAAAGCTTAAATAAACAAACAAATAAAGTAAATAAGCATCTATTATGTACTAGATACTGAGCTAGGCATTGAAGGTAGAGCAGAAAACAATATAGATGAGGTCCCTGCTTTCTGCAATCTAGAAACCAAGAGAGGTAAAATGACAAAACAAACCCTGAACCAGAATCCATATCTTTTAGGTCCCAATTGGTAATCTTTCTTATATTTTCCATCTAATATGCTTTAGAAACCTAATATTTTCTTTATGATTTTAGGTGACTCACTAAACATGTAGGCTTCAGTTTTACTAATATACAAAAATAAGCTTGTATGTTTACTCATTCACTTATTTATTTGCCAAATATTTACTGAGAACTGTCTATATCCTAGACATAAAGCTCACTGAACTCACAGAATAAAACCTTTTTACTGAGAGCAAATTTACATATGTCAACAATGCTCTCCAAATAGTAACCAAATTCCAAGGTTGGCTGTATTTTATTTTTGCCATTCAGAGTTGGCTTACTCCCCTAGGTACCCAAATCCCAGCTTGGATTTCCTCTCCCCTTTTTCCTTCTCTCTCTCTCTCTTTTCTATCCACCCACCATCTCCCCTGCCCTCCTGCTGTCCGTTTACTCCTCCTTTTCCTTCCTTCCTTTCTCCTTCCCTCTCATTACTATCCATCATCTTTCCACTTGAGGAAACCTTAACCTTAACCTTAATAGGTGTGAATTGATTTATAGTAAGAGATTTCAAAGTCATAAAGCTAAACACTTTCATTGGCACAGTTAGCATATTCTTGCTTTGTAGCTGCTGCAAATGGTAATTTTTATTTATTGTTCCTAAATAAGAACTTTTCCTAAGTTTCAAGCTTTTATTTAACATAGGGAACATGAATACTGGATTATATTCACCACTGTATCAGGAAAACATGTTACTGGCCTTAACCCCCAAATGGGTAAGGGCAAGAGGGAGAAAAAGGAAAAATGTAAGATGACATGACTGATTTTTGACAAGTCCAGATAAAAAGGAAGAAAAAAAACACTTGTCCTTATCAAGGCAAAAAAAAAAAAAAAGTACTGGTCTTTATCAGGGCAAATAGTGTTATCTCCCAATGTACATAAGAATTTCCAGTATTAACTAACCTGTACTCTTCAAAAGACATTTTCTCATAGCTGAAGAATCACATTCATGTTGGCAGCTGATTTATAAGGGCAAGAATGTGGGTTCTTGGATCATTGCCTCATCAGAATGGAGAAATTATAGAAATAAGTGGTGCTCATTTGTTTGTTTATTCAGTTCACTTGCATGTAATTTTTTCTTTCAATTTTCAGGTTAATGAAAAGCAGTTACTTGAAGTTAGCAAGAGTTTATGGGCATATAGCTAAACACTGCATAACAACCCTTTCAGGGTCTTATTTCAATAAGTCAACAAGATGAATTTGCATATTCTTTTTGAAGGTCATTATTATAGTAGCTCAGAGACTGACCATCCCACTGAAATGTTCTTCCTGTTAATCTGGGAGCTCTCTCAGGTACTCTGCATTCATTCACTGTTCATGGTTGTGTATGTGTGTGTTTCAGCAAGCACTGGGGCCTTCAGTAAGTACAGTTGATGTCTCTATGGTCTAATTGGTGAAAAAAGCAAGTCCTAGCTGGAGAAGCACAAAGCTGGCTTACTCTCTTGGCAGGATCTTCATGCTGCCAGGATTTGTTTTTTCTCAGGCTAGAAGCACTCTCCTGAAGACCACGTGCATGTCATTTAATGCATTTTTGTATGGGTAGGAAAAATGATAATTCCTTTAGTTCCCATCTATCCCAGAGCAGGAAGATCACAGACAGTAGTCTGGGAAGAAAACCGTTCTACAGAAAGTCCCACTTGATACTTCATCTCACTGTGTTTTTACTCTTTTACTTAATGTCTGTACTTCTGTTTCCTCTTCTACAACACTGTACTATCATATTGCAAATGCAAAGTTTTTTGCAGAGTGCCACAGGTAAGTGCTTAGTATCTCGTAGTCATAATTACTATTATTTGGCTACTACTCTCACTACACCACGATGCTACTACTGCCAGTATTTCTATAATTACTACTCTGGGTCATCTCAGTACTATGTTTGTACACTTAACAACTACAGTGTTATTTTAAATTTCACAGAACTGATGTTCAAGAAGTCTGTCTTTAAGTAACAGAAAACTCAATTCACACTGGCTTAAAAAAACTTAGAAAAGTTTCATGGCTAGTAATACAGTGAGCTAAAATAACCTGAAATCTTCCCACTATAAACCAAAAGAAATGCTGGATACATTTTTTTCAGAAGATTTTAAACTACCAATTCAATTTAAAAAATAGTTTTGGACTATTCATATTATCTGTATCATCGTGGATGAGTTTTGGTATTTGTGGTTTTTCAGGAAATGGTCCATTTCATCTAAGCTGTAAAATTTTTGTGTGTAGAGTTGCTCAAAGTATCCCTTTACCTTTTACTCTCTGCAGGGTCCTCTGGTAATATTTTTCTCTTTTGTTCCTGATATTAGTAATTTGTGTCTTCTTTCTTCTTTTGGTCAGTTTTGCTATAAGTTAATTTGTATTTTCTTGATCTTTTTACACAACAAAATTTTGGTTATTTTGACTTTATTGTTTTTTGTTTGTTTATTTGTTTTCAGTCTTATGGACTTCTGATTTTATGTTTATGATTTCCTTCATTCTATTTATGTTGGGTTTATTTTGCTCTCCCTTTTCTAGTTTCTTAATGTCCTTTCTGTAAGCATTTGATGCTATAAATTTCCCTTGAAGCACTGATTTTGATCACACAAATTTTGATATATTGTGTTTTATTTTTGTTCAGTTTAAAATATTTTCTAATTTCTCTGGAGAGTTCTCTGGTGCATGGATTTATATAGAAGGGTGTGGTTTAATTTCCTAGTGTTTGGAGATTTCCTGTTATCTTTCTATTATTATCCGTATTTTAATTCTGTTATACTCAGAGAACATACTTTGTATGATTTCAATTCTTCTAAATGTGTTAAAGTGTGCTTTATGACCCATATATGATCTATCTTGATGAATATTCCATGTGCACTTGAAAAGAATATGCATTCAGCTCTTGGTGGTGGAATGTTCTAAAAATTTCAGTGAGGTCCAATTGGTTGATGCAGTTGCTCAGTTCATCTATCCCCTTGCTGATTTTCCATTAGTTCTGTCAATTACTGAAAGAGGAAAATTGAAGTTTCCCATTATAATTGTGGACTTGTCCATTTTTGTCTATAGTTGCATCAGTTTTGCTCAATGCATTTTGAAGCTGGTATTAAAGGTGCAGACATATTTAGGATTATTACATCTTCTTGGTGAAATGAACATTTTATCATTATGTGATGCCCCTCTTCATCTCTAGTGACTTATTTTGTTCTGTAATCTTCTTTGTTTGATATTATTACAGCCACCTCAGCTTTCTTTGGATAGGGTTTGCATAGAATCTCCTCTTCTATCCTTTCACTTTTAACCTACCCATATCATTACAGTTGAAATAAGTTTCTTGAGACAGAATATAGTTGGATCATTTTTAAAAATTTTTGTTGTTGTTTTGACAATCTGACAATCTCTCTTTTTCTGATGACCTCTGTCTTTTTAGCTAGTGTTCCTCAATTAAGGATGCTTTTGACACTTCCCTCACAGATATGACAATCAAAACTGTCTTCACAACAAACAATGAATCATGGAACACTACAGCAAAAACTAATGATGTAATGTATGGTGATTAACATAACAGTAAAAAATTTAAAGAGAAAAAAATGTCTTCACATGTTGACAAATCTCCCTTCTTCTTTCTCTTAATCTGTCTCTGTGTCATTTATTTACTTATTTTCCAGATACCTCTTTTTTAAAATAATATTTTATTTATTTATTTGAAAGAGAGACAGCAAGAGCAAGAGACAGAACACAAGTAGGGGGAGTGGGAGAGGGAGAAGCAGGCTTCCTGCTGAGCAGGGAGCCCGATGCGGGGCTCGATTCCAGGACCCTGGGATCACGACCTGAGCCGAAGGCAGACGCTTAACAACTGAGCCATCCAGGCGCCCCTCCAGATACCTCTTGATGGGAAAAATTGCTCACAACTGAGAGCCATTGCCCTAGAGATTTCAATATGCATCCTACACTTGTTATAATTTACTTTACCAGTACATTTCCTGAAAAATTCAAGAATCATAACTTGAGTTCATTTGCCCTGTCCTACCTCTTGTGCTATTGTTGTCATGTATTTTATGCTATATGTTCTAAGTTTCAAAAGACATTATTATCATTTTTGCTTTAAACAGTATTCTTTTATATTTATCCACATGTACTTTTTCAGTGCTTTTTTTTTTTCAGTGCTTTTCTTTTCCTTCAAATTTTCTATTTCTAGCCAAGGAAATTTCCCATCTGCCTAAGGAATTCTTTTTACTATTTATTTCAATGGTGTGTTGCTGGCAAAGGATTCTCTTTATTTTTGTTGAAAGGAAATATTTTCAACGTCAATTCTAGTTAGGCTCTTATTTTCTGTCACCACTTTAAAGATGTCATTACATTGTCTTCTGACTTCAGTGGTATGTCAGTTTGAGTTCTATAAGAAGGAAACATAGGATTAAAAGTTCAACAGATTTATTAGAGGGAAATGCCCATGAAAGATAAAATGAAAAGGAGGGGAGTAGAGTAGGGAGAACTTTTAGACAATCAGGAAGTTCTGGCACCCATGAAAGAAGAGAAGAAAAAAGGAATGGGTCAGAAGAGACTCATACTGTAGAACAGTTCTGAGAAATGCTTGGCCAGACCAATGGAGACCTCCTGAGTCAAAGCTGTTATAGAACTCTTATATCTACTGAAATGACCTGGTTCTAATAACCCACTGTGCTCATTCATTGGCTGGAAGAAGCCCAGAGGAAGTATGACATGACATGAAGATTTCATTGGATTCAAAATTGCAGCAGCTGTCCATCAGATATGCTTGTTGCATAGCTTTTTAAAATTTTTTTAAGTTCAATTAACATATACTGTATTATTAGTTTCAGAGGTAGAATTTAGTGATTTATCAGTAAAGAGCACCCAGTGCTCACTACTTCAAGTAATGCCCTTCTTAATGTCCATCATCCAATTACCCCTTCCCCCCACTCACCCACCTCCCCTCCAGCAACCCTCAGTTTGTTTCCTAGAGTTGAGTCTCTTATGTTTATATATATTATAATATTGATGATAATAGTATAATATTGATTACAATATTGATAATAATATAATATATTATATATAATATATATTATGTATAATATATTATAATGTATATTATAATAACTATATATTATTATAATATATTATATATTATATTATAATAACATCTGCTTTATCCATTCATCTGTCAATGGACATTTGGGCATTTGGCTATTGTGGACATTGCTGCTATAAACATTGGGGTGCATGTACCCCTTTGAATCACTATGTTTGTATCTTTTGGATAAATACCTAGTAGTGCAATTGCTGGGTTGTAGGATAGCTCCATTTTTAACTTTTTGAGGAGTCTCCATATTGTTTTCCAGAGTGGCTGCACCAGTTTGCATTCCCACCAACAGTGCAAGAGTGTTCCCCTTTCTCTTCATCCTCACCAACATCTGGTGTTTCCTGACGTGTTAATTTCAGCCCCCATTCTGACACGTGTGAGGTGGTATCTCATTATGGTTTTGATTTTTATTTCCCTGATGCCAAGTGATGTTCAGCTTTTTTTCATGTGTCTGCTGTCCATTTGCATCTTTTCTTTGAAGAAATGTCTGTTCATGTCTTCTGCCCATTTCTTGACTGGTTTTTTGTTTTTTGGGTGTTGAGTTTGATAAGTTCTATATGGATTTTAGATATTAGCCCCTTATCTGATAAGACATTTGCAAATATCTTCTCCCATACTGTAGGTTGCTTTTTGGTTTTGTTGACTGTTCTTTTTTTGTACAAAAGCCTTTTCTGTTGATGAAGTCCCAATAGTTCATTTTGTTTCTCTTGTCTTTAGAGACATGTCTAGCAAGAAGTTGCTGTGGCTGAGGTCAAAGAGGTTGCTGCCTGTGTTCTCCTCTAGGATGGATTCCTGTCTCACATTTAGGTCTTTTATCCATTTTTGAGTTTATTTTTGTGTATGGTGTAAGGAAATGGTCCAGTTTCATTTTTCTGCATGTGGCTGTCCAATTTTCCCAACACCATTTGTTGAAGAGACAGTCTTTTTTCCACTGGATATTTTTTCCTGTTTTGTTTGAAGATCAGTTGACCATAGAGTTGAGGGTCCATTTCTGGGGTCTCTGTTCTGTTCCATTGATCTGTGTCTGTTTTTGTGCCAGTACCATACTGTCTTTATTCTGCAACTTTGCTGAATCCCTGCATCAGTTCTAGCAGTTTTTGGGCGGAGTCTTTGGGGTTTTCTACATAGAGTATCACGTAGTCTGCAGCAGGATCTCCTGAAGGAAGAGTTGAGGGGCACACTTTCATGGCTACCACACGTAGTTTCTTTTGAAAAGTTAGTTGTCAATCTTCTTGTAACTCTCCTTAATATAATGAGTGTTTTTACTTCAGGGTGCTTTTAAGAATTTCTCATTGTCTTGTTTTTCAACAGTTTCTATAATGTGTCTAGGTATAGTTTTCTTTGTATTTATCATATTTAGAGATTGTTGAGCTTCTTGGATTGGTGGGCTTATGTCTTTAATCATTATTGGAAATTTCTCAGTCCTTGTTTTCAAATATTGCTTCTGCTCCATTCTCTCTCCCTTCTCTCCTTTTATACCTCCATTATATGTATATTATGCTGTTTAAGTATGTCCATTTGGACGTACTCTTTCTCTTTGGTTTGGTTTCTGTGGCTCAATTTGAATAGTTGCTATCAATCTCCCTTTGAATTAACTAATCCTCTCTTATATGTCCAGTTTGCTCTTAAACCCACCCAATGAGTTCTTAAATCCAGAAATTATAGTTTTTCAGAAATTATATTTTTCAATCCTAAAAATATCCATTTGTTTTAATTTTAGATCTGATTCTCTGTTGAAATCTTTTAATATTTCCTGTGTTTTCTTTGACATGTTAGCTTACTTACTGTCTTGTGCTTTTATTACAACTTCATTATCTCAATCCTGTGTGGGTTTGTGTTTATTTTATTTTATGTTTTGATTATGGAACACCTCTCCTACTTCTTTGAATGTATGATACATTTTGCTGTATGCTGGATATTGTATATAAGAATTGTAGATACTTTGATGATATCCTCTACCAGAGAGAGATCCTTTATTTGTTTGTTAGACCTATGGGGCCAGGGGCTAATTTCCTCAATTTAATCATATACTGATTAACAATATTAGCAAGATTTCCTCCACCCCTGGTTTGTCCCTATTCTTTACATATGGTCTTTCCAGGCTTTTGACTGAGAACCCAGAGTGTCTATGTCTTAGCCCTAAGAAGAAATTTTCCCTCTGGACTTCTAAAAGTTCATCTAATTATCCACAGCTCTTTTATGTCTTTAACATGTTTCTTTCTATTCAGCCATTTGTTTATATTTGTTACAGCAAGAGCTTTGACCTGCTGTGACCTGCTACATTGTATCCAGGAGGAGAAGTGTATTTAATCTGTTATTCTTATTAATAATATTGTATCAAATAATATTATACATATCCCTTAACATACAAGTACCAGTACAGTTATAGGATAAATTTTTAGATCAGAGATACGTGCATTTGTAATTTTGGTGGACAGAATGTTAATTCAGTGACAACTTGATAGATGGGTTGGAAAAGACCAAGGATAAAGTTTACTTACCTCATAGTTTTGTTTGTTTCTAGTGACCTACTAAGTAAAAGCTAACTGTACTCATGCTTAAAACATTCTCCAACTTTGCCTATCAGGCTTTTTTTTTTTTTTTTTTAAAGCTGGAATGTTGATGGCTCTAAGTCCTTTCATGGGCTCAGTACAGATGTTAGGAGATTTTTAATGGCTGCAGTATAGTACATCTGTTTTTCACACCAATCTCAGATTCTGAGTCAGGAATAGCTAGTTTTGTGATTCAAGAATAGAAAGGACAGAGATGGCTGTAATTTCTCCTTAGGGCTGTAGGAGAGGAGAAAAATCTAAGGATAGTAAAGGACATGAGATGATGTCTCTGTTAAGAAGAAATCTGTTCCTGCCTCATTCTTGGCCCAAACAGCTGTAAGCCTGATAAAACAATATTGCATGTTAGTTTCAGGAATGTAACTCAGCCATTTCAGTGTTTCCTTTCTGGGTCTCTGTGGACTTCTAACCCTCACTTTAACAGTAGGGCTATATTATCCTCATTTTCTCCTGCCATCACTCGGCTGTTTTTCTTTCTCTTGTGTTCAGTGAGTCATTTCCTCAAGTCTTCCCTTGTTTGGCTTCAACAATTTAGGATAATCATCAAGAGCTGTCCTTTTCTCTTCTTCAGGCTTGAATTCCTCTCACTGTCAGAGACCCTTTGCTTCCCAGTGTCTGAGGTGGGTGGGATCCACCTAACATCCTTCCTTAAATCTTAGTGTGTGTGCTAGAGAGCCCGACAGACAGACCATGAGAAAAAGGTAACAAAATGAATGTTTCAGGGGGGAGGTGAGGGGAGAGAGAGAGAGACTGACTCATGCTTTCAAGTTGTTGATATGAATGTACTATTAAAATATTTAAACTATTACAAGTTTCCTTCAGAATAACATGAAAACATTCAATGTTTTGTGAGAAACTTGATGTGGCTTTCTGTTCTGTTTCCCAAGTATCTGTATTCTTTCACCTAGTGTAGTTGTCAAGCACTGGAGTCCTGAAGTGAGACAGGATCTGTGTTCAAATACTGACACTACCATCTTCTAACTGTATAACCATTGGCAAGTTATTCGACTTGCATGTGTTTTTGTTTCCTTATCTGAAAAAATGGAGAGCATAATAATATTCATCGTACAGGACTGTTGGAGCAATTAGATGAGGAAAATCACATAGGAAGTACTTCATCACTGGCTGCCATTGTTACTGTCATTC
Source organism: Eumetopias jubatus (assembly GCF_037043125.1). Classification (NCBI taxonomy): domain Eukaryota; kingdom Metazoa; phylum Chordata; class Mammalia; order Carnivora; family Otariidae; genus Eumetopias; species Eumetopias jubatus. Next base: position 69,054,273 of record NW_028274823.1, on the reverse strand, counting down.
CTATGGGAATTTAATTTATGCCTGCCAATTGCTCATATGTTTTCCTGGGATGTTCACATGGTATTTAATAAACAACTAGGTCCAGATCAGGTGTCAATAACCTACAGTCTACTGGCCAAGGCTTGCCCACACCCTGTTTTTGTAAATAAAGTTTTATTGGAATGCAACCACATCCATATGTTTATATGTTGTTTATGGCTGCATTTGCTGTATAATGGCAGAGTTGAGTGGGTGTGACAGAGACTATATGACCCTCAATGCCAAAAAAATTTGCTAGTTGGGCCTTAATAGAAAAAGATTGACAATCTCTGGTCTACAGAGTCATATTTTAATTGTTTTAAAGTATATAAATAGTTGTGGACAAATTTGTAATTCTGTGTCTCAGTTTCTCTAACTGAAAAATGCATATATTAGGTAAGATGACTCTTAAGTAGGATCTTTCTAGAACTATTCAGATATTAAAACTCCTGGAGTCTGGGAATTTATAATTGGTTTGCTCTTTCTGGTGGGCTCTTCTACAAGCTGTAAGGAAAGATAAAAAGCAGAAAACAACACTCAGTAACTTATGTCAAATATTGTGGTAAACCATAAGAGGTGATTTATTCCAGAGAGGAAGATGGCAGTTTTGTGAGACTTTAACTTTTTTCTCTGGCTAGGTACAGGAGATCTTAGTAATCACTGTACCTCTTCCTGCTGATTTAAGAATTTTCCTAGTTCTTTGGCTTTTTAAAAAAAATCATTATTTCTGTCTCCCCACTGCCTGCCCTCCATACCACTTTCCTTTCCAAGTTGGACCCTGCCTTTTTGTCTTCCTCCAGCGTGACTCCTTTCTCCAGTGGTTTCTCAGCTCTCTGTTCTCCACCCTCTCCTTCCTTCAAATGTGATGGAGGTGGAGGCAGATTGCCAAGTCTCCCAGCCATCCTCAGGCAGGATAAGGGTACTGTTGCTGGATAGCTCAGGGCCTGAATTTCAAGCAGTTGGGGGAGGGGGTGGCAGTGGAAGACTTGGACAAGTGAGTCATATGAAAAGGGAACTGGTAATCTGTGTCCTTTGAAATTCAGGGTTGAGAAGCAGGGAAGCCTGGGGGAGTCTCACAATTTCCAGTGGGTACCTGGGGAAGAGCCTTAGACCATTAGTCAAGATTTTCTGTTTTAGATCTACCACAAAATAAGTGTAGTATCCTCGGACTTGTCCTTTGTCTTCCCTGAGCCTTGGTTTCTCTTTGTAAAATGAAAATAATTGCTTTCCTGCTTTCCTCACAGGGTTTTATGATGGTCACATGTATGTAGAAGAGCTTTTTTTTTTAAAAATAAATCTTTGATTTATGTTTTCCCCATTTCAAAAATATCTTGTGTTTATGTGATATAAGAACATCTATCATTTTATGGCCACTCAGCAGCATCCACTCTCCTTCAACAGAACCCTGATTTTCTTCAAGAGTCAATCTTCTACCATTGTGTATAATCTTGCTGAGAGGGAACATCCCACTACTTGGGCCCCAAAGACCCAGATTGTTCCTTTCCTGCTTCCTGTAGCCAGAAGGTGGGCAGTGGCATCAGCTCAGCCCATGGAAGCCTTCTGTTGAGACTTTTTATTTTATTTTATTTTATTATTATTAACATATAATGTATTATTTGTTTCAGGGGTACAGGTCTGTGATTCATCAGTCCTACACAATACACAGAGCTCACCACAACACAAACCCTCCCCAGTGTCCATCACCCAGCCACCCCATCCTTCCCACCCCCTCCACTCCAGCAGTACTCAGTTTGTTTCCTGAGATTAAGAGTCTCTTATGGTTTGTCTCCTTCTCTGGTTTCTTCTTGTTTCATTTTTTCCCTCTTTTGCCCTATGATCCTCTGCCTTGTTTCTCAAATTCCACATATCAGTGAGATACATATGATAATTGTCTTTCTCTGATTGACTTATTTCGCTTAGCATAATACCCTCTAGTTCCATCCATGTCATTGCAAATGGCAAGATTTCATTTTTGTTGATGGCTGAGTAATATTCCATTGTGTGTGTGTGTATATATATATATATATATATATATATATATATATATATATATATATACCACAACTTCTTTATCCATTATTCTGTCAATAGATTATCAATGGACACCTGGGCTTTTTCCATATTTTGGCTATTGTGGACATTTCTGCTATAAACATTGGGGTGAAGGTACTCCTTCGGATCACTACTTTTGTATCTTTGGGGTAAATACCAAGTAGTGCAATTGCTGCGTTGTAGGGTAGCTCTATTTTCAGTCCTTTGAGGAGCCTCCATACTGTTTTCCAGAGTGGCTGCACCAGCTTGCATTCCCACCAACCGTGTAGGAGGGTTCCCCTTTATCCACATCCTCACCAACATTTATTGTTTCCTGTTTTGTTAATTTTTGCCATTCTAACTGGTGTGAGATGGTATCTCATTGTGGTTTTGATTTGTATTTCCCTGACGGCTAGTGATGTGGAGCATTTTTTCATGTGTCTGTTAGCCATTTCTATGTCTTCTTTGAAGAAGTGTCTGTTCATGTCTCCTGCCCATTTCTTGATTGGATCATTTGTTCTTTGGGTGTTGAGTTTGATAAGTTCTTTATAGATTTTGGATACTAGCCCTTTATCTGATATGTCATTTGTAAATATCTTCTCCCATTCTGTCAGTTGTTTTGATTTTGTTGACTGTTTCCTTTGCCGTGCAAAAGCTTTTTATCTTGATGAAATCCCAGTAGTTCATTTTTGCCCTTGCTTCCCTTGCCTTTGGCGATGTTTCTAGGAAGAAGTTGCTGCGGCTGAGGTCGAAGAGGTTGCTACCTGTGTTCTCCTTTAGGATTTTGATGGACTCCTGTTTCACGTTTAGGTCTTTCAACAAAACTTTTCCTCTTATATTCTACTCTCTTTGTTCTTCAATAAATGCATATTGGGTTTCTTTTGGCAAAAAAAGCCTACATTAAGATGAAAACCTAACATCTGAAAAATTTATTGCCCACCATGAAAACACTAGCCATAATTATTTCATAAATTTTATTCCAGTCATTTAGCAAGACCTAACAGAATGAGATATAGGATGAATTATTTTCAGAGGGAGAGGGGAGCTAGAAAAGTCAAAATTATCATGGTTTGGAATAAGGGTTACTTCTAGGAAGTTTTGGAGACATTTGGGAACCAGGTGGGAGATTAAGACTTCAGGAAGCCTGGAGTGAGGGTCTGAAGAACCACTGATGGAAAGTGGGAGGTGTAATAGGGAGAAATGAAAATGAACTTAGCACCATGTGATAGATTTGTATAGGTATGTTATAGTAAATGCCAATAATGCAAGAAATGAGAGTCTCCCAACACCTCAAACATTCCCTCATATATAACACATGCATGCACACATACACATACACTGCATTTCATCGATTCCAGGACCCATATTATTTTGCTGTTAAACATCTCTGAAACTGAAATGCATCTTACAATCAGTGGGTTCATGGTTTAGTTGGCAGCATTTTTTCCCTCATTACTGGTATATAAAAAAATTGTGTATATGAAAATCTATAGTATCTTCAATGTGTGTGCGTGAGAGAGAGAGAGAGAGAGAATGAAACTGTCTTACCACAGGAAATATCTGAAAGAATATATTGACTACTTATTCCATTTACCTTAATAATTTTTATTATCTTAACTTTTTTGACCATTTTTAAAATTTATTCATTTGAGACAGACAGACAGAGAAGAGAGAGAGAGCATGAGCAGGGGAGAAAGGCAGAGGGAGAGGGAGAAGCAGACTCCAGCTGAGCCAGGAGCCTGATGTGGGGTTCAATCCCAACACCAGGAGATAATGACCTGAACCAAAGGCAGATGCTTAACCATCCGAGCCACCCAGGCACCCCGTTTTTTGACCATTTTTTAAATGTACAATTTAATGGCATTAATTTTGTTTTTACAGTGTTGTACAACCATCACCACTGTTTATTTCCAAAACTTTTCAACACTCCAAACAGAACTCTGTAATCACTAAGCTATAATTCCTTGTTTCCCTAGGCCCTGGCAACCATATGTATGTATGTATGTATGTATGTATGTATGTATGTATGTATTTTGAAGTATAACTAACATACAGTGTGATATTAAAACATAATGGTGTACAACATAATGATTCAATGATTCTGTACATTACACAGTGCTCACCAAGTAAGTGTAGTCACCATCTGTCATCAAACAACATTATTACAATCTTGTTGACTATATTCCTTATGCTTTTCATCTCCATGACTTATTTATATTGTAACTGGAAGTTTGTACCTCTTAATCCCCTTTACCTATTTCACCCATTCTGCCCACCGATTTCCCCTGTATTTGTTCTCAGTATTTAAGAGTCTGGGGTTTTTTGTTCATCTCCTCTTCCTTTGTTTGTTCATTTGTTTTGTTTCTTAAATTCTGCATATGAGTGAAATCATATTGCATTTGTCTTTCCCTGTCTGACTTATTTCACTTAGCATAATGTCCTTTAGGTCCATCCCCATTATCACAAATGGCAAGATCTTATTCTTTTCTTTATGGCTGAGTAATATTCCAGTGTGCGTGTGTGTGTGTGTGTGTGTGTGTGTGTGTGTGTGTGTGTGTGTGTCTTTATCCATTCATCTACAGATGGACACTTTGATTGTTTCCATACCTTGGCTATTGTAAATAATGCTGCAATAAACATAGGGGTGCATGCATCTTTTCAAATTAGTGCTTTCATTTTCTTTGGATATATACCTAGTAGCAGAATTACTGCTATTATGATATTTCTATTTTTAATTTTTTGAGAAACCTCCATACTGTTTTCCATAGGGGCTGTACTAATTTGTTTTTCTACCACAGTGCACGAGAGTTCCTTTTTCTCCACAGCCTCATCAACACTTGTTATTTCTTGTTTTTATTCTAGCCATTCTGACGGTTGTAAGGTGATACTTCATTGTGGTTTTGATTTGCATTGCATTTCTTTTGATGATTAGTGTTGTTGAGCATCTTTTCATCTGTCTATTGACCATCTGTATGTCTTCTTTGTAAAAATGTCTATTCAGGTCCTCTCCCCATTTTTAAGTTGGAATATTTTGGGGTTTTTCTTGGTGTTAAGTTGTTTAAGTATTTTTTTTTTAGACTTACTTATTTTAGAGAGAGAGCAGAAGCGGGATGGACAGAAGGAGAGAGAATCAGACAGCAGACTCTGCTCAGTTCAGAGCCCAATGCAGGGCTTGATCTCATGACCCTGAGATTATGACCTCAGTGGAATCCAAGAGTCAGATACTTAACTGACTGCACCACCCAGGTGCACCTGTATAAGTTCTTTATATATTTTGGATATTAACCCTTTATGGGATATATCATTTGCAAATATCTTCTCTCATTTAGTAGGTTGCTTTTTTGTTTTGTTCGTTTTCTTCACTGTGTGGTTGCTTTTTATTTTGGTATAGTCCTAGTAGTTTATTTTTGCTTTTGTTTCCCTCACCTGAAAAGACATGTCTAGAAAAATGTTTCTACGACTGATATCAAAGAGAATGCTGCCTATTGTTTTTTTCTAAGAGTTTTATGGTTTCATGTCTCACATTTGGGTCGTTAATCCATTTTGAGTTTATTTTTCTGTATTGTGTAGGACAGTGGTCCAGTTTCATACTTTTGTATATAGGTGTTCAGTTATCCCAACACCATTTGTTGAGAAGTCTGTCTTTTTCCCATTGTATATTCTTGTCTACTTTGTCATAGATTAATTGATCATATAAGCATGGGTTTATTTCTGGGCTTTCTATTCTGTTTTATTGACCTATGTGTCTATTTTAGTGCCATTATCGTAATGCTTTCATTCTGTACCTTTGTAGTATATCTTGAAATTTGGGATTGTGATACCTCCAGCTATGTTCTTTTTCTCAAGATTGCTTTGAATGTTTGGTGTCTTTTGTGGTTACATACAAATTTTAGGATCATTTTTTCTAGTTCTGTGAAAATTGCTTTGTATTTTGATAGGAATTGCATTAAACCTGTAGACTACTTTGGGTAGTATAGACATTTTAAGAATATTGTTTCTTCCAATTCATGAGCATGGAATGTTTTTTCTTTTTTTTTTTTAATTTTTTATTGTTATGTTAATCACCATATATTACATCATTAGTTTTTGGTGCAGTGTTCCATGATTCATTGTTTGTTCATAACACCCAGTGCTCCATGCAGAACGTGCCCTCCTCAATACCCATCACCAGGCTAACCCATCCCCCTACCCCCCTCCCCTCTAGAACCCTCAGTTTGTTTTTCAGAGTCCATCATCTCTCATGGTTCGTCTCCCCCTCTGACATACTCCCCTTTTCTTCCTCTCCTGTTATCTTCTTCTTTTTCTTTTTTCTTAAAATATGTTGCATTATTTGTTTCCGAAGTACAGATCTGTGATTCAACAGTCTTGCACAATTCACAGCGCTCACCGTAGCACATACCCTCCCCAATGTCTATCACCCAGCCACCCCATCCCTCCCACCCCCAGCCACTCCAGTAACACTCAGTTTGTTTCCTGAGATTAAGAATTCCTCATATCAGTGAGGTCATGTGATACATGTCTTTCTCTGATTGACTTATTTCACTCAGCATAACACCCTCCAGTTCCATCCACGTCGTTGCAAATGGCAAGATCTCATTCCTTTTGATGGCTGCATAATATTCCATTGTGTATATATACCACCTCTTCTTTATCCATTCATCTGTCGATGGGCATCTTGGCTCTTTCCACAGTTTGGCTATGGTGGACATTGATGCTATAAACATTGGGGTACACGTACCCCTTCGGGTCCCTACATTTGTATCTTTGTGGTAAATACCCAGTAGTGCAATTGCTGGATCGAACGGTAGCTCTAATTTCAACTGTTTGAGGAACCTCCATACTGTTTTCCAGAGGGGTTGCACCAGCTTGCATTCCCACCAACAGTGTAGGAGGGTTCCCCTTTCTCCACATCCCCGCCAACATCTGTCGTTCCCTGACTTGTTAATTTTAGCCATTCTGACGGGTGTGAGGTGGTATCTCATTGAGGTTTTGATTTGGATTTCCCTGATGCCAAGCGATGTTGAGCACTTTTTCATGTGCCTGTTGGCCATTTGGATGTCTTCTTTGGAGAAATGTCTGTTCATGTCTTCTGCCCATTTCTTGATTGGATTATTTGTTCTTTGGGTGTTGAGTTTGATAAGTTCTTTATAGATTTTGGATACTAGCCCTTTATCTGATATGTCATTTGCAAATATTTTCTCCCATTCTGTCGGTTGTCTTTTGGTTTTGTGGACTGTTTCTTTTGCTGTGCAGAAGCTTTTTATCTTGATGAAATCCCAATAGTTCATTTTTGCCCTGGCTTCCCGTGCCTTTGGCGATGTTTCTAGGAAGAAGTTGCTGCGGCTAAGGTCGAAAATGTTGCTACCTGTGTTCTCCTTTAGGATTTGGATGGACTCCTGTCTCACGTTTAGGTCTTTCAACCATTTGGAGTCTATTTTTGTGTGTGGTGTAAGGAAATGGTCCAGTTTCATTCTTCTGCATGTGGCTGTCCAATTTTCCCAACACCATTTGTTGAAGAGACTGTCTCTTTGCCATTGGACATTCTTTCCTGCTTTGTCAAAGATAAGTTGACCATAGAGTTGAGGGTCCATTTCTGGGCTCTCGATTCTGTTCCATTGATCGATGTGTCTGTGTTTGTGCCAGTACCATACTGTCTTGATGATGACAGCTTTGTAATAGAGCTGGAAGTCCGGAATTGTGATGCCGCCAGCTTTGCTTTTCTTTTTCAGTATTCCTCTGGCTATTCTGGGTCTCTTCTGGTTCCATACAAATTTTAGGATTATTTGTTCCATTTCTTTGAAAAAAGTGGATGGTATTTTGATGGGGATTGCATTGAATGTGTAGATTGCTCTAGGTAGCATGGACATCTTCACAATATTTTTCTTCCAATCCATGAGTATGGAACATTTTACCATTTCTTTGTGTCTTCCTCAATTTCTTTCCTGAGTATTTTATAGTTTTCTGAGTACAGATCCTTTGCCTCTTCGGTTAGATTTATTCCTAGGTATCTTATGGTTTTGGGTGCAGTTATAAATGGGATCAACTCCTTAATTTCTCTTTCTTCTCTCTTGTTGTTGGTGTATAGGAATGCCACTGATTTCTGTACATTGATTTTATATCCTGCCACTTTACTGAATTCCTGTATGAGTTCTACCTGTTTTGGGATGGAGTCTTTTGGGTTTTCCACATAAAGTATCATATCATCTGCAAAGAGTGAGAGTTTGACTTCCTCTTTGCTGATTCGGATGCTTTTTATTTCTTTTTGTTGTCTGAATGCTGTGACTACGACTGCTAATACTATGTTGAATAGCAGGGTGATAGTGGACATCCCTGCCGCATTCCTGACCTCAGGGGGAAAGCTCTCAGGTTTTCCCTGTTGAAAATGATATTCTCTGTTGTTTTTTCATAGATGGCTTCTATGATATTGAGGTATGTACCCTCTACCCCTATACTCTGAAGAGTTTTGATCAAGAAAGGATGCTGTACTTTGTCAAATGCTTTTTCTGCATCTATTGAGAGGATCCTATGATTCTTGTACTTTCTTTTGTTCATGTATTGTATCATGTTGATTGATTTGCGGATGTTGAACCAACCTCACAGCCCAGGGATAAATCCCACTTGGTCGTGGTGAATAATCCTTTTAATGTACTGTTGGATCCTATTGGCTAGTATTTTGGTGAGAATTTTTGCATCCATTTTCATCAAGGATATTGGTCTGTAATTCCCCTTTTGGATGGGGTGTTTGTCTGGTTTGGGATCAAGGTAATGGTGGCCTCATAAAATGAGTTTGGAAGTTTTCCTTCCATTTCTATTTTTTGGAACAGTTTCAGGAGAATAGGTATTCATTCTTCTTTAAATGTTGGTAGAATTCCCCTGGGAAGACATCTGGTCCTGGGCTTTTGTTTGTTGAGAGATTTTTGATGACTGCTTCAATTTCCTTTGTAGTTATAGGTCTGTTCAGGCTTTCTATTTCTTCCTGGTTCACTTTTGGTAGTTGTTAGATCTCTAGAGGTGCATCCATTTCTTCCAGGTTAACTAATTTGCTGGCATAGAGTTGCTCCTAATATGTTCTTATAATTGTTTGTATTTCTTTGGTGTTGGTTGTGACCTCTCCTCTTTCATTCATGATTTTGTTGATTTGCGTCATTTCTCTTTTCTTCTTGATAAGTCTGGCCAGGGGTGTATCAATCTTGTTAATTCTTTCAAAGAATCAGCTTCTAGTTTCATTGATCTATTCTACTGTTCTTTTGGTTTCTATTTCATTGATTTCTCCTCTGATCTTTATTATTTCACTTCTCCTGCTGGATTTAGGCTTTATTTGCTGTTCTTTCTCCAGCTCCTTTAGGTCTAGGGTTAGGTTGTGTATTTGAGACCTTTCTTGTTTCTTGAGAAAAGCTTGTATTGCTATATACTTTCCTCTTAGGACTGCCTTTGCTGTATCCCAAAGATTTTGAACAGTTGTGTTTTCATTTTCATTGGTTTCCATGAATTCTTTAAATTAAATTCTTCTTTAATTTCCTGGTTGACCCATTCATTCTTTAGTAGGATACTCTTTAGCCTCCATGTATTTGAGTTCTTTCCGACTTTCCTCTTGTGATTGAGTTCTAGTTTCAAAGCATTGAGGTCTGAAAATATGCAGGGAATGATCCCAAGCTTTTGGTACCGGGTTGAGACCTGATTTGTGACGTAGGATGTGATCAATTCTGGAGAATGTTCCATGGGCACTAGAGAAGAATGTGTATTCTGTTGCTTTGGGATGGAATGTTCTGAATATGTCTGTGAAGTCCATTTGGCCCAGTGTGTCATTTAAAGTCTTTATTTCCTTGTTGATCTTTTGTTTAGATGATCTGTCCATTTCAGTAAGAGGGGTGTTAGAGTCTCCCACTATTATTGTATTGTTGTCAATGTGTTTCTTCACTTTTGTTATTAATTGCCTTATATAATTGGTTGCTCCCATGTTAGGGGCATAGATATGTACACTTGTTAGATCTTCTTGTTGTATAGACCCTTTAAGTAGGATATAGTGTCCTTCCTCATCTCTTATTACAGTCTTTGGTTTAAAATCTAATTTGTCTGATATAAGGATTGCCACCCCAGCTTTTTGGTGCCCATTAGCATGGTAAATGGTTTTCCACCCCCTCACTTTCAATCTGTGGGTGTCTCTGGGTCTAAAATGAGTCTCTTGCAGATAGCATATTGATGGGTCTTGTTTTTTAATCCAATCTGATAGCCTGTGTGTTTTGATTGGGGCATTTAGCCCATTCTCATTCAGGGTAACTATTGAAAGATATGAATTTAGTGCCATTGTATTGCCTGTAAGGTGGCTGTTACTGTATATTGTCTGTGTTCCTTCCTGGTCTGCTGCTTTTAGGCTCTCTCTTTGCTTAGAGGACCTCTTTCAATATTTCTTGTAGGGCTGGTTTTGTGTTTGCAAATTCCTTTAGTTTTTGTTTGTCCTGGAAGCTTTTTATCTCTCCATCTATTTTCAATGACAGCCTAGCTGGATATAGTATTATTGGCTGCATATTTTTCTTGTTTAGTGCTCTGAATATATCATGTCAGTCCTTTCTGGCCTTCCAGGTCTCTGTGGATAGGTCTATTGCCAATCTAATGTTTCTATCATTGTAGGTTACATATCTCTTGTCCTGACCTGCTTTCAGGATTTTCTTCATCAGTGTTTTATACTTTTCATCATACAGGTCTTTCACCTCCTTGGTTAAGTTTGTTTCTAGGTATTTTTTTATTTTGATGCAATTGTACATGGGATTGTTTTCTTAATTTCTCTTTCTGTTCCTTCATTATGAATATATAGAAATGCAATAGGTTTATAAGTTAATTTTGTACCCTGTGACTTTCCTGAATTCATTTATCAGTTCTAGTAGTTTTCTTGGGGAGTCTTTAGGGTTTTCTATATATCATATCATATCATCTGTACCTAGTAAAAAGTTTACTTCTTCTTTACCAATTTGGATGCCTTTTATTTCTTTTTGTTGTCTGATTGCTGCAGTGAGGGTTTCCAGTACCATGTTGAATAAAAGTGAGAGTGAACATCCTTGTCTTGTTCCTGATGTTATGGAAAAAACTCTCCATTTTTTTTTTTTACCATTGACTATGATATTAGCTCTGGGTTTTTCATATATGGCCTTTATTACATTGAGGTATGTTTCCTCTAAACCTACTTTGTTGAGTTTTTATCATGAATGAATGTTGTACTTTGCCAAGTCCTTTTTCTGCATCTGTTCAAACTATCATGTTGTTTTTATCCATTCTTTTATTAATGTGATGTATTAATTGATTTGTGAATATTGAACCACCCTTGCATCCAAGAAATAAATTCCACTTGATCATGGTAAAATGTATATTTGAATTTATTTGATAATATTTTATTGAGGTTTTATGCATCTATGTTCATCAGAAATATTGACCTGTAGTTTTCTTTTTCTGTAGTGACTTTGCCTATTCTTGGTATAGTGTTATCCTGGCCTTGTAGAATGAATTTGAAATCTTTCCTTCCCATTCTATTTTGTGGAACAGTTTGAGAAGAATAGGCATTAACTCTTCTTTAAATGTTTGTAAATTCACCCATGAGGCCATCTGGTCCTGGACTTCTGTTTGTTGGGAATTTTTTGATTACTGATTCAATCTTTGCTATTGATTGGTCTGTTCAAATTTTCTGTTGCTTCCTGATTAAGTTTTGGATTATTATACGTTTCTAGGAATTTGTCCATTTCTTCTAGGTTGTCCAACTTTTTGGCATATAATTTTTATAATATTCTCTTATAATCTTCTGTATTTCTGAAGATTGGTTGTTATTTTTCCTCCTTTATTTCCAGTTTTATTTATTTCAGTCCTCTTCCTTTTTTTCTTCGTGAGTCTAGCGAAAGCTTTATCAAATTTTTTCTTTTTTCAAATTACTAATTCCTGGTTTCACTGACCTTTTTTTTTTTTAAAGATTTTATTTATTTATTTCACACAGAGAAAGAGATAGTGAAAGCAGGCACACAAGCAGAGGGAGAGGGAGATGCAGGCTTCCTGCCAACCAGGGAGCCTGATGTGGGGCCCAATCACAGGACCCCAGGATCATGACCCTAGCCAAATGCAGATGCTTAACAACTGAGCCACCCAGGTACCCCAGGTTTCACTGATCTTTTAAAATTGTTTTTTATGGGGCGCCTGGGTGGCTCAGGCTAAGCAGCTGCCTTTGGCTCAGGTCATGATCCCAGCATCCTGGGATCAAGCCCCGCATCGGGCTCCCTGCTCAGTGGGAAGCCTGCTTCTCCCTCTCCCACTCCCCCTACTTGTGTTCCCTCTCTTGCTGTCTCTCTCTCTGTCAAATAAATAAATAAAATCTTTAAAAAATTGTTTTTTAGTCTCTATTCCATATACTTCTGCTCTAATCTTTATCTAATCTAATCTTTCTTCTATTGGGTTTGGGCTTTATTCTTTTTTGTTTCCTCTTTATAGTTTTAGGTTGCTTATTTGAGTTTTTTCTTGTTTCATGTGGTAGGCCTGTGTCATTGTAAACTTACCTTTTAGAAGTGCTTTGCTGCATCCCCAAAAGTTTGAACAATTCTGTTTTCATTTTCATTTGTCCCCGTGTATTGTTTGATTTTCTCTTTGATTTTTTGGTTGACCCATTCATTGTTTAGTACCGTGTTATTTAGCCTTCAAGTATTTGTGTTCTTTCCAGATTTTTTTCTTGTAATTGATTTCTAGTTTCATACTGTTGTGGTAGGAAAAGATGCATGATATGATTTCAGTCACCTTGAATTTATTGAGACTTGCTTTGTTCCCAAATATGTGATCTATCCTGGAGAATATTCTATGTGCCCTTGAGAAGAATGTGTATTCTGCTGGTTTTGGATGGAATGTTCTTTATATATTTGTTAGGTTCATCTGGTTTAATGTGTCATTCAAAGCCACTGTTTCCTTGTTGATTTCTGTCTGGATGAGCTATCCATTGATGTAAGTGGGGTGTTAAAGCCCCCTATTATTGTTCTATTTCTGTCAATTTCTCCTGTTATTTCTGTCAGTGTTTTTTTTATCTATTTAAGTACTCTCATGTTGGGTGTATATATATTTACAATAGTTATATCCTCCTGTTGGATTGTTCCCTTTATCATTACATAGTGTACTTTGTCTCTTGCTACAGTCTTTGCTTTAAAATCTATTTTGCCCAGTATAAGTATTGCTACCCAGCTTTCTTTTCATCATAAATAGGAGTGACATCACAAGCACAGAGAAGTGAGAGGAGCAGACCCCATGCCAGGCACCCCAGGCATGGAGGACTCCACTAGGAAGACAAGTCCCTATATCATTCAGTTTTGAAAACCAGTGGGACTTTGTTTTTAAAATTGGTGAGGTTTGACTCCGGGTAATTTAAAAATCAGTGCACTTAGCTCTGGGAGAGCTGGAGAATGATAGGAAACTGAGCCCCTGTCCTTAAGGAGCAGCATAACAAATAACCTGGCTGAGACTATAGCCCTAGAGAGAGGGGAAATAACCACACACACACCGGTTCTCATGAGCCTTTTAGGTGGCAGCATAGGGAGAGTGCCCTGTAGTTTGGGGTAACTGCAGCCCCAGTGGATGGGCTGAGAGCCAATACCTGGTCTGCCTACAGGTTCCGCTGACCAATGAAAACCATTCATGGGGCAGTGTGGGGAGAGTGCCCTGAAGTTTGGTGTGCACACAACTACAGCAGACAGACTGAGTGCAGAAAGTTAGCCTGATGACTGACACTACCCAACTATGAGCCTACACTGGCCTCAAACATGCCCCTCAACAGTGCAGGGACAAATCCCTGCTCCGTGTGCTCACAGCAGGCAAAGTGGGCCATTGCAGACAACTAGACTGAAGGCAAACCTGAGTGCACAGTAGGGTGCATGTAGTAGGATGCACCACAGTCCACATAGAAGACATCCCAGAAGCAACTGGTTCTGGTGAACAGGGGGCATTGTGTTATAGGGTACCATAGGACTTCTTCATTAGGTCACTACTTTCAACATCAGAAAATGTAGCTGACCTTCCTAATACATAGAAACAAACACAGAGAGTTAGATAAAATGAGGAGACAGAGGAATATATCCCAAATGAAAGAATAAGACAAAGTCACAGCAAAAGAGCCAAAGTAAGCAGAAATAAGCAATAATTCAAAGTAATGATCATAAAGATACTAGACTTGAGAAAAGAGTGGACAATCTTAGCAAAGAGATAGAAAATATAAAAAAAACACTCAAAGATGAATAATTCAGTAACTGAAATAAAAAATACATTAGAGGAAATCACTAGAAGTTTAGAGGATGCAGAAGAATCAATCTGTGATCTGGAAGATAGGCTAATGGAAAGCAACCAATCTGAACAGCAAAAAGAAAAAAGAATTTTTAAAAAATGAGACTAGTTTAAGGGAACTCAGCAACATCATCAACATCATTTACATTATAGAGATCCCAGAAGGAGCAGAGAGAGATAAGGGGGCAGAAAACTTATTTGAAGAATAATAGCTGAAAAATTCCCTAATTGGGGGAAAGAAGCAGATATCTAAATCCAGGAATCACAGAAAGCCCCTATCAAAATTATCCCAGTTAATACCAACACACATAATAATCAAAATAGTTAAAAGTAGTGATAAAGGGAATTTTAAAAGCAGCAAAAGAAAACAGTTACCTATAAGGGAACCCCCATAAGGCTATCAGCCGATTTTTCAGCAGAAATTTTGCAGGTCAGAAGGAATGGTATGATATATTCAAAATGCTGAAAGGAAAAACATCTGCAGCCAAGAATAACTCTATCTAGTAAAAATATCATTCAGAATAGAAGGAGAGATAAAGTGTTTGCCAAACAAAAAAAGTAAAGGAGATCATCCCCACTAAACCAGTCTTACAAGAAACATTAAAGGGAATTCTGTGAGTGGGAAGAAAAGACCAAAACTAGAAGTAAGAAAATTATGAAAGGAAAACAATTCACAGGTAAAAGCAAAGATATAATAAAGGTAGTAGATTAATCATGTATAAAACCAGTAGGAAGGTTAAAACATAAGAGTGGTAAAATTAACTATATCTATGTATTAAAATATCACACTGTATATATAAAATGTGGGGAGGAGAGTAAAAATTTAGTGCTTTTAGACTGTGTTCAAACTTAAGCAATCATCAACTCAATATAGACTGCTATATGTGTAAGTTGTTATCTATGAACCTATGGTAACCACAAATCAAAAACCATAATAGATACACAAAAAGGAGAAAGGAATCCAAGCATAACACTAAAGAAAGCTATCAAACCACAAAGGAAGTGAATAAGAAAAATAAGAGAGAACTACAAAAACAATCAGAAAACAAGTAATAAAGAGGCAGTAAGCACATACCTATCAATAATTACTTTATTTTTTTAAAAGATTTTATTTACTTATTTGACAGAGAGAGACACAGCGAGAGAGGGAACACAAGCAGGGGGAGTGGGAGAAGGAGAGGCAGGCTTCCCGCCGAGAAGGGAGCCGGATGTGGGGCTTGATCCCAGGACCCTGGGATCATGACCTGAGCCAAAGGCAGACGACTGAGCCACCCAGGTGCCCCTCAATAATTACTTTAAATGTAAATGGACTCTACGTTCCAATCAAAAGATATAGGGTAAATGAATGGATAAAGAAGCTATTCACTTACTTTACATTTATTAATATTTTTTGAGAAAGAATCTTAGTGATCACTAAACCCAATGTCTTCATTCCACTGATGAAGAAATGGGCCTCAGGTATTTGTCCCCATCACATGTGTTTGGGGAGCAGTAGTCTGAGTGAGACTTTAGAGCATATCTATGTGTTCACATATATGATTTACACAAATTATTTACAAATTCAGTGTGTTGGGAACCCCAAGAAATGGGATGTTGTTTGGAGCTGGAAGGACTAAGAGTGATGAGAGCTATACCCTGTGAAAAAGGGCCCCCTTGGTAACTTAATCCACAGAACCAGAGGGAAAATGGAGTATAGAGATACTGATCATGGCCTGGGGGCAGTCAGTAAGTATTAGTGTGGTTCAGTTTTTCTGACTGGACATCTTTCTTTTTTCTTTCCTGCCTTTCTCTTCCTTCCTTCCTTCCTTCCTCTTAAATGGCTGTGAGGCATGATAGGATAGTGAATTAAGAGACATCAATGGTGGCAGCCAGTAGGAGGACCCTAGGCTCGTCTCTTCCCACGAACACAATGAGATAACTATCAACTCATCCTATATACCCCAGAAATAAGCCTGAAGACTGACAGAACAAACTCCACAACTAAAGGGAGAGAAGACACATCGAAGAATGTAGAAAGTATGGAAACATGGTTTAGGGGAGAAATGGATTGCAGGTGCTGCTGAGGGGAGGGGGCTGTGGTTGTGGAGAAAGGGAGCCCCATTGGCTGCAAGAACTCACAAATTTTAGCGCCTCTGATTTTCCAAGCCAATGGCTTTGGGGAAATGTTCTTGTGCATTCCCCTCCCCAGAGGGCACTGCCCTACTCCTGGAGAGAAGGCAGGCAAACAACCCAGGGGCAGACAGAGTAGAAACAGTGTTCTGCAGAATTCCTGGGGCACACAGTGGGGAAATTATTTGCTCATCTTGGAGCGTGCCCCTGTTAGACAATGTTCACAGAGATGCCTCTCAGAACAGGGAGCTGGCTGACACCATTTCCCTCCTCCACCCCTCAGCATAAACACAGAGCCACCTGAGGGAAGCAGCTCAGCATTACACTGGCTCCCTAACTTGCTTACACCAAACCCCACCCCTCCTGTGCTCTGGTGGGACCACACTTCTCAGTCAAGCTTGCCTCAGTCCCAGAATGGCAGGACCTTTCCCTGAGAAGACCAGCCCAGGCCCCTGCCCACACCACGTCTCCCGACCAGAGAGTTTTGCAGGGAGCTGGTGTCAGGTCTCATTTCACAAGCAGACCGTAAGACCATACTGACATATACTTCAAGTAAAAAATGTTCTTGTTGAAAAAACAAAAACAAAACAACAACAAAAAAAGGATGCAGTAGTTCATGTTTCAGAAGGGTTAGGTAAGATACCGACTGAAAAGTTTCCATTTGATTTGATTTTTAAAATTTGGAGCCAATGTTGATCTGGACACAAGCAGATTTGGTGGCATTGGAGGACACAGAAAGCAGATTGCATTTGGTAGATGAATAAATGTAAGGTGAGAAAGGAAAGGCAACTTCTGTTTCTACCAGTATAATTACGAAGAAAAAGAAAAAAACAATATGGTATCCAGAGAAATAGATTAATAAAGATTTTGCTTAATAATAATAAAAAGAGATCATGAATTCAGTTATCCTTAAATATGATGAGGAGGGTGCCTCTTGCTTTCTTGGTCACAGAAGAGACAACTATTGTCCTGTGTTCTCTCCCTATACTTGTGGGGATGAGTCAGAGTTGCACTTGTTATTTAAGTGTAGATATGGGTTCAAGGGGCCCAAAAGAGACAGAATGCCCACTTTTTTCCCTCTTGAAGGTTCTAAAATTGTTCCACCTCATTTTTAGCCCCTTCACTACAATTGATATTGTATCCTCCTTTCCCCACAACTTTTTCTTTCTTCAATTAAATGATATTCTGGTCATCCTCAGGTCAAATTGAAACATACCTGAATAGTGCCCTCAGGATCTCTTGTTCAACGACTCTTCTTTGAGCCTTGGTGCTGCCATTTCAGCCATGTGATTTTGGGAATCTTGAACCATAATTTGCTCATCACACATAGGGCTTTTGAATAGATTAAATGTAATAATGCATACAGAATCTTTTTTTTTTTTTTAAAGATTTTAGTTATTTATTTAAGAGAGAGAGAGAGCCAGGGCAGGAACAGAGGAAGAGGGAGAGGGAGAAGCAGACTCCCCCTGAGCAGGGAGCCCCATGTGGGACTCAATCCCAGGACCCTGGGATCATGACCTGAGCCAAAGGCAGATGCTTAACTGACTGAGCCACCCAGGCGCCCCTATGCATACAAGGTCTTATCATTTCTTGATGTCAGACACATAACCAATATTGGAAAAAAGGATAGCTACTTTTATTATTTTCTTGTGGTAGCCCCCTTCTCCTTCATCAAGACCCAATTATAATTCTTTCACCATTATAGCAAATTTATTCTCTACATATTTATAGGTTTTAATAGTAATTATTCATATTCGTGTGATTTTAAGTTGTTACTCTCCCAAGAGTGTTTGCATTCGTTTCTTCAATTTATTTTTTGCAGAGTGTAATGATGCTTCTTATATTGAAAGAAGTTCAGTGAAGTCATTTCGTGGGGTATGTTGGTGGAGAGGAGCAGAGGAGTGTCTTCACATCCACCTTCTCTCCTACTTCCATCTTCAGTTAAGACTGATCCTATTGTTTACATAGGCATTTCCTCTGGTTCTAAATGCCCACTTTATGCCAATCCCAGTCTTTTGTACACTGATTCTACCTCTTGTCTTCCTGAAGGCCACTGCCATTTAACTCCTCTGTTCTAGAAAAACATTCTAGGCCTTTGAAGGCCGAGAAACTCCCTTCTTTAACTAGTGCCTCCTTCCTTTCTCCTGATGATAGTACCCCAGCCGAAACTATAGCTCAGATATTTCTACCTTGGATGACTCTCTCACATAGCTCAAATTCTCTTTAACACTCTCTCTTTCTCTCCACCTCTGCACAATAAAGTACACTCTTTTATTTGTGAACTTAAAGATGACTTGGACCATAAATAGTAAGTATAGAACATTGTGGCAAAACAACAGTATCCAGGAAGAGGAAGCTTCAAAGATTTTTGTATTTTTATTGCTTTTATTCAGATTATAAAAGTAGTGCTTGGTGGCTTAAAAAGTTTGAATAAAAATGTATTAAGGAGAAAAGAGTCTCATATAACCTCACCTATAAGAGGCACCCACTGATAACAGGTTGGGGCATATTGATTCAGTTTTTTGTTTGTTTGTTTTCTGGCAGTAGTAACTTCTGAGGTGTAACTAGGCATAATGGAGAAGAATTGGTTTCCTGAAACTCTAAAAAGCCTTTGAAAAGCCCTTCCTTGTTCTTAGGAATCAGCATAAAGCCTCCAGTAAAATCTGTTTTTCCTCAAACCAAATATTCAAAATACATAGAAAGAATTCTTATTCAATTTATGTTTGGTTTAATAACTACCATTACTACAGTATTGTATTGCACTATTTTCTTAATAAACAAAATGGGTTTCAGATTCACAATAGGTAAAACAGGCCTAATCTTGAAATCTGGCCACCATTAAAATATTATTTCTGCAAGAAAATGTGTACCAACAAACTTTGGGAAGATAGTTTGGGAACTGTTAATATTTACTTCCAAGTGAAAGTAGCTTTTGGTTAGAGGCATGCAGAAAAGGAACAGATTTAGAGCAGATTTCACTTTGTTAGGTGGTAAAGAAAGCCTGACTTAGAACCCAGTTCTAGGTTAGATGATAAAACTTTGGGCAAGTCATTAAACTTTGCCTGGGTGTTTGGATCTTGCTGGGTAATACTGTAGTGGCTATCATCTGTATGCATTCTGGCTGCCAGGAAGGCAACAAATAATGACTTAGGAAGGAAAATAGGACTGTTTTGTTTAAAAAAAAAAAAAAGAGTCCAGTCAAGTTATTTTAGAAAAAAAGATGATTTTAGGGCTAAAACTGGCAAAAGGCAGCAAATTAAAAACAGCTGAGTCATATAGGCAACGAAAGTCAAAACCTGGGAACTACCACTTTTCAAAGGCAGCATAGTCTGCATTCTTGTGCTTTTCTCTGCACACTGGTTATCTCTGCTTTCTCATAGTTTTGACTTATAGGTGATCACTCTGGCCATGAGCTTGACTCTGATTCAGATTTTAATGTCTTTGAAACTTGGTTTCTCCAGCTAACTGAGCCAGTCTGTCTGTGTCCCAATTTCAAATTCCCAGGATGCAAAAATCTGATTGGCCCAGATTGTGTAAAATGTCCATCCATCATCCAAAGAATTGTGATTAAAAATGGATGCAGTAGCAGCTGGGAATGGGAGTAGATTCTCTTAGAAAAAGCTGTGGCAGCAACGGCTGCCATCTTTGATATAACTTAAGAGAAAATTGGGTCTTTATATTTTCTATTCTACTTTCTTTGGAGGGTTTTTATTTTAATTCAATTCAACAAATACTCAAATCTCTTCAATTCTAAGACATCTTTTTCAAAATTTAATGCATCTGATATCTAGTCATGCCTCACAATCAGCATGTTCATCTGATGATTTCTGTTGTAGTATTTCTCCTTATTCTCCCACAGCCATTATTAAACTGGTGAGATTTTAAAACAGGAAATACCACATATATTATTGACAGAAAATCAATTGCTTTCCATGGAGGTCATAATAAAGTTGCCATTAGATATGGGGCTGGGTTAGAAGGTGGGGAAATATTCCAATATCTTTTTTCCACCACCCCTTAAGTCCTGTACCAAAAGAAAAAGGAGGCTGTATTCCTCCTTGCTGTAAGAAATGAAGTCCATTAAAGATTCTGAGGTGTTCTCAGGATTTATAGCCCTGAGAAGCAAACATTTATTTTATAGAATAATAACTATCAGTGCTGACTGAACAGGAAGTCAATACTAGAGCACATGTGGGCACAAAATGTAGCTTTGTATGCAACAAAATTCCAGGCAATTGCCTAGTCTAATTCACTCAAAATTTTAAGAAAAGAATGCTTCCTTTGGAACTGAAGTTCTTTCTACTTGGTTTCAGCCCAAAGGTGAGCATTTTTGGAGAAGGTTAAATCTTTTCAGATGTTTTTGAGGGGTACAAAGAGGAAAAGCTAAACCATTCTCTATTATGCATACTTCTAGCTTCTATTACCCAAATGGGTTTGAACTTTAATATTTTTGTTCTATTTTGAGAATCCCAGAATGTGCTCAAAAAGTAGCTTATGGAAAAAAAATTCTTAAATCAGTCCTGAAAATAGCTATGTTTGTGCTTGCTTAGAAGAGTAAACTTTTTAAGCTATGTGAGAGGTACACATAAGATAAAGCCTATATCGAGAAACTAATCATTTGGAAAACTGGCGGATAGAATCTATTAAAGTTTCAGAAAAAAAACTTGAATCAAGTTTTTAAAAATTTTGTTAACCTTGAAAGTATACATGGATCAGAAAAAAACAGAGCATTCAAACTAATTACTGAGACTGCATTATATAGCAGATCAGCTTTGATGCTTATTAGCTGTGTGTGGTTGGTTAAATTGCTTCTTCTTTCTGTATTTCAGGTTTTTAATTTATAAGAGGATCATGATAAAATAACCTATTTCAAAAAGTTATTGTGAGCAATAAATCAGATAATAAACATAACACATAGAACAATGTGTGGCACATTGTAAGCTATCAAAAAATGTTTTCTGTTAATTACACTAGAACGACCTGAAGATAGTTACACATACAATTTAATTAAGAAATAGGGGGGCACCTGGGTGGCTCAGTTGGTTAAGCGACTGCCTTCGGTTCAGGTCATGATCCTGGAGTCCCAGGATCAAGTCCCACATCGGGCTACCTGCTCAGCAGGGAGTCTGCTTCTCCCTCTGACCCTCCCCCCTCTCATGCCCTCTCTCTCAAATAAATAAATAAAATCTTAAAAAAAAGACATATTAAAAAGCAGAAATAGACATTGTCATTTTAGTGATCACTCAGATTTTCAACTTATCATTTTCAAACTCAATAGCATCTTTTTTATTTCAGTGATTTCAAGTTTTTCCTTGTAGTTGGTGCAAGTTCTCCCTGTCAAATTGCAGATAGATAAGACCATTTGGAAGTGGGAGAGTTTCTGAGTATGAGCATTCAATATGCATGGTACAAATTCCATGATTCTCACCAGACCACATATTTGGAGATACTCTTCTGACATTTGATCTGTTTCTGGAAAAACAAAAGATGACTCATGTAGGAACAGTAGACTGTTGGCTCCTGGGCCCATCTGTGCCCCACCACCTCCAGTGTTAGCTTTGCCTAAGAACTAAAAAATGTAAGTACCACTGATGCCACCAAGAACTTTAAATGGCTTAATTTCTTTGTATGATGCTAATAGATTCCTGGTTTTTCATTTTAAGGCTGGCTAGGTCATAGGTCCACGATTATCATCAAGTGACTATTTTGCAAAGTGCCTTGAAACAGGGCGGACAGTCAATTTGATCAGTGTGTTTACTAAATGAAAGAGATTTCCACTATAAATGAATGTTTATTTCCTATTACATGTGTTCCTAAAATTTGTGCTATGGGTTATTTTTTTAATAAATGGGATACATGTAGTATTTCTTTTTCATAGACTTATAATTCCAGATAACTTTTTACTTGTCTTCAGACATGGAAAACTGAAGGTTTAAGTTTTTGTTCCCTTTTCCAGTTTTGCAACCTATCAACACCCTCTCCCTCTTCTCTGTCAAGAAGTTCATGGTATATGGACATCTCTTTTGAATTAGAATAACCGCCCCCCTCCAATTTACTTCCTGCAAATTTTAATTTCCAAGTGAAAGTTGGTCTTAAAGTAGGTGCATACTTGTAAATACCTTTATTTTGCCATCATAAGGCAATAGAAAATAAATTTCAAATGTACATAATAACTCAAATTTTAAAACCTTAAAATTAGTGATTAACAACAGTATCAATCCTAAGAAAATAAAAGTTGGAAATTTTGGGTAAAATCTCTTAAATGTAACAAAAAACCTTGTTACATTTATGACACAAAAACAAGGTATCTATTTTCACTTGGCGCACATAATGTGTGTTGGCTGGCTAGCAATGGTTGTAATTATGTGGTATACAATAAAGGGTTCCACTGATGCCAAAAACAGAAAAATGGGTGAACCAGGCCAGAAACCATGCATTGGGTAAATAACTTCCTAGACAAATGAATTTAGCTGATTTTAAGAAAGCAATTTCTTTTACTTTCAGTTTTATGAGCTTTATGGATAGATCCAAACTCTTTATTTTAAAAAAAGTGGTCCAGTTTCATTCTTTTGAATGTAGATGACCAGTTTCCCCAATACAATTTGTTGAAGAGACAGTCTTTTTCCCCGTCGGTATCCTTTCCTGTTTTGATGAAGATTAATTGACCATGTGGGTGTGAGTTTATTTCTGAGTTTTCTATTCTATGTGTCTATTTTTGTGCCAGTACCATACTCTTCTGATTATTAAAGCTCTGTAACATGACTTGAAGTCCAGAATTGTGATGTCTCCAGCTTTGCTTTTCTTTTTGAAGATTGCTTTGGCTATTTGGGGTCTTTTGTAGTTCCACACAAATTTTAGGATTATTTGTTCTAGTTCTGTGAAAAATGCTATTGATATTTTGATAGGGATTGCATTAAATGTGTAGACTGCTTTGGTTAGTACGGACATTTTCACAATATTTGTTCTTCCAGTCCATGAGCATGGAATGTGTTTCTATTTCTTTGTGTTTTCTTCAATTTCTTTCATCAATGTTTATAGTTTTCAGCATACAGGTCTTTCACCTTCTTGGTTAAGTTTGTTTCTAGGTATTTTATTATTTTTGGTGCAATTGTAGATGGGATTGTTTTCTTAATTTCCCTTTCTGCAGCTTCATTATTAGCGTGTAGAAATGCAATAAATTTCTGTACATTGATTTTTGTAACCTGCAAATTTCCTAAATTCATTTATCAGTTCTAGTAGTTTTTTTCCGGGAGTCTTTAGGGTTTTCCATATATAGTGTCGTGTTGTCTGAACATAGTGAAAATTTTACTTCTTTCTTAGCAATTTGGATGTTTTTATTTCTTTTTTTGTCTGATTGCTGTGGCTAGGACTTCCAGTACTATGTTGAATGAAAGTGGTGAGTGGACATCCTTGTCTTGTTCCTGACCTTAGGGTTTCCCCCTTTGAGTATGATTTTTCACTGTGGGTTGTTGATATATGGCCTTTATTAAGTTGAGGTATGTTCTTGAGGGTTTTCATCATGAATGGATGTTATACTTTATCAAATGCTTTTTCTGCATCTATTGAAATGATCATATGGTTTTTATCCTTTCTTTTATGGATGTGATGACTCATGTTGATTGATTTGCAAATATTGAGCCACATTTGCAAGCTGGGAATAAATCCCACTTGATTGTGGGGAATGAATTATTTATTTGTTTGTTTTTAAGATTTTATTATTTGAAAGATAGAGAGAGAGCATGAACAGGGGGCAGGGGCAGAGGGGGAGGGAGAAGCAGGGAGCCCATTGTGGGAGCAGGGAGCCCGACACAGGACTCGATCCCAGGACTCTGGGATCATGACCTGAGCCAAAGGCAGATGCTTAACTGACTGAGCCACCTAGGCACATGGTGAATGATTTTTTTAATGTATTGTTGGATTTGGTTTGCTAGTTATTTTGTTGAGGATTTTTGCATCTATGTTCATCAGGGATATTGGCCTATTTTTTGGAGGTGTCTGTATCTGGTTTGGTTTCAGGGTGATATTGGCCTCATGAAATGAATTTGGAAGTTTTCCTTCTTCTTCTGTTTTTTTGGAAAAGTTTGAGAAGAATAAGTATTAATTCTTCTTTAAATGTTTGGTAGAATTTGCCTGTGTAGCTGTCTGGCCCTGGACTTTTGTTTGTTGGGGGTTTTTGATACTGATTCAGTCTTCTTGCTTGTAATCAGCCTGTTCAAATTTTCTATTTCTTCTGTTTCTGTTTTGGTAGGTTATACATTTCTAAATATTTATGCATTTCTTATAGGCTGTCCAATTTGTTGGCATATGGTTTTTCATAATATTCTCTTACAATCGTTTGTATATCTGTGGTGTTGGTTATTTTTCCTCTTTCATTTGTGATTTGAGTCCTTTTTCCTTTTTTTCTTTCTTTCTTTCTTTCTTTCTTTCTTTCTTTCTTTCTTTCTTTCTTTCTTTCTTTCTCTCTTTCTTTCTCTCTTTCTTTCTCTCTTTCTTTCTTTCTTTCTTTCTTTCTTTCTTTCTTTCTTTCTTTCTTTCTTTCTCTTAATGAGTCTGGCTAGAGGTTTATCAATTTTGTTGATCTTTTCAAAGAACCAGCTCCTGGTTTCATTGATCTGTTCTATTGTTTCCTTTGTTTGTATATCATTTATTTCTGCTGTAATCTTTTTTATTTCCTCCCTTCTGCTGGTTTTGAGTTTTGCTTGTTCTTCTTTTTCTAGCTCTTTTAGGTATAAGGCTAGGTTGTTGATTTAAGATTTTCCTTGCTTCTTGAGGTAGGCCTGTACTGCTATAAACTTCTCTCTTAGAATTATTTTTGCTTTGTCCCAAAGGTTCTGAGCTGTTATATTTTCACTTTCATTTGTTTCCATGTACTTTTAAATTTCTTCTTAGATTTTTTGGTTGACCCATTCATTGTTTAGTAGCATGTTATTTAACCTGCATGTATCTGTGGTCTTTCCAGATTTTTTCTTGTGGTTGATTTCTAGTTTCATAGGGTTATGGTCAGAAAAAGTGCCTGGTATGACTTCAATCTCTTTGAATTTGTTGAGGCTTGTTTTGTGGCCTAATATTCTGGAGAATGTTCCATGTGCACTTGAAAAGAATGTGTATTCTGCTGTTTTAGGATGGAATGTTCTGAATATATCTGTTAAGTCCATCTGATCCAGTGTGTCATTCAAAGCCATTTTTTCCTTGTTGATTTTTTGTTTGGATGATATATTAATGTAAGTGGGGTGTTAAAGTCCCCTACTATTATTGTATTACTATTATTAGTCCCTTTATGTTTGTTATTAAATGTTTTATGTATTTGGGTGCTCCCATGTTAGGTCCATAAATATTTATGATTGTTAAATATTTTTGTTGGGTTGTCTCCTTTATTTTTATATAGTGTCCTTCCATGTCTCTCTCTCTTTTTTTTTGAAGTCAGTATCTTTTATTTAGTTAATTTTATTTATTTATTTTATTATTATTATTTTTTATAATTATGTTATGTTAATCACCATACATTACATCATTAATTTTTGATGTAGTGATCCATGATTCATTGTTTATGTATAACACCCAGTGCTCCATGCAGTACGTGCCCTCTTTAACACCAATCATCAGGCTAACCCATCGTCCCGCCACCCCTCCCCTCTAGAACCTTCAGTTTGTTTTCCAGAGTCCATCATTTCTCATGGTTCATCTCCCCCTCTGATTCCTCCCCCTTCATTCTTGTCTCTTTTTATGGACTTTGTTATAAAGTTTATTTTGTCTGAAATAAGTATTGCTACCCTGGCTTTCTTTTGACATTCATTTGCATGATAAATGTTTGTCCATCCCCTCACTTTCAATCTGCAGGTGTCTTTAGGTCTGCATGATTCTCTTATAGACATCATATAGATGTGTCTTATTTTTTTTATCCATTCTGTCACCCTATGTCTTTTGATTGGAGCATTTAGTCCATTTACACTCAAAGTAAGTTTTTTTAAAGATTTTATTTATTTATTTGACAGAGAGAGACACAGCGAGAGAGGGAACACAAGCAGGGGGAGTGGGAGAGGGAGAAGCATGCTCCCCCCTGAGCAGGGAGCCCGATGTGGGGCTCGATCCCAGGACCCTGAGATCATGACCTGAGCCAAAGGCAGACACTTAACGACTGAGCCACCCAGGCACCCCCACTCAAAGTAATTTTTGATAGATATGTATTTATTGCCATTTTGTCACTTGTTTTGTGGTTGTTTTTGTAGCTTTTCTCTGATACTTTCTTCTCTTTCTCTCTTTCATGGTTTGTTCATTTCCTTTAGGGATATACTTGGATTCCTACTCTATTTTTTGCATATCTATTACTGTTTTTTTATTTGTGGTTACCATTCAGTTTATATACAACATCTTCTGCATAAAGCAGTCTATAATAAGCTGATGGTCATTTAATTTTGAACTCACTTTTTATTCCTCTCCCCTCCACATTTCAGATATTTAATATAGTGTTTTACATCCTTTTATTTTGTGTTTCTCTTGACTTATTTTTACACTTCATTTTATACTTCATCAAGTATATTTATATTTATACTTCATGAAGATATACTTCATTTTTCTTTTTCTTTTGTCTTCTCTATATTTAGTTGTGGAATTTGTTCTGCCAGTGTTCCAATTGCTCTCTGCTTTATTTACTCAGATGTGAGTGATATCTAGTCTTAAACATTGGACAGAGTGAGCTTAGGGTCCTTCAACTCTGCCATCTTCACAAGCTCCCCATAGCATGTACTTATAACATAATACCATAAATATGATTGTTAAAGCTGTTTTTTAAACCTAACAGTATATGGCATAGACATGTTTCCATGTCACTGTTTGGAAGTTTTGGCATTTCCTATTTATGTATAGAACCCAGAAAGTCAAAAATTACTGGTGGCTCTGGAAGCATCCAGTTACTGTAAACATCCAAATAAAGTTTGTAAACGTCCTTAGCAGGGGAGAAAGTGCTTATTTATAAATGTGACCCCCATTTACATCACAATCTGCTGGAGGGAGACCAGATATCCTTGTTTCCTTATGTATAAAATATACATATACGTTCACAACCAAAATCAAACAAAGCATCAGAGCCCAGTCAGTTATTTTTAACAGAGCATTTAAGAAAGAAGATTGATTAACAGTATCAGATTTAAGCAAAAAGGAATGTTAAAGTAAAACATGTAAATACTTGCAGGTAGCAACTGTGACCCCTGTGGCTGGGGGAACAGAGGGAAGAGTTAGATTAGCAAACCTGCAAGCTTGGAGGGTCCCTGAGATGCTGGGACTAAGACTTCCACAGAGCGGGTGCCTCCACTTGCTGGTGGTACCTCTGAGTATGAGGCTGGTTCCAGCAGTGATGGAAGAAGCTCAAAACTAGAACTATACTTTGCTAGTGGGGCAAAAGGACATTGCTGGGGTAACAATGACAGGATTTAGGGGCACAAGGGAAGGAGCAAATCCCTTCTTCCTCCTCCAGTCTTCTCCTCTCCCTCTATTGTTTCCATTTGCAAAATCTAACAGGAAATGCTCTCTCAAAAGAGAATGGCATTTGGAGACCCCAGGTCCCAGCTTCCTGGAGTAGAATAGTAAAAGGTGGGTTTATAACTGAGAGAAAATCGGTTAATCCAGCACAGAGAGTGCTTGGATATAAATGTGATTCCCATTTTGTAGTTACAGGGTGCTAAAGCAGATCTGAACATTCTCGTTTCTCTGGTTATGAATTATTTGTAAGTACAAGCAAAGAAGACTATGAAACAGACAAGTTGTCTAACTAAGTAAACATAAATTCATGGCAATAGAGTTCTCCACTAATCTATGCTTAAGAAGTAAATCTAACTGATTTGTCAATAAACCAATAGCAGTAGTTTCCAAATTATTTTAAAAATATTTTTGATAGAAAAACTTTGTGAAGAAATTATTTATCAATTTATTTTTTTATTTTTATTCTTAAAAAGATTTTATTTATTTATTTAACAGAGAGAGAGAAAGGGAGAGAGCAGGAGCCAGGGGGAGCGGCAGAGGGAGAAGCAGACTCCCCATTGAGCAGGGAACTCAATGTGGGGCTCCATCTAGGACCTGTGATCATGACCTGAGCTGAAGGCAGATGCTTAACTGACTGAGCCACCCAGGCTCAGTCAGTTATTTATTATTTTTAAATAAATTGGGGGAAAGTTTGCATTATTTGACTTGAGAATTTGAAGACTTAACCCAACTCTGCATTCTACCACATATATTTAAAACCAGCATTTAGCTGGTAGTAAGTGGCCATAAAGTGTAAATAGGCAGCATATACCAAAAGGATATTTCTCTTTTTCTACTTGTGTTATTTAATTCCTTCCTTGAAGTAGCTCTCCTTTTAAAGGCCATGGAAACAAGGGTGCCTGTGTGGCTCAGTTGGTTGGGCACCAGACTCTTGATTTCTGCTGGGGTCATGATCTCAAGGTCAATCCTTGTGTTGAGCTCCCCACTCAGCAGGGAGTCTGCTTGAAATTCTCTCCCACTCCCTCTCCCTCTGTGCCTCATCTGCATGGGTGCAGCTGTGCACACTCTCTCTTTCTAAAATAAATAAAAAAATATTTTAAAAAAATTCCATGAACACAGCCAGCCACTTGAGAAATAAGTAACCTGTTGGTTACTTTGTGCTTGAGCAGAACTCTTGGTTATTTTATCTTTTTTACTTTTTATTCAGTTTTATTGGAAAGTAGAACATTAATTCATTCACTTTATTTAATGCCTTCAGTGTGTCTATTGTTAAGTGGTGGGGATATAAAGATAAGGAGACAGACCCTGCACTCAAGGGACTTGTGATCTAATAGAGGAAGGTGGCTATGTACACAGTAACTGATTTAGCAGAGATACCATGACAATCAGACAGATGGTGCCATGAAGACATTAGAGGAATGGTCAGTTCTGTCTTTGGGATGGGGATGCTTAAGAAAGTAGCCACTGAGGAAGTAGTAGATATCAAGTAGATAGTGAACATAGGTGAATAGCCTTCATCGATTCTTCTTTTTACTTTGTGCATCAGATATTGTATGTGGAAATGTCAGAGATACTATACCAGTGAAATAGTAAGAACAAAACCACAGTGGTATAAGAGTCAAAAGGGAGAAGAAAGAATTCAGAAATATAAAAATCTTTGCCAAGAAGAGCAAGTTTTTTCAATTGTTTGTTTGAGAAATTTCTGTATTAAATTTGTTGGCATTGAAAAAATTAGCCAAAGGTAGGCTAAGCTTTTTATATCTGACCTTGAACTTTTATAATACACTATTTCATTTTCAGTTTAGTTAATCACATGTTCCCTTTGAATGTTATTTCAGCCATTTTTCCTTTGGCCTTATAAAATGCAAATTATACTGTACAAAAGCAATTTTAATATAGGAATTACAGACTCCATTTGTCTTCACAAAGTATGTGCCATAATCAGAATATTTAGCTGTATAACTGATGGTAGAATTTAGCTTGGAGTGAAAATATGGCAGCAAATGAAGCATATTTGAGGGAGGAATTCAGTCACAAATATGTGGAGTTTGGGTAGTTTGGTTTTTTTTTTAAGATTTTACTTATTTGACAGAGAGAGAGTACAAGCAGGGGGAGCGGCAGGCAGAGGTAGAGGGAACACAAGTAGGGGGCAGTGGGAGAGGGAGAAGCAGGCTCTCCACTGAGCAGGGAGCTAGATGTGGGACTTGATCCCGGGACCTTGGGATCATGACGTGAGCTGAAGGCAGACGCTTACCTGACTGAGCCACCCAGGTGCCCTCGGGTAGTTTGGATTTTTGAGCAATGTATTTGATCATAAATTGAAGGATAGGTCTGGGAGGTTTCCTAGTGATTTTTAAGGGGAAAAATATCATAGAAGGGTTTAAATTCTCTTTTTATTAAAAAAAGGAATATGTAATTGGATATTTTATTACTTCAGTGAAAGACATATTTCAGGTATAGTCCATTGTAATTTGAGCTCTAGCTAACAAGAGCTAGCTTTAGAGGAAGGGATTATACCTGGACATAGAGATTATGTTTTGTTGGAGTAAGAATTTGGAATAGTGATTTTCAAATGACTTCTGAGCCTTCTGGAAAACATGTTAATATGTAGATTTTCAAGCACTCTCCCTCCAACTCCCACTGTGAGATTCAGAATCAGTTGGTTTGGGAAAATTTCCATAAATTTGCATTTTTAATAAGCACACCAAGCGATTCTAATATAGATGGCCTGGACTACACTTTAAGAAAGACCATAGAAATTTCTTCCTTGTGAACTTTTTTTAATCTAAAATTTCTTTTTCCTAATACAGAATACAGAGCTATTGGAAGGTAAAAGTATTAGAACATTTCTTGCATTCTTATCAGTGATTTCTGCTAAAGAAAAATGACTTTCCTAACTTAATTAATGCCTGCAAGCATGAGAGTGATGATTGTGTATGGTCTTGTTAGTGATTTGTTCCCTTTCTTTTTCTTTCTTTTTTTTTTTTTCAGGTTTTTCTATTTTTCATACACTCTCCCGATTCTTCCTCCTTTCTTTCGATTGTACTGTATCTACATTGTCAGTATGTACAGACATTACATACTACACTAACTCTCTATATCATTTAGACTTAGTTCTATAAGTAATATATATTTATAACTAATATCATTTAGACTTAGCCCTACAGGTAACACATATTTAATGTTCAGTCCTTATGTTGGATATCTCCCAAATCATCTTGTGTGCTGAAACCTTCTGTAAGAAGGGTTCACGGGAGCAATCAGTATTTCCTAAGGATATTCATAACAGTTTATCTGTAGCCTTTTTATACTAGTAAACAAGGTTAGCTGGATTTAAATCCCTCATATGAGAGTTTCCCTATTTTTTTTTTCCTGGAATACCTTAATTTTTCTCTTCTTGAATACTTTATATATGTTATTCCATTGTCTTGTGGCATAAAGTGTGTTGCTGTTGGAAAGACCAATGACAATCATATTATTTTTCCTTATAAATAACTTGTTCATTGTGTCTGATAGTCCAAAGGATTTTTTCTTTTTGCTTAAAATCTAATACCTTTCACTAGAATGTGTTTCCGAGTTGGCTACTTCATGTTGATTTTTCTAGGTTCAAGAAGTTTCCTTAAAATATGATTTATGTCATCTTTTGTTTCATGAAAATTTTTTTAAATTACAGATTTTAATGTTTGTTCTGTCCCATTGCTTTGATTTTCTTCTTCAGAGACTCCTATTATATAGAAGTATCCCCTCTTTATATCCCATCTCTATCACTTTCTCTAAAATTTCTTTTAAAAATATATATTTTTAAAGATTTTATTTATTTATTTGACAGAGAGAGAGGGAACACAAGCAGGGAGAGTGGGAGAGGGAGAAGCAGGCTTCCCGTTGAGCAGGGAGCCCGATGTGGGACGCGATCCCAGGACCCTGGGACCATGATCTGAGCCGAAGGCAGACACCTAAGCATAATGACTGAGCCACCCAGGCATCCCTCTTTTAAAAATATTTTTAAAAATTTCATTTTGCCTTAAAATATTTTTATCCTTCCATTTTCTATATCTCTTCAGTTATTTTTCACCATGTTTGTTTGCACCTTAGTTTCTTCTAATGTAATGTTAATTTCTTAATTTAAACTTGTTTAATTCTTTCCTGAGTTCTTTATCCTCTTTCTCAAATCTTCCCTTTTGCCATTCATAGTAAAGTTTTTTTAAATTATGAGTTGTTTCTTCTTTTATAGCTTCTATTATTTAAAACATTACTTTTTGCTTGTTCTGAAATTTTAAATTGGGGTGTAAGTCTTTCTGGCCTATTTTCACTCTCTAGGGATATCTCCTACATTATTTGACTTCTTTCTTTTTTTTTTTTTCATAATTCAAGCTCAGTCCATTTCTGTTGTTGCTCACTTTTAAGTGCAAGTAGATCTCTTTAGCAAAGAGATAAAAGTATACGACCCTTTGGGGCGCCTGGGTGGCTCAAATGGTTACATGTCTGCCTTTGGCTCAGGTCATGATCCCAGGGTCCTGGGATCAAGCCCTGCATTGGGCTCCCTGCTTGGAAGGGAGCCTGCTTCTCCCTCTCCTTCTACCACTCTCCCTGCTTATGCTCTCTTGCTCTCTCTGTCAAATAAATAAATAAAATCTTAAACAAACAAACAAATAAATAGAAATAAAAATATATGACCCCATAATTTTAAGGTTTGCCTCTTCTGTTTCCTTCTTTACTTAAATCCTGAACTGCTTTTTCCTTGGCCACTATTTTTCTGTCCTACTTAATTTGATCCTATCTCCAGGAGTTTCTACTCAATATAGGAATTTGACTTGGGAGAGAGCTCTGGTTTCTGAGTTTGAGAGTTCACAGGGTCCAGACTGCTTTAGCACCAGCTAAACCTCTGCCCTCACCTACACATTGGATCTTGCAGGGCTCCCACCTAGTCTAAGCTAGTTTCAGATTAGCTTTTTGTGCTTTCTAAGGAGTACTTGATGGAAGTTTGGAGTTCTTCTGATACTGTCCCCACTAACCTCTATTCTGAGGTTTGTGAAATATGTAGTCATCTATTTTTTCTTGTGTACATTCTTGGTGGGTTTTTGGTTTTGTTAACTAGTTGTTATGTCTGGAGTGTTTTTGGAGGGGGAGGATTCAGGGAGTTTCAGAAGATACATTTCTAACTCCACCTCAATCTTCCTTTATTTATCTTTTTCAGGTATATGACTATGTCTTCCCTCCTCAAGGAGATTTCTCAATTTCTCTAGTTATGCACAAAACAATTATTAAAAAATAATATCCATTGTTTATTGAGTGCTTACTACATTCCAGGTACTGACTGAATTAAATGCTTTATAACATGTTCATAATCTTTACAACAATCTTTGGATATAGCTACTTTATGACCATTTTAAATAAAGGATAATGGATGTGGAAAGTTAAAATAGTTGGTCCCAGGTTGGAGTAGGCAGCTTGTAAAACGGCACTAATGATCCCTCCCTTCTGATAATCATGTCCTTGTATAGTCCTTTCCCCTCATATGTGGGCTGGACCAAGTGACTTGCTTCTAACGAATAGACTGTGGAAAATGTGATGGTACATCACTTCTGAGATTAGCCTACAAAAGACTGTGGTTTGGGAATGTTCTCTCTCTTGCTTTCTTGTTCATTCTGATGGAAGCCAGCTGCCATGTTGTATGTTGCCCTAGGAGAGGCCCATGTGGAAGGAATTGAGGGAGACCCCCAGCCAACTGTAGAATTGAGGTCCTTCGCCCAATAGCCCTTGAGGAACTGGATCCTGCTAACAGCCATGTTAATGACTTGAAAGTGGATCATCCTCTATTGAGCCTTTGAATGAGACCACAAATGCAACTGACACCCTGATGTAGTATTGTGAGAATTTTTGAACCAGAGGTACCCAAATAATTTATATTTGGATTCCTGATCCACAGAAATCCACAGATAATGTTTATTGTTTTAAACTGTTAATTTTAGAGTAACCTGTTACATGGCAAGAGATAACTAATACACAGGTCATAAAAGTAATAAGTGTCTATGTTGGCTTGGAACCCAGGGGATCTGATTTCAGTGTCTGCATTCTTCACCTGTATGTGACACTGACTTTGATTAACCTATACCTTTATGAGCTACTATTTCTACCAAATTAAATTTGACAATCCTCCAGTTCTTTGATTCTATTCATTCTTCTTTGAAGGAAATTTTCCAAACTAAAAATTTCCTGAACTGATTAATAAGTGAACACTTCCTTTAAGTCTATGGAAATTTAGAGTTAGGAGGAACCTGAAAATTCATATAATCCAAATCTGT
Source organism: Eumetopias jubatus (assembly GCF_037043125.1). Lineage (NCBI taxonomy): Eukaryota > Metazoa > Chordata > Mammalia > Carnivora > Otariidae > Eumetopias > Eumetopias jubatus. Next base: position 69,020,047 of record NW_028274823.1, on the reverse strand, counting down.
CTGTTCCCAGTTTTCACAGATGAAGAAATTAGGCCCAGAAAAATTAAGAGACTTGCCTGAAGTTACAGAATTAGCAAAATAATGAGGATTAAAGCCCAAGTCTCTTAAAGTTCAGTTTAGGGCCATGAGCAGGTACATACTGAGAGTTCTACATGGTCATAACTCACTACTACATTCTGAATCTGGAGTAGATTCAAGTTGATTCCCTTTCAGTTTTGCTGTACAAAAACATAGGGACCCCCAAAGGAGAGCTGACAAATAGAGTAGGGTATTTATTTTCTTTGCTCTTAGGCTCATCTCCCCTGAAAGAGGGATCAACAGCTGGTGTCCAACCGAATGACTGTCTTCCAATCCCTTAACCACAGCACTGAATCCAACATAGCAATGAAATTTCATATTGAGAGCCAACTCCAGATGACTTGTCTTGGCTCATCAGACTGCTCATTGAGAAGCATTTCCTGAGCTGGAGTGGAAGAGGCTGTGTTCAACCAGTAATGGCAGCCATGAGAGGAGGTTGAGGGTGTGATGGAGTGTGTGCCATGTACTTGTCCACTGACATTTCTGCAGATTTAGCAGCCCGGTTCTTCCTTTGATATTCCAGTCTTTTCCTGCTATGAACCCTTGCCACATAAGCTGCCCAGGAAGGGTCACTTTCAATGCTCCATTGACCTTCATTTCTGGCATCTTTTTCTTCTCATTTGATAGTGAGTTTCAGCGTATAAGTGGCATGGGTGGAATTTACCTTGTAACTGAGTGTAGTGTTGGAAGCAGAGCCAGTTCTCACATCCCTGAAGCTGGATATTTTTATGGCATTGCCAGCAGACTTTCATTCAGTCCATCAGAAAAAAAAAATGCAAGAAGATACAATGTTGCACGTGCTTATTCTTTTGTCTTTTGCAAAACGCTCCATTTTCCTCAGTCCCAGGGGTCATGGGAATAAATTGAAGGGTGAGTGTTAGTCCAGGTATCTTGGATGACAAGGTAAAATATTGGTCTTGTAGATCAAAAGCACAATTAACATGTGCCTTGGAACTTGGACAACTGTAGGAGCTGTGAGGCCGGGGCTTAAATATCTCCATGGGTGGTAGTTTCAACATAGTACTGCCAGCTTTTTTTTTTTCTTTTCCTTTTCATTTTGGCAGTTGAGTGTTGGGCAATGTTAGAATTCAGGTAAATGCCTGGGAAAGTTCATTTCCTTCTATTCTTCTGCTTGCTGCTTAACTTTCTTCTTCTATTTCGATTCCTTCTGTTTTCTTTTCAATGATCCATGTTTTCTCTATTATTTTTAGCATTGAAGTATTGAAACCTCAATGGAAATTTTTATTTTTCAGAATATTTTTAATCAGAAATCTATATTATTGCAATAGTAAAAGAATGGTAGGATGCTTTCTGACAACTAGATATCCTCTGGTCTTGACTTCTAGAAAACACAAAACCCCTCCTCTTTTGGTGGGAAAGCAATAAAAGCCTGAACATGACTTGATGCTTTGAGTTGTAGAACTTGGGTAAGTCAGTTTGGATCTATATGCTTCATTTGTCCCTGAGTATAAATGCGTGTGTGTTGGGGGAGAGAGACAGAGTGACAGAGAGAGATAGTTTTCCGAACCTTTAGAATCCTGAGATTATGGAAGAGAAAGTTTGAGGTAGTGAGAATTCTGTCCTTCCTCAACTTCAACAACTCTGTTGTTAGTTTTCTGTAAGGGCTTTTTGCGTTAGAGTTTATTTGAAAGATGGTTTCTATTGTTTGAAATGTGAAAACTACCAGCATCAATGAACCTTAGGTTCCTTCTACATCTAATAGTTTATATTACCTACATATAATCAGATAGTCCTAGATTGGAGAGAAAGCCCCATGTAATGTTTAAAAACATCATCTCTGTCAGATGTCTTTGTGTTTGCATCATAACCACACCCTACTGAGGCCTTAGTTATTATCTTCTTTAAAGTGGAGATAATATTTTTTGTTTGTTTTTTATTTTTTTAAAGATTTTATTTACTTATTTGAGAGAGAGAGAGAGAGTGAGGGAGAACACAGAGAGAGAGAGAGTGAGAGGGAGGAGCAGACTCCCCACTGAGCAGGGAGCCCGATGTGGGACTCCATCCCAGCACCCTGGGATTATGACCCGAGCCGAAGGCAGATGCTTAACTGACTGAGACACCCAGGTGCCCTAAAGTGGAGATAATATTTGTATCAATTTCATAGGATTATGGTGAGAACCAAGCGAGCTAATTCACAGTGTTCAGCAAATCATAAATAATCAATAAGTGATAGGCATTATAATTAATCTGAAAAAACATTGGCATTATACATGGTATGCACTCTTCCTTTACTACATCATTTACGTTTATTTCAAATAAACTTCTACTAGAACCAATTCTAAAAGCATTGAAATAGAATATCTAATACCTGCTGCTTTTTTAGCTTGACATCACAAGGAAAATTTATGATTTTAGAATGTTCACTTAAGTGCAAAATGATCTGTAAAATATACTGTACCATAACATGGCTATGTAGGTTTTGTCCAAAAGGTTTCAGTGAAAAGTTGAAATGAAAATAATTTAAGACGAAATGAACTGTTTCTGTGAATGATGCTTTACTGAAAATCAGCTTTTTCATAAAATTTAAGTGTGTATTTGCAGAACTTTATTCTTCTTTGAGTTTTGGGGTCTCAGTTTCTTTATCTGCGAAGTAAAGGGACTGGACCTGATAACTTTTCATATTTAATATTGATGATTCTAAGTTTCTTGTCATGGGATGTGGCATTTCAGTCAATTCATCTAAATTCTCCAGGCATCTGTTTCTTCAGCTGCAAATTGAGAAAAGAATGTTCTTAGCTTTCTGCTACCTTTAATTCTAGCACTAGAATTTTGTCTTTTCTTTTTATGCTTGTCCTCATTACTCTTTGGTTACATAATCATCTAAAGTGTATCACAAAATAATTTCTAGCCCTGTATTTTTAGGTGCATGGTTATAAGTTTATCAACCTATACCAGGCAATTTCTGAGTGTTCCTTGGGATGCAATGGTGAAAAAAAACCAACACATTTTCTGCCTCAGACATCAGACCTATGATGATGATGGTGGTAATGATGAAGAAAATAAAGATAGTAAATGCAAACATCATTGCTTTAATTGGAATAAGTACAACATTTACTGGAAACAAAAGTTAAGAAAACCCAAATCACCCGGGGGTAGGGTGTTTGTGAAGGCCAAGGCAACAGAAAGTATTCCAAGCCAGAGGAATACTGATTGCAAAACAAAGAGCTCCAAATGAGAGAACAGCACTAGACTGGGAATTACAAATCTTTTAGCATTGTTGGAGTATGAAATGTAAAAAGAGAATGAGGTGGGATTGCTAAACAGGGGCCACTAAGAGCTCATTTAATTGAGTAATATCTGGCCATATGTTGAGATTATTCAAACATCTCTGAAAGCCAAGGTTTTAAATTAAAATAGGAAAGCAGTTTTAATATAAATTTCTGAAACTCTTACAAAAATACAGGAGTTCAGGATCAATAGTTTTGTATTTTGCATTAGAAGAAACTAGACCAGGGAAACTAATTAAGGGTACCTGGAAAACAACACCAAATTTATTTTACTTTAAAATGTTTCCTGAGGAGTTTTCTTCATCAGTTGAGCACTAATCAGACATGAATTTCTAAGGTAAGTGTGAGATAACGCTCCTGAAAAAAAAAATCTCTTACAGGTTTTAATAATTTGTGAACTTGAAGATTTTATTTAAAATTCTCCCAGTGATTTTTTTATTGCCTTGCTCCATTAAAAAAAATCTACATAATTGATTACCTGGCATCTGATCTATTCCTATGCTTTGAATGAATTGAAAATTATTCTTTTCTTCAATGAATGGAAAGATAAAGACAAACAATAAACATGTTCTATTAAAACAAAAAGACTGTCAATTATTCTAACTCTGGTTCAATTTTTGTAGAAAGAGCACATAACTCAGAAGCTGCGAATTCAAGATTCTGCTATTTATTATTTCAATAATGGTTTTATAAGCATATGTTACTTCATTAGCTTTTCTAAATTTAAAGCTATACATCCATATGGTTTAAAGAATCAAATTGTTCTAGAAGACTTGTGTAAAAACCAGAAGTACCATATGCCTTACTTCCATTTTCCATTTCCTACAGGCAACCACTTCCAACATTTTTAGTTTCTTTCTTTTTTTTTTTTTTAGAGATTTTATTTATTTATTTGACAGAGACAGCGAGAAAGGGAACACAAGCAGGGGGAGTGGGAGAGGGAGAAGCAGGCTTCCCGCAGAGCAGGGAGCCCGATGCGGGGCTCGATCCCAGGACCCTGGGATCATGACCTGAGCAGGGGGCAGATGCTTGACGACTGAGCCACCCAGGCACCCCCCAACATTTTTAGTTTGATTCTGTTTTTACCTCCATACCTCTAAATGACATGCTTATATTGGTACTCCTTAATTTTTAAAAGTTTATCATTATCTATTAATGTTCTCCTAAAGCACCTTTTTACCACTGCTCCCCCGCAAAGCCCCCACTGCTCCTCTGAATATGTTTATACTCTTCAAGCATTTTATTTAATTTAGAAGAAATCTCAACCCTGAGACTTATGACCTACTCCAATTTGAGCTCTCCTTTCACTATTATCCTGGGGACCCTCTTTTCCTCTGTCATGTGCTGGATCTCTTGTTTCCTATGTTTCATGTTTTTCTCTTCATCTTGATTTACTCCCTTGCTTTGGTGACACATGATCTTCAGTAGCTTACTCAGAAATAATACAAGGAAAATAATCTCTTTTGAAAGATCTCTTACCTAAGAATGAATTTGTCATGTATGACTGATATTTTTGCTGACTGTAAACTTCTACATTGGCAATTATTTTCTATCAGTCACTGCTCTATTGCCTTTTAGCTCCTGGTGTTTTGCCCATTTGGCTGCTATGTTTTCTCTGTACCTGCACCCAAGAAGCTTAGCACTGGTGGATAAAGTCAGGACAAGCAGGCAGATCCTATTAGAAACTTGTGACTACCAACATCATCTGGACTCTCAACAGTACCAATTCATTCTTTTACAGAAGCAAAAGGCTATTTTTAAAAACTCTGTAAACAAACAAACATGAAAATCTCTACTTTCCTCAAACTTTAGCAGCTCTCCTTTCCCCACATTCTCAGCAGGTAATTTTGACTTTTACTCTTTTGGGAAAATAAAAGCCATCAGCTGACAATTCCCTTGAGTTCTAGAAATGAAATCTACAAAGTGACATACATTTACACCTATCTGTTCATCTTTGGATGAACAGTTTTGCTTCTGTTTGTGTCTTGGAGTCTACTCTGTTCAGGCTTGCAAAGCCCTATAATATTGATTCCTCCTCTTTTTTTTCTTATATATTCAATTTCTGTCAAATGGATCATTTCCAGTGGTTTTTCCAGTGCTCAAACCTCACCCATTAAATTAGTCATCCAACTTACCAGCCAACCAACCCAATAAACAGCAAACAGCCCCTCTTATACCTACATTATCCTTCAACTATTGCTCTCTGCTCCCCTTTTCAGCCAAACCTTTCCCAAAGAGTTGTCCTTACTCCTCATTTCATTAGCTGTATTCACTCCTTCGCCACTCCATTCTGATTTTCTTGCTAACGTCCCAGTGACCTTCATCAAAAAATTTTGACCTCCCTACTATACAAAGATCATCACATTTTCTTTTTTGAAGTAGTCTTTTTTTCCTGGGCTTACATAACAAAACTTTGTTTTGTTTTTTCCTTCCTTCCTTCTATCTCCTTTCCTATTATATTGTCATCTTCTTGATTACTAAATGTTAGAATTTGTGAAAGGCTCTTTCCTTGGTTCTCCCTTCTTCTAATGCTCTTCTCTTTCCCTAAACAGTTTTACCCAGGTGTACGGCTAATTACTGCCTATAAACAAATAAGTAACATGTTTTTGTCTCCAGTCAAGATCTCTTTTCTGAACTCCAGACCCATACGTCCAATTGCTTATATGACATATCTTTTTGGGGTCTCAAGGGCACTTTAAACTCAATATGCCCAGTTCAAATTCATCTTTATTCCAGTGAAGTCAATCCTCTTCCAGTGTTTTCTATTTTAGCTAAATGGTACCTATCTTTCTCCAGTTCTGTTGGCCAAAACTCTAGAGTCATTCTTGACATTTCTCTGTCCATCACCCCATATCCAATCCATCACCAATCTAGTTGGTGACATTTGCAATCACAATATTTCTCAAATCCTCTCACATCTCAATCTTCACCAACCTAGGCAAGCTACCAGTATCTATTATCTAAACTTCCTGGACAGTCTCTTAATTGGTGTACTTCTACCCTTGTCTCTCAATCTGTTCTCCATACTATAGCCATTGTCATTTTTTAAAATGCAGATCTAAGTACATTATCTTTTACTTAAAGCATCTCCATGGCTTCTTTCTGTTCTAAGGATAAAGACAAACACTCCTTAACTTGGCCTACAGGGCTTACAAACTCTGCTCCTCACCTCTCTTCCCTCAGCTAGCACCATCTCATCCCTTACTTTCTTTTACCAGCTTTGCTGATTTCCTTTTTGGTTCTCCACTGAAGGAATGTACACTGCCTCCTCCCACCACAGGATCTTTGCTTCTGCTGATCCTATTGAGAGCCAATATAGCTTAGCGGCTAAGTCTAATTTTCAAGGGAGACTTCCTGGGTTCAAATCCTGATTTTATAATTTACTGAGTTGTGTAAATTTGGGTAATTTATTTTACCTCCTGTGCCTCGTTTTCCTCAACTGGAAAACAAGGATAATTACAATATCTATCTTCAGGGATGTTAGGATGATCAAATAGTCATTTGTAGGGAAGGCCTCACTCTCCTCTTTCTTGCCCAGTTAAATTCTTCTCAAACTTCTATTCAGCCCCAGAGTCATTTTCTCTGAGAAGCCTCTACTGACCTCTCTGATTGACTCTAATTACTCCACTACAGATTTTTTCCTATCTTGAGTCTCTTATTTGTAATGCTTACTATAGGTGCAATTTTATATTTTTCTGAATGATTTATTTATTTAGATCAACATTCTATCTTTCTCACTAGAATGTCAGCTCCAGGAGCCTAGGGATGGTGTTTGTTTTTGATAACTCTTCTTTGGGCCTAACACACTATCCAACATCCTAGGTTCCCCCCAAATAGTTCTTGGCAGAAAAAGATGGCAAACATCCCTGATGGAAGCCTCCTTGATAACCTGTTTTGGTGTTTAAGTTAGAGCTTTGCACAGTAATTAATAAGTTCAGAGAAAGAAGACATGGCAGTCAAGCAAGCAGTTAAGCTGTTATCTGCTCCCAGTTTTTCAGCAGGTGACTCTGAGAGGGAAGGTTTTCCACTCAGTAAGGTAGGGTTTTGTGGAAATTATGTGCCACGTACATGGACCTGGGTTTGATTCTTGGCTCCATTATCTGATGCTATGTGAACTTAGTCATGTCACTTGACTTCCCAGAGTCTTTGTTACCTCATCTGTCAGGACACACAGTACATGGCACAGTTCTTTTTAAATAGGCAACTGAACCTATACGAGTTTCTATTGACCCTAAGTATAACTTGCCCCTTGTGTAAGCCAGTAAGCCTCCCTCTATGGCACAGTAACAAACTGCTTTCCCATTCCAACCCCCACCCCCAAAAGAGAAAAAAAAAATTGTGCTTTTGGTCACAAAACAAACAGGGATGAATCAGTGTGAACGCAAAATGGGAGTTCCAAGGGCATTCCTGGGGCAAGCAAGTTTCTTCTTCCCTGGTGCATCAAGTCTAAGTTTACAAGTGGCGGTGGGTCGCCTGGCCTGGGCAGTTAAGATCATAGGATCATTTGCTGGTGTTCCTCTATTAGACTGACCTTGAATACAGAGAGGAGCCCTCGGTCCCTGACAAAACAGGCTGCCTAGATGCCAACTGGATTCAGCTAACCACCATTTCCATCTTAGAGGCTCTTTTCTTCGCCACCCTGCCCTCCCCCCTTTTAAATCAGCTGAATCAATTCCTTGAGAATCACGTAGAAAATGACTCCCTCCTCACTTCATTCAAGAAAACAATCCCTTTCCTCAGAGTAAAGAGTAAGCCTCTTGTCCACTTCTTGTGCAGCTGACCACTTTGCTGTGATAAGAGGAGTGATCTGGGTTTGAACTTTAGCGGAGGAATGAACTGCGTGAAAGCAAGGACCACAATGATGTCTGCAAGAGATGGACACTGTTTCTTCCGCTAGTCTTCTCCTTTCACCCTCCTCTTGTTTCAAACTTGTGGGACCGACGGGGGCTGTGAGTTACAGGGTGTAGTGTGTGTGTAAATAGAAGGGGAATTACGTGTGAATTTGGTGTGCGTTCAGAAAGTGTTGTGCTTAAACCTGGTAAGTGTCTGTTTTTGAAAAACCATGAAAGTATACGTGCGGGATAAGATCTGTACGAGTTAAGTGCAGAAAAGAGGTAGTGTGTACGTGGTGAGTGTGCGCGCGCGAGGGTGTCCGAGCGCCAGGGGCGGCCCGCCCGCGCGCCCGCCCGCCGTGGCTCCCCGTGGGCCGGCGGGGCCAATGAGCGCGCGGCGGCAGGGGCGGCGGGCGGGGAGGGGGCGCCGGAGCCCTGCGGATGGAGGCGCGGGCGGCGCGGCGCGCTCATTCCGCGCGGGCGTTGCTGGCAGGGGGAGGCGCAGTCACTGGCCCGGCATCCGGGCCGGGACTCGGGGCGGCGGGCGGTTCTCGGGGCTGGGATGCGCCGGGGGCTCCGTGGCGGCGGCGTTGGCGGCGGCGTCGGCGGCGGCCGGGGGACGAGCTAGCGCCGCGGCGCGGGGAGCCAGTCGAGCCCGGCCGGCGAGCGGAGGCGGCGACGCAGGCAGAGCGGCGGCCGCAGTCGGAGCCGGAGCCGGAGCCCGGGCGTCGCGCGCCCACCATGGCCGCCCAGGGCGAGCCCGGCTACCTGGCGGCGCAATCGGACCCGGGCTCCAACAGCGAACGCAGCACTGACTCGCCCATGCCCGGCTCCGAGGACGACTTGGTCGCCGGGGCGCCTCTGCATAGCCCCGAGTGGAGCGAGGAGCGCTTCCGCGTGGACAGGAAGAAACTTGAGGCCATGTTACAAGGTAGGCATCCCCCGCGTTCTCGGACTCCGGGACTGAGTCCGCACTTCTTCCCGGACATCCCCGCCCCGCGCCCAGCTCCCCATTCCGGCTCATAGACGACTTAGTTCCCCGGTCCCCTCCCCCGCGAAGCCGCAGGACACCCAAGGAGTGGAGACCTCGCGGGACTCTCCACCCTTCCACGCCTCTCAGGTCTCCAGGCATCGGGAACCTTGTGCTAACTTGACCCGCTTCAGAAAAGCCAAAGGCCGAGTTTGTACCGGCGCGCCCCGGTTGTGTTCTTGGATACTTTGGAGATGCCAACTTTAGTGCGGACACACGGGCTGTGCCATCAGGACCCACTGGGACCTCACAGAGTCTGCGTGACTGTATCCCCACTCCCCGATAGCCTTGAATTCTAGCTCTCTGTCCCTGTTTCTCCTCATGTCAGTATCCACTTCCTCCAGCTGAGGGGCCTTGTCTCGCTATTGGGAAACACTGCAGATGTCAGGGCTTAAGATAGGAGTTCCCGCCCCCCACCCTCCACTCTCGAGTAAAAGGGGCCTGGATGGGGGGTAAACGGCCAGAGCGTGGGGACAGTGTCAGGGCAATGCTGCTGGGTTAGAGGACACTCTGTGGTCATCTCCTGACAGGCTTATAGAACACATCTTGAGTTACACTCAGTTCATAAAAATCTTCCTGTACTATGAGTGTCTGTCTTACACATTTTTTTTCTTTCTTTTTTTTAAGTCCCTAGTTTCCCTGGGACTTTCCCAGGCCCAACAGCTTTAGGACTGAGGCAAATTCCGAGTTTTAATGGGAGGATTGGAGTTCTCAGAGCGAACGCTAAAATGTTCAAGGTCATTTTGGCCTTCCTTAAAAATGTTAATTACTAGCCTACCTGTAAGTCACCAGTGTGGTCATTTCCCTCATCCAGAAAAATATGATAGTTTGAATAACTGTCATTCTTAAAATATTGTAGAGGACCAGGCATTAATTTGACTAAGGGTGTATGGTGGATTCGTTCAGTAGCTAGTGTCCTTATATCTAGAGGATTGGAGCTTTCCAACTTTCTTTTGTATCTTTATGCATAACTAACTTTGACTTTATTAGTCAATGCATCACAACATGGGAGCTATTTAGCCCTCCCTGGAAATGCAGTGGCTTTTAAAGACAATTAAATAGGTTATTTTAAGAGAGAACAACATGTTTTCCAAGACAATAACTTGGTAGAAACAAATAGCAGGAGTGTTTGGTTGGTGTTTTTGGATGAGCTATAAACTCATCTCCCTTGTTGCTTATTTTTATTGATAAACATCCCTAGTGCTTATCATGTCTCTCTCTCTTTTTTCCCTCTTAAATTATATAATTTTCTAGGAGAGTTACTTCTGTGATAAACGATTCAAATAAGAATATCGTATAGTGGATTTAGAAATTATAGTGGATTTGGAAATTAAAGTTGTATTTCAGTAATCCATTTCAGTTTAATTTGTTCCATGGTTCTTTTTGCCTGGTTTCTGATTCTAAAACAACATACTAAGTTTATTCAGAAAAATATTCTGAGATTGTTTTCTACATGAGTTTGAGCTGATGTGAAAGGTGGATTTTCTAATAATACTGTGTCTTCCTTACCTGTTCCATTTGTGGACACATAGATAGTGACAGCGATGTTAGTTTCTAGGCAGCCCTCTGAGCTTTGGAAGTGGATTTCTTTTTTGAATTAATTTTCATTTAGAATAGAATGAAATATGGGTGATGCAGTTCTTAAATTTGAAGGCTGTCCCCTTAGCTACTCTGACATGAGGTGGTTTAAAATTGCTTAAAGTTTCTTTCACAGGAAGTCCTAACAGAGCTAATGTTTCTTCAAGAATCTATGTATAATGAAATATTTACATTTCAGCCCCAAAGAATTCTTTAATGATTGAATATAGGGCTTTGATTAACTTTCCAGAAATTACCGATAAGTGAATTATGCCTTCTGAGAAAGTAAATTTTGAACATGTTTGGCAATAGAACGTGGGGCGCAGTGTACCAAGGCATTTTGTGATACCTGCTTCCTAGTGTCAAATTATGTAGAACTACTATGTTTGAAGGAGTGAGACTGATTTTCTGAACCAAAAATAATCCTGTGTCTCATTGTTTTAAACCAGGGAATTATAGCGAGAGTGGGCACTGGAATCACTCAGACCTAGATTCATATCCCACAGACCTTGGGACAGTTCCTGGGCCTCTCTCTGTCTCAGTTCGGCCATCTCTAAATGGGACTGATAAGAGTATTTCTCTTAGGGTTTTGTGAGAATTAAAAGATAAAATGCCTGCTAAGCTAAAACACTGTTTGACAAATAAGAACCTAATATATATTTTAGATGCTTTTATTATTATTAATAATAAATATTACAGCATGGATTCAAAAGATTTCCAGTGCCCATTACAATTTCTGACATATAGTGTATACTTAAATATTTGGAGAACCAAAAAATTTTGCAATTTCATATTGTGGGAGTAAAATAGAGTCCAAGATAGGAAGTTTGATAAGTCAACAAATATTCTAATATTGTTAGATATTCTAGGGTGTAAAACTTTTTCCTTTGAAAAGTGTCAAGTAAGTAAAGTATTTGCCTGGTTGGATTTCTGATTATGTGAATCTGGTTTGCCATTTTTCTTTTCATTAATTGTCTTAAAATACATGCAGATTTCCAGTTTAAATCAGGATAAGTAAGATTATCTGTCTTTAAGTCTCCATAGTGCAAATTAGTGATTATAATGCTTGGAATTTGTTTCTAGAGAGACTGTCCTGGGGGTAAGTTAATCTTTAATCGGTTGCATTTTTATTAGTAGAGAATTTCTTCTACGCAATGGACCAAAAAATTCAGCGAGGTTAAAATATGGGCAGTAGGGCACTGATCAAAGAAATGAAATACCATTCTTGGATGATCAATGAATCCCAAAAGAATTTGTATACATAAAAACCACCAGGCTGAAAATGTAGGGAAAAATTGGCTAGTTTTTCTTTCTCTTCTCTTCTCTTTTCTTTCAGCCTTGTGGAATATCTGACATTTTTGTCTAAATGAAGATGATCCATTTTATTAGTCAATGGTTTTATAAATGGGAATTATTTTCAAGTTTATATTGAAGTTTATGGTCAGCCTTGGGATGGATACCATGGACAGCACTGTTTAACATAAAGAAAAATTGTTTTTAATTTATTTAATACTGATTTTCAAAATTTAGATTTCATACCTCATGTGAGATAATAGTATTGATTCATTTAATTCAATTAAATGTGACTTATGGTATGCAAAGAGGAGGAGAAGAACAGTATAGAAGAAAGTCTGGGGGGAAAGTAGGAAGTAAATAGGTCAGAAGAGTCAGAAATAGTCTTGGTATTTGCTAGAGACCTTGAGAGGCAAACATGGAATTTGTGTATTTATATTTTTTCTTTCTTTCTCTCTCTCTTTCTCTTTTTGTATGTTTTACATCTTACTGTTACACTTTTCTTCTTAAGTTAAAAAACATACATGCATGCCTACATACAATTTAGAAGGGGGGAAATCGGAGGGGAGACGAACCATGAGAGACTATGGACTCTGAGAAACAAACTGAGGGTTCTAGAGGGGAGGGGGAGGGAGGGAGGGGTTAGCCTGGTGATGGGTATAAAGGAGGGCACGTACTGCATGGAGCACTGGGTGTTATACGAAAACAATGAATCATGGAACACTACATCAAAAACTAATGATGTAATGTATGGTGATTAACATAACATAATGAAATAAAATTAAAAAAAAGCATAGGCATTTTCAAAATTCTGGATCCCTTGTTTCATCATAGAAGGAAGTGTTACAAGGTGGGAAATGGCCTATTTTTATGAACTAAGGTTGACATCTGGTGGGCCTTTAGGATATTGCTGTTAAAGACTTTGAAAACCATGTTGCATTTTTACAATGATAGGCACAGCGAGGATCATTTACTTTTGCTTGCTTGAGTAGCAGAAGTAGCCACTAAAATAGGTTATCAACACATCATTGATTAAAAGTAAGAACAGTGATTATGTTATCTCTTTAATTCAGTGAGTGAAGTGAATCTTTAGTGAAGATGGTCTTAGGTTTTAGATGTTTTATGGGAGAAATATAAAGCACAGATGGGGAGTACTGAAAGTGAAGATAAATAAGAGCTAAGCTTGATACAGTTTTCTAGCTAATGTTTGATTAAGGCTAATATAATAGGAAGAAATCAAATAACTTTATGAAGCTTAGTGGTTAAAATCACAGAGCTATGGGCCAGATGTGGATTCAAATCTTGATGCTATCTTCTAATAGGGAGCTTGGGAAAATTCATCACCTGTGACCCTCTTTCTGAAAGTGGATGTTGGGGCGCGTGGGTGGCTCAGTCACTTAAGCATCCGTCTCTTGATTTCAGCTCAAGTCATGATCTCAGGGTTGTGAGATTGAGCCCTGCAGTGGGCTCCATGCCTAGTGTGGAGCCTGCTTGGGATTCTCTCTGTCCCTCTGCCCCCCCCCCATCAATCAATCAACAAATAAATAAAATAAAAGGGAGTATTAATAGTTCTTGCATCCTGAGGTGCTTGTGATGATTAAGACAAAAATGATGTATGTAAAGCATCACAGTGCTGGCCATATAGGAAGTGCTGAATAAATGAGTAATAGCTATATTAATTATAAACCATAGTTCATAAAATGCACATTCTTATATTGCAAATGAAAATCAAGTATATTGGAAAATGAATTAAATGGTATAATGTATGGTGATTAATATAACATATTAAAAAATAAATAAATATAGAATCTTTAGTTTGTCACTCAAAAAAATGGCCTTATGATAAATAAATATTCATAGCTACTTAAAGATTATTGGCCTTCCTGGCAGCTCACACACTGATGAGTATATTAGCTTCTTGTAAAGGTGGTTGAGTATATACTGAGTAAAGCTATATTAGACATGAGTGTGAAATTTTAGATTTTGCTGAGGATGAGAGGGCTTTATACCCTTGTAGTTGTCCTTGCCTTGAGTATTTTTCATTCTTTGAAGGGTCCTGAGCTAATCACTTCTGATATTTTTACTAAAGACTAGTAGCAAAATCAGTCTCCTTTCTAGTTTTAAGTTGCTTTGAACTTGTCATTCATTGGTGTCTAGAAAGAGACTTTTTTCAAAGTCTGTGCCCAGGCTTATGTGTTCTGTTTGCTCACTTGTAAAATGGGGATGTTGTGAGCCCTGAATGAGATGATGCATGTGAAATGCTTAGCCCAGTGCCAGGCACATGGTGCTTAGTGGATGTTAGTGTAGCAGTAGCTCTGTGCCACGTGATAGATAAAGATTTCAAAACACTAGAGAGCAAATGCTTGCCAGTTTTTTTTTTTTTTTTTTAAACTACATGTGAATCCCTTTTGTTTAGGGGAAGGAATGATTTATTTTTTAGAAGCCTTTCTCCAATCAGAAAGTTAGGACAATTGTAGTTGAGTCTGAGAGCAGAAGTGAAGGTTAAGATTGCTTTATAAACAACGAAAAAGTCCACCAGAGATTGTGTCTTGGCAGTAAAGAGCTCAGAAGCTGCTGTCAGACTGGCCTGGATTGGATTCTTAACTTTGCCTCTTCTAAGGTCCTGTAAGGGTAAAACGAGATGGGCGTTATGTCCCTGCCCTCATAGGCATTGAGTAAGCACTCTCAGTAAATGCATGTACTCTCAGTAAGTCTTATCTTTGCGAAGACTTGTAGGGTTTTGGTGAAGTTGATCATTGATAAGTTAAAACATAGAAAGGTTTGTCATATTGATGATTTTAATGGGCAGGAATGTATTTGGCTGTGAATAACAGAAAACCAAACATAGAGTGGCTTAAACAAGCCAGGGGTTTATTTTCCTCACCTAACACAAAATGTGGAGCTAAGAGGTCTAAGCCCCAATATTTGCTCAGGGGCATCAAGGAGCCCAGTCACTACCCTCCTTACCTCTGCCATCCTCAGTCTGTGGCTTTTGGCCTCATTGTTACAGACTGGCTGTCTATGCCTGGAGGTGCATCTGGAGTCTGTGCAGGCGAAGGGAGGAAACATTGTTTTCTACTCAAGATTCTCCTGAAACTTCCATCTGTATTTCTTTGGCCATTCTTTGCTACAAGAGATTCTGGGATTGTAACTTCTTTTCTAGCTTCTCTAACATAAATAGGCAAGGAAAAAAGGGGGGCACAATGGATCCAACCCATAGTTTCCCCACAGTGGGTGAAGTGGAGGGAATTCTGACAAAAATTTCAAGTTGTGACTGAAGCAGAAGCTTACTTATATTGGAGGCTGGTTGATAATCCCTAGAAATTTAAATTATTTGGTAATGTTATAGGTAGGTGGAATTTCTTTTTTGGCATAATCCAGGAATAAACTTAAATTCCAAAGACATAATATCCTTGATCATATAGAGCTGTTCTCATCCTGTTACTGCTTTTACAAACAGAACCTGGGCCCACTAAGTAATGTAATTGTCTTCTTCCTCCACTGTTTTCTCCATGTCAAGTTTTTTTTTTTTAATTGAAAATTACACAACAATAAAAATGCCCATTTTACCTTTTATTACTCCAAGATATCTTTTCTCTTTTCCTTTTTCCTTCTTGCCTATCACCCATCTCAGATTGCTTTTAGAATTGACAGGTTCAGTGTAGTTCATGCTTCTGTCCTTTTGGCTTTTTGTAGATTGATTACTGCAGTACAATCTGGCCAACAAAGCCAGAATTTGTTCAGAAATTGAAGTCATTTTGGATGCAGTTTGACAGTCGAATTATCATCGGGTTTGTGCCATGCTTTGGTGTTTGAAATTGTCCAGAGTGATGAGCTAATAGAATATACCAGTTGGCTCATTCTTAGTTTGTTCTAAAATGTATTTCTTAAAAAATGCATGGATAACAGTGACCATATTATTTTTCTTTATGTAAAATGCTTAATAAACTATTGGGGATGAGACACAATTATAATGCTAATTTATAGTGGCTCTTGCTGTGCATGGGATGACCTTGGCAGGAAGCCCTTGCTATGCTGCAGAAGCCACCGAATTTGATTTTTAATCCTTGTGGTACTAACACTTAGGGCAGTATCCAAAGTACACAAACCATTAATAGAAACATTTTGTGGAAGCTATATATTTATAAATCCATTTCCTACCTGCTAAGCTACTAATAACTGTAGGTGATGAAAACATTTATTTGTAACAAGTATTAAATCCCATTGGCATTTATGATGCTGGTATATAAAAAGGTAATGCTCACTTTGTAAATATAGTTTCTCTGTTAGAGTGAATTAGAGAAACCACACATTAGTCTGCATATTGAGTTTATATGAAGCTTAATTGCATCTCTTGTATAGGAAGATGCTCAAACATAGGATTTGAAAATTAGCCATTGCAATTTTTTTCTCATTATGAAAGTAATATGAACTTCTTATAGAATACTTGAAAGTACAAACAGATATGAAAAGAAAAAAAAGTCATTCCTAATCCAGCAATAACCACTGATAGTATTTTGGGAATTATTTTCTGGGCTTTAAAAAATAGGCCCACACATAATTTACTTTTACAACAGATACTGAGTTCCCACTGTATGTCAGGTACACTGTTAGTGTTAGGCTTTGGGGATACAGACAAAACCAATAAAGATAAGATACATATGGTTCTGTGTCTTGTGTCCCTTATATTCTAAACTGGGATCACACCCAAGTTTTTCACTTACCACTGTGTCCTGAGTATTTTCCATCTCATTAAAGATTTTTGAAGAGCATGGTTTTAAATGGATATAAAATATGCACTTGACATGTCATACTTTGCTTAAACATTATGACATCTTAAAACATTTTACAGGGCCAAGAGTGGAAAGAGCCTGATGTTTTTACTCAAACTGCCTGAGATTCAGATCCTGGGCAGGTTAAAAACTCCTGCCTGGGCAAGTAAATAACTTCTCTGCTCCTTAGTCTTTTTCTGTCTACAATGGGGATAAAAGTTTTGAGGATTAGAAATACTGTGTGTAAGCACCCACAAGTGCCAGATGCAGTGCATATACTCAAAAAAATGGCAGATGGTGAATATTAATACTGTTGTCCCAAACACTCTTGCCTAAAAACCTTGCTTGCATCCTTGAATATTCGTTTAGGAAAAATTCTTACTAGTGAAATTTCTGGGCAAAGGGCATGGCTATTTTAAGGCTTTTGTTAAAATTTGCAAAATTGTTTTTCAGAAACTTTCACAGGTTAGGCAGAAGAGACAACAGATTTGCAGGATGTCTGCTCCTTGTGCCTGTGATCTTACAACTTGACTTGTTTGAGCTGGTAATTGTGAGAAATTAGTATGTAATTGAATCACCTATTCAGAGTTAAGAGTTCTGTAGATTTCTTTCACTGAAAATTTTGAATGGTGTTTATTTTACCTGATTAATATGTCTGCAGTTCAATAGTTCTTAAAATCTGTGTGCATAAAAATCAACTGGGAAGATTGTGCAGAAAGGCAAACTCTGGACTTCTGTTGGAGATTCTGATTGTTTAGGTTGGAGGATTGCAGTGGTGGTTGGAATCTGCATTGTGAAAAGAATCTCATGTGACTCCAAGGTAGGCGATCCTAGGACTATACTTTGAGAAATGTTTGCTACATGGTTACATGATGATGGTCAAAATTAAAAAGATTCAGATCTTTTTCTTTCTTTGATTTCCTTTGACTTTGGAGCTAGTACTTTCTCCATGTTAAATCATCTTGAAGTATTTTAGTTTAGGAGCATAATTCATAACTGGCACAGCATTGTTTTAGAGTGTCTTGTGGTATGGGACTTGGGAAGAGCCCAAACCTGTATATTCCTATAGGGGTATATATTATCTTATTATTGCACAGGAGGCTCAGAATAAATTTAATTTTCCTACAGATTCCCATTAAGTTAGGTGTAATAGACACCCATTTAATATATTATGAAATAATTTAAAAGGGCACATTTGTTGTTATAGAAATTTAAAAAGCAATATGAAGGAAACTTTTAAGAATAAAAACAATCATCAGTAATCTCACTATCCTGACAGCTATTTTCACTTTTCTGCTTTTAAATATAGTCTTGACATACAGTCCTTGACTATTTGCATAGAGTATTTTGTATTTAGTATTTTAATCTAATATAGTAACTGTTTTTGTATTTTTTTTTAAATATTTATTTATTTTAGAAAGAGAGAGAGCTGGGGTGGGGAGGGGCAGAAGGAGCAGGAGAGAGAGTCTCAAGCAGACTTCCCACTGAGCATGGAGCCTGACGTGGGGCTCTATCTCACGACCCTGAGATCATGACCTGAGCTGAAACTAAGAGTCTGATGCTTAACCGACTGCGTCATCTAGGCACCCTTGTTTCTGTATTTCTAAGCAGTTTCAAAATTAAGATTTTATAGTTGAATAATAGTACATTTGGTGAAAAAATTTTTATGGTTATAGACTACATTATAATAAACATGAATTGTATTACTCTTTTTTTCTCCTTTGGAACTTTATTCTGAGGAAAAAAAATTGAGGAATATGGTTACTGAAGATTGTTAGTGATTTTGAAAGCAGCAGCCGAGTTTCATTATTTGGATGAGATATGGTTCTGGTGCTTTAGGCCTGTTCAGTCCTCTCCACCCTCAGGCAGCAATCTGTGAGATACCAGTGCTGTGGGGATCTGTATTTTACAGACAGAAAGGCTATAAACCCTTTAAACGTGGGGCGTGGGTTTCTTTTTGGAATTCTTCATGAATCTAGACACTAGTTTTCTTCTTAAGGTTGTTGTAGAGTTGAAACTCTTATGCAGTGTGGAGATATACTAAATCTGGATCTAAGATGCTAAACTGTACTCCAGAATAGATTAGTGTTTCCCTGGTTCCCTGCTGAAATGCAGAGGAATGTGGTGGTAGGTACACAGTTGGATTAGAATTCTTGGTGAGATTGTACATGTTCTAAAGCTCTGCCTTCTACTAGCCTTGGTTAACTTTTCTGTTTTCTTCATGAAACAGGGACAATAAGATCTCTCTTCCAGGGCTGAAGTGAAGATTATATGATAATGAACGTACAGTTGGCTCACAATTGGTTCCCTGTATGTGGTCTATATGTTTCACATTCATCTCCTGTTCCTCTCCAACATCTAGTCCAGTGCTTTGTTTATAGAATAAATTACCTATGGTGGAGCTGGATTAAAAACTGCCCATTTTGGGCTATGGACTTGGCATTGACCTCCTGGAATGGAGCTTTAAAGGTAGGGCATATGCTTGGCCTTAAGAAATACCAACAGTTCTGCCTTCCATAAGTAAGGCATAGTAATTGTCCACATGTAAGGTGGTCTTTCTTTACTTTTAACCTAGGAGCTGTGTAGAATGTATACTATTAGTGATAGTATATTAGTGCAGAGTTTTGAATGAAGATACGCAAAATAATTCAAGTGAGGTTAATGTTGAATAATTTATATCTGTGTCTGATCTGGATCAGTTTTATAGATTGAAATTTGTCAAGGTTAGTATAATTATTTATTTAGCTATAGATACTGGATTATCTTTTTCTTGTAAGAATATATTTCCAGATACTTGTTTAAATGTGATTTTAAAGCATTTCAAATAAGAGATAATCCATTCTTGAAATAAGTGGTCTTTTATGTTAGTTTGCTCATTGCACTAGGATAGTCACTGACATATATTTGGTTAAAAGGAAAGAAACCATTCCTCTCACAAGAGTGGGTAACCAGGAGTCAGGCAACTTGAGTTCATGATTCAGTCTTGCCATTGACATTGTACAAGTCATTTAACCTATCAGGCTTTTGGATTAGACTTCCCTAAAATCCTTTACAGTTTTAGTATTCTGAGTCTTTTGCACAGTATACAATAAAAGCCCAATAGTGCTTAGCTTTTGGTGGTGGAAGCTGACTGAGTTTACATACATGAGTAGTTTGGGTAGGAATTTGCCTTTGTGAGTACCACACATGAGCATTCACAACAAATGGGGGAGGAGGGTGGAATGAAGACAGTTGGAGTATCTTGGTTTGGAGGAGCAAGTACTCACAAGACAGCTGACTGTGAGCTCTATTGACTTCTTGGCAGTCAGGTTTACAGTGTCCTATGGGCTAGATGTTACCTAATTTAAGGCAGGCTTTCTTTCTTTTTTTCTTCTTTAATTTAAGATTTTCTACAGTAATTGTGCAGAGATGGCAGTGTTAACCATAGTTGAAACTTGTTGATGTTGACTTAACTGTGTTAGATGAACAAAGGAGATCGTGTGCTTCCCCATGTAGCATCTTTTTGTCACATTTTTCTTCTTCTATATCATGTCTAGTTATCAAGCTTCATTTGCTAAGATTTTTTAAACATTTTTTTTAAAGATTTTATTTATTTGACAGAGAGAGATAGCGAGAACAGGAACACAAGCAGGGGGAAGTGGGAGAGTGAGAAGCAGACTCCCGCCCAGCAGGGAGCTGATGTGGGACTCGATCCCAGGACCCTGGGATCATGACCTGAGCCGAAGGCAGATGCTTAATGACTGAGCCACCCAGGCGCCCCTCATGTGCTAAGATTTGCATGTCATATAAACCACTAGAGAAACATAATAGGGAAATGTAATAATGTTCATTAGAATAAAATTTCAATTGAAAAGATATCTGCATGTTCAAATTTAAGTATTTTCAGAATTGTTTTAATTTCTTTTTCATTATTGAGAACTAACACACTTTATCTTGTACAGATGACCACTAAAGCTTGTATCATGTGTTTTTTGAGTTGATTGCTTTGTCATATTCTGAGCTTTAGAAGTACTTTTTAAGCAAAATCAATATTTTGGCAAGAAATTGTTATCTTTTAAATTGCTTGATTATAATAATCTGATTTAAAAAGCCAGAAGAATGTTTATCTTGAGTGTTTCAGGAGTACTCCTATAAAGAAATGTTTATTTCAATCCAGGGGGAATGTTTTTCTTAATTATTTCTTAATATTGGTAAAGGAAACCCAAGCTTACCATTGATCTATAGAGTTTTTATTTTTTTATTTTTTTTACACAGGGATTTATAATTTAGTAAAACATTGCTGGCAGTCATATTACCTAAACAGAAAGCTTGCCTTCAAAAATATATTTACTGTCAGTGAATGGACATCTGAGATGCATTGTCTATGAAAAGTGTATTTGACTATGTCAGAACATCTAGGCTTGAGTAACAACATATTATAAAAGTGGATTTGAATTTGAAGGAAGTTCTGCATAAATGATTAGCTTTCAAGCTTGTGAAAATTGTCTTATTAGAAATCGTTAGGAATAGTGAGGCCATCTGAAAAACCTGATGGGCAGTTACGGTGTTTGAAAAAAATCATGAGGTCATGTTATGGGACTTCACAAGTGAATAAAGCTTTTTACTTGTAAGAGGAATACAGCCTAGTAGAAGAGAGGAAACCCACCTATACTCAGTAGCAGAAAAGAAAGGGAGATCCCATGGAGTAAGGCCCTGTTTAAGTAATGTGCTTCTTAGCCTGGGGTTGCCTACTTCTGTCCCTCAAGACTAGGACTTACAACAGCTAGTTTATTTGGGAAATGCTCTCCAGAAGAGGAGGTGAGGGTATAAGGAGAGTCAAATGGGGAAGAAAAAGCCAAAGCCAATACAATGATGCATTATTGACTTGGTTACCTCTGAGGGTGACTGCTATTTCTGGTAGTCCTAGAGACTACATCCTTAAATTACCCATCTAAGGCACTAAAAGGAGAAGTATTTGTCTATAAGCTTCTATCTGTCTTTCAAGAGGATTGAGGGTTGCCCCATGAGATTTGCCTTCTCTGTACTTCTGGGTTACCCTCTAGTTTGATCCACGTTCTTGCAAATGATAAGATTTTATTTTTTTGATGGCTGGGTAATATTTCATATATATATACATACATATACATACCACATCTTCTTTATCCATTCATCTGTCAATGGACATTTGGGCTCTTTCCATATTTTGGCTATTGTAGACATTGCTGCTATAAACATTGGGGTTCAAGTGCCCTTTCAGATCACTATGTTTGTATCCTTTGGATAAACACCTCGTAGTGCAATTGCTGGGTCATAAGGCAGCTCTATTTTCAACTTCTTGAGGAAACTCCATACTGTTTTCCAGAGTGGCTGTACCAGCTTGCATTCCCACCAACAGTGTAAGAGAGTTCCTTTTTCTCTGCATCCTCACCAACACCTGTCATTTCCTGACTTGTTAATTTTAGCCATTCCAACTAGTGTGAGGTGGTACCTCATTGTGGTTTTTGATTTGTATTTCCTTTATACCAAGTGATGTGGAGTATTTTTTCATGTGTCTGTTGCCCATTTGGATGTCTTCTTTGGAGAAGTGTCTGTTCATGTCTTCTGCCCATTTCTTGACTGTATTTGTTGGGTTTTTGGGTGTTGAGTTTGATAAGTTCCACATAGATCTTGGATACCAGCCCTTTAGCTGTTACGTCATTTGCAAATATCTTCTCCCATTCCGTACATTGCCTTTTTGTTTTGTTGACTGTTTCCTTTGCCTGCACAAGCTTTTTATCTTGATGAAGTCCCAATAGTTCATTTTTCCTTTTGTTTCCCTTGCCTTTGGAGACGTGTCTTTCAAGAAGTTGCTACAGCCAAGGTCAAAGAGGTTACTGCCTGTGTTCTCCTCTAGGATTTTGATGGATTCCTGTCTCACATTTAGATCTTTCATCCATTTTGAGTTTATCATTTGTGTATGGTATAAGAGAATGGTCCAGTTTCATTCTTCTGCATGTGGCTGTCCAATTTTCCCAGCACCATTT
Source organism: Eumetopias jubatus (assembly GCF_037043125.1). Classification (NCBI taxonomy): domain Eukaryota; kingdom Metazoa; phylum Chordata; class Mammalia; order Carnivora; family Otariidae; genus Eumetopias; species Eumetopias jubatus. The sequence goes on along the minus strand of NW_028274823.1, from coordinate 68,997,214 downwards.
ATTGAAGAGACTGTCTTTTTTCCATTGCATATTCTTTCCTGCTTTGTGGAAGATTAGTTGATCATAGAGTTGAGGGTCCATTTCTTGGTTTTATATAATATGTCTCAATGTGAACTTCTTTAGATACATCCTAGTTGGAATCTTTAAAGCTTCCTGAATTTGGATGTTCATTTCCCTCCTTATATGGGAAGCTTCCTGCCATTGTATCTTCAAAGAAACTCTCTGCTCATCTCTCTCTTCTCTTCAAGGACTCCCATATTGTATAAATTGGTCCATCTGACAGTGTCCCATAAGTCCCTTAGGCTTTTTTCACATTTCTTCATTTTTTTTTTTCCTTTCATTCCTCTGATTTGATCATTTCAAATGAACTGTCTTCAGGTTCACTGATTCTTTCTTCTGCTTTATCAAGTCTGATGTTGATCCCCTCTACTGAATTTTTTTCAATTTACCTACTGAAGCACACTGAGTTTCTTTAAGACAATTATAATTCTTTGTCTGCTAATTCATAGATTTCCATTTCTTAGGTTCCGTTTCTGAAGATTTATTTTGTTCTTCTGATTGAGCCATGTTTCCCTGCTTTTTTTGGGTGCCTTGTTACTTGCCGTATTTTTTTGTTGTGATTTTTGCATTTTAAAAAAAAAGCAGCCACCTCCCCCAGTTCTTATAGACTGTCTTTATATATTGGAAGACTTCCATCGGTCAGCCTGGCTAGAGATTTTGGGGGCCTCTCAAGGACACATGTTCTCTGGGCTTGTGTAATTTTCCAATTAGAGAGGTCTTCCAGTTTCTTTTTCATGAGGTGTTAGTCTCTTTCTCCCTCTGATGTCTGTCTACAGTACTGCAGGTTCTCTGGCACTATCACAGGCTGCTGAGCCCTCTTTTGTTCTCAACAGCCCCCAGGCATCCAAAGTATACCAGTTCCCCATCAGCACTCAAAGTCAAGCAACAAAATATAAACCAACCCCTCAGGTAGTCCCCTACTCCAAGAAAACCCTGGAACACTGGATATATGTTCCACTATTCTCTTTTCCTTCCAAGGCACAAGCAGCATATTGGGCTTTTCCTTTTAATTAGTAGCTTTACTGGCCTGTAGGAGGGGCTGATATAGATGAAATAAAACCACCTTTCTGACCCATTTCAATGCAGCTGTTCCTCCTTTTGAGTTTGCCTGGGTTTTTTGGACTATATATTATTAAGTCAGTGTTTCTAGACGGGAGTGAGTTCTGGGGTTTTCTATTCCACCATCTTTCTGACCAAAGACCAGTTTATTTCTGTCATCTCACATTATAACAAACTCAATGAAAACATATACAACAGCAGTCATCAAAAATTTATAGTAAAGACTACTCTTTGATTTAGAACAAAGGGTACTGACAACCACTTCTATCTCTTTCTGAATTGTTTTTGCATTTAAAGTATATAAAGCTTTTGTATTGTACGGGCCATATTGTACATTATCTCACCTCCACTACACTTCATCTCTGATTCCAGTCAAGCTCTAGTTAATGAAATGTGCAAGTGTCAATCCATTTTGTGCTAACAGTGCCTCATCTCAAGCTTATACCAAACAGATTTCTCACTTCCTGGTCTGGCAGCTGGCTGAATGCATGCAGGGTCAAGAGGTGTCACACATATGTAACCCAGAAGTGCAGAGAAGGCAAATCTCATGGGGCAACCCTCAATCCTCTTGAAAGACAGATAGAAGCTTATAGACAAATACTTCTCCTTTTAGTGCCTTAGATGGGTAATTTAAGGATGTAGTCTCTAGGACTACCAGAAATAGCAGTCACCCTCAGAGGTAACCAAGTCAATAATGCATCATTGTATTGGCTTTGGCTTTTTCTTCCCCATTTGACTCTCCTTATACCCTCACCTCCTCTTCTGGAGAGCATTTCCCAAATAAACTAGCTGTTGTAAGTCCTAGTCTTGAGGGACAGAAGTAGGCAACCCCAGGCTAAGAAGCACATTACTTAAACAGGGCCTTACTCCATGGGATCTCCCTTTCTTTTCTGCTACTGAGTATAGGTGGGTTTCCTCTCTTCCACTAGGCTGTATTCCTCTTACAAGTAAAAAGCTTTATTCACTTGTGAAGTCCCATAACATGACCTCATGATTTTTTTCAAACACCGTAACTGCCCATCAGGTTTTTCAGATGGCCTCACTATTCCTAACGATTTCTTTTTTTTTTTTAAGATTTTATTTATTTATTTGAGACAGAGAGAATGAGAGAGAGAGAGAGCGCACATGAGAGGGGGGAGGGTCAGAGAGAGAAGCAGACTCCCTGCTGAGCAGGGAGCCCGATGCGGGACTCGATCCAGGGACTCCAGGATCATGACCTGAGCCGAAGGCAGTCGCCCAACCAACTGAGACACCCAGGCGCCCTCCTAACGATTTCTAATAAGACAATTTTCACAAGCTTGAAAGCTAATCATTTATGCAGAACTTCCTTCAAATTCAAATCCACTTTTATAATATTTTCTTACTCAAGACGTACTTCAGATAGAAAGAATACACAGGCTGAAAGTGAAAGGAAGGGAAAAGATATTTCATTGCAAATGGAAATGAAAGGAGAGTAGGGATGATACTTACATCAGAGAAAATAAAGTTTTAAATCAAAAACTGCTACAGGAGATGAAGAGGGTGATCATATAATGATAAAAGGCTCAGTTCACCAAGATGATGTAACGGTTGTATGCACCTAATAGCAGAGCACCCAGTTTGGGAATCAAACATTACATTGACAGAACTGAAGGGAGAAATGGACAGTAACACAATAATAGTGGGAGATTTCAACCCCTCCTTTCACTAAGAGAATAGGTCAAGCAGACAGAAGATTAGCAAGGGAACAGGACTTGAACAACATAATAGACCAGTTGGAACACTCCACCCAATAATAGCAGAATACACATTTTTGTCAAGTGTACATGGAACATTCTCTAGGATCACATATTAGGCCATAAAAGTATTCTTAACAAATTTAAGAAGATTGAAATCATACCAGATATCTTTTCTGACCACAGTGGAATGAAACTAAGGATGTGTAGCAAAAGGAAAACTGGAAAATTCACAAATATGTGAAAATTAAACAACACACTCCTGAACAGTCAATAGATCAAAGGAGAAAACACAGGGGAAATTAGAAAATATCTTAAGACAAATGAAAGGAAAAGATAAACTGTGAGATACAGCAAAAGCAGTACTAAGAGGGAATTTTATAGTGGTAAATGTGTATATTAAAAATGAACAGATTGCAAATTGACAATCTAATGACTCAGAACTAGAAAAATAATGAATTAAACCCAAATATAGCAGAAGGAAGGATATAGTAAACATTGGAAGCAGAAATCAATGAAATAGAGAATATGAAAATAAAAAAAATCAGTGTCACGAGGAGTTGGTTCTTTGGAAAGATTAATGAAATTGAAAAGTTTTTAGCTGGACTATGAATAAAAGGAGACTCAACAAAAATCTGAAATGAAAGAGATTACAAGTGATGCCATAGAAATAAAAAAGATCATACAGGACAACTGTGAACAATTATAAGCCAAAAAATTGGATAACCTAGAAGAAATGGATGAATTTAGAAAACTATATGACCTACCAAGACTGAATCATAAAGAGATTAAAAAAAAAAATCTGAACAGAGCTATAAACTAGTAAGGAGATTGAATCAGCAATAAACTTCTAATAGCAAAAAATCCAGAACCGGATGGCTTCCTTGGAGCATGATACCAAACATTTAAAGAAGAATTGAATCCAGTTCTTCACCAACTCTTCCTAAAATTTGAGGAGGTTGGAACACTTCCAAACTCATGCTGTGATGCCCCCTGATGCCAAAATCAAAGATACTATAAGAAAACTACAGACCAATATCCCTAATGAATATTGATGCAAAGATCCTTAACAAAATATTAGGAAACTAAATTCAGTAGCACATTAAAAGGATTGTATATCATGTCCAAGTGAAGTTTATATCTGGAATGCAAGAATGGTTTAACATGTGAAAATCAATCCGTGTTAATATACCACACGAACAGAATGAAGGACAAAATCCACATGATCTCAAGTGGGTAGTAAAAAACATTTGACAATAATTCATCATCCTTTCACGCTAAAAATATTCAATAAACTGAGAATAGAACGAAATTACCTCAATGTAAGGAAGGGCAAATATGAAAAGTCACAACTAACATCACTCAGTGGTGAAAAACTGAAAGCTTTTCCTCTAAGGTCAGGATGCCCATTCTTACCACTTCTATTCAATAAGGTACTGAAAGTCCTAGCCAGAACAGGCAGGGAGAGAAAAAGAAATAAAAAGGCATCCAAATAGGAAAGGAAGAGGTAAAATTATATCTGTTTGCAGATGGCATGATCATGCATGTAGAAAACCCTAAAGATTCCACACACACAAAAACTGTTAGAATAAACGAATTCAGCAAAGTTGTAGGATACAGAATGAACACACAAAAGTAAATTGCATTTCTATACAATGACCAATCCAAAAATAAGAAAATAATCTCAAATACAGTAGCACCAAAAAAGAATAAAATACTTAGGAAATAAACTTAACTGAGGAGGTGAAAGATATCCATACTGAGAACTGCGAAACACTGATGAAAGACATTAAAGACACAAATAAATGGAAAGACATATATATGGTTGGAAGACTTAGTATTGTTAAAATGCCCTACTACCCAAAGTGGTCTACAGATTCACTGCAAACGCTATCAAAATCTCAATCTCATGTTTTGCAGAAATAAAAAAAATTCTAAAATTCATATGGAATCTTAAAGGGCCCCAAGTAGTGAAATCAGTCTTGAGAAAGAACAAAGTTGGAGGCCTCACACTTTCTGACTTCAAAATATATTGTAAAACTACAGTAATCAAACAGTATGGTACTGGCATAAAGACCGACCAAAAGAATGCAACAGAGAACCCAGAAATAAACTTCCCTTATATGGTCAGAAGATCTTTGAGAAAGGTGCCAAGGCTACATGATGGGAAAGGATAGTCTCTTCAACAAACAGTTTTAGGAAAACTGGAGATCCACAGGCAAAAGAATTAAGTTTGGACCCTTACCTTATCCCATATACAAAAATTAGCTCAAAATGGTTCAAAGAGAACTAAATGTAAGACCTGAAACTATAAAACTCCTGGAAGAAACATAGGGGAAGGGCTTAATGTCACTGGATTTGTCAGTTATTTTTGGATATAGCACCAAAAGCATAGGTACCACAAGCAAAAATAGACAAATGGTATGACATCAAAGTTATAAAACTTATGTGCAGCAGAAGAAACAATCAACAGAATGAAAAGGTGCAACCTACAGAACGGGAGAACTATTTGTAAACTATCTGATAAGGGATTAATATCCGTACTATAGAATTCCTACAACTCAGTAACAAAAAACAAATTAAAAAATTGATAAAGGTTTAAATAGCCATTGCTCCAAAGAAGCAATGACAAATGACTAACAAACATGAAAAGATGCTCAACATCAAATAATCATTAAGATTTTTTTTCCATTGTCTTTTTTCCATCGGATATCTTTCCCTGATTTGTCAATGTAGTGCTGGGACAATTGGACAGCTACATATAGAAGAATGAAACTGGACCATTCCCTTACACCATACACAAAGATAAACTCAAAATGGATGAAAGACCTCAATGTGAGAAAGGAATCCATCAGAATCCTAGAGGAGAACATAGGCAGTAACCTCTTTGACATTGGCCACAGTAAACCTCTTTCAAGACCCATTTCTAAAGGCAAGGGAAACAAAAGCAAAAATGAACTTTTGGGACTTCATCAAGGTAAAAAGCTTCAGCACAGCAAAGGAAACAGTCAACAAAACTAAGAGGCAACCCACAGAATGGGAGAAGATATTTGCAAATGACATTACAGATAAAGGGCTGATATCCAAGATCTATAAAGAACTTCTCAAACTCAACACAAAAAACAAATAATCCAGTCAAAAATGAGCAGAGGACATGAACAGACATTTCTGCAAAGAAAACATCCAAATGGCCAGCAGACACATGAAAAAATGCTCCACATCACTCAGCATCAGGGAAATACAAACCAAAACTACAATGAGATACCACCTTACACCAGTTAGAATGGCCAAAATTAACAAAACATGAAACAACAAATGTTGGCGAGGATGTGGAGAAAGGGGAACCCTCTTACACTGTTGGTGGGAATGCAAGGTAGTAAAGCCACTCTGGAAAACAGTATGGAGGTTCCTTAAGATGTTAAAAATACAGCTATCCTACGACCCAGCAATTGCACTACTAGGTATTTACCCCAAAGACACAGAAAAGGGGCACATACACCTCAGTGTTCATAGCAGCAATGTCCACAGTAGCCAAACTGGGGAAGGAGCTGAGATGTCCTTCAACAGATGGATGGATAAAGAAGATGTGGTACATATATACAATGGAATATTATTCAGCCTTCAGAAAGGATGAATACCCACCATTTGCATTGACATGGATTGAACTGGAGGGGATTACGCTAAGTGAAGTAAGTCAAGCAGAGAAAGACAATTATCATATGGTTTCACTCATATGTGGAATATAAGCAATAGCACAGAGGACCATAGGGGAAGGGAAGGAAATCTGAAGGGGGAGAAATCAGAGAAGGAGATGAACCATGAGAGAGTATGGACCCCGGGAAATGAACTGAGGTCTCAGAGGGGAGGGGTTTGGGGGGAGGGATAACAGGGTGATGGGTATTAAGGAGGGCACATGTGATGTGCACTGGGTGTTATACGTAATTAATGAATCATTGAATACTACGTCAAAAACTAATGATGTACTATACTGTGGCTAACTGAACATTATAAAAAAATAAAGTAAAACACTATTACTTAGAAAAAAAAGAAAATGCAATTACTATATGTTGGCTAATTGAATTTACATAAAAATAAAATAACAATAAAAAAAGAAAATGCAATTTAGAACCACAATGAAATATTAACTCACAGCCATTAGGCTAGCCATTATAAAAAAAAAATAGAAAATAACAAGTGTTGGCAAGGATGTGGAGAAATTCGAACCCTTGTGCACTGTTGGTGGGGATGTAAAACGGTGCAGCTGCTATGGATAATACGACGTTTCCTCGACAAATTAAAAATGGAGTTATATATGATCCAGCAGTCCTGCTTCTGGATATATATCCAAAAGAATTGAAAATATCCATTCAGAGAGATAGCTGCACACTCATGTTCATTGGAGCATTATTCACAGTAGCCAAAAGATGGAAGCAACACAATTGAATGTTATGCCGCCTTAAAAAGGAGAAAATCTTGTCGTATGCTTCAACATGAATGAACCTTGAGAACAGTATGCTAAGAGAAAAGTAAAATAAACCAGTTACAGAAAGACAAATAACTGCATGATTCCACTTATATGAGTTATCTAAAATAGTCAGAACTCTTAGAAACAGAAAGTAGAGTGGTGGTACCAGGGGCTGGAGGAAATGGAAAAGAGGAGTCTTCTCAGTTACGACAAAGTTTCAGTTTTGCAAGATGAAAAGCTTCTAGAGATCTGTTGCACAACAGTGTGCATATAGTTAACACTATGGTACTGTTCACTTAAAAATGGTTAAGATGGTAAATGTTACATATTTTTGACTAAAATGAAAACCAAAAGAGAAAAAAATCCTTTGTATTGTCCTCTGATTTTTTACCCGACAGGACAGATTTGCCCTAGGTAAACCTTTATGAACAGTCATGATCTTTTAAAAAGTTTAAAAGTTGTAAAAGAAAGAAAAAAGGCACTTGAAAAGTCATACTAGTTCTTTATCTTTGTTAATAGTTTAAAAAGGAGAGCGCTTTCTGTTTTTCATAAGGGTGAAAGCACTCATCCATTGAAACCTGAACCATGAGTATTTCCTTCTGAGAGATGCATAAAAATAAGTCAGCATGAAGGCAGAGTCCTGCGGTAACTGGAACCTTGTAATAGCATTTACATTTGGTGTTAACATGCACATACAGGAAACAGGATTGTTATTTTCAAGCTCTCAAATCCAAAATGTGCTGAATGATATTTCTTTTTAAAAATAAATACACAAAATGGATTTGTGTGACTTGAAGTTTAAAATAAATGTTCTTGCATTCCATAGTTAACAATTGTAACAATATCACTTCTTCAAGTTCCCATATTTTTAAAGTGGGCTATGATGGTTTGGCTCGGCTACTAAATTAAATTATTGCTGGCTTGCACATTCCTATTGGTTACACTATAATCTTTACCTCCATTGGAAAATATGCCCTATTTTCAGTGTTTATTTTAAGGTTCTGGGCTTGAAATATCTCTGTTTGGCAGCAAAGCATTGATTTGTATGTGTGATCTGTGTTACGTATCTAGAAAGAAAATAAAGAGAAATGTATTATGCTGTGTTACAAATACACATTCAGAAGTAGTATGAAAAATATTTAGTGCAATTATTTTCTTGATAAGAATGGTTTTAGTTATATACACATGTACATATACATAATGTATATACATACATATAATACACACATATATATATGTGTATATATGTTATGGATTGATTGTGTCCACCCGAAATTTATATGTTGGAATTCTAACCCCCAGTATCTTAGAAAGTGACCTTGTTTGGAAATCAGGGTCTTTATATAGGTAATCAAAGTGAAGTCATTAGGGTGGACTGTAATCCAGTGTGATGTGTACTATGAAAAAGGGGAAATTTGGACACACACACAATACTAGAGGGAAGATACTGTGAAGAGCCTCAGGGAGAATGTGGCCACCCTCATAGCTCTCAGAAGAAACCGACCTAGCAGCACCTTGATTTTGGACTTGTAGTCTCTAGAACTGGGGACAGTGAATTTCTGGTGTTTAAGTCACCCAGTTTGTGGTACTTAGCTATGGAAGTATTAACCAATTAACGCAATATATTTCTCTGTTGTACAAATCAGGATATACTCATTGAGCTGAAGCACATAGTCTTAAAATGGTTTAACATTTTTTACTTAGTATCTAATAAGCACTCTTAAGAAATTAAGGTTGGCTATGATAATGAAGCAGTTGTATTTGGAAAGTGGATCCAGGACTTCTGACCCTACTTTGCAGAAATTTAAATCAGACCTTTTCTTATTCAAGAGTTTGAGTTTGTGCAATTTTTAGCAGTGCCAGAGTCCACCAGGGACCTAACAGTTAAGAGAGGCAGAATCAGAAACAAACTTAACTCTCATCCAGCGCCAAAAAACAAAAAAAATTCAAAACCAAAAACCAAAACAAAACCCTCAAAATTACACATATTAGAATTAAGTTTTCTGGAGATTAGAAATAGATGTCTTCAAATGACCAGTTTTTCCACTGCCCCAAGCTGTAAGCTCCTTTTTATTGTGCTCATGTTTTTCTTTTTTTAAAAAAAGACTTTATTTATTGGGACGCCTGGGTGGCCCAGTCGTTAAATGTCTGCCTTCGGCTCATGTCATGATCTCAGGGTCCTGGGCTCAAGTCCCACATAGGGCTCCCTGCTTGGCAGGGAGCCTGCTTCTCCCTTTCCCACTCCCCCTGCTTGTGTTCCCTCTCTTGCTGTCTCTCTCTTGGTCAAATAAAGAAAATCTTAAAAAAAAAAAAAAAGACTTTATTTGAGAGAGAGTGAGAGAGAGCATGCGAGGGGAGAGGGTCAGAGGGAGAAGCAGACTCCCTGCCGAGCAGGGAGCCCGAGGTGGGACTCCATCCCAGGACTCTGGGATTATGATCTGAGCCAAAGGCAGTCGCTTAACCACTGAGCCACCCATGTGCCCCTATTGTGCTCGTGTTATTATGAGCACAATATCAAAGGGGGATACTTAAGTTCAGTGCTTGGAGAAGTGGAAGAAGAAGCATTCTCTCAACTGTCTGCCTCTACATTCCCTAGCATACGCAGGTGTCCTGCACCACATATCTGAGTAAACCCAAACTTGGGTTTACTACGTCCAGCTGATGCAGGAACACATCAGGGTTCCCCAAACCTCTGACTGGGAAAAATTGGAGATAGTGATTGAGAAGAAGAAAGCTATTTAAAATATTAAGTATTTGGGTGAAAAAGTTCTATATCTACTTGAATTTTGTAGGCTAAGATAGTGAAGGCTGTTAAACTGGCCTGACCAGTGATTTTCACAGTAATTTTTAATTAAAAAAAAACAAACCCAAAAGAAACTGTATTATACAAAGCTGGCAGTCTTTAAATCCTGTTATTGGCTAAGTTGTCCAGTATTCCAGTAACTCAAAATATACCAAGGTATGTCACTTAAAAGGTCTTACATTGATGTTTAACGTAAGACTATAAAGTTTTTGGAATAATGAAGAATCCAAACCTTTTGGAAAAATTGACCTAGTTATTGGTAAAATTTTATTATCTCTTCCAAACAGTGAATTTTATGTTTAGAAAATAGCCAATCAAGGGATATTATTTGATTATGAACTTAAGAATTTTGTGACTGTTGATTTTGGGATAGAATTAGTCTGTTACCACTATGAATGCCCTTTTCAAATACATATGCTTTTTGTGTTTCTATTATGACTATTTCCATTCTTACATTTTCAAACCCACAGTTTTTAGTTATGAAATAATTGAGTCAGTTCAGAGTAATTTTCTGTTTTTGTTTTTAACATTTTAAACTGTGAAGTGTAACACAGATACAACAAATGTAGCCGAAATGAATAATGAATTATTTACACCACTCAGGTCAAGAAAGAAAATACTATCAGCACCCTAGAAGCACTCTCTTCATGCCTATCCCTCACCTTTGAAGGTCACAGCTCTCCTCATTTCTATGGTAATAATTGTCTTAGTCTGTCATATAGTTTACCATATATATATATATATGAATCCCTATATACCTTGCTGGGTTTTACCTTCTTTTAAACTTTATGTAATTATATGGTATAGAACCTGTTAGGTCTGACTTTTCTCCCTCAAAATTGAAATCCATCCATATTGTATATAAGTATAGTTTTCATTGCTGAATATTTTCTGTGGTATGAACATACCATAGTTTATTCTTTCTGCTCTGATAATCCTTGCCTTTTAACTGGAGCATTTAGTTTCATAAATATTTAATGTAACTATCAAGATAGTTGGATTTAGATCTATAACTTTGTTATGTGTTTTTTGTTTGTCTCATCTGTTTTTATTTTAATCTTATTTTTATTTTGATAGATTTTTATGTTTTATTTATTTATTTTTAAAGATTTTATTTATTTGAGAGAAAGTGAATGAGCGAGAGAGAGCAGGAGCAGGGAGAGGGGCACAGGGAGAAGCAGGCCCCCGCTGAGCAGGGAGCCCGATGCGGGACTTGATCCCAGGACCCTGGGATCATGACTTGAGCCAAAGGCAGATGCTTAACCAACTGAGCCACCCAGGCACCCCAGATTTTTATGTTTTATAGCAGTTTTAGATTCACAGCACAGTTGAGCAGAAGGTAGAGAGATTTCTCCTGTATTCCCTGTCCCCATACATTACATAATCATCATCGACATCTCCCACCAGAGTAATAATCGGTTCCAGTTACTGAACCTGTATCGACACATCACAGTCTTCCAAAGTCCATAGTTTATGTTAGGGTTCACTCTTGGTGGTGTACATTCTGTGTGTTTGAACAAATGCGTAATGGCATGTTCTTTGGTTTCTCCTATCCAATCTTATTTTGGGTTAATTGATGATTTTTAAAATTTCCACCTATCTAGTAGCTTTTTAACAATAGCTTTAAAAAAATTTTTTTTAAATGGTTGCCGTAGGATTATACTATATATCAAGTTGTCACAACCTATTAATAATTATTATTATACTACCTTATGTGAAAGGAAAGCCCGTGCAACCATAGAGGTTCATTTATCCCCATCCTCCATCCTTTATGATGTGGTTTCCATATGTGTTATGTCTACTTATATTATCAACCCCACAGTACAATGGTACAATTTTTTGTTTATTTAAGTTTTTATTTTAATTCCAGTTAACATATGGTGTTATGTTAGTTTCAGGTATATAATACAGTGATTCAATAATTCCATATATCACCTGGTGCCCATCATGACAGGTGCACCCCTTAATCCCCATTACTTATTTTACCCATCCCCCACCCCTGCCCCTCTGGTAACCATCAGTTCTCTACAGTTAAGAATCTGTTTCCTGAGGTACCTGGGTGGCTCAGTTCATTGGGCATCTGCCTTCGGCTTCAGGTCATGATCTCAGGGTCCTGGGACTGAGCCCTGCAGGGAGCCTGCTTCTCCCTCTCCCTCTGCCATTTCTCCCACTTGTACTCTCTGGCTCTTTCTCTCTCTGTCAAATAAATAAATAAAATCTTTGAAAAAAAGGATTTGAAAAAAATCCTTCTCTTTGCTTGTTTTATTTTGCTTCTTAAATTCCATATATGAATGAAATCATATGGTATTTGTCTTTCTCTGACTGACTTTTTTCGCTTAGCATTATACTTTCTAGCTCCATCCATGTCATTGCGAATGGTGAGATTTCATTCTTTTTTATGGCTGTGTAATACATCATTTTTAATCATCCGTCAATCAGTGGACACTTGGGCTGCTTCCATATCTTGGCTGTTATAAATAATGCTGCTGTAAACTTGGGAGTGTGTATCCCTTTGAATTAGTGTTTTTGTATTCTTTGGGTAAATACCTAGTAGTGCAGTGGCTGGATTATAGTGTAGCTCTATTTTTAACTTTCTGAAGAACCTCCATACTGTTCTCCAGAGTGGCCGCACCAGTTCGTATTCCCACCAACAGTGCAAGAAGGTTCTTTTTTCTCCACATCCTTGCCAACACCTGTTGTTTCTTGTGTTGTTGATTTTAGCCATCCTGACTGGTGTGGGGTGGTATCTCATTGTAGTTTTGATTTGCATTTCCCTGATGGTAAGTGATGAAGAGCATCTTTTCATGTGTCTGTTGGCCATCTGTATGTCTTCTTTGGAGAAATGTCTGTTCATGTCTTCTGCCCATTTTTTAATTGGATTATTCGATTTTTGGGTGTTTTATAAGTTCTTTATATATTTTTGTTACTAACCCTTTATCAGATATGTCATTTGAAAATATTTTCTCCCATTGAGTAGGTTGCCTTTTAGTTTTGCTGATTGTTTCGTTTGCTGTGCAGAAGCTTTTTATTTTGATGTGGTCTGAATAGTTTATTTTTGCTTTTGTTTCCCTTGCCTCAGGGGACTTACCTAGAAAAAAGTTGCTGTGGCCAATGTCGAAGAGGTTACTGCCTATGTTCTCCTCTACGATTCTGATGGATTTCTGTCTCACATTGAGGTCTTTGAAGGGGGGGGAATTGGAGGGGGAGATGAACTATGAGAGACTATGGACTCTGAGAAAGAAACTGAGGATTTTAGAGGGGAGGGGGTGGGGGGTTGGGTTAGCCCGGTGATGGGTATTAAGGAGGGCACGTACTGCATGGGTGTTATACGAAAGCAATGAATCATGGATCACTACATTAAAAACTAATGATGTATAGGGACTAACATAACATAATAAAATTAAAAAAAAAAAGTTGCTACAGCTAATGTCAAAGAAGTTAGTATCTGTGTTCCCTTCAAATATTTTAATGGTTTCATGTCTCACATTTAGGTCTTTAATCCCCTTTGAGTTTATTTTTATGTATGGTGTAAGGAACTGGTCCAGTTTCATTCTTTTGCATATTGCTCTCCAGTTTTCCCAACACCATTTGTTGAAATAAATGGTCTTTTCCCATTGGATATTCTTTCCTGCTTTGTCAAAGATTAATTGACTGTATACTTGTGGGTCCATTTCTGGGTTTTCTGTTCTGTTCCATTGATCTGTGTGTCTATTTTTGTGCCAGTAACATACTGTTTTGATTAATGCAGCTTTGTAATATATCTTGAAGTCTAGGATTGTGATGCCTCCAGCTTTGCTTTTCTTTGTCAAGATTGCTCTGGCTATTTGGGGTCTTTTGTGGTTCCATACAACTTTTAGGATTGTTTGTTCTAGTATATTAACTAACTGGAATTAAAATAAAAGCTTAAAAAGTAAAGAAAAAAATTTGTGATTGGTCTTTAGAATATATATCACCATGGCTATGAATTGTTTGGATTTCTTGTGACTTGATTTTAGATACGAAAGTAGAAGATTTGACATTACTTGTCCTACTGTTTTTCTGAATCTGAGATTTGCTTACCATCCTGTCTCTTGGATTTGAATAGTTGTGACCAGCTTGAACTAGGTTGACTTCAAACATTTTCTTAAACTTCTGAGAGATACATAATGGAAACAGAGAATGCATAGATGAGTGGGTATTCCATTCAGGCTAACATTGGTTCATATTCTTTAGCTATTAGTTGGACAAACATTGCCTGGAGAGGTGAGGCACTGTATGAAGTTACCTTCTAATGACAGTTCTAGGCTTTTTTGCATGTTTCAAGAAATTTTGCTGCTGCCCAAACTTGCATACACCACCTAACAAAACAAACCCAACCAACCATTTAACTAATCTTGTTCTCCCCACATGCCTCTTTACGATGTCTTTTGTGGAGTTCAGTTTCTATTCCTAGCTGTAAGTAAGTAATACTAAAAATAGGGAAGTGGTGGGGGTTAAGGCATGCTGGAGAGGCTGTGCCACCTCTGCTCTGCTACATCTGTGGGAATACAGGCAAGGTATGGCCAGATCTTCCTATTGTTCAAATGAAAAGGTAGAAATTTGTATTTTTTATATGCAGTCTCTCAGTTTTTATTATTGGCAATAAGTTCAGATAAAAAAAATATGACCAAATTAAATACCACCTGTTTTCAGCCTCCAGTGTAGAGTATATGAGGCCATCTTGTTGCTCCTCCATGTAGCAGGTGATGCTCACAGAACATTGCCTCCACTGGGACATCATGTGACCAGTTCTACAAGAGTCAGCTCTGGGGCCTTTAGTACTGAATGGCTCTTGTAGTTGCAGGAAAAATCCAGGTCCAAATGATACCCATGTTTGACCACAGTTTTACCAAAGTGAACCCTTTATTATAATTTACTTAACATGAATTCTTAACTGCTGTAATTTATTTTGTTACCCTATCTTATCAGCAGTTTCAGATACTTAAGAAAAAATCGATATTAAAGTATCAGTTTTGCAATCCAGAGGATGTTTGTATTTTTTTAAAAAATAATAGACTTTCGGGTGCCTGGGTGGCTCAGTTAGTTAAGCGACTGCCTTTGGCTCAGGTCATGATCCTGGAGTCCTGGGATCGAGTCCCACATCAGGCTCCCTGCTGAGCAGGGAGTCTGCTTCTCCCTCTGACCCTCCCCCCTCTCATGCTCTCTCTCATTCTGTCTCTCAAATAAATAAATAAAATCTTTAAAAAAAATAATAGACTTTTAGGGGTGCCTGGGTGGCTCAGTCATTAAGCGTCTGCCTTTGGCTCAGGTCATGATCCCAGAGTCCTAGGATTGAGCCCCGCATCGGGCTCCCTGCTCCGCGGGAAGCCTGCTTCTCCCTCTTCCACTCCCCCTGCTTGTGTTCCTGCTCTTGCACTCTCTCTCTCTGAGTAATACATAAAATCTTAAAAAAATAGACTTTTAAAAATGATAACATATTGGATCGGTCCAAAACCTATGGGATACTGCAAAGGCGGTCCTAAGGGGGAAAATACATAGCTATCCAAGCCTCACTCAAATAAACAGAAAAATCCCAAATTCACCAATTAACTCTACACCTTAAGGAACTAGAGAAAAAACAACAAATGATGCCTAAGCCACACAGAAGAGAATTAAGATTAGAGCTGAGATCAATGAATTCGAAACCAGAAACACAGTAGATCAGATCAGTGAAACTAGAAACTTGTTCTTTGAAAGAATTAATAAGATTGATAAACCACTGGCCAGACTTATCCAAAAGAAAAGAGGAAGGACCCAAATTAATAAAATTATGAATGAAAGGGGAGAGATCAAAACTAACACCAAGGAAATAGAAACAATTATTAGAAATTATTATCAACAACTATATGCCAATAAATTAAGCAACCTGGAAGAAATGGATGCCTTCCAGGAAACCTATAAACTCCCAAGACTGAAACAGGAAGAAATTGACAACCTGACTAGGCCAATAACCAGTAACGAGATTGAAGCAGTGATCAAAAACCTCCCAAAAAACAAGAGTCCAGGGCCTGATGGGTTCCCTGGGGAATTTTACCAAACATTCAAAGAAGAAATAATGCCTATTCTCCTGAAGCTGTTTCAAAAAATAGAAGCAGAAGGAAAGCTTCCAGACTCATTCTATGAGGCCAGCATTACCTTAATCCCCAAACCAGGCAAAGACCCCATCAAAAAGGAGAATTTCAGACCCATAGCCCTGATGAATATGGATTTCAAAATCCTCAACAAAATCCTAGCTCATAGGATCCAACAATACATTAAAAGGATCATCCACCACAACCAAGTGGGATTTATCCCCGGGATGCAAGGGTGATTCAACATTTGCAAATCAATCAATGTGATAGAACACATTAATAAGAGGAGAGAGAAGAACCACATGGTTCTCTCACTTGATGCAGAAAAAGCATTTGACAAAATACAGCATCCTTTCCTGATTAAAACTCTTTAGAGTATAGGGATAGAAGGAACATTCCTCAAGTTGATAAAATCCATCTCTGAAGAACCCACAGTGAATGTCATCCTCAATGGGGAAAAGATGAGAGCCTTTGCCTTAAGATCAGGAACACATCAAGGATGTCCACTCTCACCACTATTGTTCAACATAGTACTAGAAGTCCTAGCAACAGCAACCAGATTACAAAAAGAAATAAAAGCTATTCATATTGGCAAAGAAGAAGTCAAACTCTCTCTCTTCACAGATGACATGATCCTTTATGTGGAAAATTCAAAAGGCTCCACCCCCAAATTATTAGAACTCATATAGCAATTCAGTAATGTGGCAGGATACAAAATCAATGCACAGAAATCAGTTACTTTTCTATACATTAACAGTGTAACTAGAAAGAGAAATTAGGGAATCGATTCCATTCACAATAGCACCAAAAACCATAAGATACCTCAGAATAAACCTAACCAAAGAGGTAAAGGATCTATACCCTAGGAACTACAGAACACTCATAAAAGAAATTGAAGAAGACACAAAAAGATGGAAAAACATTCCATGCTCATGGATCGGAAGAATAAACATTGTTCAAAAGTCTATGCTGCCCAGAGCAGTCTATATCTTTAATGCCATCCCGATCAAAATTCCAATGACATTTTTCAAAGTGTTGGAACAAACAATCCTAAAATTTGTATGGAATCAGAAAAGACCCCGAATCGCCAAGGAAATGTTGAAAAAGAAAAACAAAGCTGGGGGCATCACGTTGCCAATTTCAAGCTATATTACAAAGCAGTGATCACCAAGACAGCATGGTACTGGCACAAAAACAGACATATAGACCAATGGAACAGAATAGAGAGCCCAGATACGGACTCTCAACTCTATGGTCAAATAATCTTTGACAAAGCAGGGAAAAATATGCAATGGAAAAAAGCCAGTCTCTTCAATAAATGGTGCTGGGAAAATTGGACAGCTGTATATAGAAGAATGAAACTTGACCATTCTCTAACACCATACACAAAGATAAACTCAAAATGGATGAAAGACCTCAATGTGAGACAGGAATCCATCAAAATCCTAAAGGAGAACATAGGCAGTAACCTCTTCGACATTGGCCACAGCAACTTCTTTCAAGATGCATCTCCGAAGGCTAGTGAAGCAAAAGCAGAAATGAACTTTTGGGACTTCATCAAGATAAAAAGCTTCTGCACAGCAAAGGAAACAGTCAACAAAACAAAGAGGCAACCCACAGAATGGGAGAAGATATTTGCAAATGACACTACAGATAAAGGGCTGATATCCAAGATCTATAAAGAACTTCTCAAACTCAACACCCAAAAAGCAAATAATCAAGTCACAAAATGGGCAGAAGACATGAACAGACACTTCTCCAAAGAAGACATACAAATGGCTAACAGACACATGAAAAAATGTTCATCATCATTAGCCATCAGGGAAATTCAAATCAAAACCACATTGAGATACCACCTTACACCAGTTAGAATTGCAAAAATTGACAAGGCAAGAAACAACAAATGTTGGAGAGGTTGTGGAGAAACGGGAACCCTCTTACACTGTTGGTGGGAATGCAAGTTGGTACAGCCACTTTGGAAAACAGTGTGGAGATGCCTCAAAAAATTAAAAATAGAGCTACCATGACCTAGCAATTGCACTCCTGGGTATTTACACCAAAGACACAGATGTAGTGAAAAGAAGGGCCATATGCACCCCAATGTTCATAGCAGCAATGTCCACAATCGCCAAACTGTGGAAAGAGCCGAGATGCCCTTCAACAGATGAATGGATAGAGATAATGTGGTCCATATATACAATGGAATATTACTCAGTCATCAGAAAGGATGAATACCCGACTTTTACATCAACATGGATGGGACTGGAGGAGATTATGCTAAGTGAAATAAGTCAAGCAGAGAAAGTCAATTATCATATGGTTTCCCTTATTTGTGGAACATAAGGAACAGCATGGAGGACATTAGGAGAAGGAAGGGAAGAATGAAGGGGGGGAAATCAGAGGGGGAGATGAACCATGAGAGACTATGGACTCTGAGAAACAAACTGAGGGTTCTAGAGGGGAGGGGTTGGGGGATGGGTTAGCCCGGTGATGGGTATTAAGGAGGGCACGTACTGCATGGAGCACTGGGTGTTATATGAAAACAATGAATCATGGAACACTACATCAAAAACTACTGATGTACTATATGGTGACTAATATAACATAATAAAATTAAATTGAAATGATAACACATTGGCCTCTTGCCTTATAAATGTATCAGTTTTTGTATTTAATATTTAAGGAATGAATCAGACTTTCAGATGTGCTAAGTTAAGTTGGCACAGAAATAATGGAGGAATCTTATTTTCTTCACTGGTAAGAATTTGTAATTCATTCTGGTAGAATTTTTTTTAAATGTTTTGTTTTAGAGCAGTTTTAGATATACAGAATAGTTACAAATAGTTCAGAGAGTTCCCATATGTCCCATGCCCAGTTTCTTCTTGTTATTAATATCTGACATTACTATGGTATATTTGCACCATTATGATGAACCAGTGAACCAGTAATGATGCGTTTTTATGACCTAAAGTCCATATTTCATTCAGATTTCCTTAGTTTTTACCTAATGTCCTTTTCCTGTTCCAGGACCCCAACTAGGATCTCATATTACATAAATTGTCATATTTACTTAGGCTCTTCTAGGCTCATAGTTTCTCAGATTTCCCTTGTTTTTGATGATTTTTCAGTTTTTAGGAGTACTGGTTAGATATTTTATGGACTGTTCCCCAGTTGGGATTTGTCTGATGTTTTTCTCATGGTTCGACTGGGGTTATGTGTTTTGGGGGGTGGGGGGGAAACCAGAGAGGTGAAGTACCATTCTCCTCATACCATATCTAGGGTACACGCTATCAATATGACTAATGACTGTTCATGATAATCCTGATTACCTGACTGATATAATATTTGCTAGGTTTCTCCATTGGAATGTTTTTCTTTTTAAAATTTTGCTTTTCCGTACTGGACTTTTTGGAGGAAACCATTTTGTGCCATCTACCCTTGAGTAGGGAGTTACGCTGCACCTCTCTGGGAGAAGAGAACCTACACCATATTATGGAATCCTTCTGTGTAGGGGATTGGTCTCTTTCCCCATTTTCTTTATTCAGTCATTTATTTATATCAGTATCATCCATGGATATTTATTTTGTACTTCGTGTCATAATGTAATACTTCTTTATTGCTCGGATTGGTCTGGCTTTGGGTATTAGGAACTCTTTCCTTGGCTCCTGTGTCCCTTTGACATACCCCCCATCCTCATGCCTTTTTTTTGAGCACTTTTGTACTTTCTGGCACTGGAAGATACTCCTGCTACTCCTTTATATTCCTTGCCTCAGCTCTAGAATCAGCCATTTCTCCATTTCTCCAAAGAGTACTGGTTTCTTTTATTTTCTTTTTTTTTAAAGATTTATTTATTTGAGAGAGGGAGAGAGCGTACATGCATGCACACGTGTGTGCAGGCAAGCCAGAGGAGGGGCAGAGGGAGAGAGAGAGAATCCTGAAGTCGATTCCTTGCTGAGCATGGAGACCAACTTGGGACTCCATCCCAGGACCTTGAGATCATGACCTGAGCAGAAACCAAGAGTTGGCCTGCTCAACCGAGCCACGAAGGTGCCCCAAGTGCTGGTTTCTTTTATTGGGGAATGGTAACAGAGACCAAGATCTGGTATACTCACTGCTACTGAACTGTGTTGCTTCTAGACCCTTTAAGGTGACAGAGCAAGGAGCTATATTGTGCATAGTAACCCACTTGTATACACATATTTATAAATGTTTCTACTTGTATGTCTGTATCTATGTTCAGCTAAGTTCCCTCGCACCCTAATCTATTATCACATGGATCATTGGAGTTTTCTCCCCTTCTCTGTAAATCAATCCCCACTCCAACCGTGAGAAAAATTGCTCAACTTCGGTTTACAGTATGTAGTGGTTTTATTATTGTTTACTAACATCCCCTGTGTGAAATCATTTTATCCCCAGAGCTTATGTGCTGTTCTTTTGCCTTTAGTCTTACCTATTGCACTTATTTCTAAGGATACTTAGGTTAGCACCTTCCACTTTTACTCTTCAGTAAGTTTATTTTATACATTTGTTAAATTCTTTTGTCACAGTCTGTATTTCATCCTGGAATTCTTCAACCTTTTAAGTAATTTAAAATGTGAATACATAAAGTTTTGCTGTGTATGCTGTAAAGTTTTGTGGGTTTTGACAGATGCACAATGTCATGTACCCCTCATTATTATATGGAATAGTTTCACAATCCTAAAAATTACATGTGCTTTACCTGTTCAGCCCTTACCTCTTCCCAACCCTCCTATCTGTGTTTTTTGCTTGGCTTTATATAGTTGTCTTTTTTTTTTTTTCCAGAATCATATTCCATCGTATGCCAGACTACAGTTTGCATATACATTGACTTATTGAGATTGTTACCATGTTTTGGCCATTATGATTGAAGCTTCTATAAACATTCTCATGCAGGTGTTTGGGCATAAATTTTCAAGTGAATTGGGTACTTGGGAACATGGTTGCCAAATTGTATGATAAGACTACTTATGCCTGTGCCAAACTGTATTCCAAAGTGGCTGTTCCTTTTGCCTTTCCACCAGAAATGAATGAGAGTTCTTATTGCTATGAATTTTTGCCAACATTTGGTATTGTATGTGTTTTGGATGTTAGCCATTTTAATAGATGTATAATAGTGTTTTATGGTTTTACTTTACATTATAATTCCCTAATGATGTATGATGTTGAGCATCTTTTCATATGTTTATTTCCCATCTGTATAATAGATCTTCTTTGGTAATGTGTTTGGAACTTATGTCCCTTTTTACAGGGTAATTTCTTATTGTTGAGTTTTAGAAATTCCTTGTATATTTTGTGTACAAATCCTTTATTAGATATGTATTTTGCAAATATTTTCTTCCAGTCTTTGGCTTGGCTCTGTTCTCTTTTTTTTTAAGATTTTATTTATTTGACAGAGAGAGAGACACAGTGAGAGAGGGAACACAAGCAGGGGGAGCGGGAGAGGGAGAAGCAGACTTCCCGCCGAGCAGGGAGCCTGATATGGGGCTTGGTCCCAGGACCCTGGGATCATGACCTGAGCCAAAGGCAGATGCCCAACTACTGAGCCACCCAGGTGCCCCTCTCTGTTCTCTTAACAGTGTTTTTCACAGATAAGCTTTAAATTTTATCAAGTCCAACTTCTCTCTTCTTTTGTAGATAGTGTTTTTGGTATTATATCTAAAAACTCATAGCTAAACCCAATGTCTTGTATGTTTTCTTCTGGAAATTTTATAGTTTTGCAATTTACATGTAGCTCTATGATCCATTTTGTGCTAATTATTTTTAGGGTGTAAGGTCTAAGTCTAGGTTTTTTTTCTTTTGGCATGTGGATATCCAATTGTAGCACTATTTGTTGAGAACACAATCCTTTTTCCTTTGAATAACCGTTGTCTTTTTCAAAACTCAATTACCTATATTTGTATGGGTCTCTCTCTGGGCTTTCTGTTCTGTGTGTATGTTCTTTTGCCAACTTCACTGTCTTAACTGAGTTTGACTTTAATTGGTATCAATTTTTAGATAGGAGTTGAAAAAGGGGTTCTCATTGAATTTTATAACAGTGCTTGTGTGTTCGGGTTTCCTAAGGCATTAGCTATTTAATCTCCTTCATCCACTGTAAACTCTTAACATTATGCATCATGGTTGTTTTCAAGTGAAATTGGGAATGAACATCTCTAGTCTTCTTTCATATCCCTGTAATAGTAAATATAAACTCTTCCTGACATATGATGTACTTACTCGTTTTTCATTTGTTCCCCTGATTCTTCACTAGAATTGAAGATCTTTAAGAGCAGGATTTTTGTTGTTGTTTGCCGCTGTGACCCTTTCCTGTAGGACTTGAGTGGCATATAAGATCTCAGTGATATAATGTAAACCAGATGAATGAAATACAGTGTCTCATATTTGTAAGGTCCTTGAGCAATAGGGAATTGTACAAAGATGAATTTGCCAAATAGCTAAATATTATTTAAAATTGGAGAAACTTGCAGTTGGTAGTTTCTTTTTTATTATTATTATATTCAGTTAGCCAATATATCATTAGTTTTTGATGTAGTGTTCAGTTGGTAGTTTCAAAGTGTGATTGCATGTTACTCTTATTTCCTAAACACACTGTACTGAACTTAATTTGTTTTTTATGCTATTTCATATAATATTTTTTTACCAGAAATCAAGAAATCAGGTTAAAGGCTTATTTCAGAAATTACCTAGATAAGAGATCTTAGAAAAGTAAACATTTCTCTTGGTCTCTAGTTTCAGTGACTAGATGATCTCTTAAGATTCCAACAGTCTCTAAAATTGTGATTGATAATGACTCATTCCTTGTAGCTTATCATGCCAGGTGCTTTTCCTCAAGAGATATTCATACGTGTAGAATTATTATCTTTAACAGCATGTGGCTTCAGACAGTTTTTTTTTTTTAAAGATGTATTTATTTTGAGAGGGAGAGAGAGCACGCACGTGCTTATATGTGTGCATGAGCAGGGGGAAGGGCAGAGGGAGAGGGAGAGAGAATCTCAAGCAGACTCCCCATTGAGCACAGAGCCTGATGCAGGGCTTGATCTCACCATCCTGGGGTCACGACCTGAGTTGAAACCAGAAGTCAGACACTCAACCGACTGAGCCACCCAGGGGCCCCTTTAGACAGTATTCTTTTTTTTTTTTTTAATTTTTTATTGTTATGTTAATCACCATATATTACATCGTTAGTTTTTGGTGCAGTGTTCCATGATTCATTGTTTGTTCATAACACCCAGTGCTCCATGCAGAACGTGCCCTCCTCAATACCCATCACCAGGCTAACCCATCCCCCTACCCCCCTCCCCTCTAGAACCCTCAGTTTGTTTTTCAGAGTCCATCATCTCTCATGGTTCGTCTCCCCCTCTGACATACTCCCCTTTTCTTCCTCTCCTGTTATCTTCTTCTTTTTCTTTTTTCTTAAAATATGTTGCGTTATTTGTTTCAGAAGTACAGAACTGTGATTCAACAGTCTTGCACAATTCACAGCGCTCACCGTAGCACATACCCTCCCCAATGTCTATCACCCAGCCACCCCATCCCTCCCACCCCCCACCACTCCAGTAACACTCAGTTTCTTTCCTGAGATTAAGAATTCCTCATATCAGTGAGGTCATGTGATACATGTCTTTCTCTGATTGACATATTTCACTCAGCATAACACCCTCCAGTTCCATCCACGTCGTTGCAAATGGCAAGATCTCATTCCTTTTGATGGCTGCATAATATTCCATTGTGTATATATACCACCTCTTCTTTATCCATTCATCTGTCGATGGGCATCTTGGCTCTTTCCACAGTTTGGCTATGGTGGACATTGCTGCTATAAACATTGGGGTACACGTACCCCTTCGGGTCCCTACATTTGTATCTTTGTGGTAAATACCCAGTAGTGCAATTGCTGGATCGAACGGTAGCTCTAATTTCAACTGTTTGAGGAACCTCCATACTGTTTTCCAGAGGGGTTGCACCAGCTTGCATTCCCACCAACAGTGTAGGAGGGTTCCCCTTTCTCCACATCCCCGCCAACATCTGTTGTTCCCTGACTTGTTAATTTTAGCCATTCTGACGGGTGTGAGGTGGTATCTCATTGAGGTTTTGATTTGGATTTCCCTGATGCCGAGCGATGTTGAGCACTTTTTCATGTGCCTTTTGGCCATTTGGATGTCTTCTTTGGAGAAATGTCTGTTCATGTCTTCTGCCCATTTCTTGATTGGATTATTTGTTCTTTGGGTGTTGAGTTTGATAAGTTCTTTATAGATTTTGGATACTAGCCCTTTATCTGATATGTCATTTGCAAATATTTTCTCCCATTCTGTCGGTTGTCTTTTGGTTTTGTGGACTGTTTCTTTTTCTGTGCAAAAGCTTTTTATCTTGATGAAATCCCAATAGTTCATTTTTGCCCTGGCTTCCCGTGCCTTTGGCGATGTTTCTAGGAAGAAGTTGCTGCGGCTAAGGTCGAAAATGTTGCTACCTGTGTTCTCCTTTAGGATTTTGATGGACTCCTGTCTCACGTTTAGGTCTTTCAACCATTTGGAATCTATTTTTGTGTGTGGTGTAAGGAAATGGTCCAGTTTCATTCTTCTGCATGTGGCTGTCCAATTTTCCCAACACCATTTGTTGAAGAGACTGTCTCTTTTCCATTGGACATTCTTTCCTGCTTTGTCAAAGACAAGTTGACCATAGAGTTGAGGGTCCATTTCTGGGCTCTCGATTCTGTTCCATTGATCGATGTGTCGGTGTTTGTGCCAGTACCATACTGTCTTGATGATGACAGCTTTGTAATAGAGCTGGAAGTCCGGAATTGTGATGCCGCCAGCTTTGCTTTTCTTTTTCAGTATTCCTCTGGCTATTCTGGGTCTCTTCTGGTTCCATACAAATTTTAGGATTATTTGTTCCATTTCTTTGAAAAAAGTGGATGGTATTTTGATGGGGATTGCATTGAATGTGTAGATTGCCCTAGGTAGCATTGACATCTTCACAATGTTGATTCTCCCAATCCATGAGCATGGAACGTTTTTCCATTTCTTTGTGTCTTCTTCAGTTTCTTTCATGAGTATTTTATAGTTTTCTGAGTACAGATCCTTTGCCTCTTTGGTTAGATTTATTCCTAGGTATCTAATGGTTTTGGGTGCAATTGTAAATGGGATCGACTCCTTGATTTGTCTCTCTTCTGTCTTGTTGTTGGTGTATAGGAATGCCACTGATTTCTGTGCATTGATTTTATAGCCTGCTACTTGACCGAATTCCTGTATGAGTCCTAGCAGTTTTGGGGTGGAGTCTTTTGGGTTTTCCACATACAGTATCATATCATCTGCAAAGAGTGAGAGTTTGACTTCCTCTTTGCCGATTTGGATGCCTTTGATTTCTTTTTGTTGTCTAATTGCTGTGGCTAGGACTTCTAATACTATGTTGAATAGCAGTGGTGAGAGTGGACATCCCTGCTGCGTTCCTGACCTTAGGGGAAAAGCTCTCAGCCTTTCCCCATTGAGAATGATATTCGCTGTAGGTTTTTCATAGATGGCTTTTATGATATTGAGGTATGTACCCTCTATCCCTATACTCTGAAGAGTTTTGATCAAGAAAGGATGCAGTACTTTGTCAAATGCTTTTTCTGCATGTATTGAGAGGATCATATGGTTCTTGTTCTTTCTTTTGTTAATGTATTGTATCACGTTGATTGATTTGCGGATGTTGAACCAGCCTTGCAGCCCAGGGATAAATCCCACTTGGTCGTGGTGAATAATCCTTTTAATGTACTGTTGGATCCTATTGGCTAGTATTTTGGTGAGAATTTTTGCATCCATGTTCATCAAGGATATTGGTCTGTAATTCTCTTTTTTGATGGGGTCTTTGTCTGGTTTTGGGATCAAGGTAATGCTGGCCTCATAAAATGAGTTTGGAAGTTTTCCTTCCATTTCTATTTTTTGGAACAGTTTCAGGAGAATAGGTATTAATTCTTCTTGAAATGTCTGATAGAATTCCCCTGGGAAGCCATCTGGCCCTGGGCTTTTGTTTCTTGGGAGATTTTTGATGACTGTTTCAATTTCCTTAGTGGTTATAGGTCTGTTCAGGTTTTCTATTTCTTCCTGGTTCAATTTTGGTAGTTGATACATCTCTAGGAATGCACCCATTTCTTCCAGGTTATCTAATTTGCTGGCATAGAGTTGCTCATAATATGTTCTTATAATTGTTTGTATTTCTTTGGTGTTGGTTGTGATCTCTCCTCTTTCATTCATGATTTTGTTGATTTGGGTCATTTCTCTTTTCTTTTTGATCAGTCTGGCCAGGGGTTTATCAATCTTGTTAATTCTTTCAAAGAACCAGCTCCTATTTTCGTGGATCTGTTCTACTGTTCTTTTGGTTTCTAGTTCATTGATTTCTGCTCTGATCTTTATGATTTCTCTTCTCCTGCTGGGTTTAGGCTTTATTTGCTGTTCTTTCTCCAGCTCCTTTAGGTGTAGGGTTAGGTTGTGTATTTGAGACCTTTCTTGTTTCTTGAGAAAGGCTTGTATTGCTATATACTTTCCTCTCAGGACTGCCTTTGCTGTATCCCAAAGATTTTGAACAGTTGTGTTTTCATTTTCATTGGTTTCCATGAATTTTTTTAATTCTTCTTTAATTTCTTGGTTGACCCATTCATTCTTTAGTAGGATGCTCTTTAGCCTCCATGTATTTGAGTTCTTTCCGACTTTCCTCTTGTGGTTGAGTTCTAGTTTCAAAGCATTGTGGCCTGAAAATATGCAGGGAATGATCCCAATCTTTTGGTACCGATTGAGACCTGATTTGTGACCTAGGATGTGATCAATTCTGGAGAATGTTCCATGGGCACTAGAGAAGAATGTGTATTCCTTTACTTTGGGATGGAATGTTCTGAATATGTCTGTGAAGTCCATTTGGTCCAGTGTGTCATTTAAAGTCTTTATTTCCTTGTTGATCTTTTGCTTAGATGATCTGTCCATTTCAGTCAGAGGGGTGTTAAAGTCCCCCACTATTATTGTATTGTTGTCAATGTGTTTCTTTGCTTTTGTTATTAATTGCCTTATATAATTGGCTGCTCCCATGTTAGGGGCATAGATATTTACAATTGTTAGATCTTCTTGTTGGATAGACCCTTTAAGTAGGATATAGTGTCCTTCCTCAACTCTTATTACAGTCTTTGTTTTAAAATCTAGTTTGTCTGATATAAGGATTGCCACCCCAGCTTTCTTTTGGTGTCCATTAGCATGGTAAATGGTTTTGCACCCCCTCACTTTCAATCTGGGGGTGTCTTTGGGTCTAAAATGAGTCTCTTGCAGGCAGCATATTGATGGGTCTTGTTTTTTAATCCAATCTGATAGCCTGTGTCTTTTGATTGGGGCATTTAGCCCATTTACATTCAGGGTAACTATTGAAACGTATGAATTTAGTGCCATTGTATTACCTGTAAGGTGACTGTTAACTGTCTGTTGTCTGTGTTCGTTTCTGTTCTTTGCTGCTTTTAGGTTCTCTCTTTGCTTAGAGGACCCCTGTCAATATTTCTTGGAGGGCTGGTTTCATGTTTGCAAATTCCTTTAGTTTTTGTTTGTTCTGGAAGCTTTTTATCTCTCCTTCTATTTTCAATGATAGCCTAGCTGGATATAGTATTCTTGGCTGCATATTTTTCTCGTTTAGTGCTCTGAAGATATCTTGCCAGTCCTTTCTGGCCTGCCAGGTCTCTGTGGATAGGTCTGTTGCCAATCTAATGTTTCTACCATTGTAGGTTACATATCTCTTCTCCCGAGCTGCTTTCAGGATTTTCTCTTTGTCTCTGAGACTCGTAAGTTTTACTATTAGATGTCGGGGTGTTGACCTATTATTATTGATTTTGAGAGGGGTTCTCTGTGCCTCCTGGATTTTAATGCCTGTTTCCTTCCTCACATTAGGGAAGTTCTCTGCTATAATTTGCTCCAATATACCTTCTGCCCCTCTCTCTCTCTCTTCTTCTTCTGGGATCCCAATTATTCTAATGTTGTTTCGTCTTATCATATCACTTATCTCTCGAATTCTGCCCTCGTGATCCTGTAGTTGTTTCTCCCTCTTTTTCTCAGCCTCTTTATTTTCCATCATTTGGTCTTCTATATCGCTGATTCTCTCTTCTGCCTCATTTATCCTAGCATTTAGTGCCCCCATTTTTGATTGCACCTCATCAATAGCCTTTTTGATTTCGACTTGGTTAGATTTTAGTTCTTTTATTTCTCCAGAAAGGGTTTCTCTAATAACTTCCACGCTTTTTTCAAGCCCAGCTAGTATCTTTAAAGTCATGATTCTGAACTCTAGGTCCGACATCGTACTAATGTCCGTATTGAGTCGGTCCCTGGCTGACGGTAGTACCTCTTGTTCTTTTTGCTGAGGTGATTTCTTTCGTCTTGTCATTTTGTCCAGAGGAGAATAGATGAATGAGAGAACAAAATGCTAACAGGTTTACAACGTCCCCAGCAAATATACTGTATACAAATCAGAAAAGACCTTCCAGTAAGTCGTCGCTTCTCTGTTCAGAGAGTTGTTGCTACTCTCCTGTTCGATCTCTTGTTGAGTTCGTAGGTGTTCAGAATGGTTTGATCCCTATTCAGCTGAATTCCTGAGACCAGACGAAATCTAGGTCTCCTACTCCTCCGCCATCTTGCTCCGCCCCCCCTAGACAGTATTCTTAATTATTTAAGAAAATTGGGGCACCTGGCTGGCTCAGTCAGTAGAGTGTGCAACTCTTGATCTCAGGGTCATGAGTTTGGATATCATGTTCAGTGTAGAGATTGACTGCTAAAAAATAAACTTAAAAAAATCATCTTTTGTTGCTAAGTGTTCCTCTGTTTATATATTTTCCCCTGAACTGTAGTTTTATTTATTTTTTTATCCCCATTAAATTGACTCCCATAGGGCTTGTTCATCTCTGCAATCCGTTAGTAGGCACTCTCGATAAATACATAACAGATGTTGTGGTAGGTGGAGTAATGGCCAGCTAAAGTTACCCACCTCCCAATTCCTGAAACCTGTGAATATGTTACACTGGCAGGGGGTTGGGAGGAGGTGGCTTAAGGCTGCAGGTGGAATTAAATTTGTTAATCAGCTGACCTTAAAATAGATGATTCATGTGAGCTTAGTGTAATCATAAGGTGATAAGGGAGGCAAGAGAGAGTCAGAGGGACACAAAGGAAAAAAACTCTACTGACCCTTGTTGGTTTTAAAGATGGAAGGGGTCCTGAGCCAAGGAATGTGGGTGGCCTCTGGAAGCTGGAAAGGCAAGGAAACACGTTCACAGTAGAACTTCCAGAAGAAGTAAAACCCATTTTGGACTTCTGACCTCAAAAACTATAGGATAATACATTTGTATTGTTTTATACTATTAAGTTTGTGATAGTTTGTCATAGCAGCAATGGGAAACTAATACAAACACACGTCTAGTGCAAAGAACACTAAATTCATTTCAGAAATAAACATTCTGAAAATGTAAATATATCAAGACAAATAATTATGGGGCAGATGGGGCTCTCTGTTTTTAGCTTTCTTTAAAGAACATCAGGATTTTAATACTCTTTTTTTTTTTAAGATTTTATTTATTTGACAGAGAGAGACACACAGCGAGAGAGGTAACACAAGTAGGGGGAGTGGGAGAGGGAGAAGCAGCCTTCCTGTGGAGCAGATGTGGGTCTCTATCCCAGGACCCTGGGACCATGACCTTAGCTGAAGGCAGACGCTTAACAACTGAGCCACCCAGGTGCCCCTTTAATACTGTTTTTGTATGCTAAAACTTCTTGTGTCATTTTCAAGGTTAGCCTTTTAGAAGTTTTGCCAGTAAAACACATAACTTACAAGAAATTTGAATATCCATGTACTGGATCTGGATAAGACGGAGTTCACTCATGTGATAATGGTTTTAGCTTCCTGGTTATCTACAGTATTTGAGGGGAATGGTGACCTATACCATTAAAAACATTGAATAATTTATATTTGCATTTGAACTTTGCTGGATAGAATGAGGATTATATTTTTAAAATTTAATTTTTATTTGTATTTAAAAAGTAGTTAAATTTTAAAATTTAAATCCGACTAGCTAATATATAGTACATCATTAGTGTTTGATGTAGTGTTCAATGATTTATTAGTTGTGCATAACACCCAGTGCTCATCACATCACATGCCCTCTTTAATGCCCATCACCCAGTTACCCCATCCCCGCACCATCCTCCATTTCTGCAAACTTCAGTTCCTTTCCTGGAGTCAAGGGTCTCTCAAGGGTCTCTCACGTCCTCAGAGGGTCAAATCTCTCTCTGATTTCTTCCCATTCAGTTTTCCCTCCCTTCCCCTATGATCCTCTGTGCTGTTCCTTATGTTCCACATATGAGTAAAACCATAAGATGATTGTGTTTCTCTGATTATTTCACTTAGCATAATACCCTCTAGTTCCATCCATGTCGATGCAAGTGGTAGGTATTCATTCTTTCTGATGCCGAGTAATAATTCCATTGTATACATGAACCACATCTTTATCCATTCATCTCTTGAAGGATATCTCGGCTCCTTCCAGTTTGGCTATTGCTGCTATAAACATTGGGGTGCAGGTGCCCCGTCTTTTCACTACATTTGTATCTTTGGGGTAAATATTCAGCAGTGCAATTCCTGGGTTGTAGGGTAGCTCTATTTTTAACTTCTTAAGGAACCTCCATACTGTTTTCCAGAGTGTCTGTACCAGCTTGCATTCCCACCAACAGTGTAATTACCTTGATCCCAAAACCAGACAATGACCACATCTAAAAGGAAAATTATAGGCCAATATCCCTGATGAACATGGATGCTAAAAATCTCACCAAGATACTAGCCAATAGGATCCAATAGTACTTAAAGGGATTATTCACCATGACCAGGTGAGGTTTATTCCTGGGATGTAAGGGTGGTTCAACATTCGCAAGTCAATCAACGTGATACATCACAAAATAAAAGAAAGGACAAGATCCTCTCAATTGATGCAGAAAAAGCATTTGACAAAATACAGCATTCTTTCTTGATTAAAACTCTCCACAGTTTAGGGGTAGAGGGAACATGCCTCAATATCATGAAAGCCATTTTTGAAAAGCCCACAGTGAATATCATTCCCGATGGGGAAAAACTGAGAGCTTTTCCCTTAAGGTCAGGAACACTACAGGGATGCCCACTTTCATCAATATTGTTCACCATAGTACTAGAAATCCTAGCCTCCACAGTCAGACAACAAAAAAACATAAAAGGCATTCAAAGTGGTAAAGAAGAAATCGAATTCTCTTTCTTTGCAGATAACCTGATACTTTATGTGGAAAACTGAAAAGACTCCACCCTAAAATTGCTAGAATTCATACAGCAATTCTGCGACGTGGCAGGATACAAAATCAGTGCACAAAAATCAGTTGCATTTCTATACGCTAACAATGTGACTGAAGAAAGAAAAATTAAGGAATTGATCCCATTTACAATTGAACTAAAAACCATAAGATACCAAGGAATAAACCTAACCAAAGAGGTAAAGGATCTATACTCTAGAAACTACAGAACACTTATGAAAGAAATTGAGGAAGACACAAACAGATGGAAAAACATTCCATGCTCATGGATTGGAAGAATAAACATTGTTAAAATGTCTATGTTGCGCAGAGCAATCTACAGATTCAATGCAATCCCTATCAAAATACCATTGACATATTTCACAGAGCTGGAACAAATAATCCTAAAATTTGTATGGAACCAGAAAAGACCCCGAATTGTCAGGGGAATGTTGAAAAAGAAAACCAAAGCTGGTGGCATCACAATTCTGGACTTCAAGCTATATTACAAAGCTGTGATCATCAAGACAGCGTGGTACTGGTGCAAGAACAGACACAGATCAGTGGAACAGAATAGAGAACCCAGAGATGGACCCTCAACTCTATGATCAACTAATCTTCAACAAAGCAGGAAAGAATGTTCAGTGGAAAAAAAGGCTCTTCAACAAATGGTGTTGGGAAAATTGGACAGCCACATGCAGAAGAATGAAACTGGACCATTCTCTTAACACCATACACAATGATAAACTCAAAATGGATGAAAGATCTAAATGTGAGACAGGAATCCATCAAAATCCTAGAGGAGAACACAGGCAGTAACCTCTTTGACCTTGGCTGTAGCAACTTCTCGAAAGACTTGTCTCCAAAGGCAAGGGAAACAAAAGCAAAAATGAACTATTGGGACTTCATCAAGATAAAAAGCTTGTGCAGGCAAAGGAAATAGTCAACAAAACGAAAAGGCAACCCACGGAATGGGAGAAGATATTTGCAAATGACATAACAGCTAAAGGGCTGGTATCCAAGATCTGTATAGAATTTATCAAACTCAACACCCAAAAACCAACAAATTTGGTCAAGAAATAGGCAGAAGACGTGAACAGATATTTCTCCAGAAAGATACCCAAATGGCTAAAAGACACATGAAAAAATGCTCCACATCACTTGGCATTGGAAATACAAATCAAAACCACAATGAGATACCACCTCACACAAGATAGAATGGCTAAAATTGGGGTGCCTGTGTGGCTCAGTCAGTTAAGCGTCTGCCTTAAGTTCAGGTCATGATCCCATGGTCCTGAGATTGAGTCCCACATTAGGCTCCCTGCTCAGCAGGGAGTCTGCTTCTGCTTCTCCCTCTGCCCCTCCCCCTGCTTGTGCTCTCTTGCTCTCTCAAATAAATAAATAAATTAATTAATTAATTTAAATCTTTAAAAAAATGGCTCTAATTAACAAGAAAGGGAACAACAAATGTTGGTGAGGATGTGGAGAAAGGGGAATGCTTTTACTCTGTTGGTGGGAATGCAAGCTGGTACAGTCACTCTAAAGAGTAGTTAATATTGTTTCTTGACATTTTAAATGGACAGATTTCTTACGGGGTGGCAAGTGGAAGGCAGGATTTTATTAAATTCAGAGTTGTGAATCCTGTATTAGAATCAGAAGGAGCTCTGAAGATTTCTAGATGCCACACTAATTCCATGGTTGAGGAATGCTGAGGTTCAGAGAGGGTAGTGTAAGGGCTTTGCTCCTTAGCTTATCGTAGAACCCTGAGCATAATATAGGTCTGGGCTCTAAATCTAGTCTTCTTGTCTTGCTGCACACAAAGGTAAGGTAAAAATTAGAAAGTTTTAAGCCTTAACGTTGAACTTCATTGATTCAGTCGATTCTGTATTTATATACTTTTAATAAAAAGCCTGCAGTATGTAGATTCTTTTTTTAAAATACAGTAGCCATTATAAACATTTTAGACAAACAGGCATTCTTATTGTATTGTTCAGTTTTTGAATTTCCTACTTTTTTTTGTTTTGTGTCACAATCCTAAATAGCAGTAGTTTTGGAAGTACAAAGAAAGGGACAAGGATAAGACAAAATGCTGGTTTGTTTGCTGGACAAGATATATAAGGTAAGAATTATTTTCTCTTTTAGACCCATAAAATATGAACATTTGATACAAAAGTGAAGGACCTGATTTTTAAAATGTAATATTAATGTTGATTTAGCTGAGTTTTAAAGTTCTTACATAAGTTACATGTGGAGTTTTTGCTTCCCCAGTTTTGTTAGAATTATATTTAATTACAGTATGGAAGAATACCTTTTTTTAATAATGCATATTACTATCATACTACTTTATTTTTTCATAAGCTTAATTCAGTTACATTTGTTTCTTTCTTGGCTTTGTGTCTGATCAAGAACATAACAGAGTAGGTAAACTCTAAAGTCATTATTTTCAGTTTGCATGTTTGTCTACATTTTGTGGTAGGTACTTCAAAGTCTCTTTCCAAAGTAAAATAACTTGTAAGTAATTAACACATTGTGGGGGGGAGTAAAATTATTATCTTAGTTCATATTGATCAGGTCTAGGATAATTACTTGGGGGAGAAGTGCCTTTTTGAGATTTTTGCTTGAATTGCCATCAGACAGAGCAAAGTCCTGAAACTTGGTATAATGCACTTTCTTTTTCTTTTTTTGACTGTAAGGGCTTTTTATTTTTTATTCCTTTTAGGTTTTTGTTTAAATTTCAGTTAACATAGAGTGTAATATTAGTGTCAGGTGTACAATATAGTGATTCCACCATACTGTAAAACATCCAGTGCTCATCACAAGTGCACGCCTTAATCCTCATCACCTATTTCACCCATGCCCCCACCAACCTCCCTTCTGATAGCTTTCTGTTCTCTATAGTCGTGTCTGTTTTTTGGTTTGTTGTTTTTTTCCTTTGTTTGCTTGTTTTGTTTCTTAAATTCCACATATGAGTGAAGTCATATGGTATTTGTCTTTCTCTGACTTATTTCACTTAGCATTATACTCTAGCTCCATCCATGTCATTGCAAATGGCAAGATTTCAGTTTTTCATGGCTGAGTAATATTTCCTTTTATATATATTCCACATCTTCTTTAATCATTCATCAATCAGTGGACACTTGGGCTGCTTCCATATCTTGGCTATTATAAATAATGCTGCTGTAAACTTGGAGGTGTGTATCCCTTTGAATTAGTGTTTTTGTATTCTTCGGGTAAATACCTAGTAGTGCAGTTGCTGGATTATAGTGGAGTTCTATTTTTAACTTTTTGAAGAATCTCCACACTGTTTTCCAGAGTGGCTGCACCAGTTTGCATTCCCATCAACAGTGCACAGGGGTTCCTTTTTCTCCACATTCTTGCCAACACCTGTTGTTTCTTGTGTTATTGATTTTAGCCATCCTGACTGGTGTGAGGTGATATCTCATTGTAGTTTTGATTTGCATTTCCCTGATGGTGAGTGATGATGTGCATCTTTTTATGTGTCTGTTGGCCGTCTGTATATCTTCTTTGGAGAAATATCTGTTTATTTCTTCTGCCCATTTTTTAATTGGATTATTCGATTTTTGGGTGTTTTATAAGTTCTTTACATACTTTTGTTACTAACCCTTTATCAGATATGTCATTTGAAAATATATTCTCCCACTGAGTAGGTTGCCTTTTAGTTTTGTTGATTGTTTTGTTTGCTGTGCAGCTTTTTATTTTGATGTGGTCTGAATAGTTTATTTTTGCTTTTCTTTCCCTTGCCTCAGGGGACTTACCTAGAAAAAAGTTGCTGCCACTAATGTCAAAGAAGTTACTACCTGTGTTCTCCTGTAGGATTTTAATGGTTTCATGTCTCACATTTAGGTCTTTAATTAATTTTGGATTTATTTTTGTGTATGGTGTAAGAAAGTAGTACACTTTTTGGATTCCTGTCGTGACAACCTAATGGATGTCAGAATTCTGTTTTAGCTAAAGAGAATGGAGGTCATTGGACCTTTTTTTCAGGTGGTGGCCTTAGGACATGAGTAACATATTAAAAGTTGCAACTTCTGGTCCTAGACATTTCACCTATTTGATTGAATTAATTGCTCTCGCATTGATTTTGTGTGGTGTCAGGGACAGAATTGACCACCCAAGTAGTTAAAAAGTAGAGTAATCAGTAATCCTGGCAGGAGTCCTAGAAACATCGGTATAAATAGGCCAATTTTCTCTTCTGATCATCAAGATCAAAAAAGGGAAGCTGAGGTCTAGGTAATGAGATTCTCTGTATGTGAAGTCAGTTAATTTTCAGTGAGTAGGATCAGTATTTTCATCTCTTACGGTAATGATTAGCAACTCTTGTTAAGGGAAGTTTCAGTGAATGCTTGAAAAATATGGGTCAGTGAGGTCTCTCATGTGAAACTCAGTGTTGGTCTGGCATCTCTGGAACTCAAATGATGGCCAAATGGGTTTGGCCTCTGATAAACAGAGTTTTAATCATTAAATGGAAATGGATAAAATTGGTGAACAAATACAGTGGCTTCAAAGCCCTGATTTGGTTTTTAAATAACCCCTAACTTTGGTTGGAGGAGAGTCAAGTGAAATATTTCACCACTGGAGTTATCACTAAAGAGAATCAGTTCAGGGAATGATGCTAGTTTCTCTAAACATGGTGTTCTACACTAAGGATCAAAACTGTCATTCCCAGTTAGGTAGCATTTGGGTGGAGAAGTAATAACAAAGTGTATGTTTTAAAAAATGTCTTCCACTTATTTGGTTAATTATGGTTATTTAGATAATTTATAAATGATAGAATGAGAAAGTCTATTTGTAAGTCTGTGGAACTTCTATTTAGTTGTGTTGGGGGATGGTTAATATTATGACAAACTATTAACTTGGGATGAAAGTTATACTTCCCAGGTTGTGTTAAAAATGTATCTCGGGTGCCTGGGTGGCTCAGTCGTTAAGCGTCTGGCTTTGGCTCAGGTCATGATCCCAGAGTCCTGGGATCGAGTCCCACATCAGGCTCCCTGCTCAGCGGGAAGCCTGCTTCTCCCTCTCCCACTCCCCCTGCTTCTGTTCCTGCTCTCACTGTCTCTCTCTGTCAAATAAATAAAATCTTTAAAAAAAATGTATCTCTTATTGCTGAATGGAAAGCCTCGATTCTGTCTAATCTTATTGGTATAGGTGTATGCATGCAAGGTAGAAAAAGATTAATTTTACTCATTTGCAGCTTCTCAGATTCTGAAATTGCATTGCTAGATCTAAAATAAATATTATAATAGGTCAGTTTGGTGATGCATTGAAGCATTTCATGTAAGCAAAGAATGTTAGAGTTATTAGAATACTTGATGGGCCATAAATCCACTTAGCATAAAAGTTTGCAACTTGGTTGATAGTATAAGGGCAAAAGAAACTATCAAGAAATATGATTTATGGGGCACCTGGGTAGCTTAGTCGTTAAGCATCTGCCTTCGGCTCAGATCGTGATCCCAGGGTTCTGGGATTGAACCGACATTGGGCTCTCTGCTCCACGGGAAGCCTGCTTCTCCCTCTCCCACTACCCCTTCTTGTGTTCCCTCTTTTGCTGTCTCTCTGTCAAATTAAAAAAAATAAATAAATATGACTTACAGAATATTGACATAGAGTTAAGTTAGCATAATTTCATCCCCTCTAATGCCAAATTTTGTTCTTAGAACTAAGAGTAATTTGATTGATAGGGCAGTGATGCAGGCAGGAAATTGTTTTTTTTTCAAATAACTTTTCTGATTGCTTTTGAGTTGTTTTTTTAAAAAACTGCGTTTGCAATATTGTAATTATGTAGATAGTGTTTGCAGAATCAAGAAATATACTTGGAGTGGTTAAGAAGAAAACAATCTTAAATTACTAAATCTGCAGGTCAAAGAATATCCAGACATCAAAGTCCAAAGGAGTCACTTAACTTTTTTTCATGTTTCTTTTTTCTCATTTATACTCAGCTTCATTTTTTTTTTGATTATGTATTTTCTTGCATTATTATTATTTTTTGT
The DNA here is from genome assembly GCF_037043125.1 of Eumetopias jubatus. Taxonomy (NCBI): domain Eukaryota; kingdom Metazoa; phylum Chordata; class Mammalia; order Carnivora; family Otariidae; genus Eumetopias; species Eumetopias jubatus. The sequence goes on along the minus strand of NW_028274823.1, from coordinate 68,959,695 downwards.
TAGTGGAGGGTTTTTGAGTAATTTCTTCATATGGGGTACTTTGGTTGGAAGAATAGCCTCCCAAAGTTGTCCCTGTCTTCATTCCTAGAACATGGAAATGTTACCTTATGCAGTAAAGAGACCTTACAGATGTAATTAAATTAAGGATTGGGAGACTATGCTAGATAATTACCTTTTCTCTGAAGAATTTTCTTTAATATTTTTTATCCTTTAACATTCTTATTTTGCTTTTATTTTTGAAAGAAATTTTCATTGACTGTAATTCTAGGTTGACAGTTTTTTTCTTTAATTACTTTGGAGATGTTTCACTGTCTTCTGGCTTGCATTCTTTCTTTTTTTTTTAAGATTATTTATTTATTTATTTGACGAGAGAGAGAGAGAGAGAGAGAGACAGGAGAGAGGGAACACAAGCACAGGGAATGGGAGAGGGAGAAGCAGGCTTTTCACTGAGCAGAGAGCCCAATGTGGGGCTTGATCCCAGGATCCTGGGAGCATGAGAGCCGAAGGCAGACTGAGGCTTAATGACTGAGCCACCCAGGCGCCCCTGGCTTGTATTATTTCTGATGAGAAACTGGCCATCATCTGTAAATTAAATTTTCTCTGTAATTAATGTGTATTTTTTTTCTCTAGTTGGATTAGAGATATTTTCTTTAACACTGGTTTAAGCACTGTGATCATGACATATATATCAGTGTTGTTTTATTCATGTTTCTTATGTTGAGTTCATTGAGTTTCTTGAATTTATGGGTTTATAGTTTTCATCAGATTTAGAAAATTTTCAACCATTATTTCTTTAAATATTTCTTCTGTTCCCTTCCTTTGGGGATTTGATTTATATGTATTAGTTTGCTTGAAGTAGTTCTCCACCTCACTGATGCTCTGTTCATTTTTCCCCAGTATTTTTTTTTTTTTTACCATTGTGATTCATTTTAGAGAGTCTCTATTCTGTCACTTCAAATCAACTTCTCTGTTTTTTTTTTCTTAGAAATTTTAATGTGCTTTTAGTCCTATCCAGTATGAAACCCCAGACATTGTTGTTTTCACTTCTAGAAGTTAAGTTACGATCTTTTGAATATCTTAAAATTTTCAAATTTTCCTTGTGCTTTTGATCACATAGTAACCTTTTATTAATGTTCTGTCTGCTAATTCTAATATACGACAGTTCTGGGTTGGCTCTACTAACTGATCTATGTCCTTATTATGGATTGTATTTTCCTGGTTCTTTATATGCCTAGTAATTTTTCATTACATGCCAGACATTGTGATTTTTATCTTGTTGAATGCTGGATATTTTTGTATTCTTGAGCTTTGTTATGGAATATAGTTAAGTCACTCAGAAAGGATTTGGCCATTTCATGTCTTGTTTTTAAGCTTTCTTAGGTAAGACCAGAGCAGCATTTAGTCTAGGACTAGTTAATACCTTCTACTGAGGCAAATCCTTTTTACATAATCTACTTGATGTCCTGTTGATTATGAAGCTTTCTACTCTGACTAATGGGAACAATCTGTGTGTTATGTAACAGCTTTATGTTATTCCCTCTAATCCTTTCAGGTGGTTCTTGGCTAGTTTCCTTACACACATAGGTTGATCAGGGAGTACTGGACGGGAACCCCAGCATCTCTTTAGAGTTCTCTGCCTTCATAACTTTCTCCTCTGTGGTATTCTGCCCTGCAAACTCACAATATCTTGGTGTCCTTGTACTCCCAGACCCCTCTCCTTAGCTCAGGGAGACCACCAGGCTCGATCTGGCTCCATGCTTTTTGTTCTGTAGTCTGGAAATCCCATCCAGGCAATAAGCAGTTTCAGTTGTGTGGTTACCTTGTTTGTTTCCTGTCTCTCATTGTCCTCTGTTGCTCAGTGTCCAGTGTTTTAAAAACCATTGTTCAAAATATTTTGTCCGGTTTTGAGTTGTTTCAAGTGTGTGGGTAAATCTGGTGCCTGTTTCTCTTGGCTGGGAGAGGATGGCTCCAGCCTGTGAGATCTAAATCTTCTCCAAGCAGCATTCTTAGGACCACCTTCTTGTTGTTAACTTCAGAGTGTAGTTTGTTTAGTAAAGACGTCCAGACTTTTAGTTTTACTTGGGACCTGAAAAATAATGTCTTTAAGTATATTTAGGATGATTTATGATGGTTTATCTGAAGGTCTATAAAATACAGTAAAAGTCTTTAGAGTTCAGTTGTAATGCTGAAATATATTACACTTTGAGTTCTAAATGGCTTAAAAAACTGAAAAATGGTAGCATACTTTGTGTGTGTGGGGTTTTAATTTAATATCGAAATGCAGCCATTAGATGTGTTGATATATCTGTTTCCTGGAAAAAATGAAATTTTAAGTTGAGAAACAATGGAGTATTTTAAACTTTGGTGTCACTTAGTTTTCTTTGGAATGCATTTTTATAAGTGATAAAATTTTTAGTGATGTGTGGTGAGGTTATTGAAATTTCTTGAAAAAAGTTGGCTAAATTTTTCCTACTGTTTGCTATAAGAAACAGGTTGCATTTGGAAGCATGCATTTAATTACTGGTAGAATCCTGTGCCACATTTTATTATGTACAACTTTTTCTTTTGGCTTTCAAGTGACAAAAAAATAAAAGCTCTGTGTTTTGTGATAAATATGTGATCAAAGTTTGAGGTGAGTGAAAGCTGATGACATATTTTATGATTTTAACTGATTTCAGTTAAAAGTCCTTTTGTTTTAGCTTTATTTGGGTTATATATCTAGGAACAGCATAGTGATTTGGGGTCATTTTCAGTCTTCCTTTTTTCCTCTCTCTTCATGGGTTGTTTCAAAAATTAAATGGTTTTGAAGCAAAGTCTTTCACAAAGTGCTTTGCTCTCAGTTATTGTTTATTTGCCATGGCTCTAAATCAAGTCCATAAATGAGAAAATGGTTTTGGCTCCCTGAGTGAGGCCAGAAATGCCAATTGCAGTGTCTGTATCAGTGGGGCTGTCCTTGACTTTGCAGGCAGCAGGCACTTTATATGAATCATCTCAGAAGCACTGTGGGACAAGCAGCAGTGTCCCATGTTACAAATGAGGGACGTGATGTTCAGTGAGGTCACAGTAAGCTGCCTCTCAAGTCATTCTGCTAACAAAGACGCTGACTCTGTAATACCCACGCACTGTGCTGTCTCCTGCTGTTTCCCCATGGACATGGGCAGAGGCAGCTACTGGCTGTTCCAGTGCCCTGTGTCCAAATTGTCATAGAGGTCTTTATGCCCTCCTCCAGGGGAGCACTGGGTTGTCAGTTATAGTCCTGAACTAGTTGATAGGAAGCCCACTCTTTTATTTTAAAAGGGGCTTTAAAAACCGTTGTATATGATTTTAATAAATGTGGATGTGAATGGTTCTGGCTCTTTAGGAAAAATCTATGAAATGGGGTATTTTTAGGAATAATTAAAGAATATCCATGAAATGACATACTTTTATGTACAATTTTGTGTTTCCCATTTTAAATAGTGTTGGTATAAAAAAGAGTAGGAAAGAAAAAATTATTTAAGAATCTGGGTACCAGTCACTTCAGATACCTTCTTTTTTGATTCTTATCACATTTACCTATGTACAGTTTTTGCTTCATCTCACCTAGCTATTGTAGAAATTTATAATAAGCCAAATCTTCCAGTGCTTTTCAGAGTCACTGATTCATCTCCTAGGTATTACGTGAATGTTCTGTTTATGTCTTTGAATTAGAAGGTGATATAATTTGCAAATTGGTAGATGCATTTTACATTCAGGATTTTATGGGCTCTTTATGCTTAATATATGGCATTCAGGAGGTAGGCACAAGTGAAGGACTTACAGCAATCAATCATTAGATCATTATTTCATGTTTGTGCATCCATGTGCTTAGGGACAACAGTGTGAACAAGGCAGACCTAGGCTCTCATCTCCAAAGGCTTGTAGTCAAGGATTGCAAGAGTTTTGAAACTTTGCACAGATGCTTCGCAGAGTCTCTTTTTATCCTATCTGCAAGGGACCTGGTCAGTTAAGTGGGCCGGCATGCTCTGCCTCTGGGCAGCCTGTCCCTTGGGGGCTTAGGAAAGAGGGCAAGCCTCTGAATGAGAAAGCAGACTACCCCTCATCTTCACAGCAAACTGGACACTACTGTCCCCCCACCACCTCACTGCCTGCCCTGGGAGGATAGTACAAAATTGTAATGGAAAAACAAAATAACTTCGAACCCTTTGTCATATTAAGTGGATGACCTCCAGTAACTGGAAAAGACAAGGAAGTGATTCTCCCTAGAGCCTCCAGAAGGAATGTACACCTGCCAACATTATTTTAGCCTGTAAGACTCATTTATGATTTTTGAACTCCAGAATACTAAATAAAAAAATTGTGGTGTTTTAAGCCACTGAGTTTATGATAACTTGTTGTAGTAGCACTAGGAAACTAATATACCCCCAAAGCAGGGAGGTGTTTGGAGAGCGAAACTGTAACCCTTACATTTTTAAATCCAATACAGAATAAAGTACATGCTAACTAAAGGTATAATAGAAAGAATGAGTGAATAAATAAATGAATACTGACTTTAACACTTGACTTTTTAAACTTATAATCCAGACATTGAAACAATTCACAAGAATGAGAATGGGAAGTAGTGGGTTTAAAAAAAAAAAACCTTCCCTAAATTTAGGGGACTTAGTAATAGATATCTGTTAATGGATTCAAGCTCAGTTGTGCTCAGGGACATGAGTTCCCTGTTTAATTAAAAAATGCTTATGTGCATTATCCAGAAGATGGCGGAGGAGTAGGAGACCTAGATTTCGTCTGGTCTCAGGAATTCAGCTGAATAGGGATCAAACCATTCTGAACACCTATGAACTCAACAGAAGATCAAAGAGGAGAGTAGCAACAACTCTCTGAACAGAGAAGCGACCACTTTCTGGAAGGTAGGACGTGCGGAGAAGTGAATCTGAGGCGATATTTGGGAGGATAGACGGCGGGGGAGGGGCCTCCGTGGGCCCCTTCTGGCAAGTGATAGAGTGGCGGAGCACAAAATCGGAACTGTTAGAAGTCGGCTCCGTTGAGGGACGTCGCTGCAGTGGCTAAGCAGGGGGTGGAATCCTCCCGGGACAGTGTGGTCTCAGGACCCTCGGGGTCACAGAAAGACCGGGGGTGCCTGAGTGCGCCAGAGCTCCCAGGTATCGGAGCGGGGAAGCCGGCTGCAGAGACGGAGCTGAGGCACGGGCTCTCAGCTCGGGGTTGCCATAAACTGTGATCTGCGGCCCAGTCGGGCCACTGCTCCTCCAGCAGGGACCCAACAGGCGGCAGATCCGGGGAGACTCTCCTTCCTTCCCGGGGAGGCGCGGCGCGGGAACGCACCGCAGGGATCTGCTGGGTTTGGAGACTCCACACGGGGTCGGGTGCCAGAGATAGCAACGCTCGGTCACAGGCCGGATGAGCACGGACTGCGGCCGGAGACCGGGGACAAGGGAGTGACTGCTTTTCTCTGGGGGCGCACTGAGGAGCGGGGCCCCGAGTTCTCAGCTCCTCCGGGTGGAGATTGGGAGGCCACCATTTTTGCCCTGGGCCTCCAAGGCTGTACGGAGAGCTTGCAGGGAACAAAAGCTCCTGAGATCAAACCAGAGCAGCTTGCTTAGCCCTGACCGACAAGGGCGGGGCAATTCAGTCTCCGGCAAAGACATTTGGAAACCACAACAACAGGCCCCTCCCCCAGAAGATCAGCACGAACAGCCAGCAAGCGAAGACCAAGTTTACCGATCAAGGAGAACAGGAGAACTCCAGCACTAGGGGAATACTGCACATAGAATTCATGGCTTTTTTTTTTACCATGATTCATTAGTTCATCAGAGTTAATTTTTGTTAATTTTTTTTTCTTTTTCACTTTTTCAACCAACATCTTATCAATCTCTTTTAAAAAAAAAGAAACATTTTTTATTTTTCATTTTTAGAGTCATATTTTATCCCTTCATAGTAGTTACCCTTATTTTTGGCATATATATATATTAGTTGTTCTCTCCTTAAAATTTTGAGATACAGTTTCTTCTAACAGATCAAAATATACCCTAAATCACTAGTGTATGGCTCTGTTCTAGTCTCCTGCCTGATCACATTCTCTCCCTTTTTTTTCTTTTTTTTTAAATCTTTCTTTTTTCAAACAACTTCTTATCTTATCAAGTTCTTTTATAAAATCTTTTATAATTTTCATCTTTACAGTCATCTTCTATCCCTTCATTGTATCAACCCTTATTTTGTACATATATGTCTTTCTTCCTTTAAAATTTTAGGAGGCACTTTTTTCTAACAGACCAAAATACGCCCAAAATCTAGTGTGTGGCACTGATCTGTGCACTAGCCTGATCATATTTGATCACATTCTGCTTTTTTTGTATTGTTCTCTTTTTGTTATCTTTTTTTTTCTTTTTCTTTTCTTTTTTCTCTTTCGTTTTTCTTTCTTTCCCTTTCTTTTCCCCTGGTTTCACGTCTTTTCTGATTGGTATACAGTATATTTGCTGGGGACGTTGTAAACCTGTTAGCATTTTGTTCTCTCATTCATCTATTCTCCTCTGGACAAAATGACAAGACGAAAAAAATCACCTCAGCAAAAAGAACAAGAGGTAGTACCGTCAGCCAGGGACCTACTCAATACGGACATTAGTACGATGTCGGACCTAGAGTTCAGAATCATGACTTTAAAGATACTAGCTGGGCTTGAAAAAAGCGTGGAAGTTATTAGAGAAACACTTTCGGAGAAATAAAAGAACTAAAATCTAACCAAGTTGAAATCAAAAAGGCTATTGATGAGGTGCAATCAAAAATGGGGGCACTAACTGCTAGGATAAATGAGGCAGAAGAGAGAATCAGTGATATAGAAGACAAATGATGGAAAATAAAGAGGCTGAGAAAAAGAGGGAGAAACAACTACAGGATCACGAGGGCAGAATTCGAGAGATAAGTGATACGATAAGACGAAACAACATTAGAATAATTGGGATCCCAGAAGAAGAAGAAAGAGAGAGAGGGGCAGAAGGTATATTGGAGCAAATAATAGCAGAGAACTTCCCTAATGTGAGGAAGGAAACAGGCATCAAAATCCAGGAGGTACAGAGAACCCCTCTCAAAATCAATAATAATAGGTCAACACCCCGACATCTAATAGTAAAACTTACGAGTCTCAGAGACAAAGAGAAAATCCTGAAAGCAGCTCGGGAGAAGAGATATGTAACCTACAATGGTAAAAATTTTAGATTGGCAACAGACCAATCCACAGAGACCTGGCAGGCCAGAAAGGACTGGCAAGATATCTTCAGAGCACTAAACGAGAAAAATATGCAGCCAAGAATACTATATCCACCTAGGCTGTCATTGAAAATAGAAGGAGAGATAAAAAGCTTCCAGAACAAACAAAAACTAAAGGAATTTGCAAACACGACACCAGCCCTCCAAGAAATATTGAAAGGGGTCCTCTAAGCAAAGAGAGAGCCTAAAAGCAGCAAAGATCAGAAAGGAACACAGACAACATACAGTAACAGTCACCTTACAGGCAATACAATGGCACTAAATTCATACGTTTCAATAGTTATCCTGAATGTAAATGGGCTAAATGCCCCAATCAAAAGACACAGGCTATCAGATTGGATTAAAAAAGAAGACCCATCAATATGCTGTGTGCAAGAGACTCATTTTAGACCCAAAGACACCCCCAGATTGAAAGTGAGGGAGTGGAAAACCATTTACCATGCTAATGGACACCAAAAGAAAGCTGGGGTGGCAATCCTTATATCAGACAAACTAGATTTTAAAACAAACACTGTTGGGTGCCTGGGTGGCTCAGTTGGTTAAGCAACTGCCTCCGGCTCAGGTCATGATCCTGGAGTCCTGGGATCGAGTCCCGCATCGGGCTCCCTGCTCTGCAGGGAGTCTGCTTCTCCCTCTGACCCTCCCCCCTCTCATGTGCTCTCTCTCTCTCTCATTCTCTCTCTCAAATAAATAAATAAAATCTAAATAAATAAATAAATAAATAAAAATAAACACTGTAATAAGAAATGAGGAAGGACACTATATCCTACTTAAAGGGTCTATCCAACAAGAAGATCTAACAATTGTAAATATCTATGCCCCGAACATGGGAGCAGCCCATTATATAAGGCAATTAATAACAAAAGCAAAGAAACACATTGACAACAATACAATAATAGTGGGGGACTTTAACACCCCCCTGACTGAAATGGACAGATCATCTAAGCAAAAGATCAACAAGGAAATAAAGACTTTAAATGACACAATGGACCAAATGGACTTCACAGACATATTCAGAACATTCCGTCCCAAAGCAAAGGAATACACATTCTTCTCTAGTGCCCATGGAACATTCTCCAGAATTGATCACATCCTAGGTCACAAATCAGGTCTCAACCGGTACCAAAAGATTGGGATCATTCCCTGCATATTTTCAGGCCACAATGCTTTGAAACTAGAACTCAATCACAAGAGGAAAGTCGGAAAGAACTCAAATACATGGAGGCTAAAGAGCATCCTACTAAAGAATGAATGCGTCAACCAGGAAATTAAAGAAGAATTAAAAAAATTCATGGAAACCAATGAAAATGAAAACACAACTGTCCAAAATCTTTGGGATACAGCAAAGGCAGTGCTGAGAGGAAAGTATATAGCAAAACAAGCCTTTCTCAAGAAACAAGAAAGGTCTCAAATACACAACCTAACCCTACCCCTAAAGGAGCTGGAGAAAGAACAGCAAATAAAGCCTAAACCCAGCAGGAGAAGAGAAATCATAAAGATCAGAGCAGAAATCAATGAACTAGAAACCAAAAGAACAGTAGAACAGATCCACGAAACTAGGAGCTGGTTCTTTGAAAGAATTAACAAGATCGATAAACCCCGGGCCAGACTTTTCCAAAAGAAAAGAGAAATGACCCAAATCAACAAAATCATGAATGAAAGACGAGAGATCACAACCAACACCAAAGAAATACAAACAATTATAAGAACATATTATGAGCAACTCTATGCCAGGAAATTAGATAACCTGGTAGAAATGGGTGCATTCCTAGAGATGTATCAACTATCAAAATTGAACCAGGAAGAAATAGAAAACCTGAACAGACCTATAACCACTAAGGATATTGAAGCAGTCATCAAAAATCTCCCAAGAAACAAAAGCCCAGGGCCAGATGGCTTCCCAGGGGAATTCTATCAGACATTTCAAGAAGAATTAGTACCTATTCTCCTGAAACTGTTCCAAAAAATAGAAATGGAAGGAAAACTTCCAAATTCATTTTATGAGGCCAGCATTACCTTGATCCCAAAACCAGACAAAGACCCCATCACAAAGGAGAATTACAGACCAATATCGTTGATGAACATGGATGCAAAAATTCTCACCAAAATACTAGCCAATAGGATCCAACAGTACATTAAAAGGATCATTCACCATGACCAAGTGGGATTTATCCCTGGGCTGCAAGGTTGGTTCAACATCCGCAAATCAATCAACGTGATACAATACATTAACAAAAGAAAGAACAAGAATCATATGATCTCTCAATAGATGCAGAAAAAGCGTTTGACAAAGTACAGCATCCTTTCTTGATCAAAACTCTTCAGAGTATAGGGATAGAGGGTACATACCTCAATATCATTAAAGCCATCTATGAAAAACCTACAGCGAATATCATTCTCAATGGGGAAAAACTGAGAGCTTTTCCCCTAAGGTCAGGAACGTGGCAGCAATGTCCACTCTCACCACTGCTATTCAACATAGTATTAGAAGTCCTAGCCACAGCAATCAGACAACAAAAAGAAATCAAAGGCATCCAAATCGGCAGAGAGGAAGTCAAACTCTCACTCTTTGCAGATGATATGATACTTTATGTGGAAAACCCAAAAGACTCCACCCCAAAACTGCTAGAACTCATACAGGAATTCAGTCAAGTAGCAGGCTATAAAATCAATGCACAGAAATCACTGGCATTCCTATATACCGACAACAAGACAGAAGAGAGACAAATCAAGGAGTCGATCCCATTCACAACTGCACCCAAAACCATAAGATACCTAGGAATAAATTTAACGAAAGAGGCAAAGGATCTGTACTCAGAAAACTATAAAATATTCAGGAAAGAAATTGAAGAAGACACAAAGAAATGGAAAAACGTTCCATGCTCATGGATTGGGAGAACCAACATTGTGAAGATGTCAATGCTACCTAGAGCAATCTACACATTCAGTGCAATCCCCATCAAAATACAATCCACTTTTTTCAAAGAAATGGAACAAGTAATCCTAAAATTTGTATGGAACCAGAAGAGACCCCGAATAGCCAGAGGAATATTGAAAAAGAAAAGCAAAGCTGGCGGCATCACAATTCCAGACTGCCAGCTCTATTACAAAGCTGTCATCATCAAGACAGTATGGTACTGGCACAAAAACAGACACATAGATCAATGGAACAGAATAGAGAGCCCAGAATTGGACCCTCAACTCTATGGTCAACTAATCTTTGACAAAGCAGGAAAGAATGTCCAATGGCAAAAAGACAGTCTCTTCAACAAATGGTGTTGGGAAAATTGGACAGCCACATGCAGAAGAATGACACTGGACCATTTCCTTACACCACACACAAAAATAGACTCCAAATGGTTGAAAGACCTAAACGTGAGACAGGAGTCCATCAAAATCCTAAAGGAGAACACAGGTAGCAACCTCTTCGACCTCAGCCGCAGCAACTTCTTCCTAGAAACATCACCAAAGGCAGGGGAAGCCAGGGCAAAAATGAACTATTGGGATTTCATCAAGATAAAAAGCTTTTGCACAGCAAAAGAAACAGTCCACAAAACCAAAAGACAACCGACAGAATGGGAGAAAATATTTGCAAATGACATCTCAGATAAAGGGCTAGTATCCAAAATCTATAAAGAACTTATCAAACTCAACACCCAAAGAACAAATAATCCAATCAAGAAATGGGCAGAAAACATGAACAGACATTTTTCCAAAGAAGACATCCAAACGGCCAACAGGCACATGAAAAAGTGCTCAATATCACTCGGCATCAGGGAAATCCAAATCAAAACCTCCATGAGATACCACCTCACACCCGTCAGAATGGCTAAAATTAACAAGTCAGGGAACGACAGATGTTGGCGGGGATGTGGAGAAAGGGGAACCCTCCTACACTGTTGGTGGGAATGCAAGCTGGTGCAACCCCTCTGGAAAACAGTATGGAGGTTCCTCAAACAGTTGAAATTAGAGCTACCATTCGATCCAGCAATTGCACTACTGGGTATTTACCCCAAAGATACAAATGTAGGGACCCGAAGGGGTACGTGCACCCCAATGTTTATAGCAGCAATGTCCACAATAGCCAAACTGTGGAAAGAGCCAAGATGTCCATCGACAGATGAATGGATAAAGAAGAGGTGGTATGTATACACAATGGAATATTATGCAGCCATCAAAAGGAATGAGATCTTGCCATTTGCAACGACGTGGATGGAACTGGAGGGTGTTATTCTGAGTGAAATATGCTAATCAGAGAAAGCCATGTATCATATGACCTCACTGATATGAGGAATTCTTAATCTCAGGAACAAACTGAGGGTTGCTGGAGTGGTGGGGGGTGGGAGGGATGGGGTGGCTGGGTGATAGACATTGGGGAGGGTATGTGCTACGGTGAGTGCTGTGAATTGTGCAAGACTGTTGAATCACAGATCTGTACTTCTGAAACAAATAACGCAACATATTTTAAGAAAAAAGAAAAAGAAGAAGATAGCAGGAGAGGAAGAATGAAGGGGAGTAAGTCAGAGGGGGAGACGAACCAGGAGAGATGATGGACTCTGAAAAACAAACTGAGGGTTCTAGAGGGGAGGAGGGTAGGGGGATGGGTTAGCCTGGTGATGGGTATTAAAGAGGGCACATTCTGCATGGAGCACTGGGTGTTATGAACAAACAGTGAATCATGGAACACTACACCAAAACAAATGATGTAATATATGGTGATTAACATAAGAATAAAAAATTTAAAAAAATGCTTATGTGCAAACAATGAATCATGGAACACTACATGAAAAACTAATGAGGTAATGTATGGTGATTAACATAACACACACACACACACACACACACACACAAAAGACCAGGACTCGCTCCAGATATATTGCAGGATTATTTGCCATGATAGAAGTCAGACCCATGATTCTGATGTGTACCACTGATTAAGAAACGTTGATTTAGATGATAACATATATCTCTCTCTTGACTTAAATAATGTTATGAGCTATATTATAGAACTCCTGATATTAAACCATTCCTACTTTCCCTGAATAAACACTAGTTAGTCATGTTTAAAAAAAAATGCTTATGTGTGAGGCAAAGTCAAATCTTATGAAATTGCCAATATCAGGTATTTTTGACTGAAAGGAAGGAAGTAGGGCAGACAGGCAAGCTTCAAGAAGCCAGAGCTGGAATTTGATAACACTCATCTGTTCTGCTCTTTACTACTAATTAGTATAGTTGATTGAATGCTTCCTCTGTGCCAAACGGTGAGCTGAGCAAAGTTTTACATATATCATTTCATTTAATGATCACAACTGTATCAAGTCCCTCCCCACTACTCCTACCCATTAAACTATTCCCATTTTTTTCTTTCCTGATTTTTATTTAAATTCCAGTTAACAGTGTAATATTAGTTTCAGGTGTACAATAAAGTGATTAATCATTTCCAAACATCACCCAGTGCTCATCACAGCAAGTGCATTTAAGCCACCCACTACCTACCTCTGGTGACCATCAGTTTGTTCTCTATAGTTAAGAGTCTGTTTCCTGGCTTGCCTCTCTTTTTTTCTCCCCTATGTTCATTTGCTTTGTTTCTTAAATTCCACATATGAGTGAAATTATTTGGTATTGACTTGTTTCACTTAGCATAATACTCTCTAACTCCATCCATGTTGTTGGAAATGGCAAGATTTCATTCTTTTTGACAGCTGAGTAATATTCTGTTGTATATATACCACATCTTCTTTCTCCATCCTTAGGTCAGTGGACAGCTGGGCTGTTTCCATAATTTGCCTATTATTAATGTTGCTGTAAACATTGAGGTGTATACGTATCCCTTTGAATCAATATTTTTGTATCTTTGGGTAAATATCTAGTAGTGCAATCGCTGGATTGTAGGGTAGCTCTATTTTTAACTTTTTGAAGAACCTCCATTCCGTTTTCCAGAGTGGCTGCACCAGTCTGTATTCCCACCAACAGTGCATCCTTGCCAACACCTGTTGTTTCTTGTCTTGTTGATTTTAGCCATTCTGACAGGTGTGAGGTGATGTCTCATCGTAGTTTTGATTTGCATTTCCCTGACGCTGAGTGATGATGAGCATCTTTTCATGTGTCTGTTGGCCATCTGTATGTCTTCTTTGAAGAAATGTCTATTCATATCTTCTGTCCATTTTTTAATTGGGTTATTCAATTTTTAGGTTTGAGTTTTATAAGTTCTTAAATATTTTGGTTACTAACCCTTTATCAGATATGTCATTTGCAAATATCTTCTCCCATTCTGTATTCCCATTTTAAGTATACAAAAACTGAGGGTCAGAGTTGTCTAGAGACTTGCCCAAAGTCCTTTAACACTTGACCACAAGAGCCTGGCCTCATTTGCTATATGAGAAGGAAAGGATACAATCCATTAGCATCAACAACTTCTATCAGCTTTTTGTAATGCTGTATTTTTGTGATTATTAGAGTAATAGTGTTCAGTGAGGGAAATTTGAAAACTGTAGAATGTATGATAGAAAAAAATTAAAAAGGATGTCAAACCAAAGATAAATTCTCTTAAAAAAACGCTTTTGTGTTTTAGAACACTCTAGCACCACAAAAAGTAAAACACAGTTTTCAAGGGAGAAACTCCTCTTAACACTGAATTTCCTCAGGTCTTACCAAGAAGTGGCTAGGGACATCAAGATTGGAACTTACTTTCTCATTGCCAGCTGGTGCATAATCACTAACAATATCTTTATCCAGAAAAATGACTCTCAGCACATTCTCTTATTTCATAAGTCAGTTGAATTACCTAAGCAAGAAGTTCTGTGTCTGTAGCCACCATCCATTGTCTGTGAGATTCTGGCTTCTGTGAGAAGTGATTGATGGGCAGATGGTGCCACTTGGCATGGCCATTCTTGTTGACAGGTAACCCTTTCTTATCCGTGTATTTATGAGAAAGGTACTTACTTGGAATTTGTGTGTATTTGTGTTACTCAGCTTCAGCAAGTTTGCTTACCTGGACTTTAGGTCCATAGCCAACTATAAGTGGTACCTTAGAAGCTTGGAGAGGTGATACTTAGGCCAACGACTGACATCATCAGCATGAAGTACAATTGAAAACCTGAAGGGAGAATTATAAAAAGGTGTAAAAACTGTTGGTAGTCTGGGGGTGCTAATGCTCACATCTCTGGAAGCTGCATAGCATTGTCATTAATATCCATGATGATGACCTGGATTAGACCATATATCTTGCACCTTATGAAAGATGGGGAAAAAGTGTTTAACATGTTCCACTTTACATACTTAATGGTTAAAAAACGTTGTTGTTGTTTTGCTTAAGGGTATAATCTTTACTTTTCTATGATGACCCATTCCCTAGATGTTCCCCAAAACTGAGGTTTTAGTGCATATCTTGTGAATCAGCCTTTACCATAAACTTTTAAAAATGATTTGAACTCTCTTTTCTCCCTTTAGGAGAACTTTGAAGAGAAAGAAAAATGATTTGTCATCCTTTCAAAAATATATGTTTAAATATTTTCACTTTCACCTTATAATTGGTTTATTTGACTTTGATGCTTCAAAATGTGGTTCATCTTTTAAAAGTTTTATTTGCTTTTTTTAAAGCTCTTCTGAATTCTGTGACCTGAGTTGCATAGCCAATTAAGAGTTAAGATAGCTATGGGCAGTTTAAAGTTGAGATTTAAATGAATTGCTTTTGGTTAAGTAGATTACTACACATCATAGCATTTATCAAGTACCTGGTATCTGGGGATCCCCTGATCAGCTGTGCCTGGAGAGCTAGTGAAGGCTCACAGGAGAGGAGAGAAAATCACCTGATTCTGAAGAAGGCTTCTTAAGGATATTCAGGCGGAAGAAACTTCAAGTACAAAGGCTTGGAGTTTGGGAAGGGGGTGGTCTGTTTGGAGAATACCGAGATGTTATGTGATCAAAATCCTGCAGGGATGGAATCTGGGGGGAAAAAGAAAGAAAAAGTTAATTTTCTCTTCCAGAGTGGGAATTTTGCAGCCAGTGACATTCTAATCCCATAAACTTTCTGACCATGTAAATTACCTAATTTACCCTGTTTCTCTTCCTTGATTTCCTCATCTGCACAACAAATGCTACTGATAGTGTCCGTCTCCAGGAGAATTTCTATAAGGACTAGCTGACAAGACACAGAACCCTCTAGTGTGCTACCTGGAATTAAGTGCTCTACATGGGTTTTCCTCTTTTTTTTTTAAATTCTCCTCAGGATCCCCAGTGACTATCCCTGGTACTTTCAGGAGGCCAGACCAGACTGGCAGGTGCCAAACAGAGCTCCAGGTCTTGGATGGAAAATGTATGACTTGGAAGTGCCTTTTTATAAGCAACATTTGGTTTGTTCCTTCAAAGAGGAGTTCTCCTTGAAAGTATCACACCCTAAACCTGGGTCAGATTTGCCCCCGAGGCCTTCTAAAGCTGATTCTGTATTATGTAGCACTTATTTAAATGTTCTAGTGAGTTATCTCTTCACCCCAAAGTTTAAACTGAGAAATCCTTCTGGCAAGGATAAAAGGAAAGGAAGAAGGGTTGCTGGCCAGCAAAAACAGAATAGAAGAGAAACTTGTGCACAGATCGCCCACATCAGCACACCACATCCACTCCAAGGAGGCAGGA
Organism: Eumetopias jubatus; assembly: GCF_037043125.1. Classification (NCBI taxonomy): domain Eukaryota; kingdom Metazoa; phylum Chordata; class Mammalia; order Carnivora; family Otariidae; genus Eumetopias; species Eumetopias jubatus. The sequence goes on along the minus strand of NW_028274823.1, from coordinate 68,943,801 downwards.
GGTTTCTCAATCCCAAAAATCTAGCCAGGGTTTTTTTAGGTAAGGATTGGTCTTTGTGTTCGATGTTTATCTTGGACTTCTTTGCACTTTTTCCTACTCCTGGTGCAATGTCTTCTTCTTCCCATCTCCCCTGCCTTCTCTTCGCTGAGTAAATTATCAGAAGAGAGAAGGTAAGAATCACATCTGAACAGCCTTTGTAAGAACTACATGAAAATACCAAGGCCTTTCTAAGGAAGGGGGATTTTGCCCCAATGCTGTTGGGCTGTTGGCTCACTAGGCAGTGGAGTGCAGAGACTGCACAGGTTTCCCCTACTTTACCTTTTGTGTTCCTAAGGGAAGGTTTTTGCAGAAAGACAAATCAAGACATTTTACTTCTTAGGTAATGCTTAAGAATTCTCAGTTTGGGCTTTAAAAATTTTTTTCTTTCTTCAGATAGCACTGAAAGGGAAATGAATGTGGATAGGTTTGGTAGAAGTGCAGTACAAGTACAATTTGGGTGTGTTTTCAAGTTACACTGAAAGAGAGAAAGTAGAACATCAAGTTAAATAAGTTTCATGTTGATACAGCCAGTAACATTCATTTGGAGATGGTGTAACTGGTGTCTCTCTGTTTGCACAGAGTTTCCTGGAGGTTCTCCAGTCTTAAACCTTCTTAATTATAAAGTGTTGCATTTTCCTTCTTGTTGCTCTTCCCCTCACCACAAGGAATATGTGTCCCTGTCATATTTAAATGTCTTGAAGGCTCTATACTGCAGTTTAGATGGAATGTTAGGAACCTTTTAGGGGAAAATATTTATTTTTATGAATTTCCTTCAAACCTGTAGCTTTGAGAATTATAACTTATGGTGATTTCTTAATCAGCTGCAGTAGTCAGTAAATAAGCAACATGGCTGCCTAGCTAGAGAGCAAGAGTAAGAGGAATGTCTATGTATTTCTTGGTTTGGGGAAGCTCAAAGCACGTTCATAGGAAAATTCACTTAAAAACAATAGACACAATGTCTAGTTCTGATGTCAGGGTTAGAGAAATTATCTTTGGCTAAAGTTATCATCCATCTTGCCTTGTAACATTGAAATGCATGCTGTAGCGTGATGCCCGCATGTGCTTTTCCTGGCTTGCTACTCTTGTAGGTTTGGCCCTCATAGACTTAAAGGTTTTCCAAGTTGGCCAAGCCTCATGATGAGCGCTTTGAGCGTGATAGAAGCAGCCAAGATGACTGGAGCCGGGACTCTGGTGTTGAAAGAGGATGAAGTGGAGCTATTCGGAACAGATGCAGACTTACTTATTTCGATTGATCCCATCTTTGTAGGCTTCTTTTCAACTTTTAGAACTGCTTCTTACTTTGGCTTTGTATGTTTATCTTTCCCTTAACTTTCTAGCCATAATATATTTGAGCCAGCGGAACTTGGAATTTGTGCTTAATTTGTGCAAATACAGTTTGGAAACTTAAAGGTTATGGAAGTCATGTGTAAATAGGATATTTAACTTAAACCAGAACTGTGTGTGTGTATCTTCCAGACCTGAATGCATTTAACCTGGAATTACTAAGCCAACTGCTAATTTAGCATTGACACAGCCTGAAGAAAAACAAATGGGTAGCAAGTGTAGTTTTGGTCAGATTCTTCCAAATGCTCTTACTTCCAGATGCTTATATGCTTTACATAAAATAGTATCTTAATCACCTTTCTTAGTGAAATGTTTCACGACATCATTTTTGTTTTGGATTTGTAAAGGTAGTGCTGCTGATCTTCGTTTTTTGTTCTTACATAGAAATATCTGCTTGACTTTGGTCCTTTTCAGTACCTGGCGAAGGTATCCATTTCACCAATTTCTCATTTCCTTTATCTTAATCTGTCATTGTTATGTATCCAGTGCAACCTAGACATCAATTTGAATTGTAAATCTGACTTCTCAGTTTTCTTATTTCTGCTGCATAGACTGCAAATTTTTAGAAAGGCACTCGGACCAAATTCAGTTTGACCATTCTGAATGGAGTAATGAGAATTCAGAGGCTTGCATAAATTTATTTGAAAGAACCTTTGTCATTCTACTGGGCCTATCAGAGTACCCACCTAATGGAAGATGCTTGATTAAATACTTGTTAAATGGATATGGTCAAACAGTGCATTCTTTTTCTAGATGGTCATGATAGAGGCCAGACTTACGGAGATTACCTGCAGGCTAAGAATATATTATTTCCATGGGGATTCCATTATTAATCTAATGTGAAAACATTGTTGCTTTGAACAAATTTCATTAAAAAGATATGCATAAAACTGAAAAGTGTAGAAGTCTCCCTTAAACATCTCTCATATCTCTATTCCTATCTATCTATATACCTGTGTCTAGATATATAGCACATATATCTGTATTTAAATATGTAGAGGAAAAAAGAGGGACAAAATATCAACAGAGATTAGCTCTGGTATTGGGAAGTGAGAAAAACAGCCAGCCAGAGGAAAAACACCACACTGTGCATAGCTGGTATGCACTCCCACTTCTTGGTGGAATATGAAAGATGGTGAACATTTTCATTGTCATTAAGATTTTTTGGTAGCATGATTTGCTGTTACGTGATATTCCATTATTATAGATACTTCGCTTATTTTGGTTACGTATAGGATGAGAGAGAAGATTTGGTGCTTACTATTATAGTTTTTCCATCATTATTTATGGGAGGAAGCCAAAGCAGGTAATTCATATTTGACTATGGATTCTGTATCATCTGAGGTTTTACCTCAAAAAAATGGTGGCACAACACCTTGAATTGTGTTGGGACATGTGATCCCCCCCACCAGCTTTCTTTTCTCCCTTCCCTGCTTCCTCTAGTTGTAAGCAGAGCTGTCTCAGTGGTTGTGTAATGATGGCTTGAGCTGAATTGCTGTCTTCTGTTGCATTGGGTCACTTTATAGCATTTTAATGAAGGTGTAGCTCAGTGTTGGCGTATTAGAGAATTCAGTGAATGTTCATTCCCTTTTCTTGGAAGAAGAGGTAGTTAGACTCCTCACAAAAGCCTGATAACTAGATTCTGTATTTCATTCAGTGGAAAATAAAATTCGGCCTTTGTCATTACTGAAGATACTGGCTTTGTAAGGAAGAATCCTACAGCTTTTGAGTCATCCTAGGAGCTCTTAGCAGTTAAATGATAGTCCTGGTCAAGAAGGAATAAGCATTTTTGAAGTTCAGGTGGTCTGAAAGACATTTTGCTAATGCTCTGAAGCTAATTTGATGGTTTATAATCTTTTTGATAGTTATCCATAGCCTAAGAGCATAGAAGGGCTGTAGATTTCCTCCCAAACAGCCTTATTACTGGGTCATGTGTAACTACTAAAACAGATTACACACAGAATCTTGCCGTATGTGCAAATCCTTATCAATGAGCAAGGCCCAGTGTGTTTATTTCATAAGCTCATTGAGGTCTGAGCTACCTCCTTTTAGTGCTCCTGCAGTCCTTGTAGGAAATATTCACTCAAGGCAGAAGGGAAGTTGCATGAGTGTCTTCTGGTCTTCCCTCAGAGTGGAAATACTAAGCCGGGGCTGCCAATTCAAAGGGCTTGGGCCATTGGACTTTCTCAGTTCATATGTTCTGTTTACTCAAGGGCAGGAGTACCCTACAGTCTTTCTAGTCAGTCCACATTTTTAAAACATCACTATTTGACCCATGAAAATAATTTTTAACATCCATTAACAAAACCTCTGGTATTTATGAAAGTTAAAGAAGAATTCAGACTCCTCACTAACTGCTGCAGTGTGGCCTGAGTGGAGGCTTTCATATGCTAATACTCCTGCGGTATGTTCTCAGCTGGAGTAACCAACCATTCTGGGTTGTGGGTCAGAACCAACCAGCTTGCATTTGTCACATGAGCTGTGTTGAAGTATTTTAAATATAATTACAGGCAACATAATAGAAAGATGTTTTGTGATTATTCTCGTATGTGAGATCCAGATTGGGAGATGCATTTAGACACAAAAATGTTGAAATATAAAGAGCATTTTTGTGGTTGATGGGAAAAATTGGAAACACATTTGATGTTCAGACTGGCCTGGAAACCTGGGACACATGGTTGCCAGAGAACAGGCCCTTTCAGTGCTTTTTTCTGGGCAGTGGCTACTTGGAAGTGAGATAAAAATAGAGAAGACAGTCTAACAAACTTCTTTGCATAAATATAAATGCATACCAAAGTAATACATATTAACAAATACAAAGTTAATTATGTGCACTGGTAGCATATGAAAGTGTGCACAGCCCTTTTTACCTTCAACAGTTTTCAGACATTTGGCTTCCCAACTCTTTGACATTTTAAAAGTTATTATGGACCCCAAAAGAGATTTCATTTATGTAGGTTATAACTATTGATATTGACTTATTAGAAATTAAAATAGAAAAATTTTAATGTAGACATACACTTAAATATGACACTAAGTCCATTGCTGGTTAATGAAAATTATTTTTTATGAAAAATTCTATATTTTCCAAAACAAATTCAATGAGACAAATGACTATTTTTCTATTTTTGCATATCTCGTTAATATCTGGTGTCCAAGAAGACAGCTGGATTCTTGTGCCTTTTGCTGCATGCAGTCTGTTGCACTGTCACCCTGCATGTAGTTTCTGGGAAACTCCAATGTACACTCGTGAGGAAATGAGCATGAAAAAGGCAAAGAATGTAGCATCCTGAAAACCAGTCTGATCTCGCAGATCCTCCTGAAAGAGTATCAGAGAACACCCCGGGTCCTGGAGGGCACTCGGAGAACCGCTGCAGTGTAGTTTCAGAAAGTGCTCTAACCACCCATTATTTGATCCAGTCCTTAAGCCAGGCCTGAGAAGTAAGTGGTGTTTCCATTCTCTCATTGAGGAAGAACCTGAGATTCCAGCAGGCTTACCCTTGAAGACTGCGGAAGTTCCTCGTGACTAGGGGCAGCCAGTTTTCTTTTGATGGTTCTGCTTCTGTGATTGTTCTTTTTCAGTGTATGTCTTTGTTTACCGTAGTTTATGTCAGCTCGCACTGAGAATTTGGGGAGGGGGAAACATTCGTCATTACTGATGTACCTTCATGATATGAGATTAGTTCTTTGCAAAGAATGACAACTTTGGAGGTGATATTTCAAACATATCAAATAGGTTAATTAAGGGCAGTTGTTTTTATTTTCTCAATTTATGTGGATTATATTTCATACCTTAGAAGAGAGAGTAGATTTGGTGGAGTGTCACTAGCCCCTAATTATTTGCACTCTTTACAAACTTGTGTTCTCTGTGGAGGTCAAAGCAAGACTTTCTCCCAAGTCTTTCAGGAACAGATCTATTGTGTAGGATCTGTGTTTTGAAATTTTGCAGTTGACAGATGCTTACTGTTCAATATACTTTCCCTTTAATAGTCAATGAAAATGAATTAGAAAAATGAAAATTATTAGAAAAGCAATAAAGACAAACCCCAATTTTTATTATTTTATTCCATATACTTATGACTACTCTTTTAAGTTACCGTAAAATTTCTAAATGCTTCCTCTCAACTTTTGTATTATCTGTATTATTCCGTATTATCTCCTTGCTGTCTGGGGTTACACAGTTCACATCCTTGCAGCAGACCACACTTTGCGTAGCGCTTATGTCCTTATAGCCACCGTGACTTCTCATGGAATTTTAGCTATTTTACTTCCTGCCTCCCATCCTCAGCTTCAGTTTAAACTAGGGAATTCTTATTTATTCTTCTCTGATTTCTCAAATAATACTTAAATAGTGTTGTACATTGGAAACTACGTTACAAAAGGTATGTATATTCAAAGTATAATATTAGAAAGGATCACTACTATTAGAAAAATACATTCCAACATAATTTCAAATAACATTGTCCTCAATCTTATTTTCTTAACAAGATTATCAGCTCTGGCTTATTTGTTTAAGGGGGACAAAATAACAAGTTAGAAAGAGAAGGTTATCCCAGATGGCTTGAGGGTAAGGGAAGGAATGAGTGGTCGCTGAGTTTTCCTTTATGGGGTCTTTACAAGTCATTTCACTAAAGACTTACGTATGAGGGGAGGAACAGAGCTATACCTGATTGGAATGGGCAGCAGCTGAGAAGGAGAGGGAACAGAAAAACAGATCTGCCAGGGCAGAGGAGGCTCTAGCCGACTGAGAGCCACTTTACAACGGGTGAGGTGGGTTTCCATCCTGTCCAATGTCAGCAGGACTTGCGGTTATCATGAGTGCTGGGGTTTTTCTGAGCGCTTACCACTTATCAGGCGCCTACCATGTGCCAGGCAGAGGCTGTTTCCTTTTCATAAAACCTCAGCTCTCACAACAGGCCCAGGAAGGAGGACAAGAGGACAGTGGGCTCAGTTGGAGGTAAGATACCTGTCCAGGGGCACACTGCTAGTGCATAGTGAGGCTGCGTGGGCTATCAGTGAGATGCCGGAGCCTCTTGCTTTTTCTCCAGATCTGCTGCACATTTAAAAGACTGGTAATTGAGACTGAAGGGGGCCCATGTGCGAGCTGTAGCATGTCCGTACTTACTTGCTTTCCTACTAATTCTTACCGTACTTTTCCAGATAAAGAAGATGGAAGACAGTGAAGTATCTGTTTCCAGAAACATTTTTAAGGAAATCAGAGAGAGGCCAAAAGGGACTTAAATTTCTCCAGAGAGGAAGTTGAGAAACTCAAGTATAGCAAACCCCTAATGCCAGATGTTATTTATCCAAAAGTTTTTGGCTACATTGCAATACTTTCTGGATCTCTGCTAGTTCTCTGCAATCTTTCTGAAGCTGCTTTGAGTTTTAAAAATATACGTACCTGAATTTGAAACCATAGTCATTTAATTTAAAATATGCTCTTAAAACCCTAAATTCTTTGCAATAACAATGTTGGAAGCACAGAAGGAATCAGTCCAAATGATTATTTGAAGTATTATTTTATTCCAAGGGGAAAAAAAATATTTCTGAACTGGCAACTGTTTCAGCTGGAGTAAGCTGTGTTTTTGCTTTAAAAAAAATCACATTTAGCACTCTCTTACTCCATACACATGGAATGTTTCCTACTTATATTTTTAATTATTATTCCTTAATGGAAGGCTAAAAGGAGATTTCACTGTGGCTGTCTGACTTTTCTACCTAAATGGTAGCAAGAACTTTTATTTGGTCATAAGGCAAAAAGTAATTACTTATTACCCTGTAGAGGATGCGGAGAGGTGGTGGATGGGGATAAGGGCAATTAAAATTTTCTTTTATAATAAGGACCATTGATTTGTGGTCTCAAATCTGTAATTATCCTCTTCCTGAATGACATTTTCAGAAACATTCTAACTTTGATATTTTTACCTTCGATCATCTTTTTAAATCATACTCTATTGAGTATTTTTGAGTATGAGTATTTTCAAGTTATTGTTTTTTGTTCCTAAGACTTCAATCAAACAATCTCTTCTAATTGCTTTTTTATTTCTCTCTTAGTATGTTCTGCAGTCTGCTTTTCTGCTCCCTAGTAAAATCATACAGCCCCTGCTCTAGGGCTTACATTGTATTCCTGTCACCTCCTTAAATGATAGAAAACTTAGGGGAATGTATTGTTCCAGTTAATCTATTTTTCTTAATAAAGAGTGATGCAGAGACTTTTTTTTTTTTGACTCTGGTTGTTGAAAATGTTCCTAAAATAATAGCCCACATTCCTTCCTTAGTAAGCACAGTGGAAATGATTGCCTCCTGATGGCTAAAAATCTTGTAGTGTTTGAGAGCAACTTTTCCAGATACCACTTCTCCCTAAATGTGTGGTAAATGGAGATTCAAAAGGATTAGAGATAAATAGCTTCTGGCATAATTGCCAGAGAGGTAGGGATGTGGCTGCTGTGTCCCCTTCCCCTGCATCAGAGAAAAGCTCAAGAATCCGTGTCTGGGCCATGCTCTCCTCCCACCTGTGTGTGCAGGAGTTAACCTCCCTGGATTGCACACGTGCAGAGTTCTCTCTGCTTTCTATTTCCTGCTCCTCCGTGAAAGCTAGCATTCTCTCTCCTGTCGTACAGACGAATAAGGAGAGGCATACCTTGGCAGTGCCTTTTAAGACATTGAATGGCCAGGAAGTGGCTATTTTGAAATCCTCATGATACCAGATTTCTCATGAGTTGATTCCTCATGAAAGTTTGGGCTGATGAGCAGCCCAGAGCTCCCCCTACATGGTACCACTGATGGTCAACCATACTGAAGCCTGGCCATGCTCCTCCTGGGGCCTAAGGTCTTGTTCCTGGTAAGTTCTCAGTTTCTGCCCTGCTGCCTTGGCTCAGTCTTGCCTCCGGCCTTATCTGGACTTTCCTTACAGCTGGTTTGAGAGCGAAGCCTGATGGGTGTCTGCAGGGGAATGGTCCACTCCATGCTAGGGAAAAGACACTTTGACTTTTTTCTCAGGTTATCATGCTAGTGCTGAGGTGGTCTTGCAGCCAAAGTAAATGGAGAATTTTCCTACTAAAGAAGTAGTTTGTGTATGGGCACCACTGGTGGCAAACACCTGAACCCTAAGGTCATAAACTTGCTAAACACGTAAATGGTCATATCTTAGAGCCTGGCCTGGTGTGGAAGGGTGTTTCGCGGCAGTATAGTTCTTTCTAATTTTACAATCCATCCCTGGGCAGAGAAGTTCAGGGCTCTTGCTGGGTGTCATCTTTTCACTACCAGGTTATTATTTCCTTCTTTCAGAAGGGAGGCTGGGGAGTGCTCATTCCTAATCTTTCATAATTTTTGAGGTAATGGGATTTTTTTTCTTCCCACTTTCTGAGCCAGTTGTGAACCGTAAAGAACTGCCCCGTCTCCCTTTCTATCTGGTTGGCTTCTGGCTGACTCTGCCCAGGTGGTTGAGTTGTGTTTTCAGAGGGAATGCAGGCTAATTTAACTTAAAGGGAGTATGCTAAGAAAGGCAAATCTACAGGGCAAAGAAAGCCCTGGATGTTTTCCAAAGTATAAAAGAACAGCTTTTTGGATTAGCCATTATTTTGGTTAATAGGATGTATACACTGTTGCTCACTCTAATCACTCCATGGAACCAGTTTAGTTCCGGGGCGGTGGGAGAAGTGGTTCTATTTTTCCTGAATTTTATGCCTTGCAGTTTTGGTGGGAGAAGTGGTTGTATTTTTCCTGAATTTTATGCTTTGCAGTTTGGGTCTCTTCTTGACACCAGCCTCCCCTTCCCAATACCAAGCAACATTTCCATGAAATTTGAAAACCTCACTTACCAATGGAGTACAAACAAGAGAAATTAAACTCTGTGTAACGGAGCCCTAGTGGTTTTTCAAGATCAGACAGTATCAGAGGAATTTTGTGTTTGATACGTCTGCTTAGGATATCTTAATGATGGGACCTAAGAACAGAAAAATTTATGTGACAACTGTAAGATTTTAGGAAAAGTTTTAGTCAGGAAGAGAGAGGTGGTTTTCAAATTTTGAAGGTACTTACAAAAAAGTTGCTAGAAATATCTAAGACTTTTCTTTTAAAAATAAATGGTAGCTTTATTTCTTGGAGTCTTGAAAGCAGTAAAAATCTTTCTGTTGTCTATACTCATTAATTAAAGGAAATAATAAGAATCTCTGTATAGTCCTATTTTTTATAAGAATGATATGAACCTCTGAAACTAATAATACACTCTGTTACTTGAATGTAAATAAAATTAAAAAGAATGATATGAAGTCTCAGATAATGTAGCCTGATTTTGAAGGTTTTATATGTTGAAGCATCTTTTTAAGTGTTAACTATTTTTAATAATAGTGCTTTTCTAAATGTACTAAAGAGCCACAAAATATTAAGTGGTAGTGATAATATTTATATTTAAAATATTTATTAGTTTATTATAATATTAAGTTATTCATAGTCAACATCTTTATCACCATACATATACATGTTTAGTACTATCTTTAAGTGTTTTATTTTTCTTAATCCACAGATCTAGATGGATACAGTCTTTGAGAGAAGAGAATAAAAATACTTCCAAGTTTTTTGAAGGCAGCATTTAACTTTTCATGTGCCTGTTTTGTGATTCTTAAAAAAGAAAAAAAAGTAAAAACAAGAGAACAACAAACACAAGCAGAGATTTGGTTCCATTTTGTGGGGGGGAGCAAATGGATATGAGGTATTGGAAATACTCAGGTTTTGACACCAAATGATGGATTTTGGCTATTCACCATACTGCATTAGAAGCAAAAAAGGGAGGGAAAAGTGCTGAGGGATCCTGCTTCTCCCCATTTGGGAGGAATGAAAAAAGCGTATCTGTTTGCTTTGAATATGTAATATATACACATGGCAGATTTCAAAAGATAAAAAATATATACATTAAAAATTATAATTGTTTTCCATTCCTTTAATCATCAGATCTTTCTCTGACTGACTCTTCCATCTTTAAGGACCCTTGTGACTATATTGGGCCCACTCAGAGAATCCAGAATTGTCACTTTATTTTAAGGTCAGCTGTTGGGAATCTTAATTCCGTTTGCTGCGTCTATTCTCCCTCAGCATGTAACCTAACGTACTGAAGGGTCTCAGGGATTAGGGTATGGGGGCCATAATTCTGCCTACCATACTGCTTAAACTCCATGTACCCCAAGTAGAATTCATGGTTTTCCACCCCAAACTTTGTTTTCCCTTAATGCGCTGTGTCTCAGTAAATGATGCCACTATCAGTTGATTACATTGCTACCTCAGAGTTATCCTTGACTCTGTCTTTGTTTTCCTCACTTTTCATACATAATCTATCATCAACATTGGTGGATTTTGCTTCCAAGATAGTTTTCAAATCAAAGATATCTGTTTCTGCCATACCTATACCAAGATGTGTAGGAACTTCCTAACTGGTCTCCCAGGATATTCTTCCCCACCCCCACTTCTGCTTTACTGAGGTATTATTGAAACACAAAAATTGTATATATTTAGGTGGTACACTGTGATTTTTTTAAAGGTGTACAGCATATGTTCTTTTGACCTTTTTCAGATGTTCTCCATACTTTAGGTACAGAGATCTTTTAAAAATGCAAATACACTAATGTCACTTCTCTTAAAACTTCAGGATAAAAAAAAAATCCCTAATGGGGCCTCAGGGTTCTGCCCCTTATTCCTTATCCTGCCATTCTCTGATGCCCTTCTTCCAGTTTCTCAGCTGCCTTGGGGGCTCTGCTTGGGTTCTTCTCTCTGCCTAGGAGTCCTCTCATCTCCTCCCTGCCCCCCCCGCCCCGTGCTCTCTGCACTTAACACTCATTCTTTATGTTTTGATCCATACACTTCTACAGGGAGACCTTCCTTTTGCTAGTTGGCCTGCAAAAGGACCCCAGTTGAATACTCTCAAGTTGTGTGTACTTTTCCTTCATAACTGTTGCCACAGTTTGTGATTGTAACTATTTTTAACAGTTTTATGGAGTAGTTGAGTATCTCTGCTCTGAATGTGAAGGTGAAACTGTCATATTCATAACTACACACCTGTGCCCATGCACACATGCCTTTTCAGTAATTCTTTTTTTTTCAAGATTTTTATTTATTCATTTCAGAGAGAGAGCGAGCACAGCAGGGGGAGAGGCAGAGGGAGAGGGAGAAGCAGACTCCCCGCTGAGCAGGGAGCCCGATGAGATCACAACCTGAGCCCAAAGGCAGACACTTAACCATCTGAGCCACCCAGGTGCCCCCCAGTAATTGTCCTTAACTGGGCTATGTTGAAATTACCTTTTCTGTGGCATAGAATATGCCATGTTCCTTAATGATAAGTCAACCAAATGTTAATAGCTTTTTCCATTTCAGTGTATAAGAATCAGTCCTATTCATTTTACCTTTTCTGTCTTCAAATCAGGAAGAGGAAGAAATAAACCTCTTCCCCCATGACTTCCATTCTCCTCAAAAGGTGTCTGACCTCTGTGTTAGCCCCTTTTTGTATTGACTAGAGTTTGGGTGGGATAATGGGTGGTGGACTTAGGGCCAGGCTGGTGCTTCTTAGTAAACTCGGGAGGAGGTGGCTTCTCCTTACCTGTGCTCCTTGGCTTAATCTGTGAACATGTATTGTGTGTATTTAGCTCTGGCTTTAGCTGTAATTCTAGGTTAGGAGGAGCATTGCTGTGAGGCTATTGCATGATTTCTCTTTGTGATTGCCAATTAATTTCTCTTTCCATCGTTGGGCAGTATGGTTCATGAATATAAGGACCATACCTGTTTCTTCTTTTCTCTTAATTTATTTCTCAGTATGGGGTGACCAGTTCCAGTTAATTTAGGAGTGAGGGGGTTGAGAGGACCCAGAATGTTCAGTGCTAGGGAAACTTCTGGGCAAACTGGGATGTTAGCTAGGCTGCTTCAGTGTTTTCTTTTTTTTCTTTTAATTTTTTAATGTTATGTTAATCACCATATATTACATCATTTGTTTTGGTGTAGTGTTCCATGATTCATTGTTTGTTCATAACACCCAGTGCTCCATGCAGAATGTGCCCTCTTTAATACCCATCACCAGGCTAACCCATCCCCCTACCCTCTTCCCCTCTAGAACCCTCAGTTTGTTTTTCAGAGTCCATCATCTCTCCTGGTTCGTCTCCCCCTCTGACTTACTCCCCTTCATTCTTCCTCTCCTGCTATCTTATTCTTTTTCTTTATTCTTAAAATATGTTGCGTTATTTGTTTCAGAAGTACAGATCTGTGATTCAACAGTCTTGCACAATTAACAGCGCTCACCGTAGCACATACGCTCCCCAGTGTCTATCACCCAGCCACCCCATCCCTCCCACCCCTGACCACTCCAGTAACACTCAGTTTGTTCCTGAGATTAAGATTTCCTCATATCAGTGAGGTCATATATACATGTCTTTCTCTGATTGACTTATTTCACTAAGCATAACACCCTCCAGTTCCATCCACGTTGTTGCAAATGGCAAGATCTCATTCCTTTTGATGGCTGCATAATATTCCATTGTGTATATATACCACCTCTTCTTTATCCATTCATCTGTCGATGGACATCTTGGCTCTTTCCACAGTTTGGCTATTGTGGACATTGCTGCTATAAACATTGGGGTGCATGTACCCCTTCGGGTCCCTACATTTGTATCTTTGGGGTAAATACCCAGTAGTGCAATTGCTGGATCGAATTGTAGCTCTAATTTCAACTGTTTGAGGAACCTCCATACTGTTTTCCAGAGTGGTTGCACCAGCTTGCATTCCCACCAACAGTGTAGGAGGGTTCCCCTTTCTCCACATCCCCGCCAACATCTGTCGTTCCCTGACTTGTTAATTCTAGCCATTCTGACTGGTGTGAGGTGGTATCTCATGGAGGTTTTGATTTGGATTTCCCTGATGCCGAGCGATGTTGAGCACTTTTTCATGTGCCTGTTGGCCATTTGGATGTCTTCTTTGGAAAAATGTCTGTTCATGTCTTCTGCCCATTTCTTGATTGGATTATTTGTTCTTTGGGTGTTGAGTTTGATAAGTTCTTTATAGATTTTGGATACTAGCCCTTTATCTGATATGTCATTTGCAAATATTTTCTCCCATTCTGTCTGTTGTCTTTTGGTTTTGTGGACTGTTTCTTTTGCTGTGCAAAAGCTTTTTATCTTGATGAAATCCCAATAGTTCATTTTTGCCCTGGCTTCCCATGCCTTTGGTGATGTTTCTAGGAAGAAGTTGCTGCGGCTGAGGTCGAAGAGGTTGCTACCTGTGTTCTCCTTTAGGATTTTGTTGGACTCCTGTCTCACGTTTAGGTCTTTCAATGATGGTGAGTCTATTTTTGTGTGTGGTGTAAGGAAATGGTCCAGTTTCATTCTTCTGCATGTGGCTGTCCAATTTTCCCAACACCATTTGTTGAAGAGACTGTCTTTTTGCCATTGGACATTCTTTCCTGCTTTGTCAAAGATAAGTTGACCATAGAGTTGGGGGTCCATTTCTGGGCTCTCTATTCTGTTCCATTGATCTATGTGTCTGTTTTTGTGCCAGTACCATACTGTCTTGATGATGACAGCTTTGTCATAGAGTTGGAAGTCCAGAATTGTGATGCCGCCAGCTTTGCTTTTCTTTTTCAATATTCCTCTGGCTATTCGGGGTCTCTTCTGGTTCCATACAAGTTTTAGGATTATTTGTTCCATTTCTTTGAAAAAAGCGGATGGTATTTTGATGGGGATTGCATTGAATGTGTAGATTGCTCTAGGTAGCATGGACATCTTCACAATGTTGGGTCTCCCAATCCATGAGCATGGAACGTTTTTCCATTCCTTTGTATCTTCTTCAATTTCTTTCCTGAGTATTTTATAGTTTTCTGAGTGCAGCTCCTTTGCCTCTTTGGTTAAATTCATTCCTAGGTATCTTATGGTTTTGGGTGCAATTGTGAATGGGATCGACTCCTTGATTTGTCTCTCTTCTGTCTTGTTGTTGGTGTATAGGAATGCCACTGATTTCTGTGCATTGATTTTATAGCCTGCTACTTGACTGAATTCCTGTATGAGTACTAGCAGTTTTGGGGTGGAGTCTTTTGGGTTTTCCATATAAAGTATCGTATCATCTGCAAAGAGTGAGAGTTTGACTTCCTCTTTGCGACTTGGATGCCTTTGATTTCTTTTTGTTGTCTGATTGCTGTGGCTAGGACTTCTAATACTATGTTGAATAGCAGTGGTGAGAGTGGACATCCCTGCCACGTTCCTGACCTTAGGGGAAAAGCTCTCAGCTTTTCCCCATTGAGAATGATATTCGCTGTAGGTTTTTCATAGATGGCTTTTATGATATTGAGGTATGTACCCTCTATCCCTATACTCTGAAGAGTTTTGATCAAGAAAGGATGCTGTACTTTGTCAAATGCTTTTTCTGCATCTATTGAGAGGATCATATGGTTCTTGTTCTTTCTTTTGTTAATGTATTGTATCACGTTGATTGATTGTGGATGTTGAACCAGCCTTGCAGCCCGGGGGGAATTCCCACTTGGTCATGGTGAATAATCCTTTTAATGTACTGTTGGATCCTATTGGCTAGTATTTTGGTGAGAATTTGTGCATCCATGTTCATCAACGATATTGGTCTGTAATTCTCCTTTTGATGGGGTCTTTGTCTGGTTTTCGAATCAAGGTAATGGTGGCCTCATAAAATGAATTTGGAAGTTTTCCTTCCATTTCTATTTTTTGGAACAGTTTCAGGAGAATAGGTATTAATTCTTCTTTAAATGTCTGATAGAATTCCCTGGGAAGCCATCTGGCCCTGGGCTTTTGTTTGTTGGGAGATTTTTGATGACTGCTTCAATTTCCTTAGTGGTTATAGGTCTGTTCAGGTTTTCTCTTTCTTCCTGGTTCAGTTTTGGTAGTTGATACATCTCTAGGAATGTACCCATTTCTTCCAGGTTTTCTAATTTGCTGGGATAGAGTTGCTCATAATATGTTCTTATAATTGTTTGTATTTCTTTGGTGTTGGTTGTGATCTCTCGTCTTTCATTCATGATTTTGTTGATTTGGGTCATTTCTCTTTTCTTTTCGATAAGTCTGGCCAGGATCTGTTCTACTGTTCTTTTGGTTTCTAGTTCATTGATTTCTGCTCTGATCTTTATTATTTCTATTCTTCTACTGGGTTTAGGCGCTATTTGCTGTTCTTTCTCCAGCTCCTTTAGGTGTAGGGTTAGGTTGTGTATTTGAGACCTTTCTTGTTTCTTGAGAAAGGCTTGTATTGCTATATACTTTCCTCTCAGCACTGCCTTTGCTGTATCCCAAAGATTTTGGACAGTTGTGTTTTCATTTTCATTGGTTTCCATGAATTTTTTTACTTCTTCTTTAATTTCCTGGTTGACCCATTCATTCTTTAGTAGGATGCTCTTTAGCCTCCATGTATTTGAGTTCTTTCCGACTTTCCTCTTGTGATTGAGGTCTAGTTTCAAAGCATTGTTGTCTGAAAATATGCAGGGAATGATCCCAATCTTTTGGTACCGGTTGAGACCTGATTTGTGACCTAGGATGTGATCAATTCTGGAGAATGTTCCATGGGTACTAGAGAAGAATGTGTATTCCGTTGCTTTGGGATGGAACGTTCTGAATATGTCTGTGAAGTCCATTTGGTCCAGGGTGTCATTTAAAGTCTTTATTTCCTTGTTGATCTTTTGCTTAGATGATCTGTCCATTTCAGTCAGGGGGCTGTTAAAAGTCCCCCACTATTATTGTATTGTTGTCAATGTGTTTCTTTGCTTTTGTTATTAATTGCCTTATATAATGGGCTGCTCCCATGTTCGGGGCATAGATATTTACAATTGTTAGATCTTCTTGTTGGATAGTCCCTTTAAGTAGGATATAGTGTCCTTCCTCATCTCTTATTACAGTCTTTGTTTTAAAATCTAGTTTGTCTGATATAAGGATTGCCACCCCAGCTTTCTTTTGGTGTCCATTAGCATGGTAAATGGTTTTCCACCCCCTCACTTTCAATCTGGGGGTGTCTTTGGGTCTAAAATGAGTCTCTTGCACACAGCATATTGATGGGTCTTCTTTTTTAATCCAATCTGATAGCCTGTATCTTTTGATTGGGGCATTTAGCCCATTTACATTGAGGGTAACTATTGAAAGGTATGAATTTAGTGCCATTGTATTGCCTGTAAGGTGACTGTTACTGTATGTTGTCTGTGTTCCTTTCTGATCTTTGCTGCTTTTAGGCTCTCTCTTTGCTTAGAGGACCCCTTTCAATATTTCTTGGAGGGCTGGTTTCGTGTTTGCAAATTCCTTTAGTTTTTGTTTGTTCTGGGAGCTTTTTATCTCTCCTTCTATTTTCAATGACAGCCTAGGTGGATATAGTATTCTTGGCTGCATATTTTTCTCGTTTAGTGCTCTGAAGATATCTTGCCAGTCCTTTCTGGCCTGCCAGGTCTCTGTGGATTGGTTTGTTGCCAATCTAAAATTTTTACCATTGTAGGTTACATATCTCTTCTCCCGAGCTGCTTTCAGGATTTTCTCTTTGTCTCTGAGACTCGTAAGTTTCACTATTAGATGTCGGGGTGTTGACCTATTATTAATTGATTTTGAGAGGGGTTCTCTGTACCTCCTGGATTTTGATGCCTGTTTCCTTCCTCACATTAGGGAAGTTCTCTGCTATTATTTGCTCCAATATACCTTCTGCCCCTCTCTCTCTTTCTTCTTCTTCTGGGATCCCAATTATTCTAATGTTTCATCTTATCATATCACTTGTCTCTCGAATTCTGCCCTCGTGATCCTGTAGTTGTTTCTCCCTCTTTTTCTCAGCGTCTTTATTTTCCATCATTTGGTCTTCTATATCGCTGATTCTCTCTTCTGCCTCATTTATCCTAGCAGTCAGTGCCCCCATTTTTGATTGCACCTCATCAATAACCTTTTTGATTTCGACTTGGTTAGATTTTAGTTCTTTTATTTCTCCAGAAAGGGTTTCTCTAATAACTTCCACGCTTTTTTCAAGCCCAGCTAGTATCTTTAACGTCATGATTCTGAATTCTAGGTCCGACATCGTACTAATGTCCGTATTGAGTAGGTCCCTGGCTGACGGTACTACCTCTTGTTCTTTTTGCCGAGGTGATTTTTTTCGTCTTGTCATTTTGTCCAGAGGAGAATAGATGAATGAGAGAACAAAATGCTAACAGGTTTACAACATCCCCAGCAAATATACTGTATACCAATCAGAAAAGACGTGAAACCAGGGGAAAAGAAAGGGAAAGAAAGAAAAATGAAAGAGAAAAAAGAAAAGAAAAAGAAAAAAAAAGATAAAAACAGAACAATACAAAAAAAGCAGAATGTGATCAAATATGATCAGGCTAGTGCACAGATCAGTGCCACACACTAGATTTTGGGTGTATTTTGGTCTGTTAGAAAAAAGTGCCTCCTAAAATTTTAAAGGAAGAAAGACATATATGTACAAAATAAGGGTTGATACAATGAAGGGATAGAAGATGACTGTAAAGATGAAAATTATAAAAGATTTTATAAAAGTACTTGATTAGATAAGAAGTTGTTTGAAAAAAGAAAGATTAAAAAAAAAAAAGAAAAAAGGGAGAGAATGTGATCAGGCAGGAGACTAGAACAGATCCATACACTAGTGATTTAGGGTATATTTTGATCTGTTAAAAGAAACTGTATCTCAAAATTTTAAAGAGAGAACAACTTATATATATATATGCCAAAAATAAGGGTAACTACTATGAAGGGATAAAATATGACTCTAAAATGAAAAATAAAAAGTTTTTTTTTTAAAAAGAGATAAGATGTTGGTTGAAAAAGGGAAAAAGAAAAAAAAAAACAGGTAACAAAAATTAACTTTGATGAACTAATGAATCATGGTAAAAAAAAGCCATGAATTCTATGTGCAGTATTCCCCTAGCTCTGGAGTTCTCCCGTTCTCCTTGATCGGTAAACTTGGTCTTGGCTTGCTGGCTGTTCGTGCTGATCTTCTGGGGGAGGGGCCTGTTGCTGTGGTTTCCAAATGTCTTTGCCAGAGGTTGAATTGCCCCACCCTTGTCAGTCAGGGCTAAGCAAGCTGCTCGGGTTTGCTCAGGAGCTTTTGTTCCCTGCAAGCTCTCCATACAGCCTTGGAGGCCCAGGGCAAAAATGGTGGCCTCCCAATATCCACCCGGAGGAGCTGAGAACTCAGGGCCCCGCTCCTCAGTGCGCCCCCAGAGAAAAGCAGTCACTCCCTTGTCCCCGGTCTCCGGCCGCACTCCGTGCTCACCCGGCCTGTGACCGAGCGTTGCTATCTCTGGCACCCGACCCCGTGTGGAGTCTCCAAACCCAGCAGATCCCTGCAGTGCGTTCCTGCGCCGCTCCTCCCCGGGAAGGAAGGGGAGTCTCCCCAGATCTGCCGCCTGTTGGGTCCCTGCTGGAGGAGCAGTGGCCCGACTGGGCCGCAGATCACAGTTTATGGCAACCCGAAGCTCAGAGCCCACGCCTCGGCTCCGTCTCTGTAGCCGGCTTCCCCGCTCCGATGCCTGGGAGCTCTGCCGCTCTCAGGCACCACTGGTCTTTCTGTGACCCCGAGGGTCCTGAGACCACACTGTCCCGGGAGGATTCCACCCCCTGCTTAGCCACTGCAGCAACGTCCCTCAGCGGCGCCGACTTCTAAAAGTTCCGATTTTGTGCTCCGCGGCTCTCTCACTTAACCAGAAGCGTCCGGGCCCTTCCCCCGCCGTCTATCCTCCCAAATATCGCCTCGGAATCACTTCTCCGCACGTCCTACCTTCCAGTAAGTGGTCTCTTCTCTGTTCAGATAGTTGTTGCTACTCTCCTCTTTGATCTCCTGTTGAGTTCGTAGGTGTTCAGAATGGTTTGATCCCTATTCAGCTGAATTCCTGAGACCAGACTAAATCTAGGTCTCCTACTCCTCCGCCATCTTGCTCTGCCCCCCTGCTTCAGTGTTTTCTTAGCACAGTGACTAACAAAGTGGGTATAAAACTTTTTTTTTAATAAATGAGCTCACAATAGTTAGACAAAGGCTAACAAGCAGGTTATAAACTTATTAATGACTGTGTTTCTGTTCTCCATTAATAAAAATTAGAATAAATAAAACTAGTCATTATGCAGCCTCACCTGATAGGTATTAATTTCTTTCCTTTTAGATCTCTAATTTACAGTTATACTTAGCAGTGGTAATGGGAAGTTACAGAGGTAGAGTATGAAAGTGGAATTCAGTTGACTTAATGCTATGTGCCCCAGGTCAGTAATTTGTGATATTTAATAAGCTGAAGTAATAGTGATAGCATTGTAGTATTGCTGGTTTTTCCTTTGGTTTGAAGAGTGTTTTTCATTGGCAAGTAAGGTTTGGGTAGTCTTTGTGGTCTGTTCCTATCCAGGACTATGACACAACTCTTTGGTCACTTTAAAGTTAAATCTTTTAAAAAACCAGCTAAGATTCAGTTTTCCCAATAATGAACTCATTAATTCATTTAATTATAAAAATTCTAGATAGTGTAGGTATTACTCTCCCAGTGTGACAGATAATGATGTACCTTCAGAGAAGTGGTTAAGATGGGTTGTTACTGCATATTTATTAAAACACAACTTTTGTTCTGAAAGGTAGGGGTTGGTAAGCTACCCACAAAATACACAATATTGCTAATACTAATTTTGCTTGTTTTCTTCTAGTTAAACTTTATCATTTAAGAGATATTCTCACCTTATTTAAAATTTCCTACAACTAGGTAATGTTTCTACGTGCTAGTAGTAAAAAGGTAGTCATATGAAGTTTTCTCTGAGGATTATAAATCCATTATAAGTAAAATAATTAGAAAATGCCACTTATTTGATTCTTGTTTCTTAACCCATTTATTAATCCGTCCGTCCATCCATTTAATGTATACTATATATCTGCTACATTTCAGATATTGTCATACATTGGAGGATAGGTGGGTAAAAAACTAATTAAGATCCAGTTCCCATCTGAATGAATTCAAGCTCTACAGTTGAATGTTCTTGGTGACTCCTTACTGACAAGCAGTTAGTGCTATAAATATTTGCTAAGTACTTTCTCTGTGTCAGATGCTGTTGTTAGGTGCCCAGAATACAATGCCAATAAGACCTGCATAGATTTCCTACCCTCACATGCTGTATAGTAGGTATAGACACACACATACAATGCACTATATACATGGACCACACTGCACAGGACACTGTACACATGCATCACACTGCACAGCACCATGCACACATACATGCAAACACATGTACAGCACATCAGCATATAAACATTTGCATATCATTGGGAAATACATATGTTTGTGTGTGTGTGTGTGTAAATCAATGAGCTCACTGAATTGAGGTGACTTCAGGAATTAGGCATCAATTGCTATCATTAACTTGCAAACAGGATCTTCTCTGGTTTGGTCCCTTGTTCTCTGTGGGAGAGACACAGGGGTTGGCCAGTTAGCCTGTTGACAACTATGGGTTTTACTTGTGTGTTTTGTGCAGAGGAAGAGAGTGGATGTTACCCTGGGTGACCTAATTAAAACCTCATGAATATTGATTGCCACACGATTCATGTATAATTTGTGCTCATGAATATTTAGTGCCACAGGTGCTTCATGCATATTTATTGCCTTATGAATATTAGGTGCCTCTTGTATATTTAGTGCCTCATGAATTTTATGTTGGCTTTTGGTTCTTTTTTTTTTTACATTTATATGAATATTTTATTTTTGTTTTGTTTTTTTTAAATTTTTTATTGTTATGTTAATCACCATACATCATTAGTTTTTGATGTAGTGTTCCATGATTCATTGTTTGTGCATAACACCCAGTGCTCCACGCAGAACGTGCCCTCTTTAATACCCATCACCAGGCTAACCCATCCCCCCAACCCCCTCCCCTCTAGAAACGTCAGTTTGTTTTTCAGAGTCCATCGTCTCTCACGGTTCGTCTCCCCCTCCGACTTACTCCCCTTCATTCCCCTCCTGCTATCTTCTTCTTCTTTTTTTTTTCTTAACATATATTGCATTATTTTTTTTAGAAGTACTGATCAGTGATTCAACAGTCTTGCACAATTCACAGCACTCACCATAGCACATACCCTCCCCAATGTCTATCACCCAGCCACCCCATCCCTCCCAGCCCCCACCACTCCAGCAAACCTCAGTTTGTTTCCCAAGATTAAAAATTCCTCATATCAGCGAGGTCATATGATACATGTCTTTCTCTGATTGACTTATTTCACTCAGCATAACACCCTCCAGTTCCATCCATGTCGTTGCAAATGGCAAGATCTCATTCCTTTTGATGGCTGCATAATATTCCATTGTGTATATATACCACTCTTCTTTATCCATTCATCTGTCGATGGACATCTTGGCTCTTTCCACAGTTTGGCTATTGTGGACATTGCTGCTCTAAACATTGGGGTGCACGTACCCCTTCGGATCCCTACATTTGTATCTTTGTGGTAAATATCCAGTAGTGCAATTGCTGGATCGTATGGTAGCTCTATTTTCAACTGTTTGAGGAACCTCCATACTGTTTTCCAGAGGGGTTGCACCAGCTTGCATTCCCACCAACAGTGTAGGAGGGTTCCCCTTTCTCCACATCCCCGCCAACATCTGTCGTTCCCTGACTTGTTAATTCTAGCCATTCTGACTGGTGTGAGGTGGTATCTCATTGAGGTTTAGATTTGGATTTCCCTGATGCCGAGCGATGTTGAGCACTTTTTCATGTGTCTGTTGGCCATTTGGATGTCTTCTTTGGAAAAATGTCTGTTCATGTCTTCTGCCCATTTCTTGATTGGATTTTTTGTTCTCTGGGTGTTTTGTTTGATAAGTTTTTTATAGATTTTGGATACTAGCCCTTTATCTGAGATGTCATTTGCAAATATTTTCTCCCATTCTGTCTGTTGTCTTTTGGTTCTGTGAACTGTTTCTTTTGCTGTGCAAAACCTTTTTTATATTGATGAAATCCCAAGAGTTCATTTTTGCCCTTGCTTCCCTTGCCTTTGGTGATGTTTCTAGGAAGAAGTTGCTGTGGCTGAGGTCGAAGAGGTTGCTGCCTGTGTTCTCCTTTAGGATTTTGATGGACTCCTGTCTCACGTTTAGGTCTTTCAACCATGTTGAGTCTATTTTCATGTGTGGTGTAAGGAAATGGTCCAGTTTCATTCATCTGCATGTGGCTGTCCAATTTTCCCAACACCATTTGTTGAAGGGACAGTCTTTATTCCATTGGACATTCTTTCCTGCCTTGTCAAAGATGAGTTGACCATAGAGTTGAGGGTCCACTTCTGGGCTCTCTATTCTGTTCCACTGATCTATGTGTCTGTGTTTGTGCCAGTACCATACTGTCTTGATGATGACAGCTTTGTAATAGAGCTGGCAGTCCGGAATTGTGATGCCGCCAGCTTTGCTTTTCTTTTTCAATATTCCTCTGGCTATTCGGGGTCTCTTCTGGTTCCATACAAATTTTAGGATTATTTGTTCCATTTCTTTGAAAAAAGTGGATGGTGTTTTGATAGGGATTGCATTGAATGTGTAGATTGCTCTAGGTAGCATGGACATCTTCACAATGTTGGTTCTCCCAATCCATGAGCATGGATCGTTTTTCCATTTCTTTGTGTCTTCTTCAATTTCTCTCATGAGGATTTTATACTTTTCTGAGTGCAGCTCCTTTGCCTCTTTGGTTAAATTTATTCCTAGGTATCTTATGGTTTTGGGTGCAATTGTGAATGGGATCGACTCCTTGATTTGTCTCTCTTCTGTCTTGTTGTTGGTGGAGAGGAATGCCACTGATTTCTGTGCATTGATTTTATATCCTGCTACTTTACTGAATTCCTGTATGAGTTCTAGCAGTTTTGGGGTGGAGTCTTTTGGATTTTCCACATACAGTATCCTATCATCTGCAAGGAGTGAGAGTTTGACTTCCTCTTTGCGACTTGGATGCCTTTGATTTCTTTTTGTTGTCTGATTGCTGTGGCTAGGACTTCTAATACTATGTTGAATAGCAGTGGTGAGAGTGGACAGCCCTTCCGCGTTCCTGACCTTAGGGGAAAAGCTCTCAGCTTTTCCCCATTGAGAATGATATTCGCTGTAGGTTTTTCATAGATGGCTTTTATGATATTGAGGTATGTATACCCTCTATCCCTATACTCTGAAGAGTTTTGATCAAGAAAGGATGCTGTACTTTGTCAAATGCTTTTTCTGCATCTATTGAGAGGATCATATGACTCTTGTTCTTTCTTTTGTTAATGTATTGTATCACGTTGATTGATTTGCGGATGTTGAACCAGCCTTGCAGCCCGGGGATAAATCCCACTTGGTCATGGTGAATAATCCTTTTAATGTACTGTTAGATCCTATTGGCTAGTATTTTGGTGAGAATTTTTGCATCCATGTTCATCTAGGATATTGGTCTGTAACTCTCCTTTCTGATGGGGTCTTTGTCTGTTTTGGGGATCATGGTAATGGAGGCCTCATAAAATGAGTTTGGAAGTTTTCCTTCCATTTCTATTTTTTGGAACAGTTTCAGGAGAATAGGTATTAATTCTTCTTTAAATGTTTGATAGAATTCCCCTAGGGAGCCATCTGGCCCTGGGCTTTTGTTTGTTGGGAGATTTTTGAGGACTGCTTCAGTTTCCTTCGTGGTTATAGGTCTGTTCAGGTTTTCTATTTCTTCCTGGTTCAGTTTTGGGAGTTGATACATCTCTAGGAATGCACCCATTTCTTCCAGGTTATCTAATTTGCTGGCATAGAGTTGTTCATAATAGGTTCTTATAATTGTTTGTATTTCTTTGGTGTTGGTTGTGATCTCTCCTCTTTCATTCATGATTTTGTTGATTTGGGTCATTTCTCTTTTCTTTTGGATATGTCTGGCCAGCAGTTTATCAATCTTGTTAATTCTTTCAAAGAACCAGCTCCTAGTTTCGTGGATCTGTTCTACTGTTCTTTTGGTTTCTAGTTCATTGATTTCTGCTCTGATCTTTATGATTTCTCTTCTCCTACTGGGTTTAGGCTTTATTTGCTGTTCTTTCTCCAGCTCTTTTAGGTGTAGGTTAGATTGTGTTTGAGACCTTTCTTGTTTCTTGAGAAAGGCTTGTATTGCTATATACTTTCCTCTCAGGATTGCCTTTGCTGTATCCCAAAGATTTTGGACAGTTGTGTTTTCATTTTCATTGGTTTTCATGAATTTTTTTACTTCTTTAATTTCCTGGTTGACCCAGTCATTCTTTAGTAGGATGCTCTTTAGCCTCCATGTATTTGAGTTCTTTCCGACTTTCCTCTTGTGATTGAGTTCTAGTTTCAAAGCACTGTGGTCTGAAACTATGCAGGGAATAATCTCAATCTTTTGGTATCGGTTGAGACCTGATTTGTGACCTAGGATGTGATCCATTCTGGGGAATGTTCCATGGGTACTAGAGAAGAATGTGTATTCCGTTGCTTTGGGATGGAATGTTCTGAATATATCTTGGAAGTCCATTTGGTCCAGCGTTTCATTTAATGTCTTTATTTTCTTGTTGATCTTTTGCTTAGATGATCTGTCCATTTCAGTCAGGGGGGTGTTAAAGTCCCCTACTATTATTGTATTGTTGTCAGTGTGTTTCTTTGCTTATGTTATTAATTGCCGTATAAAAGTGGCTGCTCCCATGTTAGGGGCATAGATATTTACAATTTTTAGATCTTCTTGTTGGGTAGACCCTTTAAGTAGGATATAGTGTCCTTCTTCATCTCTTATTACAGTCTTGGTTTTAAAATCTAATTTGTCTTATATAAGAATTGCCACCCCAGCTTTCTTTTGGTGTCCATTAGCATGGTAAATGGCTTTCCACCCCCTCACTTTCAATCTGGGGGTGTCTTTGGGTCTAAAATGAGTCTCTTGCAGAGAGCATATGGATGGGTCTTGTTTTTCAATCCAATCTGATAGCCTGTGTCTTTTGATTGGGGCATTTAGCCCATTTACATTCAGGGTAACTATTGAAAGGTATGAATTTAGTGCCATTGTATTGCGTGTAAGGTGACTGTGACTGTATATTGTCTGTGTTCCTTTCTGATCTATGCTGCTTTTAGGCTTTTTCTTTGCTTAGAGGACCCCTTTCAATATTTCTTTCAGGGCTGGTTTTGTGTTTGCAAATTCCTTTAGTTTTTGTTTGTCTTGGAAGCTTTTTACCTCTCCTTCTCTTTCCGTGACTGCCTTGCTGACTATAGTATTCTTGGCTGCATATTTTTCTCATTTAGTGCTCTAAAGATATCATGCCAGTCCTTTCTGGCCTGCCAGGTCTCTGTGGATAGGTCTGTTCCCAATATAATGTTTCTACCAGTGTAGGTTACATATCTCTTTTCCTGAGGTGCTTTCACAGTTTTTTCTTTGTCTCTGAGACTTGTAAGTTTTACTATTTCATATCAGGGTGTTGACCTATTTTTATTGATTTTGGGAGGGGGTTCTCTGTACCTCCTGGATTTTGATTCCTGTTTCCTTCCCCACATTAGGGAAGTTCTCTGCTATAATTTGCTCCAATATTCCTTCTGCCCCTCTCTCTCTTTTTTCTTCTTCTGGGATCCCAATTATTCTAATGTTGTTTCGTCTTATCATATTGCTTATCTCTCGAATTCTGCCCTCGTGATCCTGTCGTTGTTTATCTCTCTTTTTCTCATCCTCTTTATTTTCCATCATTTGGTCTTCTATATCGCTGATTCTCTCTTCTGCCTCATTTATCCTAGCAGTCAGTGCCCCCATTTTTGATTGCACCTCATAAATAGCCTTTTTGATTTCGACTTGGTTAGATTTTAGTTCTTTTATTTCTCCAGAAAGGGTTTCTCTAATAACTTCCACGCTTTTTTCAAGCCCAGCTAGTATCTTTAAAGTCATGATTCTGAACTCTAGGTCCGACATTGTACTAATGTCCGTATTGAGTAGGTCCCTGGCTGACGGTAGTACCTCTTGTTCTTTTTGCTGAGGTGATTTTTTTCGTCTTGTCATTTTGTCCAGAGAAGAACAGATAAATGAGAGAACAAAATGCTAACAGGTTAACAACGTCCCCAGCAAATATACTCTATACAAATCAGAAAAGACCTGAAACCAGGGGAAAAGAAAGAGAAAGAAAGAAAAAAGAAAGAAAAAAAAGAAAAAGTGAAAGATAAAAACAAACAAAAACAGAACGAAACAAAAAAAAAAAACAGAATATGATCAAATATGATCAGGCTAGTGCATAGATCAGTGCCACACACTAGATTTTGGGTGTATTTTGGTCTGTTAGAAGAATGTGCCTCCTAAAATTTTAAAGGAAGAAAGACATATATGTACAAAATAAGGGTTGATACAATGAACGGATGGAAGATGACTGTAAAGATGAAGCCTATAAAAGGTTTTATAAACGGAACTGATAAGAAGTTGTTTGAAAGAAGAAAGAAGTTTTAGAAAAAGAAATAAAAATGGGAGAGACTGTGATGAGGCAGGAGACTAGAACAAAGCCATACAGTAGTGATTTAGGCTATATTTTGATCTGTTAGAAGAAACTGTATATCAAAATTTTAAAGAGAGAAGAACTTATACATATATGCCAAAAATAAGGGTAACTAATATGAAGGGATAAAATATGACTCTAAAAATGAAAAATAAAAAATGTTCTTTTAAAAAAGGGATTGATAAGATGGTTGAAAAAGGAAAAAGAAAAATTAAAAAAAAGCAAAAACAGTTAAAAAATTAACTTTGATAAACTAATGAATCATGGTAAAAAAGCCATGAATTCTATGTGCAGTATTCCCCTAGCTCTGGAGTTCTCCCGTTCTCCTTGATCGGTAAACTTGGTCTTGGCTGGCTGGCTGGCCGTGCTGATCTTCTGGGGGAGGGGCCTGTTGCCGTGGTTCCCAAATGTCTTTGCCGGAG
Source organism: Eumetopias jubatus (assembly GCF_037043125.1). Lineage (NCBI taxonomy): Eukaryota > Metazoa > Chordata > Mammalia > Carnivora > Otariidae > Eumetopias > Eumetopias jubatus. Next base: position 68,916,559 of record NW_028274823.1, on the reverse strand, counting down.
GCAGAATTGCCCTGCTCTTGTCCGTCTGGGGCTAAGCAAGCTGCTCGGGTTTGCTCTCAGGAGCTTTTGTTCCCTGCAAGCTCTCGGCACAGCTTTGGAGGACCAGGGTGAAAATGGCAGCCTCCCAATCTCCCCCCGGAGGAGCTGAGAACTCTCGGCCCCGCTCCTCACTGCGCCCCCAGAGAAAAGCAGTCAATCACTCTCGTCTCCCCGGTCTCCGGCCGCACTCTGCTCACCCAGACTGTGACCAAGCGTTTCTATCTCTGGCACCCGACCCCGTGTGGAGTCTCCAAACCCAGCAGATCCCTGCGGTTCGCTTCCGCGCCGCTCCTCCTGGGGGAGGGAGGGGAGTCTCCCCGGCTTTGCCGCTTGTTGGGTCCTTGCTGGAGGCGCAGCCGCGGATCACAGTTTATGGCAACCCCGAGCTGCAAGCCCGCGCCTCGGCTCCATCTCTGCAGCCGGCTTCCCCACTCCGATACCTGGGAGCTCTGCTGCACTCAGGCACCCCCGGTCTTTCTGTGACCCCGAGGGTCCTGAGTCCACACTGTATCGCGAGGTTTCCACCTCCCGCGTAGCCACTGGAGTGACGTCCCTCAGCGGAGCCGACTTCTAAAAGTTCCGATTTTGTGCTCCGTGGCTCTATTACTTGCCGGTAGTGGCTGAGGGAGGCCCCCTCCCTCGCCGTCTATCCTCCCGAATATCGCCTCGGATTCACTTCCCCGAACATCCTACCTTCTAGTAAGTGGTCGCTTCTCTGTTCAGAGAGTTGTTGCTACTCTTTTCTTCGATCTCCTGTTGAGTTCGTAGGTGTTCAGAATGGTTTGATCCCTATTCAGCTGAATTTCTGAGACCAGACAAAATCCAGGTCTCCTACTCCCTGGCTTTTGGTTCTCTCACCCCTTTCTGTGTTCACACTTTATCACATCTCATTACTTACCTGTGTTAAACACACCTGTTGAGTTTCATCTATCCATTTATTTTCCTTTCTTACTGAGCAGAATTTCCTGCCTTATTGAGCAGAATTGAATTTTCTCAAACCATATAGCAAGTGTACATTACAGCTATCCAGTTCTAAAGTTCCATGAGCCTAGTGCACAGGAGCTTCAGGGAAAAGAAAAATATTTTTCATTTTCAAATTTTCAAGTCAGTAATACACATGTAGATATTTTCTAATGTAGGAATTTTCATAAAAGCTTTAGTATAATAAAGCTTAAAAATGAATTGAAATTCTTATGAAAAAGACTGTTTTTAGCAATTTATTTGTATTAGTTTATGGTTTTGTTTAAAGCTTGTACCATGATGTTAGTGGAAGGAGATGGCAATGCCATTTAATATTCCTTACTGCCTTGTGGGTTTTTGAATTTTCACTTGCCAATTTTACTCCTCTGTGTCATAAACATTTTTGATGTGGTTATGATTCATGGTTATAGTATATGGAAATGTTATTTTGTATGATAAACTGTCAGACTAATGTCATTGGGTTTTTGGTGGCTCAGAAGCTCCAGTTCATGCTGACCAAGAGCCAGATCCTCATTACTCCTGGCTTTTGAGTAATCCGGAGGCATGTTTAAGGTTAACAGTAATTGGTAGGATGGGTTGTATTTTCTGTGTATCATGGAAAGTAGTTCTTTCCATTTCATTAATAACTAGTCAGGAAGGGACCTAGGGTTCGGTGTCTTCTCTGCCATTTTCAGAGAGGGTCTCTATAGATTGTTTGAGAAGATATTTTAGAACAGATATACCAGCTTTCCCATATATACTGCAGAAGTGGTTGTGTAGGTAGAAGTGCTTTTCCAATGTGATTGAAACCAAATAAACTGGGAAAAATTGGGGAATCATAGACAAATACTATAAATATTTTGTTATATCCTTAATATATATATAGTACATTCAATATACATATGATGTATATATATTATCTATACACATATATAAATAAAAAATATATATATACACACACATACATTCACTTTTTTTGTTAAAGGGCCAGGGTCTTTTCTGAATATGGGGGGCTGATTAGAAACATTCATAATTTTTGGGATAATTTGACGGATGTATTTGAGAATAGATGCAGCTGGCTCTTGACACAGCTTGTGAGAGCCAAAGGTCTCAGGGGTACATGAGTTTGTCTTGTATCCTTGAGGGTTTAGGGCCCTCTTGTGCATCACTCACTTCCTTTTGCAGGAGAGAGAGGGGAGTGTCGGTGATGTGGAGGTTGACTAGGAAATCTGCTTCTCCTGGTTTTAATATTTTCAGTTCTCTTTTATGTCTGACTTGAATTTCAAGCTGAGACTCTCCACTCTGTGTCAGTGACAGAGCAGGTGAGAAAGGCATTTCTTGTGTGGGAGGCTCTAACTTGTGGCATTCTGGAGTCATTGGATCAGGCAGGCCCGGGCAACCTAAACTCCAGTGGTCCCAGGCTCCAGAGGGCTAGCTACCAGTCAGGCACAGTGTGGCATAGGCACTGTTTCCTATGGGGTTAGAGCAGATCTCATGATTCTCACGTTGTTTGGAATATACCAAAAGAGCTAACAGCTATCTTGGACTGAGTGCTATTTCCCACGCTAAGTGCTCTGCAAGTGCTCATCTGATCCTCACAACATCAAGTGGCAGAACAGAAGCTGGCCCTGCCCACACCCCTTACCACTCAAGTGCTGGGGAGGATGACTGAGTCTCCTGGCTTGGCTGGGACTGAGGGTTTTTCTGGGAGGCTGGACTCTCAGTGTTACAACCAGTTCATGAGTTACACCCCTAGCCCCTGTGACTCCTATCCGGGGTACCTGTGGCCAGAGGCATTCCCTCTCGGCAGATGCTGCCCGCAAGCAGTGAGGCGTTAGAATTGGTAGATGAATACTGGCCTCTGAGCCCCTCCAGGGGACAGCTCTGAGGATCTCCCTGCAGTCTCTGAGAGGTCCATGCAAAGAGACCCCACTCAGATATCTGTACGAACTTCCCTGTTTGCTGTCTTTCCCAAACCTCCCTACCAGCAGCCTTGGGGATCATCTTCTAAATTAAATCACTTTTTCTCAAGTACTTGTCACAGAGTCTACCTTTGGGGGAATCCAATAAAAGACTTAAGAACTATTTTTACACTCATTTCACAAAAAAGGAAATTGGGTTCAGAGAAGTTAAGTCATTTTGCTCAGAGTTGTTCAGCTGGCAGAACTAATAAAGAATACTAGTTCCTATGTCATATATAGCTTTCGTTCCCATCCCCCCAGTTGTAATTATTTCCAGAAAACCTAAAAGTTTATTCATATGGAATTAACAAGAGGTAATCATCAGTCCATGGGATTATGGATGGCATGTTATTCTGTTCTTATTAATTTTATGGTCAGACAATTGAGTGTAGAGCAGAAAACACCTCTTAGAGGATTTGGGCTGGTTTTTTTGTTTCTTTGTTTTAATTTTTTTTTTACCAAGGAGAAATCCATCTTTTATACATAGAATTTCCAAAATCAGCAGAGCTACTGACTGAGCACAAAGTGCTGATCCTTTGCCCAGGCGATGATCAGTCTGGCCTTGGCTGGAAGCAGGACTTGACATCTTTGACTGGATGGGATGTAAATGGCCTGCTTGTGCTATGGAGTTGGGTCTTTTGGTTCTTGGCTATCATCCTAGAGGTCTCTATCTATGAAATGACTCATTATAAGGAAGTCTATTAAAAAATCTCTCCCTGTTTTAGAGCATCTCTTAAAATTTCTGCTTAAAGAATTTTGGGTTTTCAGTTCCATTTACTGCCAAGAAATGGAGTATGCATTGAGGAAGTACAGTACTTGAATTTCTTGTAAAGATGGATGCTTCGGGAAGTGAGGGCATTTCCCTCTTATTTGAAAGCAAGAAGCTTGGGAATTATAATAGAATTAAAAAGATTCTTTCACTGTAAAACCCCACAGCTTAACTAAAAGTACTCCAAGTTTCTCTAGTAAAAGTGATTCCACTTATCTGACGTTTTAGGATTCTTTTCCATTATTCTCAATCCCTTGTTGTCCTCTTACAGGTTCTTTAGATTATCTATGAAAAAAAAACAGCCTGACAAATGATACACAGAAATAAAATGAGATGGTGCAGAAGGGTAGAATATAACAATGTGACCATGTTTAGGAATGAGTGAGAAGTATTTTGCTTTAGGGAAACTGATCTTTGACCACAGGTGCTCACTCTGATTTAAAATGGGCTTGCCTTTCCTAGACTACTTGTCCTTTCTACTGGTGCACTTGTTCCTTTCCTCAAAGAACCAAACAGACACTCCCCACTTTTGGGAAATATCCCCTCACCATCACACCTGGCTTTGCATTTTTCAGCTCCACATCTACTTCCCATCCTGTACTCTGAAGGTGCCACACATGCAAGGGCTGTTTCACATTGCTTTTGTGCTGTTGGGTTGTAAGATAAGAATCGCTAAGAAGGACTCAGTCCAGTGTGGGTGTGACTTGGGGCCTCTTCCCTTGGTTGTGACTGAAAGCAGATTCATTTTACCTGGTGCATGGTGAAAAATATGGGGAGTGTGGCCTAAATGGTGGGGAGGTTATAAGATGCAGCAGGAAAACTCTTTCCCAGGTGCTCTGAATATTAGGCTTCAGGAGTTGTTTTAGGAAGTCTGCTATGTCCTCAGGAGTTGAGGTGGCTGCTCTTTAACCCCACAGACAGCCAGCTTTTCCTAACGCACTGCCTCGGGATTGTGGAGGGAATGAATTGCTCTGAAATCTTATTTTCAGTTCTGTTTCTAGCCTCTGCCACCGAGTTTCATAGGTTTACTCACCACGTAGGAAGTAGAACTTAATAGTGTTTCTCAGTGTGGGGTGGTATTTTTCTAGAATATATTTCCCAGAATATGACAAACCTTTGTATTCTCTCCATATCTTTATAATTTTGTGTTTCTTTTTTTACATTTTTAAAATTTTATTATGTTATGTTAATCACCATACATTACATTATTAGTTTTTGATGTAGTGTTCCATGATTCATTGTTTGCATATACCACCCAGTGCTCCATGCAGAACGTGCCCTCTTTAATACCCATCACCAGGCTAACCCATCCCCCTACCCTCCTCCCCTCTAGAACCCTCAGTTTGTTTCTCAGAGACTGTGTGATTTTTACAATGTCTTCAACTTCTCCTTCCTAAGATGAAATTTCTCACAGAAAATTTTGTTAAAGGAAAAATACCCTCTAATAATTATCTCGTTATATTAATTCCTCTTGTCTGGACACAGTCCTTTCTTTGAGGAGTTGTGATGAGAAATACATGCAGTATTACATGTGTGGCTGAATATTAGTTTTGGTTGAAATTAGGGTAATATTCTTTGTCCTCTCCTTTGCCCTTGTCAGTTTTTTTTTTTCTCTCTCTCTTTTGTGGGGGGAAGGGACTGGAGAATTTTGGAGACAGATTCTGAGTTAATACCTTTAAAGAATAGTCTGCCATGATGTTTTTCTTCTTAACTATAAGTCCTTAAGATAATTAAAAAGAAAAACCTTCTGAATTTTCTTTCTTTTTTTAGAGAGAGAGAGACACATTGGGGGGGTAGACAGAGGGGGAGAAAGAATCTTAAGCAGGCTTCATGCTCAGTGTGGAGCCTGACATGGGACTCATCTCACCACCCTGAGATCTAGACCTGAGCTGAAATCAAGAGTCAGGTACTTAACCGACTGAGCCATCCAGGTGCCCCTAAATTTTCTTTTAATTACCTGTCCTCTCCTTCACCTCATTCCCATTTGGAAAAGGGTTGGACACAGTATCATATCCATCTTGATTCCTTGATCGAGGACCATCTCCATTTAAAAATTCTGAGGCCAGTTTCTACCCATTTCGGGGACTAGAGGGTGATGGAGAAGGGATACTTTTTTTTTTCTTATGGGAATATTTCATCATTAACTGTAGTTACCCAATTTTAGCCACCAAATAACACTCTTGCTCTAACCAATGCAATTTAGGTTGTCTTTCACAAGATCTAATATAAGAGGGATGGGAGGGAACACTGCACTTCACTGTATTTTGTGGTTTATTATATTTTAGAAGTTCTTTGGGCAAAGATTGCTCAAGAATTGCTTTAAGATGCATCCACTAAAGCTCAAGTTATTCTTTCCTAATTGCTGGCAGTGAAATTTTTGCTGTTCGCTTTGCACTCATCTCTGTGTATGAGTGTTAAGGGGGATTTCTCATGGTTCACACAGCAGCATCTATTTTGAGACGTTGACTCCCAGCCCTTGCTGTTGTAACAAGCACGTAACATAGCACCCTATTTTTCAAAATCATTTTTGTTGGCTTGTGATTGTGCTTGTAAAAGGTGCTTATTTGGAAGCCCCCCAGCTGTAGTGTTCTGTTTATAACCACTGAGTAGGTACAGTTAAGCTGACTGCATTGTACATGGGGAGAGTTTGTGTGGATTCAGGGCCAGGGAGTGAGGAGACAGGCTGTCTGTCAGATAGCTTGGTGGGAGGAGCTTGGCAGGACCTACTAGAAGGCAAGCATTCTAGTGTGGATAGACAGTTGAAGAATTTGGGCAAGAAGTACTATTTGTACATTCATTTTCACTTTGTTAATCTTAAAATATCCTTTGGAAATCAGAATATACTGAGTTTAATTAGATATGTGAGTAAACACAAATTCATAGAGTATTTTCTCACAAATAGATACTTTAAAAAATGATTTGACTTATGGTAAAAATTCTTAAGTGGTCTTTACTTTTACATACATATGTGTCTACAGTTTTTTGGGCTCATTTTCAGAGTACTATAGCTATAGCCCAAGAAAACTTGGGAAATAAAGATAATATAAGATATATTATAATCTAATAATATTCTTCCCTAGCATACACATTTTGGTCTTCTGATGAATGTCCCTAGTTTTAGGCCTGTATTTAAAGGATAATATTTACAGTCATATCACACATAGAATTTCATGACCTACTTTTTTCTTTTTTTTAACTGCATAGCATATTGTAATCATTTTTCATACTTCATCAGAGTTTTTGCAAATCAGCAAAGCCATCTTTTAAAATAACCTTAAAATGTTTGAATAAGTGCCTATATCTAAATTTTCTTAATTCTCATATTGCTTTTTCCATGTTTTTGCTCATTATAAACATTATGAAAATGAACATGTTTGTGCCAGTAGGTTTTCCTCTTATATTTTGGATTATATTCTTAGGACCTAGTCTCCTAGAAATAGAATTATTGGGAACTACATGGAAATGATAGCTATTCTTTATATAAACCAAATTGTTTTTTAAAATGATTGCATGAATTTACACCTCCACCATTGTTTAGTCATGACAGCTTTATTGGTGCTTATGGTATTACTGAATTTCAGGGTTATTGTAATTATATAAATTACATAAAACCTTTAGCTGAGATAAAATCTTTGTATTCTCTGGAAAAATACACCATTTCCAAAAGGATGGATTCATGTAGTCTATCTGACCCATTAAAGAGCAGGAAGTTTATTTTTTTCAGAGATTTCTGAAATTAACCTAAACCGGTTTAGCAAAATCAGAAAGATGTTCTAGAGAACTTTTACACTGTGTATTTGAGGCTAGGTGCCTCAAGCATGCACATTCAGAACTTGATAGAGCATTGCCAACTGTAATTACCTTTTTAGAAAGGGTTGAATATTTTGAGAGTGGTGAATAATCTAGGTCTAAGACATTTTAGTTTCTTGAATTAAGAAAAATGAGTTTAAATTTTCCAAAGTAAACAAAGTGCAAAAAAGCAGCTGAGAAGATAGAACTGTTTAAGAAAATGAATACATACAGGCCCATTATGCTGTTATAGCAGATTTATTTTAATTGAGATAGAATGTGCTTCCTTAACCAAAGCTAAAATTCTGGGAATAAGAATAAAGCTATGGCTTAGAATATGACCACTGTGTTTGCATCATAAATATACGTACATATTTTGTGAAAGGAAATCGAGGTAATAGTATCTGTTGTAACTTTTATCCTAGGCCAAAGACTATTACCTTAGAATTATTCTTCAAGCATTGTTTGAGATGAAAACCACATTTAAAGGTGGATTCTGTCTACTGATGAAAAACGAATTCATGTTAACAAACCGAGGAGTTTAAATGGAATAAATTATAATCAGATGTTAGATTTTGATCAGCTTTAACAAAAACAAGTGATTCTTTGCAGAGATGAGAATTGATGGCTTAGCCCTCAAAGAATATATCTTCCTTTCAAACTAAATGTCTTGAGAGGAGGAGATCTGCTTAATTTCCTAAAAGGAGACTTGTGATTTATCAGCAAACTGCTGAGTTTAAGAAAAAAGAGCTCCCTTAAATGTTTCCTAGACCTTTTAAATGAGGTTGGTTGATCTGTAGTAACTTGGTTATGCAGCGCATTTTACAGAAGGTTGAATGGTGCAGGTAGCTGTGGAACAGGACCTATTGGCATTGTAGGTTGGATCCCCTCTGAATGAGTACCTTTGCTGCCTTTCTTTTGCATATTAAAACTCATTCCTTCAACCTGTAGATCGTAGACATGCTCCTCTTGAGTGGAGAAGTAAGTCTTTCAGGATGATTGGGCATCTGCTGATGATCTTAGCACTTCACAACTCTTCTTTTTTTTTTTTAAGATTTTATTTACTTATTTGAGAGAGAGGGAGAGAAAGCACAAGCAGGGCAGGGACGGAGGGAGAGGAAGATGCAGACTCCCCGCTGAGTAGGGAGTCTGACATGGGGCTCCATCCCAGGACCCTGAGACCATGACTTGAGCCAAAGGCAGACGCTTAACTGACTGAGCCACCCAGGCGTCCCAGTTGACACCTCTTCTAATGAGATGCAGTGTGAGGCAGTCTTGGCTCAACAGGCCTTGAGTAGAACAAGTTTAGAAAGGGATGGAAACAGTTTTAATGATAAAAGGTGAGTCAGTTACTGCTTCTTTCATTCTTTAGTTTGGCCCGAAAAGCAGCTTTTCTAGGTTGTAATGAATTATGCGAAATACCCAGAGCACAGGCATGACTTTAATGCCTACAATGATTTCTGTTGTTATATTTATTTATGTACATATATAGGTATAGTTGACCCAAAATGTTACATTAGTTGTCATATTTAAACATTTTTCCTGCCTCAAAGTAATTGTTTCTCTGTGGTCCTGGGGTTAAGGTGAAATGTATAATAGGTAGCTTTGGGCCACTGGCTAAGGTTCTAGGAAACCAACTTGACTGAAATTTTGCAAATAAAAAGTAGCAGTGTCACCAGTGATCCAGTGATGTCACAATGCTGAGGCTTCTGTGTGTAAGAATTATCTGGTATGTTTACAAGAATGCAGGTTCCTGGGCTCCCACAAAGATTAAGATTTGGTGGGATCTGTGGATGGGCCCAAGAATATGATTTTTTTTCATGAGCATCCCTCTCCCCCACTGTATCTTCAAGTTGGTATTAGATAACTCTTACCCAGTTGGTATGTTTACTTAAGCAGACCTATTTTATTTGAGCTACTGGAAGTGTCCAATTAAAAAGATAAATTTTGTGATCTAGTTAAATTTATTGACAACCTGAAAGAGTATGGAAAGATCATGCAAACTGTCCATTTGGTAGTTTCCTGACAGTGTAGAAGTGGCATAGATACATATTATTTGGAAGATCATTGCATGAAGAAAGGATATTCCTAAAAGAAATATCCTCCCAGTAATGCTTAACTAGTGATATTGGTTTGATGGGTGGGGCAGTTCTTCATTGAGCCAGACTCTGTGACTTTCCCAGCCCTAGACACTAAATTTCTGCACCATTGTCCCCATCCCCCATCCTGTGACAACATCATCACCTCACATATTTCCAAACACTCCTCTGAGGAGTGGTGCTTCCCCTGGTAAAGAATCAGTGTGAGCCAACTTGAGATATTTGTGCCACCAATCACTGGAGAGCGCCCCTTTCTCTCTGCTGTCCCGACCTATGGCCCCTTCTAGGAACAGATGCTGTTTAAGTGCTTTGAGGCATATAAAGGGCAATCTAGCAGACAAATAGATGTAGGCATTCACAGCATTCTCTCTGCCCAGAATTCACTTTCCCTCTCTCCCGTGTCTCAGTCCTTTCCCATGGCAAGGGATCAGCCCAGAAGCTCCCTACCATATTTATTCTTTGAGTTCCTTTTATCTATGACTCTTAAATAACGTTTAACCTTTTAGAGTCTTGTCATTTTTATAACTGACCTAGAGAATTTATAGTTGAGTAAGACTAAGTTCTTTTAGGTCAAGGTTGATGGCTTCCATTTATTAAATGCTTATAGAGTGCTTATTTACATATTTTTGAGTTGAAAACAGAGTCTTAGGGAGGCTAAATCACATGCTTGGGGTTACACCATTAGTAAATTGGCAAACCTAGAGTTGAACCCAGGTTTCTCTGACTCCACAGTTTTTATCTCCCCTTTATATGCCTCAGTTGCTAAAAAAGTTTTGTTTAAATGAATTAATAAATGAGTCTTTTAGAAGAATTTGAATAGCCTTGATGAAAGCAAGCATATCTTTGTGCCCTTGTACCCCCTCACACATTCGGTGAAGAGAATAGGGAAACAGACTGCCCTTTCATAGATTTTTGCACATAACCTGAATTGTAAGCATGCCTGGAACACATTTGGTTCTGATTTAAAACAAGTTGGCTTGCCCCATTACCATGTTATTACAAACACAAAAGAAGTATAAACTTCATTCCATTAAATAACCATCTACATAAACTCTTTAGAGTTTCATGGTTTTGGGTTGGGCCAAAGCTAGATATTAAGGAAATGGTTATTAATGTTGTATGTTTTATTCAAACTACTCTAATTCTTTAACCCTCTCACCACCACCCCCAACATACTAACCAACATTTTCCTTCCTTCTTCAAAATGTTCCCACTAGGTTAAGATAGGTACAGCTTGGATTTCAAGCTGCTGATGCCCACTATTTGGAAATAACTCCTTGCTTTCAGTCCTTTGTAGCATGTCGAGATGCTCTCTATTGGAATCTTTTTCAGTCTCTTTTGGGTAACAGTTAAGTTATTATAATAGCACTGTATAATGGAAATATAATGTGAACCACAAATGTAACAAAATTTTATAACCACATGAAAAAGAAGCAAAACAGTTGAGATTAATTTTAATAATAGTTTTCTTTAACCCCATATGTAAAAATGATACTGTTTCAACATATAATCCAAACATTACTGAGATTTTTACTTTTTTCTCTATCAAGTCTTTGAAATCCAGTGTTTTTTACTTTTACAGTACATCTGAATTCAGACTAGCCATATTTGAAGTGCTCAGTAGCCACAAGTGGTTAGCGGCTATTGTTTCAGACAGTGCAGCTCTCCGGGAAGACCAATTAGGTATTCATAATTCCACTGAACTGTATAAAGGCCATGAACATACTTAAGCTTTTGATAAAGCGAGAAGACTGTTGATTAAAAAAAAACACACTAATATTATTTAAGTACTCAAAATTGTCAAATAGTGTTTATGACCCACGCCAGACTAAATGGTGCTTCAGGAATTGCTTATGTAAGAAGAAATAGGCCCTAAAAGCTAAATATTTGACATGAGCAAAGTTTCTGTTAATCAGCTGGACTGAGTACATTGATGTATGTTAGGGTCATCAGTCCATAAGGAAGTCTTCACTGTCAGGTCAATAAATTTGAAGTCTGAGTAAACTCTTAGCCAGAGTTGCTTGAAGAGTTCAAATTAACCGTTGTTTGAAGCAATGAATAATGTAATTTAGATGTTCTCAGATTTTTCTGAATATTTGTTTTCCTACATTTGATAGCAGCAGATGCTTTGTGAAACTAAAAGCCAGTAGACTAGGGAATGTTGGCCTTTGCTTGAGGCGGCTGCTCTGCCCTGGGTGTGGCAGGGCCACCGCTGTGTTAGGTTGTCCCCAGCACTGGGATAATGACAGAGCTTTACTGCCCTGAGAGACTGGACATGTAAAAGATCCCCTGCAATCTGCATTTTGATGAGTGTAATTCTTCAGAGGACTTAATTGTTGGGGTTAATAGATATAGACCTTAAATAGGCGGTGCAGTCCCCATTGTTAGAATAGATTAGGACTGCTCCCCCACTCCCAGCATAAATTTTGTCATTCCTGTTAGTTTGGTTGGAAATTTGGTGGGAAATGAAATTTTTTTAAAAAAGCTCACAGGATGTCTTGGATTATTGGTGTAGTTCGATTAATGGCTCATGCTCTTGGCCAGATTGTAACACATGATCCATCTCTTTGCTCTCATACTCTTAGCTATTGAGCCAGTTTAGAATGTGGTAAATTAATAAGGTGTTATCTGTTTTATGTTTCATTTGATGTGACCTTCTAGTAAAAGCAGCCCTCTTTTAAGCAGTCTGTAATTAGAAATGTATACATAAAATTTTCTCTTTTTGGTTCATGCATTTTGGAGTGTCTCTTTCTGTCTTGAGGCTAGCTACTATAGTTGGATGTGAATCACAGAGGTTTTCCAAATACTGGATTTAGTGTTTTCACCTATGAAGTTTTCCTACTGTGGGCATAAGTTGTTAGAGCTCCTCCATGAGAGTTGCATAGAATCAGTATTTCAGTCTAGAAAGTGCTAGGTTAATTAATTCCTATGATATTTATGCTTGGTATGATTTCATTGTCCATTTTTCATCTCTGATACTGCCACAGTCATTCTATCCCTTAGGTAGCTTATATCCACATTTGACCTTCACACTTTTGCCAGATTGCTTTATACCTTGTGGGCTGAAAACGATGGTGTGACAAACCAGTACAACCTTGGTTCACTCTCAAACAGAAAGAAGGATTTCAAATAGTTACCTCATTTCTTTTTATAATTAAAAATAAGTTCAAGCTATTTAAAGGCATTCTGAAAAATACAAAGGAAAAAGTGATGAATGACCCAGTAATTCCACCACTCAAATAATGATTAATATTTTGATGTTTATTTTATCCTTTAAATCTTTTTTCCCTAGCATATACATCCTGTGTATATGCATACATTCTTTTTTTTTTTAAGATTTTATTTATTTATTTGACAGAGAGAGAGAGAGAGCACAAGCAGGGGGAGTGGCAGGGAGAGGGAGAAGCAGGCTCCCGCTGAGCAGAGAGCCTGATATGGGGCTTAATCCCCATCCCCCCACCCACCTCCCCTCAGGTGATCATCAGTTTTTTCTCTATACTTAAGAGTCTGTTTCTTGATTTGTCTCTTTCTCTCTCTTTTGCCCCTTTGCTTGTTTTTTCTTAAATTCCACATATGAGTGAAATCATATAGTATTTGTCTTTCTCTGACTGACTTGTTTCACTTAGCATAATACATTCTAGCTCCATCCATGTTGTTGTACATAGCAAGAGTTAATTCTTTTTTTATTTTTTAAAGATTTTATTTATTTATTTGAGAGAGAGAGTGTGAGCAAGAGAGAGCACACAAGTAGGGGCGGGGGGGGAAGCTGATCCCCTCCTGAGCAGACAGCCCAATACGGGGCTTGATCCCAGGGCCCTGATACCATGATCTGAGCCAAAGAAAGATGCTTAACTGATTGAACCACCCAGGAACCCTGAGAGTTCATTCTTTTTTTTTTAATTTAATTTTATTATGTTATGTTAATCACCATACATTACATCATTAGTTTTTGATGTAGTGTTCCATGATTCATTGTTTGCATATAACACCCAGTGCTCCATTCACTACATGCCCTCTTTAATACCCATCACCAGGCTAACCCATCCCCCCACCCCCCTCCCCTCTAGGAGAGTTCATTCTTTTTAATGGCCGAATAATATTCCCTTGTATATATATTCCACATCTTCTTTTCCTGTTCATCAAATGATGGACACTTGGCTGATTCCATAACTTCACTATTGTAAATAATGCTGCTATAAACATTGGGGTGCATGTATCCCTTTGAATTAGTGTTTTTATATTCTTTGGGTAAATATATCCAGTAATGCAATTGCTGGATTGTAGGATATTTCTTACTTTTTTGAGGAAACTCCATATTGTTTTCTGGAGTGACTGCACCAGTTTGCATTCCCACCAACAGTGCAAGAGGGTTCCCCCTTGCCAACACCTGTTGTTTCTTGTTTTGTTGATTTTAGCCATTCTGACAGGTGTGAGGTGGTATCTCATTGTAGTTTTGATTTGTATTTCCCTGACGGTAAGTGATGATGAGAAATAGATGCTCATCTATTAGCCATTTGGTTGTTTTCTTTGGAGAAATGTCTGTTCATGTGTTCTGTCCATTTTTTAAATTGTTTTTTGGATGTTGAATTGTATAAGTTCTTTATATATTTTGGAGACTAACATATCAGATATGTTGTTTGCAGGTGCCTGGGTAGCTTAGTTGGTTAAGCGTCTGTCTTAGGCTCGGGTCATGATCCTGGGTCCTGGGATCGAGTTCCGCATCGGGCTCCCTGCTCGGTGGGGCGTCTGCTTCTCGCTCTGCCCCTCGTGCTCTCTTTCTCTCTCTCTCAAATAAATAAATAAAATCTTAAAAAAAAAAGATATTTTGTTTGCAAATAAGTTCTTCCATTCCATAGTTTGCCTTTTAGTTTTGTTGATTGTTTCCTTCACTATGCAGAAGAAGCTTTTTTTCCCTTTAATTTTTTATTGTTATGTTAATCACCAACCACTACATCATTAGTTTTGATGCAGTGTTCCATGATTCATTGTTTGTGCATAAAACCCAGTGCTCCACACAGAACTTGCCCTATTTAACACCCATCACCAGGCTAACGCATCCCCCCACACCCTCCCCTCTAGAACCCTCAGTTTGTTTTTCAGAGTCCATCGTCTCTCATGGTTCGTCTCCCCTTCCAATTTCTCCCCCTTCATTCTTCCCCTCCTGCTATCATTTTTTTTTCTTAACATATATTGCATTATTTGTTTCAGAGGTACAGATCTGTGATTCAACAGTCTTGCACAATTCACAGCGCTCACCATAGCACATACCCTCCCCAATGTCTATCACCCAGCCACCCCATCCCTCCCACCCCACCACCACTCCAGCAACCCTCAGATTGTTTCCTGAGATTAAGAATTCCTCATATCAGTGAGGTCATATGATACACGTCTTTCTCTGATTGACTTATTTCACTCAGCATAACACCCTCCAGTTCCATCCACGTCTTTGCAAATGGGAAGATCTCATTCCTTTTGATGGCTGCATAATATTCCATTGTATATATACCACATCTTCTTTATACAGTCATCTGTCAGTGGACATCTTGGCTCTTTCCACAGTTTGGCTGTTGTGGACATTGATGCTATAAACATCGGGGTGCACATACCCCTTCGGATCCCTACATTTGTATCTTTGGGGTAAATACCCAGTAGTCCAATTGCTGGGTTGTATGGTAGCTCTATTTTCAACTTTTTGAGGACCCTTTATACTGTTTTCCAGAGGGGTTGCACCAGCTTGCATTCCCACCAACAGTGTAGGAGGGTTCCCCTTTCTCCACATCCCCACCAACATCTGTCGTTCCCTGACTTGTTAATTTTAGCCATTCTGACTGGTGTGAGGTGATATCTCATTGAGGTTTTGACTTGGATTTCCCTGATGCCGAGTGTGTTGAGCACTTTTTCATGTGTCTGTTGGCCATTTGGATGTCTTCTTTGGAAAAATGTCAGTTCATGTCTCCTGCCCATTTCTTGATTGGATTATTTGTTCGTTGGGTGTTGAGTTTGATAAGTTCTTTATAGATTTTGGATACTAGCCCTTTATCTGATATGTCATTTGCAAATATCTTCTTCTATTCTGTCGGTTGCCTTTTGGTTTTGTTGACTGTTTCTTTTGCTGTGCAAAAGCTTTTAATCTTGAAGTCCCAATAGTTCATTTTTGCCCTTGCTTCCCTTGCCTTTGGCGATGTTTCTAGGAAGAAGTTGCTGTGGCTGAGGTCGAAGAGGTTGCTGCCTGTGTTCTCTTTTAGGATTTTGATGGACTCCTGTCTCACGTTTAGGTCTTTCAACCATTTGGAGTCTATTTTCGTGTGTGGTGTAAGGAAATGGTCCAGTTTCATTCTTCTGCATGTGGCTGTCCAATTTTCCCAACACCATTTGTTGAAGAGACTGTCTTTTTTTCCATTGGACATTCTTTCCTGCTTTGTCGAAGATTAGTTGACCATAGAGTTGAGGGTCCATTTCTGGGCTCTCCATTCTGTTCCATTGATTGATGTGTCTGTGTTTGTGCCAGTACCATACTGTCTTGATGATGACAGCTTTGTCATAGAGCTGGCAGTCCGGAATTGTGATGCCGCCAGCTTTGCTTTTCTTTTTCAACATTCCTCTGGCTATTCGGGGTCTTTTCTGGTTCCATACAAATTTTAGGATTATTTGTTCCATTTCTTTGAAAAAAGTGGATGGTATTTTGATGGGGATTGCATTGAATGTGTAGATTGCTCTAGGTAGCATTGACATCTTCACAATATTTTTTCTTCCAATCCATGAGCATGGAACGTTTTTCCATTTCTTTGTGTCTTCCTCAATTTCTTTCCTGAGTATTTTATATTTTTCTGAGTGCAGTTCCTTTGCCTCTTGGGTCAGATTTATTCCTAGGTATCTTATGGTTTTGGGTGCATTTGTAAATGGGATCGACTGCTTAATTTCTCTTTCTTCTGTCTTGTTGTTGGTGTATAGGAATGCCACTGATTTCTGTACATTGATTTTATAGCCTGCTACTTTACTGAATTCCTGGATGAGTTCTAGCAATTTTGGGGTGGAGTCTTTTGGGTTTTCCACATACAGTATCATATCATCTGCAAAGAGTGAGAGTTTGACTTCCTCTTTGCCAATTTGGATGCCTTTGATTTCTTTTTCTTGTCTGATTGCTGTGGCTAGGACTTCTAATACTATGTTGAATGGCAGTGGTGAGAGTGGACATCCCTGCCGCGTTCCTGACCTCAGGGGTAAAGCTCTCAGTTTTTCCCCATTGAGAATGATATTTGCTGTAGGTTTTTCGTAGATGGCTTTTATGATATTGAGGTATATATACCCTCTATCCCTACACTCTGAAGAGTTTTGATCAAGAAAGGATGCTGTACTTTGTCACATGCTTTTTCTGCATCTGTTGAGAGGATTATATGATTCTTGTTCTTTCTTTTGTTAATGTATTGTGTCACGTTGATTGATTCCCAGATGTTGAACCAACCTTGCAGCCAGGGATAAATCCCACTTGGTCGTGGTGAATAATCCTTTTAATGTACTGTTGGATCCTATTGGCTAGTATTTTGGTGAGAATTTTTCCATCCATGTTCATCAAGGATATTGGTTGGTAATTCTCCTTTTTGATGGGGTCTTTGTCTGGTTTTGGGATCAAGGTAATGGTGGCCTCATAAAACGAGTTTGGAAGTTTTCCTTCCATTTCTATTTTTTGGAACAGTTTCAGGAGAATAGGTATTAGTTCTTCTTTAAATTTTTGGTAGAATTCCCCTGGGAAGCCATCTGGCTCTGGGCTTTTGTATTTTGGGAGATTTTTGATGACTGCTTCAATTTCCTTAGTGGTTATAGGTCTGTTCAGGTTTTCTATTTCTTCCTGGTTCAGTTTGGTAGTTGATAGATCTCTAGGGGTGCATCCATTTCTTCCAGGTTATCTCATTTGCTGGCATATAGTTGCTCATATTATGTTCTTATAATTGTTTGTATATCTTTGGTGTTGGTGGTCTCCTCTTTCATTCATGATTCTGTTGATTTGGGTCATTTCTCTTTTCTTTTTGATCAGTCTGGCCAGGGGTTTATCAATCTTGTTAATTCTTTCAAAGAACCAGCTCCTAGTTTCTTTGATCTGTTCTACTCTTGTTTTGGTTTCTATATCATTGATTTCTGCTCTGATCTTTATTTATTTATTTTTAAAGATTTTATTTATGTATTTGACAGAGAGAGAGCGAGAGAGGGAACACAAGCAGGGGGAGTGGAAGAGGGTTCCCGCTGAGCAGGGGGCCTGATGCGGGGCTCCATCCCAGGACCCCGGGATCATGATCTGAGCTGAAGGCAGACGCTTAACAACTGAGCCACCCAGGCACCTCTGCTCTGATCTTTATTATTTCTCCTCTCCTGCTGGGTTTAGGCTTTATTTACTCTTTTTTCTCTAGCTCCTTTAGGTGTAGGGTTAGATTGTGTATTTGAGACCTTTCTTGTTTCTTGAGAAAGGCTTGTATTGCAATATACTTTCCTCTTTGGACTGCCTTTGCTACATCCCAAAGATTTTGAACAGTTGTGTTTTCATTTTCATTGGTTTCCATGAATTTTTTTAAATTCTTCTTTGATTTCCTGGTTGACCCATTCATTCTTTAGTAGGATGCTCTTTAGCCTGCATGTAT
The DNA here is from genome assembly GCF_037043125.1 of Eumetopias jubatus. Lineage (NCBI taxonomy): Eukaryota > Metazoa > Chordata > Mammalia > Carnivora > Otariidae > Eumetopias > Eumetopias jubatus. The sequence goes on along the minus strand of NW_028274823.1, from coordinate 68,898,312 downwards.
TTGAGTTCTTTCCAACTTTCCTCTTGGGATTGAGTTCTAGTTTCAAAGCATTGTGGTCTGAAAATATGTAGGGAATGATCCCAATCTTTTGGTACCGGTTGAGACCTGATTTGTGACCTAGGATGTGATCTATTCTGGAGAATGTTCCATGGGCACTAGAGAAGAGTGTGTATTCCATTGCTTTGGGATGGAATGTTCTGAATATGTCTGCGAAGTCCATTTGGTCCAGTGTGTCATTTAAAGTCTTTATTTCCTTGTTGATCCTGTGCTTAGATGATCTGTCCTTTTCATTCAGGGAGGTGTTAAATTCCCCCACTATTATTGTATTGTTGTCAATGTGTTTCTTTGCTTTTGTTTTTAATTGCCTTATATAATTGTCTGCTTCCATGTTTGGGGCATAGATATTTACAATTGTTAGATCTTCTTGTTGGATAGACCCTTTAAGTAGGATATCAGAAGAAGTTTTTTATTTTGATGTAGTCCTAATTTTTTCTTTTTGCTTTTATTTCCCTTGCCTCAGGGGACCTATTAGAAAAAAGTTGCTACAGCTGATGACAAAGAAGTTACTGCCTGTGCTTTCTTCCAGGTTTTTATGGTTTCAGGTCTTACATTTAAGTCTTTCATCCATTTTGAATTTATTTTTGTGTATGGAATAAAAAAGTGGTCCAGTTTCCTTCTTTTGCTTGTTGCTGTCAAGTTTTCCCAACACCATTTGTTGAAGAGACTGTCTTTTTCCCACTGAATATTCTTTCCTGCTTTGTCAGAGATTAATTGACCATATAGTTGTAGGTTTATTTCTGGGTTTTCTATTCTGTTACATTGATCTATGTATGTATTTTTGTGCCAGTACCATCCTGTTTTGATTACTGCAACTTTGTAATGCAACTTGAAGTCCAGAATTGTGATGCTTCCCAGCTTTGCTTTCCTTTTTCAAGATTGCTTTGTTTGTTTGGAGTCTTTTATGGTTCCATACAAATTTTAGAATTGTTCTAGTTCTGTTAAAAATGCTGTTCGTATTTTGATAGGGATTGCATTAAATATGTAGACTGGTTTTGTTAGTCTAGACATTTTCACAATATTTGTTATTCCAGTCCATGAGCATGGAATGTGTTTGTATTTCTTTGTGTCATCTTCAGTTTCTTTCATCAGTGTTTTACAGTTTTCAGAGTACAGGTCTTTCACTTCTTTGGTTAGTTTTTTTCCTACGTATCTTATTTTTTTTTGTGCAATTGTAAATGCGATTGTTTTCTTGATTTCTTTTTCTGCTGTTTCATTATTAGTGTATACAAAAGTAACAGATTTCTGTACATTGATTTTGTGTCCTGTGATTTTTACTGAATTTATCAGTTCTAGCAGTTTTTGGTGGAGTTTTTCAGGTTTTCTATATATAGTATCATGTCATTTGCAAATAGTGAAAGTTTTACTTCTTCCTTAGAGATTTGGATGTCTTTTATATCTTTTTGTTGTCTGCAGTGGCTAGCACTTCCAGTACTGTGTTGAATAAAAGTGGTGAGAGTAGACATCCTTGTCTTGTTCCTGACCTTAGGGGGCAAGCTCTCAGTTTTTCCCCATGGAATATGGTGTTCACTGTGGGTTTTTGATATACAGCCTTTATTATGTTGGGTTATGTTCTCTCTAAACTTACTTTGTTCAGGGCTTTTATCATGAATGGATGTCGTACTTTCTCAAATGCTTTTTCTGCATCTATTGAAAGGTTCTTATCCTTTCTCTGATTGATGTGATGTATCACGTTGATTGATTTGCAGATATTGAACCACCCTTGCAACCCAGAAATAAATCCCACTTGATCGTGGTGAATGATTTTTTTTTAACATATTGTTGGATTTGGATTGCTAGTACTTTTGAGGATTGGAAATTTTTGCATATATGGACATCAGAGATATTGGGCGGTAATTTTCTTGTTTTGTGGTGTCTTTATCTGGTTTTGGTATCAGGGTAATGCTGGCTTCATAGAATGAATTTGGAAGTTTTTCCTCCTTTTCTGTTTTTTGGAATAGTTTGAGAAGAATAGATATTAACTCTCCATTAAATGTTTGGTAGAATTTGCCTGTTAAGACATGTGGTCCTGGACTTTTGTTTGTTGGGATTTCTTTTTGATTACTGACTCAATTTCTTTGCTGGTTTTGGTCTGTTCAGATTTTCTATTTCTTCCTGTTTCAGTTTTGGTAGTTTATATGTTTCTAGGAATTTACCCATTTCTTTTAGGTTGTCCAATTTGTTGGCATATAGTTTTTCCTAATGTTCTTTTAGGATTTTTTGTATTTCTGTGGTGTAGTTGGTTATTATTTCTCCTGTCTCATTTGTGACTTATTTGAGTCCTTTGTCTTTTTGATAAGTCTGGCTAGGTTTATCAATTTTGTTGATTTTTTTTCAAAGAACTAGCTCCCGGTTTCATTGATCTCTTCTATTGTTTTTTAAGTTTGTATATCGTGTATTTTGCTTTTTTTTTTTTTAAAGATGTTATTTGAGAGAGAGAGAGCACAAGTAAGGGGAAGAGGCACAGGGAGAGGGAGAGGGAGAAGCAGACTCCCTGCTGAGCAGGGAGCCTGACGCTGGGCTCCATCCCAGGACCCCAAGATCATGAACTGAGCTGAAGTCATATGCTTAACTGACTGAGCCACCCAGGTGCCCCATCTGCTCTAGTATTGATTATTTCCTTCTTTCTGTTGGTTTTAGGTTTTGTTTGTTCTTCTTTCTTTAGGTGTAAGGTACTCATTCATTGGTTAGCAGCCTATTATTTAGCTTCCATGTATTTGTGGTCTTTCCACATTTTTCTTATGGTTGACTTCTATTTTCATAAACTTTTGGTCAGAAAAGATACATGATATGACTTCAATCTTTTTGAATTTGTTGATGTTGGTTTTGTGGCCTAATATGTGATCTATTCTGGAGCATGTTCCATATGAGCTTATAAAGAATGTGTATTCTGCTGTTTTAGGATGGAATGTTCGAATATATCTGTTAAATCCATCTGGTCTAGTGTGTCATGCAAAGCCATTGTTTTCTTGTTGATTTTCTCTTTAGATGATCTGTCTATTGATGTAAGTGGGGTGTTAAAGCCCCCTACTATTGTTGTAATATTATCAATTAGTTCTTTTATGTTTGTAATTAACTGTTTTATTTGGGTGTGCCCATGTTGATGCATAAATATTACAGTTGTTATCTTCTTGTTGGGTTGTTCCCTTCATTATTACATAGTGTCCTTTGTTTTTACAGTCTTTGTTTTAAAGTCTATTTTGTCCAATATAACTATTGTGAATTTGGCTTTCTTTTGACTTCCATTTGCGTAATAAATGTTTCTTCATTCCCTCACTTTCCATCTGTAGGTGTTAAGTCTAAAATGCTTCTCTTATAGGCAGCATATAGGTGGGTCTTTTTTTTTTTTTTAATCCATTCTTTCACCCTTTGTCTTTTGATTGGAGCATTTAATCCATTTACATTCAAAGTGGTTTTTGATAGATGTGTATTTATTGCCATTTTATTATTTGTTGTGTGGTTGTTTCTGAAGATTTTCTCTGATCTTTTCTTGTCTTTCTCTGTTTCCTCCTTTTCTGGTTTTGCTTAGTGATATATGTGGATTTCCTTCTCTTTGTTCTTTGCATATATATTAGTGATTTTTGATTTGTGGTTACCATTAAGTTGGTATATAATATGTTTTCCATATAGCAGTCTATATGCAATTGATGGTCATTTAAGTTTGAACCATTCTTTACTTCTCTTCTGACCATGTTTTAGGTATATGTTGTCATATTTTCCATCCTTTTATTTTATGAGTTCCTTGACTGAATTTCTTTTTTTTTACAGAAATACTAATTTTTACTGCTTTTGTTTTTTCTTCATACCGTCACATTTGGTCTTTCCTTTCCACTTACAGAGTCCCCTTTAGTATTTCTTGCAGTGGCCATGAACTCCTTTGGTTTTTGTCTGTCTGAGAAATTATCTCTCCTCTTTTGAATGATAGCCTTGCTGGATAGAATATTCTCGGCTGCAGATTTTTCCAGTTCAGCACTTTCTGTATATTATGCCACTCCCTTGTGGCTTGGAAAGTTTCTGTCTTATGGGTTTTCCCTTGTAAGTTACTGCCTTCTTTTGTTTTGTTGCTTTTAAAGTTTTTTCTTCATCATTATATTTTGCAGTTTTAATTACAATATATTTTGGTGTGGATCTGCTTTTGTTGATTCTGCTGAGTGTTCTCTGTGCCTCCTGGATCTGGATATCTGTTTCCTTCTCCAGATTATGGAAGTTTTCAGCTATTATTTCTTCAAATAGATTTTCTGCCCTCTTTTTGGTTTCATTGTCTTCAAGGACTCCTCTAATAAGAATGTTATTACGTTTGATGGAGTCATGGAGTTCCTCATGTCAATTTTCATTTTGGGTAATTCTTTTTTCTCTTTTTTGTTCGCTTGATTACTTTCCATTACTCTGTCTTCTAAGTCATTGATTTCTTCCTCTGCTTCTTCCAGCCTGCTGTTTATTCTTTTTCTTTCTTTTTTTAATATTTTATTTATTTATTTGTCGAGGGGGGAGAGCACACAGCAGGGGGAACAACAGGGAAAGGGGGAGGGAGAAACAGGCTCCCTGCTGAGCAGGGAGCCCAATGTGGGGCTTGATTCCAGGACCCTGGGATCATGACCTGAGCCAAAGGCAGATGCTTAACTGACTGAGCCATGCAGGCGCCCCCAGCCTGCTGTTTATTCTATCAAGCATGTTTCAGATTTTGTTTATTGAGCCTTTTATCTCTGCTATGTTTCTCCTTATCTCTGTGTTAAGGGTCTCACTCATGTCTCCCACTCTTTTCTCCAGTCCATTGATGATTATTACTTTAAATTCTTTATCAGGCATGTTAGTTATATCTGTTTCATTTAGATCTCTGGCTGTGGCTTTGTCTTGTTCTTCCATTTCGGACAAATTCCTCTGTCTTCTCATTTTGTCTAAGTCTCCATGCCTGCTTTTGTGTGTTAGCAAAGTCAGCTGTGTTTCCTGTCCCTGAAAGTAATGGCCTCATGAAGAGGTCCTGTAGTGCCCTGCAGTGTTGTTCCCAAAGGCCTGACGCTCGGGGAGTATATCCAGTGCATGCTGCATGTGCTCTTTGAGGGGGCCTCCTCTCCACCGTCAGTTGTGGAGTTTGTTCTGACAGTCTTCAGGTCAATTCCTGGGGTATTTAGGATGATTTGATAGTTATGTAGTTGTGTTTCTGGGATGAGGCAAGCCTAGGGACCTCCTACTCCACTACCATCTTCCTCCAGTCTCTCCTGAACATGGGGATTTTTAACTGCAAAACAACAACAACAACAACAAAAACAGTATTTAAGAAAAGCATTAGACTGAAAAAGAAAACCATCCTCAAATTACCAACCACTATTTTAAGGAAAAAAAAAATTTTTTTTAAGATTTTATTCATTTATTTGAGAGAAAGTGTAAAGAAAAGGCACGAGAGGGGGGAGGGTCAGAGGGAGCAGGCTCTCTGCTGAGCAGGAAGGCTGATGCGGAACTCATTCCTGGGACTCCAGGGATCATGACCTGAGATGAAGGCAGACACTTAACTGACTGAGCCACCCAGGCGCCCTGAAAAGAAATTTTTTTTGTCTGTTTCTTCTTGATTTTTCTCTATACACCTACATGTTTTTCTTGTTTTTTAATTTATTTTTTTAAAGCAGGTGAGTGTGATTTGTTCATTGTGAATTCTGAAAGCAGGTAGGGAGTTTTAGGAAAGATGAAGTCTGAAAATCCTCACACTTACTGTGATATGTAATTTTCAGAAGCCACTGTTCATTACTGATGTTTAAACCTGGAGTGTTTTTCAGTTTACTAGGTATTCGAATGACTTGAAAATTGAAAAAACTTTAAGAATAGGCTTAATGTCTACTATTCAATCAATTCTCAGAACTTTGCATGCCACTCTGGAGTGTTAGATATGATTCATGTACATAAAAAGTTCTTTGGGAGTGTATAATAACTGCATCTTCTACATCTTTTTATGATTCCTCTTTCAGTGAAATTGGCTCAATTGTCATGGAAGTTTTCTGAAAACAATAATACACAGAATAAAGTATCTTGCATAGCTCTTTTAGCATATTGATTAAATTGATCTGATAAGTGAATGTTTTAAAATTTTAGTATTTTTGCGGATGATTAGGCTACCTAAATGTTCACATTTATTTCTCAGGTGACCTTCACATACAGCAGCCTTCTTAGTTGCAAATGTGCTACAATTGGGTTAAGAAAAAGGGAAAAATGCCTTGAATCTTTATAGATTTGAAGAATTATTTCTCATTTATTTTTATATTGAACTGTTTTTGTTTGTTTTGTTTTGCTTTTTGGCTCAGATTCCACAGGGGAACACTATCCAGGGAGTGTTTAAAGATATTCCATACTGTGTTTTAAATATGAATACATAGTCCTTGTGTTTTTAGATTTGACTCCAGAAAGCATCAGCTGTTATAATGGAAAAGCATTTTAGAGTGAAAGGGATATTTAAACAAGTTTCCATATGCCCTACAAAGAATTTAAAATTGAGCCCCCCCCCTTTAATTCAGTAATTAACTAAATTTGCCCTGTAGTTTGGGGGAGTATAATAGTTTACACCTGTTTCAACTTTTGCTGTTTTTATTGGCTGTGGATTTTGCCATCCCATGTTTCTTGTGAAGCAAAAATATCAAATAAAATATGGCAAAGCATTGGAGAAATTATAATGAACATAAAAATGAATTGTTCAGCTTAAAATATGAAATGCTTTACCTGCACAATCTGTGAAGCCATATTTCAGTAGTACTGAAGTAATTTATTCTTGCAGTTCTGTGTCATGAAAATAAAGACAGTTGCTTTCATTGGCAAGAATAATCCAGGGTTTTTACAATCAAATGACTAAATTTTGGAACATCAGGCAGAAGTCATGTTATAAAGACAGTTAGAAAAAGCCTGCTAAATCATTTTGTGTGTGTTCATGGTACTGTGGAATGAAAAAGATGAGGGTGTATCGGTGTTTAAGAATGTGAAGACTCTGAAGAACTGTTACACCACAGAATATAGTCAGACTTCAAAGGTCAAGGAATGCCTTGACATCAGGATGGCTTGGCTCATTTCACAGGCAACATTTGCCCCGCCAACCATAGTGAAAAGACAGCCATTGAGTCTAGGTATTATCATATCTCATGTTTTTTTCTTTTTTTAAATCCAACTCTTTGATGATCTTCCTGAAAGTACCCTTTATTCTTCAGGCCTGGCAGGAGCTGCCCAGCTGTAATGTTGGATTAAGAGTAAAATGAGTAGCTTTTTAGTACATTGTCCTAAGAGAAATAGCTAAATTAAGTTTCTATTAAGTTTAGTTTGGTTGGAGTTGTGACCATGAAAAGATCTTTGGGATGTTGTCCCTAAAATTAAATTTTGATTTTGGCTCTATCTTACTAGTGGGTGGCTGTGAATATATGGGCCAAGATTGTAAGTTGAATGAGGTCAGGGCCTTGACAATTTTGATTGACCAGCACAGGACTTAGATATTCATGGAATGAAAGAGTGAACTTTCTATTCTTTCCTGCATCTAAAAAATGAACTTATTAAATACCTGAGTTTATATTGAGAAGTAAATATTCTGCAAACTTCCTCCCCACAATCTCTCACTTCTTCAGAGGAGTGTATATTTTAATACTGAGGAATTTGGACTATTTGAGAATTGAGTTCTCAGATTTGAGCAGATTTGAGGTGGCTGAGAGAATACTTTTGGTGTTATGTTGTTCTCCCTTAATTGGCCTCTATGGCCTTGACAGCTTTGCTTGCATAGATAGGGTCAGTAAAAGTCTGGCAGGAGACCCAGCAACCTGGGAATGAGATAAGGAATAGTTACTATAAAGCGCCCATGACATGGACTAACCATGGTTTGTACCTGAGACAATGATCTCCCTAAGTATCTGGTCAGAGTCTCTTACTAGGGTACTTGGTGGGCTTAAGGAATGGACACTACTCAGGATTTAGGGGGAAATTAGGCTCAGATTTGGAGTTTCTTATATGTAAATACTTAGAAAGAAAAAGGCCAAAGAATTTTGGTGTATTTTTGGTGCTAGTGACTATCCCTGCTTCCTCTTTCCCTTGACCTCCCAAGGTTACTAAAGGTGAAGGTTTTTTAAAATTTTATTTTATTTTATTTATTTTAAAGATTTTATTTATTTATTTGACAGAGAGAGACACAGTGAGAGAGGGAACACAAGCAGGGGGAGTAGGAGAGGGAGAAGCAGGCTTCCCGCTGAGCAGGGAGCCCGATGTGGGGCTCAGTCCCAGGACCCTGGGATCATGATCTGAGACAAAGGCAGACGCTTAACGACTGAGCCACCCAGGTGCCCCTTTCTTTTAAATTTTAGATGTTTTTCTGGAACATAGTTAATTATAATTTGGGTTTAAGGAAAATCCTCTCCCCCTTTTTTTATTCATCCAGGGATTGAAAGGCCATTCTGTGAAGTCTGTTTAGTTGGACTTGGAATGAAGGGGCATTTCAAGGTTGTGACATAATGAGTTTATGGTGAGCAAAATAAGTGTCCTAAAGGAAATGTCTATAATAAAATGTAATTGTATTATGAAATTTAAAATGATGAATTCTAAGTTGTGAAGGAGATCCCTGTGGGTGAAAGGCGTCTTGATAGTCCTGTCTTGCTTGATAGGCCTTTGAAAATATCTTTGATTCTAAAGTTTCTTTTAAAAGAAGAGTTTCCTCAATGTCAATGGAATTTTTTCAGATTGTTGTGCCACACTATGCAATTTTGATCGCCAAGCTGTTTTGTCATTGAGTAGGGCCCCTTCAAACAATTTTTTGCTTTAGAGATAAGGAGAAAGCTCAAGAGGTGGCTGAGTTGAAGTGCCCCCAAGGCACTTACTAGTTTTGTGTCATTAGGATTAGGCACTAAACCTTTTGTCTTGCCTAGGTAGCCCCTCTAGCTAGGATCACCCATATTTTCCAGTTTATTTAGAAAGTATAAGCTTTGTTTTTTTTTTTTTTTTGGTCAAATTTGCTTTTTGTGTTTTTTTTTTTTAATTTATTTTTATTTTTTAAGTAGTCTCCATGCCCAGTGTGAAACCCAGTGCGGGGCCTGAGCTCACGAGCCCAAGATCAAGGCCTGAGCTGAGATGAAGAGCCAGTTGTTTAACTGACTGAGCCACCCAGGCGCCCTTCCTTTTTCGTTTTTTTTTTTGTTTTGTTTTAATATTGACATATTTCCAAATTAGAGAGTGAAAATCATAATTTGTAGAGTTAACTTCCAGGAACCTATTTGTGGAAATGTGTGACTCAGATGCTCACATGTCTTTGCTCAGTTTCTTTGCTCAGTTCATGCTGTTGGAGGTATGGTATTTGTACAGAAAGTAAAGTTAAAATGGTATTGGCATTATGTATTAGGGTTTTTTTTTTTGCATGTTTTTTTGTTTTGTTTTGTTTTTTGCTGCTGTAACAAATTACAAGCATAATAGTTTACAACATAAATTTATTCATATAGTTCCAGCATTCAAAAGTCTGAAATGGGTTTCATTGGCATATATCAGGGTGTTGGCAGGGCCATGCTCCCTCCAGAGGCTCCAGGGGAGAATCCATTTCCTTGCCTTTCCCAGCTTCTAGAGGCTACCTGTGTTCCTTAGCTTGTTGGCCCCATTTGTCCGTCTTCAAAACCAGCAGTTCTACCCTGACCTCTCCTTTCTTTGTTATATGTCCTGCTCTCCCTCTGCTTCTGTTGTTACATCACCTTCTTGGCTTCTGACCTTCCTGCTTCCCTCTTACAAGGACCTTGTGATGACATTGGGCCCACCTGGGTAATTCAGGATCGTCTCCCTATCTCAAGAGCCTTAATTTAATCACATCTGCAAAATCCCTTTTGCCACATAAAGTAACATATTCATAGGTTCCAGGAATTAGCACATGAACATCTTTGAGTGGCTGTTGTTTAGCCTGCCATTAGAATAGAGTTTTAAATTTTTTATTTCTTTTTAGCTCTTGTTTTCCTTTTTTTTCTCTAAGATTTTATGAGAGAGAGAGAGCAAGAGAGAGCACAAACGGGGGGGGGAGGGAGAAGCAGGTTCCCCATTGAGCAGGGAGCCCAACTTGGGGTTCGATCCCAGGACCCTGAGATCATGACCTGAGCTGAAGGCAGACACTTAACCGACTGAGCCACCCAGGCGCCCCTAGCTCTTGTTTTCATACATTTCCTCAAACTGTCTTTGGAAATCACAGAAACATGTACTCTGTGTTCTGTTTTTTTGGATGAAAACATGTTGATAAAAATATACATTTTTACAAGATTATAGAAGGTGTCTAAATTTTAATACTTGATATTTCTTTGAGGGAATTTCTTTGAGTTTTGAGTCTTCTACTTAACAGAATGATCTGCCACATTTTTTGGGTCATTAATAATTTTTTTAAATTGAGGTGTAGTTGACATACAGGAGTCTTTAATAATTTTAATAAGTGTCCTGGACACACATACACACATGTATATGCATGTACGCACAGTGTTCCTTGACAGTATTGACCATTAGGTGTTTGGGGTACCATGGTCTTCCAGATTTCATTGTCCAGGAGTTCTTGCTCTGGCTCATTTCCTTGTCTTGACCAGGGGGTGGTTTCTCCAGTTAACCACTGGTCCACCGTGCACCTGAATTTGAAACCTGTTTGGTGTTTGTTTTCCTTTTATTTTTTTTTTTAAGAGAGAGAGAGCATGAATTGGGAGTGGGTGTCAGGGAGGAGGAGGGGAGAGGAGGAGGGAGAGAGAGGGTCTTAAGCAGGCTCTACACCTAGCGCAGAGCCCAGCAAGGGCTCGATGTCACGACTCTAATATCATGACTTGAGCCAAAATCAAGAGTCAGGTGCTTAACCGACTAAGCCACCCAGGCACCCCTGGTGTTTGCCTTCTGAAAGATGCAGTTTGAGGCTTTTGCAAGCAAGCTGCTATTGGCTTTTGTCCCCTCTCTCCTTTTATTCAAATTGCTTACTCCTCTCCACATATTAAAAAGAAGGTTCACAGAGTTGTAAGACTTTTGAATGTAGAGACCTGGGTTTCTCCTATATTTATAGGTTGCCATTTAGATATAAAAACGATTATTCAAATGTAATGACTTTTTAATCTCACATGAAATTTTATTGTTGTCTGTGACCTTCATTATTACTGTTTCATCCTCATGTTTTTTTTTTTTAAGATTTTATCTATTTTTTTGACAGAGAGAGACACACAGCGAGAGAGGAACACAAGCAGGGGGAGTGGGAGAGGGAAAAGCAGGCTTCCCACGGGGCAGGGAGCCTGATGCGGGGCTCGATCCCAGGACCCTGGGATCATGACCTGAGCCCAAGGCAGACGCTTAACGACTGAGCCCCCCGGGCGCCCCTCATCCTCATGTTGTTTTGTCTCTCTCTTATAAATGTGAATTAAGGACTGAATTAAAGTAGTATGATGGCAGCTGAAACCCAGGTAGATTATATAGTCATTGGAAAGCATAGAACAAACAGCTGAGTGTAGACCTTGTGAGATGAACCACCAGTTGAAAAGGCAACCTCATGCCTGGGATTGGTTGCAGATAGGAAGTGCTTAGAGCAGTATAGTAGATTATATTGGTAGTTGCATTTGTTCATGTCGTTCTTTAATTATGAAAGGATGAGATTACTTTCATCTGTGTGTGAGAAGAGAGACCTGAGTCTTTCAAAGAGTGTGAAATTATCTAAAGATGTATATTTGATTGAATTAGTTTTTTTTTTTTTTTTTTTTTTTGTGACTTTGCATTAGATGAGACCTGTTCAAGCAGGTGCTGAGCTTTGGGAGAGCAAGAATGGCATGCTTATTAGTTTTTTATTCTCAACTTGATACTTGAGAGATTTTTGAATACATAGGTTGAAAAAAAGAAACTATTTTAAATGTATACATTTTTATTTACAGCTGCTGCTGAAGGAAAAGGCAAAAGTGGGGAAGACTTTTTTCAGAAGGTAAGTTGCTTTGTCCTCCTGCCTTAGTGATAATTAAGGAGAAGTCACTGTGTCTCAGTGGTTACAGGCCCCTGAAAGCTCCCCTTCCATATGAAGGGGAATAGGTTTTGATGAGACAGCTGGAGATGCTCAGGGCAAAGAAAGGATGAGATGCTGTTTGGGAAGGAACCATTCTGACTTCTTGCTCCTCCTGAGCAACTCTAATGACATTTTTGCTTGGAGGCAGAGTCCACGAAGGCTGCCAGGTATGCTGTCCTGATTATCTTCTTTCACTGCTACCCCCTGTTGCTCCTTTCCCTGACCCTTCTTTACCTGACCTGGGATGTGGAGAGGAATCCTTCACAGCTTTCCTTATTTCCGGTAAGCATGACCATGGGTGGGGTAATACAATCAGTGAAAGACACACCTTTAGACCTGCTTGCCCTCTGTTGGTGACCATGCCCAGCGTGTCCCTGACTGTCCTCTGAGAGTTCTGAACTTCACTGAAGCCAGTCTGGCTAGTTACATATAGCAAAGGGAAATAGGAGTGGACCTGATTGAAAAATGAATATGAGGAACTATGATTAGCAATTGTTTATTTCTAGTCAGCTCTATTTTAAAATAAGTGTTTTGTGTAAGGGAAGATGCCTGTCTTTTCAAAGAAATTGATTCAAGTTCATGTTCTTTTTTCATTTATTTGGATTTATTATATTTGTGTCTTTGTTGTTGGGATCCAGAAAGCATGTGTGTAACAACAAATATACAGGGGTTCTGGAGTGAAATAAAGCAGCAACTATAGATGAGGTTAAATGATGCTGTAGAGGGTCATCAACCTTTGGAAATCACCTCTGTGTAAGCAGATGTGGCCTTTACAGCCTCTTTATTTTTTTGCTCTGTGTGATCTACATTTTTTCTTTTTTGTCAGCTTCATTGTTTTCTGCATTCTCTGCCAAGAATATGGAAGCAAATATTTTCAGCTGATACTTGTATTGCCATTTTTTCATTCTGAAAGTATTTATTTACCACCTGCTGTATTCCACACACTGGAGAGACTAAAATGAGCAAGGCATAGTCCTTGCCCTGAAGGAATTAGTCTGGTGCCTGACAGAAAAGTCATAGAAATAGCAGGAGAGTCTGGGGCCAGAGAGGGTTAAGCACTTGACTGGGGCTTTAGGAGATAAGAAAGGACTTCTTGAGTACTTAGGAGCAGTAGTTAACTGAGGAGGTAGGCTTGGGTGGGCTGGGAGGGCATTCTGAGCAAAGAAACAAAATGTAAGAAGGCTAAACAGGGTTGGAAGAATTCCTGTGACATTCACACTTCGGACATTTGGCTTGCACACATGATGTCTGCGGGGCTCTTAGTTCACGGTGAGATATAATATCTTGTGAAGTATCTTATTTGAGTGGGGGGGGCTTTCCTAAAGGGACTTAAATTTTAAAAATTTAAAAATGCTATGCTGGCCAAATAGAATGTGTCAGACCACAGTTTTCCACCCTTCTTTAGACTCATCTGTTGAAGTTTCTGTACTATACCTGAAACCCCTTACTTGACATTATCTGATGATGGTTAATACCCAACTTATCATTACCTGGGCATTTCAGAATCCCCTGCCTCTACCTAAGGCAGGCTTGCTATGAGGGAAGAAAAGAAGACAGCAGAAATCACAGATCTGCCTTGGGTTGGCCGTGAATGTACAGATAGTTGTGCTCTGTGGAAGGATTTTATTTCATTGTTCTTTAACTTGTGGATAGATGTAAAAAGCAGATTGTTCAGCTTTGTGTGACTGAGACATTTGAAAAACTGAATCAAAACATGGTGTATTTGGTCATAAAGGACCTTCATTCTTAGAAGATTTGCTAATATTTATCACCCTTTGTGGAGCCATATATACATTCCAGCAGTTTAAATAGAAACACATGTTTGAATCCAGTAACATGTGTGCGTCCAACAAACCATGAGTTGAAATCATAGATTCCATTCTTGGTCACAGGTTAATGAAGTCCCTGAATAACTAAATGGGAATAGTTTTCATCTCTTTATTTTTTTCTTTAATTCAGTAGAGTGTCTTCCTGATAAGTGTCCATACAAGATTTGGATAGTCACCCTGGAAAGAAACCTGTGACCTAATAAAAGGCAAACATTCCAAATTATAGTAATTTTCAGTGTTTTGACCAGACAGGAGTAGACATTATGGTTCATCTGTAGTAGAATGAAGTAATGGAGAAGTATTGAATTGTTCTCCAGGAACTTTCTTCTAGTTTCACACATATTCCAGTTTCACATAGTGACATTTTGGGAAGCATTTAAGAACAAGAAATAGGTCACATTGCTGGTCATTAGCATCTATGAGAAAATAGTTTTCTCAGAGTTAGGCAAATATGAAGGCTCTATATGGTTATTATTAGAATATGTTTTGGTTTTGACTGTAGGTGTGCATCACAAACCAAAATTAAAACTTCTCTTGAGTTGACTTTAAAATTTGATCACCCTTAGTATTTTCTAATATCTAAGTTTTGTACTGGCTTTCCCTAGAGAGGAGATTGGAGGAGGAGTGTGAGACTTTTATATGTTAGTTTTTTGTACCATTAAAATGTATGTTAAATCATGACAATATGCTTATACTAAATTTAATTATTCTCACAAAAATTTTTCAAATTAAAAGATAAAAAATCTTTAAGAAAAAATCTTTAAGAATTAGATTTGGTAGATTCACAGAAAGGGTTTAAATTGTAATTTAACAACTACTAAGGTCATCAAATACATTGTTTCAGATTTGGAGCTATAATAGTAGTTATTTAGTTTACACTTGAAGTTCTCCTATAGAGTCACATTTATTGTTTCAGAGATTTACCTGGTTTCTACATAGTGTTTTACTGCATGTGTTTGAAATGTTTTATTTCCTCTGGTACTCTATTAGAGCAAAAGGCTAACCTGTTATAACAGAGAAACCCAATGATTTAGTGGCTTAAAGAACTGTTATTTCTTTTACTTTCTTATAACATTGTAAGGAGAATATTCCCCATTGGTGGGTGGCTCTATCCTATGCTGTCAGTTAAAGACCTGGATTCCTTCTAAGAAGTAGCTCTGCTACTCCTTATGGAATGGACCTCATCCTTGTGGTTGATTTGGGTGCGTACCATGTCCAAATGTGAGCTGGTAAGAAACAGCAAGAGTATGGAGGAAGTATGCCCCAGTCTTAAGGCCTGGGCCTGGAGGCATATGTCACTTCTCATATTCGATTGGAGAAAACTTAGTTATGTAGCCTTACCTAACTGTAGTCATGGGGGTGGGGGGGTAGAGGAACATATGGAAGGAGGATTGATTTTTGCAAGCACTGTCTACCAAAAGGCAGATAGTTATGAAAAATGGGTGTGGTCAGAGTGTAATGCCTTCCTGTGGTATGCTTGGAAACCTTTTGTGTTAGTTTGTTAGGGCTGCTGTAACAGAGTATCACAAACTGGGTGGCAACAGAAATTGACTGTTTTCACAGTTCTGGAAGTAGGAGTCCAAGAGCAAGGTGTCAACACGGTTGGTTCCTTCTGCAGACTGTGAGGGAGAATCTGTTCCATTCCTCTCTCCAAGCTTTTGGTGGTTTGCTTACCATTTTTGGTGTTCCTTGGCTTGTAGAAGTGTCATCCCTATCACTGCCTTTGCCTTTATAGGCATCCTCCTTGTATGTGTGTCTCTCTATCCAAATTTTCTCTTTTTGTAAGGTCATATTGGATTAGGGCTCACCCCAGTGATCTCATCTTACTAATTACATCTGCAGTGACCCTATTTCCAAATAAGGTCACATTCTGAGGTATTGGGAATTAGGATTTCAACATAGGGATTTTTGTGGGACACAATTCAACCTATAAACACTTCTTAATGGAGGAAATCATTCGGTAGGAAAATTCAGTATAATTAGAAAATTTTCCTAAAACTGTAAATGTTATTTGTCACACATTAATGTATACATTTTAACTGCCTAGTCATTTATACTAAATTTGTTTTTTTCCTTATTACAAGTCATTTCTGAATTGTCTAGAACAAATATATAATTAACACAGAAGAAAGAGAAAAAATGTAATCTGTCATCCCATCTTTGAAAGAGAACTATTTGTATACCCTTAGCCTTTTTTTCTGTGTATATTAAAAATACATATAAAGTGCTTTTTAAATATTCTCTGATTGGCTTATAGCATTATAAATCAGACTGTTTGCATTGGATACATTCCAAATGTTTTTCTGTATGAATGCTTTGCAAGATCCCCAGTAATTGTACTTTTTATTCTTTGGCTCTAACTATACTTACAAAAAGGAGGGAATGGATACAACTTTATCAATTCTTTCTTGCTCGTTGTCCACCTCTCATGGCAACTTTAATTGAAACACATGGAAATGATCTGCCAGGGTTTTTACAGTTCTTTGGGCAGTTGTTCATGGCTTACTCACTGTCTGTCCTGTTTCCTTTTAATCAGTTCTTTTTTTTCTTGTGAAATGATTATGGCCAGATCAGAGGGGAAAATGTGTTACAGTATATTAGGTGGGGTTGAGTATAGCGATTATGCTACAAATGTGACTCATCAAAGCACAGTGCTTTACTTAGGCATCCTGAATCCCAACGGCTGAAGAAGACAAAATCAAGTCAGCATCATAATTGATGAAAGCTGTGTTTTCCATTGCATCAGGTTATATACATTATTTCTCCCCAAAGTACACATAACATTTTTTAATGTAGGGGTAGTTTATAGTCTTAAAATGTGTCAGTTTGGAAAACTGACCCATAAACTATGGCTTTTCATGAAAGCCAACCATAAGACTAACATAAATAAGATACTGTTTGGTGGCCTATGTGATGTATTTTTAGTACCCTCAAACTCATCCTTTTAAGGCAAACATTACTTTTATCATTTTAAGACTGGAAAGTAGCAAGTGTTGTTTTCTGGGGAAAATTGTGGAAGGAGTATTTGTTTCCCTCTGCACCACAAAATGAGTGTTTCAGATGATCTTGGAGGGGACTTCTTTAATCTTTTTACTGGGGCAGGGGCCAAGGCAGAAATTATAGAATTGCTTCTACTTTTCCCACTGGTCATTTTTTTGTATGTGTTGAATAGATATTCCTCTGGTAATAGAAATAAGCTTTGGTTTAATTATTTAAAAATGAGTTTAACTTATTATAGCCTATGATATACTTTCTCTAACACTGAGACTTTATGCTTAAACATTTTAAATTCTATTTAAATAAAATCAGGATATTTTAAAGTTTTAATCTTAGTGTTTGTTTTAAAAGGTAATGTATCCACATGATTCACAATTCAAACATTACGAAAAGGTGTATATACAGTGAAGAGTATTTGGTGTCACAGTTCTGAAGATGTGTGGAGAAGGCTATGCAGCATTACTGTATAGCACTATACAGTTGCATTGATTCTAATCTTATGCAAAGGTGATCAGCAATGGATGTCACCACTAATGGGCAGTTCAGTCTTGAAGCTAACATTCAGAGATGCTGAGTTCTTATTCCTGATTATAACACCATGGCCCTGAGAGTAAGTTTCAGTGAGAGAATTTGTTGTCATGGTTCTCTCCTATGACTGGCCATGTATAAAACTTAGAAAAATGGAACAACCCTTCCAAAATAGGTTGTCTAATCATCTTTTTGAAAGTTGTTAAGGTAAGAATCAATCATTTTTTGTTTTTTTTTTAAAGATTTTATTTATTTGAGAGAGAGAGTATGAGAGAGTGAGTGAACACACATGAGCAGGGGGGAGGGGCAGAGGGAGAGGGAGAAGCAGACTCCCCACTGAGCAGGGAGCCCTATTTAGGACTCCATCCCAGGACCCTGGGATCATGACCTGAGCCAAAGCAGATGCTTAACTGACTGAGCCACCCAGGTGTCCTGATCCTGTGTTTTTTAAAAGATTTATTTATTTATTAGAGAGAGAGAGAGAGAGATCATGAGAGCAAGAGATAGAGTGGGGGGGAAGGACAGAGGGAAAAGGAGAGAATCCTCAAGCTGACTCCCTGCTGAGTACAGAGCCAGATGTGGGGCTCCATCCCAGGACCCTGAGGTAATGATCTGAGCTGAAATCAAGAGTCGAACACTCAACTGACTGAGCCACCCAGGCGCCCCTTGATATCCTATTTTTAATGCCTTGTAATTTGCTCTCTATTATTTAGCAGATAAGGATGAGAAAAGATTAAGAAAAAGACCATCTAAGTAACTTGTTCATCATCCATTCATCTGGTTTTCTAAGTTCTGTCTTGGTGTTTTATCTGACATGAGAAGCCTGGGTGTTGGGTCCATGTTTATAGCAGCCTGTATAATCACCTGTAGAGTTCAGTTGTCATGTTCTATTTTAGCTTTATTTCTGGTAGCCATTTCACACAACTGCTTTATGAAAACCCATTTTGTCTTTTATTCCTCTCTCTGCAACCATGGAGTAGGGGATGTCATTAAGATTCCTGTAAAACATATCTTGATGGTAGTCAATATACCCTAATTACTACTATGATTTTGAATAATAATCTTAAATCAGTATCTGGTGAAGTTTAGTTTTTTCCGGTTAAAATATTCTTCTCTCTTCTTGAAACCAAACTCAAAGCATTGGTTCATGTGGAAAATCAAACTGAATTCATGAAAATAGGTTGTTTAAGAACTGTTACCAGGCAGGACTCTGGATTAGTGACATGCAGTATACCTGGCATAGAATGACAATTGAAAGGTCCAGTTAAATGATTTATCGGTCTTAGTTTAAAATGGCTTTTATATTATTTTATAAAATGCTCTCCCTGAGTGGATTAAAGTCCTTAATTCCTATAGTTGTCAACATTTTCTTAATTGAAAAATATTGAGATACAAACTTCTTTATTTATGGTTGATTTTAAGATTTCAGGACAATTTTCACATTACACAGATAAGAATTACACTAATAACTGATAAAATGCAAATATAAACATATTTGTGAAGATTAGAAGCAATTTTTCAAGACAGTGGCATTAACTATTTCTGAGGAAGGATTAAGTTTGATTAGTTCTAATCAGAGGAGCCTTGCAATTGCTTTGGTAGTCTGTGTATGTGTGTATATTTAATTATGTCCTTTGATTGTCATATGATTCAAATAATTTTTATATCTAAGAAAGATAAATTCAGTCTTGTATATACATAGAACATCATCAGAGAGGTGTCTGAAGATCATTGTAAAAGGACGTTCATGTGGTAATATGTATAATAATTAATCAAAAATAACCTGCGTGCTTAATGTAATGCTTGAAATATGCTATATCCAAACTTTATATTATTAGGTAGGCATTAAAAATCATACTTTTTTGGTAAATAATTAAGGAATTGAGAAAATGATTATCATATAAGTGCAAAAATCAGAACAGAAGGTATACAAACAGCTTGTCTCAAATTTTCATACATATATTTATGCCTTGAAAAATGATTGGGCAGGAGTTATGCCAAATGATAACAGCGACTGTCTTGGCTGTGGGATTATGGTTCATTTTTATTCTTTCTCTATACTTTCCTATATTTGGCATCTAATACTTTTAAAACCAAGATTAACAACCACTGCCATGTCATGGCGAAAAGCAGATCATCATGGCTAATAGTTTGAGGTTGTTCACGGATGCACAAATTGTTGTCAATTTATAGCATATACAAAATTTTGTTGAAAGAAGTCTGAGAGGTCATCTGGTTCTGCTTCCCGTCAAGTACTGAAGTTTGTATCTGTATCTTCTGTATCACAACAGTTGTAAACAGAGTAGATCTCAGGTATATACAAGGCAGGTCATGTTTTAGTCAGTGCTAATATTTTAGAAAGGCCCTCCCCATTTGCCCTTGTTTTGCCATTTGGAGGTCGAAAAATTTTTGAAGATGGTTTTTACAACATCTCTATGTCTTCTTTAGACTAAAGATACTTAGTTTCTGATTTATCATATGACTTAATTTTCAGACCTCTCACCATTCTGTTCACTTTCAAGGTCAGCGTCCCATCTTAAATGTGGCAACAATATCTGGGTATGATATTTTGTCTGTACAGTTATAGTGAGGCCATAATACCTGTGATATTGATGTGATTCAGAAGTAGCTAAGGATTGGGCGCCTGGGTGGCTCAGTTGGTTAAGCGACTGCCTTCGGCTCAGGTCATGATCCTGGAGTCCCGGGATCGAGTCCCGCATCGGGCTCCCTGCTTGGTGAGGAGCCTGCTTCTCCCTCTGACCCTCTCCCCTCTCATGTACTCTCTCTCTCTCATTCTCACTCTCTCAAATAAATAAGTCTTAAGAAAAAAAAAGAAGTAGCTAAGGATTACATAACCTTCAGGTACTGTGCGTTGGTACAGACATGAAGAATTGGCTTTTCTTGCCATTCTTCACCCAACTGAAGAAGGCTGGCCCCAATTCATCGCTAGGTACATAACATAAAATGAGGATAATTGCTTTCAGACTGGCAGGTCAAGGCCCACTTAGATACAGCTCACATGCTCTGTCTCTCAAGCTCATGACCTGACATTTGGCTTGGAGAAAATGTTGCCATTATGGTGGCCAGCGTATGAAAGTGTAGAAAGCATGTCCCTGAAAGAGTTCACCTGGCTCTGTGACTCACTAGTCAAAGCTGTGTGATGTCCTTTCTTTTATGGACTCCATAACGTTATCTAGGGTAAAAGACTCAGCTGAAGGATTACAGTCCATAAAATGATGGGGTCAGTGTAGTGCCATTTAGTGTGACTCAAGTGAATGCTATGACATTTAGTAAAGAGCTTAAGCCTTATTGACTGAAATGGGTTCACAGAAGAATTAGTACATTTTAAAGTTGGATGTGGTGATGGTGTTTTTACCTTCTAGACAGTGCTCTGAATAGTCTTGGATTGAGTTTTTTCAAGGTCAGACAGCTAGTTGGTGGCAGCTGACTTGAAGAGTCCTTTTCTGACTTTATTTTTTTACTATTGTTAATAAAACATAAGTGATTTTCTTTAAATGAGCAATTATCATGCCCCCTTGGGTGGGCTGTGCTTCTATAGTTGAGAGAAGTTCTATCTAAAGCTACAGGTTATGCTAATTAGGGCTCTGAAGTGGGGTTGTTACAGTGCACAAGATGGACAACTACAAGGCTGGAGGCAAATTAGTACAGTAAAATAAATGGTATGGATTTTGTAGTCCTTTATATCTTGTTTAAACAGGTTTCAAAATCACATTGAAGTTGGTCATTTTGAAGTTTTTACTTCCGGTATTTTATTCTATCTAGAAGACTTAAAATAATGGTTTGTTGTAATCTCATGAACTGGTCCTTTCTTGAATTTTGGGACTCTTTCTTTTTTTTTAAGAACAACTTTCTTCTTGATTTGTTTAATGTTTTGCATTTTTTTTAGACAAGGTAGATTATTTTGGAATTTATTCTCAACTCTTAACTTGCTTGTGTCTCTGAATAGTACTTTTAAATATATGTACTTCATTACATACCTGCCTTCCCACATACCTTGCTGTGAAGAAGGAGAGGAGCAAGCCATGTTCTGCACTACTTCACTCTATTTCCCAGGTCATCCAGCCACACCTGATGGGCCTAGATGTGGGTACCAGATCCAGTGATGAACTTTCTGTAGGCATTGGCCATGACCAGTGTGATGGGCTCTGAAAACTCACGGAATGAGATTCATCTCTAACAAATTGGGAAACCAAGACCCAGAGTGGTAGTGGGAATGGAATGGGAAAGGTCATGATGTAGGATGGGGTGAGGGAGAAGCCAGGGGGATGGAGTTGGCAATGAAAAATCTGGAATTATAAGGGAGAAGCAGCTGTAAGTAAGCAGAAGAAGCCCATCCACAGAAGGCAGGCAACATGGAACAGAAAACAGAGATGAGCAGATAATGCCAGAAGTGAGAGATGCCCCTACAGAGAGTTGGCACAGTTTGTGTTGCTTCTCAAAGTTAAATCTATAGGTGTCCTTGGAGTCTTCTCCCCTTTTCTTGATGTAGTTGAGAAGTTGTGAGGTGTTGTAATCAAGATGCAGACTAAAACACATAAAAGGCATCCGATTACTTGAATAATTATATAATTGCCCTCTCTTCAAAAGGCTTATGCATTATGTGTAGAGTAGTTTAACTCCTCAACAAATGGCTCAAATTAAATTTTATCTTTAAAGGAGCAGTGCTCTTTAGATGAGGCATAAGGACATTTTCTTAAAACCTGTCATTAAAATTATAGCAGCAGTACTGTTTAAAACATGAAAAAAACCCACTATACTAGTGTATGATGAATACTCTACACACACACACACACACACACACACACATACTGTATGTGAATAGTATTCTTATTCAGGGTGTGTTTCTTTTTGCTAGTCAGTTGCCAGCATTATTCAAGGAATAATAAGGTCATTGCTATTAATATCCTAGGTGGAAAAAGCTTGTGCTGTCCCTATTTTTCAAAAAGATTTTGTTGTGGGATTTCCTTCTTCTTTTTGGCCATTGACATTAATGTTGTTTCAGTCAATATTATACCTTTTGTGGGAAGTTTGTAGTCAGCCAACATGCCGAGGGATTGGTTCAGCATGAAACATTCTCGGTTTTTCTTAATTGTGGTTAAGGAGAACTCTTCGTTACTCTATGCCTCTTTATGTAACATGATCCTTGAATTAAATTATTAAATATTCTGAATGTTATTCTCTTTTTTTGTATGTTTAGCAGTTGTGGCTTGTCCCAAACTAGTTCTTTTGCAGTTTTTTATTTCTTTGGGCATAAATTCCTTCTTTAAAAGAGTTGGTTTTTGGCACTTCAAGTAGTGAAAAAATAGATTTCATTACCTTTCTTTTTTTCTTTCCTTTGATGAAATCAAAATGCTATGAGAAGTGTGTACATATGTGTTTCCTTCCTTAGCATTTACTACTTTTAGTACTGTGGTCACCCTCGATTATCAGTCAGTCATTCAAATTTTCTGCTTCTTTTTTTTTTTTTTAAGATTTTATTTATTTATTTGACAGAGAGAGACAGTGAGAGCAGGAACACAAGCAGGGGGAGTGGGAGAGGGAGAAGCAGGCTTCCCACTGAGCAGGGAGCCCGATGTGGGACTCGATCCCAGGACCCTGGGATCATGACCTGAGCCGAAGGCAGACGCTTAACAACTGAGCCACCCAGGCGCCCCAAATTTTCTGCTTCTTAATGGTTAAAGTGATGATAGGTGGGGAATGAAGGAATTTAGCCAGAGATGAAACCAACTACTGGCAAATATGTAGAAGTTTCTGTATTTCTTTCTTAGTTTTTTCTTGAGTTCACCATCAATTACTCTTTTAAGAGAATAAAACCACCCAGCTTCATTCCCATGTGCCTGTTTACTTTGGAGTTACCAGGAAACCTTAATCCCCTGTGAATGAGAAAATGTCTAACTTAGTTTGAAGTTCTTTTCTTAAATAGAACTTCTTGTTAATTTTTCCATGGGATCTTCAAAGACAATGGTTGTAAGTCAATAGGGGGTGCTGTTTGAGAAGCTCTGTGGCATAGGTTTCCCTCTGGTTTGCAGGTTTGGAGAGCCTGTTTTTCTTCAGCCAGTACCTTGAGAGGGAGGTATTAACAAAATCGAGGAGATAGTATATATTTCAGTACTTAATTGGAACATGGATATGTGTTTCTTCTCATTTGAGTACCACTCCACTTTAGTATCCCTCTCATAAATTAAAAATATGATGAGCTACCTCATAATCTGTGAATCTAAAACTCTCCCGTTGTCTTTTAGGGTCCATGGGACTGCTAAAGAAGAAATAATTTCTACGTTCAAAGAGTTTTCAAGCAAAGGGGGAAAATGCTTATACAAGGGGCTAGAGTGAATGATTATGTATTGGCTTTACAATAGGATGCCACTCATTTGATACTTACCTCGCTGGGACTGTCCAGCTACAGGAGTGCAGAGTGAAAAGGTGGCTCTCTGGCCCCTGTCTTCAAGAAGGTCACACTCTAGGAGAGAAAGTGTTTGAGTAGACATATGAGGGGTATATGAACTGAGTATGATTACTGTGTTGGGTAAGATTAGATAAGACTTTGCGGGAGAGTTTCTGGCAGAGAGCAGGGATTAGATTAGGTTAAGATGTCTTCCAGACCTGTGATTTCATGACTTCAATGTCTTAATGGAGGCAAAATGGAAAGCCTTCCTGGCAGAAAGAACCAACTAAGTGCCTTTGCAAAGGTAGGACAAGGGAGAGGGGAGACTGTTTCTCTGTCACATGGTTCAGAAAACAAATGAGTTGAAAGTGATATATATCATTATATCATTTCATCTAAGTTAATTATGCACACATCCAAGTGAAAAGTTGGGAGGATGAGTAGAAGGATTTGAAATCCAGATTAAATTTAGGGGATCCTGTTGTCTGTATTCATTGTCTCCTGAAAGATGGTGAAATTTAAAAAGATAACCACACATTTTGCAATATGATTTGTTTTGCAGCTTTTGACTTCTTTCTAAGTGCTGGGTTTAGGGACGTGATATTACTTTCTTCTTCCCACTACTTTTCTGAATGATAAATGCATTCTCCCATGCTTTGAAACACGAGTTTTCAACTACTGTAGTGCCTTCCTTGCATTTTGGGTGATAAGTTTTCCAAGTTTGGAATGATGGCTATAAAATAAATAGCATCGTTTAAGTAAGTACTGAACCTTCTATGGTATACGTTTTTCAAAAAATGTATTTTTCAGAAAGGCAGTTCAAAGTTTTGGCTTTGCAGTTTTCTTCTGGCTGTGTTTTATGAAAATCAGACTGAAACTTCTGAGACCAGTAGTTCAAATTTGGCAAATAATAGAAAATTTGGTTCTATTTGTATAAAATTAAAGACACCCTTAAAGAAATCTTTGGCTATCAGTTTAGCATACTGTAGTATTAGCGTGAAACCACAAGTATAATGATGAACAAGTACAGAGAAGAGAAAGCCAAGAATATTTGAGAGCTAGTATTGTATGCAGAATAAATATAGCCAATTCTCAATTTTTCAGGGACAGATTTTCTAGCTGAATTCGCTGGAGTTCATGTTCCTATTCTCATTTCCCAAACTCTACCATTAACCATTTTAGTGTTGGTAAACTCTTAATCTACAGCGGTGTTCTTAATTGTCTTTGGTGTGTTTGTCCAAGGACCTTTTAAAAACTATTGATGCCCAAACTTAGAGATTCTGATTTAACTGTTCTGGAAGTAAAGTTAGGGCATTAGTAATTTTTTTTTTTTTTAAGTGGCCCATGACTTCAGTATGTAGCCAAGGTTGGGAACCACTGATGGGGAGAATGAGCAAGTGCTAACAGAAATTGTAAGTTCATGTTGGTCTCTAATGCTGATAAAAGAGAATGAATTTTATGTATTTTTATGTTTGTGTCAGTTACTAATGGATTTCATTTTCTATTGAGTTTCATTCTCTAATGACTAAATGTTCATGGTATTAGTTCTAAGGAGGTATACTGTGAAACGCTAGTTCTGCATTATGTCAATAAATATCATATTTTTAAAAGTTCCATGATTAGGTGAGTTTGAGGAATGCTGTCATATACACTTAAAAAATATTCTTTCTTTCAAAACTGCCTACAGACTGTAATGTCCTAGTTATTTTTATTTTGTGAATTTGTTAGGGAAATATGTAATATGCAGCACTTCACAATATCATTTGATGAAAAAAAATTTTTTGGTGAAAATCTAGTGTACAGAATTCAACAATCAACGAATCATTTGGAAATTCCTTTAAAACACACACACAAACACACACACACACACCAAGATTTGTGTTAGGGCTGGATGTGATGATACAAAGGAGGCTTTTTAAAAAATATTTTTCCTCAGTGTGCCTCATGTTAGGGATGAGAGTGTAAATCATTTCAGAGTATATGATTCTTTTCTAAAACACAACCACTATCATTTTATATCTGTGCTCTGAATTCCTTTAACGTTTCTCCATTGCCTCCAAGATAAAGCTAAATTTCCACCTTTGGCTTTGAACATTAATTACATTCGGTTCCTTCTTGCTTATTTAACTTTGTCTCCCATTGCTCCTCACACCATTCCTGTTGGCATCAACCAGTGGCATCCCCAAGCCATGATCATTCTTGACTCTAATGACTGCAGATAAAAATATCTACCCACCTAGAAAGTCATTTTCTTATTTCGATTTCTGACCTTTCCAGTTATATAGCTAAAAGCCCCATCGTTTTGTGGCATGTTCTGGACTGTTCCATCCCACATTGACAGTTTTTATTTGTTTATGTGTTGCATTTACACATCTGTATCACTTTGGATTTTATTAAAAAGTTAACTTGCTTACCTTGTTCTGTTCTTTTGAGTTAATATACTAATAGTCCAACTAGTTTCTGAACTCTTGAGAGGCTCAGGTATTTTGGGGCCTAACACATTGCTCTGTGTGCATGGTTGGGACTAAGTAACTTCTTAGCATCATGGTATTGTAGGACTGAAAAGGACCATAGAGATTTCCTAAGTTAGCATACAAATGAGGGAAGACCAAGAGAATTTAAGCAATTTGTCCAGGTCCTATAACTATCTAATTGTTGAAGCGGGGGAGGAAACTCAATTCACCATTTTTCTTTTCCTTTCTTTTCCTTTCTTTTCTTTCTTTCTCTCTCTCTCTCTTTTTAATTACACTGACAATTCAAATCTTTTAAAAATCTCCGTGCTCTTTTAGGAAAAATAAAAATCTCCTGTCTTTGTTGTTAGTGGGAAAACATAGTAAGTTAAATATGGTTACCTAACAGATCAAAGCAATAAGAGAGCTGTCTTATTCCCCACCCTGCCAACACACACACAAAAAGATGCTTTAGAGGTTCTTAGGGGGTACTTGTCTGATATGGGAAGCTTGGTCTTTAAAACTTGGATCTTCCAGAGGTGATTATAATGTGTATTTCTTTATACTGTCTCCTCTTTATCCCTTCTTCTTTCCCCTGATTCAAAGCCATGCCCTCATTTTGAAGCAATCCACAAATGAAACAAGTAAGAGATGTCAATATTAGAAAGAACACTAAACCAGGAACCATGAGATCTGTTGAATCCCAGTCCATTAACCAACTGTGAAATCTTGGGCAAGTCATTCGTCATTTGAGACTCCATTCTCCTATTTGTAAAATGGGGATAATTCCTCATAGATTTGGTGTTAAAATCAGTTGAAATAGAACAGTTTCAAGTCAGCTGAAATTAAAAAGCTTTGATCAAAGGTGGGAGATTATTTGGTTCTTCAGAGAGACCCTTCTATGTCAGTGCTTAAGGGAAGGCTGCGGGGCCTTATAGTTTTAGGATAGGACTCCATGTTTTTAGTTGTTTGGAAAAAAACACACACACTTCTATAATATAAAAACTCTTCCTAGTTTAGAATTGAATGACTTATATTTATTTGGAGATACTACTTTCTCTGGATTCTTGTGTTGAGAAAAGATTCCATTTGTTGCTTTATTATTGAAACATGTTTATGTTTTTTGCATTTTATAGTAAAAATGTTTTCTTCTTAGTGGAGTTTTTTTTTCTTTAATTTTTTTCTTGAGGTGGTGTTGATGGTGTTATGTTCTCATGCAATAGGATAGTTCATTACTATTAGAAATACTGTTACTCCTTTGTTATGAAATGGAAAATTGTCAGGGAATGATAGGCCATGGCTGGATGAGGTTTGCTATCAATGAAGAATTATCAGGGCATGCTGAATTTTCATTTTGGATGCAAAAATATTTTAGTTTTACTTGGCAGAAGAGGATAAAAAGAAAATCCAAGCAACTTCTTGATTCAGGAGCTGCCAGTTCTCTCTGTGGCTCAAGGAACGTTTCATGTCTCAGCCACAAGAATCTGTCATTTTGGTTCTGATGTACATTGCCTTCCCTCTGCTCTCGAGTTCTGCTTTCAGCTTGTGGCTTCAGAGCCCTTTGCTCGGAGGCAATAAGAGTCCTTTGAAGACTGCTTATGAACTCCTCCTTCTACGGCCTGTTGACCTACTAGGATGGGTAGTGGGAGCCATGCATCATTATTGGTGTGAAAGCTTTTAGTGAATATGGAATGCAGGGCACTGTTAGGTCTGTGCAGTGACATGATAAGACAGCAGATTCTGGTAGTTGCTGTGAGTGGTGGTACTTTTTGGGGATCAATATAGGTGTGGATGTTGTAACTGACTGTTAGTACAGGCACAATGGGCTGGGTGGGGGTCAGGTAACGTTAGTGCTGTGGTGCTGGGGAAGCCCCTTAAATAGTACCTGTAAGGTGAAGAAGGCCTGGGAACTTGGGGAGGTATGAGACAAGACAGGAAGATAAAGGGGTGGATGTGAGGAAATGGGAATGAAGAATTTTTTTTTAATTTTTATTTTTTTAATTAAATTTTTTCTAATTGAAATATAGTTGATACAATGTTACATTAGTCTCAGGCGTACAACAACAACTCTGTATGTTCCACTCTGCTCACCACAAGTGTAGCCACCATCTGTCACCATTCAGTGTTTTTACAACACCATGGACTGTATTCCCTATGTTGTGCCTTTTTCATTCCTTATAGGAATGGGGAATCTTGGTAGGATCTAGTGGATGAAGAAGAAGAACACGAAAGAATTAAGGATGACTTCAAGGTTTCTAATATGAAAGGGACGGACATAGTAACATATAGCAGGAGAGCTGTTCTGAAGAGAAATGTTGACTTGAAGTCAAGATGGATATGTAGGTGGAGTGCTCAGGAGAGAGTTCAGGGCTGAAAATAGTGACTTATTAGGAATACCTTGCATTCTAGAAATAGGTGGTGCATGTAAAATTGCCTATAAATTAGGAGTTTTTAAATTCATCTCTGTAACATTACCAAAAATTGCAGTTGTGTTTTATGGTAAGTGATTATGGCAGGTATTTTAAAAGACCATTTGAAAAAATGGCTAGAAAATACCCAATAGAGAATGTGGGTCTGAACTTGGAATGAGTCAGGCCACAGTTAAAGAAGAACACTTAATTTATTGGGCTCTTGCCTTCTTTGCTCTCCTCCTTTCTCTGGCTTGTCTTCCCCAACTCTCCTGCCCTCTTGTTGGTCTCTGAGCTTCCCAGATGTAGAACAGTGTCTCACTGGCACATAAGCATCAATATGTGGCCACCCAGAGTTCATAGACTTGAACGTTCCTTCCTCCTGAGAGCTGTGTGTGTCACATCCGCCTCCCCCATGGTTTTGTGGCATGCTGGTGATGAGAAAGGAGGCCCAAAACTAATGTACCAGGTTACCGACAGCTAGTGGTTGTGAAAAGAACATTGGATGAGGAGGAAGAAGAGGGAGATAATCCCGGTGCCAGATAGCTCTTCTAGGTCTCTGGTTCCTGATTCATTAAGGGAGGGCCAGAACTATCCAGTCTCTAAAGCTCTGATACTCTGTTTTTTAGTGCATGGAAGTAAGATCCATATCCATATTGTAAGTGTTCCCAATAAATCAAAGCAGGGTCCAAGTAGCAGCTCACAGAGCATATTTGTTCTTCATGTGAAGTTTATGTAACACTCTTAAGTTTGCCAGATTTTCCTAAACTTCCCATTAAGATAGGGAGTAGGAAGGCCTTCAACTGTTAGAGTGTTTTGATGAGCAGGCCCACTGTTGAACTTAATCCAGGTTGATCTTCCTGGGAACCATGAGGGTAATGAGAAATGGGGTCAGGTACAAGAAGGAATTCAAGATTTGCCCTTAGCCTCACAACTAGATCTTGTTAACTAAATTTTAGACAGAAATTGTAATTTCTCATTAAGCATAAGAAAACATGATTTTGTATTTCCTTTTCTGGTGGAGGCAATACATAGTAAGTTAAGCAATATAAATATCTCAGAAAGGGTTGGGTGAATAAAAGAATCCACAGTGTAGTTTTCATTCTAGGCTCACATCATATGGCTTACCTTTGTTCAGTGACAACATTCCTTGCAGGTTTTGTTTACTATTTGGGTACTGAAAGGTCTTGGTTTTATAGAAAGAATCATTATTTAGAGTGTTTGTACTAAAATGTTTACCTGTAACAGGACTATAATGAAATGTAATAACTTGTCTTTATTCATATTGAAGAAAGAAAGCTGTATCGTGGCTTCTTTATATGTAAAATTTTAAGGTGTTTTAACTCACTAGATTCTAAAGAAATTACAGACTGCCCTTCTCTCCTTTCTCTGAGTTCTTGAATCCCAGAGACCAAAATGCAGCTTAAGTGTGCTGAATCTTCATATGGTTGTTGTAGACGTGGAATAAAGTTACTCAATACATATTTGTTGGTCAAGTGAATGAAATGATGAATTTTCTCATTAAAAAGTTTTTTTTTTGAGCCCTTTAGTGTGTGCCAGGCACTGTGTTGGGCCTTAGGAATACAATGGTGAGCAATCAGACATAAGTTCTGCCATTATAGAACAAATGGAAATTTTACTGAAGGATATACAAAATACAAGAAAATAAGCAAATAGAATAATGATTGATTATGATACATCTGTGAGAAGAACAGGTACAGAAGTGAGGAAAGGCTTATAAATGATGAACACATCAAATAGAAAAGAACTCACTTTTTTAAAACTAGTTTCAGGAGACAGCTAAATTTTAATAATTTGCTTTGAATAGACAAGAAGCTTTCTTAAGTATTTACTTCAACTTTCAAAAACAATTCTTTACCCTCCCACTTAGACCAATACATTTAAGGAATCCTACCCATTCAGGATATAATTATATTTTCTTTCATTTGTGAAAGATGTGAAAAATGCAATAATACATTCCTTAGAGCTAAGTCTCAGCAGGAATAATGAAGCATCTCATTTGATATATTATTCCATTACCTGTGATGTCAAGACAGTTGGTAAATAATTTCTTTTTACAGAGTAACCAAAATGGGGGGAAGGGAGGGAGAGGAAGAAAGATTTAACCCAGTCTAAACAGTCTGAGCCCCAGAAAATGATTTAGGGAAGCTTTGTCATGTGATGGCTGCTATTCATTATCGGGGTTTTGTTTGCCTTTTAAATCACGGCAGTGCTTGGACTGCGGTTTTGCTGTCCTGCCCTTTCTTCATGTTGGAATTTTTCTAGGGCTTTTTGCGAATTCAGAGACAGATGTTTGTCTTCCTGATGTTAGGGGATGATTTGGCGCCATCTAGGTTGATTTTTTGCTATCTCCGAAGGAACACTATTTCTGAAATAGTTTAAGCAAGGACAGCTGCTGAAAGGACATGTTGGTGGTGCCTTCATGCCCTGGCTAGTCAAATACTGATCAGTCTTACAGAGACTAAGCAATTGTAATTTTAGGTTCTGATAATGCAGTGAAGGTTATCACTTGTATTTTAGGAAACCAATAGCTTTTACACTTTCAATGAAGAATTAATTGGCCACATGGTTAATAATGTAGTTATAGAGAGAACCTCATATAAGGGAGGGGTGTGTGTGTGTGGTAAAATACACATAATGTAACATTTACCATTTTAATCATGTTTAAGTATACAATTCAGTGGCATTAAGTACATGCACATTTTTGTGCTACTTTAAGAGATTCTTGCTGTGAAATAACATCCTACCTGAATTGATATTTTGACATTAAGATGGCCATATATTTATAAAGAATATAGGGACAAAAATATAAAATTGAATCACAGATATAAATTATTTTGCTGGAAAGATAAAATTTTGAAATTATAATAGCATTGTTGCAAATTTACAGTAAAACTGGAATAGCCAGGGTTCTTAGAAGCCAGCATAGTACACTTAAATGAACAGTAACTGGCTACTCTAAAGCTGGCATTTAGAATTATTAAGGAGTTGGTAGGTGCTTGAGTGCCTAGAAAGAAGTACAAGGAGGTCTCTGCATTTTGTGAGGGGTGGGGTAGGCATAGACACGAACGGCAGCTGCTCCCTGTGGCTTCTTAGTCCCACGTTGTGAAAGATGCTGGTGGGCAGGAGCAGAGTGCTGTCACGTGGAGCACTTAGCCTGTCTTCCCTGAAATGTTTAAATTACATCCGTGTGTTTTGTGTTCTGGGATGAAGCATAGTGACTCTGGTAGGGCAGAGGAGGGGGTCAGAGAGAGGAGTTCTAGGCTGGCTGTATTCCTGGAACTTTGTGGAACTTTTTCTGTAATGGGTTCCTGATGACTTGAGAACAGCTCAGAGCCTTGCCTTCATGTCTGGCCTGTACAGTCACCATTTCAGTTCCACTTGTCTTGTTGTCCTCTGTGCAGTGAGTAGTCTTGCAGGAAGATGTGGTTGAGTGTACAACCCAACATTTAATTGGACAAATCAGCAAAAACACCCCTGCTTGTAAAAATATGGACCATTCATTGTATTATTTTTTTAGAGATTTATTTATTTATTTTAGAGAGCGAGCGTGGGGGTGGGCAGGGGCAGAAGGAGAGAGAGAGAGAGAGAGAGAAGCAGACTACTAGCTGAGCACAAAGCTCGATGTGGAGCTTGATTCCAGGACCCTGAGATCAAGATCTGAGCCAAAACCAAGAGTCAGACACTCAACCAGCTGCACCACCCAGGTGCCCCTCATTTGTATCAGTCATCTACCTTAATGCCTCCCAAGAATTATTTACTAATGGGGCTTGTGAACCAGGTCTCTTCTCTTGGGCACCACTCAACGAAATTGTGTGTTTCCTGGCTTTCTCACCTAATCATTATTTAAAGGGAAGCTAAGTTGGCTTTCTCAGCTTAAAGCCGGGAAGTTGAAATCCCTGTGATTGATCAGTCTTCTGAAGGCTTTCTGATGGTGCCACTCTCAGATCGGGGCGGGAGTATTCGAGGGAGGGATAACGTTATCCCTAAAGGGACAACTACATGCATCCTAAGAGCATTTGGCTACATTCAGTGATTTGAAGCATCCTCCTTTGATTGCAGAGCTCTTTGCTGGCTTCTTCCTTTGCATCCAGTTTTGTCAAGCTTCCCAGATATTTCCTGAAGCACTTTGCTCCCTTGTCATGTATCACCATGTATCTGTCAGAGAAACCTTTTCATTACTGCCAAACCTGAGTTTGGCTGGACGAGGTTGAATTCTTATATTTTAACGTGAATTCTGAATGGCAGAGTGGCTAAACTTTAAGATACATCATGTTACCCCTTGTTTCAAAAACAGATATGAAGTGGCTTAATAATCTACGTGAGTAGCACAGACTACAAAATAAATGCAAGAGGAAATTGCTGTGAAGGGAAAATAGAAGTTGTAAAATAGTTTGACGTGAGGAACAATAAGGTTGTATACAATACATCAGAATGTCAGCTTCCCCCAGGGCCAAAGCTGAAAAGGAAACCTCACCAGTTATAAGAATCACAAAGTCCATAAGGTTAAAACCCAGTCAGTAGCTCAGGAAGATCACAGGCTTACTTGCTACAGGAACCTTGGAAGACCTGTGGATTTGCTAAAGGAGACACTGCTGCATGTGTCTGGTGGAATATGTTGTCAACAGCAGCTACCCCAGCTGCTGCACTATGGTTCTTTCTTGTTACATCTCAGTATAGAAAAAATAAATTTTCTTCTTTGGAGCTGAAGCAATTCTATGAAGGTTAGAAATTAAGACTATCTAGGATGACCTATACAACTATGAATATGTATATTCTGTGAATAGTATTTCTCCCAAATGAGTTAGATAAAATGGTTATCTAGCTTTTATTATTACTTGTTAATTTTTACTAATAATTCTAACAGTAGCACCACTTATAACACATAGCTACACTTTTCCAAGTACCTCTGACGTGTCAGACATTGTACTAAGGAACTTGCTGTGGAAGAGATCTCTTAATCCCCACAGAAACCCTGTAGCCTGATTCTTATTTTAGAGAAAGGAAATTGGCTCAGAGAATGTGACTGACTTGGCCAGGTTCGCACCACTGTTGCTGCCTGGGCACCTTGCACTGACTCTGCCACCTGAGACCAAGACGTTGTGCGGGGGAGATAGTTTAGCTCTCCTGAGCCAAATCCCATAAAAAAGAGCAGCCTTTTCTCACATTAGCCCAAGCAGCACAGAAATAGACCCCTGGCCACCCTGTGCCTGGGATGCCTCTGTTTTCCGTTCAGCCCCGTGTGTGTTGCGTTCAGGCTTGTGGTGTTCCGCAGCTGGCTCCTTTTAAGACTCCTTAGAGTTGCACATCCAGAGCCACCTGATAGTGATTGGAACTGGAGAAGAACAGTGTTTTCTTTGACTTTTAAATATCCTTTGGCTTTGAATATATAATTGGATTTCATTTGGCTAATGTCAGGAAGGGCAGTCTTATAAAAAGAAAAAAAAATAGCATTCCATGTAAAGAGATTTGAAATCTGATATTCCTACCATGTCCTCTTGATCAAAACTTTAAATTAAAAACAACGTAGAGATTATCTCCTTCCATCATTTTGACAGTATAGTGTATGTTCAAAAATATCTTTAGTATGCCCATATGTATTTTAAGCCAGAGACAGTTACTTTTAAATGTCAACTTTTAATAACAAAGGTTTCATCTGTGTTTAAACAAAACATTTGCTTTATATGGACAGAAGGCTTCCCCCCTAACACACACAATTTGTTGTGCCTTTGGTCAAGGTAAGGAGGCTGATAAGTTTTTAAGAGGGAAAAGGTATGCGGTTAGAACCATATTGGCAGTTTGGCAGTTATTTATTTTTCCAGGGTGAACGTGCTTTCAGAAATTGCCAGTAGTTGCTAGGCAGGCTTCAACAAACACAAAGGACATTACCCAAGTGTCCAACCTGGCTGGTTTCTCAATTTAAATTTTGTGATCCTGGCTCAAAATGTAGTAAAATCTATTACTGTTTGAACTTGGAATACAGAATTGTGCCAGCGATCCCCTTGGCATCCTGAGGCCATAGCGAAGTTAATGTTCTCCCCCAGGAGGCCAGCTGACTGACTTTAAGCATGGGCACACTGTCCAAGATCCAGGGCCAGGTCATTGGAACGGCCGCGAAGGTGAATGGAAACTATATGAAGAAAACAAGTCCATCCTGCCAGGAGCACTTGCCTTTTCATTTGATGCTTTCCTTTCCGATGACTGGATTTTCCTGCAGAGTATATGCTGGCTTTTGTATCTTTCTCTTTCTTCTGGCACATGTACAAAATTTCCTTACACCCAGTTACACTCAGTCCTTTGCTTAAATAACTTTTGTAGATGAATTTGGAGCAATGCCTGTGAAACTGAAGAAATACATGTTCCCCTGGAATAGCAAGGATGGGCAAAGATTTTTAAAAATAATTGTGTAACCATAGGTCTGTCCATTTACTTATCTTTGTTTTCTTTTGTTTTGTACTGCTTCTCCAGGCCAACTTTTCCTAAGAAGAGTGCTGTGCCATTTACTATTAGATGAGAAATGCAGACTAATTATGAAGTCTAAAAGTTTAAAAGACAGCATCTTTTAAATATGTCAATCATACTAAGGGCAAAATGCTGATAAATACAACTTTTAGCTTTCCCAAATGGACTAAACATGCAGAGTTGGGATAATAGTAAGAGTGTGAGATATGAAGTTTATCTTGATCTATAATGGGAGTTAATAGCCTATTAATTAGGCTAAAATTCTCTATAATACACTAACAGAATTAGCTTTACATGTTTCCTAGTGAGGTATGACTATCATACATCCTTCCAAATAGGCTGCCTGCATTACCCTTTTGAGTATCATTACATTTAAATGAGGCTGTGATGGTTATTGTAATGATGGATTTGCTTCTGCATATGTGAATGCTCATCGCTAATAACCCTTTTTCTTTCCTTCTGTATCTGGAGCATTTTGATTGGGGCTAGCATGGTATCTGTGTCTCTGGCACAGAACCTTTTAGGAAACTCACAGCAGAAATAATGGAAGAAACAATGTTATCTTAGGCCATGGGTAGATCTCTTGTGAAAAATGCAACAGGTAGTGCTACATTTGGGAGACAAGGTCTTTCTTGCCAGCTTCTGAATGAACGCTAACTACTATCTGTTTTAGGGAGTTTACATTGCTAGTTTTAAATACAACAGAAAATGTTTCTTTTCATAAATTTATATTCTATTTAGAAAAAATAGCTTTTTTTTAAGTAAAAATGGTATACACTCATTAAAAAAAGACAGAAAAGTACAGAGCAGAAACTAAATAAAGAACAGCCAGATTCCTCCTCAACGATAGTGTGCACATTTTGGAAGCATCTCTCTAATTCTCTTCCTATGATAGATATACCTACATATAGCTTTATTTATTTCATTTACTTTGTAAACTAGTCTGTATTCTGCTTTTTCTAGCTAGCCATCAACATTTCTTGTTCATAAATAAAGATTTACAACATTGTATTTGGTGATCATGGAATTACTTAAACATTTTTCCAATAAAAATATGAAAATGTTTTATTAATTAGAAAGGTAGCACTAGGCATTGAGTATTTGCCTGTAGTGACCATTGAAAAGAGAGGATGTCAAATTTTTGCTGAAAGAAATCCCATTAATAAAGCATTGAAATTACATTGTTTTAGGAAATAATGAATGTCAAAATCTGTTTGCTGCTTTAGAGAATCAAATCCTTGGCCTTTAGCTTAATTCAAAAATTTGAAAGAAACTAAGGGTAATTCATGGGTTTAAGGAGTATTTTAACATACTATAACATACTAGTTATCTGGAATCCAGAAGAATGAATCATAGTGGTTATAGTATCAAAGACTGAAGGAGTGAAAATCCCAAGATGATTTTCCACACTCCTGAAAAACCATCATCTTCATAGTAATCTGTGTCATTTGTCTTGTCAGCACTTTGAAAGATAAGACTTTTCCAAGTCACAAAACCTTCTTTGGCTACTCACAACTACTTTTTTGTCTTGTTGATGGGTTAAAAAGGACTATCCTCACCATTACCAGAATGTGTACTTAAAGGATTCAAGAAGAACTTTCTCAAAAAAAAAAAAAAAAAAGCATGTGTGTGATCATGGGACAGTAGCATAGCTCTGCAAACATGAGACTAGCTTAAGTTTTCCAGGTCCTTTTGGTGTTTAGCTTTAACTAGAATTACAGAGAAAAATTGACAAGCAGTTCCATGACTGACTGATTTTCTAAGTGTTGTAACGTGTTCAGAGGATACACTGCATTCAACAATCTATTTTCCAGAAGTCACAACATTTTTTTCCAGCTTTAGGACATGCTGAGTTCTTTTTTCGCCTTGATCTAGTGTTTTCATGCCTTATTTTAATTTGAAAAGGTTTTCAGAAGTAAACATGACACGCTCAACTGCCTTTAAAAAAAAAAAACAAAACGAAAAATTACTTTGCCCTTTTCAAGTAAGCCACTAGGCCATCTCTAAGGTAAGTACTGGCACTTAGGACTGAGACCCTCTCCTACATTAGAGTGTGGCTGAGGTCGTCTGCTTCAGGAGTTTGCGGTACTTGGCAGTTTTAGATGCTCACAGTATATAAAAATATTCCCAACAACTGCCCTCCTCTGACCGTGCTCTCATATCATCACAGTGCACACGGAGTCAGTGTCCCAACATTGTACTCATCCTTCAGCTTTTTCTTATGTTCACCCATTGGAAATGCCATTTTCTCCTACCCTTTGCCAGAGAAGCGTTTGAATCCAAGCCCTAAAAGGCATTTATCATACAGAGTTTTATTCCGTGGCATGTACAACACTCTTGTGTGCTACCCACTCTGCCGTGACATCGGTTATTACTGTAGAGATGTCCCATTATTTCAGTGTTCAGTCTCTCTGTCCATCTCTGTCTCTCTCTCTCTCACACACACACACACACACACACACACACACACACACACACCCTATATCTTTTTTTTTTTTTAAAGATTTTATTTATTTATTTGACAGAGAAGCAGTGAGAGAGGGAACACAAGCAGGGGGAGTGGGAGAGGGAGAAGCAGGCTTCCTGCGGAGCAGGGAGCCTGATGAGGGGCTCGATCCCAGGACCCTGGGATCATGACCTGAGCCGAAGGCAGATGCTTAATGACTGAGACACCCAGGCGCCCCCACACCCTATATCTTTAACTGCCAGAACACTGAGGTACAGAATTCCTCTCCAATGTCAGAAATCCTTTCCATGGTTTGGGCATAGGGCTGCTTGGTGCTCTTTGTCTCTCCTAATTATGTTCACTTCTCATCACTTGCTTCTCTCTTTCCTTTCTGCTTTTCTTCTTTTTCTTGGTAGTTCCCCTACATAGGATTTAGGTAGGACCTTTTTCTATTAGCCCATAACTGGTAAGTAGGATGCAGATCAAAGGGCCTATTTATGGCCCTGGCATTTTGAAGAGAGCTTTGGATAAACTGCCAACATTGAGTCTGCATACTTCTTCACATTTGTTATCAGATGGCAGAAACTGCTCTGATACCCACAACCACCTCTACAAAACACCCTTCTTCCCTGCAACCCCCCTCCCTAATAAGATCGAAGTGGGAAGAAAGAGGTGGAATATCCTTATGGAGGTTGAGCTGGGAAATGAGGTGGTCCTTTTAAAAGAAGTTAGGAGATTTTCTCTTGGGAGAAGGGACTTTTCAAGGAAATCTCTCAAAGATGGGGCACACTTCAAGAAGAGGAGACCACTGTTTTATTACCTGGTGTCACAGCTGCTTAAGCAGCAGTCTTGCTGATGTGCCCCGGTGCCTATGTGAGACTGGACAAGACAACTGGGGAGAAACTCTCCCATCATTTAGTGTGAGCCAAGTAGATACCACTGAAGGTGACTGGGATTCAGCTGTCTCTCCAGTAACCCACGCGTGAAGCCTGACTACCAGGTGAGTAGAACCCAGCGTCTGGAGACCATTAGGTATTCTGATGGTGTCAGGGGGCAAGGAGACATGAGGATGTTGGTTATCTCATCTCAGAGAAGTGTGCAGTGGAACCCTCGTGGATGCCTCTCAGAAACTCTGCAAGAGCTACTTGCAGACCTTCCCTATAGAGGCTGTCAGTAGCCAGTGGTAGTCAGAGAAGCACCAGAAAGCAGTGGAGAGAGGATCGCTGATGCACCCAGGTAGGTAAGGAGGCATTTGCTTTTTCTTCCATTCCTTCTTCCCCCCAAATAGCTGATCTCCACTGGTATATTTGATAGACTTTTATGTGTTAACTCATCTAATCCTCCAAACAACTCCATGATATAGGTTCTGTCATTGTTCTCATTTTACACATACAGGAAACTAGGGCATGGAGAAATTTAGTACTGGGAATTTGGATCCACGTGGTCTGGCTCCCAAGACCACGTTATAACCATCATATCATATTGTCCCACCACCCGAGATCAAAGGAAATGATTTTCAATTTTTTTTTTGCTATGCTTTTATTTTTTATTGTTATGTTAATCACCATACATTACATCATTAGTTTTTGATGTAGTGTTCCATGATTCATTGTTTGTGCATAACACCCAGTGCTCCAAGCAGAATGTGCCCTCTTTAATACCCATCACCAGGCTGACCCATCCCCCCACTCCCCTCCCCTCTAGAACCCTCAGTTTGTTTTTCAGAGTCCATCGTCTCTCATGGTTCGTGTCCCCCTCTGATTCCCCCCCTTCATTCTTCCCCTTCTGCTATCTTCTTCTTCTTTTTTTTTCTTAACATATATTGCATTATTTGTTTCAGAGGTACAGATCTGTGACTGCAAGCAGCATAAGAAATAGATACACATACATCCTGACCCACTACACATCTACCTAAAAATAAATAAGTGAAAAAAGTTTAATGAGGTAACACATGTAATACAACCTGATTTTTTTCTGTTTTCTGTTTCATTAAAAAAAAAAATGCTAGTTACCACCTACTATATAGATGATCTGGAGCTCAGAAGAGGTTTGAAGGGACGAAAGAACATCTCCCCCTTCCCAGCGTACCTTCTCTTTCTGTCCCTCTCTCTCTGCTCCCCCTTCTCCCATGCCTTCCTGAGTTTCCTGAGCTATAAATCTAGCTGGTCATAGAGAGTGGGATTAACTCTGAATTGATTGTCAGATTGGAATGTTACACTGCCCTGGAGTGAGTTTCTAATACTGAAAGTGACCAAATCGTTATGAACACTTACCTTCATGATAAGGGAGATGAGGAAGAGGGATTCCAGAGAACACAGTTAAAAATAGTGATGGTGGGGTTCATGTTACTGTCTGAACAGTGATTCCATTGTGGGCTGGTTATATCAGGCTTCAGCTGTTTGGACTATATGGGTTGCAATCCAGCTAGGACAACTCTGTCTTCCATTGGTCATGCCTATCATCCATGGAACATTGGTTGCACTCTTCTTATACTCTGTCAGAGTGGAGCGGTTGGGTTCTGATTTCAGACCTCAAGCTATTTTGTGTTACTAGCCCAGATCAGGTTTTATTGAAATGGCTTATTTTGCTAATTCAGATTTGTTGATTATTCTGTTACTTATAGCATATCATATTTTTCCATTCCTCCTTGGTTTAGAATTTTTTTTCAATAAAACTCAGCCTCTTTAATGAGCTTTTATAGTCAACCTGGAGCTCCTTTTGTTAAAAATAAAAAAATATGTCAGGATGAAAAGATGTCTTAGCAGGAAAAGATGAAACCAACTGCAGTTAGTCCTTGAAGATTTACAAGAAGTACAAATATTAATGGCAAAACTTCTGTTAGAATTTGTTGAATCATGCTTTCTAGAGACCAAAAAATTATTGGGCTCCCTCTTCACCCCACCCCCAACTTACAAGTGACTTTTGTAGGTGATGAGGAATGCCTACCTTAAATACTTTCCAGACTAAAATGATTGGGACCAGACTCTAAGCTTTGTGACCTTAATCACCCATTTGGGAGTTTGGAATGAAGCCAGACTCTTCTCCAAGGGAGATTTTGGCCTTCCTTGCATGTACTTCTGCAGCCCAGTGAGATGGGTTGTCTGTCTCTCTTTTATTTGGCACTAGGCCATCAGCCTGTATTGGGACAGACTGTGAGCAGTGAAGTCCCAGCACATGCTGGTATTGTGGAGGCTCCCACCCCATCACGGACTG
The DNA here is from genome assembly GCF_037043125.1 of Eumetopias jubatus. Lineage (NCBI taxonomy): Eukaryota > Metazoa > Chordata > Mammalia > Carnivora > Otariidae > Eumetopias > Eumetopias jubatus. Next base: position 68,857,509 of record NW_028274823.1, on the reverse strand, counting down.
GACTTTGATGAGGAGCCACTGGGGAAATTGCCTGTAGATCTTACAGCCAGCAGTCTCTGTGCTTCCATCCTGAAGAACTGGCTTACTTTTTAGCTTATGGACACTGTGAATCCTGTACAGATGTGGTTTCTTTCCTTGCTTGTGGGAGGCAGGGATCAATTTTCAGCCCAAGATAGTGGTGTGTAATTCTGTGTTCCAATCTTTGCATTGGCTTTATTATTCTCTTTACCTAGTATTCCTTCTGGGTTTCTCTCAAGTTTTTCATTTGATGCTTTTGTTTCCTATGTGCTTTTTAATAAACCTCCAGTCCTCATGGTAAAGTACTTGTATCCAGAGTGCTTTTACCAAGTAAATGTAACATGTATTTTTAAAGGTTTAGCCTTTTAAAAAAATCTGCTTTAAATAGTGGTTATGATTGAAAATAAATTATGGTCCTCAATTTATAGTGGAGAGCAGAACTATAGCTTTTCTACACACCTTGCAATCTTGTTCTAGGTTTGGCAGGGTGAGCATGATTAAAATAAGAATGAATTTTTCTTGAGATAACAAGATGAAGATAATTGAAAGGTCATGTTAATTACTTAGTAGAATCAGCTGATACTAAGTCGTAAGGAAACACCCAGAGGGGCATTCCAAATTCAGTAATGAATTGGGACAGAAAGTATATTTAAAATTCATACTTAACAGTTCAGAAAAGAAAGGTGGAATGAGAAGTGTTTGTACTGAGAAGCAAGGGAACCATTAATTAGCTGTGTTACTTTGAGAAACCATTTTCCCTTTTATAAATTGGTTGTCTCATTTATTAAATGAAGGAATTAGATTGAATGAACGTAAACAATTCTGCCAACTCTAAAGTTTTCTGATTTTTCAGATGCAGTTAAAATAGAACTTTGAAAAGAGACCATCAGTACTTGTTTAAATGGAAATTTGAGAGTCCTGAGTTTTGAGGCCTTTACTGGTACCTCAATTAACATAAAAATCCACAAACCCTCACTGCTGTCACATGGCGCAATGTTTGGACCTCCAGACCCAGAGTAGGGTGTTTTTCTCATAAACTTGAGTGTATAGTAAAGCAAATGAAGTGCATGGTGTATGCACACACATGCCTGTGTGATTATAGTGCTTACCAGGAAGGTTATAGTAACTGCTAGTCATGTTTTTGGTGAGCTTTGATAAGCCCACATAGGTATTCAGTAAAGGTTTATTGTTTTGACCTGGTATTTTATAGCAGTATCCATTTAAAATGTTCAATTATATAATGCCTTGTTACTTTACTTTGGAATTAATTTTTAAAAAATTTATAGAGATGTAACACTTTAAAGTTGGAAGGGACCTTAGAGTATTACCTTGTTAAACCTTTTTGTTTCATGATTTCTGGGGAAGTTTGTTTAATATTGATAATGTCTGGTATGATGTAGCTTGTTTTTTCTTACTTATGTGATCACAGAACTTTTAAACATTCTGTATGTATAGTAAAAGAAAATAAGCTTAGTTGGAGCTTAGTGTTCCTTTCTACCTTTTCTCAAGTGAGTGCTATCAGTAGAAGGCTTCATAATTTGCAGTTTGTCACATGAAGGCCAAGCAGAAGTTTCCTTGATAGCCTGTTGCGTATACTAGAACATTTTGGCCATGCCAATAAAGATTTTAACCACTAGTATGAGACTTGGCAGAAAAGAGATTAATATACTAAGTCACACGGTAGTGCATAGTTATTGCCTTTAGAGCCTAATCACTGATTACTTTTAATAAGGTGAGTGAGAATATTGTATTTAAAAGACAAGTTATTCTCTAAAATGTGGAGTATATTTAGTCAAGGTGAGTGAATCTTGATGTTTTGTCCTGCTGATGGGAGCTGCCATATTTCACGGAAGAGAATGCATTTTCCCTGAGATGGGCAGACACAGACACTGCCCTGAATTTGGCTAAGTAGCCTGAAATAGTTTTAGGATTCATGGAGTTGTCTCCAGAATTCCAGGGATATTGCATCATCTTCATGGGTCTGGTTTGTTTTCAGTTCTTTCTGAAACTGAGTCCTGCCAGTGGGATAAATACTCAATAAATTACACTCACACTAAGACTTGCACACCAAAGACAGTAGCAGAAATTTAAAGCTCCTTTCAGAAGCATCAAACTTCTCTTCTGAAGTGTGGCTTTTTTTCCCCCCTTGAAAATGTAGTTTAGCATCTCTTCAAAGTATGCAGTGTTTAAACTCAAAATAGTCCAGCGTGGGAAATTGACAGAGTCTAGTCTTCATTTGCCCTCTGTTCAGTCCACAGGTCTGTTTGAATCAGGGTACTGTGTATCCTTTATCAAGTGTCATTGCTCTTGCTTGTTCCAACAAGTATATGCTTAGCATGCACCCATTTTGACCTCAGTAAGATAACATCATTGTTTAAATCACAGGATTCTAAGTTTGGTCTTCCAGAATTTTTATTGCTTAAGTTCCTTGATCTGAGAACAAACTTAATTTCTTCGTTTTCAAAAGCAGCTGAAAGAATTAAAATAAATGACATCTTCACACACTGCCAAGACTACTTCCAACCTTCAGTAAATTACAGATGGTTAGTTAGCTGCATCTGGGCATGCAGACAATTTACAATCTTGACAATGTCTCCATGACTTAGAATGTTAAATATTTATTGAACATCTATTATGAGCTGGGCACTGACCAGGACTTGGGATCTGCCTGATAATTTAAGTACCTTTGCCTTTTGCTACTTGCCTCCTTTTCCATCCTTTTCTATCTCAGCATCTTTATACTAACCACGTCCTGCTGCCAAATGGGCTGCTGGCTGTTCTCTGAACGCTCTTAGTCCTGTCATTCGACCCATCTCGAATGTTCTTCTGACTCCTGCTTGTCGATGCGTTATTTTTGAAAGGCCAACTTAAATGCTATCTTTTTCATAAAATCATCCCTAATCACTGGGAGCTAGAAGTGATCCTTCATATGCTCTGTGTTATGCACTATCTGTCCATTCTTGGAATTTTCATTTGCATGCAACACTGCATTGTATTATAATAGAGGTGCTATATCCAGATAAAGGCAGGGATTGCTCTTTTGCATTTTTTGTATGTTCCAAAGGAAAGTGCCCTGTGGTAGTTTTTATGTCATGGTAGGACTCAGTGTCATTGAATGAATGAACATTCCTGTGATGTAAAGGCACCTACTTAATATACACAGTGATTTTGGAGAAGAGTGGGGAATAGTCTGGAGCCACTGAAATTACCTTAGTGTAAGAAGATTTCTCGAATGTTGAAACGGTCCCCTGACTTACAATGGTTTGACCTAAGATTTTTTGCCTTTACAGTGGTGCAAGAGTGATATTCAGTAGAAGCCAGGCTTTAGTTCTGAATTTGGATCTTTTCCCTCGGCTGGTGATGTGTGGCATAGTGCTCTCTGGTGACGCTGGGCAGTAGCAGTGAGCCTCAGCTCCCAGTCGGCCACGCAGTCACCAGAGGGAACAACCGATGCACTTGTACCATTCTGTACCCATGCATCCAACCTCTTGCACTTCCCCCAGAATTCAGTAGATTACATGAGGTGCCCAGTACTTTATTATAAAATAGGCTTTGTGTTAGATGACTTTGGCCAACTAGGCTAATGTAAGTGTCCTGAGCATGTTCAAGGTAGGCTTAGGCTAAGCTACGATTTTGGTAGGTTATGTGTATCAAAGGCATTTCCAACTTAGGATATTTTCAACTTACAACAGGCTTGTTGGGTTGTAACCCCATTGTAAGTTGAGGAAGAGCTGCGAAAATGTTGGGTGTATGTTAATTTAAATTTTTGCCTAGTTACTATGTTTATAAGATTCCAAATTCAAAAATGTATAAAAGTGTACATATAAAGTTAGAAAATCTTCAGTCGCTCTTCCCTTACCCACATTCTAGTTTGTTAACTTTATTGCTTTATTGTTTTTAACAATATATATGGGAATCTATTCCAATTGAATATAAACATTACCCTCATTTTTTCTTTCTGCTGCATATTACATGTTATTACACTGTATGGATGCAGTTTAAGTTATTTCAACTGGTCCCCCACTGGGGAACCTTTTAGCTATTTACAATTGTTTATTGTTACAGAAATGAATTTTCAGCCATTTGCGAAAGGAGGAGAGAAGAAAAAAACTTAGAAGAGGTATAAAATCTTGAACAAAGGGAATATTCCCTAAACATAGAGACCGTTTTAATAAGGTCCAGCTTGTTTTATAAAATTTTCTTTTTTATTAAAAACAAACTAAAATTTAAGTTTTAAAGAGCCACTTAAAAACCCTTTTGGCACAAGACAAGTCAGTTATATTTGCTCATTTTGTTTCCTATTTAAATTGAAATTTTATTTGTAATTTCTGTGGATTCTGTGGGCAAATGTTTGTAATAATTTATATCCTTGTTTGAGGTCAAATTCAGTAATTGTTTTGTGGACTAATAGGCATTTGAGAGGTTAAAGACTTGCTCTCCCATCATTATTAATGTTTTACTTACAATCTCTTTAGTGCTGTCTCTGGTAACAGTAGCAGCAACCTCATCACTTGTGGTCGATCTTTGCAACTTCAGATAGGTCACAGTTACTCAAGATTGCCTTCTTAAAAAATTTTCAATATGAAGAGTTATGTTCTGCAAATAGACATGTGCAGTTATGTTAAATAGTTTTAGCGGCAGTATCAACCATTTATTGAGCAACTACTGTGTATTGTAGAGTGCAAATTTGATGGATTCTCCTAGGTGCATTAAACACTGACCTCTGATTTCCACCCCACAGAGATTTAATTGAGGTAATCCAGGTGTTGGGATTTTTAGCAAACTCCCCCCAGGGATTATTTATTAATAAGTTGTTTCTATTTTAAAATAGTTTTGGACTTCCAAAAATGTTGCAAAGACCTCTCACACTCCTATGACCCAGATTCCCAATTATTAATATTTTACTGAACTTTCTCCCTTTCTTTTAATCTATGTAGTCTTTTTTCTGACATGATGCTCCATCACCCCTAAGTGAGGTTGGTATTGTTACCAGAGACAGCACAGTCAGAGAGGATGGGAAGGTGTGGAAAATTGTTATCATCAGGAAATCAACGTTACACAAAACCACCATGTAATCCACACTCCAGTTTCACCAAATCCCCCCAATAGTGTCTCTTTTCCCCTTCCTGGTCCAGAATCATATACAAGAGTACGTGGTTGAATTTATTTGTCATGTCTGTCTGTCTTCTTCACTGTAGAATCCATTCCTCAGTCTTTTCCGTGTTTCTCATGTCTGTGAAGGCCTTTCATTCTGTACAACCCTCTCGACTGGGACCATCCAGTGTTTTTTCACAACCAGACTCAGGCTCTGCTTTCTTGGCAGGAATGATGCCATGCTCTTTTTAGGCTATCACATCGGGAAACATACTGTGTCAGTCTGTTTCACCACTGGTGATATTAAATATGATCACCTGCTCAAGTTGACTTTCTCCATTATCACTTTTATCCCCTTTGTATTTAACTAGTATTTTGTGAGGAGATGTTCCCATATTATGCCACTATCCTGTTCTTCATCAAATCTCCACCTACAAGTCCTAGCATTCATTGATGGGTTCTTTTTTTTTTTAAAGACTGCTGTGATAGTTGCTGAATGGTAATTATTTTCATTATTACATCCACACCTGTTAGTTGATATTCTATAAGAAAGAGCTTTCTTTCCTATTTATCAATTTATTTATTCATTTATTTATTCATATCAATATGGATTTATGGATTCCCCTTTTTTCAATGGATTGTAATTTGATAATCTCATTATTTTGATACTCAAATTGTCCCAGATTTGAGCCCTTCCAAGTTGACTCCTGTTTTTGTTTGTTTTTGACACATTCCTATCATTCTTTGAACATTTTCCTCCTTTCTGGGACAAGATGTTCCGGGTTTATCTTGTACTTCCCTGCCCTGACCCTTGTTCTTTTGAGTAGAAGGTGGTACCTAGAATCACAATCTGGGTCTCAGTGGTGTCACTGCCAGTAGGCCCTGTCAGCATACAAAACTAGGAAATGTATATATGTATGCAAATACACATGTACATCTGTGACTGCTTCTATACCCGTGTCTCTGTAACTTTAGAAAAATGTTTATTCTGTTCATTCAGATTCTAACCCAGTACATCCAGTGCTTTTTCTAGCCTTCACCTCTTTTCCAGAAATTGAGAAAGCTAGCTCCCATTGTCCTCAGTATATTACTTTTGTGCCCAATTAAATTCTGTTTAATGTAACCAGTATTCCAACTACTCAGGAAATCCTCCTTCCTCGGCCACCTTTGTGCTCCCCCCACTCAACCCCTTTCCTTAGCTGCCAGACATGTTGCCTAAGATGCACCTGCATGGCACCCCTTCCCATCATGGTCCCACGTCCTTGATCTTTTGCACCTTCATGCCAGGAAGGAGGAGAAGGGAAGAGAAAGAGAAAAGATCCCCCCAGGTGATTTAATGTGATGCCAAGTTGAAAATCACTGTATTTAACATGTTACATGCATTGTCTTTTTAAATATTTCAAACCATATATTCTTTCCTCGTAAAATTTGAGATTTAAGAAAAATATATCTTTATTATAAGATTCTCTTTTTAATAATTTGTCCATTTTTCCCATACATGGAAGAGAGGTAAATTTTTTAGTCCTGAGACTGTAGTGGGGGTATAAATAGCTGGATTTTTATTTTAGTGTTTTAAATTTCCTTGATGGTAATACGACAGGGTTTCTAAAATGACATGATCTGGGGGGTGCCTGGGTGGGTCAGTCAATTAAGCGTCTGACTCTTGGTTTTGGCTCAGGTCATAATCTTATGGGTCATGAGATTGAGCCCCACATCAGGCTAAGCACTCAGGGGGTCTACTTGAATATTCTTTCCCTCTGCCCCTCCCCCAACTTGCATGTGCTCACACATGCACTATGTCTCTCTGTCTCTCTCAAATAAATAAAATTTTAAAAAAATTTAAATGACACGATATGGCATATTAGTAGCAACCTGGCGCTGTCAGGTTTTTTAAGGAAGAGATTCTTTTCTACAAATTCATGACATTAAAAGGGCTCACATACTGAACTTGGATTTTTCTTAACGCTTCTGAAATCTCTTATGCTTCTCTCTGCTTCTTCACTAAATTCAGAAGCATTGATGTCAAGAGGTTCCATGTTCCTTCTCCCTGGAGTTTAGAAATGGCATTTTAAAAGAGCTCAGGCACCCCCTACCCCAATCACAGCCACTTCAGGAAATCTGAAGGGAGAAATGGTCTGGAGCCACTGGCCTAGATTATAAATATCAAAGCCCAAACCCCATTATAGTTAGAAGAATCCTAAGAGTGATCTAAAGCTAAATTCCATTGCTGTGTGATTCATGATGATCTAAGACTTTTCATCTGTTTTTCATTTTCTGAAGATTGTTAAGTTGGTTGCTATTATCAACAGTGTTTAGGTTTAAACAATTAAAATTAAGGTATAGAGTTACCTGTGTATGTCATGTGCTGGTTTTGCTCATTTGTTGGCACAAACTCATTATGCAAAGGTTATATGGCACAAGTTTACCTTAGATAATCTCTTACAGAGTGGAAAATATCTGAAGTCAGTTGGAGGGTTACTGAGTACTTTAAAATCTCACTTACTTAAAAAATTGGATTAAGTATTCTTGAATTTATACAGATTTAAAATCTGATATAATTTGGATTTTTAAATATGAGGCTTTGTAGTATTATTCATTTGACCAAAGATTACATTTCATAACTTGGATTTGTTAGAATTTTGAAAGATGAACTCAAGAAAGCAAAGATAAAAATTAGAGTGGAATTTGAAAAAAATAGAGAAATATACTTTGGGAACTTTCATATTTTGGAATTCTAAACAATGAATGAGCGATAAAAAGTTGCACTTCTTACATTCTGAACTTCTGTTCATTGTTTTCTCTGTAATGAGCTCCTTTGCAAGTCACGTTCGGTCATGCAGCTCCATTATCTCGTGGGTGTATTTATGTTGAGTGACAGCTATCATATTGTGTATCTGAAGAAAACTTTAGTGACTATGGAATTAATTATTAGCCCTTCTGAAGGCCAAAATACTATCAACACAGTTCATGGAAATATCGTACCAGAAAGATAATGTCCCGATGGCTTATTAAAAAAAAAATTAAGATAGTGTTAAAGCGCAAAAATGATATTTTTTCTAAAATTATCTACATGAATTATACTATCTAAAATAGATTCTTGAACAAAAGGATATTTTCATTTTGGTTTTTGATTCTGGAAAGTGTATTTATTTTTCATAGGAATATTCTATTTTAAAATGCCTGAATGAACTAAACCTTTTAAGAGGATTTTCAAGTTTTCCACTAGTGATAAGGAAGTTAAATAAAAGACTTTTAACTAAAAATGGGAATAATTTTATTGTCCTTTAGTTCTTACATTAGAAATTTGAAACCAGAAGTCAGTTAAATCTCCATAGCAATCATCTTTATTTACAAGATGAATAACACATTTCATTCCGGATGTTGGGAAAGTTCTTAAATAGTAAAAAACAAAACAAAACAAAACACACACACACACACACACACACCCCAAATATCAGGTATTTTGACTAGAAACTCAGCCAGTATTTTGCATCACAATGAGAAGGGCTAACATCACCACTGATTACTTCACAATGAGCTTCTAAATTCTTGTCTGTGGGAACACAGGAGAGAACTATTTTGTTGACATTGCAGATTCATATGGTTCACCCCAATATGTAATAAACTATCATGAGAAAATATAGGATATTTTGTCACAATCTGGTAAGAAGATGGAAAAAGTATTGTGTTCTGACAATATTCATTCAGCATTTGAAAACTTGTGTTAAATGAGTTTTTGCTGCATTTGTCCCCATCACTTTTCTGAAAATTCATACTTGTGCAGCTTGTACATTGTCTATAATAGTGCCTGCTACATTGTAAGCACTCAGTAAATATTTGTTGAATAAATAAATGAAATATATTTGTGTTGGTTTTGAAAATGCAAACTTCTAAGTTTTTATTAAAAGAACAGTTTCCTTCCCCTCAACTTCCAGTACCTGACAACCACTGATGTGTTTCTCTCCCTGCAGGTTTTGACAATGTCATATTGCTTAATCTACTAACATTAGGTGGAATCACATCGTATGAGTAGAATCACACAGCGTTTAGCCTTTTGTGTCTTTTTTAACTTAGACTAAGCCTTTTTGAGATTCATCTAGGTTGTTGAGTGTATCAGTAGTTTATTGCTTTGGTTCTGAGTAGTGGTCTATTGTGTAGATATACTAGTATTTTTTGTTGTTCATTCACCAGTGGTTGGGCATTTGAATTGTTTACATTTTAGGGCTATTATAAATGAGTGTGCTGTAAAATCTACATCCAGGTCTGTGGACAAATATTTTCATTTCTCTTGAGTAAATGCCTTAGAATGGAATGGCTCGCTCCTTTGGGAAGTGTGTTTCACTTTATTGGATAGTAGCTCTATAATTTTGGATTCCCACCAGTGACGTGTGAGAATTGCCATTGTTTACAGCCTTTCCAGCACTTGGTAATGTCCATCTTTTTAAGGTTAGCCAGTCTAGTAGATATGTAGCAGTTTTTCCTTGTGGATTTATGTACATTTTTTTGAAGACTGATGGTAAGCAGTTTATGTGCCTATTGGCCATTCATATGGTTTCTTTTGTTACGTGTTCAAAATTTTGCTAATGATTTTGGGTTATCTATTGAGTAGTAAGAGTTTTGGATACAGGTCCTTTATTGGATGTATGATTTGTAAATATTTTTTTCCCAGTGTATGACTTTGTTCTACATTTCAGGCATTTTTATTTGACTCTTTCATAGTTTCATCTCTCAGGTAAATACCCTTCCCCTCCAAAAGCACACATTGGTCATATTTTTCAAATAGATTCTTATCATATTTATAACTATTTTAAATGTCCCATATGATATTGACAATATCTGGACCATGTTGGAGTCTGGTCCTGTTGACCGTGTTATCTGTGAACACTGGCATAATTTTTCCTTTTTGTGTTTAGTAATTTTTTGATTGTAAGGTATTGTGTGCTAAAGAACAATAGACACTAAGGTAAATAGTATTAATACCTATAAATGGTCACTTCTCTCCTTCAAGCTGTTAACATAGGCAGTCGTGTCAATATTGTCAGTAGTTGAGCTAGACTTGAATTTTGTTGTTGCTGTAGTTACTGTGAGTCCAACACAAACTTCAAACTTCTCCAGTGTTGAACTACTGTTACCTTGAGCTTAGTAGGAGGTCTGGAGTGCAGGGGAGTTTTCGTAGTATTCCTAATCTATGCCCGGTTTTCATTCCACACTGCACACCTGGGCCCCAGGGCTTGCTCTCTGTGTTCTTGCCTCTTCCTCAGCAGTGGTCTACTGCTGCTTGTTACTTGGGGCAAGGTCCTGGGCAGGGTGTGTGTGTGTGTGTAAGGTGGATTGGTACTCTCCCTGGGCGGGGTGTGTGTCTGTGTGTGTGTGTGTGTGTGTGTGTGTGTAAGGTGGATTAGTACTCTCCCTGGGCGGGGTGTGTGTCTGTGTGTGTGTGTGTGTGTAAGGTGGATTGGTACTCTCCCTGGGCGGGGTGTGTGTCTGTGTGTGTGTGTAAGGTGGATTGGTACTCTCCCTGGGCGGGGTATGTGTCTGTGTGTGTGTGTGTGTGTGTAAGGTGGATTGGTACTCTCCCTGGGCGGGGTGTGTGTCTGTGTGTGTGTGTGTAAGGTGGATTGGTACTCTCCCTGGGTGGGGTGTGTGTCTGTGTGTGTGTGTGTGTAAGGTGGATTGGTACTCTCCCTGGGCGGGGTGTGTGTGTGTGTGTGTAAGGTGGATTGGTACTCTCCCTGGGCGGGGTGTGTGTCTGTGTGTGTGTGTGTGTGTAAGGTGGATTGGTACTCTCCCTGGGCGGGGTGTGTGTCTGTGTGTGTGTGTGTGTAAGGTGGATTGGTACTCTCCCTGGGCGGGGTGTGTGTCTGTGTGTGTGTGTGTGTGTAAGGTGGATTGGTACTCTCCCTGGGCGGGGTGTGTGTCTGTGTGTGTGTGTGTGTGTAAGGTGGATTGGTACTCTCCCTGGGCGGGGTGTGTGTCTGTGTGTGTGTGTGTGTGTAAGGTGGATTGGTACTCTCCCTGGGCGGGGTGTGTGTCTGTGTGTGTGTGTGTGTGTAAGGTGGATTGGTACTCTCCCTGGGCGGGGTGTGTGTCTGTGTGTGTGTGTGTGTAAGGTGGATTGGTACTCTCCCTGGGCGGGGTGTGTGCCTGTGTGTGTGTGTGTGTGTAAGGTGGATTGGTACTCTCCCTTCTCCAGCCTCAGTTTTAGTCAGGTCTTGTAGCCTGAGCTTCAGGAAAGGGCCTTTCTCAGTGTTCCTGTTCCTGTCATAACTGTTTTTAGAATCTGCATGTTGAGTTTTGATAGTGTCTTGTTCCTTCTACAGAGTTGTGATAAATTCTTTTATATCTTTAAGCATAAATATTCTATATCATATTGTAATATCTGCATTATTTTCGTGATCTTTTTTGGCAGCTTATTGTTTCTCTTGACTCACTACTCCTGGCTTTTCCCCTTGTATCTTTAGTACAGATTTTTGATTATAAGCTCATGTTCATTGGAATTTTATCCATGAAACTTATTTGAAAACTACTTTTAAATTGTTTTAAACTTTTTTAAAATTGTTTAAACTTTTTAATTCTGTCACCAAGAGAATTCTGTCACATAAATATAGACTTGTATTTAGGAATTCTCAGGAGACTTTTTTCTTTTTCCTCATTCCACAAGGCAAAGCAAGACACTGTTGATCACTAACGGGGAGTTTTTATTTCAGCCTCTGGGGCTTTATGTGTTTCTGTTGTGAACTTTATTTTCTGTTCACTGAACATGGTTTATTAAAATTCAGGCTATAGGCCACCAGGTAATAGACATTTCTATGGCAAATGCTGACTCCAACCTTCACTTCCTATAATTTCTGATCTAAGGAATTTTCTTACTTTGAAAAATACATTTTTATATTTTACTCAGCATTTTAAGAAGATTTCTACTTAAATGGCTTTATCTGAATATCCAGTTTACCCTGTTTCTGGAAGTGCAACTTTTATGTGCTATCTTCTCATGCCTCTGGTGTAGCAGTTGATATATTGTATCATGATCATGTATTTTTTTCAACCAAAACTAAAATTTTAATAGGTTGCTGAATGTGACTTTTTAGTTTTTGAATCCCTGACCAAACACAAAAAAGGTGGAAGGAGGTTGTATAAAGTAATTAGACTTTTCATTTAAGTATATATTCAAATATATATGAGCTGGAAGTACATCAGCATTTATTAGCTGTGTGACCTTGGGCAAAATACCAAAATTTTTAAAAGGCTTATTTGTTTTAGAGAGAGTGCTTGAGCCGGGGTAGGGGCAGAGGGAGAGAGAGAATCTCAGGCAGGATCCTGCTAAGCGTGATGTCCTAACACGGGGCTCTATCCCATTATCCCAAGATCATGGCCTGAGCCAAAACCAAGAGTCAGCTGCTCAACCAGCTGAGCTACCCAGGTGCACCACAAATTACCTAATTTTTAAGCCTCTTTCTTCACCTGTTGAATGGGATAGTGATGCCTACCTTTTTTAGGACTAAAAGACTGCAATTATTGTATAACTAAAACTAATACAACATTGTATATTAACTATACTGGATTAACAAAAAAAAGGCCGTGATTAAACAAAGCAATCTACATAAAATCTCCCAGTCAGGTCACATAGTAGGCATTCAAATGTTAATATCATCATCTTCCTCTCTTAAATACCTGATGAATTTTCCCTATGTTTTTCCCTTGAGTTCTTCCCAGTAAGGAATTTTAGTTAAGATAGTAAAAATATCTCAGCCATTTGCTCCTATTTAACCTGTTTTGTCTATTTAATGTTTAAATTCCTTTGACAAATATATTAGAAGTGATGACTTTTTCTGACTTTTCAATAATGAACTCCATCAAAGAGTTTCATGATGAGGGCAGATGGAAAATTCTCAATTCAGTTCAGCTTGTCAGTTTTAAGGAAGGCACAGATTATTACTTTACCAAACTAGAATTTTATTTTCTAATTAATTGCTATGAGTTTTATACCTCTGTGGATTATAAACAAGATACAGAAAAAATTACTTATTCTCTTTGGCCATCTAGTCCTTTAAAAGCTAATTTGTAAAGTGGTGTTACTGTAATAGGGCTCTATGGTGACACTTTGCTGAGCACAGCATAAAGGTTCAGACTTGTGGAATCACTGTGTCATATACTTGAAACCAATGTAACATTGTGTGTCAACTGTACTTCAGTTTAAAAAAAGCTAATTTGTTAAGAATGACTTTTAAATTTAGTCTGGATACACAGTTTCTTACTGGCCATTGTGATGCTTCTTTTCTTTTTTTTTCTTTTTTCTTTTTTTTTATTATGTTATGTTAATCACCATACATCACTAGTTTTTGATGTAGATTTCTATGATTCATTGTTTGCATATAACACCCAGTGCTCCATGCAGTACTCGCCCTCCTTAATACCCATCACCAGGCTAACCCACCCCCCGACCCCCCTCCCATCTGGAACCCTCAGTTTGTTTCTCAGAGTCCATCGTCTCTCATGGTTTGTCTCCCCCTCCGATTTCCCCCGCCCTTCATTTTTCCCTTCCTGCTATCTTCTTTTTTTTTTTTTAATATATAATGTATTACTTGTTTCAGAGGTACAGGTCTGTGATTCGACAGTCTTACACAATTCACAGCACTCCCCATAGCACATAGTGATGTTTCTTTACCAAACTTGAGACCACACTAATTATTTTAGTGGAGATGTCAGGTGTTTGAGGGAATTTCATGAAGCCAGTTCTCATTTGTTCATTGTAATTATGAAAAAATATAGCATAAAGGGAAAGTCTCTAATACTCTGATTTTAGGAAGTAGTTTTAACTTCTCTGTTTAAGATTTATCTCCTTTAAAAATCAGATGTGTTATCAAATATCTAAAACAAAACTTTTAAGTACTCTCTTTTCAGGCAGCGGGAGGGCAGCTCCTTTCCCTGCCTTCTTGTGGAATGGGCGAGGAACAGTGAAATTGGATAAAGGGTGGAGGTTGAGGGAAAGTCAGAAGTCTGACCATCCCTCATCAGTCTCTAAAAGATCAAAAGCACCTTTTAATGTAATTAAAATGTTCAAGTGAGTCTTTCTAGTTTGCATATGAGGGAATAGAGTGTCAGAGAGGTGACTTGCACTCCTAAGAACATATAGCTAGTTAATTGCAGAGCCAGGGCTGAAGGCCACTCCTCACTCACCTGTGCAGTCCTAAGCAAGATCTTTAATCTCTCTAAACATGCTTTTCAAGTGTCAAATGGGGATCATGCCTGCTTTATAATGTTGTATGGAGGAAGTGGAGATCATGTACATTTGTGTTTATGAAGTGCTGATGTCTACCAGGTGCTCAATAAATGTTTGTTTCATCTTGACTTACTGTAAATTACTTTTTTTTGTGAACATAATAAATAAAAAATTTGGCAGTAAACACAGAATTGAATATTTTATGGTCTTCCACTTTTTAACAAAATGCATGGGGTGCAGACTGGAAGTAAAACTTGTTTTGAAAGATTCCCTGAATCATTTTAGTGTGAAAAAAATGGGAGTTTTCCATCATCTTTAGATGTTCTGATTTTGGTCAGTGCATTATTGCCTTGGGTCAGGTATACCAGTTTATACAAAAAGCATTTTTGAAGAATTTTCCATGCCCTTTCTTTTGTGAATTGTTCTTAGGCAAGCTTTGATCCTCACTGAATGACCTTATAAAAGAAAGGGAAATAGCAATGAACTTTAAAACCTATACTTTCCACTCAATTTTTTTTTCAAGGTTAATTTACAGTGTTCTGAATCTCACCTTTGTGTTTGACCCTGGTTGAAAAACTCAAAATTTTTCTTGAGCACAACAGTCTGATCCCACTAGTCACATTTGAGCTTTACACTACTTCCTTTGCCCTTTTAATAAACACACATTCCAAGGATTGCATCATTTTAAATGGCTGGAGTAAGTCGATATATTCTCTTATTTGGGAAAACTGGGTTTTATTGATGACATGGAGTTTGGTGTTTGTTTACCACATTTATGGAAGGCATTTTGCTTTAAGTCAGTAACTGTGCAAACCAAAACCAAGAAACTTAAAAAACAAGATTTCCCTCTTTAAAACTTGTGGGTGTACCTAGTTCAATATTTTTCCTGATCAGGCTAGTGAAGAATTTAAAAACTGAGGACTCAGTATTCAAAGGGATACATGCACCCCTGTACTTATAGCAGCATTATTTACAATAGCTAAATTATGGAAGTAGGCTGGTCCATTGATAGATGAATGGATAACAAAGATGTAGTGGACACACACACACAGGAATATATTATTCAGCCATAAAAAAGAATGAAATCTTGCCAATTGCAAGGATGTGAATGGAGCTAGAGAGTATAATGCTAAGTGAAATAAGTCATTCAGAGAAAGACAAATACCATGATTTCACCCATATGTGGAATTTAAGAAACAAAACAAATGAGCAAAGGAAAAAAAAAAAAAGACCAAGAAACAGACTCTTAACTATAGAGAACAAACTGATGGTTACCAGAGGGGAGGTGGGCGGGGGATGGGTGAAACAGGTGATGGGGACTAAGGAATGCATTTGTCTTGATGAGCACTGGGTGATGTATATATGGAATTGTTGAATTATTATATTGTACACCTGAAACTAATACAACACTGTATATTTACGGAAATTAAAATTTAATTAAAACAAACAAACAAACCCTGAGGACTTAGGATCAGCCTTAGGCTCATTTAGCTATTTCCTTTTCCTTTACTTTAACAGTGGGGCTCTTAAGAAGACAATGTCTAGATGTTTACTTGAGAGATTAGTATTCCTTTTTTTTTTTTTTTAAGTTTAAAAGGATTTTAAAAAGTTTAGTGCAGTTAAAGTCCAAGCTGATAGCTGGTACATAAGGAAAACTACATATCTTAGAATATTCACCAGACTATATGTTAAAAACTTCATCTGCTGAAAATGAGCAGTAAAATGTCCCAGGCAGTATATATGAATATGTAATTAAAATACTTGTGTTACTAAATGAAAACATTTCTTATGTAGTATCTACAGTTGTACTTGCCACTTCATAAACTCTCTGTGAGTATCAGCTGAATAAATAAATGAATGTGAGTTGATATTGAGCTTTTTAATTGGTAGTTTTGAAAAATCAGTTTATAAGTTTTAATTAAAAGGACAGTTTGAGCTAGGGCTCAAGATGTGGCCTGTGGGTCTGCAAGATCAACATTATCACTAAGTCTCCAGAGAAGAGTGAGAGGAAGATGGAAAGACTTTGGCTGCATGGAGAATGATTCCTCCTCTGCCTCATTTTCCACCGGCTGCTTCAAGGAAAAGGAGACAGTTTTACTACCAGTCACTCAGGCTTTGACCAGCATGGGGGTAATCCTATTACCTTCTCAGCAGTGTTTAGCAGAAAAGTTTCCATCCAGACATCAACTACAGTATCCCCACTCATGTCCACATCTCCATCACCCCATCTGGCATCCTGGAAATGGTGATGCTCAGCTTCAACTGATGACATCATTCCTGGGGCTAACTTATGATCTGCTATGATCCACTCATCAGGTGGAATCCAGAGGAATGTGGGAGCATCAGGAAGCTCAGCATGGCAACTAAGAACCTGTGGCTTCCAACTATCTTCAGTGAGGAGGTCATAGATGTGGATCATGCACCTGCAAATCACATGGCTTATGTCATCTGTGAAGGTTGCATCAGATATAAGCCAGTATGAGCATATGTAATCTGGACATCTTCTGTTTCCCCTTTGGTGAACAGAACTGCATTCTCACCTTCAGCTCTTTGATCTCAGCAGGTGGTCCAGCCTGAATGTGATGAGCTTTCTGGGGTCCAGTGGCTTTTTGGGGTTGTCATCAATGCCTTCAGCTTCTTTCTGCCAGCAGAGAGAGTCATGCCCCATTTAAGACAGCACTTCTGCTGCACTACACCGTCTTTCTGCTCATGATGAAGGACTTATTCCTGGCCAGTGGCACCTCCCACATCAGTGTCTCCTTTGCCCTGTGTCTGTCTCTGATGGTGCAGGTCAGCCTACTGGGGACCGTTTTCATCACCTCCCTGCTGTACCTGATGATCACCCAGCCACCACATTGCTTTTACATTGTACCAGCCCAAAAAAATGCCGCCCCACTGCAACCCAGAAGGGAAGTAAGGGCCTGGGTCTCGCTCCTACCTACTGCCTGGCCTGAGGAGCCAGCGGAGCTGGTGGGGAGGGTGCCTGGTAACAAGGAGGCAGAGTTAAATGGATGCCCTACATCAACAAGGGCCAGTAGGAACACAAGGCTCAGAAGTAGCACTTGGTGGACCTATGGGTGCAGTTCAGCCACACAGTGGATGCTGTGCTCTTCTATCTCTACCTGCTCTTTATGACCTCTTCCATCATCATGGTCACTGTCCTGTAGAAGACCTTGGCGGATGCCCATTTACAAACCCCAATCTGGAGCTTCTCTTGCCTCTAGAAACCAACCAGGCTCTCATACCATCCAATCCCAGCCCCACAGTCTCGGCAGCCACCTTGTTTTTAACTCAGCCTTTCTGTGCAGTTTCAGACTGGACCCAGGTAGTTCCCTCTGTCCTCCAGACGTTACGTCCTTGTTCCTGCATGCCCTCAGCTCCCCTCACCCTCCCATGAGTTCTGCCTAGCTCCTCAGGATTCAGGTTCCTGAAATACCCCCTTGGTTGAATCACCCTCAATAAGCCTCTTTGCAGGAAAAAAAAAAAAGATAGGACAATTTGACCTTACTTTTTGAAGATAAATTTTTATAAAAATTCAACTAAGTATAATAATTTTAAATAATTTTAGTTGCTAATTTTTGCTAAGAAAGACCTAGGGGTTTTCTTTAAGTAAAAAATTTGTGTTTGATAGTGGAAATTAAGGATATAAACAGTATTCCTAGGAAACATTTAAAAATACAATACTGAATATCAGTGTGACATTTGGTATGCCAGTGATAGTTATTCTCTTATTAAATGGGTCCTAAAGAGCTACCAAAGTATGAAAATAAGAAAACAGTATCCCTTAAAATGTTGCATAATTCAGAATGACCATTATTTTCCCTATATTAGCTGAAACTTTCCCCAGTTTTTTCTTTTCCTGAATTATCGTGGTTTCATTGCTTAAAATGTGTTAAAAATATTTCTATTTAAATGTTTTTCTGCAAAGTACATATTTTGGACTCTTAATAATGACTTCAAATGACATTAAAATGCTAGATTTCTTTGTGATTAATTGGTTACCAATCTCACAGTAGTAAACATTCATGGATTCACAATAAAAGTGAAGATGTAAAGGAAAGGGAGGAAGATGTGTTCTTGAATCTATCATTGTTAAGTTTTAGTTAATGCTTTAAAAAATGCAGATTACTTACTTAAAGCTTTTCTAACGTTTTATTATAAAAATACAAAAAAGTTGTAGGAATTATGCAGGGAATACCATAGACGCACTAATTAAATTTTACAGTTCTTTATATTTGCTTTATCACATATGTATCTATCTATCTTATTTATTCATCAATCCATCTTTTTGCTGCATTTCAGACTAGCAGGCTTACATCAGCACACTTTAGCTCTTCACCATGCATACCAACAATCAGCATTCAATATTTGTAGTGTTTTGTCATTGTTAAATTTAGATAAAGTAAATGTAGTATTGAATGTGTTTTGACAAATGTATACATCCGTTAACCCAAACTCTTAGGAAGATACAGACCATTACCATGACTTGAAACAGTTTCCTCTTACCCCCCTCCCAAGCCCACCCCCACTTACTGTGACAATCACTTTTCTGAGTTTTTTCACCAAAGATTAGTTTTGTTTGTTCTAGAATATTATATAAATGGAAACATACAGTATGTACTTTATAGTATAAGGCTTCTTTTTCTGAGCATAATGTTTTTGGGTTTCATCCATATTGTTGCATAGTATCAGTAGTTCGTTCCTTTCTTTAATGAGTTGTATTACATCGTGTACCACAGTTAATCTGCTCCCTTGTTTATGGACACCTGGCTATTTCCTGTTTTCCGCTATTATGAATAAGCTGCTTGAGAACAAGTCTTTTACTTGCTGGGTATTTGTTTACATTTGGTTTTCTCAAGAACTTAAAAGAGTGTTAAAAATTGAGCTTACCCAATGTGTATCTTTTCCACAAGTCCATATTTCAGTGAATGATGCCACCATCGAGTGTCATCCTTGACTGCTTGCTGTCCCTATTCTGTCATGCGTAACCACAAAGTGCTGCCAGTACTATCTTCTTCACATTCACTCACTTTGCCTAGGACTGTAATCATTATCCTACTTGAAACCATCCCCATCTTTCAGCTGGATTGTCAGAACAGCTTCCTAACTGGTCTCCTTGCCACCTCTCTTGGCCCTCACTCCATTCCTTTCTTCAAACTACTGTCACTCATCTTTGAAATAATACACATTAGATCACATTACTTACCTATTAAAAAAATGTCTAGTTTCCCAGTGCTTTTAGGATAAAAAAGTAAAATCCTTGTCCTACTTTGCAAGTCCGCATGGTTTAACTCCTGCATCTTCCCTGGTCTCATCTTTCTAACCACACTGGGTTTGCATGTCTCTCCTGCTTCTCACTTTGGGCTTTGTCCTCCTCTGCTCTGGTCAGGCTCTCTAATTGGATCATTCCCATTTCCACACAATTGTGTTCTACTGTCTCCCATACTGAAGGAAAACAAAAACTGCCTGTATCAGTTCAGATTAGAATTGTGTGGAAACAAAGCAAAACAAAATGATTGCTGTTTAAATAAGGTGGAAGATTACTTCTCATAAAAGAACAGTGCAGGTCTGGTGTGATGAGTGTTCCCCAGAGACCTAGTAAACCGAGGTACTTCAACCTAGACAGTTCCCACGCCTGGGTTATGGCCCTTATCTTCATCATCCAAGTTGGAACTTCAGACACCACAGTCTAATCAGCAGGATGGAAGAAGGGACAAAAGGCATTCAATCATGAGATTTCCTAGAATTTCCCAGCATTTCCCTAGACAGAACTTAGTTTCCTAGCCATACCTAGCTTCAAGGAAGTCAGAGTAGTTATTTTAAGTGTCCATGTGCCCAGCTAAAAATTGAGAATTCTAATTGGGAGAAAGTGGACATTGGGGTAAGCTTTTTGCTACTGTCATACTTCCCTTGACGTCACGTTCCTCTCCAGCCACTGTCTTGTTTTTCTGCTTCTTCTCAAGAGTCAAAACTTTTTGAAGGAGTTGTCTGATCATATTCTATTTCTCAGCTCACACCAACTCCTGTGCTCACCCTTCCATTTACATGGTTTTGTTAGGGTTACCCATGATCCTGCTGTTTTAAAAAATCCAAGGGATAATTTAAAGTCTTCATCTGACTTGATTTATTAGTAGCTTTCAGTTCTTTTCTTTTTTCCTTGAGGAACTCCTCTATGGGGATTAGGGTGGAGTTCTTCCTTTGTCTTCTATGACTTCATCATCATCTACCACCATTCTGGAAGTTCATTCCCTCTGTGATGTTTTCAGCATCTCCTCTTCTACCCAGTGTCTAAATGTTGGAATTTCTCAAGGTTTAGTTTTGTTTTGTTTTTTAAATTAAAGCAGCAGATAAGAGTCTTCATTTTAACCATTTTTAAGTGGCATTAAGTATATTCACACTGTTTTGCAACCATCACCACCATCCATGTTTGGAACTTGTTCACCTTCCCAAAGTGAAACTTTGTGACCAGGAAAACAAGACCCATTCCCCATTCCCCCTGCCTCCCACTTATATTCTACTTTGTAAATTCTCAAGGTTAGTTTCATACCTAAATTGGAAGGACCTTTGTTTCTTCTTCATGTCCTTCATAGGTGAGAGCCTCAGATACCATTTAATTCCAAATTTTATATTTCAAATTAAATTTTTTTTCCTTCTGAACACTAGATTCTTAGCACCTTAGCCTGATATTTCCACTTGGCTGAAAATCCACTTCAGCGGCTCATGGACTTTAAAAATGTAGCTTAACTGAAATTTTTATGTTCTTAGTCTCATTTGGTCTCTTTCCAGTCTCAGTGATGCCAACCAGAAACCTGATGGATAACTTGATAGCTCCCCTTCCATCACTCCTCCCCAATGAAGTCAATCAGGAGTCTTGACTGTTCCACTCTCAGTATAAGTTGATTTGCTTCATTTTTCTTTATCTCTACCATCCTGACCCTTCTCCATGCTCCTAGCATCTCTTGCTTGACAACTGTAGTGCTCTCCTAGCTCATCTCTCTACTCCTGCTTCCATCAGTGTGATCTGTAAAACACAAATAAGGTCATGTTCCTACAAGGCTTAAAGCCCTTTATGGCCTTCCTAGTGCTGTTAGAAGGAGACCCAGCCCCCTCATCCATGGCTCTCCAGGCTTTATATGACTTGGCCCTTACGTCCTTCTCCACCTCACTGTTGCCCTTTTCTCCTACCTGCTGGTCATCTTTCAGTTCTTTTAACTTCTCGTTCCCTCCTGCTTCAGGGCCTCTGCTTGCTGTGTTTTTAATGTTTTCTTGACATCTTTCAGGTCTTGGCTTAACATCCTCAGATTGTCTCACCTAATACAAAGTATGACCCCTCTTATTGCTCTAACTCAGGGCATCCTGTTCTTTTTTAACCCTTCCCCCACTTAAAAAATGATTTCTTCCCCCTGCCTTTACTTCATTTCTCCCAGTAGATTTATTTTATTGTATTTGTTCATTTCCCCCAGTAGATTGTTAAGTGTGATCAGAACTGTTTAAATTCTATTGACTATTTATGCCTAATGTTTAATTCAGTGACTGGCATGGATCTGGCATGCGGTAAATATTTAGAAATGAATGAATCCTGCTCCCTCTTCCTGATATGATTTGCATCACCCCGTTTGATGTAACTGTGCTTCATATTATGGCTCATTTCTTCAAGGTAGCCTTCCCTGATTAATAGATACATGGCATCTCTCTGGTAGGTGATATCATTGCAATTTATAAGTTTCTTTCATGAAACTTCTTATGCTTTGTAATTAAAGTAAGGGTTGTTTGGTTGTTGGTTTCCCTGACTATACTATCAGCTTTGTGACAGCAGTGGCCACAGCTGTTTTGGTCCATCATTGTTGCCCTTCGGTGAGCACAGTGTCTCATACTTACCTTGTTTTATAAATGAATGCATGGTGGTAAAATACACCTCACCAACTGGTTCAGATTTCATAACGCAGAATAATTATGCCATTTTATCAGCTGTGAATAGGTGTTGAAAATTGCGGATGTACTGAGAGAATCTTAATTTCTTGAAACCAGCATTTAGAAAGTTTAGTGGTTTTTAATTGGATTCTTCTTAAATGTTAAGAACCTAAAAATTCACAAGGGAAAAACTGTTATGAGATTTTACTCTAAGTATCACATGAAGACATCTGAAATATTGCCAAATCTAATTCTGTAGTTTTGCAGATTAATGAAATCTTAGTACATCTGCATGTTTGTCTTTCCAGGTCTCCCTTGTGACATCATTAGTGCACTTAAGCCTCTTGAGTAGCTTCTTTGGAAATTTTCATAATCAACTAAATTCATTTTTGAAATGTATAAATACTTTGAATATTACTCATAACTTTTTATAGGCTCCATACTTTTTTCTATTTCAGGAAGATTTAAAATTACTTTTGTAGGAAAATACATTTGTAGTACAGTAGGTATTTTCTATCATGCTGTGCCAAATTCAGTGGGGTAATACTTTAATTTTCTGGCATCCTCTTGGAAGTGATAATTTCCCAACATTAATTCAGGAAAATTTAGTGGTTTTAGAATTTCTAGTATATGCAGGGCAATTCACATATAACTTTATGTTAGGCTTAATTGGACTCAGTTTCCCAGCAGCCTTTAGCTGTGAGCCTCTCCACCGAATGCCCTAGACCCAGAGTCATGTGCTGGCCTATAAAGCTGTCTGTTCCTTCTTCCTAAGATCAAAGTCCAGCTCATTATAAAATGACTGAGGCATAGGATTTTCTGATTCTGGTAGAAGCACTATTTGCTCACTTTTTTGAGTATTACCACAATCCTGTTATTTCTCTTTTAACCCATCTCAGGTAAACAGAAAACAAGCGAATGGCTTGCTGGTTGTATTTGGTATACACACGTTTAGTTGAGGCTATATTGTATTTATCTAAATAGTGATTTTGAAATAAATTATTTAGCTGCCAATATTTTAAAATTAAGGAGATTTTACATCCCAGTCTGGTTTGGTAGCTTTTCTTGAAAAATCTGACAGTCTGGCTACTTTGGGTCAGCTTCTACACATGCTGGTTGGAGCTAGTGGTGTGCTCCTGTTTGCCTCCCCCTCCCTAACTCCCTCTCATTCCCTGACGTGGAAGCCTGGTGTCAGTTATCATTTATCCTTGCTGTTGTACTGTTGGTTTTCTCATGATGGAGTAAAATAATTCTTGTACCCATATCTATAGGTCAAGGGGAACTGTGAATGAGGGGACAGTGAGTGCCAAGAAAATGAGAGAAGATGTATTTGTTTGGGGCAATGAATAATTTTTGTCTATTTTTTCTTTTGTGTAATGTATATTTGAATTAAAAGCATGCACTGTGCCCATTCATTCCTGTTCCTTGCCTGCCTCCAATTGACATTTGAGCCAGAGATTCTTGATTTAGATACATGATCCTAAAAAAAAGAAAGTGATTCCACCTTTGGTTCCCTCAAAAGATAGTAGATTATTCTTCTAGAAGCTTATGGCTCTCTTGCAAATGAAATGCCCAGGCATCCTCTTTGTGACTTGTCAAGAGGGTAGCTGTTGTTGGCTTTACCAATAATTAGGCCTTGTAAGACCTGGCAAGTTCACTGTAAGTAAAACAGACTTTGCCCTCAAAGATAGGTTATCTTTGAAGGGGGGTTGAGCCAATTTAAAATAGAAATATAAGTCTCATAAGAAAGACAGTATAGCAGCTCTGAGGAGGGGAAGATTATATCAGATTGAGGGGACCTTGAAGTTGCTTTTATGCTTTGTGATGAACAACAGGTAGAAATTGAGTGCTGGAGGCAGTGGGACAACAGAACTGCTTATAGAAAAAAAAAGATGGGGATTGGGTGTGGGCAGGGCAGTGGATAGTGGTGGTGCTGAAGGTGTGGGGACTGAAGAAAAGTAAAACCAGAGAGGTGGGTTGTGGCCTGGCTATGGACAGCCTTAATGTTAGGCCAAGAAGTTTGTGCCCAACTTAAGAGATCATGAATAAGGGCTGGCAGACTTGAATTATAGGAGGGAAATATCAGAGCTTGTGTGTTAAAGGGAAGAAAACTGGAAGTGCTCTCACCGCTTGTGAAGCCATTGGTAGAAATGCTCAAGGTGGTAATTACTTGGATGGAAGGTTGTCTTAGGTTCTGGGCATAGTTTTGGAGAGAGAATCACTAGGTCTGTGCAACTGATTGGATATAGTAGTGTGGGCAGTGAGGGAGATGGGGAAGAAGCTGTAGTGTAGGAGAGGGGAAGGGACAATGTTTTAACACATGTCAGAGAAAAGTATGGAAGTCAGAAGGAGGACCTGGTTTGGAAGATGTATCCAGTAGGATGCTTTTTGCTTCAAGTAAAAGGCTGGCCTCAACGATGTGAACATGTATTGGCTCTCATTACTGAAGAGTGCACAGGGAATGGCTTCAGGAATAGTTTGATCCAGAAGCTTTGTGAGGTGGTCCAAGATTCAGAGGTTCTCCTGCTCAGCTCTGTCTTCCACCCTGATGGCTTTCTCCTAAAGCTGATTCTCTCCTGTAGCAGCAGGCAGGGCTCCATGTGTCTTTGTTTCACATCTAGTGGGAGAGAGAAAAACCTTTTCAGAAATTCTCTTTAAAAAGCCAGAAAACTTCATTGTCAAAAATGACCGTCAGACAGACCTCTTCTCTTTTTGTCTTTGGCCCAAATTGGATTATATGCCTACCTATTCTTTCTTTTTTTAATTGTGGTAAAATCCACATAACATAAAATTTACTGTCTTAACCATTTTTAAGAGTCCAGTTCAGTGGTAACACAAAAGTTCATACTGTTGTTCAGCCATCACCATCAGCCATCTGCATAGCTTTTTCCATCTTATAAAACTGAAACTCTATACCCATTAAACAGTAACTCCTCATTGCCCCTCCCAGCAGCCCCTGAAAACAAGTCACCATTCTACTTTTTGTCTCTATGATTTTGATGACTTTAGGTAAGTTTTCTCATATAAATGGAATCATACAGTATTCGTATTTTTGTGACTGGCTTATTTTACTTAGCATAATGCCTCAAGGTTCACCCATGTTGTAGTATATATTAGAATTTCCATCCTTTCTAAGACGGCATGCTATTCCATTATATGTGTGTACCACATTTTGTTTATCCATATTCATTCATCAGTGGATACTTGTGTTGTTTCCACATTTTAACTGTCACGAACAGTGCTATTATAAACGTGGATGTACAGATATCTCTTTGTGACCCTGATTTCAGTTATTCTGGGGATATAACCAGAAGTGAAATTGCTAGATTGTGTGCTAATTCTATTTTTAATTTTTTAAGGAACTGCCAGTGGTGTTCCCCGTTGCTCTTTTCCACAGCAGCTGTTCCATTTTACATTCTTACCCACCGTGTGCAAGGGTTCTGATTTATCCACATCCTTGCCAGCACTTACTTTCTGCTCCTTTTTATAGCAGCCATCCTAATGGCTGTGCTCTTTCATTATACTTCTGATTTGTACCTTCCCTAATGACCGGTGATGTTGAGCATCTTTTCATGTGCTTATTAGCCATTTGTATGTCTTCATTGGAGAAAAGTCTGTTCAAGTCTGTCCATTTTTGGATCAGGTTGCTTGTTTTTTGTTGTTGTTGTTGTTATTGAGCTTT
The DNA here is from genome assembly GCF_037043125.1 of Eumetopias jubatus. Classification (NCBI taxonomy): domain Eukaryota; kingdom Metazoa; phylum Chordata; class Mammalia; order Carnivora; family Otariidae; genus Eumetopias; species Eumetopias jubatus. The sequence goes on along the minus strand of NW_028274823.1, from coordinate 68,831,584 downwards.
AACATGCCTACTCTTAAACCAGCCCCTGGCAATGGGAGTGGCATCACTCTATTAGATACCCAGGTTGATTCCTGGACCCTGGGTAGACAACTTATAATGTCCACTTAAGTGAGTCATTCAGGGACCATGTTTGCATGTTTCTCCCAAAGGTAGACAAGAGGCCATGAATTCCAGATGGGCAGCTATAAAATGGAAGGGCCTCCGTAAGCTTGGGTCCCTGCATGACTGTGTGGAACCAAGCCCTTTGCTGACTTAGGCAGTCTGTTTAACAGGAGAGAGAAGCTTTTGTTGTGTTCGTCCCCTGACATTTGGAGTTGTTATAGTAGTATAACCAATACACACATCTTCAGTATTCTTTTTCTGAAGCAAACTTTTCTTGAACCCAGTACTCGCTTCTTTGTCTACTTACCCAGTACAGCCTACACAGAATTTTATCTTATTAATGTCTCAGGGATGCCATTATAGATCTGCTGTTGTGCCGATCTGTCATTCCCAGCACCAGTGCCACTGGAACTTACTGAGCTAAGTAGGATTGTTTGCTTAAAGAAGATCAGGGTGACCAGAGTGATAAAATGTGTTGCCTAAAAAATCATATAATGTGAATTCATGTAACTGGAATAATGGGCTTATGAAAAATCAGAGGCTAGAAAATTACAATCAAGGTTTGGTAACTTGATTTTGTGAGAGATATCAATACTGTTACATTTTTTTCACAAGTTATATACTGTTAAACCATTATATTCAAGTCATATACAAGTTACGTCTGATAGTTCAAATTTAATCTTTTTATAGCTACCTATGATAGCAGGTATGATAGAGATCTGGTTAGTCTTTCTGAGGAATTATAATAAAGTGATAGTTGGAGAATGAAATAGCCTTAAGAATCATAGATACTTATGTCTCAGGAGAACCAAGAAACTGGCTCTTCACTAACACTGTAGGTCATCACAAATAACTTACCCATACCCCATGAAAATACTCTTTGGTTTGGAGCACAGGTTGGAAGTTGGGGTCCATGCTTTCTTTCGCCCACAGTGTTTTATACATAATTGAAATAGGTAACATTTAGAAATCAGATTTAACACAAAAATCTGGCTCATCTTTTAAAATGGGCAAGTGTGGGCCCCTGAGCGGGTGCCAGCTGTAGGCTAGGGTGGAAGTGACAGAACATAGGCATCCCACTGTCCAACCCCATACTGGGCATTTTAGTTGAAGAGCTTCTCCATTATTATGCACATACACCTTGGGAGAATAAATTCTGTCAGTGATTTAGAATTTACTTTCATTTTAAGGAATATTCACTCAGTTCCTTTGTTCTGATAAGCACATTCTACAGGGATACCAGTTTTTGAATGAGTTAAAGGAGACTGTGTGGATGGAGTGGCTGTGCTCAGATACACCAAGTGCTGAGTGATTGGAGAGTCTTAGGTGACCATTGCCTGTTGTGTCCCCTTTGTCTAACTCCTTCATCACTGCTAATTACTTTAACGACACTTCTTAGAGCCTAAGTGCTAGATTCAAATGTTTAGAAATGAACAAGATGCAGTTGGTTGGCCATCAGGAGGCCACCTCTTGGTGGGATTGGTAAAATGAGCAAAGAAATAAGCACTATCATGTTGCCACAACATAGTGAGAATGGGGAGGAGGGAGAGAGGTGACTTCTGCCTGGGCGGGTTGGGAGAGTTCTCACAGTAGGGGACATATCGGAACTAGGTTTTGGTCAATATGTAGGAGTTCGCTGAACTTTTTGAGATAAATTAGTTAAGCCTGCCTATAGTGTGGAACAGTTTGAAACCCCTTATTAGTGATTCTCAATGGGACATAAAAGGTGATCCTCACCTTGCACAGCAGGGTGGGACCATAAAAATGACCTTGTGAGCTGTAACTTCAAAGTACTTTCAGTAATCAGTGGGAAAATTGAATGCTGTGCAACTTACTAAAAATTTTTATGAAAACATTAAAGAGTTCCCTGTCAGTGATAAATATGTAGGAAAATGAAAAAGATATTAAAGCTAATATTTAATGCACTGTATTTAAATGTTACAAATATTTAGAATTAATGTGTTTCATTTCTTTGTAAAAAAACTTGTCAAGAATGGTTGGAACCGCGGCTTTTTTTGTTGTATAGTTTGTGATATGGAGGGAGCATCTTTTCTCTGCCTGGGTGAATTGTCGTGACCATAAGTCTAGATCAGATTCCAACATGTCATCCTTTGTACTTTCACGGTTGTGGAATATCTCCCACAATTTCTTTAACATGAAGTTTTTTGCTGGCATCAGCTCCTCCTTGTCATAACCACTTTCATCATTTATGTCCCTGAGTTTGTCTTCACTCAGTCTCCTCTGGCCACATATCGCAGCCCCTCCAGCAATGGCAGTGTCAACATTCCCATCGTTCCCTACGGATCCTATACCCCTGACGTCTGACTCAAGTTTCACTTCCAGCAATGTCACTGTTTGTTTGTTTGCTGTACTTTCATCTTGGTTGGCCAGTTTCCACTTTTGATTATCCATTTTTGTAAAATCTCACTTGTTTTTGACCCTGGGAGACAAGAAGTCAGTACAACTCCTTGCTTTGCTGTCGTGCATGAGGTAATTACAGATGTGCAGTGAGTAATCCCTAACACACTTTGAATTCATCACTGATCAAGATGCATGTTATATATGTAGTGATTTGTGTACTGAAGAGCTGGCAGTGGCATGTGTATTTGATGCAGCTACTCACAATTAATGTGCTTTGGTAACTGGAATGTAAACTTGTCTTGTTGGGGAATTGGTGTTGTTTACCTAAGCTGTGGTAACTACAATTGGTGCATCTTGGGACTGTGCAAAGCCAGGACTGTCTCTGTGGCCATCTTGAGTGGGTTTGTCTTGCCCTTTGTTGGAAGTTCAACATCTGTAACCCTGGCCACTGAGTGCCAGTGTGGTCCTCTATTGCATCACTATGACAACCAGAATGCTTCTGACACTCTCTCTGTGTGCATGGGGTGGTGGTCCTTCCCTGGATTGAACCATTCTGGGGCCATCTCTGGGTTACTCTGTCATTAATGAATCAGAGTGCTGAGGGGCAGCCACTCTGCTGCTAGTGAGCACTGGGAGGTTGAGCTTTCAGATGACCTCCCCGCAAGTATATGGTGCTTTCCACTTACTTTTCATAAGCCAAGTGGGTCAGAAATTGCTCTTGCTAGAGTCACGTGACTTTGATTTTAGCCAGACTTTGCTACATACCTATCTGCTGCTTAACCTCTTTGATTCCTCATTTTTTCATCTGCAAAATAGGTTTCACATATCTGATTTACAAAATTATTGTGTGGAATACATGGGAAATGTATATGAATATTAGACAAATGTGAGGAATTGTTCTGGAGATGATGAATAACTGAATCAGTGAGATGCATTTCTTGGATTTAAAATGAAATACAACAGAGCCTTCTAATGTCTCAGCAAAATAAACATCCTCAGCTTTTAGACACCCCCTCGTGTGAGAAGTTCACTACTTTCCCATCTCTACTTTTCAGAGTTTTCTAGTTGGCTCTTTTCTCACGTAGCTCCCTTCATGGTGAAATGCAGCAAATTGACTCACAATCCATTAGTATATGAAGTAACTTTAAACAGCTTTCTCCATGAGGATAGACGTTATTTCTCTATTGATATAAGGAAAATAGAGCACAAATGAGCTGGGTTTGGTTTTTTTTTTGGGGGGGCGGTTTTGGTGGGGGTTTTTTGTTTCTGTTTTGTGAAGCAGGCTGCAGATGGCTCCCAGCTGGTAGCCATTTTGAATGATGAATTTTCAGTAGTTTAGAGTATAAATGTCAAGTTAGAGTGTTCAGCATTCTTTTCCTGGTCCAAGAATAAATATTTCAAGTAAAGTCAGCATAAATAGACTTGTCGTTGGTTGATCTGAGATATTGTTTACTTACCTGTGGATTTTTAACTTTATGTCTGGATTGAAGAATTTGGTGAAATAAGCACGTTAGTAGAATTGTTGGTTTGGCAAAGGTTTCCGTCATCTGTAAGATATTATCCTATAATTGCTGCAAACTTGCAAAATCTGTAGTATAGTGAACATTGGTAGATATGTTCTCTTTCTACATGGTGTACTAATCTGGAATTTGTTGGAGCTGGAAAAACGTATATTATCATTTGAGCATTGAGAATATAAGTAGAAATTATTTTTTATCGTGGATAAAACTACATGTAGAATTTGATTGGATATTACTTTGGTCTAATTTCAACAATTTATTTTGGTTAAGTGAAATTATTTAAATGATTCCTTGTAAATCTGTGATGAAATTTTTTTCTATAGCTGATAGAACTTTTTTCCATTTAAAAACATTCCAACTTCCAGCCCATGTAAACATTACTCTCCCTTGCCACCTCTCCCTCCCTAACTCCCCATAGAAACTAAAACTAAAACAGGAACATACGATTCCATGTTTATTAGATATCTTTTTAATATAAAAAAAAGCAGTGCTGTTACTCTTTGATCAGGGTACATTATGCCCTGTTTACAAAATACAAATATGAATAAGAAAGTTAAGATGACTAACTTCCTAAGCTGTTACATATCCACAGCATGCTATCTTCATTCAGACTTTTCATCATGAAAAAATAACCTTCAAATATGAACTACAAAAATATATAGTCTTTCTGATATAAACTATCTTAATTTTAATTGCTTCATATGTTTCAAAATTGATATTCTTGGCTCAAATACTTTTGTTACTATAAATATTTTCTGTTCATCAGATCTGAGATTAGCAAAAGAATTCAGTTACATTTCCATTATTAATCCCTTGTAAGTAATGAGTATAGCAAGTCTAACAACGGAAACTTAAAATAGTTATTTTTCAAATAGTTTTATCTTTAGATGAACACCTCCCAAATCTTCTCTCCCCATGACATAGAGAATTGCTGCTTATAATAAAAGAACTAAAGAAATCTAGCAGAAATTGGTAGAATTGAGAAGACATTCTCTTGACAATGAAGATGTCCATAAGTTGAAACTGACCTATTTGAAATGGCATAAACATATGGCATCCAGAATTATGAATTAGAACAAGCCCTTAAAATATTTAAGTTGAATCATTTTCAGTAAACATTTGAGCTTTGATTTTTGTGAAGGTAGAAACCAGGACAATATTAAAGAAACAAAAGCAAAAAAACTAGCTGGAACTCACTTTAGGATTTTTCTCCCTGAGACAGAAGATAGTCATTTTCTTCTTGGAGGTTTTGTGGTTTGTACACCAAGGCACTCCTTTACCTAACTGACATCGTGATACATGGCGTCCTTGCTCCACAAGGAACCACTTGCCATTTTAAGGATGTTTCCCAGCTTTCAGTTCAAATTTCACACATCTTATGTGTTGCAGAGGGGTTGGTCAGAGTTAGCCACTTAATAATTATTCCTTGAATGCAAATTGAACATTTGGACAGTATGCTGGCTCGCTTAAGAATTGGAGCATAACACGGGTTTCTGGAAAGTGATTTCCTTGTAGGAATAATTGGATTGTGGAAAATGTATAATATCCTTTTGAAAAGGTGTCAGTGTTCTCATCCATTATGAGATCCTTAAAATAAACTGCTAGTGGTCCCACTTCTATAATTTTTTTAAAAAATATCACTTCAGTACTTAAGGTTTTTTTAAAACCTGTCTGGATTTTGTGATGATGCTAAGAGATCTCCAGCAGCTCCTGTTATACTTTGCCCCGGATTATCTCCTCTGTCGATGTACTGATTGTTTAGATGTCACAGGAACTTGTTATGTCAACAACCCAGTCTGCTCAGTGATTTTATATTACTTGTGTCTACACCTAAGCTCTTGTTCAACTCAAAGACATGGCCTCTTTGAAAAGGAAAGTAAGCACTTAGGTCAGGGTTGTCTGGAAGCCCAGAGACATCTTTTTGAAACTATATGTAACTCATCTGTAAGCTTTCTAGCCCCCCCCCTTTTTTTTTTTTTTTGCCTCTAGGAGAAATCCTAGCTTTATCTCTGACCTCCTTTAGCTGCTTTATTAATAAATAATCCAGAATAATGAGTTAAAATAAGTGTTTAAAATATTTAAGGTATACTTTAATGTTTATAGAAAATTATTCAAAATTAGTAGTTTGTTCTTTGAGCTTTGGTTTTGTGAAGGTCGAAACAGGGCCATAATAAGATTTTTTTTAAAAAAACCTAGTTTTTTTATTGTTTTTTTGTTTGTTTGTTTGTTTTAGACATAAGAGAGTCATTTTCTTCTCAGAGGTTTTGTGGCTTCTTTGATTTCAGCCACAGCTTCTGGACCTCACCTTTTCCAGCTCCCTTGTTTACCTTGATTTACCTATTTGTCTTGATGATCATTTAGGACATCTTTTTAAAAATAGCTTGCTGGATACAGAGCTTCTGACTTGCTTAGTGCCCTGATTTCTGCTTCTGCAGCCCATGATCTGCATCCTCATCCCACTTCTACCAGGGCTCATGCTTCCGCCCCCTTTTCCAGTAATCCAGCTTCAATCCTGGGGTTCCTGGGCCATTGTCCACCCATACTCCCAGCAGAGAACTATACTTACTCCTCCTCCTGATCATAGGACTGCTTTCACTCTACTACTCCATAACTGGTTGAGGCTAAAACCAACTATTAATATGCAGTATCTATGCTGTAGGAACTGACTTGGAGTCATTGGAGGTGATGGTTTGAAAAGCTTCATTGAGAACTTCCTAAGGAGAATTTTGACTTCCTAAAGTGAAGTAAGTGTGGCCACTTCCTATTTGTAGTTACTCTCCTGGTTTTCAGAGTTGATTTGTAGTGAACGATAGCCAAGCACAGGTACTGGATGGCTTTGGTTTGTGTTGTGTCTTCAAGGCTATATGAGCATGTTCATGTGCAGATCCATAGGTGGGTGGAGAAGATCTGAAACACATTTGCTGTCCTTGATGTGTGAAGTGAGCCTTGAAGCACCTCAGCCACACTGAATCACCCTCAGACCCTCTGGAGTACCTGCCCTCCCTCCTTCTAGACCTTTCTACATGTACTCCTCTTCTGTGTGGGACTCGTTCTCCACCTTTTCTCCAGCTAGCTGTTTCTCTTCCTTTAGGTCACACCATTAATAGGCATTTCCTTGACATAACTTTCCTTGACTACCCATGACTAGGCTAGGACTCCCTCTTGTACACTCTCATATTGCCCTGCCCCATTATGAAACTTGACGCACAGTACATAATGGTGGGTTAACCTGTCCTCTTCCTTGTGAGACCATAAGCTCCTGGAGGGAAGCACCATCTTATTTGCTGTTGTAGCCTTAGTTTCCAGGACAGTGACTGACCAAAGGTAATCAATATGTAATTAACACAAGGGTCAATATTATCTAATCATCACTGTGGGCCATGCTCTGTGTTTGGGGTTTTCCACATGTTTTCTTATCAAAACCTCACAACAATTCTATGATCAGGTACTATAATTAATTATACAGAGGATAAAAGCTGATAAAAGTAATTTATCCATCATGAAAGTGGTACTTGACTCTAGAGCCACCTGTTCTTAATAACTAGATTACATAAAATGATGAACAAATAAAGGGTCTGAGAAGCATGTAGTCGGAGCTCTATATGGGGATTGCAGCCTAATGAATGACCTGTGTGGTTGGCATTGACTGGCCCTGATATTCATATTTTTTCTAATCATAGAGGGAAGGTCAGCTATGGGTGCCAGATTCCAGGAACTAGTAATTCATTTTCTTTAGAAGGTTTGACATTTACTGTAGCTCATATAACTTTGGAGATCATGTGATATGGAAGGTAAAACTCTGGTTTTAGAGTGAGGGATGCTAAACTTGGCATAGTCTCTCTTCCCCACACAGATGGTGTCAATGTTAGGTAGGTTGAAAGTGAGCATTTCTGAGTCCCACCCCTTCACTGCACAGTGGAAACCCTGGACTGGTGGGAGGCTTGGAGGAAGTGTGTATAAAGTAGCGTTTTGACTTGATGGCTATTATATACTATGAGGATATTTTCTCTGGCATATTATTTTCTATCATGGAGCATCTATTGGTGTTTAATAAAAAGATATCAAATATATATGCAGGGTGATTTCTAGGAAGTTCTGCAAATGATTAAGATTTTAGAAAGTTATGTCTTGCTACCATATGTTGTCAAGGAAGCTTCTCTCTCATTGTAGTATAATTATGGCACCCAGCATAATTTACTGGATTAAATGGCCAAATTATTTAATTCAGGAAAAGAAAAATATATAGATTATGTTCTTACTGCTTCCCCACCAACAGAATTATAGTAAGATCTCATTTTTCCATTTTATCTCTTTGGGTGTCTTAGCCAACTTAGAGGAAAATTCTGAATCAATTTTTAGTCACTTTGAAGGTATATGTATGTATAGTAGCTTGAAACTATAGGGTGACCTCATAATTGGGGCTTCCTGCCCTCATTCAGTGACTGTTGAACTTATTCATAAATTTACTTTTAGTTGACATTCAGGACTTTGTAGATTATATTTTGGAAAACTTTTACTAACCACCTCCCTTAACCCGACCTTTCAAGTTAGTGGCTGTGAACCATCTTTGTGAGCAGGTCCTGTGTAGGCACCCAGTCCACTGTCAGCGGTTGGCTTGTTTGTGTGTGTCCCTGACTGGATTGTAAGCTTGTGGACACCAGGAATTGTGTCTTATTCATAGCTGTGGGTTGTGGAACTTATGGTACCTAGGTAGGCTCTTGATAAATATTTGTAGGACGTTAAAGCAGTTTGTCATGCACAAATCTTAAAGCATATTTTCTTCTTCTTCTTTTTTTTTTTAAAGATTTATTTGTTTATTTGACAGAGAGAGACACAGTGAGAGAGGGAACACAAGCAGGGGGAGGGGGAGAAGGAGAAACAAGGCTTCCCGCCAAGCAGGGAGCCCGATGGGGGGCTCGATGCCAGGATCCCGAGATCATGACCTGAGCCGAAGGCGGACGCTTAATGACTGAGCCACCCAGGTGCCCCCTAAAGATATTTTCAAATATGTATATACATGTTTTAAAAAGAGGCCCTATGATCTGTATAGTTTGGTTATTAAAAGTATGGTCTTTGCAAGCAGTCTGGTGTTTTTATCCCCGCTCTGCTGCTTCCTAGCTGTGTAAGGAGTAGAGGTCTACTTCATAAGCATGCTATGAAGACTTGTTTACCTAAGTGTATCCTGTGCTTTCAATGTATAGGGTAGAGAGCTTACTTTTGTTTTGCAGAGACAGATTATAAACAAGTAAACACAGAGAATAGGAGAATTTCAGATTGGGCAAGGGGTAGGAGGGAATTTAGTGAGATGGGAAGAATTTGAGTTGGGGTCATGCAGAAGTGGAAGGGACTGTGGCAGCTGGGCGAGTCAGCCTGGACACGGAGGCCATATAAGGAAGCCTGCTGGGCATATTCCTGGGGAGCAGAGGAAGCTGAAGAGGATCATATTTATTTATTTTATTTTGAAATATGGATTTAGAGCTAACAATTTAATTGTGAAGACAACCAACAAGGACAGCATGGATGGCAGGAGAAGAAGGGGGCCCAGGTCTTACAGGGTTGGGTTGAATAAGTTCACCTACCTTCAGGGCAAGGCCAGTACCTTGACTTAGTGAGGACAGTGTGATCTCACTTGGGTTTTTCAATCTTTAATAGATACACAGGTGTAGAGAGATATTTCTATGAGAAAAATAGTAGTGCAAACACCATGATAAATGGCAAGTGAGTAATACAAATGTGATGATAATGGCAAGTGGCTCTTGACCTCCGTGTGAGAGACCCAGTAGGGGTTTGGGGGGCAGCCTGGAGACTCCTGGGCATCTGGTCCTCAGTGCCAGCCAAGTGTTGCCATGTGGGAATGTGGGCTCCAAGTGCTAAATCTGTCAAGTTTCCCAAAGACCCAGAAATCTTAATTTCTATGTGAAATTCCCAGAGTTAAAAATGTTGGCTCATGTTTTAAAAACCTTACAATGGGTAGACAAATGCATCTGTGGGCTGCCAGTTTCAAACATCTGCTGAAAGTTCTTTTATGCTATGAAAAGGGGGATTATGTGAAGTACGATGCATGTGTAGCCTTATGCCTAATACATAGCCAGTACTGAAGGAATAAAGGTACTTTTTTATTAATTGCACCATGTTTAGTTGTCTTCACCTTTAATTTGTTTAGTTAACTCTAAATCCATATTAAAAAACACATATCGGGGCGCCTGGGTGGCTTATACGGTGAAGCATCTGCCTTCGGCTCAGGTCATGGTCCCGGGGTCCTGGGATCAAGCACCACATCAGGCTTCCTGGTCAGCAGGGAGCCTGCTTCTCCCTCTGCCTGCCACTCCCCCCTGCCTGTGCTCTCTCTCTCCCTCTGACAAATAAGTAAATAAAATCTTAAAAAAAAAAATAAAAACATAAAAAAATAAAAAGCATATATTATCCTACTCTAAAGTGGTTAATGTATACTAGTTCTGTTTACCTATTAATTGTTTAGCTGTTTGTCCTGTCAATTTCTTTGATGAATTCTGTATTCATGGTACAAAGTAAACTTTAATCTAGTCTTACTCATGTGATAAAAGTAGAGAAGAACAAAGGATGAACAGTTTTTGGTTACTCTTTCTTATTTACCATCTACCAGTTTTGCTCGGTGGTGGTGGTTTCCCTCACTCCTTCTTGCTCCTTCACACTTTTGGGTCCTAGTCACCCTCGCCTGCGTTAGTCACATGGAAGCCGAAAAGAACTGCGGCAAAGATGCCATTTTGCACCAGGCAAAGGATGACAGGAATGCAGCCTTACAACATGATGTGTTTAGAGGTTTTTCATCAGTTTTAATGAAATACAAATGTGCCCAAAGCAAGTTATTAATTTTTTTCCCAGAAAAAAAGTCTTCATTTAGTATGGCCTAATCCACGTAGTTTTGTATTACAAGGATTATGTTTGGTGTGTCGCAATCTGTTGGCAATGGTCTTGGGGAATTTTATTCAGCACAAGCATCTCTGACAGTTCTGGCGTCAAGTGGGGTCAATTACTTGTTCGTGTACTTTTGGTCTTGTTGTCTCTATGTTAAAAACTCTGAAGCATAACGGAGAGGGACACTGGGAGTAACAAAATATACTTGAATATTTCTAATAGATTAAAGGCTTATAAAAATGAATCTCTGTTTTCAGCAAGTTTTTTTTTTGCATTGTTTTAAAATGAAGTCATTTTATCAGCATGAGACTAAAGACTTGAAAATAATTTTTTAGAAGAATCTTATCTGTAAATACAAGTTCTTAATTGAATCAATATTTTTCTCTCTTAATTTTTGTTACAGATCATGGAGGAAACAAATACGCAGATTGCTTGGCCATCAAAACTGAAGATTGGAGCCAAATCCAAGAAAGGTAAATCATGAGAGATGGAGAAATTGGTGGGTTTGATAATGGAGACTGGAATTACTGGAAGTTTGTCAGGGAGAAAATCAACCTTTATTCTTATCATGTATGTCCCCAAATATTTGTGAAATAGCAATATTTTGGGAGGTTTATCATAATTAAAAATTATGCCTTTTATCCAACAACCAAAAAAATTAGGTATTTTATTGTAATGGAAATGATATTATGGAAGATACCGAAGCAAATTATGATTTCAGTGATGTCCTTTCATTTGATAGCCATGAGTCATGGTGACTCTCTGCGTGTAACAACATGTTTTCAACACATAAGCTCCCAGTGTTTATACTTTAGGCTTCTTGTTTTTGTACCACACGAATTTAATAGTTATTTTTTTCTCCCTCCAATGTGTTAGAAACCTTAGGTTCCCTTTCTTGCACGTTTATTCTCTTCATCTGTCAGACAGTAGTGAACCCAGTACATTTTTCTTTTAGGCTGAGTGTTTCCCTCATGTGGCCTTTCTTCTGCTTTATCCTAGAACACACCACCCAATGCATGGATGGTCACGAATGAAAGTACAGGCACCGTTAGGTTTTTTCCCAGATTACATAGTATTTTCAAATGACCTGCCAGTATTTCTGGATATTTTTTCAAAGTATAACCTTAGTCTCAACAAACTTTGTTGTGTATACTTCATTATAAGATACGTGTAGTCATTAGGAGCTGATGAGAGATACTATCAAATAATTCAAAAACAATGATTGTGCAAGCTGAACATTATCTGTTTTGGTCCAGCTTTTTTGTTGTTGCTGTTTAGTTTCATATTTGCTTTTCTTTCTCCCTATGACTTTATTGCTAATGATACTAAATGTTGAAAGATTTCTCTTTTTCTTATTTTAGTTCAGATTGCCTTCTTTTAATCTCATTTTATTAGTTACTCATCACATGGAATGTAAATTATTTTACAGTTGTTGTGAGGACTAGCTGGACTTCAGTGTACTGGGGTTCCTACAGAAACTCTGCTCTTGTTACTTTCTTGTTTCTGATTGTGGTGGCAAGAAAAGGAAAGCCTGGGTGCTAAACAGTCATAAGAAGACATGGTGAATTTCCAAGTGTGATTCCATAACTTCGTACGTGCCTTCCATTTGACGAGTGCTATGGGATAGAGTCTTAATCTTCAGTGTGTTGAGATGATTTATACTCATGCTGAAGAAGAAATTACTCATTAGTGGGTTATCATCCTATTTGGTTGTTTGTGGCCATTTAAAAATCCCTGGCCTACTACTTGAATAAATTGGAACTTGAACATAAATTGGATTCTTTTTCTCTATTGTCACATATTTTTACTTAAAGAATGAAATGAACTTCATTACTATCCTAATAAAAATGTAATTTGATCAATCTCCAAGGAAACATGAATATTAAAAGGATTCCAGATAATTTTGAATGGCTTATTCTCTTGCACTACCCATGCGAGGTTTTTTTTTCCCCCACTATCATGAGAAACTGGGAATTGATTAATTTTTTTATTCAAAAATGTGGTTACAGCTTTAGAGATTTTAGATAATATGGAGATAAATAGATGAGGTTAATGTTTTAGGTTAGTTTCCAGTGATTGACATACTTAACCCATTCACAGTGACCCATTCCACATTTTGATTATACATTTTGCTTTGAAAATAAAAATTTTTCAGCAGTACATTTTGAGGGCATTTAGCACAATTTCCCCATGGTTAAAGTTAACCTTTGGAATTGTGCCTAAGAATTGATCCCTCCAGGCCTATGTCTACAGACATCATTTTATTATTCTATTATTTATGAAGTGCTATGAGTGTACAGAGTATAGTGTGATGAGCAGAATGTGCCAAAAGAGAGAGACTGAGCTCAAGGAAGGGAGAAAAAAAATCAAAAATTTTCCTCAGAGGAATTTACGATTCAGAATTTATTTGAGTTGCTCTTATTACTTAAACACACAGCTGCTGAATCAGTTCTTGGCTAACATCCCTGATATGTGTATTCCTATGTCAATTTTAAAATGGTTAAATTCAGAGATGAAATTTGTTTGATTATAATTTGTACTAAGTAAAAATAAAATGAAAATGGCAGGAGGACCTTCAGAAGGTAATTCTTTCATTTGATGTGGATATCTGCCTCTAAGTTGTTGTATGGAAAACAGTTGTTAGTCTTTATTTTAAACCTTCTTCATTCTAAACTGGCATTATTCAAGAGACCCAAGAATATAAATGTGTCTAGGGATTCGTGCCATGTTTGGATGGTTATTAAATTCTAAATTCCACGGTGCTATGAAGATTTGGAATATACAGATAACCCCCAGACGATGCTAGTGGTATAATACAGGCATGGGTTTGTGTTGCAAACACAACCCATGTGTTGTGTTGCATGGGTTTTACTTTATAGACTTTTGATCCTATTGGTTGAATATATAAGTCTAGACATTTTTCATGGCTGCTGTTACCCATCTGCCCCCTTCTTTACCCTATCAGAGTTTAGTCCTATGCTTTATTTTTGAAGCCATCAACCCTTTATCAGAGTGGCTGTTTGGCTGCTTTGGTTGAAGTGCTGGTAGGGAGCTGCCCGGCACAAAGGCAGAAAGCCAACGACCTGAATTTCCTATCACTTAGAAAAATCAGATTCTTCTCTGGAGATTCTGGTTCAGTAGGTCTGCAGTGGGACTGGGAAATGTATACTTAACAAGTTCCTCTGGTGGCTTTTATGGTTAAGCTGAGTTTCGGAAACAAAAATCTTAACATCTGATGTGGAAATATTATGACTTAGTTACAAGGAGACCATGTGTTCAGAGGCAGTGGATGATGATTGCTATTGAAAAACAGGCACAAGTCCTTCAGTAGCCCCTTCTCCTGGAGAATGTCCATCTTGGTTTCTAAAAACTGCACTTTTACGGATTCATTAATTTTAAGTTTCTGTCATCTTTGCAGTCAGTTAGCATGAGCAAGCTTAGAGTGATAACTGTTGTTCTGTGTCTGTGTGAAATATAATTTTGGGTAAAAAGCCGCCTGGTAATTGTCCCTCTCTCTACCCCTTTCTTCCCTCTCTCTTCCTCTTTTACTCCCCCTCCACTCCTCTTTAACCATATAGAACACAGTGAAAAAATGTAATAGAAACATTTCCATTTAGTAAGCATGGCATTTTGGGAAAGAGCATGTTTTGTCATATAAAACTCAGGGACTGTAGAATTTTTTAGAATTTACAGGTATTTGAAATTATTGGGAGGTTGAGTTCTCATTAGAGCCAGAAAGAACTGAGAATTTAAGATTCAATATAGTGGACAATTAGGTAGGCAACTCTAGGGTTATTCTAATTGGGGGGGTCATGATTAAGAAAAATAAAGCAATATTTAGTATTTCTTGTGTATAACACACATTTATATTGTGTGGAAGAAAATAAAATTCTTTCCAACTCTTAGATTCAGAATGCTAGAATATTCTGCCTTAAATAGAAGAATCAGAGGTTTATGTCCATGAAGATAGTACTTAAGGATTAAGATGTTTAATGCTGTAAAGTCTTACTAACAGAATAACTTTAGGCACTCATTAAAATTTTGAATATGCTATTCTGAATTACAGCCTGTTTTAAAGTAAATGCAGCTTCGTTAAAGTACAGATAGCATTTTGAACAAGTTTGACTGTTTTGCTAAATAGAAGTCCTGCCAGACCTGCCTTAGCAAATAGATTAAAGTGATCTGTAATGAGAATTTATCACACTGGTATGATTATGCTGCGTGTGATCCTAGATGAGTTTGTTCTCCTAAATATGGTAAACATTTTTCTTACAGTCTTCTTTTTGCCCTTAATTTGCTCATCAGTCTCTTCTTCAACTGGCAGAGTTGTAAATGTGGGTGAAAATTGTTTAAAGTTTTTAATGCCAAATTCCAAATAAATATGGTCAGCATTGATGAAGCTTTATTGTCTTTTGTTCTGGGAAGGAGTTGTCTTACAGAATTTAAGTGATAGAAACTGTTCTCTCCAACTGTTTCTTTTATGACAATTCAGGATGCCCCAGGATAATCAGGAATGAAAGGTGTGGCTGAATTGCTTGATGTATCCTGGTTTGGAGGCGATTTGGCACCAAGTTTGGCCATTTTCTTCCTCCTGGAATAAACAAAAAGATCATTAAGATGAGGTTTTATTATTTTTGGTTGCATTCCATCAGAACAAGTGATATCTAATAGGAAATCTTAGTGTGAGAAAACCTGTAGACTGTTCACTTTATTTTTTCCGGAGGAAAATGTTTTGTGAAGTGTACTTACACTTTTTTTGGGTATTCACGTTGAACTGGTTGAGGCCTTTAACATAGTATTGTTCAGAGGGCAGAGGGCAGAGAAGAGCGTGGCATGGTGAGCTGTGTTACAGCGTTTCCGGCAGTGAGTTGTGACCTACTGGTGTCAGTGGTCATAACCAGTATGTAAAAAAATACAACTAGATTAGAATAGAAAACATTAGAGTGTAAGAGTATTGTTTTATGTCCTATGTCACTATTTACATGTATATATAAACATATAAATATTACTAGATCATGTTGTAAAATGAGTGACAAAGACAGGTTGGAGAGCAGGGTTCCAGGGGATCAGTTCCCCAAAGGGTAAAAAGTATATGTATTTGGTTCATCACTGTATCCTTAGCACTGTAACCAGTATACGTAGTTGGTACTCAGTAAATATTTGCAGATTTCCCGATACCTCAGCTCAACTCAATCGTGGTTATAGTGAAACCACTGATACGGATGGAGATGTAAACCACTAAGGTGTGTTGTATAGTAGAAAGATTTAAAATCATGTCCTTCACACAGGAGTGGCATTTACTATTATGAAAAATACCTGACTAATGATGTCTTTCCTGGAGACCTTTTAAGTGACTGAATGTAAGACATGATTTGTGACACACCAGTGTGGCTAAAGCTCCTTTCAATGGTTCTGAGTAGTGGAAGGAAGCATAAGGGAAATGACCTCATCTCTGTCATTCATGGGACGCCTGAATGAGTGAAGCTCTCTGCCTTCCCTCGTAAGCTTGTAAACAAAACTTCACAAGATGCAGCCCCTTCCAGCCAGAGTTGTTGTGGCTGTTTTAATTAGTGTTTGGTTACATAATTGACAGATCACCAATAATACTGAATACCACGTTTGTTGAGACCGAGCTGGGGCCACATACTATGCGGAATATTTTACATACATAATCTTATTTAATGATCAGAGCAACCTATGAATTTTGTGGTGATATTATCAGTTTACGGGTAAACAAACTAAGCCACCTGAAGTAGAATAACTTGCCCAGGGTTTTACATTTAGTAAGTAGCAGACCCCAAACAAACTCAGGTTTATTTTCAGAGTCCCAAACCCACCTGGGTGAGATAGTACCTTTATGAACACCTTTCCTTATTCCAGGGTGTTTTCAGATGTAGCGTCCCTTCAGTGGCCATAGTACAGCTGATTACAGTCACTACTGATAATCATCAGTTTCATAATGCCTCAGTCCTTGGGAATTACAGTGATTTGAAAGTAGGCTAAATTTAGCATATCCTTACTCTTGTAGATAACACCTCCTTTTTCAGGGGGAGTTAGATTTAAGACTTAAGAAAAACATGAAACCATATATAACTGTATACATATTTAAAAAATGCCTGCTTCTGAATTTTAACTGTATCTCATATCTTCATGTGTTGGTCCCTTATGAAGAGACCTTTTGATTTGTCATTAAACTAAACAACTTCTAAGATAGATTTAAAAGGAAAATAATCTCAGAATGTGTTGTAAATTTTGCTTGCTTTTCTGCTTTTCAGTCTTTGAAAGCAGTTTCTGTGACCTGCTCAGGAGCCATTGTCTTTCTGCTGGGGAGAAAGATTTTGTATTTAACATATTTGTATATATTGTTAATGTGACTGATCATCAGTTGATGAATGCTAATTTGGAGCCAAGAGTAGGAATTCAGCCAAAGAACTTGATAACTTATATGCAGTGTACTAATAGTTACTCTAGTTAGACAGAACATGGTCTAAGCAGGACCTCTCAGAGGAGGATGGAGATCTGTGGTATTTCTAGTTCCTAAAGTTCCCAGTATAGTTAATAAAAAGCTTATAAAATTAGCATGTATTTTAAATGTATAATTGGTCATTACATCTCTTTCTACATGAATGACTACATTTGTAGATAATGCCAAATATACAAATTTGAGACCCTTTCTGAATACCATGTGTACTCACACACAAAGACACACATGCATACACACAGTCTTATAGGTGAGGTGATTTATGATATGTGATACACTAGCAGAACTAAGGATCTGAGCTTGCGTTCATTTCTTGATCTCCATTTGGCTCCCCTGTCTTCCCTTCTGAAGCCCCCAGGGGTTGGCTTACTTGTTCATCTAATAATTGCTGCAGACTAGCTGCTCCTTCCAGTCTCTCCTCTCTCTCCTCTGTCAGGGCCACAGAAGAAGATGGTTTTAGTTTTTCAGTTGTCCTCTAAGCCTGAAATAAGTAAACATATCTGCCAGTTGTTTTTTTTTTTTAAAGAAAGATTTTCAATGAACTTAATTAGGAAACAAATTTAGAGTGGAATGGAGTGGTGAGAAAATAAATGGAAAAAGGGAAAGCATCAAGAGAGTGAGAAGACATGCCAGAGATAGGGAGAGAATATTTGCACAGGCCAGATCTGGTAAAGGCCTGTTACCCAGAATATACAAAGAATTCTTGAAACTCAACAATAAGGAAATGAAAAAACCCAATCAAAAAATGGCCAAAAGACCTGAACAGACACGATACCAAAGAAGATGTACAGATGGCAAATAAACATATGAAAAGATACTCAACATCATATGTTGTTAGGGAATTGCAAATTAAAACAATGTGATACTACTATGCATATTATCAGAATGGCCTAAATCCAAAACACTGACAACACCACATGCTGGTGAGGATGTGGAGCACCAGGAACCCTCATTCATGGCTGGTAGAAATGCAAAATGGTACAGCCACTTTAGAAGACAGTTTGGCAGTTTCTTATAAAACTAAACATATTCTTATTATACAATTCAGCAGTTGCACTCTTTGATATTTCCCTAAATGAGTTGAAAACTTACGTTCACACAAAAATGTACACACAGATATTTATAGCAACTTTATTCATAATCACCAAACTTGAAATCAACCATGATGTCCTTCAGTAGGTGAATGGATAAATAAACTGTGGTTCATCCAGACAAAAGAATATTACTCAGCACTAAAAAGATGAACTATCAAGCCACGAAAAGACATGGAGAAACCTTAAATGCATATTACTAAGTGAAAGATACCAATGCTCATACTGTATGATTCCAACTATATGGCATCCTGGAAAAGGCAAAACTATGGAGACAGTAAAGATTAGTAGTTAGTGATCATTAGGGATTTGGGGGAAAGGAAGGATGAATAGGCAGAGCACAGAGGATTTTTTAGGGCAGTGAAATTATTCTGTGTGGTCTAAAATGGTACATATATGTCATTATATATTTGTTAAAACCCTTAGAATGATTTTGATGTTGATGTGATGTTGATGGTGGGGAAGGTGGTACCCGTGTGTGGGGAGGAGCATATATGGAAACTCTCTGTACTTTCCACTGAGTTCTGCTCTGAACCCGAAACTGCTCTAAAAATTAAAGTATATTTTACAAAACATAGACCTAGATCCTGGGCACAACCCTTTAATCAACATTGTAAAGTGTATTACATGAAAAGATGATGTTATATGATCCCTAGTAACTCCTTAATGTGTAAGTCTAAAAGGACCATAAAATCTCTGAAGAACCAATAAAAAGTTTTGTGAAATTAAGAATGAAAGAAAGATGGTTCAACAGTGAATCAACAGTGAATAACTCTGTTATTCCCCAAAAGGAGACTGGAGCCAAGATTGATTTTCCGTTGCTCGCCTGCCTCTGTGACTACCGCCTTTTATTTGGGAGAGCGCCCTTTCTCTGCTAGTTTCCTGAGCAGATGCCTTTAAGTCCCTCTCCTTTAGTGAAGAAAGTGCCATCCCAGGCTTCCTCCCACTGGTAGTTCCTTCCTTTGTTAAATCCTGTGAGGAGGAAGGATGCAAATACTTCTTATTTACCTACCTTGTAATAGGATTGTGGTAGGTGTGTTACCTGTGTTATCTCTTAATCTTCGTACTAACCCACATGAAAGACTATTATATACTTTATACACATTAGTGATGTGGAGAGATGATACAGCTTCTTCAAGGTCATAGAGTTCGAAGTGATGGAATTAGAATAATAAACTTTGATTTCAAAGATCAAGGTATTGGGGGTGCCTGGGTGGCGTAGTCGATTAAGCGGTTAAGCATCTCACTCTTGGTTTCATCTCAGGTCGTAGTCTCTGGGTTCTGAGTTGAGCCCTGTGTTGGCCCTCTCTCTCTGCCCCTTCCCCCCCAAAATAAATAAATAAATCTTAAAAAAAAAAACAAGGTATTTTCCTCCAGTCCATAAGCATGCACGTAGGTGCTAAATGAGAAGTGTTTGGTCACCAAAGGAATGGATATTCATCAGCACATTCACTTAAGAAAACTCAGAATATGTTTCTTAATTATCTTTAAGAAGAAAGGCAATCCTAACTCCTTATCCACATTTAGAAGCTTATTGAATAATGCATCCAGTAAGCTGCTTTTTAATGCATCTTTTTAAAACTTTCAACCTAGATTTATTTTAATCATTTTTTTTTGTGCTTTTTGCAGTATATTTCTTCCCTCTTCTCCTCTTTTGGAAACCCATTAATGGTTTTGCTGGAATTTATATACTTTTATCTGGAGTGGTATCAACCTAGCATAATTTTTTAAAAAGATTTTATTTATTTATTTGAGAGAGAGCACGAGCAGAGGAGAGGGGCAGAGAGAGAGGGAGAAGCAGACTCCCCACTGAGCAGGGAGCCATCCCAGGACCCTGGGATCATGACCTGAGCCAAAGGCAGACACTTAGCTGAGTGAGCCACCCAGGAGCCCCAGCATTTTTTTTTTTTTAAGATTTATTTATTTATGTGAAACAGAGAGCATGGGGGAGGGACAAAGGGAGAGGAAGACAGAGAATCTCAAGCTGACCCTGCTGAGTGCAGAGCCTGCGCGGGGCATAATCTCACAACCCTGAGGATCATGACCTGAGCTGAAATCAAGAGTTGGACGCTTAACCAACTGAGCCACCCAGGTGCCCCAACCTAGCATAATTTTATCCCCCAGCATACATTTAGCAAGATCTAGCGATATTTCTGGTGTCACAACTGGAAGGTGGTGCTATTGGCATCTGTTAGGTAGAGCCAGGGATGATACTAAACATCCTACAATGCACCAGACAGCCCTCACAACAAGAGTCGTCTGGAGCAAAATGTCAGTGTGTGAGGTTGAGAAACACCGAGCTGGAAGAGCAGGCGTGATCACAAGAGACTGCTGTGTGCATAGCACTGGATTCTTGTTGGGACATTTCATGAAGCTCAGCGTATGTGTAACTGGCTCCCTTTCACAGCATTAGAGATAGGATAGTGACTCCTGAAGGAGGAATGTACATATGTAGTATAGGTGAATGGACAGAATTCCAGTGAAAGATAAAACATGGTATGATGGCAGGTCTACACATTTTAAAAGCCACTCGGCCATCAGTTTTTAATTATATAGTTTGTACCTCTATAACTGCTTGTTTATTTTCCATGAGTGTTTCAGGCAAGGTCCCCAGTTGTGCCTTGTGGGTCCAGTGCTGGGAGATGGACCAGCTACCCTCCAGTTCCTGCTGCCTGTGTCTTTCATTCCTCTTTCCTGGAATGTGTAGTTGTGATAACTGTGACAGTTTCTGAGGTTTGTGTCCATATTTGAACACCATGGTGGTGCAGTTGGAAACAGAGCTAACCATGCTCAGGCATTTTTCACTGACTAAAGAAAATAACTTAAATCATAATGGCATCTTCATTTCTTCAGATGGCCTTTTTGTGCCATTAACGCGTGGTTTGAGGTTTATTATATAACATTTTTATACAAACCTATTTTATACAAATGTAGTAACAGACATTTTTATCAAAAGATATTAGAGAGATTTCAGGAATGAGGAGTTACATTCTCTTTATATCTTGTTGCCAGAAATTACTCTTTTTTTATTTTTAAAGATTTTTATTTATTTGAGAGAGATGGAGACCATGAGCGGGGGAGGGACCGAGGCAGAGGGAGAAGCAGGGAGCCCGACAGCAACAGCGACAGCAGGGCTCGATCCCAGGACCCCAGGATCATGACCCAAGCCGAAGGCAGACACTTAACCAACTGAGCCATCCAGGCGTCCCCAGAAATTACTCTTGAAGCAAAATAAGTCCTGCCCGAAATAAAAATAAAATGAGAACACAGCATATGTATGGTTTTGGTCTATGCCATTAGTGACTTATTATTACTTTATGAAAATGGGTTCATTTTATACACATATACATTTCTGCAATTGGATTTTTCCTCTTAAAAAGTAATAAGAGAACACTTTCCAAATAAAGCACATAAGTAATGTAAGAAATGCCATTGTGTATGTGTGGGTAAAGATACATCAATAATATATTTTGACAGATCTGTTTTGATGGACACCGGATTGTGTTTTTTTTTTTCTACAGTGAATGTTAAATGTATTTGTCTACTTGTTTAAGCTTTTCTGTTGCAAGAATTCTTAAGCCACAGGTAATGAGCAACTTTAATATTTTTTACGGTTGCCACTTTGTCTTCTTAAATGACTGTTGAACTCCTACCAGGCAGGGACTGGATTCTGGAAAAGGAAGACTCTTCCTCCCATCTTTGTCAACATTGTGCTTTCCCATCCTCGGCCATCCTAAATAGTGTAAAATATGGCGTCTCATGCACTCCCTTAATTAATAGGAAAGCTCAGCATTTTTCATCTGTTCATGGAACACTTATTTGTGTTACTCTGTGGACTATTTTTATTGACCTTTTGTTGATTTATTCGTATCCTTTCCCTTTTCTAGTTAGTTGTTCATCTTTTTTTCTAATGAAATAAATTGTTTTTTTCTACTCTGAAGTTTAAGATTACTAATGCTTCTAATTGTAGTATCCAAACCCCTCATTTCTTACCATTAACATTTATTTATAAGTAATTTGTGGATCATTTCAATTTCAAACTAGAAAGAAATGAATTGACCTTAAATAGTGGTAATGTATTGATTTTTGAAGGACTGTAGAAAAGTGTGCATTAAATTTTAGGGCACTGGATTTACAAAGTAAACTATTTAAATATTAGATCTTCAACATTAACAGTATAGAAATTTTATATGCACATAGACATATATATGTGTATGTATGTGTGTATGTTCATTGGCAAGGGATGAGAAATATTTAAAACTTCAGTGACTCATATAATGTTGTAAGTTGTTTGGCTTTATTTCCATGATTTGGGCTTTTCTTTTTGTATATTAGTAGGAAAAGTTTCTGAAAATTTTTCCAATCTCTCATAGTCAGGGGAAGGATACTTAAATACATTATTTTGGATCGACTTGTATTCTGTTTCTACACTGTCTCCGAAATTTCCAGAGTGGGATCCTTAAATAAGAGTATTTATGTTTTGGAATAATTTACTTCCTTTTCAACCCCCAGCTTACTTAAGAGAACAAAAACCATTTTGCATTGCTGTATTTCAGAAGTACACTTTTCCTTTCTTTGTGTGATCCAAGCTCTTTCTCAAATCTGACACAGCACCAGGGAGTCCTGATTTATTTCACTTAGCTTGGAGGTACATGTGAATTTAGGAAAGTGAGGGAGAAGAAAGGAAAGAGGACTTTCAGCCACCAAAGAGAAACATATTTGAAATCCAGCAGTATGTCTCTATTTCCTTTGCTTTCACCATCAAATGCATGTATTCTAATCTAATCCTCTTGGGTTTTCTCCTTAGGTCAGTGCCTAATACATTTTTACATCATAGGTTTTATAACATTCTCTCTTTCCACACCTGAAAAATGTAATATCTACATAGTCTAAGTTTGAAAATTCATTAAATTCCATTGCAAAATACTTTTTAGTTTTGAGTAGTTTGTTTCACCAACATTGAGTTATGTTCTGTTTCCCAAGCCCTATGCTGTCTCACACCTTTATATATGGTATGTCTGCTGCAGAAGGGCATCCTCCACCCTTCTTTTTCTAGGTGATCAACTCCTAGTCATTCTTCTACATCCATTGCAGATGACATGCCTTCCTGGAAAACTTCACCCACCCTCCAGATGGAGTTTAATACTCTGTTCCGTGCACTAACTCCCTACCTTATCCATACTTAGGTTTTGGCACTTTTTGTGCTTGTGTTGTGTCAGCCTAGACATTTGCCTTTCCTTCTGGATTGTGAGCTCATGGACCCGTGTCCAAGGCCAAGATGTCTTACTCCCCTCTGTGTGCATGGTGCCTGCCAAGAAGGTGGAGTTATACATTTTAAGTTAGAATTTACATTATCATTTAAGTTTAGAATAAATTTGAAATTAATTCAACAATGATTTAAGTCTTTCTGGTATCTTTTGAATAACTTTTTGAGAAAGTGAAAAATGGCTCTGGCAGCTAGGCCACAGTATTCCCAATACATAAATACCTCTCACAGAATGTAAATAATCACACAAGGCTACTCCTTGAGTGTGTATGAAGCAAGACAGAGACAAGGACACTGTGTAACCACAGAAGTAATTAAACACCCTTCTCTTGTGACTGACATGAGTGATCGTTGCTGCTTTATCAACGATGACTTCAACTCAGCATTAGTCCTCTGCCTTCTAGATTAAATTTGCCAGGATAATGAATTGCCCCCACTTCCCAACAGCTTCCACTCCAAATCTGGCTTCTACTTTCCTAGGCCCTCTGTGGAATCACTCAGAACAAATCTGAGTTCTATAATAAGTGTCTTGTAATTTCCTTTAGTGAACTCTTCCTCTTGCTACGGCTAAAGAAAGCTTGCTTTATTTACTACACATGTGTTCCTGGTAGTATTTGGCTAGTGGGCACTCTGGTGAGTGTTGGAGGAATTTAAGAAAGAAGCATGAACCTCAGTCTCTGCCCCTTGGATACTTAAGAGTTTGGCCAGGGCTTCCTGCTCCACTCCCTTTAAACATTTTTTTTTTAATGGCATTGTTTGCCATCAGGACTAGAATAGTTGAGGAGGAGGAGGAAAGTGCAATCCACAGCCAAAGAAACTCTTTAGGAGTTGGTAGTTCCTAGTGTGGATCACAAAAAGATGGGTAGGGGTGGGGCATTCTGTATAGGAAAGTCTCAAAGCTGAGAGGGATCATTGTTTGCTGGAGGAAGGGAATAGGCTGCTTGATGAAAGGGAGAGATGGAAGAGTTGGTGACTAGTAAGGTTGGACCAGTGGGGCAGGTCCATGAGGACCATGACCTCATGAGAACTCATCCATGTGTGGACAGTGGGGAGGCTGGGGTAGGGGTGGTCACAGGAGATGACTGATAGCTATTGTAGGAATGGGATAAAGACTGGAAGATGAGTATAGTTGATCATATTTGATGACACTGGGATCAAGGAGACTTCTTAAAAGGTGAATCAGCAGAACATGGTGGTTTGACAAAAGCAAGGAGTTGGTTGCTGCAGCAGATGCTGTTGGTGTGCTTTTAGCCCAGCCCTGAGTTTCCCTGTGGTGGGCATTTTGCATTCACACGGACAGCTTCCCATGTTAGGTGCTGGGTGCCTGAGCTCCTCCTCCAGAGCACTTTGTTCAGCACTGAGGGAGCTTACTCTTCTGGTTCAGAGCAGC
This sequence comes from Eumetopias jubatus, assembly GCF_037043125.1. Classification (NCBI taxonomy): domain Eukaryota; kingdom Metazoa; phylum Chordata; class Mammalia; order Carnivora; family Otariidae; genus Eumetopias; species Eumetopias jubatus. The sequence continues at coordinate 68,806,479 of NW_028274823.1, read as the reverse complement.
CTGGAAGTGCTGGTGCTGGTGCCAGCAAGTGAACTCTCCCAGGGGCAGCCTTCAGCCAGTGAAGGACGGGAATCAGAAAACAAATGTCCATTTCCCCCTTCTGTCTGTGGGACAGGTCTGAGGTACGTTATTCATGTCTCCTTAGAATATCCCAGGGGGATTGAGTCCCAGCAGTGACTGCTCTGTCCCACTCCTTTCACTGGCTTTCCTCTCTCTTCAGTAATATTTTCCTTACTCTCTGGTGCTCCCTGGGATCACCTCCTGAATAAACTATCTCAGGTAACACACACTAACCCAAGTCCTTGTCTCAGTGTCTTTTGCAGGGAAACCCAAACTAATATAGGTATCCTGAATGATTGGGATAATCATTATGCTGTAACAAATGGAGTTGGCATACTTTCCATTGTTAATTAATGACACTGTTGTTTAGTGAAAAGCTGACTCATCCCAAGTGTGTTTTATATGCCAGTGCAGAAGTATGGCAAAAATGATTTAAGCGTTCACGGCTCATTTTGAGGAAAAAATAATGCTCCAGACCATCTGCAAAAGTATTAAAATGATCCCAAGTGGAGCATAGGTACTTGAAGCAGTTTCCAGGCACATCAGATTGTTGTCAACAAAAAGAAAAATATATACCAAGGGGAGAAGCAAGAAAGAAAAGTCTGAGAAGCCACATGATTTTGGCAGGTTTGGGAAAAGAATGTCAGTGGGCGAGCAGGGCAGGAGCCCTGAGCTCCCTCCTCTGGGTATGATCCAGGTGGTTTAGGGATCCCAGGCCCTTGGCAGCTACACTCTGATTCCTGCCTGGTTAGGGAGCATTGATTATTGATCACAGGAGAAAGGACCTAGCCATGGGATCATTTCTGTCCACTTGTTGTACTCTCCTGAAGCTCATGGTTAGTGATTTGAGCCAAGTTAGGAAAAATATTTCCGTTACTAACAATATAGTTGTTATGTGTGCTCTGTGGGGATTCTGAAATATTTACTTGACAGTAATAAGCATTAGAATTTCATTCTTTTCCTATTTTTCCTCATGATCACATTAGCATCTAAATATTTTGGAAGTCAGCACTTGATGGAGTTTTATAGATAAATGGCATGGAAATTGCTTATAACTAAAGGAAGCCGTGTACCCATCTGGTTTCCATGAATAATCATACCTGCGTGCTTCAGAGTTTGGAACTGATCCCTGACCAAAAAAGATGCCCACACAGGGGTGGTCCTGTCCATTCTGTTCTCTGAGAAATGAATCCTTGGCTTTCCCGAATCTCGTGTTCTGTGTGAAACTTTATTCTAGAAGGGAAGGAATAGCATTTATTGGTTTTTTTTTTTCCTCCTAAAATCTGTTAGAGACTCTTAATTCTATTGAAACAAGTTTAAATCATGGTCACGTTAGTGGCCTTTGAGAGAAGCAGCAGAATCTAGAAAGGAACAGGCAGCAACTAATATTTAGGGGTGCCTTTCTGTGAAAGAAAATATTAATAGATGGAGTGGTAGCTTGACACAATCGTGAAATGAGTTTACTGTTTCATTTTTCTTTTTCTTTTCTGTAACAATAATAGTTACTTGAGTGAATTAGGCTGAGAAAATATAGAAATCAAATTGACACTAGAGAAAATAGGGCAGAGCTGAGGATGGAGCTACCTCTAGCAGGGGTAGGTCCAGGCTTCAGTAGGTGTTGGGGCTTGGTTAATTAGCCTTGTACTGTTGACCTCACTTTGTGAGTCCTTCCACTGACACTGGGCTCATTTTAACAAAATAGCCTATTTCAATTTCTGGTTTCTATAGTTCCCATTAGACTCTGCCAGATACGGTCATGGATTTAAAGACTGGGGTCACTGATTCTGCCAGGTACATGTTCAGTAGAATTCTTGGCTTATATTGTATGTTCTCAATAAAATATTTATTAAACTGGTTTGAATGTATATTCATGAATTTGGTGAGAAGGAAGAGAAAAGAGTAATGATTATGATAGATTTAAGGTAAAGGGGAGAAAATTGAGTGTAACTTTATTTTTATTAGTCTTTTTGGTAAGGGGGTGACTTGGAGACTTGAAGAACCTAAGGAAGGTTCAGGACAGCTTCTTATGGAAAATGCAATAGATATGAATAAAAAAACTTGCCAAACCAAATTAGTATCCAGCTAAGGCTGCATAATACAACTTTGCAGTCAGACTTCTTAGGACAGTTATATGCTTTTTTTCCAGTTCTTTTACTGCTCAGTAGTGGAAAACACAGGGGGACCTGTGGTGGAAGATGGTAATATGGGTAGGGCAGAAAGCCAGTGAGGGGGGAATTTTAGGGTGTTTGATGAGAGGGCAAAATGGATGACCTTGGGGTGTGATGGTGCAGGGAAATTTGAAGCCAGCAGGGAAGCTGGAGAGAGGTAGGGAACTGGGAATCTTAGTAACCTAGAGAACTTGTAGGGTTGAGGGTATTCAAGAGTTGCACTGGTAGAACGTTGTAGCCACAGAAGTAGCTGTCAGGAAGAAGTCTTAAAAGTGGAATAGTCAGGATTATAATGAGGTCCATTTCATGGCTGGGTTTGTGGGTTACTAATGTATAACGAGTTTTACAATTTAGTAATTCTCAGCACCTTTAGGATGGCTTAGCAAAATTAAATTGGATTCTTTAAACAAGCAATAAGAAACTTGCCAATGAATTAAAACCAAGTAAGATGGAAACAGTGTCAATATGACTCTAGTTTACTAAATTCTATGTGATTTTAAAGCGATTAGCCAAGCTAATATTCCTTTAGTAATTGACTTTCATGTATAGAAGAATGACTTATGTAACAGCGAGCTAATGCTTTTGCTAGCCAGTTTTAAAATGTTACATGTGCAAACACCTCATAACTTATGCATGTTTTCCAGTGAGAATTACATCATAGGTCGAAAGAAAATAAATGCATCCATGGTTCTTAAATGTTACATAATCTAGGAACTTCATAACTTCCTAGTTACATAATCTGAAGTCATTATATAATCTCATGACTCCTTACAAGGGGAAAAAAGTTATATTTCATATAGAAATTCAATGATTGGATAAAGAACAAGAGTGTGTGTATGTGTGTGTGTGTAATTTTGCAAATACACAAATACTTAAGTACTAGTTAGAATTGCTCTGGCATCTCTCTGGCTGCTTCCCTTACAGCATCCCAGTGAACATGTAGGTCTCCTTTCATTTTCAAAACACAGGGAACAAATAACGCAACATATTTTAAGAAAAAAGAAAAAGAAGAAGATAACAGGAGAGGAAGAGAAGGGGAGTATGTCAGAGGGGGAGATGAACCGTGAGAGATGATGGACTCTGAAAAACAAACTGAGGATTCTAGAGGGGAGGGGGGTAGGGGGATGGGTTAGCCTGGTGATGGGTATTGAGGAGGGCACGTTCTGCATGGAGCACTGGGTGTTATGAACAAACAATGAATCATGGAACACTGCACCAAAAACTAATGATGTAATATATGGTGATTAACATAACAATAAAAAATTAAAAAAAAAAAAACAACACAGGGAATGTTCTCCACCCCATCAGCCTTTCCTTCTATTCCTGGCCTTTGACTCTGCCTGAGTTGCCATTTATGTTCATCCTCTGAATTGGTTGCTTGAAGAGGCAGAGTCTGTTGGTAGTTTCTAAGACGTGTAGGGGTTGGCTTTCTCAAACTGGCAGTCCCCAGAAAATGTCTGTCCTTAGCCATGGCTGCCTCTATCCTGATGAGGCAGACAGGGTGCATTCAAGTTTTTGATTCTTCTTGTACCTCCAATTGCTCATCATGGGATCCAGCCTCCCTCATTGAGAAAGAAGTTCAAGAGATGAGGGCAGATCAGACTCTCTGAGGATCTTGTTGCCAGACCTGACTATGTCTCTTCCTTTACTGCCTAGCATCTCATTTGAACTCAGATACCTGTCTGATGCAGGGGTAAGCTGACATACCTAGCTCCCTTTGAAATACAAGTACAGTTTGCTCAAACCCCTCCCCATTTGCAGTGCAAATTGGAGTCCTCAATAGCAATTTGGTAGGGGTGGGTTTTGGGAGACTTTCATCTAGTCATTTCTACCTTATTTAAAGTCTGGGATGGGACATCTGGGTGTCTCTGTCAGTTAGGCATCCAGCTCTTGATTTCAGCTCAGGTCATGATCTCAGGGTTGTGAGATTGAGCCCTGTGTTGGGCTCTGTGCTCAGTGTGGAGTCCGCTTGAAATTCTCTCTTTCCCTCTTCCTCTCCCCATCCACACACACTCAAGCTTCCTCTCTCTTTCTCATTCTTTCTCTCTCAAAATAAAATCTTAAAAAAAATAAATAAAGTGTGGCTTAATTTTCTGTCCTGTGCCTGTTACTATGTATTAAAGACAAGGACACAGACTTTTCTTTTGGATTTTCTTCTTGCAAATGCCAACCATACAGGACATGTGCATTTGTGGCCGACTGTTTTTTTTTTTTTTTTTAAAGATTTTATTTATTTGAGAGAGAGTGTGCGAGGGAGAGAGCAGAAGCAGAAGGAGCAGCAGAGGGAGAGGGAGAAGCAGGCTCCCCATTGATCAGGGAGCTTGATGCGGGGCTTGATCCTTAGGACCCTGGGACCATGACGTGAGCTGAAGGCAGTCACTTAACCGACTGAGCCGCCCGGGCGCCCCATTTGTGGTAGACTTAAATGTGTGGGGCAGCAGGAGATTTTGCTTAGCCTGCTCTTTCTGTCTGAGACTTCCCTCTTTCTGGCAGCCTCCACCCTACTGAAGTCCCCCGACTCCAGGCTCTGTCCAAGTGTAATTCAGCAAACATTTAAGAACATCAGATTATCTCTCTACCTTCGTTTTGTTTCAGGTCCCCATTTGGGCTTCTTTGAAGTATGGTTCCTCTATTCTAGGTCCTAGCTTGTGAAGTTATTTTCTCTGTCATCAGCCAGTCTTTAAGAGGAGCGAGGTGGAAATGTATTTTACCACTGGTAGGAGCATATCATATAAGAAGGCAGAAGAGGGCTACTTTTGGAATTAAGTAACATGTGTTTTTGTATGTTTGCTTGTTTTGCCTTTACAAATCCACCTGATTCTTGAATCTTTCAGATTATGGACCTGTGGGTCCCCGTCTAATCCAAGGTGCTTTCCTGGCTGCCTCAGGTTTGCTAGCCCGGATGGCTGGTCTTGATGCTGTAAATGTGGCGCCATCTGAGGAGACATTCCCTAGAGGCTCTTGGTTTCCCAGAAATATGCTTTTAGGGAAAAGTTAGCAAAAAAAATGGTATACTGAAAGTTACTGAACACTTGCTTTATTATCGTTTTTATTGATGTTTCTTAATGTTGTGGGGAATGGTTACACACTCAATGCATTAAAAAATGCCCTTTATAAATGGGGATGCCAAGACCAACTTCGTTAGTCTTGTTTCTACTTATAAAATTTACTTTAAATTTATAAAATTTAATTATTTAAAAAATTTGTACTGTTTTCTCATATCCACAAAGGATTAGGATCTGCTTCTTGGGTAATACAATTTTCATTAGACTGAAAATTTACTAGTTTGAACAACTCTTCTCTTCCCTTTAAAATTCAGTCTTTGCAGCCATTTAAATGGGAAGAATTAGAAGTAAAATGAGATCAGATGACAAGCATGTCTATTTTCACCCAGATAAGACTATATTAATGGGTTTAATATTTTAATCTTTTCAATAATATTAATAATAAAGTAAAAATAGCAAGAACCACTATCACTGATTGAAAACCTACCAAATCAGGTATTGGATTATGTGAGTATTATAATTTATCTCGCTCTCACAAAAAACAGTTCTGTGGGGTGAGCATCTCATCTCAGCTGCAGAAACAGAGGCTCAGAGAACTCTATATGGTCACATAACGTCAGGTTCCCTGACTGGAATTTGCATCTGCACTTCATTCATCCTTTTCACAGTGCGCCTGGGTGGCTCAGTTGGTTAAGCGACTGCCTTCGGCTCAGGTCATGATCCTGGAGTCCCGGGATCGAGTCCCACATCGGGCTCCCTGCTCAGCAGGGAGTCTGCTTCTCCCTCTGACTCTCCTCCCTCTCATGCTCTCTGTCTCTCATTCTCTCTCTCTCAAATAAATAAATAAAATCTTAAAAAAAAAAAAAAAAGAATTTCTAGATTAGAACCCTGGACCTGACGTTGTGTGCTCAGACAACACATGCGTATGCTGAGCACTTAAATAGTTAAATCTTTTTGATTTAGCAGATAATGTTTTATAACATGTCATATGCACATTTGCAGCCCCCATCCATCCTGTGTCTATACACTGAAAAGAAACTGATTGTATTTTCTTTGGAACAATTGGAATTGGCCTCCCTCCTGCCTTTTTTTTTTTTTTTTTTTTGTCATCATCATTTTAGGAATATACATTATCAAGGAATGTTCTACAGTTGCCTTTTCAGGTTGAATAACTCAATTGATGGTAAATATCTTTTCATCTGTGTACAAAGGAACAAGTTTACTCCAGGGAAAATCAGATCTTCAGGCTGTTGTTATGTAAAATGAAACTTTTTCTTCCTAGAATTTGGCAGAGTTGAGTCTAGGAGGAAAAGAGTATGTATGTGGGTGGGAGATGGAGGAAATGTGAAGAAGTTAACTGAGAATTGTAAACAATTGATTAAAAAAGCACGCGTAAATGCTAATCTTACAGAGCTTTACAACTGTAGCTCACTAACGTTAATGTTGGCCGTTAAAAGATGATAGAATTTCGTATTCTTTTCATTATAAAACTCCATTGAATTTTACTGAGAGAAAATGGAATTTTCCATGGGATAGTAACAATATTATAAACATGATTAAAATTTCGGCTATATTTTATGCATTTACTTCTCCTTGAAGAAGCTGAATGCATTAAGTGTACAAAGTCTAACCAGGAAGATGGTTAAAGTGGTTTTCATACTTTAGAATTACAAGAGGATTCATAGCAAAGTTTTATTAAAAAGTAGATCCTTTTTTGTACTGAAAATATACTCCTTAGAAACTGGATTTAGGGGCGTCTGGGCAGCTCAGTCGTTAAGCATCTGCCTTGGGCTCAGGTCATGATCCCAGGGTCCTGGGATGGAGCCCCGCATCGGGCTCCCTGCTGGGCAGGAAGCCTGCTTCTCCCTTCCCCACTTCTCTTGCTTGTGTTTCTGCTCTCGCTGTGTCTCTCTCTGTCAAATAAATAAAATCTTAAAAAAAAAAGAAAGAAACTGGATTTATATTTATTTAGCAGCACATCTGAATGGTATCATTTAACAGCTTCTTAATCAGCTATCAAACTATTAATGTATAGGGAGATTAGTTGGACAATCATTAGTTAAAATAAGCATAACCTTTAATTCTCAATTTATGAATCACTGAAAATAAGACTTTGTGAAACAGTCACCAGCCCTTAAAGCAGTGCCTTGTGCAGAGTAGGTGTTCCGAATGTTTTGTGAGAGCATGTGTGATTGGAGGAACATCTGTGATTGATGCCTGGATTAATGAGTTGATGTGTGGAATCCAAAAGCTTAATACCTTCTTTTGCTGCCAGTACAATTATTCCTCTTCTCTTCCCTGTCTCCTTACTCTGGTATATTTAGATTCATGCTCAGAGAACATGCTGGCTTAAAACTAGAATAATCATCGCAGGCACAAAATCCAGATAAATTTTGGTGGAGATTTATGTTATGGGGGGTGGTGTTGGTAGAATAGCTTGAATTTCACCTGGAATTGCCTCAGCTCCCTGGACCGTTTGATGCCATGGGATCTAGCTTGTTACTGTGGCTTGTTGCCCATGTAGCCATTAGTGTTATTCTCTTGGTGACCTGCATACCCACCTTTTGAGATTCGGTTAAAGCTAAGTAAGTCAAAATGGCTAATTGGCCACTGAGATTGATGCAGGGTCAGTCATTCTGGCTTTGTGAATATGTGTCTGGCTGGCCTTGATTGTCCTGAAAGACTTTTTTCCTGCCATAAAGATCTTTTACTGTAGTACAGGTAATGGATAAGAGCCTGATGTCTTGATCCAGTACTGCATATATTGGACTCCTGGCTTAGTTATTGATCGACGATGAAATGGGCAGTGAGCTCACTGTAAACCTCTAGATTTCTCATCTGTAAAATGGGAATTCAAGTAGTAGTTACTTCTTGGGAGATTTGTATTGACGTCTTCCTTAGATAGGAGAAGCTATGCTTCCATCCATGGGAGTGTTGTCACTACTTTGCACAGGGGTCTGGACAAAAGTGAGGAAGATTTTAACACATAGCCAGGGCCATATTTAATTATTCGTCTGTCACTGCCTTTCATCATCTGCAACTATTAGGGAGCAAACACCCTTTCTTTGTGACTTGCCAGCTTGGCAGGGACTTTAAGTCACTGTTTCCATCCAGGTGCCAGTGTTTAATTAAACTCTTCAGAGTCTGTGATCATTATGATAAAAATGTTCATTCTGGAAAAGTTTGAAAATGCTTTCTGGTTAGAATGAGATTTTTGGCATGCTTCAGCTGTGGTCTTTGGCTATAAATTCCTGAAATGCTGACATAGTTGAATTTATTTTGTTTAAACGCAATTGCTAACATTTCCAAGTGTCCATATGGACTCGATAAATACTTTGCTTCTGCTTACTGTACATGTGAACCAGGCGAAGAGGAATGATTATGTATTGGGGAATCCTGAACATTTTTCCTCATTTAGCTTGGTGCTGAAGTGAATTGGAAATATTTCTTTGTCATCATAATTTTGGGGTTTCAAAGTGTTTGGATTTTCAGGAAATCGGTGGTAACTTTCTGTTAGCTGAGAAAAGTGAATTTTAAAATTCTCAATGAAGAGGCAAATGATCCGTTTTTCATAGGAAAAACTTTTTCAAGGGAATTTGCTGCCAAGTTGTCTGCAGTGGCTTCAGGTATTACTTGGCACATCGAGAAATTGTTTTCTTTGTCTAAATATTAAATCAATATTTTAGGAAGGCTGGGTAGTATATGGCATGTAGTGCAAGGGCACAAAAACAATCAGCCATGTGTATTTCCACATCTGCAAGCAGGTTTGGTTTCTGTAACCATCAGTCAAGCAGATCTTATGGGATGAATCTTCATTCCCTCACTGGTTGCATACAAAATCTAGTTCTCCAGTAAATAAATGACAATGGCCTTCTTGACAAAGGGAGATAGTGAAAAATAGTATGAGGCTATTGTACATCCACTCTTAAGCAGAAGTAAGTTGCTTTTTTGTTTTTTTTATGCTATAAAAAAATTTAATAAAACTGTTCTAAATATGTGTTATCTATGATGTGATAGACTGTGTTCTTTTCATGGCTGTTTTTATTTTGCACTGCAGTAGGTACTACTTGGAACCTAAGTTCTCCTGTTTGGATGCCATGGTAGGGAAGTGTTTTCTTCTTTTTGCTTTTGTTACAGGAAATACTCACCCTCTCTGCCTTAGCTGCTCCACAGGCAGAGGCACCTTCAATTATGACATGCTATGCATTGGGAAGGCATTTTGATGCCTCCCAGGTTTTACAGGGCACAGTCCCTACATGTGCTTTTAGGACCATATAATGAAGGGTTAGTATTACTTGTGCTGAACAAGCATGTTCATTGAGATAAGAAAAGAAAATAAACCTTTTTTTTTTTTTTTTTTTTAACTCCCTGCTCTATCTCTGCCATTGTGCTGGGTCACAGCCATCCTGTCAGGTAGGAATTATCATCCCCATTTATGACTGGGAAACTCTCCAACTAATAGGTGCTGGTTTTAGAATCTAAGGCCCACATACCACATCAGCCACCTCACTGGAATTCGTAGTGAAGTGAAATATTCAAAGTCATTAGTGAATATTGTCCCCCTTGGAAAGAAATTCACAAAATTCCAGTCTGGTGTCCCAAACTGTGCCCTTTGTACCATTAGGTCACTGGATTAAAATGGGTTTCTCCAAGGTACCTTATTCTTAGCCCCACCAAGGCGGACCTAGGATCTCCCTATATCTGTTCCCCTTTCAGCGTTCTCGCCTCAGGTGCCTGACTCCCGTGAAAGGAAACGTGGTGGGAGAGGGGCTGGAGTGGGAGAGGATTGGGCCAAGACCCTCTCAGACTGTGGCGGAGCTGACACCTCAGCCGGTCCAGCAGGAGTGTCGGCGCGAACGTCGCCTTTACAGAATGCCTGTTTTGAGCAGAAACGACAAGATGCTGATATGCTGCTGTGCTCAGTCATTGGCTGGGAGCTGCTGGGGAAGAGTGTGACCTGGGCTTATAAGCTGGGGTGAATCCTGAAGGCACTGCAGCCGGAGACAGTCCACTAGCCCCCCTCTTGCAGCCACTGTACAACAGCGCCCCTCTGCAGCCCCCAGCTCTGTCCTAGCCTGTTCACCCACAGCCGGCACTCTGCTGGGGCCCTGTTTGTGTTCCACTCTAGTTCATCTGCTATTCTACAGCCCTTTGTTTTCTTTTGATTTTTAAGACACTGGCTTATAGTGCCCTTGAGATCAACACTTTTGGGAAGGAAGGTGGAGAAGAAAGCCTGCCTGGATAGAGGGAGAAGTCTAGCTCGAGGTAGTTCCAGTGACGGTCTCCCCTTCCCCTAGTGGAGGCCTGGGAGCTGTGCCAAGTGGCCAGGATTTTATACCCCTGCATTGGATACTCCCTAATGCCACTGGAACAAGGCACAACCAGGCAGGGTAGGTTTCTTCAGCAGGTGGAAATCCACAAAGGAGGCTTATAGTTGAGGGCTCTTGGCCCTTCCAGCATCTTGGGGGTATGAGCCGTCCAATCTTACAGGGAGATCTGCTTGGCCCACCGCTTGTGCTCTTCTCCAGCCACACTGGACTTCTCCCTACAGCCTCTGGGCCTTCTTGTCTGTTATTTCTTTCACTTAAACTTCTTGTTCACTATTTTCCCCTATTTGTTTACTTAACTCCTGTTCATTCTTAAGATCTTATCTTCTAGGTCTCTCCGCAGGAAAGCTCTTACCAATCTAGACTCTTTGTTAATGCAAACCCAAAGCACCCTATATTTCTCTTCCACTTTAGTCTCCATCACATTTTCATTTGTTTGTTTACTGTCTTTATTCCCTATGTGAGTAGGCTGTGAGTGGCATGGTGGTAGCATATCCATCCCACTGCGTCCCTAAGGGGTAGTAGTATGTGGTACATAACAGGTACTCACTGAATAGATGTTGACTCACTAAAATGGAAAGAGTATTAAAATATTTTAAAATTCTTTTTTGCTTATCAAATATGCCCTCTATCATAAAAAACAATTTAAGCAATATGCAGAATTCTGTGGTTACTTTTCATTTTTTTTCCTGTGATTACTTTTCATACTTGCTTTATTCAGCACTCCATCGAGTGTAGCATGCTATTTTTTTCTTGCATTTCTTATTCTGGAAAATCAAGTGCCATATAAATTAGGTGAGTCATCACAGAGGTGAAGATACTGGTTGGTTTGTAGTATTTATGACTGACTAAATTTGCATAAGATTTGAGAAACACTACAATGCTGTCTTTCCATTGCATATCTCTATAATTGCTGTATTTTCAGAAAGTTTAAACAAACAGACATATCTTAAAATGGTCTCCATTCTTATTAAAAGACTGTATGAAAATAAATATGTATTTACAAAATAGTTAAATCCAAGGTCCTTGATATGGTGTAGAATTCTTGTGTTATCAGAAGATTTAATGTTAGAAGGTAGGGGTGGACAGTAAAGTATCCCCCAAACTGAGAAGGCACTTTGAGACTGGAAACAGGCCACTTCATACAGTTTGCATAGAATTTTATTCAGGGTAACTTACTGATGGGGGATTGGGCAGGCGACCACATAGCTGTGCAGTTATTCTCTGCAATGTCCAGACCTTAGTCCATAGATTTGATAGAGCTACGGGACACACAGAAGATCTCACTGTAGTGAGATCAAAGGGTTTGCATGGACCTAATTGATAACTAACCTTTAGTTAGATCTCATGGCACCACCTGAGCAACAGGAAGGGGAAAGACTATGTTATCTCTAACAAATTCATGGGAGGCAAAAGAAGCCACTCCCCATCCTGGCCTTGGTGGGCATTTGTAAAGTATGTAGATTAATCTCCAAGGAGTGCAGAACACTAGCCTCAAGAGAGGTCGTTGAGTGAACATGAACAAGGTGGAAGGCCAAAGATGGGGCCAGTGTTGTCAGCACTCTTGCACTTACTAAATCACAGTCTTTGTTTTCGATTATCCAATACTTGACAAAGAGAAGTGAGCTGAGTAGTACAAAGAAAATGTAAATCAAAATTACCATGTTCATGCAGGATGAGAAGGACTGATATGATTGAAGAAGTAAAGAAAATAGACCTGGATTTACAAAAACTTGGTTTAATATTTTCTGTACTTTATTTACAAAATCAGTTGCTGTCCAAGAGTTCTTACAGGATTTTCCCCCTATTGTTTGTTTTTGAGATATTATAGATAAATTTTAGCTTAACAGACTCCTGTGGCCTTAGAACTAATCTTCCGTAAATTGAGTTTATAGGTCTGTCAAAATAAATAGAAAATAGACATATATCCCTTTTAAGGTAATTTTTTATACTTTCTCCTTTCCTGAGGAAATAAAAATACTGATGATAATTTCTGTTAGTACTATAAGAGATTAGTATATAATTATGAAGTGAATAGCTCCTGTTAAATCCCCCTGGTTAAAGAAGGCTACCCGTTTGAAGTTTACAGTCAGAGCAAATCTTTGGTTATTTGCTCTGTAGAGAAGTTATCCAATCGGCCTAGCTTTTTGATACTCTATTGTAGCTTATAGAATGTGCACGTTGGCCAAGGACTCAGAAGATCTGGATTTAGGTCCTCATCAGACAATGTCTAGCTGAGTTCACTTAACCTTTTTGACCAAATTCCTTGTCTGTAAAATAGGAGTAATGACTCCTTCATTGGGTAGCTGTAGGATTTAAATGCAGGAATCTGCAGGGAGTGCCCTGAGGATTCTGGCACAAGGTCCCCAGCAAATGGTAGCTATTATTATTATGACCAGTGCCTGGAAATAGCATATGTTTTTATTTCCCAATTTCAAAGTTAATTTTTGAAATGAAGGTTTATTTCCCCCTTGAATTCTAAAAGTTTTGCACATGTATAAAGAAAACACTGTTACAATTTAGAAATTATATTTTGGAAACTTATGAGAGTCTTAAAATTTTTTGGCTATTCCCTGAAACTCCTTTGACATTTAGAAGTTGTCAAGACACCATCAGGTATTTCAAAATGAGATCAGGTCTGATTCATTTGGATGAATCTGATGGTTTCTAAATTTATTTGATTATGTTGAGGCTTTTTGTTCCCAGTTTTTCCCTGGAGTGTGTGTGTGTGTGTGTGTTTGTGTGTGTGTGTGTGTGTGTGTGTGTTTATAAAATCAAGAACAGTATGTAGTGGGTGGGATTTGGGTGAAAAAAAACCCCTTAGGAATTAATAATTTCTGAATCACTGTTTATATCTTTTCACTTTTGTTCCTGAGTTTTAATAGCTCCCCAGGACAGAGTTGAGAACAAAGTGCCACGGGAGTCCACAAAAGGAGTGACTAACTCATTGGAAGACCTCATAGAAGAAGTGACATTTGGGTTGGCTTTGAAGGATGAATTGTGTGCCAGATGGAGAAAGGGACGGGTGTGGAGTGGCTTTTACAGACCAGGAAAGTGATGTGTGAAAAGGCAGAGTCTTGAAAGCACAGATATTTCATTAACAGAGAAATTAGCTGCTGGGACCCTAAAACATTACAGTGTAAATGCTGCCCCTAGAACTGTGCAGGAATGGCCTCAAATGGGAGAGGGTGTGTCAGGACACTGGGAAAGAACTTGGGGCCAAGTTGAGAAGGGTGTATATCCTAAGGAATTTGTTCTGTACCTGGAAGACAGTGCTCATATTTACACCTCAGAAAGGTTTCTGTGTGGAGAATGAGCTGAAGAGGTGAGAGAGTAGATGAGTCGTTGGAAGGTGTTGCCTTTAAGCCAGATGAGACCTGAACTGTGGTGACAGGAGTAGGAACAGAAGAGATCAGAAGTGGGACACTTAGGCAATAGAATGGATTTATAAGAGAAAGATTTTAATTAATATGCATGGGAGGTACATGATATATCATGAGCTTTAACCTCATGACAGCCCCATGAAATAGGTTAGTATTCTGCAACTGATTTTTTTTAGAGGAAATGTTAATACATTCCTTAAAAAGGAACACTGTACCGATGGGTACTTGGGCTGCTTCCATATCTTGGCTGTTGTAAATAATGCTGCAGTAAACATAGGGGTGCATATATCCTTTCAAATTAGTGTTTCTGTATTCTTTGGGTACATACCCAGTAGTGTGATTACCGGATCATAGGGTAGTTCTACTTTTTTGAGGAACCTCCACACTGTTTTCCAGAGTGGCTGCACCAGTTTGCCTTCCCAACAACAATGTAGGAGGGTTCCTTTTTCTCCACATCCTCACTAACACCTGTTGTTTCTTGAGCTTTTGATTTTAGCCATTCTGACATGTATGATTGTGGTTTTGATGAATAGGTAAAGAATATGTGATATATATATGTGTATACACAATGAAAATGAAATATTTTTCAGCCATAAAAAAGAATGAAATCTTGCCATTTGCAACAACATAGATGCATGTAGAGAGTATAATGCTAAGTGAAATAAGTTGGTCAGAAAAAGACACATACTCATGCAGGATTTAAGAAACAAAACAAGCAAACAAAGGAAAAAAAATGACAAACTAAAAAACAGCCTAAACTATAGAGAACAGAGGACTATCCGAGGGTAGGTGGTTGGGGGGATGGGTGAAATAGGTGAAGGGGTTAAGAGTACATTTATGATGAGCACTGAGTGATATATGGAACTGCTGAATCACTATATTGTACACTTGAAACTAATACAACACTGTAAACTACACTAGAATTAAAATTTAAAAATTCCTAAAAAGGAATACTGAGGTCAAATAAGTTTGGAAAAGAGTAAAGAAAGTGAAATAATTTTTGCTCTAATAATGTTATTTCTCATAACCTTTAATCTGATATGTTTTGTGAATTCCAAGAAAAAATGTAAAATAATGAAAGTATATATCAAAACCTATTTATTTGATTTTAAAGAAATTTCTTATAAAACTCATATTGAGAGAAGTCTTATTATATCCTCACTTTACAAACTAGGAAACTGAGACTTAAGATTATATATCTTGTCCAAGGGTTTTATAGTTCATAAGAAGCCCTTTATATTTAAATCCATGCTGTTTGTTTTATATGATAGAGTTTCCCCAATTGAAATTACTGGGATTTATGGTTTGAGGCTGGGAAACAAGTCAAGACTAACTTAGAGGCTTCTGGTTTTAGTGACCACAGTTGTCAGCATTTTTAACTAAAATAGGAAATATGAGTGAAGGAGCAGTTTTGTTTTTGTTTTGTATGTGCAGGAATGGAATGGATAATCACTTCAGCTTTGAACTTGTTGCATTTGAGTACTTGGTGGAGATGTCTAGTAAGTAATTGGAATACCAAAAAAATGAAAGGTATATTTTTGGACGTGACAGAACTGTAACATTTTTTGTTATAAAATGAACCATTAAAATTTGAATATTCAATTTTATTATGTTTTAAATAAAAATTTCTCAGTTGATGTCCAAAACTGCCAAAGTAGTCACTTTGAAGACTTTTTTTTTCTAGACACAGTTTTTACTTAATACCAAGCATCATATTTCATTTTGTGTGCGTACATTTTGTCAGAAAGCCATCTGTAGAAAACCTTAGGAAAAAAATCTTCAATAATTTTCTTTAGAGTGAATTATACTTGGTAGCCCTTATGGGGTATTTTAAAGATTTCTTGATACAAGTAAGTGTCCATGTGAACGTATTGTATCTCAGTGGTATTCTCAAGAGTTGTTCACCTCTGCCCTGAGGTTATCTATATGATTTTCAAAAAAACTCTTGCTAATAGTGTGTCTCATACAACTTTGGCTTGATTTGCTTCAAGGTTTATACTTCAATATTATTAGATATTGGTTCATTGAAATTAATATTCCTAATTTTCTGCCATCCCTTCTGTTATTATTTTTGTCATCAAGTTACTGGAGAACTAGCTATTAGATCAAGAGCTTTAACCCTCTCTCCCCTCAAATGGTCAGTGTTATGGAGAAGTGAGGTAGACACCTGCACACTCTGGGAGGTGTACACTAAATGTCAATAAGCAGTATAAATAAAATAGTTATGTCAGTCTAGAAGGCACTTTTGCTAGGTGAGCATTGGTCATGGTTTTACAGATCATTTGTTCCTTGCAGGTTGAGGGCTCAAAGGGCATTCGGGTGGTGTGTATGGTGAGAGAAATTCAGAGGGACACACAGCATATGTATGGAATAACAAACAGGCAAATGTGGCTAGAATGCAGGTCATGGAATAGTGTAGTTGGAGACAGGCTTAAAATAAGGTGGCTTGGAACTAGATGGAGGGAGGACTTTGTGATATGTGATTTAAGAAAATACAATCTCCAGGTATCTTCATCAGTACGAGTCTGGCTATCATCGTTCTGTGGACAAGTGAGAGTTTACTAGGCCAGTGAAACTGGAGCTGATAAAATGTGCAGATATGCTTCCAACTAATTGGGAACCAGGTCTTCCCTTCTTCCCACTTGAATTTTTATTTCTGATACCATTTGATTTCATTTGGGCAAATTTTCTATTTCGATGGTGATTTTCTGTTAAGCTTAAAGGAAAAGATGAAGTTAGCTGAATTTCTTTTAAAATACCAACAGAAATAAAACAAGGAGACAATAGCGGTAAAAAACATATGCCAGACTTCTCAGTTATGGTGTTATCATGCTAGTTTTAGTGCAGGCTCCTGGTGTGTGCTTCTGTTTCCATGGCTACCTGCTAGGCAGCAGAATCCTCCCAGGCTGCTAGGCTCTAGCCTCAGAATTTTTCATGGAAAGGAAATTCAAGACTTTTTAAAGAGTGAAGTCAATACTTTTTTTTTTTTTTAGGCAGATGTGTTATGCATGTTTAAAAAATAAAAATGGTTACTACAGTTTTGATTTCCAAGTTATAAGTGAAGCCAGACTTGAAGGCAGTGTTTTAGGGAGTTTGAAATTCTGGCATTTAAATGGTTTCTCTGGGCTGGTCCCCATGACAACAAAACTCAGTGCAGGTATTGAGTATCATCTTTGCTGTGAAACAGTCATGCTACAAAAATGCCTTTCTTCCTTAATGCTACTCTAATAACCTAAGGCAGAAGAATTTAGCTTTAAAAGAATTATTCAAGGTGTTACATGGACGAATATTTCAAATCACTTTTAAGAGCTTAATCAAATTGCAATTATAAGTGGACAGTTAAAAAACTGAGTGATGATATGATATATCGTATTCTTAAATTGATATTTTGTTCACCAAAAAACAAGGAAATACTTCAGTTGCCAAGTGGAAAAAAATAATACTGTTTTATGATAGAAAAATTTAAATTTCTTAAGCACAGCTGAAGATTGCTCTTTTAATATTGCTTATTTTGTAGTGTAATAAGTAAACTCGATATTTTGGCATATGCCCTCTCCTCCCAATTTTTCTGCCAAAGAAAAATTTCATTTTCAAACTAACACTTTGTAGAGCCATACATTTGTTAAGGATGTAATTTTTAAAAAAGTTTCAGTATTTTAGTTAATGGCCATTTTAATATGTACTTTTAAAAGTTATATAAAGGGGGCGCCTGGGTGGCTCAGTCGTTAGGCATCTGCCTTTGGTTCAGGTCCTGATCCCAGGGTCCTGGGATCGAGCACCACAGGGACTCCCTGCTCAGCGGGAAGCCTGCTTCTCCCTCTCCCTGCCACTCCCCCTGCTTGTGTTCCCTCTCTCGCTGTGTCTCTGTCAAATAAATAAATAAAATCTTTAAAAAAAAATAAATGTATATAAAGGACTAAACTGGTACTGAGGTATAATGAAGGAGGTGCCATCTAAGGAATAAGCTGTTATTCATTAACCAGTATCGCTTGAATTTTAATGGGGTCTTTTTTTCTAAAACTGAGAATTATTTTTCTTGTATTTGTTTGTTGTTAAATTTTCTATTTTATTTAATTGGCCACTGAGAAAAAAGCATAAAATCTTCAATTCTGTGATGAACTTTTACTGATTTGACATCTTTATCCTTATCTTGAGTAAGAAATCATTTGCTGATAAGTCCCCCTTGTTAAATCCAGATGTCTCTGTCTGGTGTTCAATACAGTATCCACTTTTGGACCATGCCTCAAGGAGAAGAATAGACGCAGGAAGTCATGGCAAAGACACTGGGGGGTGGGGTGGGTTAAAGACACTTGAAGGTGAGCAGAGCTAACTTTATAGGAACTGAATGATGGAACAGAAGTTAATTATAGTAAATGGATAGGATTGATGGTCTGGAAGAAATTAGATTGAATAGTCTTGAGAGATCTTACAAGGTTTTTTTTTTTTTTTTTTTTTTTTTTTGATCTATTTTTACAGTTTCATTCAGGCCTTAAATTAAGATTTTCTCTTGTCCTCTCTTACAACACTATTCTGCTATATCCATATTCCTGATTAGATGTTATAACAAACCAATTCATCTCCTTTGACCACATGCTATCTCTAATCTTTCAATGACTCTCCACATTCACATTTTAACCAGAGGATATGATTGTCCTTAAGGTGTTCTCTGCAGCATTGTATCTTTTGTAATAGAAAGTACTGGCTAAGGGTGTGGGTACTGGAGCCTGACTACCTGAGTTTGAATCCTAGTTCTGCCACCTATTAGCTCTGTGACAAGTTGTTAGCTTCTCGTTACAGTGTCTTCATCTGTGAAACAGAAAGAATAATGGTACCTGCTTCATAGTATTATATGAGAATTAATATTATCAAAAATGTCTGTGGGGCACCTGGATGGATCAGTTGGTTGAATGTCTGACTCTTAATTTCAGCTCAGGTCATGATCTCAGGGTTTTGGGATCAAGCCCCATGTCAGGCTCTGCGCTCATTGGGGAGTCTGCTTGGGATTCTCTCTCTCCCTCTCCCCCTCCTTCCCACACATGTGTGCACGTGCTCTCTCTCTCAAATTAATAAATAAATCTTAAAAAATATATCTACTGTGTTTTCTATTGTTGCTATAACAAATTACCATAAGTTTATTGGCTTAAAACAACACAGATTTACTATCTTACGGTTTTGTAGGTCAGAATCCCAACACAGGTCTCACTCACTAAAGTCAAGGTATCAGGACTATGTTCCCTTCAGAAGGCTCAAGGGGAGAATTTATTTTCTTGCCTTTTCCAGCTCCCACAAGCCACCTACATTCCCTGGCTTATGGCCCCATTTCTTCATTCTCTAAACCTTCTTTTCTGTAGTCACATCTCTCTCTGACTTTACTCTTCTGCCTCCCTCTTCTACTTTTAAGGACTCTTGTGGTTACAGTGAGCCCACTTAAAAATAATCCAGGATAATTTCCCTATTTGAAGATAAGCTGACTAGCAACCTTAATTCCTTCTGCAACCTTAAATATCCTTTGCCTTGTAACCTAACATATTCACATATTCACCAGTAAATAAGGATGTGGAAGTCTTTGGAGGGGCCATTGTTCTGTCCCCTTTCCCTTTTAACCTCTTCTATCCTAGTGTTGTAGGGTAGATATTTGTTTTTTCCCATACTTTTATTTTGGAGCAGATGTGTCACCACAGGCAGATGAGAGGGGCCCAAGAGAGGGAGAAGTGGGAAGAATTATGTGCTGATGCTAGTTTTTGCAGCCACAGACACTGGAGATCATTCCTTTGTCATATTTTTATAGCCGTCCAAATTGGCCTCCACTTTGGTCAGTGCCTCTGAAGGTTTGCTAACAGTAAAGATATGGACAACATTTAATCTGTTTATCTGTGAGAGATCATTTTCCTACTGAAACTTATTTTTCTTTTATATCTATAAAATTTGAATACATCAAATATTATGATTTAGAGTGGGCAAAGACTCAAACTATGAAATAAAATATGTTAGCAGTTGTGAGGTACCTCATAGGTTACAAATGTTTTTATAAAAATTATTTTATGGAGCCTGTCAACAGTTTGAGAAGTGAGCAGCTCAAATCTTTTAGACAACAGTCATTTCCAGAGATTTGCTTGCAGGTTTCTTCTGCCAAAGAGGACAGGGAGAAGAAAACACCTACCTCTCCCTTAATTAGAATTTGGCAGAAGTATGATTACTAGGAAGGGGGAAAATGAATGAGTAAATGAGTTCCCAGTTTTGTAGCCAAAGAAACTAAGGGAGAAACGTGATGGCTGCCCATTGGTGGTGGCTGTGTTTCTATCTCAGCCTGGTTCTGTTTGTTCCTTGGTGCGAATCAGTTTGTAAGGGCATGTTGGGGGAGAGAGAGGCATTCCTTTCCTTTTATAAAGTGGGCCATGAATATATTAAGCCATTGTTTTCTAGTGCAGTGTACATCTACCAGCATGCTCAATGATTGCATTTAATAAAAAGGGGGTAGAGAGAGAAATCTGTTCTGAGTTCATAAAACTCCTAAAGAAAAAATTTAAAGTCAGTTGTTATGTCAACAGCAGGGAAATAATTCATTCTGTCTTGGAGAAGTGAATGCCAATAACAATAGCTGTGATTCTGGCAATGGAATAGTGCTTGAGAGAGTCACTTTCCGCTCTTGGCTCTCTCCTTTCCCTCCGTTTCCAAAGGACATTCTCCCCAACAACAGAACCACGTGATTTATCCTTGCTCATGTCAGCTGTGGAGGTTCATGGGACCACACAGTGTGGTTGGAGGGCCAGGTCCGTCTTCCTGTGGCTATAATCACAAAGGAAGTATTCTTTTTTAAAAAGAAAAATATAAAGTGATATATCTGTTTGTTATTAAAACCCTTTTCTATGCTATGGAGAAGATTAACTTTAACCTTGAGGTGCCAGAGTAAACTTGGATTTAATAAACTATGGCCATTTTACTACTATCTTCATTGCCCTTGAATTGTATAGGTCAGTAAAATGAAGAAGGCATCCTTTCCATAATGTCCTCTTGAATTATATCTCTGTAAAAAAAAAAAAGATACCGGAATGAACTTTGTATTGACCAATTTAAAGAAAATAAGTAAGCACATAAGTAATTGATGTAAGAAGTAAGTCTCTACAACTTCTTTTCATTTTCTTAGGACATATGGTATAAATTTTAAATAAACATTAATGTGCTCTCTCTAATAATAGGTATTTGAAAGTTGCTTATAGCCTTTTGTTTGTATCTGTCAACTTAATTAGATTTTAAAATGTAAAACTAATAATAGTTGTTACTTCTGTTGCTTTGATCAGGATCAGCAAACTGCATTCCACAGGTCCAATCTGGCCCACTACCTGTTTTTGTAAATAAGATTTTATTGGAATATAGCCACATCCATCGTTTACGTATTATCTATGGTTGTTTTCATGCTATAGAGGCAGAGTTGAATAGTGGAAATAGAATCCTGCAAAGCCTAAGATATTTACTATCTGACTTTACACACACCACACACACACACACACACACACACACACTGTCAACTATTCGACAGGAAAGGTACATCACACCATACTGGGTGATGTGGGTTTAAAAATTATTTAAGCCTGAGTCTCTAATAACTTACCGTATAGTTGGAGAAAAGATATCCTAGAGTTTAAGTGATAGTACAAGTCAAATTTAATTTATTCATTGACTCAAATTAAGTGGCTTCTGAATGCCTCCTGTGTGCCAGACAATGTTCTAAGCATTTGAGGATATGAGGTAAACAAAGAAGTCAAAATTTCTGTCCTCATAGAGCTTGTAGCCTAGAGAAGCAGGCAGATAATAAAGAGATGAGCGTATATAGTATAATGCCTGGTATGTGCTATTTTATATACAGAGGGATTCACACTACTGTTGTTTTTAGCAATAAATTAATTTTCCTAAATATCTTCATCTCCAATGAGATTCAGATTTTTTTAAAAGGGAGAAAAGGGAGGGTGCCTGGGTGGCTCAGTTGGTTAAGTGTCTGCCTTCAGCTCAGGTCATGATCCCAGGGTTCTGGGATCTAGTCCCACATTGGGCTCCTTGCTCGGCCGGGAGTCTGCTTCTCCCTCTGTCCCTCCTCCGCACTTGTGTGCATGCGTGCTCTCTCGGGAGCCTGCTTCTCCCTCTGCTTCTCTCTCTCTCTCTCTCTCTCTCTCTCTGTCTCTCATGAAAAAATAAAATCTTAAAAAAATAAAATCTTTATTTAAAAAAATGAAAAATACGGGGCTCCTGAGTGGCTCAGTTGTTAGGCATCTGCCTCCGGCTCAGGTCAGGATCCCAGGATCCTGGGATTGAACCCCGCATCGGGCTCTCTGCTCCACGGGAAGACTGCTTCTCCCTCTCCCACTCCCCCTGCTTGTGTTCCCTCTCTGGCTGTGTCTCTCTCTGTCAAATAAATAAATAAAATCTTTTAAAAAAATGAAAAATAAAATGAGAATGAAAATAGTTCAAGCCAATAATTCTTTCTCTGAGCTTTCACACATGCTCAAAATTACACTTTGATATAGAATGGCAAATAATATATATTATGTTCTGCTATGGTAGAAGAATATTTAATTGGGCAACAGGAAACCTGTGTCTCTTTGTGGCTGAATGGCCTTGTAAAAATTCTTAAATTTTCTGCAGTATGTCAGGGGTTGTTCTCTATCAGTGCTTCTCAAATTTGAGTGTGCATTAGAATCACCTGGAGGATTTTTTAAAACACAAATTCCTACCCCACCCACTGAGTTTCTTATTCAGTACATCTGGGTGGGACCTGAGAATTTTCATTTCTAACAAGTTCTCAGTTGAGGTCAGTTCTGCTGCTGGCCTGGAAACCACACTTAGAGAACCACTGACCTACATGATTCTAGTTCCTACTAGTACCTCCATTATTCTTAAACTCCTTGAAAATGCTTTATAGCTCTTTGAATTAGACTAGGAAGATCCCACTAAGAAATAGTTTGGCAAAATGACTACTTAATATTCAGGGCTGTTTACTGAAGAAGAGCTTCCAAAGAAAGAATTTTTAAACACTTGATCACATGGATTGTACCCACTTAATGGATTTTATATGGTTTCTTTGGAATAATTATGCTAAATCCAAGGGTAGAGGCCATGATTGCTCATGATTTCTTCCTTTTCACGTTCCAAGTCCACAGCATGCAGGTATGCAGTAGGTGCTCAGTACTGATTTGTTTAATTGACCTAAACTTAGAGAAGGACAGAATACTTCTTAAGGTCATCTTCCTAATGGTTTTCTGTTAAATACCATTTTGAATTAAGCATTAATTCCACTGGTGGTCAAAACTCTAAAACTGTTTATAACCTGTACTCTATCTCTGCAAACTGTAGTAGTATTGTTCTATTGAAATTAAAAAAAAAAGAAACCTTCATTGATACTGTTTGTCTCCTCCCTTGAGTCTAAATGTACAGCAAAACAAATAAGCAAGTACAAAACAATCAGTATAATAAGGCAGACAAAAATTCATCATGTTTTTCATTACATAAAATAACTTAGGCACTTCAGTGTAATTCAAGACAGTTTTTGTTAAATATGACTTTCATAGAGCATCCCCCAAAGCCCTAACATTATTTTTTAAAGTAAATATGCATTTCAACTTCTGTTCATAAAATACCTACTATGGGTCTCGAAAAATATGTAAGATAGACTTTCTACCATTAAGAGATTTCCACACCCTTAGTTGGACAAGCAAGGATTGCAAACTCAAATGTCTAAAGAGCTCGTACCCAGTACTTGAAAGTTTGGATTTTTGTGAGTTTTTAAAAAATGTTGTTCAAGTTAAAAATAAAGCATGATATGGGCCAACAAAACCTATGTTCACCAGCTGAATTCCAACATTAGACCTTCAGTTGATAATTTTCAAGTATGGATCATACAGACAGTATTTGGAGGGTGTGGGTTAGAGGGTGGAGGGTTAGAACAAATTCAGATGTGAAGATTAGAAACAGTTGTTTAGATAAGTTGGTATGATATGGACTTTGAAGATAAATAAAGGTTCAAAATCTAGAACAGTGTTAGGGTAGTGGGTCCTAGCAAGAGAGAGTGTGAGAAAATACTGAACGCAGGTAGATGGAGCAGATATTTAGGACATCACAAGCAGTTTCTTTTAACATCAGGACAGCAAGAATAATAGCTAGTGAGAGAAAAGCCTATAAGTGTATTTGGAATTCTGTTGTGTGGGGCCATGATGGCTAGTGGGAAAGCTTTATACTTTGTTAGGCAATTTGAAACACCAGCCATGGACAAGTATTAGGTATCTGGATTATATTTATGCCCTATTTTCACTTAATCTACAGTGCCATTGAATGTTAGAAACATATAGCAATAAGAAAGAAAAAAACTACCCATTTAAGCTATGACACAGTGCTTTATCATTTGGAATTATTTTAAACTCCTTATAAGAGCTCTTTTAAATGTATTTTGACACAAGAAATGTGAAAATATGAACCTTTGAACCTTTGTGTCCTAGTTTATGTATGCACAGGCAATGGAACTGTTGTGATTGCTGTAGGACCAAGAGCTATTATAGCTGCTAATTTTAAGATGCATCACTCCTTCATTGGTGTTGAAATGTGCATCTTAGAACCAATAAAAATACAATAGGTGAAAAATTCTACATGCTGGATATTATGCTTCTGCCCTTAAACTGGATTGAGTAGAGGATATTTGAAGCTAAACTGCTAGATCATAACTACAATTACCATCCAATTGTTACCACTTGCAAGTGAAAAGTTTTGTTAAGACCTAAGTTCTAGAAATCCAAAGGGCACTGGCTTTTTAAAGATTTATTTATTTTAGAGAGAGAGACAGATGGAGAGCATGTGAGTAGGGGGGAGGGCAGAGGCAGAGGGAGAGAGGGAATCCACAAGCAGACTCCCCAATGAGTGCAGAGCCCGACTTGGGGCTCGATCCCAGGACCTTGAGATCACGACCTGAGCAGAAACCAAGAGTTGGATGCTTAACCGACTGAGCCACCCAGGCGCCTCTAGGGCATCAGCTTTTTAATTGGAATCAGTCTTTACTCTTTTAAAGCCACAAATGTTTTCTTACATGAAGGATTCTCATTGAACACAGCTAATTCCTGTTTCATGTTTGTGTTCTTCCTCGAAAAAGTCTTTTGCTTCCCCAATTTTTTTTTCCTCTCTCTCTCTCTCTCTCTTCAAAGAAATGTTGAGACTTTGTGAAAAAGAAATATAGCCCTAGAGAATAAACTATTAATCGTAGGGCTGATTGAAGAGGTTTGAAATGGAAGATGCATGTGCCCATATCAACAGCAGTGGCGGTATACAGGGTTGTGGTTTTCCATAAACCATTCTTAATTCAGGAAAACCAGGAAGGGCCACAGGTCCCAATGATTAAGGTTGTTCTTTTCTCTATTAATTTTTTATCACCATTCCTGTAACTTATCTGAAATCTCCTTTCTTATTGCTGTATTAGTAAAGTGATCCTGACATAAATGGTCAGTCACTGAAACATTGATCACAACCATTTCTTACTGTCTCCACTGTGGTGGTTTTGACTGGTGCTAGCCTAATGTGCTGTTAGCTTTACGATGTTACTGGTAATATTTGTAATAAAAATATAGATATAAAGAAACTATGTCAACCATAGATTTCCTTAAAGTTTAACTAAGTCTTCCATTAATAATACCTGGGGTATATTTGTATTTCAGAAGTAACATGCCTAGTAGGAACTATTTCATCTTTTTCTCTGTGTGTGGGATTCAGTACTTGTCAGTTAAGATGCAAAATATTTCATTATTAGAGCAAGCAGATCAGTACTGCTGTAGAAGAATAATTCAAGGCCCAGGAAATAATATAGCCCAAAATATAGCTGGGGTTTACTGCTAGTCAGGCTGCATATTCCTATATTTTAATTTTCCTTTTTTGAACCATGAATATTTCAAATTTTGTTTCTAAGAGGCAACTGAGATTGTTTTATTTTAAAGTGTCTGAAGGATTTATTCATTCACATGTAGGTTTGGAACCAAAAATCCGCAGGCTCAATATTTTTAGGTGATCTAATTCATTTGGGAATTAAGACTGTACATGTAACATGCCTACAGGGCACATTTATTTTTTCCAGAAAATCAAGTAAAAAGAAGGTGTTAAAATGGAAGCAAGCCGCCCTTGCTGTTGTAACCTTCTCTGCAGTATACCTCACAATAATTTAGCATGAGCAATTGAACTTTTTCAGTTTTGCTTAGTTTTAGACATAGAATTGAACGTTGTGTACATTTTTTCTTTTTATAGGTCTTCAAGAAGGGAAAATGGCAAAAACAAAAAACAATTTGGGACGCCTGGGTGGCTCAGTCAGTTAGGCGTCTGCCTTCGGCTTGGGTCATGATCCCGGTCCTGGGATCGCGTCCCACATTGGGCTCCCTGCTCGGCAGGAAGCCTGCTTCTCCCTCTCCCTCTGCCCCTGCTTGTGTTCCCTCTCTCGCTGTGTCTCTCTCTGTCAAATAAATAAATAAAATCTTTAAAAAAAAACAACAATTTGGTATATAGTTCTGTTTCTAAGGCATTTCTCAACTGCACAAAAAAGTCTGAAAGAGTTTATCTGAGGCATGGGTGGGCCCACTGTGTCACATTTGGGCCATTGTGGAGTTGCTGTGTAAAACATATAAACCAAAGTTTTTGTTATCAGCATTGTATTGTTGGCATTTGTAGTGTATTGATATGTAATTTTCTGGTATCAGGTGTGCCCAGGGACATAGTTTGAATATCTGCTTGCAAAAGATCTCAGTAGATAGATAGGAGGGCCTGATTCTGTCACATAAGTACAAGATCCAGACCTTCCTCTGCATCTTCCTGTCCTTCCAAAGCTGGTCCCACCCGGAATGCCAGCAGACCCTGGGTAAGCAGCAGTTGAATCAGGCCTCAGCAAGGGGTGATGAAGGAACAGGTTGCCTCTCATGCCCCGGATACTGTTTGGCTGTTAGACCACTCTCTCTCGTGTCTCTTCCTCTGACAGTCAGATCCTCTGTTATTATGGGCACTCTTGATTGTAGAATAAGTTTTGATTATTCTACAATCAAGAGCACATCTGTATATTAGGAGACGTTTCCAAAAACATAGCAGTAGGCACTGTCTTATTACCATGAGTGTGAGTGTGGTATTTACTTGGTCCTGCACTTCCACTCATGGCTGCAAAGAAAAGAAACGTCAGTCAGCGGTAATTGCCAAATGCAGAGGTTACTTTTTAATCACATCACGGGAGATCAGGAGGTCAGCAGCCCGGAGCCTGTCCCACTGATGTGAGATGTAGGTGGCCAGCACAACCCAGGTGCTTGCATTCTCTCTTTAATGTGCTGGTTTTCTTTATGTTTGTAATATGTGGTTGCAGGATGAAAGCTGCCAATTTCAAGCAGTCAGGAAGAAGTGGGGAGGGTGAAGGGCTGCATGGTGCCCCATCCCTCCTTCCTCTCCTGATGGAAATTTAGCCTGCCTCTGCTGGTCTCCTACCAGCCTAATGGCTCAGTTTGTTGGGGTTGTTTTTTTCTATTTGCTTTACTTTTCATGTGTTGATCTTTGCTCTATCTGCAGTGTGGTTTGTATCCGATATGAGTTCAGGATCCAATTTTATTTACGTAAAAGGCAGTTTTCTTAGCACCAATTTCTAGATGATCTTCTCCCAGTAATTTGTGATGCCGTTTCTCTTGTTAACAAAGTTGGTACACACACACTCTCTCTCACTTTTTCCACCCCCCTCATATTTTCTTGGAATATCTGTTCTTTTTGTGCCTGAGAGTTTGTAATATATCTTAGTATGTGGTAGGCAAATACCTTTTTTCCTTTTCTGCCCTTGTCCATTCTTTTCATTCCATTTTCTATTCTGTTCTATCCTTGTTTATTCTTTTCCTTATCTTCTCCTTTTTTCCTTCTCTTTCCAACTTAACATTGATAGGGTGGTAGTAGATGGTATTTCTGCACACTCACTATGCAATAGGGCTTGACTTTTGGGTTTCTCTTTCATTGATCACCAGTTTAAAAACCAATGGTGTTTTTAATTGGTGTATCAGATGTATCAGAAGCCTAGATTCAACAATAATGCCCTAACCACAGCAGTATGAAGATCACAGCATACTGGCCACACTAGAAGCTTTTGTTTTGGTTTGGTTTTGCTTTATTGCCAGATGGAGCAGAGTGCTCACCTGCAGCTGTAACACAGCTCAGTACAATGTGGCACTTTCTGCTCTTGTTCTCCACCCCCCTCACTCTGGGAATTCAGAGTGAGTAACTTGGAGTTGAAGAGCTTATTTTCTTTTATTCCAAGTAGAAAGTAACTTTTTTTGTTCAGGTGAATAGTACTTGAAAGACTGAATAAATCTGGTAAACTGCATCAACAAACTGGATAATCCTGAAGCCAAAAATTTAGGGGTCTGCAAAAACTGGTCACAGAGGATTAAAGCACCTTTGGTCTCAATTGCTGGGGGAAAAAAAGCCTGCAGCTGTTTTAAAGTGGGCATTTCCTCTTGGAGAGAAGTCCAAAGTCTCTTGCACTTCTCATTTCTTCATAACGTGCCAAAGATTGGCAACCTCTAGTCAGTTGATGTCCCACACTGCAGGGAGCAGAGGAATGTCTCATCTGTGTCTGGAGTGGCTGGTCCCCCCAGGGGAGCCCAGGGATGCCTCAGGCATGGCTGGGAAATTTTCTTCCTGTGGTGGTCTTATTGTACTGGCTTTAAGGACAGACTTCGGAGTGTATGTGTGTGTGTGCATGCACGCGCGCAGGAACTCCACACTCTATTTGAGCTCTGATTTCCAAGCTGAAATTGTTTACCTTCCAAATACTTGGAGAGAAAAAAAGAGGAAGCCAGAAAAGGGACTCCAAACGTGAGGATGTTTCTCTTTTAGCAGATCAAAATTGCTAATGGGTCCCCTACAGACCTGAGGTTTATTGCTTGCAATACCAGACGAATTACAGTGTGTATTGCAGTCATTGTATCTTAGGTTACATCTGCTTTCTCTTAAAGTTCCTTGGTAAACCGAAACGGTTAGTTGAGTGGAAGCCTGACTGAAAATTTTGAAAAGCAACTGCATCCAGATCACAAGATTTTTCTTTGTTTTGTTTTCATGGAGGAATTGTTCTGCGTTTGGTGACTGTTTTATTTAAACCAAGTACAAATGCAGGGAGTAAATAGACACCCTTATTTTAGCCTTATGAACTTTGGTTTGATTCCTTTTTCTTTTTTTTATCCTTAACTGCCAGGCCACACATTTTTGTGTCTACCCTGCTTTCTTTCTCCAACTCTAATGTTTTGCTTTTGGTAGAAAGATGGAGCCTTTATCTTCAAATTGTACTCAGCCTTAAAGTTTCCACACACCAGGGTCCCAAAGTCGGTGGGGCTGTTAAATTAAAAACTGAAAAAAGCTGGTTCCTTGGTGGGCAGCTGAGACTCTTCATGTGATTTTGGTTTACATTTGGTTGGTTTTCACATTACAGTACATTTGGTGAATCATATCTTAGGATCTGGCAACTCTTACCACTTTCTCTATGTTAGGGATTTTCCATCTGAGGTCTTGAGGAAAAATTGCAAAAAGTTTGTGGAAACCCCAAAATTCTAAATGGACAAACGAAGAAACACCTCAGGTTAGAAAGGGCATTTTTAAATTACATTCCCGGATTATATATATATATATATGTTTGTTTTCTTCTTTTCTTTTTTTTTTTTCCTTTTGGTGTATTAAGGGACATTCTGGAAGGTGATTTAAATTGGGTTTTGGGAAAATCTTTCCAGCAGTGGCTGAGTCTGGATTAGATTCCACAGTGAACAGTGGAAGCTTCTCCATACTGGCCGCACCTGCTCTCTGGAGCCACCTGAGAGATGCTGCTTGTAGGTATTTTCCACGACTTGGCGACTGGTCACCCTCAGCTCTGCCGTTTCCGCCGTGAGCTGATTTCATATTGCCCTCCGGTGCACACGAGCCCTCTGGGTTTGCTTTGCCTACCTTTGCTCTATCATTTCCTCCAGATTTGTTCCCCTCACATTTCTTTGTACCTTTGGCTCTTCCTATCCTTTGAACGTCACACTTCTGCCTGTTCCATTTTCACTTGGGTCTTGAAGTTTTGCGTATTTTCCTCTGAAAGACATTCCTTTTTTTCTTATGTGACCTATTCCAATATCATCAAGATGGAGACCTTTTTTCTATTCCCTTTCATATCTTAGAAACCAGTAGCTTTTCTTACTTTAAGACCAGCTGGAAAGGCTGCTTTTTGCTTTTTGCTTTTCCTAAGTAGACTGGATTGCCACTTATATGAGAAACCACAAGCATTCCTGTGTGGAATTAAATTCTCTATTTTGTGATTCTGTGTGTGTGGGTGGATGTGGGGGGCATGGTAATATTTAGAATCACCGGCCTTTGCCTCCCACAGGCTTTCCGTTAACGTTTTGTTGATTTTAAACTATTCCTACATTTAGGACTCGTTTACTCAGTTCACCTCTCATTCCCTTTCTGGGAGGACACCCAGGGGGCCTATTTGCTTGCTTCCTCTTGTTCTGGTCCCACCCCAGAGGTTTTCCATGTGATCACACCCCTTTGCGGTCTTCAGGACTCTTTAGCACCTATTAGCATTTTTTTGCCAGAGTGTTCTCCACAGTAATTTTAATGGCAATTAAGTTAGCAGTTAATTCCTTTGTCAGGACAATTTTATATATAAAATTATATTTGAACAGTTATTTCTGATTTAACATTTAAACAACATTGAGATGCCTTTAAAAATGGATCCATCTCACAAACATAAGTAAAATAACTTTCTAACCTTTGTACTGTGTTATACAAACCATGCTGTCAAAACTTACACTGTCTGAAACTCAGGGACCTAACGGATTCAGATAACAGGATATCCTTTGCGGTTGGATTTCAGCAACATCATAGACTTTGATAGTGAGGAATGCTTATATTTGTAAAGAATTTTCATAGGTGCTAACATTAAAATTTCCAACTTATTTTCTTGCTGCTTTAATTTTTAATTGCTGTTATAAGAAAACTTTTATTATGCATAGAAATAACTATGTCATGAAAATACACAATTTTAATTTATATGTATAATTAGATACATTACTTTAGAATATATAAGGAGTACATATAATGAGCTCAATTCTGTGGCACTGGCACAAAATCAGCCTCCTTGTTGGATGTTAATACTACATGTATATTATGTTTTGTGGATTTATATTTGTTCATGAGTAAGTGGACATTTCTCCATGGAGAAATGTGGATTTCAATAAGTTCTTTGAAATCATAGTACATTTTCTATAGGAAGAATGTTTGACATCACCATTAAGTGTATTATGATTTCATCTGCCCAGCTATTACATTGCTGTTTCTACTGGAAAATGGGCTCCTAATTGAGAATGTGAGAGGTCAAAAGTACAACAAATAGTAAAGTGCCTTGTGTGAGCATCATGTTATGCATTAAAGATGCAGAAATAAGTATCAGAGAGTCTATGCCAAAGAGTAGCTTATGATCAATAAATGGATGTTATGGAGGATGTTTATATTCAGGGTCTCTGACTAGTGTTTCAGTTGCTTCGAAGCTGTCTTGTCTGTAAAGACGAATAAGGAAGGGCACAGACCGTTTCTTAACTGTCTGTACCTGTATAACTTCTGGCCCTATCAGAAGGGCTAGAACTTCATCCAGATCAATCATTCCAGGTATTCTGAGTTAAAGAATAAAGGACATGGGGGAACTGGGACCAAGATATGATTTTCATCAGTGATTATTTGTATGTTTAGGTTGCTTGTGAATAAAGTTTGTTAGAACAAGAGATGCTATAAATATCAGTATTTATATTGATAAATATAATGTCTGTCCTTAAGCCTGAAACCTCCAACTCAGATCAGGTGTGTGCAGCTGGCCTGCACATCGAAGGCTTCTCTTTTTGCTATCAGAGCAGAATGTCTGAAGTTCTTGGAGGTTGGCAACACTGAGAAGGTGCACTCCTAGCTCAGAAACTACACATAGCAAATGATATTAGAAATGGTGCTTGGTTTCTAAAGTTACTGTGAAGAATACAAAATGTACTGACATGCATTTGCAATATGTTTTCTCTACTATCTTAAAAAGTCATATATCTAGTTTTTTAGTCACTCTGAATTATTAGGCCTTTGGGAACTACACCTAGGATGAGAGCCATCATGCAAATAATTTTTTTTGGGTGGGGTCTGGGAAAAAACATGTATTTCATACAACCCTTTCACAAAAAACACCTATAGAATGTAACCTGTTCATAAATCTGTGGTCCCTAAATGTGTGTTGAGTATGTGTCACATGAACTCACAGATAGGAGCTGTCACTGTAGGGCTGAATGGTTGCTAGATGATTTCTAATGGCCAACCCTTCTACCAAAACCGACAGTTCTATTAATTCTACTGAAAAAAAAAAAAAAAAAGATATTTGTGGTGGATCCTGGTAGAGGCAATTATATTGCTACCCTGAGTATGATATTCAGCAACAAAGCAATTCATGGCACATAGTTTGTCTAGTTTTTCTCCCCTCCCCTATGGGGGGTGTGACAAAAAAGAAGCCCATTATTTCTTCTTGTCCCCCATCTGACAAAGACAAGGTTAGTTCTGATAACCAAACTGCCAGACTAGTTAGCCATTTGGATCCTATAGATCATTACCAAAAATTGTAAGTGTCAGAAATATTTTATCAGCCATTTCTTCTCACCATTTGTCGGTCCAAGATAATGGAACAAATGACACTAGCTTCTTTTATGTCCTGTCAAAAATTTCTGTTGCTCTTCTGTAAATTATGATCAGAGAAAGGAAACTGAAATTAAAATAAAATTGAGCATTCATTCCAGTGATTTTTTTTTTTTTTTAAAGCTGGCCACTTGGTGAAAGTCCATTTTAGATTCCAAGGACAACAGCTTCAGTCATTAAAATATTTTAAGAACTGTAAACATATTTCAGTAAAAATGAAAAAAAATCTGTAAAACCTAAAATCTTTGCAGACTTTTCTAGAGAAAGAACATCAGGCTAAATATCTGGAATGTGGACATTTTAAGCCTTTTGGTGGTACATTGTAAAAATTAATTGATATGAACAGCTTTGGGTACTTACTGTACGTATTTCTATAGTACCATAAAGCATTCTTCACTAAATTACAAATCAAAGTAGGGAAGAAATGAAAACTGCTTAAATTGTTCTTTTATTGTTAAGACAGTACTTTCTGCTTAGTCTTTTTCTGTGGTGTAAAACAAACTCAGTGTCGACCTTCTGCTTTGTGAAACCTAAAAAAAAAAAAATTACATTAAGAAAAAGGGCAAAGGACTGAGACAATTGGTTACTTTTGGAGGGAGTTGTGGTCATTTGAAAAATGACGTTGTGTTAGCTGCTTTCCATAAACAGGTTTTAAGCAAACGTGTTCTTAGCTCTGTTTTTGGTTTTAATAACAAGTCCACTGTGAATTTGTATATTGTGGAAAGAGCGAATGTGTTAAAAGGAGCCTGGTTATTGCCAGGTCTGAGAACGGGAATGGTTTTCTCGAGAAACCTTTATTCCATCAAGAGTGTTAAATTACTGTAAATTACATTCATGTAGCAGATTGCTGAGTCCCCAAATGACAGTTTCTACTATTTCCCAGCTCCTTAATGTATCTGTACCTAATAGTTTTGCTTCTTATTAACTGTAGAACTCATATATTATATATATTTCTCTTCCACAGAGGAATTCCCATGTTCATTGCAGGTGAAATCTCACCACAATAAATACATCACCACCAAACACCAGAGAATAGATTTTCTAAGCCACTTACTTAAACTAATATTCAATGCAGAGAAATTTTTGTTAACCAAAAAAGGCTTTTTGGAATCTATAGCAATGGGATTTAAGCTGTCTTTATTAATGGCTTTGGAAATTGTTTTAGTGTTAAAGGATAATTTTCCCCCAAAAAAGGAAAATCATAACTCTTGCACAGATAAAAAAGAACACGTTAAGGATTTTATTTATCTCGTTATTAATGAGAGAACCAGGTGGTGATATAACCATTCAAAGGAGAAGCACACACTTATATGGAATAAAGGAATGTCCAATGAATTTGGCTTTTTCTAATGAAACGGGGAAGGGAAGTCAATTGAACCACCAAGGGAAAGAATTTTTTGCATGTCTGTTTGCAACACTTATTTTGCTTTGCTCTCAGCTACATAAAATTTAAAGAGTTATAAAATAGATCAAAGGCAATGGAAGGGTAGAATCAGAGAACCTGGAAAGATATTTTCCAAATGATTTGTATTTTCTCTTACAGATAGTCCAGTAATCCATTGCTTATTTTCTTGTATTAGCTATGAATGATAGAAATGAACATTCGATGATACCAGAAGGACTGGTTGAAAAATAACACATTGGCTTTTGGTTATTTCCTGAAAGTTTATTTTAATTCCTTTCAGACAAAGAATTCTTCACTTACCTTATAAAATATGTCGTTTGTTCTTTAAGGGTATGATTTAAGATTTTGTAAGATAAGAGCCGAAAAATTTATGAAGGGATCATGAGTTTGTGTGAAAGTAGATAATGCTGTGATACAGATGAGGTCCCTCTATGTTTTCAGTAGCTGTCTGATGAGAAGGGTGCTGATGGGAAGAAAGTTGATTCCTTTCTGAGAGAGGAGGTGTACCAATCCTAGGGGCAGGGGCTACAAAATTTAAAATTTAAATGAGAGAAACACTAAGAAATGTGTCAGTGAAAGATTTTAAGCTCCTTGAGGCCTAAATCAATTTCCATTTAAAGGAACTGGCAAAGATACCCATCAATATAGAGTTTTAGGGATGGTTTATTGTGATTTCCCTTGTGTGTTAATTAGTTCTGTCTGCCTCTGTTTATTTTGATAAAGTTCTTAGAAAGATGTAGAAGTATTTGTAATTCAATATTGTAATACAGCTGGAAAAAGGAGATATGCTCCTCTAGATAAGGGTTGTTGCAAATGGACGGCAAATAAACAGTTTAGGCTGCTGATTCCTTAAGTCTGTGCAAAAGAAAAAAAATGAAGGAGGTGATTTGGGCTCCTCTTCTGGAGATTGCACAGCAAGCACTGGCATGGGAATCTTTGAATCTTGGGAGTGTGCCATCATCTTCCAGGAGTCTAGAGTAGGTGCCTATATAATGTTTTTTTTTTCTTTTTTTGAGTACAGGTGACATGCAATGTTACATTAGTTTCAGGTGTACAACAGTGATTTGACAAGTTTATCCATTATGTTGTGTTCACCGCAAGTGTGCTGACAGCTACCATCTGTCCCCATACATCGCTGTTACAACATCATTGACTATATTTTCTTTGCTGAACTTTAATTTCTGTGACTTATTTATTCCATAACTGAAAGCTTGTATCTATATAATCTTTTTCGTGAATACATTTCAAGAACTAATGGGTTTGAAGTTCTTATCAGTTGCTAATAAAAGCAACCACTTCCATCATGATTTTTGTAAGAAAAAAATTCTTATGCAACATTTCTATCAAGAAAGAAACGGGAGCCTAAAGTCAGATGAAAATAGGTCAAATTGTAGAAGTTAACTTT
The DNA here is from genome assembly GCF_037043125.1 of Eumetopias jubatus. Taxonomy (NCBI): domain Eukaryota; kingdom Metazoa; phylum Chordata; class Mammalia; order Carnivora; family Otariidae; genus Eumetopias; species Eumetopias jubatus. The sequence goes on along the minus strand of NW_028274823.1, from coordinate 68,771,000 downwards.
GTTTTGTAGGTGTGAGTCTGGGTTTCAATTTGAAACCAAACTCCCTTTTCAAATGATCATTTTAACGTGGCACTGCTTTCCCTCATGACACTAGTTTACCAACATGTCTTTGTTGTTGATTTATGTCAGAAAGAGCCTGCACATGCTACCCACCCAAACTTGTATGGGCCAGTTCCTTCACACTAATAGAAATTTGTAGCCAGGAGACTCACAGAGCTGATCAAATTCAAAGCCAATGAAGTGAAAGCTGAAGAATGTACAAACAGAAAAACAAAAATCATAGAAACTTGAAGAGAACAAAACAAGAGAATATAAGAGGTGCCACTGATTTGAGGAAATATGGTCAGACATTGAGATTTGATTTGCAGCCAAGCTTGATGGGAATGTCTGTGGCATATTAGAGAATGTAGTTGTCAGGTTTGCTGAATACAGCAAAAAAAAAATGTTTAAAGCATGCAGTGGAAGTGCCAAAATCAAGATCCATAAGGTTTTACATGATACATTATATAGTAGTATCTGGCCAAAAATGCAGTCGATTTTGTTTTCTCTTTCTACATTATATGGTAAAAGAAAGAGGAGTAGATTCTAAAGTGGCCAGCATTTCTCTTTATAAACTCTGGTGTCTGAGTCAGCCCTGTTGCAGGAAAGGCCCATTAAATGAGTAGATTGGTGGTTGTAACAGGTCATTTCAGTGCCCGGTGATATACATGACATTAAGCTTCTGTACATTCTCTTTTCAAAATTGTCTTTACATGGCAGTTGACATAGCTTTTATTGTGAGATGGAATTTAATAGGCATTGTTCAAACTTGCAGGTGTACTTTGGAAACCTTAAAAAACAAAGCATTTTAATCTCTTTCCAGATTAGCCTTACAGGTACTTTATAGTGCTTGAGCAATTTCTTCCTAAATAAAGGACACTCGGCACATTCTTCATTGCTACAGCAAATCTCCATATATTGGTCAGACTCAGTTGGGATAAAGAGTCTATTAGAATTTCATAGGTTCTAAATGTAAAGACACATACAGACAGCTGTATTATGTTTGTTTCAAGATCCTGTGATCTTTCACCTTTGTGAATAAGGGAAAGATAGGGGAAGCCATTGAGTGTTGAATTGTTAATGTGACATGATTTTCCTTCTACCCAGATGTAGTTCTGTCAAATCCTCAAATGTTTACAATCTTGACCATCTCTATCAGGGATAAAAATAATAGAGTCTTTCAATAATGAATAAACCTTGAAAAGATATAGTAGTTACTTTAAAAATATTGGAGACGTTGAGAAAAGTTATTGCCCAAAATATGTGCTACTTTTTTTCTTTTCTCTTTTCTCCTTTCTTTTCTCTTTGCTTTTCTTTTCTTTTTCATATTGTTTAGGCACCAGCCAATGTAGCTGATAGCTTGGGTTGGTGAACTTTCAAAGGTGATTTAAAAATTATGAGAGTGTAGCCTTGAGCTTTTCCCAAGACACCATCCCAGATGACAAGTTAAATTGGGGTTAGGTGGAGGAAGAAAATGTTTTCACATATAAGTGGAACCCAGCAAATTTTGGAATTTTTCAAAGAAAAAAAAAAGCATGATGATTCCTAATAATGGACAGTGCCTCCCTGGCCAGTACTGCTGAAGTTGAATTACTCACATGGGAGAGATTCAGGAGGGTTTTAGTTCTGAGCACAGACCAGTGTTTGCGTTAAAGTAAGACAAGAGCACATGTTTCCTGTCTAAACTGTGGAGACTCCATTTCTGCCAAAAGGATAGGGGACAGTAACAGATTTTGGGCCTGCCATGTTGAAATTGAAGAGTATGAGGATAATGAGAAGTTCACTGGGTGGCTGGAACTATAGAGAGGCCAAGGTTGGGAAACTGGAATTGGAAAACATCAGAGTATTGGATGGGAGTTAAAGCTACATGAGCCAATGGATTATCCAGGTAAATGACATACAAGAGTGCCAAAGGGGTACCCTGAGAACAGAGGAAGAAAAGCAGGAAAAGAGACTGGAAGGAATACCAAGTGAAGGCTCAAAGTCTAAGTGTAGTGCTGTTTTGGGGCCACCAGAAGATACAGGTGCAGTAATATGTACTAATGTTTACTAAGCACTTACAATGAAATAGTATTATCAAAACTATCTATGAGTGAGGAAACTGAGTTCACATCAGCAGAACCAGGACTCATACCTGATAATAACCAGTTGCCTACAATAGGCTTTTGAAAGTTTAATTAGACAAATGATCAAACAAAAAGAGCTAGAAATTACTGAAAATTGGCAGAAGCACAATTCCATCAAGGATCCATAATTCAGTTTACATACCCCAGACACCTTAGACTGAGCAGCAGAAGTGGAAAAAATCTGGTTTATAGGACTATGGAGAAAATTCTCTACGTGGAATGCTGTATCCTTTCAGGACACCTTATTGGCAAAGAAATCCATTAACTTGGAAGGGATCTGGAATTCACTTGTGGTTAAAAAGGGAAAGAAATAAATGCTTAAGGCTATAAAAGCATATAGAAAGTGAAGAAGGTGATACATGCATATATGCTGATACAGCAGAAGGGCAGAAAATCTGAGTAAGCATAACTCCCCCTCCCCCCCGGCTCCCGGGAGAGAAACACACAGCCTTGAAATTGATCAGTAATTTCCATTTTCTGTTCCAGGTTGGGCATTTCCCACTTTCTTCCTCTTAAAACGGGAAGAGGAGTTGGTTTTAAATTTTATGCCTTTAATTTTCTTTAATCCTTGCCTGATGGAGATAAAAGCATAAAATCAGTGGGATGAAATTCAGGAATGCTGAGGAATGAAAATGGAGTACTAAACTTGGGCAAGTTCAACAGTCTGACTCGGAATAACCAACAGATTATATGAGAACAAACATTTCAGTCAGTCATTACTAATCTCAGTCCAAGTGATACCTGTGTCACTGAATCTGAATGCAAAAGTTGTTATTAGAAGAAATTTTTTTTCCCTCCCATGGATTACATAACCAAATTATGGCCTAACATTCCTGGGGAGACCAGTTCATGATTAGTTATTATGATTTTATAGGTACTGTGTGATTTAAAGTGTACAAATTCAGCTTCTAAAGGACCTGATGGTGTTTGAACAGCACTTCTTTTGTCCAGACGTTTTTATTTACATTCATTTACTTATCAAGCACTTTGTTCATTTCAAAAGGTAAATCCCAGCCTAACTCAAAACTTTCATGTTGTGAATTAGTGACATTCATGTTAATGAGGTTGCTCATAATAAATGCCAATGTGAATCCTAAAACATGTTCTCCACCAAGGACATGGGAATCCCATTAATAACGAAAATGTGAAAACTATCTAAGCAACAATTCAGATAGGTCAGAGCACAAATGAAGCATTTTGACTTTTCTCCAACTAAAATCTTGTTTTCTAAGATAAGGACCCAGAAGGGGAAAATACTTTCTCTGCTGCTCTAGAAGGATACTTCTGTGCTTTTGTACTTACTAATAATGTTAGAAAAGCTGATGCCAATTGTATTTCTCCTCTCACCCTACTAAGAACTGACCCTATTAAGAGAAAAAGTCTTATTAAAATTTAATCAACAAAAGCAGGTGTTACAGTGAAGGGTAGATCTGCTGAAATCTGCCAGTGAATCCAAATACCCTCTTTTCCAGGCACACAATGAAGTTAGTCCACAGAGCATATGAAATCTTTCCAGTCTATAACAACATTAGAGTATGCATTCTGTTATTGGATGCAGCACAGAAATATTCCCATTTGACTCAGTTCAGTTCTTAGTCACCCTCCAGCCTCACCCCCAAAGCTGCCTCCTGCTCGTTTGAAAATCTCGATCATTTCTGGCAGGATAGTGGTATACCTCTCCAATTATATTACTGCTTAGTGTCTGGTAGTTGCAGAAGTGGCTCATGCTGCATTATGTTCCAAGAAAAATCAATCTGTGAACCAGATTGAGGCCAAACCTTGTCTTGGACACAGTGCCGTGGGGTGGGAGTCAAGGGCCATGGCAGGGGCACTGCCTAGCGGGAAAGCGGGAGCTTGCCAGAATAATGCTGTAGAAGAATGACCCCATGTGGGTAGTGTTTTGATTTATTGTTCCCTTGAAAATGGAATGGGGAGAGTAAGTGGGGGGAGGGCAAGAAAATGTTTCATTGCCTTAGCATACACATTTTCATTTCTTTAGTGATGTAAATCATAGTAAAATTTGGATCATCTCAGAATTATCAACTGAAGGACTAGTAAGATATGTTTTCAACAATGAAAGCATATCATTTCCAAAGCAGCCCCACCTTTCACACCCATATCTCATTAAGGAAGGATTTTATACCGTTACGAATATGAGTAGCATGTCCCGTGTGTATATTCTTTGATTTTAACTAGTATTCTCTGAACTGCTATTGGCCCGACTGTGTTCACATGATCAGTCCTGAACTCGAGGACTCAGTAATTGTTACTTTTCTTTGGAAAACATTTGTGTGAATGTTGGTGGCAATTTAGTTTGAGGTTCTCCCGTCATACCCTGTACTTCACTAACTACACCCTGTTTATATCTTAACAGTGAGGGAGCTAAAGATCCCAAAAGAGTCAGTATTTGGGGCCTCAATTCCTAAATGTGGGCAGTAAAATAGGAGGTGTTTAAGTAGCAGGGGCTGAGGACTTGCATACCAAATTGTGTGAACTTCTGAAAAAAAAGTTTGAAAGCTGGACTACAAAGTGTTTCAAGTTCACGTCTTTATTACATGTTCATTCAAAGCTATCTAAATCAGTTCTTAAGTTTTAAATTAAATTCACAAAGTAAAAATTCCTTAAAATTTTCTGAGCAGTCTTTTATAATATTTAGCAGATATGACCTAGTTTAATTTTTTTAGAAATCTTCCTTAAAATGCCTTTACTGTAGTTTCTAATATGTAAGTATCATTGATATGCTGTGCTGTGAAAATACATATTGTAGAGATGTTATAGATTTATGCTAAATTAGTCTTGATTTTCAGATTTTAGAATTCTTATTGTGGCTTTAATCTTTTTCTTTTTTTTTCTTTTGAGAGGAACATTGAGGTGATGGCAAAGTGAAAAAGTAAATACATTCCATTTTTATTCTTGCTTTCCTCTTTTCAAATATTTTCCCCTCATGAGCTACAGAGAAAACCTATCTTCATCAAGGAGTTACCATGCTGATATGTTGAACATTCCTAATACTCCTTAAAAAGTGAGGGAAAATAAACATATCAAATGTGAAATTGCATATAAAAATTTCTCTAAAAAACAGGAATCTCAGTTTAGCATATTCTCACTTATGATATGTCTCTCTGTGAGGATGATGCTAACAGTCTGGTAGGAGTTTCCCATTAAAAAACAAACAAAACAAAAAACACACTAACAGAATAAAGCTAATCCGAGACATTTTAATATAATTTATACTAAATCTGTAGTTAAAAAGAAGAGAAGTTGTTTGCCCTTGATGGGACTGTCTGGGGAGGGGAAATGCAGGGCTAAACGCCAGTTGATGTGAGAAGGCTCTGGGGGTTTGTTCAGAGTCGCTGTCACCAGCTGTGAGTATCTGTGATGCTGTCACAGATGCTGTCTAAGGCAGCTTTATCAGGGGGATCTAGAGGTTATATAGACCTGTTGGACTCTGCTAAATCAGAGGTAAGAGCAAATAAGAATATGTCTAGAAAAGAGCTAGAATGGTAATCCTTCATTCATTAATAATAGCTAACATTTATGGAGTACTGACTATAAGGACACTGGGCTAAGCCCATTATGTTATCCCATGTACTATTATTTAACTCTCACAACTGTCTGTGTGTATGGACACTTACTTTACTCTATAACCTGTGCCAGGGATTGAAGATTCAGAAAATTAAAAGTTGCTTCACTTAAAGAGTCAGTTCATAGAAGGAGGAGCTGAGGAAAGTAGGGGTGATTGTCCAAAGACAAAATGATCAGGAGCTTGGCTGCTGGCTGGGCCAGAGTTGGAAGAGCTGTTGTGGGTGTGCTGGCGGAGTAGGCTCTTGAGTACGGAAGAGGAGGGGATGAATGCATTAACAAATCAGGTAGCAGATATTGGTTACTCTAGGGAAATCCAGACACTTATCTAATTTGAAGATACAGTAAATAGTATGTTCTGTGAAAGATATAAAAGCTGGACACGGTGGCTTCCATGAGATCTAGAAGGCTGCAGACTTAAGAACGGTAGGTGTGTGGACAGTAGGGTAGCATGTGATAGGGGACTGAGGACTGACCTCATACTTGACTTCTGTCTGAGGACTGGGCAGTGATAAGAGAAGCCCACAGAGATTTACATTGCTCTGGAGGGACCTGGTGAAGTGCGATATTTGGGTTGACCTTAAGGTGGTGAGGATTGGACAGATGGAGCCAAAAGTGGGAACAGTGCAGTATTAGATGGTTTCAGGCACAGAGATATGGAGATAAGAAGCCATAAGACATTTTGGTGCAATGGGGAGTGTTTATATCTCGTGGTAGTGCAGGTTATCTGGAGGAAATGAAGGGAAGTGAAAGCTGAACAGCTGGGTACAATCCTGGTCATGAGGGCTTTGAGGCAAACAAAAAACAATTCGAACTTTTAATTCTATAAGGTTGGGAAATCATGGAAGATTTATGATGAGAAAGATGGTTTGGGGAAATTATTGTTAACAGCTAACTTTTGCTTTTTGTGAAATGGAGCACTTTCTGTCACTAAAAATGCAGCAAGTCTAGATGACATTTGGGAGTAAGGAGGTTTTAAAATCTGTGGTCACCTACATGGCTCTGACTGAGGTGTCCTCACCACAGTGACTGGACTTTGTGGGATGTGCCTGGCCCATTCTGGTGAATACTCCATGAACTTTGATGAAGGAAGGGAAGGAAGACTGGAGCTTTGTTCCATTCCAGCTTTGAAGTTCTTTGGTATATGTAGGGGATGTTCCAAAACAAGATTTTATATCATCTGTTGAATAAAGATCTACTTCTGTAGCAGAATGATAGAAGTTCTAGGATTTTTACTCTAATACAATATGTAGGATATTTTTTTAAGGAGTTGACTTGATTCAATTGTGCGTTCTCTCACGGACCTTCAGTTCTTTCTGTTACTACTTTCTCCTGTGTCTCTTAGAATAACTGAAAGAAAGTGATTATGAACACAAATTTGGTGTCATCTTTTTGGTTAGCTTTCATGTTTTAAATATAACTGCTGAAATTATGCCCAAAAACATAATTGTTGAACATTTCTGGATAGAAGACAAATATCAGCTTGCAGTAATGCCAAACCAAAATTGAATCCTTAAAGTATTTTAAAATATGTTCTCTTATTATCTTTATAAAATTCCTTCTGCTTAGATGAAGACTTCTCAACTGTTTCAGCCTTTTTGAGAATCTGTAGATCCATGAAGACAAACTTACCAATGCATACGTACACAGTCTTTGAATGCAGTTAGAGGCAGGTTCACCAGCCCCACGAAGATGATCCATGGACCTCCACTGCTTAAGTAAAAAAAAACTCTGACCTTAGAATGATTTAGTGGTTTGCAGAAATCCCACTTCCAAAGATTTGAAGTTGGCCCAAAAAGATGTATGTATATAGTTAAAACAGTGTTTTTTGGGGGGTGGAACATACAAACAAATGCCTTTAGAGGTAAAAAGTTGTATGGAAGCCAAGAAAATATTAAAGAAATTTTTAAATGCTGCTGAATCCACACATATTTCTCAAAGGTCCTATAAACATTACAACACATTTATCAAGGAATATCTGAAGGTGCCAAGATACTTCCAGTAACGTACCAGAATAAACATGACTGTATGATAAAAATACATTTGCATAACAGCCTCTGGGATCAGGGAAGACAGAGAGATGAATGGGGGGGAGGAAGGGAGAGAAAACTGTGTCACAGTTCTCTACTATAGTTGTGAAATTGACATGTGTTGAACAAGAAGAAATCAATATTTTCAAAAACGTATCTGCTGAGACCTAAGGAATTTTATTCGTAACCTGTATAAGGCATGCTGTCTACCTATAAAAGTTAGTGCCTTACAAAGAAAGGAGACAAGCACAGATGTTGAATGTGAGCTTCTGTGCTTCACCACCCCCAGCCCCCTGTACATTTTCTCATCAAGAGAAGAAAAGGAATTGGTGGAAAATGTGTTAGCAGTCTTGGTTTGACAGAAAGCAGAATTAACTCCAGAAGATTTAAATAAACTCGAATGAAGGACAAAGTGAAAGGACAAGCAAATAGTTACTAACAGGAGATGAGGCACAAAAACTGGCAAGAGCCAGAAGCCGTGATCCCCCACAGGCTGTGGGACAAGAAGAGGACAGAGTATTTGGGAGCCCCATGGAAAGGGACTGTGGCAAGGGAGTGCCCAGTGGAGTTGCGCCCACGGAACCGTGCAGCTGCTGCCCGAGATGCTGGTTCGGCTTCCTGGGTACAAAGCAGGGCAGAGCCAACCATGGGGAATGGCCCTGGGGCAGCGGTTCATGGAGCATAACCAGGTACAATCTCAACTCTTGGACTTCCCTGCTGAGAAGACAAATCCTGGTGAAACTGTTTGTTATTAGGGCACTACCTTTGAGGTTATTATTTACTTATATTAATGGGTGGTTTAATCACACCCTGAGAATGATATGTAAATGATGCTTTTCTAAATGTCCTTGCTTGTTGGGACATTGGAGAATTCTTTCAAGAAAGAGCACTGTCCTCCCATTACTAGGATTGTTCTTGTTTCCATTTATTTTGGAAACAGTTGCTGAAGAAAGAAAGAGATGTGGCCATAAATGTTTTAAAAGAATTACATGTATAGTTAGTGGTGGCCATAAACATATGGTCTTCACCGACTATTTGGACTCTGTTCCAACCATGTCTTTCAACTGCTGTTAACCCTGTCATTCTGTTTCACTCCATTTTCACTGGAGAAGTCTGTGTCCAGAGCTAAAGTACATTGATAATAGATTCAGGGTAATGGCCCAAGTAAAGAGAGATAAAGTTCAGAAACTGCATGGCAAAAAGCCTGAGAACTGTAGATGAGAAAGAAGGAACTTTTCAAATTGAGAAAACATTTGTCATTATCATTAACTTTTTCTTAAAGATTTTATTTATTCATTTGAGACACAGAGATAGAGAGAAAGAGAGAGTATGAGCAGGGGGAGAGGGCAGAGGGAGAGGGAGAAGCAGACTTCTCACAGAGCAGGGAGCCCAATGCAGGGCTCGATCCCAGGACCCTGGGATCATGACCTGAGCCAAAGGCAGACACTTAACGACTGAGCCACCCAGGCGCCCTATCATTAACATTTTTAAAGGTCTAAATTTTTAAGGGAATTCTTAAAACACTGTGCTTGGAAAACAAGGAGTTTTGACAAGATTTAAAGTACGAGAATGTGATTTGATCTCAGGACTTTACTGATACAGATAATCTTCTTTTAAGGTATGAGTATTTTTTCCACATTATGAAACTGTACTTTTTCTTTTCTTTTTTTTTAAAGATTTTATTTATTTATTTGACAAGAGGCATAGTGAGAGAGGGAACATAAGCAGGCGGAGGGGGAGAGGGAGAAGCAGGCTTCCCAAACCCGATGCGGGGCTCGATCCCAGGACCCTGGGATCACGACCTGAGCCGAAGGCAGACGCTTAATGACTGAGCCACCCAGGTGCCCCAAAAGTGTACTTTTTCATGGTAGAAAATACAGAAGAGCTTGAAGCATAAAATAAAATAAAAATTACCTGAGACCTTGTTACTTAAAAGTAATCACTAGTGGTTGTTTTCCTTTATATTCTGCTCATTATATGTGTATCCTTAAAATAAAATGATGGTACTGTGATTCTTTATGAATATTTCCAGTACCTCATTGCTCTCCAGGCATTTTGCACCATTTTTTATTTCCATCAGAAGTATGTTTGCCTAACTATATCCTTGTTAGCCTTGTAATTTAAAGTTTCCCCCAATTTTAAAAATAAAAAATTATTTAGTAAGATTGAACTTTATTCAAGTTTATATATTTCTTGACCATTTTTCTATTGAATCATTTATCCATGCCTTTTGCTTATTTTCCTTTTTTTAATTTATAGGAGCTTTTTGTTTTTAATTTATAGGAGCTCTTTGTAGAGAAAAAAATTTATTTAATAAGATCAATTTCACAAATACTGCATGATTCCACTTCGATTAGTACTTAGAATCTTAAAGGGAGAAAGTAGAATGGTGATTGCTATGGGCTGGGGCAGAGGAGTATTACCTTTGGATAAATGTTTGGGACATCCTGATTTAAAAGCTGTTAGACCTCAAGGTAACTGTAGATGTTTTTATTAAGAAAAATAAAGGACCATTTTGAAGTTATTTGATAATTTAATTTATAATTTTTTTGCCCCAGAAGATCTAAATCTCTAAGGACTGAGAGATTAAGATCCTTCGTTCCAGCTTACTCAAAAGAGTTCTCAGAAAAGTATGAAAGAAACAAATAACATACAGAATAATGTTACAGTGGAAGAAAGGGATATGACAATTGTCTTCACTATGTGTGATATGTAAAAAAACAATAATTAATGGCTTTTCCGCTAGTCTGTAGGAAGCGGGAATAAGAAGAAAGGATTGGCAGATAGACATTTTCCCAATAATTGAAGGCTCATTTACTTAACATTAGGTACTTTCAGTTTTCATGAAAATTACTAACTTTCCTGATATCATGAACAAGCTTGAAATAGTCTTTAATACCCAGAGTCACATGGACCCTTAATTAACTGCTCTTCAGTGCAATCTGTGAAACTTTCTCACTAGATCTTACAACAAAGATGAAAAAGTTGGAAAATTTTTATGCCAGTCCCAGGCTGGCAAGTTACTTTTAGAACTAAATTCCTACGAGTTTTGCTGTTTCTTACATACATCCTTAATTGTGCCTCAAATATCTTCAGAAGACAGAATTTCTGGTTTTTAAATTTCTTCTCTTAGTAAGCTGGAAGTAAAACAAACAGGTTGTGCATGTTGTATGATGTGGTCTTCGTTGATGGTACTTTGTCTGAAGTGTGTGAACCCTGAAATGCATGGTTGCTTTTTGGTAATGGCAGCCAACAGTTTTGTGTTAGGATTTTTCACGAAAAGTCCCAGCTGTTGTAAAAGGAACAGTCTGCCCTGGCCATAGATAACAGCCCTTTGGGTTTAGACCACAGGCAATACCACTGGGACCTTCCATGTACGCTGTGAATATCAGTATTCCTTGGAGAGGGAATGACGATTAGTCACTTCTGGCTCCTCGAAATTCTTGCGTAACTTGTTGTTACGTCAGTACAGTGTCCAGGGGAGGCTTTATCTTGGCACACACCTCCGTCCCCACTGCCGCCATGCTCCCTACTTCATCAGATGGACCACTGAGTATGGGACTGGGACTCCTGTTCCATTCAGTTTGGGTTCTCCTTCCTCATCCTGGGTCCTTGCATTACTGTTTTTATCATGCCTTGTGTCTTGGGCTTTGTTCCCACTGTGACAGGAGCTGTCCATCTCTAGCTCATATGTATGTGCCTCCCTTGTGGGAACCTAGCACTGCTGATGCTTTCTGTAGAATTGTTAACATACAAATCATTCAGACGATTCCAGATCTCCTCCTGGCACATAAGTTTCCTTTCCTCCCCCTTGCCAGAATCCTCGTCTTTATCTCTGGAATATAAAGCTCGGATGCCAAAAGCCTTCAGAAACTAATTGAGTTAGGCTTTGTGTTTTTAGCTTTCTTTTTCCACACTCCATGTTCCCAAGCTAGATTTCTCTTGTGCTTTGGATTTTTCTTGCCCTCTTTCTGCCTGAACAGCAACTCTGCAGTTATGCTTGGTGTTTAGTTTTACATGTGTAAGATAAGGTGGTTTGTAAGATAAGGTAGTTTACTCTTTTCTAATTCTCACACTTCTAAAATCCACCTGTTCTTGATTATTTCACCTGTTATGCCTTGATTTTGCTTTATACCTTGTTTGCATTTCATTATTCTTCTCTGAAATTATTTCTAGTTTTTGCTGAGTCCATATAACTTATTTCTGACTACATAAACAGCTTTGATATGGTACATGGGGATCTTAACAGAGAAGAGGCATGTGCCCAATCTACCCCTTCCCTCTCTCATCCCTTATTTCCTCCTAAAGTTGAAACAACACACAACAATTAGAAGAGCATACTGTCACTATATTTTGAATGCTTTTATTGCTGATTATATTGGAGATACTGGCATTCTGTCAGTAAAAGTTCTTGTGTGTCTTCTAGCTAGCTGTGAATTTTCAAAGGGTAATAGCTCTTTTCTACCTAGGTGATAAAGGGTCCATTGGCTCCATCTTGGTATGTGAATGCACCCTTTCATTCAGCAAAAACCTGCCTAAAAGTGCTCATTACCATAGTGATGAGGGCACCTCATCTCCAATTATTGCCCAATAGTTGAACTGAGAAACATCTTGAAGAACTTGTCATACTTTCTATCTTTTGATTTGCTCCTGTCACTTATGCCACTATCGTGTCAAGAACATACTTCCTCTGTTGAGTATTAAGTTTCATTCTGCCAAATTGAATTTTGATAGGGATTCCTGGGGCATCGTGGTGTGTAAACTGATTATGGGTAACAATGGAAACATCTTTTTCTCATGAAAAATAGGTTTTTTATTTTAAAACACACACCAGTTAGAATGGCAAAAATTGACAAGGCAAGAAACAACAAATGTTGGAGAGGTTGTGGAGAAAGGGGAACCCTCTTACACTGTTGGTGGGAATGCAAGTCGGTGCAGCCACTTTGGAAAACAGTGTGGAGGTGCCTCAAAAAATTAAAAATAGAGCTACCCTATGACCCAGCAATTGCACTCCTGGGTATTTACCCCAAAGACACAGATGTAGTGAAAAGAAGGGCCATATGTACCCCAATGTTCATAGCAGCAATGTCTGCAATAGCCAAACTGTGGAAAGAGCCGAGATGCCCTTCAACAGATGAATGGATAAAGAAGATGTGGTCCATATATACAATGGAATATTACTCAGCCATCAGAAGGGATGAATACCCAACTTTTACATCAACGTGGTTGGGACTGGAGGAGATTATTATTATTATTATTATTATTATTATGCTAAGTGAAATAAGTCAAGCAGAGAAAGTCACTTATCATATGGTTTCACTTATTTGTGGAACATAAGGAACAGCATGGAGGACATTAGGAGAAGGAAGGGAAAAAGGAGGGGGGAATCTGAGGGAGAGATGAACCATGAGGGACTATGGACTCTGAGAAACAAACTGAGGGTTCTGGAGGGGAGGGGGAGGGGTGATGGGTTAGCCTGGTGATGGGTATTAAGGAGGGCACATACTGAATGGAGCACTGGGTGTTATACGAAAACAATGAATTGTGGAACACTACATCAAAAACTAATGATGTAATGTATGGTGACTAACATAACATAAAACACATTTGCTTTTGCATTTCTTTCTGTTCTCATTCCCCTTCTCTTCTAATTTATTAAGAAGCAGATTTTTTTCTATTTTAAAATAAGATAACGATTATTTTATGCCTTATTCTAAAGCAACATAGTTGGTTTAGGGAATGCCTGCAACAGGTAGATTTGTTTTTTTTCTTGATCCAATTGTAATATCTGATGTGTTATAGCTGCTCACGAACATTTTGCCTTTAATATTTATAGCTTGGGTTCTTCTACCTACTCTCCAAATATACTCTACCTTCTTATTCTAACTCAGTTTATTAGAATTCTTGTCATCAAAGAGCATTCCTTGAAAGAATCTGGAGTCTATATTACTGGCTATAAAATCACTTAAAGTGCATTGACTTACTGTCATTCTGTTTCATTTCTTTAAAATAATTTCCAGTAAGATTTAATGAGTTAGTTCAGGTTGTCTCTATCTCTTGCTAAAGTATATACGTTCACTTAAAAATGTGATCTCGCTGTGTTACTTGACTTATATATAACATTTTTGTTTAAAAAAGAAAGTATTTCTCAAGAGGTCAGAAGGAAACTTGTGTTTCACAGGAAAAATATGGCCCATGGCCCCATGACCATGAACTTTGTTGATCAGCAGTGACTTGCCAACTTACCGGAACAGTGATCGAAGCAGCACATGGATTGGGTGGTATCTAATTTGGAACCATGACACGGTTCAGATAGGGTTTGAAGGAGACTTCCATCTCCATATGTGGCTTCCCCTGCATTTGTTTAGTGCCTACAAGCACATTATTCAGGAGATGCCAGTGGGGCGAATACCGAATTTCATCTGTATTGATGCAGAATTGCACATTCTTGGAGTGTGCAAAACAAGAGGAAAGCCCAAGCTATGGTCTCTGAAGCCAGTCGTGGATCATGGCAGATCACTATTTCACACATTTGTGTTTACTGCCTAATGTTTGAGGCTCTTGGAAACATTTAGATTGTGATGTCTCAGGTGAGCTACTTATCATGAAATACCAAAACTTGGAAAATAAAGTTATTTATGAGGGTAGTTTTATTTAAGAATGTTATAGTACTGCTTCACACCAAGACACTTACATTTATTTGAAAGTATAATGATGTTCTGACCAAACTCCCTCACTGAAGAAACTACTCCAGAGATGCAGTGACTTTTCCAAGGTAACAGATCTTGTTTATGACTTACTTATGATTCAGAACTTATCATAATTGTGGAATCTATATATTTTCCCCCACAATGTGAAAGGAATCTATTGCAGAGTCAGTCATTAAAACTTTTAATATATTCTGTGTGATATCTGCTGGCTTTTCAGAGCATTTCCTTATATGATCCAAGTCGGCCAGTACCCGTGAGATGTCCAGGGCTTTTTCTGAGTCTTGGTTTATATTGTCTGTTTGATAAAATCCTTACCCTACAGTCAGTCTTCTTATTTAAAAAAAAAAAAAATGCCCATTACTGCTTTGGAACTAACTACTTGCTAGCTTTGGATATATTCTCAGTGGTTGTAGGGAATTTCAGAGGAAGTTAGGGATGCCTCTCTGCCTGTCAATGCTGACCACTTCTAACAGTGTTGATGGACCCAGCCCCAGCCAATGTCCTTCCTCTTAGATGGTTTTCAAGGCTAAGACTTTTTAGGAAGAACTTGAAATAAAAAGTGAAGAGAGCTCCAAGCCAAAAGAAAGTGAATTCTGTCCACTGCTCTCTTCCTATGGATTTGAGGCCAGTTTGACAGTTTTATATAGATTCATAAAATATACCAAAGCCATCTTGATTTCAGGCCATGATATGGAACTTTTCCCCGTAAACAAAAGTGCAACTCTAATATTATGTCTTTTATTCTGGGTGTTGTGGGTGGGAGGAGTCAGGTTAGTTAAACAAGGGATTTTCTGTTGTTTTCTCTCTCCAAGAGAACCTGCTGAGAATGAAAGCATTGCTTTGATTTTTTGGTGTTGAATCTTTTCGGAACAACACTCAGTCATGGAGACAGGAAAGTAGCTGTCAACAGATCATTGGTGAAACTATGATGGCTTAAATTCATCATATGTCAATAACCCATTACTTTCTATAGCATAATAAATACAATGAAAGGGCTGACCTAAGTCTTTCCTGTAGATTTTGCTCTGGGATAGGAATGAAATGGAAAGGAGGTTTAAGGTTGAGGAGAGAAGGAAAAGGCAATAAAAATTTATACTAATGTTTCCAGGAATGGAAATGTTTCCAAGGATGGGAAACCAGAGAGTACAACCAGAGTACCAAGAGATAATCTTTTAAAACCATAACTAAACTTCACTTAAGTTCATATAAACATACCAACCCTTTTAAATATATATCTTTACTCAAAATATGGTTTTTAGCCTGTATTCTTATAAAAACAATTGTTGCCTTATCAACTCCTTATGAATTTCCATATGGAAGTCATAAAAACCTTTTTTTGCTCAAAGGTTTAGCTCTTTTGCAGTATACACATATAAAATACCCATTTCTTACCCATGTCCATACAGCTTCATAATAACTTACTGAAGGTTGGATCACCATCTGGTCTTCCTCTCTTCCATAGGATTACACCACAGAGATATGAACAGATTGATAGGGCAGGAATCTAAAAATCAAAAATCTGGATGGACATCTGAGAGTTCTCTGTATTTTTATAGAGGTAGTGAGTTAAAAATATTTGAAGTCAAAACTGCTCTGGGAAGTGCAGGACATATGATCCACCTTAGATATGAAGTTTAGGCTCTTCGCATGGATTTCCATCTCCTCCTTCCCTGTAGCCATTTCCAAAAATAGGGGCACCTTCAGCCCATTCACCTACTGTTTAATGAGTATCTACTACGTGTCTGGCAGTGTGAAGTTTTAAAACCAATTAAGACAATCCTTGTATTTAGAGAGCTTGAGGGTTGATTATAAAGCAGTGGATACTATTTTTAGAGCAAATATCTCAAAACTTTCATGCCCAAGTTGGTGGTGTCCCCCAAAGCAGTTATTTTGAGGCAGGGGAAGAAGACTATACACTTATTCCTTATTACTCTGTTGTCTTCCAGCCACCTTCATAGCTGACCCTATTCTCTTATGTTTATTAATATAGCCAATCCTAAGTAAAACCTCAGCCCCTTGCACGGATACATTTAAATTGTGAAATATAACATTCATTGACTATAAAGAACTGAATTTCAGGGTTTGAAATAAACACATTAAGTTCAGCCTGGAATAAGGGCTCACATCCTGTAGGTATCTTTTAAGCAAGGGCAAAGGAAGGAATGAGGAAGACACTATTATTGGCCACATTAGCAATCTAAACCAGAATATTGTCATGATTGTTTTTCTCTGTACTTATGAGACTTGATTATTTAAAGAACCATTTTCCAAACAAGTGCTGATTTGGGTCCTGGAGATTTTCTTGATGTTACATGTTGGTGACTGTGTGTTGTGTTATCTCTATGTCCATTGATAATTTATATTTTTAGGTCACTAGATGGCACTCTTTCACTTTGAAATAAAATGTATTTTCCATTGAGGCTTTTGCTTTTTATTTTATTGTTCTTTTGGTACTGAGATGGTAGAAAATCAAATTCTTTCATAAATTGGATCTGAGGCTTCCTGTCCCTCTATAAGTGCATAGGAATTTTAATGTGATTATCCAACCTGTACAAGTAATAGGTTTTCAGATTAGCATACCACTCAATACTTAACTGTTAATTTATTTTGTAAGAAAATACATTTTTCCCCTGTAGAACCATTTTATGTTTTATATACTTGGCTGATACATAAGACACTACAATTATATTTTTTATGTGGTTTCACCTGTTCTGTCCTATACATGATTGAAAAATGACTTGGGAAACAAACAAAATGCCAATTACCAGATCCTGGAGACCCAGGAACGTATATTTTAGCAAGTGCTACATTTGAGTGCAATCAGGTATGTTTTGAGAAATGCCAGGTTCTAATCCCCCAGTAGTAAGCATTTTCAGTGGAGATTAACGTCAGGATCAGCTGACAGTAATTGAAACCAAAGTCAAAGATAGCAGGGATCAAAACTTTGAATGTAGATAGCTCGTAATGTAAATATTTCTTAGAGGAGTTATAATGGATATAATAAGAATTATTGAAGAAAATGCTTTGTTTACATAAGTATGTTAAAGTTGGTGAGAATCTTAGAGGAGAAAAGAGGTTCATGTAAGGATGCACTAAGGAGTAAGCAATGTGAACACAATGCCATACTGACCTGAGGTTGTTTGACATCCGTTTTGCCCTACTTTTAGGCCCGTCACCTCTAATACCTGACATTTCATTTTAGAAGGTTTAAACCAATCTTAGGATCTTTCATCTTCACAGTGTCCCTGTGACATGGCCAGCATCAGAGGAGGGTTAAAGAACACGGTAAGGAGAAGAGTCTGAGTCCAGGGGCAGCTCCCAGGAGACAGTCTGCAGAGGGCAGGGGCGGGGACGGGGGCTGGCTGGAGGTGACAGCACTGACTCAAATTAAGCACAGCTTGCTGGGATGTCTCCTCAGGAGGCCAGATGCATTCCTGAGCTCTGAAGCTTGGTGGTGCACTGTTGTTGACTATGATTGCTCTGTCCTGGTCTTAAGAGCCTGTAGCTTTAGGACAGGGTTTCCTCCCTCCCTCCCTCCTTCCCTCTTTTCCTCCCTTTCTTCCTCTCTCTATTTAGTTGCTCATTTTTACCTTATGAATATGACATGCTCTTCATGGCATTGATTTTCAAATGGACTGTTGCATGGGGATAGGTAAGTCACAATATCAGGGGAGTATGTGTAATTTGATAAAATTCCCACCAGGTAATTCTCTTGTCTTATTCTAGAGAATTGATGGTTTGGAAGGACTCAGTTGGAATGGCTTGCTAATTGTAAAAAATGCTCAGCAAACATTTCCTGACCCTGTTGCTAATCTGAAGTGTAGTTCAGTGTAGGAAGGACTCAGCAGAGAAGGTGGTGTGTTGTAGGCAGTCAGTAAGGTTGCCATCACTAGTGATGGTGATGACGATGCTCTCTCTGTTATTCAGCTTTATCACTTTAGTGATAACACTTTATCACCAAGGCTAATGGTATAGAAGTTCTGGCTTACCCCAAATGGTCTTGGTCTCTGTCAGGCCGACCCATGGGGTAATAGAACATGCTGTTGCGGGGAAGACTTGAAAACCTGACGAAAGAGAGACCTGAAGAGACACATCCTCGTCTGGAGTTTGAGCTGTGATGTTTCCCTCCTTGTGAGGATTCCAGCTTCACGAACTGCCTCACCTCCTTTAAGTTTTTACTCAGACCTCACTTTCTCAATGAGGCCTAATGCCCTGACCCCCTCCCACAGCTGGTACTCTTCATCCTTTTGTCTTGTTCTCCTTTTCATAAGTTATGTTGGAGTACATTAAATGATAATTTGTTTATTTGATTCATTTTTGTCTCCCTGTACAAGACTGTAAGCTCCATGTGGACAAGGGTCTTTTTCTTTACTGATATAAACTCCAGCCCCTAGAATAGTGCCTGGTACATAGTAGAGGTTCAGAAAATACTTGCTGTGAATGAATGAATGAATGAATGTTTTCCTTTATAACATTCTGTGCCAGTAATCAATAATATATGTAGTAATACATATAGTAGTCATTTAACACTAATTCTGAATAAATATTAAATATTCCTGAATGAAGATACTGTTTTATTCTGTTAATCTTGACGTGTAAAGATACCTTCTGAATTACATTATCACATGGTTTGAAAGTGTGGATCCAGAGTTGGAAGACATTGGATTATAATGAATGAGCCTCTGAGTGGTTTTCTAGGGCAAGTTACTAAACTGCTCTGTGCCTTAATTTCCTCTGGCAACAACCTTGCAAAGCTGTGGGGTACATTAAATGAGTTAATGCATTTAAAGCCTTAGATCAGGGCTTGGAATGTAGCAAGAATGTAGTAAGTAATAAATTGCATTTATAGATTCTTCACTCGTTTAAAATATAATTATATGATAAACTTATTTTGCAGTTAAATGGTTTAACAAGCTTTCAGAAGGGAAAACGCCACACAGAAAAATGTACAACTTGGGGATTTTCCATATTCCTCTTTTAATTACAATGTTAACATACCTAGAATGAATCAAATATTGAATTTCTTATGGAATCTCTTTTCTTATATTGTAACATCAATTTTAAAACAAAGAGTTTGGGGGTTTCATATGAGTCCTTTGTTTTTTATTTCTTATAGATCCCCATATTAAGGTTTCTGGAAAGAAAGAAGATGTTAAGGAGGCCAAGGAGATGATCATGTCTGTCTTAGACACAAAAGTAAGTGAATGTTAAGTACACTCAGATGTAAGAACCTTGTCTCTGCAAGGGCTACTTCGTGCTGTTATGAAAAGAACCATTTGGAGAAGAAAAACCAGGAGAAAGTAATGGTGGGTTTTAAAATAAGTATGTATGATTCTACAATGGATGTAAAGTTCTGTTTAAAATTTGAATAGGTTCTCAAGCTGGGTAAATGAGTATTATTATATATACATACATGCACACGTGTGTGAGTATGTACATATAAGTACATATGTATGTGTTTGTATGTATATGCCATCTTCAGAAAGAGACATTGACACTGATTAGTATAAAGCAAGTGATGAAGTTTGGAAGAATTAGCATATTTGCCTTTATGATGCCAGAATGATCTTCTATATAGTTGTATATGATGGCATGAAACTTGACACCTTTCTTTTGTAAGTTCTTTCTCTCTCTGCAGGTATAGGTTAGAGAGATAATAGGGAAATTTAGATGTGTAAAAATGTATACTCATTTGTGAGAATTTATTCTAGTAAACACTTCTAAATCACATACGATATGGCAGGCACTTTGCTAATAAGCATCTTACAAATTTGTTTAATGTTCGTAACCAACTCAGCACAGAGATATTAGGGAATTTGCCCAGAATCCAATAGCTAATAAACGAAGAGGTGGGATTTAAATCCAGGCTGTTTGGTTCTTAACCACTATGTGTTGCCACCTGGTATTTCATTGAAATGGTTTCTAATCTCTTCCTTCTTTTCTTTTCTTGTTCTTTTTTATTTTTGAGAATTATTCACCTTACAGTTATTAAATATTCTAGAATCTTTTCCCAAAAAGAATTATCTTTTTCCTGTACTTCAAATGTTAAACTAAAAGAACTAAATTTAAAAATCAAAGTATTTAATGGATATAAGTTTAAAATTTAAGAATTAAGACTATTTAAAAACCATTGATATTTTTAACATCTTGTTGTATTTTGACTTTTTTATTTTACTTTCTGAGGACTGAAGAATTTTTATATCAGTCTTACAAATGAGAAAAGATTTCATGTCTTTATAATTTTACAATACTGAATTTCCCAAAATTAAGTACACAGATTCTAATGTGATCACAATTATTCATTATGTCTTAGAATTTTACGTTTTGCTTTATTATAACTAATATTACACTTTGTCGTGGTTTAAGTAAGCCATGTTACTGCTGGAGCTCTGTGCTTTCTTAGCCCTTCCTCATTCTTCCTATCACTGAGAATAACAGGTCTGCTCTGTAAAGTTTGACCTACAGTAATAGACAAGCTGTGAAAACAATGCTTACAAATACTTTCTTATTCAGTTTTGAGTTTTATTTTTATTTCTGTCACAGTTCAACACTCCTACTAACCTACATATATTCAATCTTGTAATTATTTTCATCTGTTTTTAGTTATTTGAATTAAATGTTTCATGAGTAATGTCTGTTAAAGAAAAAACTGAATAATTTATTTGTAATTATGCCTGACCTTATTTAAATGCTGTTTTCCAAAAAGTTATCTTGGTAAAAAGTATATCTTTCTATTTCTTCTGACAAATTTGTCTTAAAGTGAAAATTTATTTTTTATAGCCAAAGAGAAATAGAAAGTATACGTTTATAGATTAAGATGATATTACCAAGAAATCTGTAAGATTTCCCACAGGGTCTCTTTTTGTTAGTGCTGTTCCCTTGGAGAAAAAGTGTTTAGTTGTTCCTTTCTTTATCATGCATCAAGAATTAATACATTGTTTCCATATAGAGCAATCGAGTCACCTTGAAGATGGATGTTTCACATACAGAACATTCCCATGTAATTGGCAAAGGAGGCAACAATATTAAAAAAGTGATGGAGGAAACAGGATGCCACATCCACTTTCCAGATTCCAACAGGAATAACCAAGCAGAAAAAAGCAACCAGGTGCTTTGTCTTTTCGCATGAACTGTTATGGAACAAATTAAAACTTTAATTTTCCATATGCATATCTTTTTTGGGAGATGAAAGCAAAAAAAAATAACCATACATACCATATGATCTTTTTTTAAAATTTTATTTTATTATGTTATGTTAGTCACTGTATAATACATCATTAGTTTTTGATGTAGTGTTCCATGATTCACCCAGTGCTCCATGCAGTACGTGCCCTCCTTCCTTAATACCCATCACCGGGCTAACCCCTCCCTCCCCCTCCCCTCTAAAACCCTCAGATTGTTTCTCAGAGTCCATAGTCTCTCATGGTTCATCTCTCCCCCCAATTCCCCCCTTCATTTTTCCCTTTCTTCTCCTAATGTCCTCCATGCTGTTCCTTATGTTCCACAAATAAGTGAAACCATATGATAAGTGACTTTCTCTGCTTGACTTATTTCACTTAGCATAATCTCCTCCAGTCCCATCCATGTTGATGTAAAAGTTGGGTATTCATCCTTCCTGATGGCTGAGTAATATTCCATTGTATATATGGACCACATCATCTTTATCCATTCATCTGTTGAAGGGCATCTCGGCTCTTTCCACAGTTTGGCTATTGTAGACATTGCTGCTATGAACATTGGGGTGTATATGGCCCTTCTTTTCACTACATCTGTGTTTTTGGGGTAAATACCCAGGAGTGCAATTGCTAGGTCATAGGGTAGCTCTATTTTTTTTTTTTTTAAGATTTTATTTATTTATTTATTTGAGAGAGCAAGAATGAGAGGGAGAGGGAACACATGAGAGGGGGGAGGGTCAGAGGGAGAAGCAGACTCCCCGCTGAGCAGGGAGCCCAATGCAGGACTCGATCCCGGGACTCCGGGATCATGACCTGAGCCAAAGGCAGTCGCTTAACCAACTGAGCCACCCAGTGCCCCAGGTAGCTCTATTTTTAATTTTTTGAGGCACCTCCACACTGTTTTCCAAAGTGGCTGCACCGACTTGCATTCCCACCAACATTGTAAGAGGGTTCCCGTTTCTCCACAACCTCTCCAACATTTGTTGTTTCTTGCCTTATCAATTTTTGCCATTCTGACTGGTGTAAGGTGGTATCTCAACGTGGTTTTGATTTAAATTTCCCTGATGGCTAATGATGAACATTTTTTCATGTGTCTGTTAGCCATTTGTATGTCTTCTTTGGAGAAGTGTCTGTTCATGTCTTCTGCCCATTTTTTGACTTGATTATTTGTTTTTTGGGTGTTGAGTTTGAGAAGTTCTTTATAGATCTTGGATACCAGCCCTTTATCTGTAGTGTCATTTGCAAATATCTTCTTCCATTCTGTGGGTTGCCTCTTTGTTTTATTGACTATTTACTTTGCTTTGCAGAAGTTTTTTATTTTGATGAAGTCCCCAAAGTTCATTTTTGCTTTTGTTTCATTAGCCTTTGGAGATGTATCTTGAAAGAAGTTGCTGTGGCCGATGTCAAAGAGGTTACTGCCTATGTTCTCCTCTAGGATTTTGATGGATTCCTGTCTCACATTGAGGTCTTTCATCCATTTTGAGTTTATCATTGTGTATGGTGTTAGAGAATGGTCCAGTTTCATTTTTCTGCATGTGGCTGTCCAGTTTTCCCAACACCATTTATTGAAGAGACTGGCTTTTTTCCATTGCATATTTTGTCCTGCTTTGTCGAGGATTATTTGACCATAGAGTTGAGGGTCCATATCTGGGCTCTTTATTCTTTTCCATTGGTCTGTATGTCTGTTTTTGTGCCAGTACCACGCTGTCTTGGTGATCACTGCTTTGAATATAGCTTGAAATCGGGCAACGTGAAGCCCCCAGCTTTGTTTTTCTTTTTCAACATTTCCTTGGCGATTCGGGGTCTTTTCTGATTCCATGCAGATTTTAGGATTGTTTGTTCCAGCACTTTGAAAAATGTCATTGGAATTTTGATCGGGATGGCATTGAAGGTATAGATTGTTCTGGATAGCATAGACATTTTAACAATGTTTATTCTTTCAATCCATGAGCATGGAATGTTTTTCCATCTTTTTGTGTCATCTTCAATTTCTTTCATGACTGTTCTGTAGTTCCTAGAGTATAGATCCTTTATGTCTTTGGTTAGGTTTATTCCGAGATATCTTATAGTTTTTGGTGCTATTGTAAATGGAATCATTTCTCTAATTTCTCTTTCTACAGTTGCATTGTTAGTATATAAGAAAGCAACTGATTTCTGTGCATTGATTTTGTATTCTGCCACATTACTGAATTGCTGTATGAGTTCTAGTAATTTAGGGGTGGAATCTTTTGGGTTTTCCACATAAAGTATCATGTCATCTGCGAAAAGAGAGAGTTTGACTTCTTCTTTGCCAATTTGGATAACTTTTATTTCTTTTTGTTGTCTGATTGCTGTTGCTAGGATTTCTAGTACTATGTTGAACAGTAGTGGCGAGAGTGGGCATCCTTGATGTGTTCCTGATCTTAAGGGAAAGGCTCTCAGCTTTTCCCCATTGAGGATGACATTCACTGTGGGTTTTTCATAGATGGATTTTATGAACTTGAGGAATGTTCCTTCTATCCCTATGCTCTGTGAAGAGTTTTAATCAGGAAAGGATGCTGTATTTTGTCAAATGTTTTTTCTGTATCAATTGAGAGGACCATATGGTTCTTCTCTCTCCTCTTATTAATGTGTTCTATCACATTGATTGATTTGGAAATGTTGAACCACCCTTGCATCCTGGGGATAAATCCCATTTGGTCATGGTGGATGATTCTTTTAATGTATTGTTGGATCCTATTAGCTAGGATTTTGTTGAGGATTTTGGAATCCATATTCATCAGGGCTATGGGTCTGAAATTCTCCTTTTTGATGGGGTCTTTGCCTGGTTTGGGGATTAAGGTAATGCTGGCCTCATAGAATGAGTCTGGAAGCTTTCCTTCTGTTTCTATTTTTTGAAACAGCTTCAGGAGAATAGGTATTATTTCTTCTTTGAATGTTTGGTAGAATTCCCCAGGGAATCCATCAGGCCCTGGACTCTTGTTTTTTGGGAGGTTTTTGATCACTGCTTCAATCTCGTTACTGGTTATTGGCCTAGTCAGGTTGTCAATTTCTTCCTGTTTCAGTCTTGGGAGTTTATAGGTTTCCTGGAAGGCATCCATTTCATCCAGCTTGCTCAGTTTATTGGCATATAGTTGTTGATAATAATTTCTAATAGTTGTTTCTATTTTCTTGGTGTTAGTCGTGATCTCTCCCCTTTCATTCATAATTTTATTAATTTGGGTCCTTTCTCTTTTCTTTTGGATAAGTCTGGCCAGTGGTTTATCAATCTTATTAATTCTTTCAAAGAACAGCTTCTAGTTTCGTTGATCTGACCTACTGTGTTTCTGGTTTCTAATTCATTGATCTCTACTCTGATCTTAATTATTTCTAATTCATGCCTTAGGCATCATTTGTTGCTTTTTCTCTAGTTCTTTAAGGTGTAGAATTAGTTGGTGAATTCGGGACTTTTCTAATTTTTTGAGGGAGGCTTGGATGGGTATGTATTTCCACCTTAGGACTGCCTGTGCAGTATCCCATAGGTTTTGGACCAATGTGTTTTCATTCTCATTGGTTTCCATGAATTGTTTAAGTTCTTCTTTGATTTCCTGGTTGACCCAAACATTCTTGAGCAGAGTGGTCTTTAGCTTCCAAGTGTTTGAATTTCTTCCAAATTTTTTCTTGTGATTGAGTTCATTTTAAAGCATTATGGTCTGAGAATATATAAGGAATAATCTCAATCTTTTGCTATCGGTTGAGACCTGATTTGTGACCTAGTATGTGGTCTATTCTGGAGAAAGTTCCATGTGCACTCAAGAAGAATGAGTATTCTGTTATTTTAGGGTGGAATGTTCTGTATATACCTATGAGGTCCGTCTGGTCCAGTGTATCATTCAAAGCTCTTGTTTCTTTGTTGATTTTCTGCTTAGATGATCTGTCTATTGCTGAGAGTGGAGTACTGAGGTCTCCCACAATTAACGTTTTGTTATCAATATGACTATTTTGGTTAACAGTTGGCTTATGCTGATGGCTGCTCCCATATTGGGGGCATAGATATTTACAATCATTAGATCTTCTTGTTGGATAGACCCTTTAAGAATGATATAGTGTCTTTCTGTGTCTCTAACTACAGTCTTTAGTTTAAAATGTAATTTGTCTGGGGGCGCCTGGGTGGCTTAGTTGTTAAGTGTCTGCCTTCGGCTCAGGTCATGATCCCAGGGTCCTGGAACTGAGCCCCGCATCGGGCTCCCTGCTCCATGGAAAGCCTGCTTCTCCCTCTCTCACTCCCCTTGCTTTTGTTCCCTCTCTCGCTGTCTCTCTCTCTCTCTGTCAAAAAAATAAAAACATCTTAAAACAATATCTAATTTGTCTGATATAAGAATTGCTACCCCAGCTTTCTTTTGAGGTCCGTTGGCATGGAAGATGGATCTCCATTGCTTCAGTTTCAGTCTGGATGTATCTTTAGGTTCAAAATGAGTCTCTTGTAGACAACATTTGGATGGGTCTTATCTTTTTATCCAATCTGCAACCCTGTGCCGTTTTATGGGAGCATTTAGGGCGTTCACGTTGAGAGTTATTATTGAAAGATATGAATTAATTGTCATCATGTTGCCTGTGAAGACCTTGTTTTTATAGATTGTCCCTGTGAATTTCTTTTCTGTATCACTCTTGGGGTCTCTCTCCTTTTATAGAGCCCCCCCCTTAATATTTCTTGCAGGGCCAGCTTAGTGGTCACATACTCTTTCGGTTTCTGCTGGTCTTGGAAGCTCTGCATCTCTCCTTCCATTCTAAATGACAGCCTTGCCGGATAAAGTATTCTTGGCTGCATGTTCTTCTTGTTTAGTATCCTGAATATGTCTTGCCAGGCCTTTCTGGCTTGCCAGGTCTCTGTGGATAGGCCTGATGTTATTCTGATGTTCTTCCCTCTCTACATAAGGAATCTCTTCCCCCTAACTGCCCTTAAGATGGTTTCCTTGGTTCTAAGGTTTGCGAGTTTTACTGTTACATGCCAGGGTGTTGGCCTGTTTTCCTTGATCTTGGGAGGGGTTCTCTCTGCCTCTAGGACATGAATGTTTGTTTCATTCCCCAGATTAAGGAAGTTCTCAGCTATGATTTGCTCAAATATATCTTCTAGTCCTCTCTCCACCCCCTTAGATCCAATAATTCTGACATTGG
Source organism: Eumetopias jubatus (assembly GCF_037043125.1). NCBI lineage: Eukaryota > Metazoa > Chordata > Mammalia > Carnivora > Otariidae > Eumetopias > Eumetopias jubatus. Next base: position 68,744,205 of record NW_028274823.1, on the reverse strand, counting down.
AACATTTCATGGTGTCACTTATTTCTCTGGTTCTATTTTCATGGATTCTGAGTTGTTTTTCCCTGACCTCCTCTTTTCCCTTTTTGTCTATTAATTGGCCTTCTAGGTCACTAATTCGTTCTTCTGCCTTGCTTACCCTAGCTGTTAGATTATCTAGATTAGATTGGATCTCATTGATAGTATTTTTAAATTCTGCCAATTCAGCTTTCATCTCTGCCCTTAGAGACTCTGTGTTGCCATTAATTGATTTCTCCATTCTAGCTATTGTCTTCACAATTATTAGCCTGAATTCCATCTCTGACATCTTGGTTATATGTGAATCCTTTTGTAAATCTGTGGCATAAGTCATAGTCTCTGAGTCTTTTCCTATTTTGGGGGTTCCTCCTCCTAGTCATTCTGTTGAGGGGTGGTTTAGGGAATGTATAGAGTCCAAATTATTGATCACAACCCAAGCAAGATGCACCTGTTTTCTAGGGACCTTAGGGTTGCTGGCCTCTTGTTTTCCCAGCCTGTCTTTTGGGGGAGGCGCCTGCTGTGCTGTTACTCAGGCAGCCCTGTTTGGGCAGAGGTGCCCTGCCCCCTGTGGCGGGGGGTAGGCTGAGTGAAAACCAGTTTTGGGGGGCTTTTGTTTTCTGGCGGCTTTCCCTGGAGGCTTTCCGCGTTTCTTCCAAGAGTCAGAGCAGAAGAGACTGTTTCCAACCCTCTGCCTCAGAGCAGAAAGATCGCAGTCTGTTCTTCAGTGAGCTCTCCAGGCCATACTATCTTCGTCTCTGTCTGTGCTGCTATAAACTGCAGTGTCCTGGGTTGTGCGCCCCTCAGCAGCACTCCCAGTCCTCACCTCCAGGTTGGGGCACGTCTCTGCCCTTTGTGCTTCTAAAACTGCCAGCTGCCCCCAGTTTGCATGTGCAGCTCTGCTTCTCTGGTTTCCATTTGGGGGACTGCCCTAAAGTCCTTTCCCTGCCGCTACTAGTCTGCGAGTCTGTGCCCCGTCCCCAGCGTGGGAGGCTGTCGCTCACCAGCAGTGTAGGATCCCCACGGCCACGCTCCCTCCCACTGCCGTTTATCCTCCGATATCTGCCTGCGGGATCATGGCTCCCTGCTTCGAACCTTGAAATTAACTGCCTGCCATATTCTGTTTGTGGAGATCCAGATCTATCTTCTTACATCTCAGGCTGTTTTCTTGGGTGTTCAGAGTGGTCTGGTAGATATCCAGCTCAATTCTGGGGACTGGTTGGAATAGGGTCCCCTACTCCTCTGCCATCTTTTCCTATCTGTGAACTCATTGCTTAGGGGCCCTCCCACGGGCTCTGCCACTTAAGCTTCTGGAAATCCAAACTGGCTATCCATACCCTATGATCTTACTAATATGTGGAATCTAAAAAAAATCAAATGAATAAACAAAAAGCAGAAGCAGACCTATAAATGCAGAGAACAAACCGATGGTTTCCAGAGGAGAGGGTGGTGGGGAGATGGGCAGCATGGTCGAAGGGGAGTGGGAGGTACAGGCTCCCGGTTATGGGACGAATAAGTCATGGGAATAAAAGGCCCAGCATAGAGAAGATAGCCAGTGGTATTGGAATAGCAATGGTGAGCATGTCGTAACTTACAGACTTATCAAATCACTATGTTGTACACCTGAAACTAATGTAACATTATGTGTCAACTAGACTCAAAAAATAAAAATAAAAAAGAATGTATGTCTCTTTCCAAGTAGAATGAAGGTGCTCTACTTTTTTAAAGAGATGACTTGTAGGTAGGCTATAAACTTTTCATCTCTAAATGGTTGTAGAAGAGAGGGAGCACTGTAAATGTGACGGCAACATAAAGTGAAGTCCCTGAGGCAAGGCCCAGAGAACATTATGTTAGGAAAGGACCTGGAACCTTGCCTACTGCAAGCACATGTCCACTGTGGGGATTCTGTCCATAGCATCATACGTGTGGTTCTGCAGGGTGTGCCACATCACCTTCGAAGAGGCAGTGCCCAAGTGCTCGTCTTCCTCACATTGACTGAATTATGTCTCTCTTTAGTTTATACACATTTTTCTAGTTTTTGTGTTTGAAAACTAATGAAACTCACCTGTCCATACATTTTCAGTACCTGAAGATCAGATAGTATTATTTGTGTTATTTGGAAGTTTCCTCTCTAATCTAATCACAGTACTAGAAACTGTCAACCACAAAGATGAGTAAGATAACAGTCTTTTCTCTGTGGGGACTAATGGTGACAGTGACACATACATAAGAAAGAAAGCAAGGGCAGTATTCCAAATATTTGACAATTGGTATGGCATGGGGTATGGTCTATCAGGAACAGTGCGCTGGAGCCCCACACCTTTACCCTCATGCCAAGATTAATTCTTTAGTTGATGGATCATGGGAAAGTCCAGGGGATCCTGGGAGAGAGCTGGAGATAGTATTGGAGCAAAGATTTTTTTTTTTTTTAACCAACTAGAATGAAGTAGTTCAATATTTTGAGTACTTATTGCAGCAATAACATTGTATAGTGATTCACAGTACAGATTTGATATACACTATGCAGAGTTTAAACAAAAGATAGAAAATGCAGTGAACAAGAGAAATGATAAAGTGGGCAGGATGGCATTATGGGGACTGCGAGGTTTTAGGTAAGTCCAGGGGTTGATGTAAATCAGTTGACACAAATCAGCTAAGGAGCTCAATAAAATGCAAATTATGATTAAGTAGGACTGGGTTGGTGCCTGAGATCCTTCATTTTTAACAAGCTCCCAGATAATGGCAATGCTGTTTTTTCCTAGGTGACATTTTGAGTGGCAAGGGTGTAGATGACTGGAAAAGCAGTTGTGGGCTCAATTGAAATCTAACTCTGTATTTTCTTATTTTTGCAGGTATCTATAGCAGGACAACCAGCAGGAGTAGAATCTGCCCGAGTTAGAATTCGGGTAACTATTTACTACTTTAATACTGTAAATCAGTATCGGCAATGGTTGCATCATAAGGCAATAAAAATATCTTAATGTATCAATTTATAACCAAATCATATGTTCAATAGTTAGGAAATAGTGACAGAAGTTGTTTTAATGTGTTGAAGATGTTTCTTAGAGATATTCCAGATTATACCTGACTCTGTTTCTCTGATGATTTTAAAATGATGAAAAAGAGACCCAAGGAAGAATTCCACAGGCAACTGTTACAAACTCTCAGGTTTCACAAAAGCCTCCTTTAATTTGAGAAAATTTACAAAGTCTACCCAAGCTTATGTCTATAATAAAAACAATTTATGTTTTATAATTCCAACCTCAGAAAAGAAGGAATGAGTTATGTACATCTCTAAATGTGTAGTGATTCAGCTGTCTGCTTTGGGCTTGCATACTTTAATTTAGGAGCTGCTTCCTTTGGTGCTGATGTTTGAGCTACCAATCGCTGGGATTCTTCAACCGGTTCCCGATCCTAACTCCCCCTCAATTCAGCACATATCACAAACGTACAACATTTCAGTGTCATTTAAGCAGCGTTCTCGAATGTATGGTGCTACTGTGATAGTACGAGGATCTCAGAATAACACCAGTGCTGTGAAGGCAAGTAATTGAGATAATTATGAACATCATAAGTGTACGAATTATGCAAGTTTTATTTTTATTTTTTTTAGATTTTATTCATTTGAGCGAGAGAGTGAGAGAGTGAGCATGAGGGGTGGGGGAAAGGGAAAAGGGAGAGGGAGAAACAGACTCCCCGCTGAGCAGGGAGCCCAATGTGGGGCTCGATCCCAGGACCCTGGGATCACAACCAGAGCCAAAGCAGATGCTTAACTGACTGAGCCATCCCGGTACCCCTATGCAAATTCATTTTTAAAGGATTTCAAACTAATTCATTTTCCAGAATTTTCCCTCGTATTGCATTTTGGTTTATGGAATGTGTTGAGTTTCTCCATAGCTATTAGAAGTACACTAGAATCTTTCCTTGTATGTGGACAGTTATTCTGTAGGATTATTTCTCTCCTACCTTTTTCTGGTAGGAAGGAACTGCCATGCTGTTGGAACATCTCGCTGGGAGCTTGGCATCAGCTATTCCTGTGAGCACACAACTAGATATTGCAGCTCAACATCATCTCTTTATGATGGGTCGAAATGGAAGCAACATCAAACATATCATGCAAAGAACAGGTGCTCAGATCCACTTTCCTGACCCCAGTAATCCACAAAAGAAATCCACCGTCTACCTCCAGGGCACCATTGAGTCTGTCTGTCTTGCAAGGCAATATCTCATGGTAGGTTTACTGAAATTAGTGTTACAATTTCATTTTATTTTCTTTACTTCTTTGGGTACAGTGTATGTGACGGCACACACCATACTACTGTGGTATTCATGAAAACGCTTCAAAAGCCTTGTCAAATAAGTTTCTTGCTAAAAGGAAATAAAATAAGAGTAAAGTATGTAGTGCCTTACAGGCTTCATTTCATTACATAGGCAAGTAATTTCTTTGCAGTATTTTTTTTTTAACTTAAACTAAACACAGAAGGGGATACAATGAAATAATGTGCTGTATTTTGTGGAAGGTGATTTTCATCTGACATGTAGTATTTGTCTGCATTTGACAAAAAAAGTCTTCTGTTTAAACAGAAAAGTAAAAATACCTTTTTACTCTCACAGATATAAATCTTATTTTTTTGATACAAATTTTAGTAACATGAAACATGTGAACATTTCACAGATGTCTGATACAACTTAAAAAATGGTATTTAAGCCGCGAATTTGAGTCTTAATGCATTGAAGAAAATAGCCATTATATAATTAGCTATTGCTTCCTACTTAAAATTTGCAATATTTCTGTTCTTCCTATATTCATTTAAAAACACAGTGTGTAGGTTGATACATAGTAACAAAATGGATTGACATAATGTGGACTTACAAATTATCTTATTAAAAACATCCCTGTATTCTCCTGTTCAAGAACTTGACCTTTAGTAATATTTGAAACAGTAAGCCTCAGGTGTGATCTTTACTATTATTAACTTGCAGAATTTGTTTTTGAGAAACTTTTCAGAAAATGCAATTTTTGTTTTTTAAGAGAGAGAGAGGAGCACAAGCAGGAAGGGGAGGGGCAGAGGATGAGGGAAAGAGAATCTTAAGCGGGCTCCATGCTCAGCATAGAGCCCAACTCAGGCCTAGATCCCAGGACCCTGAGATCATGACCTAAGCCAAAATCAAGAGTCTGACATTTAATTAACTAAGCCACCCAGGTGCCCCAGAAAATCCAAACTTTTATTTTTGATTGCATTCCTCTGATACATAAGAGCTTGTTATAATCATTAAGGATTATAATACATAATTATTTTGTTGTGAATGATTTCTTTTTAGCCAGGCTTAGTTTATAAGGATATTTTTATTTTTTTATTTTTTTAAAGATTTCATTTATTTATTTGACAGAGAGACAGAGCACAAGCAGGGGGAGCAGCAGGTAGAGGGAGAAGCAGGCTCCCCGCTGAGCAGAGAGCCCGATGTGGGGCTTGATCCCAGGACCCCGGCATCATGACCTGAGCTGAACGCAGATGATTAACTGACTGAGCCACCCAGGTGCCCCTATAAGGATACTTTTAATATACCACTAGTTAGGTAGCATATTTATGTCCAAAGATTATTATGATTACTCTTCATAATTTTCTTTTTTCTGCTTTTTCTCTGTAGGTATTATTTTAAGTGAAGTTTTTCAGACATTCTGTACAGTTAGGAATTCATATTCAGTTTGATCATACCTACCAAAAATTTAAGTGTGCAATGAGATATAGTATTGTATAATATTAAAAGAAGTGAGGAAGAGAGGGATAAATTAAAAGGCCTTAACCTAGGGGCACCTGGATGGCTCAGTTGGTTAAGTATCTGACTCTTGATTTCAGCTCAGGTCATGATCTCTGGGTCATGAAATTGAGCCCCATGTTGGGCTCCACACTCAGCACAGGCCCTGCTTCAGTTTCTCTCCCTCTGCCCCTCCCCCAACTCATGCGTGTGTGCACACACTCTCTTTCTCTCAAATAAGTAAATAAATCTTTAAAAGAAATAAAAGGCTTTAACCTATATTTTAAATACAAAAATCACTTTTATCCACAAGGAAAATGGAACACAGTCATTTCATTTTAATTCCAGTGTATTTGACTGGTACTTCTCCTGACACTTCTGTACAGAACCCAGCAATCAGTGGGCTAGTACTGAGTGTCCTGGGAATCAGTAAAAGTATGAGATTCCTATAGTTAGTAGAGTCAGGGCCAGGAAGAAAGGATCAGAGAAACAAACAAGTGCTGACCTCTGCAGAGCTAAAAAGTGAGAAAGCTAAAAGAAGAAACAGTAGTAGCATTTTACTCCAGGAAGGAGGTAAGGTTGGAGCTGCCCCAGAAGAGAGGTAGGTCTTCAGTTGGTGAAGAAACCTCTGGGTGAGTTGAGACCCAAGTACAGAATCTGCTTGAAAAATAGTCAGGAGGCTGGTCTAGCCTTTAGGAAGGGGCAGATGTGTGGACATACAGGCCTGTGACTATACAAGCAAAGCTGGGCCAGAATGTGGAGATCTTGAAATGCTGGTACATGTTTAGATTTCATTCAGAAGACAATAAAAACCAGTACTGTAAGTCTTTGAGCAAAAGCACAGGATTAGTGCCCTTGATGTGGTTCAGGATCTAGTTTCTGGCATCACTAACAGAACGGAAGTCAGAGAATGGAGGAATTTTCCAAGGTGGAAAGTGGGTAAAAAATTTAGGGCCAATAACATAAACTTCAGACACATATTATTTTGTTGTTCAAAAATAGTTTGTGCCCTCAGCATTATTTCCACACCAATTCCCTAAGCTTTGTGAAAGCATGTGATTCAGCTTTAATACTTTGGTTTACTCTTTCAGCCCATAGAATATTGCATTATTTGTAGGCATGTTAAATTATCAGATGTTTAAATGAGTAACGTTTTACTTCCTACACTTTCTGTTGTGACATTTCTTAGGGTTGTCTTCCCCTTGTGTTGATGTTTGATATGAAGGAAGAAATTGAAGTTGATCCACAGTTCATTGCTCAGTTGATGGAACAGCTCGATGTCTTCATCAGTATTAAACCAAAGCCGAAACAACCAAGCAAGGTTGGTTCAGAGTCTGGACCCCGAGAACCACATATTGTATCACATTCTAGATAGTTTTATTTTCATATACATGTGTATTTGCATATACATGGAATTAAATATTCTATATAATACATACGTCATTATATATTATACTTTGTTATTTAAATACATAAGTTTGTAAAAACATTCATTATTGATCATCATTTTCTTTATGTGTTAGTTTTGGAGTTCATTTTTAATGACCATTATTTTTTACAAACATATGAGAAAGAAAGCAAAGATGTGTTTTTATTAATTTGCAACCTGGTAACTTTCAGCTTTACTGAGTTTTCAGAGAGTTGATAAGGCTGAACATTGTGTTAAGTGTGTATGTGTATGTGTACATATCCAGTGCAATTAAAAAATATTTAGTTTACATACTCTTTGTGAGCCACTCTGCTAGCCCTGGAGATTTAAAGAAGAGATAGCCATTCTCTTTAATAAAATAATAAACTACTAATGATAATCAAAAGTAAATAATGACATGTCCCCAGTTCAGCCTTCTTGGAACTTCTCTTAAGATGTTGCAAAATTTCAATAATTCCATGTATAGTCAAAATGTAATGGGCTAAACCTGATGATATTAAATGCTAGTGAGAATATGAGGGAAGAGGAATGTTCCTACCTTAATGTCATGTAAATTGGCACAGCCACTTTGAAGAGCAATTTGGGACCTTCTAATCATACCGAAAATACAGATATCCTCCTGCCCACCAGCATTCTACGTCTAATTAGACACCCTGAAGAGACCTAGGTACCACAGTCGAAAGATAAGAATGGTGTGGAATAAAAGAAGCAAGGTGCATAATAACATGTACTAAATAATAACATTTATGTATACTTTTTATTCTAGTAGGTAAAACCCCAAACAGTTGTGCTTTCCATTTTTTAATTTCTATAAATCTTATTATATATGTATCATGGTGTAATATGTATCATAGATGATTTTCATATATGTAAATACCATGGCTTTCAGTGTCCGAATTATGAAAAACAATCATGCCTTCTTCAAAAGAAAACTTTAAAGGAAAAGAGAGGTTTGTTTCTAAGTGAACTTGATATAATGAGTTTAAAGTTAGCAGGACATTAATTTTATGTATCTTGAAGTGTCATGCTTGACTAATTTGGCTGGAGTCACTGCAGACACCAAGATTGGAAGATAAAGACAGAAGAGACTTTGTGCATGTGAAGGGTGTCAGGCACAATCGGAGCTCCTGGAGTTCAGTAAGAAATGAGCCAGGTCAGGGGAGAATAGATTGTAAGTGAGAATTCTGGAGCCTTGTAGCATCCCACGGCCATTTAGTTCTGTCTGGCTGGCCCCAGTGCTGACTACTGCTTTAACTGCTTTTTTAGTCACAAATTTTCTTTATTGCCCATTGGAGGCTCTCCTCTTGAGTTCACACTTCCAGTTTTCTAGATGAGTCTATTGAGAAAAAAATACAGTGTTTAGAAATTTATTTTACCGTAAGCTTTGCCATTGATATGCCATCAGTGAGGAATAGTGGTACCTTAAGGTCTATTAGTTAACTAGGAGACTATAAATGTCAAATGTAAGTGACTGTTACTATGCAGTCTATATATGGTGACAAGTTTGATTTGTTTTGTAAAGATGAGATCAAGGAGAAAGCTTTCATGTTAACAGCAAGAGATTGCCAAGAGAATGGGCTGTAGAGGCAAAGGACCCGAGGTCCAGTCCTCTCGCTGCCCCAGCCCAGCAAGGCCATGACCAGTGGTAGGTCCCTTATCCTCACTGAATGTGAATCATAATTCCCATCCAGAAGGTTTCTGGCAAGCATCAAGATTTATGTACAGCTTCTATCCCAGTGCCTGAAACACAGGACACACCCAGTAAATTATAACTAACCCTTTATGGTTTTACCACAAGGAGTAAACATAAGAAATAAGTAGTTAGAATTTTTAGTTGATTTTAAAACCGCATCAGTATATTCCTTTTTGGAATCCTTATTACCATATTCATTTCTAACCCACCTCCCCAATTCACTGTAGACTGTTTGCATGTCACCTTTTTCTTTCCCATTGTGTGTTTTCATAGTCTGTGATTGTGAAAAGTGTTGAGAGAAATGCTTTAAATATGTATGAAGCAAGGAAATGTCTCCTCGGACTTGAAAGCAGTGGGGTTACCATAGCAACCAGCCCGTCCCCAGCATCCTGCCCTGCCGGCCTGGCATGTCCCAGCCTGGACATCTTAGCTTCAGCAGGCCTTGGACTCACTGGACTAGGTATAAAATTTATTATTATAACGCTTCTCATTCACTGGGGGATTGCTTAGCTAGTTCCCTTTCTTTCTACCATTTGGGGCTACATTTTAAAGGCTATTTTTTCCCTTGTCAGACCCTAAGATTAGGTGAAAAAGCAACAAAACTCACATCAATCCATTTTGGGTTTTTTGTTAGACTCCATAGATTTTTTTTTACCTAGATTCTTTTTATTTTGGCATAAATAATCAAGGTCTGACTTTTATTTTCAGTGGCTGTGTTTGTTCTTCTAAATTAAGAATGCCATTGAGAGTGAAGTGAGCAGGCTGACTATAATTTATGTGTTTGTTCTCTCTTGCATTTGCAATATTGCCATCCATCCCTAGAGGTAAAGATTACCCAGTTTGCTTTTCAAAAAGTAATTGCAAATCTGTATGAGGGGTAGGGAGAGGGAGAGGTGAAAGTGAGCAGAACCCCCACTCCCAGTGGTCAGAACTGCATCATCCAGACACAAAGGAAATCTATCCTGCAGCTACCAAGAGGAGCAAATAGACCTGTATTTATATCTAAGGCAAAGAATAGAAGGTGAAAGAGCATCATCCCCTCAGTGCTTTAGTTCTTTGAGAAAGTGAGGTGAGGCGCTTCATAGTTGTGATATGTACCACCTCATTTATGGATTCCTGCCTAACAGGCTAGAGTTCATTGCCATATTGCAGTTATGCTAGTTCACTACTTTCTTGCACATTTTTCAGTAGCCTTAATATAAAAAGTGAATGTAATAACCCTAGAAAATAATTTTGCCTCATGCAGTATTGATCTGAGACAGAAAAAATACTCTCAGCATTCTGTAAATTTTTTTTTCTAATAGCTATTTCTTCCTTTTAAAAATTATATGGTTATAATATGATTAAGATTCTGGGTAGCCATCTCTAGACACCATTACAGTAAAGACAGACACCTTTCCCCTTGGCCTCTGATCTCCCAAAATTGTCCCTTCCACTGGAGATCTGAACACTCAAAACAACACATGCATGTGAGTCAGGAAGGGCCCCTGAGATAATTGAGCAGGAACCAAGTTCTTCCTGCACCAGTGAAAAGATTCAGTTACTCAGTGTTTAAAATGTTTTCATGTCTATTACTATCCGTAATACTTAATACTTAAAATATTCCTGGGAAGTTATATGCAACTTCATATTTTGCTTTAGAATATATTTAAATGCCTGAAGGGAAGTTTCATTACTTAAATCAAACATTAAATCCTTAAAAGAAGCAAAAAACAAAAAATTGTTTCGGAGGAAAGTTTTCATACTCATTGAGATGGACCATGGACCACAGGGAAGTCGTGTGTTTTGACACAGTGAATGCAAACTGTTCCAAGTAGCTTGGCCTCTCCACAAATGGGCCGAATGTAGTCATTGTGCGGCAGGAGAACATTCTCCTGTTCTCTGCTAATAGTAAGTGGTTTGAAAACAGTTTGTTTGGAAACAGAAAACAAATGAGTTATACAGAGAAATAAAAATGAGTCTCCACTTGAGCAGAAGTTTGTTCACCCTGGCTCGTCGAAGTGAGTGCAAAGCAGCTGGTACTGCTTGGTGACCCTGACTGCCTCCCTGGTTTACATACACCTAACTTCCCGTTCTGATCAGCTTCTGTTTGTAGATAGTCCGGGTTCTGTGTTGGAGTTGTAGCATGCAGTATCTCCTGTGAATATTTAAAAGAAGGTAATCTGTCACTCATATTATATTTGGGAAATATTAGACTATCTCAGTGTGCATTCCGAATATTGGTGCCATCTGTATTTTTAAATCTTGAATTTATGCATATTGACTTCGCATTCATTTATTGCAGGTCTTTTGGGGCCTACCACCTTATCTCTAAACACATCAACAACCCCAAACTCACTCTTGAATGCTCTTAATAGCTCAGTCAGTCCTTTGCAAAGTCCAAGTTCTGGCACCCCCAGCCCCACGTTATGGGCACCCCCACTTGCTAACACTTCAAGTGCCACAGGTGAGTATCCTGTAAGTACAATCAAAGGCATGTGGTTTTAGGTGTCCGTTTTTAAATAAAATTTACTAGTGGCTCTTCTCCTTAGGGAAAAATTATGGTTCAAAGCATACTGCAGCTAAACAGAAACTCCCCAGCGTGTAAATTAGTTAAAATGAAGCATGACAAAGCAGTGAGTTTTTCATGAAAGTAGAATATGATCTTCAGACATGACAGACACATCAGGAAAAAGAGTATGATGAGCAAGGAAGCAGTGGCAAAGATACATGAAGCTCACCTGCCTGGTAATTAGGAAATGCCAGTTCCAGGTGGACAAATGTGCTTGACAGGCATATGCACATGCGAAATCTGGCTAGTTTCCTCAGCAGTACAGTGAAGAGCTTCAATTAAATATTCTCTAAAGTCTTCTTCCATTTGAACATTGCTCTGTGTTTTTATAGTAATGTTAAACCTAGTTACAGAGAAGTATCAAAACTGAATTCTCTTACTGAATTTGTAGCAACAGAGATGAAGTTTTTTGTTTTTACTGAAAAAAAGTAATATTTGTTGAATCTGAGTTTTTTCCTGTCTAATATGTCTTCATGAAATGTCATTGTAGGTTTTTCTGCTATACCACACCTTATGATTCCATCTACTGCCCAAGCCACGTTAACTAATATTTTGTTGTCTGGTGTACCCACCTACGGGCACACAGCTCCGTCACCCCCTCCTGGCTTGACTCCTGTTGATGTCCATGTCAACAGTATGCAGACAGAAGGCAAAAAAATCTCTGCTTCTTTAAATGGACATGCACAGGTAATGTCCTTTGCTAGAGTAGTGTGATCTATGCTGTTTGTAAGAGATAAGCCACTGGTAATATGTTTAAACTTTCACCTGAAATGAATTTTAGAATTGTGACCATATCTGTATGTTATTTTCTGTTATCATTTTAGTCTCCAAATATAAAATATGGTGCAATATCCACTTCATCACTTGGAGAAAAAGTACTGAGTGGGAATCACAGTGATCCATCTAGACAGACAACTGGACCTGAGCAGGCATCTCCCAAATCAAACCCTGTGGAAGGTAACTTTCTTTCTGAACTTCATCCTGGTCTGTTACTTGGATAAAGGGGGTTGTAAAGTCTTTGTGGTGATTTCAAGTTGGTTTTGCTAACCATTTATGACTCATCCTGCCTCAAGTATGCAGAAAGACATCTTGAATGAAATTCCAAAGAACACAGGGAAAGATAAACTGAAAAACACTTTCCACAGAAAGAATCACTTCCCATTACATTGGAACGTCAAAATTAAGTGGATGTAATTGTGTAAGAGGAAAGCATCAATTTACTAAATGTTTATAATTTTTTCCCAAGTAGAGTATTTCTTTTTTTTGAAACCCTTTCACCCCTAATAATCTTTTTAAAATGTGAGGGCCTTCTCTTTAGATTTCATCTTGAATGAAATTTGGGGCAGCCTGAATTTAAAGTGTCTTCTTTGCAGCTGAAAGCTGTTATGCCTGGGTCTCCCTTGAGTTGGGTTCTGATTTGTTTCCATCGCAGGTGGTTATTGATGATAAGGTGACATTTGGATTTTCACTTTATCCCTTCTGCAGGTTGTAACGATGCTTTTGTTGAAGTAGGCATGCCTCGAAGTCCTTCCCATTCTGGGAATGCTGGTGACTTGAAACAGATGATGGGTCCCTCCAAAGTTTCCTGTGCCAAGAGGCAGACAGTAGAACTGTTGCAGGGCACAAAAAACTCACACTTACAGTATGTATATTAATCTTTAAAAGTCTTTGATCCTTTGAAAGAAAATGTCTAACAGGCTGGATTTGTTTGAAACTCAGTAGTTGGTATTCTTTGGTTCAAGTGAGTTTGATCTTCTCCAAGAGTGTTTTTTATTTTTCTTTATAATTATCTTTTCTTTTTCCTTTTAAAAAATTCTGTTAAGGAATACCATCTGATAATGTTCATTCTTATATCTTCTCAATAGTGATTGGGTTCGTATCTGGGTTCTCTAAACCATCCCTGTGCTCTGGAACTTTAACATCCTCCCTGCTCTTCAGCAAAGCAATATTTACTCTGATGTTTCTGTTAGAAATTTTCCTGCTGTGAATTCTCCTTCATTTGGCTTTGAATTTCTAACTTAAACTATGGCATCCTTGTTCCAAGGCAGTTAATTGCTGACTTTGGTAATAAATACTTGATAGTTTCATGATTTTATTTATTACAAACCGCAGTGAATATAAATGCATATATTGTAGTCACTGTAACTCCCCATACCATAATAGCACAGTTACAAATGTCTTATCCTTACTCTATTTTCTTTTTCCATTTACTTTATTTTTTTCAAATAGACAGTCTGTTCACACTTAAAAAAAAAAAGGCAATACAGTGGAATGCTTCTATGTTGAAAGATTTTGCTCCCATCCATCTCCCTCCACCCAATTTCCTCTACTGTCTTATTAGTTTTCTTGTATATTCTTACAGAGGAGAGTATCTTAAGACAAATATAGCCTTTATATTTTTATTTCCTGTGTTTCTTACCAAAATCTGTTTTGTTTTTATAAACTCTTTGGTCAGTTAATTACTCTTGTTCCCATTTCGTCCAAATCTGCTTTATCTGTATTTTTCCTTACGTGGTACTAGTAGCTACGGTGAACATTATTCAGCATAGGTTAGAGAAGTAAATTTGCTTTCTTCACTGTGTTGAAGCATTTGAAGGGTATGCCTGTTCTTTTCATCCTTAAATAGGTTCTGAACTTACCTCTCATCTAAATTAAGCTGCACCTCCCGAATGGTCTCTCTGCCTCTACGCTTTCAGCAGCTCAGTCAGTCCTTTATTTTGTTCCAGCAATTTTTTTGAACACAGAAGTCTTGATTGTTACACTCTGGCTTTAAATACACCCGTCGTCCATGTTGCTTGCTTCCTTTGCTTTGCTTACGCTGTTCTCCTGGCCCTCATGCTGCCGAACCTGCAGAGGCCCTTTACATTCAGTTCTGATGTCCTGTGTGAAGCCACCAGGAACTTATGTCAAGCAAACAAAGTGCAGTGCTCCTCCTCTTATATTCCAATAACCTGTTCTCAATTCCTCTGAATTCCCCTGGCACAATGGAACAGTGAATGACAAAAGAAAGAATGAACAAATCAGATCAGCTCTTCAACTAATACTGTTTATTTCTCTTTTACTTGAGCTTAATATACAATTGGATTTGAACTTGAGGTGCATGTATAGGGCATTACCAATCTTGCAATTCAGATAATTTTTCCTATTTTAAGGGTCATTTTTATGTTCATCTATGCACCCTGAACAGGTTTGGGGAAATATTTATTTATCTGATACCTGTGTCATAGTAGATTTGTTAGCAATACCATATGCATTTCACACGCAGGAATTGGATCATCTGCATGCCTTCAGATTGACTTGTTTCTGCTTAGACTGCATATGCATAAGTCATTGCTATCTCTTTGATGTATTCAAATTAGAAATCTTGTCCGTGTGTCTGTTCTGTATGTACCACAGACATACACCATACATACGACATATAATGTTTGGGAAAATGTATCACGAAATAGTTTCAACTCCAGCTCTAGAGTCATATGCTTGGGTTGAGATTCCAGCTGTACCATTTACTAGAGGTATGACCTTGGGTAAGGTACATCCTTTATCTGTAAAATGGGAATACTACTACTACCTACCTCAGGGCAGTGTTGTGAAGATGAAATGATATAACACATGTCAATAGTTGACAGTAGTAAACATATAGTAAATGTGCACACAGGAAATGAAACGTTCAGTATGTTTGTATATAAACATGGAGTGTTAAGTTCCAAACTGTCTCACAGCAGCACTGACAGGTTGCTCTCCGACCCTGAACTGAGTGCTGCAGAAAGCCCTTTGGCTGACAAGAAGGCTCCTGGAAGTGAGCGGGCTGCAGAGAGGGCCGCAGCTGCCCAGCAAAACTCCGAAAGGGCTCGCCTAGCCCCGCGGCCATCATATGTCAACATGCAGGTAATGAGGAGAAACGGGGGAGTCATCCACATGTGGGGTGGTAGGGTTAGGGAATGGGGAATTCAGCAAATGTTTAGCAATAGAGTAGAAATTTGGTTTTCCTTCAACACTCTAGTCAGAATTAAATTTAAATATATATGTAGTAGTTAGGAATTGGTTTTACCATAAACATTAAAAACGAAAAGGTTGAGTGAGAATTCTTCTTTAACATATCATATTAAAATTGACATAAAATGTTCTGTGTTACTATGTCTTATGCAAATGATAATATTTCTCTGTTACTTAAAGTTCAGATAAATGTGAAAGCTGTTACTTGTACGTATTACAGTCTTGGATAAATATAGTATCTTTCTATTTAATGGAGATGATAAATTTGGTGTCATTTAGATAGTTATAAAAATAACTGATGCTTTAGATTTTTGAAAGTAGATGCTAAATATTATTGATGACTATGTTAGTTGAGAGATTTTTATGATTATTTTAAACACTTTCCTCAGCAGGGATCTTCTCTCTATCCATTTTTAAAGTATTAGGCTAATTACTCAAAATAGACTATTGATCATAAAATTCAGAAATTTAATTTCCATATAAACCACAATATGGGAGAGAAGGATTTTGTACTTTGTGCTTTAAGAGACTCTTATAAACATTTGATTTCAGTATCAGAATTACTGGGTAGACTTTCCTACTTCATAGTAAAAGATTTATTATCCCCAAGCCCCCCACCTCCCCCAAAAAGGGAAAAGCTTTTCACAGAATCTTAAAAACAAGCTGTCGTAGCTGTGTCAAAGAAAGTAATTCATGGGGCGCCTGGGCGGCTCAGATGGTTAAGCGTTCACCTTCGGCTCGGGTTATGACCCCAGGGTCCTGGGATCGAGCCCCACATCGGGCTCCCTGCTCCGTGGAAAGGCTGCTCCCCTCCCTCTCCCTCTCCCTCTGCCCTTCCCCCTGCTCATACTCTCTCTCTCTCTAGCTCTGTGTCCCAAGTGAATGAATAAAATCTTTAAAAAAAAAAAAGAAAGTAATTCATGTAACTAAGTTATACTTCTGTAATTTTAGTGAGAACAGTTCAATCCTGCTTGTCTGTTTTTTAATCCTTCACATTTGAACATTTTCATGAGTTATTAGGTATTCATCTAATATCTATAGGTTTTTACATAACCTATGTCCTTTATAAAGTGTCAAAGTTAAAAGAAAAGACATTTGTTACATTTTCTCTGGTGGGTTTATTTTCAGTTAATATAAATTAAAATTGTCTTACATAATAAGTACTCAATCCCCTGTATGATCCCTTTTGATTTTGGTCCATCTTATGGTTCTCTTCTTTTACATCAAGTTTATACCTAGTCAGCCATTTTCACATTCCTTTCTTTTAGGATGGATGAGAATGTTCTTGGTGATAGAGTTTCAACTTAAATAGATGTATTTATGCTACTAATGAAGAGCTAACTTTTAAAAGCACGAAGAACTCAATGATAATAGTCACCAAGCACTGACAGAGAAAGACTGAAGACTTCTCTGATTCCTGCAGCTAAAAATGATCTCTGTCTACTGACCCTTCTTGGAATGCTGTATCTCTAGCTCTCTCTTCACACTTACCTCACTTCCTAATTTATTTTGTAGTTATTTTTTTTTTACACATCCCTGCTAAGATTCTATGTGTTTTGAGGCTCGAGACCATTGTTGATTTGTTGTTGTATTCTACAAAAAGCAACATAATCTCTTTAACCAGAAGACACTCAATAAATATTTATTGAACAAGTGAATTTAGGATCTAATCATTAAAAGTTGATTTTAATTCCCAGTGCCATTTTAGACCTAGGATTTCAAAAACATTATCAAAGTGTGTTATCTAAAAATCTAGCTCTCCTGACTTACTATCATGTTCTTAGAGTTAATCACACATCCTAGTTTGTGTGGGTCAGCCCATTTATTTTTATAATTCTGGCCTGATTTTTATTTGTAGCCCATTTCTCTCTCAGAAGTATCCTGTTTCAGACCATAAATTATATGGACACGCTATATATGCTGGTATAGTCCTCCTAAAAGAAGGGTCCAAAGAGCTCTCACCAGTTGGTTCTTGGCTTTCCTGGTAGGCCTTTAAGACATTCTTAAATCAAACCTTAAATAGTCCCTAAATTGGAGAGCTGAGAACACTGTTTGCATTTGAAATGTAGCTGTGTCTGGACTGCTTTCTTCAAAATGACCTATCTTGGTCCTCAGTAGACCTGACTATGACAGAAGTCACTTATTCATTGTGAGTGGAAAGAATGAATGGTGACATCCTAGTCCAGTACAAGAAGAGGTAGCTAGGTTTAATTTTATTGTATTGCTTAATGTCATTACAGATCAAAGCTAGACATTTGTTATTTATCTCCCTTCAAAAGCAAAGACTGTGCCAATTAGGTGCTAAATAATTTAAGTTGTCTTAACATCATCCCAATTCAGGCCATGCTTTACTTAAGTGAGGAGGGGATGTAGAGAAACAAAGAGGCCAGCTGATAATCAGAAAACATTTTGGTAATGCATTATTTTGAAACTTAGCCTAACTATTATTGGGTTATTCACTATACTTTAGCATCTCTTGGTCCTGGTATGTTAAATATTCACAGTAAATAGGATTTATTTCCCTTTTGAAGGAAAATTTCTAATTCTTGTCACTTTCATGTTAGAAGTAGTTAATTTATTCTAATTAATTAGTTTGAAAACATGTTTAAATTTATCAGACTTGTACTACATTACTGTCACAATATGGTGCAAAGCTTAGCATGTGTCCCAGGCAGATTCATGGGCTGTAGTCAGAACCTTTGTTCTCTAATTATGAGGTATTGGCAAGACATTTGGATAGACTGGCAGTAAAGATATTTTCTCTCTTTTATTTTCAGGCATTTGACTATGAACAAAAGAAGCTATTAGCAACCAAAGGTATGTGCTGTGTTAATGACCTATACTTTGATTTTTTTTTTTCCTAGGGGACCATAAAAAGTTTCCTAGTAGTCATGTTGAATTGAGGAATTGGACCTTCATAAAAAGAAACCTAGAATGTTGAGGTTCAAATTGCACAAATTTTGTTGGGGATGAATGTATTTTGTTGAATAGATTAGCATTAGCGCAATTAAGAAATAATGTAGCATTTTTCAATTTACTGTTACTTTGTATAAAATATTTTATGAAGATATTTTAAGGTATTTTGTGTTAAGAAATAATATGCAGTGATAATTTCTTTACATATATCAAAGAAATAGCATTCATCAATATTTTATTTTAGAAAAACATTAAAAATACCACATTTTTTTATATGCTGTTTCCCAAAGCTATGTTAAAGAAACCAGTGGTGACGGAAGTCAGAACACCCACAAATACCTGGAGTGGCCTCGGGTTTTCTAAATCCATGCCAGCTGAAACTATAAAGGAGCTGAGAAGGGCCAACCATGTGTCCTATAAGCCCACAATGACAACCACTTTTGAGGTTCGTAGTGTTATGCCTTACCCATTCTTCCTGTCTGTTCTCTCAGCAAACAAGAGGTACCATTCTTTATTTACATAAGGAAAAGTTGTTAATGGTGATTTGTTCTAATTTCTGTTCCTGTAAACATTTTGCTATCAAATTGACACAATCTAATATATTATGGTCTTTATGTACCTTCTCTCAAAGTTGTTGATCAGCTGTTAAAGAGATGTAAATTTGGATAAATTTGTTTTTGTTACGGGGAGAGTGTCACAAATGATAGAGCAGGGCTGAGATTAAGCAAAGGACAGATGTAATATTCCATAAAAATGTATAAAGAATCCCTTTATTTAAGGGTATCAATCACGAGCAGAACCACTATAGGGGAGAAAAGGAAAATACTCAACAAAAATAAGTTTTCAGATATGAGTTAAAAATTTAGCATGTTCAGATGTGCCAGGAACACAGCAGGAAGTATCATAAACAAGAGCTCCAAAGTTTTATGTTTCCCAGATGTTGGCTGCACTGCTCAGGGTGAGACTGGGAAGCTGGCATCCTTGCTGTATGGGGAGAGGATCCAGCGTTCCATACTTCTCAGCCAGGCTGCATGTGACTTGCTAAGCAAGGCCTTTTCAGTCCGACGGTATCAGATTTTAGCTGTAAGCCTTTTGTGAGTTGGGGTAGAATTAGAGCACACATATGCACACTCAGTACTGGGGAGAGTATACAAACCCAAACGTGGATAAAAATCATCAGTCCAAGAATCACAGTGTTCAACCAGAACACTGTAGGCTAAGAAACAAATACTGGTTAAGGGTTTCATAATTGTTAGTCTAATAACTAACAATTGTAGATTGACCTTCTTTTCTCCACCAATTTTCCTTGTAATAAATTAGACTGTTGATGAAAGGCAAAAGCAAAATACAATTTTTCCCATTGTTTTTAAGTGTAAAAAAAAATACTAAAAAGAACAGTCTCTTATGAATTTCATTGTCAGACTTAACAGTAGCAACCTGGCAGCCTGTATTTAAAGACTGAAGTTACTGTCAAGCAGCCAGAATGTAGGAACAATTATGAAAAATTGTGAGGCTCTAGGAGGCACACTCCTCTTTCTGCCATTATAGCTCTGAGAGAAAATAAGCTTTCCTTTTGTTGGCAGGGACCTTAAAACTGCTGTGCTGATTCTTAGGCTTTTAGTTGATGCACCTATGGTCATCAGTTTCAGTTACCCTTGCCTTTGGCGGAGTAGAGTGTTAGGTGGTTGATCGTGTTTCTGTAGTTTCAGAGATGAAATATTTTACCCTAGAAATGCTAATTCAGTTGTGTTCTCAAAGACCAGCAGCATTACCGGTTGAAATGATCATTCTGATAATGTAGTAGTCAAGTGAATGGACTATGGGGCCTGACAGCCACCACTGATACATGGACAGCTCTGAGGAGTGACTTCTCCCCTCTGAACCTGTTTTCTCATTTGAGTTGTTTTGAGGATGACTTGGAAGAAAGTGTCCAGTATGTAGCATGGTGTGTGGTAAGTTCTCATAATATTGAGCAGCTACTATTCTTTCAAATGGAGAACTTTACCCTGAAGAAAACCAAGCACTGGCTGAAAGTTGAGATTATGTATATGAAAGCTCACTGCTGGAAGTATTATTCCACATTCAAACTAGATTTGCTTTTTATATCCAAAGGAATACCTCAGAGTATTATATGAACACATAGTGTGCTAAGAACAATTATCTTAAATCACATAATTTATTTCTTTGTGATTTATATAGTGCATTTTTATCCACAAGCTTATTCAGAGCTGCAAGCTCCCAGTGAGGAAAGACAGGCCCTGATCAGTTAAGTGTCTTACTTGAGGTCATGGCAGTAGGTGTTACAGAAAGGACGAGTTTATTTTTTAAAAATTTCCTTATACTTCTGTTATTAATGGTTTAACCCAAGAGGGTACATAGCAAAGGTGATAAGTAAATGATCTAGAACCATGTCGCCATAGCTTAACAGATAGAAGATTCACTTTGGAGAGCTTGGTAGAAATGCACATACTTCCTTCAGAAACTCATTCATCAGATAAGGAGAAGAATCAAGAATCTACATTTTCAGCGAAAGCCTAGTATGATTCTGATGCTGACACCCTTCTAGAAACACTGCTCTCAAGGGGTGTAACACTAGGAGGATGATACAGAAGTTATTTCAGAACCTAAAAGACTCTTCTGCTCCAGCCCCTGTCCAAGGATGGATAGACCACTTTCTGGAGGCAGAGATGTGCAGGGTCCCAGCTCAATGGCTGAACTCCCTCCTGTGGCTTTTCTTGCTTTGGCTATCTTGGGCTAGCCTGTTCCCCCCTTCCTGGCTAATGTCTAGCAACCTGTTCACACTGGAAGATGGGGGAGAGGGTGTGAGCAGCTAGATCAGTCATGGGCTTTCACCATGTAACCTGTTTTTATTTACAGCCCCTTCAACAGTGCTGATGAAAAGATATAACCACACTTTCTTTGGTAATGGTGTTCTAGATTTTCCCTGTTGTGTAAGACTTGAACCTTTCCCTCATGCATCCCAAATCCATTGAAAGGGGATGAAAGTGTCCTTTACAATAGTAAGATCTAATATTATGCAGCAGTTGCTATCTGCACATGCATGCCTTTCCCTTTATTCAGCTATAGGTCAGAGGGCTTAAAAACTGAGCAGTGAGGATTGCTTCTTTGGGTTAGGACATAGGGACAGGGTGGGATGGAGAAGGACCTGGGGTAAAACAGAACTTAAAAAATTTTTATTAAAGGATTAACCACATCTCTGCTTACAGCACTAATATTTTGAAATTAGAAGGTGGCAAGAAACACTCATTTTTCCTTATTCTTTTCCAAACAAAGCAAAACAAAACCAAATGGACAAGTAGAATGCTGATCTATGAGAAGAAGCATGTTTAGCCAATAGGTTCTGATGGGTGTGGGCTGCTCCCTCAGTGCGCCAGGATCAAGGCACACAGAATTTCCTGCTCTAGGAAGCTTGCCTGAGGCAAGAATTTGATGCTTTGAGCTTCTTATTCAGATTTCTGAGAAGCTAGACTTGAGCAGTTGTTTCTAGTTTTTTTAGGGCAGCTTTGAGAAATGAGTCTGTTCCAAAGAGCTCCTTCAGATAAGAAGCAGGCAGCTTGAGGCATTCTTTTGTTTTCTCCAAGACTCAAAAATATGACCCTATCCACTTGATCAAATATTGAGACACAAAAGGTTAAACAAAAGGCTGCTTTGACCTGCAATATCTCTGTCACATCAACAGAACTACGAAAGGTCTGGGATTTTTCCTTCTCTGTTTGCTACCCATCTCTGCCGCATATTCTCTGAAGCAAATAAAAACATGCATTGGGAATCAAAGATGGTTTTTAATTTCACCACCACTAAGAGTAATGAGGTTGTCTGATTATTTTAAGTCTTACAAATCCAAGAATGGAGATGAGCTGTACTTTGTGGTACTTTAAATTAGTGAGTAGATAATGAACTGATATCACAAGATTACGTTTTGCTTAATGTTTTTAGAAATCACCATGTTTAGCCAGGTCTGATAGAGCTGTGTGTATTAAGTCTGCTTAGATCTTAGGTGAATGTATTTTTACTACAGTAATGATCTCATTGACATTTTTCTGGTAGTTGCCAGTTTTGAGCATATTCTTATTTCCCTTGCTACACTGGATTTATCTTGGTTGAAGTAAAATATTAAAGATGGTTTTAACTGAAAACACCATTTCTTTGGTCTCAGGAGCCTTCCTTCCCTCTGCCCCTTCCCAAAAGTCAGCAAAGGGCATCCCATAGATGCAGGAAAATGTATCTATAGATTAATTCCACAAATATTTATTAAACACCTTTTGTGTTCTCGACACAGTTTTAGGGATACAATGCTTGAACACAGGTTCTTGGTTTCATGGAGAGAACTTTCTTTTGGTGTGTACAGAGAGATACAAAACAAATAAACAAGAAGTCTTTAGGTAATAAAAATCCCTGATAAATATGAAACAGAGACTGCTTTAGATTAGGTTGTCATAGCAGGCCTTTATGAGCAGATGACATTTAAGCTAAGACCTAGATGACAAGAAAGGCCCAGCCTTGTGAAGATCTAGAGAAACAGTAATAGGCCTTGATCACCTGAAGTCAGAACCAGCTGTTAAGTTCATGGAGCAGAAGCTTGGTAGGGTGGTGGAGTGTTGAAGGCTGAGAGTTAGAGAGGCAGAGGATCAGTTAGGGAGCACCTCAGCCCATGGCAAAGTACTGGAAAAGCATTATAAGACTATACAGAAGGTATCATTTGTTCTAATTTGCTTTTAAAAAATCAACCTAGTTGCTTTATGGAAAATGGGTATTGGGGTAGGAGGCAAGAGTAGAATAAAATGTTCGTAAGGAGGCAATAGGTGACAGTTGTGGAGATGGAGAGAGGTGGGCAGATTTGGAGTATGTTTAGAGATGACATCAATAGAATTTGTTGATGGATTTGATGTGGTAGGGGAAGGAGGGCTGAGAACAGCCCTCAGTAGCTCTGGGTGAGATGTAGGAATTCTGGGGGAGGAGTGTGTATGGGTGTAGCTAGTGGGGATGAGTAATCAACAATTCAATTTCAAGCACTCTAAGTTTAAAATGCCTACAGGACAGTAAAATGGAATGTCAGATTGGCAATTCCATGATTATAAATTTCAATAGGGAAGTCAAATCTGGAGGTAAAAAGTTGGAAGTCATGGTTGTCATTAAGCTCGGAAAGAGGTTGAGATTACTTAATGAGAATGTGTAGAGAGAGATGAAAAGGAATGCTAGGGCCAAGCCCAGGGTCATGTGACATTTGGAGTGGAAAAGGGGAAGAAGATCCTACAAAGCTGCAGGGGGTAGCCTGGGAAGTGTGGTCATGATGCCTTGAGGAAAAAAGTATTAAAAAGGAAGGGCATGGTTATGCTGCTGTGAGACTGAATTAAGTGAATTTACTGAATAGTGAAAGATTCTCTTAGAATTCCCCAACAAACATACTACTTTGAAAATCAGAGAATCCTGACTTGAATACTATAGATACAGTACAAAGAAAAGTACCAGTGATTAAATAAATGAATAAGTAAATGCAAATTCAGTGCAAACGTTGAGATCTTTTAAATTTTTATTTTTATTTGGGGGGAACTAAAAAAGGTAAATTTTTTCAGGTATTTGTAACTTATTGGAAAGACCCTATCATTCTTTGGATGAGGGTCACATGGAAGAGATGGCAGCCCTCTCTCCACTCTGACTCACTTCTATTCCTGTCAAAGCTTTGGGTCTAGCCACACCATCTTCCCGTTTGTCCTTGGTAGGTGATCCAAGGCAGAGAATCTCTGCGATACCAGCTGGAAGATTTGTTTTGTGGTTCCCCAAAATAGGGAGGACTCTCAGTATCCACTGCTCTAAACCTTATAGGAGCAAGTCTTTATACTGGGGGCTCTCAGAACTCTGTTGGGCACTCTGATAATGAAGGGGAAAGACTTCACTGCGTATATTACCAGGTGTCCTTGGTGGTTGAAGGACAGAGGCTATATAGACAGGTACCACAGACTCTTGAGAATCAGCATGTGTGGGAACCTGCAGTGGTTAACAATAGAAGTAATTGGTGATGGTCTAATGTAGATTCTTTTCTCCTTAAATCTCAGGAAAGCTACCTTATTAAATATGTCCTCATTTGGTTTTGATTATTTACAGGGCTCATCAATGTCCCTCTCGAGGTCCAACAGTCGTGAACACTTGGGAAGTGGAAGTGAATCTGATAACTGGAGGGACCGAAATGGAATAGGACCCCCGAGTCCTAGTGAATTTGCAGCTTCTGTTGGCAGCCCTAAACGTAAACAAAACAAATCAAGTGAGCTTTGACTTTTCATCATACTTTTAGATATAATCAGTCTAGAATTTGTCTATTTGATTTAGGGTGATGTTCAAATATAAACTCTGGACCCCCTGCCTTCAAGTATTTGGCATAATCATATGCCACTCCTCTGGGAAGCCTTCCCTATTTTTCCAGGTGAAGTAGATAGTGCAGTTCTCTGCTTCCACTGCCTTTTGTCTGTGCTTTCACTTAGCACTTGTTATACTTACACTTTTATACTTGTGGAGAATTTGAGCTTTACAAGCTAGGAAACACATTCATTCATTCAGCAGGCACTTACTACGTGCCCGTGTGCTGAGCAGTCTGTTAGGCTGCGCCTTGTTTGTTATTTCTTCCCAAATGTCTAACAGTTCTGACACCTACTAGGCACTCAGTAAAGGTTTGTTGAATGAGTGTATGGATGAGTCACGCTCACACAAACATCCAGATGATGAGGAAAAGATGACGATGGAAAGGAGTTGAGCCGAATGTGATCACATTAGCATCTTGGAAAATAGAAGTAAGTCTGCCCGGTGGATAGCTACTAAAGGTGAAGGGCAAGATCTGATTTTTTTAAACTGGCAAGATACAGCCGAATTGGCATAAATAGAAAAAAGAGTTTAAAGCACAGAGGCTCTGGCTTTGAATAAATGTGGTTGAGACTCAGAACAAGTCCAGTGGTTTCGTCTGTAACAGGACCCACACTTCTGGGCTGTATAACTAAAATAGGTAAGCAGACGAGAATTGACAATAGTAATCACAAGATAGGCCCCTAATGGCCTTTTTCAAGGATTTTGATGACTCTGGAATCGTGAAACACATAGCGTGGAGTATCTGAAGAATACTTGAAGAAAGGCAATCTGAACGAGTGTAGTAGACGTGGTCTACCGTCAGTTGTTACCGTCAGTCAGGTCGGCCATGTTGTCAAGAGTCTCAGATTTGAAAAGGACGGTCATGGTGTCAGCCAAGTCAAAATAAGAAAACATATTGCAAGTATACTGACAGCAGTAGCCTGGATACTTGTCCAGGCAGGGCACCCCACCACTACACAAGCGTGGAGCCGAGAGGCAGCCTGGTGCTGGATGCAGATCTAGGGCTGGAAATGATCTCTGCTCAGTATAAATTTGTTTTGTGCCTCTCTTTTTCTGTCTTTATCTCCTTTCCCTTCATTTAACCCTGGATAATTAAAATCGACTGTGCAACTTTGCTGCATTGAAGTTCAGGATTAGAGTTCAGATAGGGAACTCATTAATAAGAAAGAATGATAAAGGAAACAGAGTTGGTTGCCTTTTGTTAGATGTTTTAAGAGCAGAGGGAGTTTAAAACAATATAGAAACTACAAGTAGTTAAGATAAAAAGAAATATAAAGGAAATTATGTACCATAATATCACTAAGAATATTTTATTTTAAAACATCTTTTTTTTCACACTTTACTAATATATTTGCTTAGCCCAATGTATGTAAAATCTTATCATTTAAACATGTAATCAATATAAAGACATGAGATATTTTACATTCTTTTTTTGTGCTATCTTCAAAATCTGGTATGAGCAGATTTTATAATCTTACAGAACATTTTCATTCCCACTGCCCACATTTCAGGTGCTCAGTAGCTACATGTGGCCAGTGGTTACTGTATCAACAGCACAGTTTTAGATAATTTTTCTTGACACCCTTTTCAAAATCACCAATGTCCAGGTTTTCTTCAGACTTCCCTGTTTACACCAGTTGTTCCAGTGTGATTCTCAGTAACTCCCTCTTTTATTCTCAAAGAACGTAAATGTATATCATTGGACAGTAAATTATATGGTCATCCTGCCAGTAACCTCCACGTTGTCAACTCCAGCAGTTCCTCCCGTGTGCTCTTCACACTCTGCTTTGTTTCAGCCTCAACCCAGCGCCTCAATGGGTTGATGACTTTGGGTCCTTACCTTTAAGTGTTTGGGGGAGGCGCAGGGCTTGATCTGGGTCCTTTTCTCTATACTTTCTCTCCACAAGAGATAAAACATCTGTTTTTTTTTAATATGTACTTTTTAAAAGTTCTAAGTAGGCTCCATACCCATTGTGGGGCTTGAACTCATGACCCCAAGACCAAGAGTCACATGCTCCACCAACTGAGCCAGCCAGTTCTCTATTTTTAAGAGAAAGAGAAACTTGATTAGGAAATTCCTTCTACTTGAGGTATAGAAAGTATATATACTCTCAATTGGGAGATGAAAGGGCCAGAGAAAGTGATTAGTGGCACACAAAACAGTACAGAACAGGATTCTTAGATTTGACCAAAGGAGATATTTGATGTATCTAATTAGCTAGGTGAGCGCCCTCTGCCCGCATCAGTCTCGGAATCCTTCCTGAAGCTTCAACTTCAGTATAAGAGGAAGAATTCCCACATGGATGAGAGCCAGTTGTTGGTCAGGGAGGTAGGGATGGCTACACAGCTGTGCTAGGCTCTCCAAAGCATCTCTGGAAGAGTGTTTGTGTAGTTGGTCAAGTACTAGGCATGGCTCACTAGTCCGTCACCCAGCAGCGCATGTTATTGGGCCTGAGAACCACAGACAACCTGAAAAAATCTTTGCCCACCAAATCAGCCGCAGAGTCAAGTTCAGCGTTGCTGTCTTAGAATTTTTCTCAAGAGATAGATTTGTTTCTGTCATAAGTTAAATCCAGAAACTCCAGCACCATTCTTACCCTTCATATTTGCTCTTAATTTTAAAAGTGCTCTGTTTTGTGAACTAACTGCCCAATTATATTTTTGTAAGGAATGAGATTTACATGTTGCAATATTCTCCAGTTCCTTTGACAGCAGGAAGGCACAGGTGTGGATACAGTGGGCCATCCTGCTTTCCAAAAGGAGCCTGGACTTAGAGTAACTTTCCACACCTTTATTGTATCCCAGGGATCTTTCTTCCAATTTCTCATTTAATTCACATCAAATCAATTATAAAGAGCAAATGTTTCCGAATGCTCAGGGAGAATATGATTAATGATTATTAACTACAGAGGCGCTGTTGCTGAGTTGCAGCCTCCCAAGTGTAGCTTCTTAATGGCAAGAGCCTCCCTGAAAGCAATAACTAGCATTGCATTAATGAAAAGCCAGCGTTTCAGTAAAGAGTTGCTGTATTTCTGCAGCTCCTGCCCTGTTCAGCCCAACAATGAAATCTAAAATATTTGAGTGATTAAAACTTTTTATTAAACCATCTTGTCTCTGGGCATTTACACTTCAAGCCTGTCTCTCCTTTGCCTTCCAGCGGAGCACTATCTCAGCAGTAGCAATTACATGGACTGCATTTCTTCGCTGACAGGAAGCAATGGCTGTAACTTGAACAGCTCTTTCAAAGGCTCTGACCTCCCTGAGCTCTTTAGCAAACTGGGCCTGGGCAAATACACAGACGTCTTCCAGCAACAAGAGGTCAGTCACTATTTGTTTATTTTCCCGGGCATCTTCATTTGGGTTGTATGTATGATGGCTTCTAGAATGAAATCACTTATTGACCTATGGCTGTGCTTTCAGTGAGCATTTACTGAAGTCTCATAACTTGTTTTTGCTGCTAGGAAAAATGTCATCTCATTTCTTATTTATTTAGTGCAACGAGTAAACACAGGATAGCAGAAATACAGAAAATTGTGTTTCCAAAAACACACCTTCCCCAATTTTAGCTAAAGGACCTAATCAGTGTATTGATTCACAGCTCTCTCAGCAGCAGAGTCTGTATTTAAGGTAATTTCAGTCCTTTATCTTTATCTTTATCTTTATTTATGGCACTTAAAAAACAGCATCTGAAATAAATATCTATGGTTGTTTTTGAACCCATCTTCGTCATGTTACTCAATCTGTTCCCTCAAAATAGAATGTGCTTTTTATATATGTTAATTTATTCATTAATTTACTGCTTGGCTTTTGCCTGAACTAAGAAATGCAACGTCTTCTGAAACACCACCACCATGGATTTTGGTCAAACCGATCAGCCATGGCTATTATGCAAGGACTTAAAGAGAAGAGTCCCTGAACATGATTCTTTCTATTAATGCTGTCATATTACTAGGGCACAGCACAGCAAAGCCAGTGGAACAGAAAGTTAGAATATTTCTATAAATGTATGTATTTTTCAAATCCAGACGTGGTTTAAGTTTCATGCTAGTTTGGCTTAGTTCGTGCTAGAGAACATCTGATTAAGTCACCAATTCCCAAGCACATATCCATCAAAAAGAATCTAAGATTTTTATTATGCAGTTTATATCATAAATTTAATGTATTGCCCATGGTTCAATAAGTAATTAAGTTTAATTGGTGAACTTTTTGTTTTTTAACACCAAAAAAAGTTGTCATGTGTGTATTGGATTTCAGGGTATATTGATTTTGTTTTCTTTTCCCCGAATCTAAATTAGTGTTCATTTAACTGAGGATTTTCGAAGTTGAATAACACTTTCCTCATCAAACGCATTAAAAAATTGCATTTACTTATTTAGTTTTGCAGGTTAGACAAGGGTAGCTGAGTGAGAAGTTCAAGGGCAGAAGTATTTTAACTTGTCCAAAGAAGGTTTTGAAGTGAAAGATTAGTTGTTATTCAATGATATTCTGGATTTGTTTTATCTATATTTATTTACTATTTAAAGCATAGAAATAAATTTATTAAAGGTACTTTTTTTAAAATTTTATTTTATTATGTTATGTTAATCACCATACATTACATCATTAGTTTTTGATGTAGTGTTCCATGATTCATTGTTTGCGTATAACACCCAGTGCTCCATTCAATACATGCCCTCTTTAATACCCATCACGAGGCTAACCCATCCCCCGCCCCAGGACCCTCAGTTTGTTTCTCAGAGTCCATAGTCTTTCATGGTTCGTCTCCCCCTCTGATTTTCCCCCCTTCATTTTTCCCTTCCTGCTATCTTCTTTTTTTTTTAACATCTATTGTGTTATTTGTTTCAGAGGTACAGGTCTGTGATTCATCAGTCTTACACAGTTCACAGCACTCACCATAGCACATACCCTCCCCAATGTCTATCACCCATTCACCCCATCCCTCCCACCCGCCACCTCTCCAGCAACCCTCAGTTCGTTTCCTGAGATTAAGAATTCCTCATATCAGTGAAATCATATGATACATGTCTTTCTCTGATTGACTTATTTCGCTTAGCATAATACCCTCTAGTTCCATCCACGTTGTTGCAAATGACAAGATTTCGTTCCTTTTGATGGCTGCATAATATTCCATTGTGTGTGTATGTGTGTGTATATATGTGTGTGTGTATATATATATATATATATATATATATATATATATATATATATATACATCTTCTTTATCCATTCATCTGTTGATGGACATCTTGGCTTTTTCCATAGTTTGGCTATTATGGACATTGCTGCTATAAACATTGGGGTGCATGTACCCCTTTGGATCACTACATTTGTATCTTAAAAGTACTTCTTATCCATTTACTCCAAGAAGGAAGAAAACATGATAATATAAAGCCAGATTGCCTTTAGTGAATATATATTAGCTAGAGCAGGGGTCAGCAAACTGTAGCCTGCAAACCTGCCTGTAAATAAAGTTTTATTGAAACACAGCCACACTCATTCATTTACATACTGTCTATGGCTGCTTTCAAGCTAAAATAGCAGAGTCGAATAGTTGCAACAGAGATAATTTGGCCCACTAAGCTTAAAATATTTACTCTCTTGCCCTTTAAAAAGAGAGGATCCCTAAAATAGAGAATCTCTATTTAATTGAATTTCTAAAAACATATCTTTAGACATGATAAATGAAAAGGTTTTCCAAGATCTGGATATACCTTCTAAATGAAAAAGAGGGGTGCCTGGGTGGCTCAGTCATTAAGCGTCTGCCTTCGGCTCAGGTCATGATCCCAGGGTCCTGGGATCGAGTCCCACATCGGGCTCCCTGCTCAGCGGGAGGCCTGCTTCTCCCTCTCCCACTCCCCCTGCTTGTGTTCCTGCTCTCACTGTCTCTCTCTCTCAAATAAATAAATCTTTAAAAACAAAAAAAAAACAAACAAAACAAAATGAAAACAATATCTCAAATTAATTTCTATATAATTTGAATGAAAGTATAAATTTGGTTGTTTCTGTCATGTAGGTTATTTTCTAATACTCAGCTATCACTTAATAAGAATTCCCCATTAAGTGACCTTGTGGGGTTTAGTTTATTGTGAGCAAGTTGAATATTTATTTAGCCACTTTCATAGATGATATGTCTAAATACA
This sequence comes from Eumetopias jubatus, assembly GCF_037043125.1. Classification (NCBI taxonomy): domain Eukaryota; kingdom Metazoa; phylum Chordata; class Mammalia; order Carnivora; family Otariidae; genus Eumetopias; species Eumetopias jubatus. The sequence continues at coordinate 68,713,339 of NW_028274823.1, read as the reverse complement.
TAATTACTAACCATAGCTGTCAGTTATTTTATGCCTTTGGTGAGCCCATTGCTTCATATCTCCAATTTTTTTAATGCCCACTGGAGCCCTGTAAGGTACAGTATTGTCAACCCTAAGTGCCCACAACTAGTAATGGCAGAGGCAGAATAGAAAGCCAATGCTCTCTGGCTTCAGAGCCCATTACCTTTCTGTTCCTCCACATTGTCTTAAAAGGAAGGGTGGGATTCTTGAGCTACTTCCCTCCACACTTTATTGCCAATGCCAGAGAGGGCAATTATATTGTTCCTGGAAATACCTCTTGTATGCCACTGTTGGAGATAATTTGCTGGGCTGAGCCAAGTGAACCATGTATCTGATGTAATCTAGGAATTCTTCTCTCATTCTTATGAAGAACACAGTGGAGGATACCAGATATGGTATTATTCAATTTCCTTTTATAGAGCTATACTTAACCAATTCAGAATGCAAAGCTAAGAAATATTTTCTCTCTTCTGGCCAGGTATGTATTCTTCCTTTTATCAGTTCCCCAAAACTGTAGAATTTGTTCTTCCCTTTTTGCTCTGGCTGCCAGAATGCTAAGACGTAAATATTTAATCTCAGTTGCAGTAAATAACTGGCTTAGCCTAAGTCTTATGCTAGAATAATCACTTTCATTTCACCACCTTTATTACTTAGCCCTTATCCCCTTGGTTTGTGACACCACCGTTCCTTTTTGGAAGTAGGCAGAGCATAATTAACGAATGGAATATGTGTAATAATGAGTTGAACTTTTAGTGAGAAAGAAAATAAGTGCTTAATGTATTGGTTATAGATTACTTTTTCACCCACAGATCGATCTTCAAACATTCCTCACTCTCACAGATCAGGATCTGAAGGAGCTGGGAATTACAACTTTTGGTGCCAGGAGGAAAATGCTGCTTGCAATCTCAGGTGAATATAAGTGCTCATACTCTTATTTTAAAACCTGAATAACCTCTGCCAGTGTCCTCAGCCAGTGGGGCTGGTTCTGTCCATCAACCACTTGCTTACTACACTGGCACCTTGTGGTTGTGATTCTAGACTGTTCTCCCACTAACAGTGTGACAAATGCTGAGAACATCCCTACTGCTCCTTCAAGGCATTGCCTGAAAACCTGCCTTGACAATATTGTTCTTTAAAACAGATCTCTTCAGAAAGATCCAACCAAAATTGCCCTTGGCAGAACACAAGAATGGGGGAGAGGTGGAATTCTCCTTTTTGTGGCTGTGTTAAGCAATAATCATTGGGTTAGTGAATAATTATTCTGGATTGGCTGTCATGTTCCCAGCTGCATGTATCCTTGTATGCCAACTGAGATCATTGCACCAGGGAAGAAGAGAATGATCCTTGGTATAGCTGGAATCTGGCAGTATTGTCTTGCTTTTAAAATTTTCCCAAACTCTTAATAGAATTTGTGAGTCACAGAAGGGTGTATCCTGAGTGTAGTTACAGAATGAAGGAAAATAATGTTGTCTGTCTCCCAGACCACCTTTTTTGTGTATCTGTTGCATATTCTATGTATTAGAAAATGCTCTTATGTGTATTTCCTGAGTACCTGCCATTTAAGAGGAATTAAGCTGGATGGTGAGTCAGGAATCTGCAAATACATAACCGTGTACCTCAAAAAGGTTAGAGAGAAATATGAGGAAGATATCAGGGGCAAAAAAAAATGAGGTTACTTTTTGAAGAAGTTCTGATGAAGTTCATTAATGTCAATGTTGTATGTGTGCCAGTTTCTCAAAGACAGAGACACGAAGGACAGAAGCCCAGTATCGGGTGGTGGGAAAATGACTTTGCCTTTTCAAAACATGGATTTTTGCAGGCTGTGCCTCTATGAGGCCAGCAGAGGCATCCAACCAGTGCAAGTCCTTTCCAAACAGCATTCACTGATCAGATCAGCAAATAAAATGAAAACCTCAGTGGTTTTCCATTTCATTTTAGCCCAAGATTGCATCCCCCTCCTAAGTTCCTCAGGAAATCTTATATATAGACCTACTACCTGAAGCACATACAAGCAAAGCAGCTTTGAAATAAGGGTGGAAATTCAGCCATTGAGCTGCCTGTTAGGCTCCTCCGTGGATAGAGCTCTGCAGGTCAGTTTGAGAAGTCTTCTCCCGTCCTGTGTACCCAACTGGTTGCATTAATGAAACTCCACAGGGCAGATGCTTTTTCTTGTTTGTTCATAAGATCAGCTTGGTATAGTAGAAAGAGCACTATATTCACATAAGGAGATCTGAGCTTTGCCTCTGCCAAGTCATTAGTCCTTGGGAGAGTTTCCAAACCTCATTTGGTTTTAGTTTCTTAACCATGAAGGTGGGTTGGAATAGGTAATTGTGTAAGGTTACCTTCCGTTTGTAAGGTCTGTCCTTCCAAGCGCTATGTCATCAGGTGTAGTGAAAATAACCTACAGTTTTAACAGTGTATATGATTAGCAATACACTCTTTTGTTCTTTCTTTTTTTACTACCTGTGGCAATAGGCTTTCAGTTTGTTTACTCTGAAGCTCAGCCCTAAAGTGCTATTTCTAGACCCAAATTAACTTTATATATGTTCACATTCTTTTATTAATTTAAAAAAGAAATTAATATACTACTTGAAATTTGATTAACTCACACAATCACTGAGCCTATAGCGTAAAAATATGCTTGTGGGCCAGCACATTTATCCCAGAGAAGTTTATGTTCTAGAATTATTCACTAGAGAATCATGGAATGTCAGGGACCATATAATGAAAATTAAGTTATTTCTTTGTGCACCCAAACTTTGTAAAGCTCCCAGCAACAAGCAGGTATTTCTAAATCATTGGGGCCTTTATTCTGGAACACATTTGTGATATATTTCAGATGAGTTTTGGGGAGTAGAGTGGGAAACAGGAGGGGTTTTGAATCTTCTTTAATTTTTTTTTTCCTCAGTGTGGTTCTGTAGACCACCTCTCTCAATGGGGTTCACAGGTCTTCTTGCTTTTAAAGTAAATTAGAGGCTTTGAATAGATGCCTTATGAATGTTCTCTGCACAGTGTGAAGTATTTGATTATTTTAAGGATGATTTTGCCTTACTTTGTTGAGCGTATTTGTTTGAACCTGGTAAATTGTTTTCTCTGCAAGTAATAAGTTTTTATTGAGAAACCCTTTGTCAAAAAGCTCCTTTTTCCAATTCAACTCATCTGATAACAAAGACATTCATTTCTAGTCTCAGAACATTCCATTTCCAGGAATAGATGCAGGATAGCTGGGCAGCTTTTACTCACGTTGTCTTGTGGTTACATAGTTTGGTTAGATACAGACTTTGCTCAAAATTCCTTTCTAAAATTTTATAGATTTTTAATTTGTGATCAGGGTCATTCTTTCAGTATAAGGTTTTATTCTGTTTTTAATCTTGGGCCAGAAGACATTTCTTTTAATGTCATAGAAGGAGAGGGGATTTGTCTCTAGTAGAGATGGATCAGAGAGAAAAAAAAGGTCTTTTTTTCAAATCTATGATTTTTTAAAATTCTTTGATTTCTCTCCGAGTATTTTAGTGAGTGGTTATCTAAATGTACAGGGACAAGGTAAAAGGGACTTTAGCATCCTGTTGACAGGCTTCCCACCACGGCCTCAGGTAGATCTAACATTTCCCGACCTATTCTTTTAGTTTGTGACTCTGTTCAGACCCGCAACAAGATCCTGAGAGCTGCCAGGATTGTGTGAACCTTGGAATATCAAAGAAAAAGGTTGGTATTTTCCCAAACTATCTCTTAGGTTTACTTGAAAAAAAATCAGAAGGGAGTTTGCTTTTTAATGTAAAAAACAACAACAAAAATTAAAGTCTCTTCAGTAGGACTTGATCTTTGATAATCTCTAGAAGATTTAGCTCTGTTTCACATTTTGGAAATATACACCTTAGAAATTATTTCTTTAGGGAATGGACGAATTCCTTCATGGTCATTTTATTCTCTCAAAAGTCTAGTTGATGTGACTTTTCAGAATAAAGTTTTCAATGTCTTTTTTAAAAATGTGTCTTCAGTGGCCCAGTTTCTTCATGTGCTCAGTTGTACATGTTACATGTGCTAGGGGAGACTGGTGTTTCACCTGCTCATTCCTTTTCCTTCTCTACAGTATGGGAATGTTCTCCTGGTTCATGGGCTGCTCTCTCATGAGAAAATGCAGGCCAAAGACAGTCTTCTAACTAGAAGGTGATAAAACTTTCCCAGGCCGTGTACTTTTAAGGGGATTCATTTATTCTTAAGTCTCCTATGGTTGCATTTAAATACATTAAATTCTGTCTTGATTTCTGAATCTCTGTGTTTGTTTTTTAAACAAGATACATGTGTTCAGCTTTTAGTAGGAATGTCACTGTGGCAGTGTCTCTGCAGGAACTTGAAGGTAGCCCTCTGTAAGCAGGCCTGCATGTGTCTTGCTTATACAGGTATCTTCCTTGCTTCTCCAGAGTTATAAAGCTATGTTTTTCTGTTTAAAAAATAAATTTGGTATCGTAAAATCTGAAGTACAGCTCTGTTATCTGGCATACTTGAAACTACCGATTTTTAAAATTTGTATTCCTGATGTCTCAGTTGGTCTTCTTTACTCAGTGGTTGGACCACTGGAGCCGAGGGCCCAGGACATGGACCTTTGTGTAGGCAGATAGTTTCAGCCTGTCACTTAAAAGCTGTGTGGACTTTGTCTATTTTTAAAACTCAATTTTCATACCTAAAATGGAGGATAGTGTGTGCCTGGGTGGCTCGGTCGGTTAAGCATCTGCCTTAGGTTCAGGTCATGATCCCAGGGTCCTGGGATCGAGTCCCATGTCGGGCTCCCTGCTCAGCAGGGGAGTCTGCTTCTCTGCCCCTCCCCTGGCTCATGCTCGCTCTCTCTCCCACTCTCAAATAAAATCTTTAAAAAATATATAAATAAAATGGAGAATAGTGGTATCCTTTACTCCTTAAGGAGGCTTAAATAGGACAAAACAAATTGTAAAAGTGCTTATCTTTAATAAGCACCACTAAGTCACTTATTTTTGTTCCCCTCCAAGACCTAACTGTGAACAAAAGAGAGATATCTCCACTCTTGCATCGCCCCTCTGGGGCAGACATTTACATTTTGGAAGGCAGTGGGGTGAAATATTAAGGGTGTTGGTTTATCTTCCAGAATGTGGGAGATAAGTGCACATTTGGCCCTATGGCTGTCCTGAGCCACCTGTGGCCGGCACCCTGCGACTTGAGTCTTTTGTCCCTGAGCCCCAGCATTAGTGCAGCCATACCTTGCAGTGCAACTTCAGAATTTGAAAGGGGATTGTACCTGTGCGGGGTTGAAAAAGTTCTGAGTACTGCACAAATGCATGTGTGGGATCTCTGGCTCCACTCCCTTAAAAAAAAAAAAAAAAAGGAAAAGAAAAGACAACTTTAATCACATCAACTATATCCCATTATTTGATACTTGGGTTTGGTGGCTATTGGAACGCTAATTTCCAGTGTATGACAATTCTCTTTACTGGTATGAGTTCATTAGCACGAGTTACGTCACTTGGTTTGAGGATTTGTAAATATATGCGGTGGGGGGAGGGGGTTGCATAGTGATAAACAAGGTGGTCCAATTAATTTTTTACCTTTCTGGTTAGTAATTTCTAGTTGGTGAAAGGCAAAGTCAGTTGTGTTTTTCTCAGTACTCTGGTTTCTTTAAAATTAAAGCATCTTAGTTTTTTCCTAAGAACTTGAATTCAAGTATAAGTTGTTTTCAGTTATAATAATTTCCTAAACTGTTGCTATTTTTACTAAGTTGATTTTTTTATCCAAAGGAAACTCCTGCTGATACAGTTCTTCATAGAACTCTTTCTGACTCAAGGAGCAGACGCATCATGAGTCAGGAGAGCCGTCGGGCTGTGGCTTAACACTTCATCGTGCTCCTCCATTATTCTCGTGTTTCTGTGTGGGGTCTTCTTTTCATGTCTGACTTCAGTGATTTCATGACTACTGTGTTTGACATGGATGAGTTCAGTAGCTGTAATGATTTTCTGTGTCATTGGTAATACATCCTCTCATATGCCTTTCACCAGCTTTAATGGCCCCCCCTCCCTTTGCCTCTGCAGTGACATTTGGGATAGTTCAAACTGTTTAATTTGTATATCAGGAGTACAGAGGGTTCTGAGAATGACATATCTCCCAGGTAGTCTACAAACTGCAATAAAAACGATTTGCTGTCCTTGGTTCTCTCACTACCCACATGCTCCATTTAATATCAGACTTTCTAGCACTTCAGAAATGTCTTGACCGGCAACTAAAACTTTTCCTTTTGCCACCAGAGTTGACTTTCCCTCCAAAACCCTCCTATGTCACCATTTTCTGAGCTCTGCTGCCATGTCCTGTAGATTAGACAACTTCACCACTGAGCTCCTAACAATTCTCTCTTTCTCTCTCTAGAACTAAATAAAAATCGAAGAAAGCTTTTTGAACCACCAAGTGCACGCACCTCTTTCCTGGAAGGCGGAGCAAGTGGGAGGCTACCCCGTCAGTATCACTCACACATTGCTAGTGTCAGTGGCCGCTGGTAGCAACACCTACCCTCCAGGCATGCACCCGCCAGTCTTCAAGTTGGACACAGGAGATCTGTGAACAGCCTTCACTGCACACCATCCTCAGCACTCTGGGTGTCTGGTATCAGGACCAAAGCATCTTATTCACACCTGAACTTTGCGCTAAAAAGGGAGAAAAGAAAGAAGATGATCTTATGTCATCATACAGAATGCCACATTTGGTTGACTTTTTTTAACGTTAATCGGACAGAACTTGCAATTTGAGGGTAGGGCTTTATTTCCTGTTTTTACTTACCTAAATAACATATGCACTGATTTTTTACTTAAAATGAAGGATTAATTGACATCTGGGAGGCCAGAAAACTTAGAGGTTCTTTTGTTTGCTTGTTTTGTTTAGGGATTTCGGGATTTTTAAAAAATAATCAAAATGGAATTTTCTGGTACTGCTTTAAAATAATTATTGAGGTCTTTCAGCACTTTACACTTTCTAATATCTTGTCCTGTGGAAATTATCTCTCTTTCTGTCAATTTTCATGTCACCTGATGTATTGGTACAAATCAGATTTAGTTATACTTTTCTATCAAATTTTTATTTAAAATGGTACTGGATTATTAGTTTTGTGCAGAATATTGTGACTTTGAGAAATGTAAATGACTCCTCTTGGTTCTGGACCAGTTCTGTTCATTTATGTCAACATCCTGGAAATAATTAGCAATGAACCTATTTCACATAACAGGTGCAAAGAAAGACCAGATGGACTTTGCAATATTAACCCTTTGCAGTCATCATATTTAGCTGCTGCCTATATTGCTAAAATGATTTTAATGGTTGTCTGAAGGCAAAGGGCTATTCTTTAGTATACTGCCACTAAAGGACACTTATTTATATCAAACTTTTATTTTTAGATATTATAAGCATACAGTACATAACTGATTAAGTTGATATCTACTAGAGATTTATGGTAGAGAATGGACGGCATTCAATAACTGGAGCCCTAGATTGTCATTTTATTTAAAAAAAGACAAATAATCATCTGACAAGACAGCACTGTTGCCATTGAGAGGAGAAATAGATTACTATCCTTACCATGTACACTCTAGCTGTGCTCCATATGGTCACAGGACTTTAAAAACCATATCTGTCTGCTTGAAGTTGACTTGTGTTTGTTGAGAACAGAAAGGGTTTATTTAAGTTTTCAGGATGACAGTTTATAAAAACAGCTGAGTTCCAAAGGAAGACAAAAAAAAAAAAAGACTATTTTCTAAGTGACTACACTCATTGTTACTATCTTATACTGTGAAAGTCCAAGAAATCAGGCAAATTGTTTCCTAGGTCTTCCCAGACATCTTATTATAGATTTATGAAGGGTTTTCAATCCATGAAGAAAATCACTAAGTGCCTCTCTTTCTTCAAGGCAATATTATTTCCAAGTGTATTAATTTGTTGGAAAACTTTCCCATAGGAAATGTTCTGAATTACCTGTACTGTAATGACTTATTTATGTTCAGTATCCAAGACTTTCAACATGGACATAAACCACTGTCGCACATTCTCAGCAGAAGGCATTACATAAGCATACATAACAGTTGGGGACTTTGATACAAATGTGAGATTAGAAAGATTTGCCAGACATTTTTCCATGACTAAGTCTTACCATTAAAGTAAAAAAAGAGTTGAAGAGAAATTTTGCACACACAAAAAATAATTTCACTTTAAAAAATAATGTAACCTGGAAGGCATAGATAATGGGCCTGTCATAAAATTATATCAGTTATGACAGCACGGAGGACATGTCCATTCCTAAACTAAATCTTGTGTGCTTAGGTGTGAGAAATAAATTGCTCCTTTTGCAAGTACAACAGAATCATCTTGTGCATGTCACATGTACACATATCATCACATGGAGCTCCCTGCCTTACATGGCTGTATGAACACATCATGCTACACATTCAGCACAGGGTAAGAATTCGGATTTTTTCCTGTTCCACTCAGTGCTATAAATTTCATTTCTTTAATAAGACCTTCCCAAATTAGGAAACAACAACAACAACAATCATTTAGAGCTCTTTCCCCAGCTCTCTACGATGCAGTTGTAACAGGAGGAAGATGGAATGAATTTGCAGTATTAAGTGATACAGGTTTTATGAACAGTGCTTTGATACTATGCCAAAGAGAAAACTGTCCCAATTAAACTAGATTAAATAGGGTGGCTAAAAATAAATAAAAACACTGGAAATTACTTTTCTCACTTTCTCTTGATGCAATGAAGGGAATATGACACTACAGTATATGGTGTTGTCAGTGTTGTATGATGCACAAAATATTTGGATTATTTGAATAAATGTTAGTTTTTAATCAATCTGTGCCTTAATAGTGACTGGTTATCTGTAAATAGAGAACAGATACAGATTGTATTTTTGTGGGGATTTTTTGTCCTTTTAGTGATTTTTTTTTTAAATGAGAGATGGAATTAAGCATTGAAAATGGGAATTTTTTCTAAACTAATCAATTGTTATATGAAAAATAAATTTATATAACCCCTTTATATTGCCCTTGCTAGATGAAATGTGTCTCTCTCTCTCTCTTTTTTTTGGAAAAAAAAATCTTTTTATATAAACCTATGCCTGTCTTTGTTTTCTAAGAAAACTTTTATTTTTTGCCATTTTCAGCAGAATTGGAAGATGTCTCTGCAGTAGAATTGAGCATGCATTCTCTCTCCTGTTGTTATGCATTGGCCTCATTTTCATTCAGAAGCTGAGGCCCTTTATTTTAGCCAGTGAGTTCAGGACCAGTAATCAATCATTGTTTCTCTGGCCACCCATAGGTATATACCAAAAGAGCAAGATTACACGTTTTATTCTTGTTCGTTCTTTCTTTTATAAAGAATCAAGTGTATGACCACTTTGACAACCTCATCCATCAGCAGAGGAACTCTTTACTAAAGTTATGCTGGGCTTCTTGACCCAGGTTCCTGTTTCAGAGACCGTCGTGCTGTCACACTCCACGCTCACTGTGCCTTGTGCTGAGATTCTGTCTGAACTCATTTTCAAATGGAATTAATATCATATTACTAATCCTGAGATTTGTTAAATCTCAAGGAAACCCTAACCTTCCACTTATTATGCTTCCAGAAATACCTCCACTTGAATTACCTATGCCAGTGGTTCTTTAAAAATGTTTCTAGCACTAGAGTTCTTTAGATAACTGAAATATTACCTATAAACTGAATATTAAGTTATTCATTTGCTCATTTTTCTGTAAGTACATAGGGCCTGGTAAGTACCAGGCCCTGTTCTAGGAGCATCAGTGAATGGAAAATAAACCCTTGCCCTCACTATTACATTAGAAATGGAAAACCGTATGGGACACCTGGGTGGCATAGTCAGTTAAGTGCCCGACTCTTGGTTTCAGCTCAGGTCATGGTCTCAGGGTCATGGGATGGAGCCCCACATTGGGCTCTGTGCTGAGTGGAGTGTGGATTCTGCTTAGGTTTCTCAATCCCTCTTCCCCTCCCCCGTTCTCACTCGCTCTCTCTAAAAAATAATCTTTAAGAAAAATGAAAAACAATGGAGCTGATGAGGGACTGGAGGATGGACTGGACCACCCTTCAACACAGGCTTCCATGTGTTCATAGCACTGGGAACTCCTGTGCTGTCTAGAAACCCCAGTTTTTGACAAAACTGTTGAAAGTTCCCATCTCATAGAAATGGGCCTGTGCTCTCAAATGCAGTATTTCTTTCATCTACCTTTTGTTTTCTAGGTTTCATAGGTTTAATCAGATTCTCAAAAGGAATGTGGCCAAAAGGGTTATGATCCACAGCTTTATAGTTACACGATATGACCCATAATTTCTTAGATTTGACTCCAAGTGACTTTGCAATATTTAGAACTCAGGTTTACCTTGAGAGAACATGAGTTTGCGACCACTGAGGATACTCTGAGAATGTAGTAATAGAGAGTAATGCTAGATGGTGACTTAAGTTGTTCCTGACTTTGCTTCTCCCCCGCCCCAAGAACAACTAACAACTATTCATGGACAGGGCACCACTAAGAAAGCCCTAGAACATGGGGGTGAGGCTGAAGTGCCTCTCATGCCACAGAGACCAAGACAGACTGGATTGGAAGAGTATGAGAAGTAGCTACACACTGATGGCATTGCCCCTCCCCCAGCCCAGTGCAGTACCATGCCAAAAGCCGGTAGTTCCCCTCTGGAAGCTCTTGCCTAAGTCTATAGTTCCTCTACTGGAAAAAGAGGACCCCAGGGGTGACATCCAGCCCCCTGAGGTAGTGGGTTGCTTTGTAGGAGCACCTACTCTGATCTCACTCCATGGGGATCATGGGAATCTGATTAAGATGGAGAACGGGAGAGGGGCTTCCAACAACCAACACTCAAGTCTTGGCAGACCACATTTCTACCTGTAGGCCCAAGCAATAGTTCCAACCAGTGACTTTGTGTAAATCCACAGAACCAAATAGGTGATGCAATCTGACCAAGTGCATTCACACCACAGCAGTGTACAGACCTATGAGATTTGGGTTTTCAAATAGAGTTTTGCCAGCCCTGGAGTCTTAGTCTTCCCACACACAGCCAGAAGAGCTGTGTCATACCCCCCGCCCATCTTCTGTGGAACATAGTCTCCCCGCCATATGACAGGGCTGACAGGATACCTGGAAGTTGCTGTGTAACCCAGTAACATGCAAACTGAGGTGAGAGGGAAGAACTGATTGCCTCCAGAGAAGAGGAGCCCTGTTTGGCCAGGGAACTTGGGGAATAGGTTGGCTTGCATCAATACCACAAACAGAACCTTAGTGGTTTTGGAGCTGCTTCTGCTGTGCCCAGGGAAGGGAAACAAATTCATAGCCACAATTATTTTTTTTTAAGATTTTATGTATTTATTTGACACAGAGAGAACACAAGTAGGGAGAGAGGCAGGCAGAGGGAGAAGGAGAAGCAGGCTCCCCACTGAGCAGAGAGGCTGTTGGGGGGCTCAGTCCCAGGACCCTGGAATCATGACCTGAGCCGAAGGCAGATGCTTAACTGACTGAGCTACCCAGACGCCCTAGCCCCAGTTACTCTTGAATACAGCCTTCAACCTATCTGACCAGGGAACCTTATCAGAATTCATGGGAAGTTTTATATCCCCTCCCCAGCCCTGCTTACAGTGGCACTTGAACAGAAAGCATATCCCATGGCACTCTCCATCTGTAGAGCAAAATCAGTGACCTCACTAACCAGGATATTCACTGTATACTCTTGCCTGATTCAGGTGCCCAAACAACAAGCCATTCGGGCCGTGGGTCCCGTCCTGCTGCCCTGCCAGGGAAGGGCAGTTCTTTTCATAGCCCCACCTGTTGCTGAGTATAGCACCCAGTTCTCACTATTAGGTAAGCCTGACCAGGAACAAAGGCAACTGTGGAGCCCATCCCACAGTTTCATTTGGGCAGGGAACGAAGTCAGCAGTACTATTCAGCTGTTTTCAGCCAGTGTCACACCACCCCAGCACTAACAGAGCTCAGTTACCTTGCCCCCAGATAGACCCTGATGGCAGGCCCCATTGTCCAAGAATGTTACCCCAGCAGACATGTCCAGAAGCCCAAACTTAGCTGACTGGTGAAGTACTGTCTCTGCAAAGAACCTGTGAAATCTGAAAGAGGAGACAACTTAGATACCAAAGTAAGGATCACAAAAATCAGGTAACTATGACACTACCAAATGAAACTGAAAGCTGAAACTAATAACTGAAGGAAATGGAAACATAGGGAAATGGAAATCAATGAACTGTCAGGCAAAGAATTCAGAATAATCCTCTTAAGTTAAAAAACTAGAACACAGTTAAACAAAATTAGGAAAATAATACATGAACAAAATAAGATGTTCAACAAAGAAATAGTAACTATAAGAAACGAACCTTGGAGCTGGAAAATACAATAACTGAAGAATTTAATAAAGAGACTGAAAGGAAAACTCAAAAAACAAAAAACAAAAAAAAAGGAAGACTCAACTATGCAGAAGAAATCATCAGAGACCTGGAAGATAGGACATTTGAAATTATCAAGTCAGAGCAACATAAAGAATAAAAAAGAGTGAAGAAAGCTTACAGAACCTAGGAACACAATAAAAACAATATTAACACAATAACAATAAAAACACATGGGAATTCCAGAAGGTGGAGAAAACGAGAAAGGAACAGAAAGTATATGTGAAGAAATAATAGCTGGAGTTTTTCCAAGGAGGGGAGAGAATTAGACATCCAAATCCAGGAGGCCCCAAAGACTCCAAACAGGTTGAACTGAGACATTATAATTACACTGTCACAAGTCAAAAACAAAGAATTTTAAAAGAAGCAAGAGAAAAAAGAGAAGTTATATACAGGGGAACCCCATAAGAAAATGGGCAGATTTCTTAGCAGAAACTTAATAGGCTGGACAAGAATAGGAGGATATATTCAAATGTTGAAATTAAAACAAAACAAAAAAATTGTCAACCAAAAATACTAGGTAAGCTGTCCTTCAGAAATGGAGGGATAAAAACTTTCCTGAACAAATAAAAGCTGTAGGAATTCATTACCACTAGTCCTGCTAAAGGGAGGTCTTTGAGTAGAAATAAAAGGATGCTAATTAGCATCCTAAAAACATCATAAAGCAGTGTAAATATACAGTGCCAATGATAGATATGCTATCAAAGTTAGATTGTGTACTACAGTAATCAATTCTGTACTATGATAACAGTGGTTCATAATTCACTAACCAGTTTAGTAGTTATAAAACAAAAGTAAAAATAATAACTACAAAAATTTGTTAAGTTGCACAATATAAAAATATGTGAGTTGTAACATCAATCATGTAAAATGTGAGGACAGAAGTAAAAGTGTAAAAATAAATAAAAGTGCTAAGGAATTCTATCAAAGTTGTTAGTTTTAAAAAGGGTGTTAAAATTTTAAGATTTTATGCACAGGATAAACCTGTAGTAATTACACAAAAGATCATGATAAAAAGAGTCAAAGGATACTGATACCATACAATATCAAACACACACACAAAAAGACAGCAGGGTAAGAAACAAAGAACAATGAAAAAACAAACAATAAAACAACCAGAAAACAATGAACAAAATGGCAATAAGTCCTTACTTATGAATAATTCATTAAATGTCAGTGGATTAAATTTTCCAGTCAAAAGACATAGAATGCTGAGTGGATAAAAAAAGAAAATCCAGGATATGCTGCCTCCAAGAGACTCACTTTAACCTTAAATACACATATAGTCTGAGAGTGAAGGGAAAGAAAAAAAATAATTCAAGCAAATGATAAACAAAACCTACATTTATATCAGAAAAAAATAGACTTAAAAATTCTAAAAAGGGGGGCACCTGGGTGGCTCAGTTGGTTAAGTGTCTGCCTTCAGCTAAGGTCATGATCCCAGGGTCCTTGGATTGAGCCCCACAGTGGGCTCTCTGCTCAGCAGGGAGCCTGCTTCTCCCTCTCCCTCTACGTGCCACTCCACCTGCTTGTGCTCTCTCTCTGTCAAATAAAAAGTCTTTAAAAAAATAAATAAAAATGCAAAAAAGAGGCAAAGAAGGTCATTATATAATGATGTAGGGGGTCAATCCACATGAACATAAAACAATTGTGAATGTTTATGCACCTAAATATATAAAGCAAAAACTAACAGAGCTAAAAAGAGAAATAGCAATACAGTAATAGTTGGGGACTTTAATACCCCACTCTCAATAATGGATAGATCAGACAGAAAATCAGTAAGGAAACTGTGGATTTGAACAACAGTATTGACCAAAAGGACCTAACAGATATATCCAGAACATTCTATCCAATGACAGGAGAACATACATTCTTCTCAAGCACACATGGAAACTTTTCTTAGAATAGACCATATGTCAAGGCACAAAACGAGTCTTAGCAAATTCAAGAAAAATGAAATCATACTAAGTATCTTCTCTGATTACAATAAAATCAAAAAGAAAAACTGGAAAATTAATGAATTCGTGTAAATTAACTTCATCTCGAACAACGAATGAATCAAAGAAGAAATTAAAAGGGAAATAATATCTTGAGACAAATGAAAATGGAAACACAATATACAAAATTTACAGTATGCAGCAAAAGCAATTCTCAGAAGATAATAGTAATAAGCGCCTACATTAAGAAGCAAGAAAGATCCTAAATAAAAAACCTAATTCTAAGCTTTAAGGAACTAGAAAGTGAAGAACAAATTGAGCCCATAGTTAGCAGAAGGAAGGAAATATTAAAAGTTAGAGGAAAGATAAAAGAAATAGAAAACAGGGAAAAAATAGGGAAGATTGATTAAGAGTTCTTTGAAAAGATAGATAAATTGACAAACCTTTAGCTTGACTAAGCAGGAAAAAAGAGGTCCAAATCAACAAAATGATAAATGAAAAAGGAGATATTACAACTGACACTACAGAAATAAAAAGAATCATAAGAGGCTGTTATGAACAACTATACCCCAGCAAATTGGACAATCTAGAAAAAATGGAAAATTTCTTAAAAACATATAAACTACCAAGACTGAATCAAGAAGAAATAGAAAATTAGAATAGACTGATTACCAGTAAGGAATAATAAGAAATCTCCCAATGAAGAAAAGCCCAGGATCAACAGCTTCACTGGTGAATTTTACCAAATATTTAAAGAATTAGTGCCAATCTTTATCCTTCTCAAGCTGTTCCAAAAATCAAAGAGGAGGGAACACTACCAGACTGATTTTACAAGGTCAGCACTACATGATACCAAAGCCAAAAAGGAAACTCCCCAAAAGAAAAATTCAGGCCAACATTCTAATGAATGTATATGCAAAATTTTTCAATAAAATACTAGCAAAGTCAATTCAGCAGCATAATTAAAGGTTCAGTCACCATGCTCAAGTGTGATTTATACCTGGGATTCAAGGATAGTTCAAAATATGCAAATCAATCAGTATGATACATCACATTAATTGAATGAAGGAAAAACCCATATAATCATTTCAATAGATATAGAAATAGCATTTGACAAAATTCAACATTGATTGATGGTAGAAATTCAACAAATTACATGTAAAAGGAACATACTTCTAAATAATAAAGGTCATTTATCATAGCATCATACTAGCATCAAACCCAATGGTGAAAGGTTGAAAGCTTTTCCTTTAGGATCAGGAACAAGACTAGAGTGCCTACTTGCACCACTCCTATTCAACAACTAGAAGTCTTTGTCAAAGCAATCAGGCAAGAAAAAAGAAATAAAAAGTATCAGTACTGGAAAGGAAGAAATAAAATTGTCTCTATTTATAGATGAAATGATTTTATACTTAGAAAATCCTAAAGACTTCACCCAAAACTTAGATCTGATCAATGAATTCAGTAAAATTGCAGGATACAAATTTCATATACAAATACCAGTAGTGTTTCTATATGCATGCAACAAATTATCAGAAAAAGAAATAACATTATCTTATTTACAATAGTATCAAAAGCAATAAAGTACATAGGAGTAAACAACCAAGGAGGTAAAACTCTCTACTCTGAAAACTACAGAGCACTGATGAAGTCAAAGACACAAATAAGTAGAAAGGTATCCTATGTTCATGGGTTAGAAGAATTAATATTGTTAAATGTCAATACTAACAAAAGACATCTATAGATCCAATTAAATCCTTATCAAGATTCCAATGGCATTATTTACAGAAGTAGAAAAAAAATCCAAAAATTTAAATGGAATAACAAAAAAAACCCCAAAAAGCCAAAGCAGTTCTGAGAAAACAGAATACAGTGAGAAGCATCACACTTTCTGATTTCAAGCTATACCAAAAAAGCAATAGTAATCAAAACAGTATGGTCCTGGATAAAAACATAAATATAGATCAGTGGAACAGAACTGAGAGCCCAGAAATAAACCTAACCATATACGGTCCACTAATATTTATAAGGAAACCAAAAAAACCCAGTGGAAAATAGACATTCTGTTTAATAAATAGTGCTTTAAAAAACTTGTTATTCACAGTAAAAGAATGAAACTAGACCCTTATGTTATACCACTCACAAAAATTAACTCAAAATGGACTATAGACTTAAATATACGACCTAAGACCATGAAACTCCCGGAAGGAATCATAGGAAAAAAGTTTGTCGGCATGGGTCTTGGCAATGATTTTTTGGGATATGACACATTTAAGTGTCAGCACAGCACAGCAACAAAACCAAAAATAAACAAGTGGGACTACATTGAACTAAAAAGTTTCTGCACAGCAAAAGCAAAGTGAAAAGAAACCTACAGGATGGGAAAAATATTTGCAAACTATATACCTGATAAGAGGTTAACATTCAATATATATTAAGAACTCGTATGCCTCAATAGCAAAGACCACCACTATCATCAAAGAATCCAAATAAAATAGAACAAAAGATCTGAATACTTTTTCTAAAAAAGATATATAAATGGCCAACAGGTATACAAGATGCTCAACATCTCTAATCATTAGGGAAATGCAAATCAAAACTACAATGAGATGTCACTTCATGTCTGTTAAAATGTCCATCTTCAAAAAGACAAAAGATGCCTTCCATAAGATGTCAGCATAGGAAAATTCTGAACTCAACTCTTCTCACAGACACACCAAATCTATGGCTCATTTCCTTCTGAAAGAGAACTGAAAATTAGATGAACTATTTCTCTCCAACAAAGGATGAAAAGACCACATTTAAATAGATAGGAGAGGCAGAGATGCAATGTCACCAAAAACCCCACCCCTGGTTTGGTGACACAAAAGAGGGATGATATCAGCTGTCTGGTGCTTCTCCCAGAGGCACAAGGGGTTGGTATCCCACATCAGGCCTCCCAACTCCTGGGATCTATACCAAAGAAACAAGCCCCAAAAACATCTGACTTAGAAAACCAATGGGGTTGTTGTCTAAGGCACCCAAAGCTCTATAGGAAACTGAGATTGCCTTTTAAAGGGATCATGTGTAGTCTCACTTGCCCAGAGACCCAGTAAAAAAACAGCAGTTCATAAAGATCTTAGATTATATTTGAAGGAGATTTGTTAGTCTAAAAGCATCTGCTGGAGGGGCAGGGAGAAACTGATCATCTCTCTGGATACCAAAGTGTTGGTGGATGCCATTTTTGCACTCTTCACCTACCCTGCTAACATGAATGGGCAAGTTCAGACACAGAATTCCCCTGCTGCTTGCTAAGATAGGCAGGGGTGAGAGGTCATGGCACTATCTTGCTGCTTGGCTAAAGCATGAAAGAGTGGGCAGTTGCAGCACTCTGCTCCCTGGCTGGGGCAGGGGAGCATGGTTGTGGTATTTTCCCATTCCCTAGCTAAAGTCTG
Source organism: Eumetopias jubatus (assembly GCF_037043125.1). NCBI lineage: Eukaryota > Metazoa > Chordata > Mammalia > Carnivora > Otariidae > Eumetopias > Eumetopias jubatus. The sequence goes on along the minus strand of NW_028274823.1, from coordinate 68,695,468 downwards.
CAAACACAAGTGGTTGTGATATTCCCACAACTTTCTGGCTCAGGCTGGTGACTATGAGTGGTCATGGCATTCTCCTGCTCCTAGCCTAAAGCTGGCATGTATGCACAGACAAGGCACTCTCCTGCTACATTCCTGAAGCACATAGATTTGTGCAGTCAAAATATTTTCCCACTGCCTTTCTGTAACCAGCCAGCAAGCCCCTCCCACTACACTCTCCAGCTGCTTAGCTAAAGCCAGTGGGTTTATATAATCCACACAAAGATGAGCCGTTCCTGCCTGGCCCTGGTGGCCAAGGGAGCTGGCATTCCTGAGATCCACAGGAATGCAACAATCAGAAAGACAATTTTTGGTAGGCCACCCTCCCCTGCCAAACGCACTGCACACACAGCAGACTGAAACACAACCCCAGTCTACCTGTGAAAAGGACTATTTACTTAGCTGGAGCTTCAGCCTGAAGGACAGACTTCAGGTTTCCCACACATCTAGAGGATATGGAGGTGCTCCCAAGGAATGTAAACAGGGAGACACTATTGTTGTACTCTCCTGGACTCACTATAGCTCAGTGAGATCTCCCAGAAATGTTTATACACTCATCTGGCACCCAGAGTTTTGCAACTGCCACCCAGGGGATATTTCCTGATCTCCTGGTCTAGAGGCCAGCACGAATTTCAATTTGTAGCCTCCAGGACTGTATATATTTCCATACTTTAAACCTGCTGCCTGAGGGTCTGGCTTCCAATTACCCTAAAACTAGGTGCTAAATGAGATTCTGCCCTTTGGAACAGTGACAGGTCTTGGCATACCCTCAGCCATAGGGGTATATCAAGAATAAATCATAGTTTAGACAACCACAAACGTTCAAAAACAACTAAGAGCAAGATTGAATGAGAAGATTTATCACCTACACAAGGCCATTCCTTCAAGACAAAGAGAGTTGACTGTTTCATGTAATACATAAAAACAAAAACAGAGAGTCAAACAAAAATGAGAAAACAGAGAAATATGTTCCAAATGAAAGAAAAAGACAAAACCTCAGAAAAATACCTTAATGCTAAGGAAATAAGCAATGTACCTGATAAAGAATTCAAAGTAATGGTTATAAAAGTGCTCAACAAAATTGGGAGAATAGGTGATCAACAAGACAGAAAATATAAAGAAAATACCAAACAGAAGTCACAGAGCTGAAGAATAAAATAACTGAACTGAAAAATACACCAGAGTTGCTCAACAGCAGACTGGATGAAGCAGAAGAACTGATTAGAGAGCAGGTAGACCAAGCAATGGAATTTATGCAGATAGAGCAGAAAAAAAAAAAAAAAGATGTAAATCATTATCATAATCGTAATATAATGATAACTTAAGGAACCTATAGGACAACATCAAGTGGAATAACATTTGCATTAGGGGTCCCAGAAAAAGAGAGAGAGAAAAGTGCAGAAAACTTATATGAAGAAATAATGGTTAAAATTTTCCCTAACCTAGAGAAGAAAACCTACATCCAGGTCCAGGAAGCCCCAAGAGTTCCAAAAAAGATGAACCCAAAGAGAGCCACAATCAAGACATATTATAATTAAAATGTCAAAAATTAAAGATAAAGAATCTTAAAAGCAGCAAGAGAAAAACAAATTGTTATGTACAAGGGAAACCCCATAAGGCTATCAGCAGATTTCTAAGTAGAGTCTCTGCAGGCCAGAAGTGAGTGGCATGACATACTCAAAGTGCTGAAAGGAGAAAAAAAAAAAACTTCAAACAAAAAGTATTTTACCCATCAAGATTATCATTCTTAATTGAGGGAAAGATAAAATTTTCCAGATAAGCAAAAGTGAAAGGAATTCTTCACTACTAAACTGGCTTTATAAGAAATGTTAAGGGGTGGCACCTGGATGGCTCAGTTGGTTAAGCATCAGACTCTTGATTTTGGCTAGGTCATGACCTCAGGGTTATGAGATTGTGTTCTGTGTCGGGCTCCATGCTCAGCAGGAAGTCTGATTGAGATTCTCTCTTTCTCCCTTTGCCTCTGCTCTTCTGCTCCCCCAAAAAACGCTTTCAGGCTCTCTCTCTCTCTAAAATAAGTGAATCTTAAAAAAAAAAATGTTAAGGGAACTTCTTTAAGGTTGAAAAGTAATAGCACCAATAAATAACAAGAACCATGAAAGTAGGAAACCTCATTGGAAAAGGTAATATATATATTATATAATATATAGCAAAAATAGTAGATTAATCACTTAAAAAGGTACTATGGAGGTTAAAAGAAAAAAGCAATAAAGTTAACTAAAACTGTAATAATTAGTTAAGGGATATATCAAAAAGATGTAAAACGTGACATCAAAAACAAAATGTTGGTAGGGGAATACAAATGTAAAGTTTTGGAATGTATTCAAATTTCAGTTACTATCAACTTAAAACTGACTCACATACATAGAATGATATATGTGAACTTTGCAAGCCACAAAGCAAAAATTTATATTACACATACAAAAGGGGGCACCTGGGCAGCTCAGTCAGTTAAGCATCTGCCTTCAGCTCAGGTCATGATCCCAGGATTCTGGGATCGAGCCCTGAGTTAGGCTCCTTGCTCAGGGGGGAGCCTGCTTCTCCCTCTCCTTCTGCCACTCCCCCTGCTTGCACACTCTCTCTCTGCCAAATAAATAAATAAAATCTTCTAAAAAAATAAATAAAAATAAAAAAATAAACACACAAAAGAAAATGAGAAAAATATCTAAACATAACACTAAAGAAAGTCATCAAGGGATGAGAGAAAGAGAAGAAAGAAGAAACAGAGGAACTACAAAAGCAGCCAGAAAACAACAAAATAACAGTAAGACATACATATCAATAATTACTTTAAATGGACTAAATTTGCCAATCAAAAGACAAAGAGTGGCTGAATGGATAAAAAGCAAGAAACATCTGTATACTGCCTATTAGAGAATCATTTCAGAAGTACTGACACACACAGACTAAAAGTGAAGAGATGAAGAAAGTATTCCATGCAAATAGTGATGAAAGGAAGCTATTGTAGCTATATTCCTATCAGACTAAACAGACTTTAAAACAAAGACTATGACAAAAAACAAAGAGATGCACTACATAATGATAAAAGGGTCAACACAACAAGAAGATATGACATATATAAATATATATGTACCTAACACAGGAAGACCAAAATATAGAAAGTAAATATTAACATACCAAAAGGGAGAAATTGACAGCAACATAATAATAGTAGGGGATATTAACACCCTACTTACGTCAGTGGATGTATCATCCAGACAGAAAATCAATAAGGAAATATCAGTTTTAAACAACATGTTAGACCAGATGGACTTAATAGATATACACAGAACATTCCACACAAAAACAACAGAATACACATTTTTCTTAAAGCCACATGGAACATTCTCCAAGATAGATCACATGTTAGACCATGAAACAAGTCTTGATAAATTTAAGAAGATTGAAATCATATCAAGCTTCTTTTCTGACCACAATGGTATGAAATTAGAAATCAACTACAAGAAAAAACCTGGGGAGAAAAATCCATAAAGACATGGAGGCTAAATAACATGCTACTAAACAACCAATGGGTCAATGAATAAATCAAAGAGGAAATAAAAAATATACCTGGAGACAAGTGAAAATGGAAATACGACATTTAAAAATCTATGGGACACAGCAAAAGTGGTTCTAAGAGGGAACAAGAACATCCAGAAACAAGAAAAATCCCAATTTAAGCTTTTACCTAAAGGAACTAGAAAAAGAAAAGCAAACAAAGTTCATAGATGGAATGAAATAATAAAGATCAGAGTAGAAATAAATGCTATAGAGACTTAAAAAATAGTAAAGATCTATAAACTTAAGATCTGGTTCTTTGAAAAGATAAGCAAAATTGATAAAACTTTAGCTAAACTAATCAAGAAAAAAGGTCATAAATAAAATCAGAAATGAAAAGGAGAAGTTAAAACTGACAACACAGAAATACAAAGGATTATAAGTGACAGTTATAAGAAATTATACACCAACAAACTGGACAATCTAGAAGGAATGGATAAATCCCTGGAAACATACAATATGCCAGGACTGAATCAGGAAGAAATAGAAAATCTAAACAGACTGATTACTGATAATGAAGTGGAATCAGTAATTAAAAAAAAAAACTAATAAAAATCCAGAGCCAGAAAGCTTCACAGGTGCATTCTACTAAACATTTAAATTATAGTTAATACCTATTTTTCTCAAACTATTCAAAAAAATTGAAAAGGAAAGAGTGGGGGGCCAAGCAAGATGGCAGAGGAGTAGGAGACCTGGATTTCGTCTGGTCTCAGGAATTCAGCTGGATAGGGATCAAACCATTCTGAACACCTACGAACTCAACAGGAGATCGAAGAAAAGAATAGCAGCAACTCTCTCAACAGAAAAGCGACCACTTTCTAGAAGGTAGGACGTGTGGAGAAGTGACTAGGAGGCCATATTCCGGAGGATAGATGGCGGGGGAGGGGGTGTCGGGCGGCCACTTCTGGCAAGTGATAGAGCCGTGGAACACAAACTCAGAACATTTAGAAGTCGGCTCCGCTGAGGAACGTCGCTCCAGTGGCTAAGCAGGGAGTGGAACCCTTGTGGGAGAGTGTGGTCTCAGGACCCTCGGGGGCACAGGAAGACCAGGGGTGCCTGAGTGCGGCAGAGCTCCCAGGTATCAGAGCAGGGATGCGGGCTGCAGAAACCGAGCCGAGGCATGGGCTCTCAATTCGGGGTTGCCATAAATTGTGATCTGCGGCCCACTCGGGCCACTGCTCCCCCAGCAGGGACCCGACAAGCGGCAGATCCGGGGAGACTCCCCTTCCTCCCCGGGGAAGAGAAACATGGGAGCGCACCGCAGGGATCTGCTGGGTTTGGAGACTGCACGGGGTGAGGTGCCAGAGATAGAAATGCTTGGTCACAGGCCGGGTGAGCACGGGGTGCGGCCGGAGACTGGGGAGATGGGAGTGACTGACTGCTTTTCTCTGGGGGCGCACTGAGGAGCAGGGCCCCAAGTTCTGGGCTCCTTCCGGGTGGAGATTGGGAAGCCGCCATTTTCACTCTCGTCCTCCAAAGCGGTACCGAAAGATTGCAGGGAACAAAAGCTCCCAAAAGCAAACCCAAGCAGATTACTTAGCCCGGAGGACAAGGGCGGGGCAATTCCGCCTCTGGCAAAGACATTTGGGAACCAGAGCAATAGGCCCCTCCCCCAGAAGATCAGCAAGAACAGCCAGGCAAGACCAAGTTTGATCAATGAGAATGGCAGAACTCCAGCGCTAGGGGAATACTGCACATAGAATTCATGGCTTTTTTACCATGATTCTTTAGTCTTTCAAAGTTAATTTTTTTAACTGTTTTTTTAAAATTTTTTTGCCTTTTTCAACAAACATCTTATCAATCCCTTTTTAAAAAAAAAATTTTTATTTTTCAATTTAGAGTCATATTCTATCCCTTCATAGTAGTTACCCTTATTTTTGGCATATATATATATATATATATATATATATATATATATATAAATTGTTCTCTCTTTAAATTTTGAGATACAGTTTCTTCTAACAGATCAAAATATACCCTAAATGTCTACTGTATGGCTTTGTTCTAGTCTCCCGTCTGATCACATTCTCTGCCCCCCTTTTTTTTCTTTCTTTCTTTTCTTTTTCTTTTTAAACCTTCTTCTTTCTTTTTTCAAGCAACTTCTTATCTTATTAATTAATTTTATAAATTTTTTTATACTTTTTATCTTTACACTCATATTCCATCCTTTCATTATATCAACCCTTGTTTTGTACATATATAAGTCTTGCTTTAAAATTTTGGGAGGCACTTTCTTCTAACAGACTAAAATACACCCAAAATCCAGTGTGTGGCACCGATCTATGCACCAGCCTGATCATATTTGATCATATTCTGTTTTATTTTGTTTTGTTCTGTTTTTGTTTGTTTTTATCTTTTTCTTTTTCTTTTCTTTTTTTCTCTTTCTTTTTTCTTTCGTTCCCATTCTTTTCCCCTGGTTTCAGGTCTTTTCTGATTTGTTTAGAGTATATTTTCTAGGGACGTTACCCTGTTAGCATTTTGTTCTCTCATTCATCTATTTTCCTCTGGACAAAATGACAAGATGAAAAAAATCAACTCAGCAAAAAGAACAAGAGGTAGTACCGTCTGCCAGGGACCTACTCAATATGGACATTAGTGTGATGTCGGACCTAGAGTTCAGAATCATGATTTTAAAGATACTAGCTAGGCTTGAAAAAAGCATGGAAGTTATTAGAGAAACGCTTTCTGGGGAAATAAAAGAACTAAAATCTAGCCAAGTAGAAATCAAAAACGCTAGTAATGAACTGCAATAAAAATGGGGGCACTAAATACTAGGATGTATGAGGCAGAAGAGAGAATCAACGATATAGAAGATCAAATGATGGAAAATAAAGAAGCTGAGAAAAAAAGAGATCAACAACTACTGGATCACGAGGGCAGAATTCAAGAGATAAGCGATACGATAAGATGAAACAACATAAGAATAATTGGGATCCCAGAAGAAGAAGAAAGAAAGAGAGGGGCAGAAGGTATATTGGAGCAAATTATAGCAGAGAACTTCCCTAATGTGAGGAAGGAAACAGGCATCAAAATCCAGGAGGCAGAGAGAACCCCTCTCAAAATCAATAAAAATAGGTCAACACCTCGACATCTAATAGTAAAACTTACGAGTCTCAGAGACAAAGAGAAAATCCTGAAAGCAGCTCAGGAGAAGAGATATGTAACCTATAATGGTAGAAACATTAGATTGGCAACAGACTTATCCACAGTGTCCTGGCAGGCCAGAAAGGACAGGCATGATATCTTCAGAGCAATAAACGAGAAAAATATGCAGCCAAGAATACTATACCCAGCTAGGCTGTCATTGAAAATAAAAGGAGAGATAAAAATCTTCCAGGACAAACAAAAATTAAAGGAATTTGCAAACACGAAACCAGCCCTCCAAGAAATATTGAAAGGGGTCCTCGAAGCAAAAAGAGAGTCTAAAAGCAGCATAGACCAGAAAGGAACACAGACAATATATGGTAAGAGCCACCTTACAGGCAATACAGTGGCACTAAATTCATAACTTTCAAAAGTTAACCTGAATGTAAATGAGCTAAATGCCCCAATCAAAAGACACAAGCTAACAGACTGGATTAAAAAACAAGACCCATCGATATGCTGTCTGCAAGAGACTCATTTCAGACCCAAAAACACCCCCAGATTGAAAGTGAGGGGGTGGAAAACCATTTACCATGCTAATGGACACCAAAAGAAAGCTGGGGTGGCAATCCTTATATGAGACAAATTAGATTTTAAAGCAAAGACTGTAATAAGAGATGAAGAAGGACACTATATCCTACTTAAAGGGTCTATCCAACAAGAAGATCTAACGATTGTAAATATCTATGCCCCGAACATGGGAGCAGCCAATTATATAAGGCAATTAATAAGAAAAGCAAAGAAACACATTGACAACAATACAATAATAGTAGGGGACTTTAACACCCCCTTTACTGAAATGGACAGATCATCTAAGCAAAGGATCAACAAGGAAATAAAGACTTTAAATGACACACTGGACCAAATGGACTTCACAGACATATTCAGAACATTCCAACCCAAAGCAATGGAATACACATTCTTTTCTAGTGCCCATGGAACATTCTTCAGAATAGATTACATCCTAGGTCAGAAATCAGGTCTCAACCGGTACCAAAAATTGGGATCATTCCCTGCATATTTTCAGACCACAATGCTTTGAAACTAGAACTCAATCACAAGAGGAGAGTCAGAAAGAATTCAAATACATGGGGGCTAAAGAGCATCCTACTAAAGAATGAATGGGTCAACCAGGAAATCAAAGAATTAAAAAAATTCATGGAAACCAATGAAAATGAAAACACAAGTGTTCAAAATCTTTGGGATGCAGCAAAGGTAGTCCTGAGAGGAAACTATATAGCAATACAAGCCTTTCTGAAGAAACAAGAAAGGTCTCAAATACACAACCTAACCCTACACCTAAAGGAGCTAGAGAAAAAACAGCAAATAAACCCTACACCCAGCAGGAGAAGAGAAATAATAATCATAGCAGAAATCAATGAAATAGAAACCAAAAGAACAGTAGAACAGATCAACGAAACTAGGAGCTGGTTCCTTGAAAGAATTAACAAGATTGATAAACCCCTGGCCAGACTTGTCAAAAAGAAAAGAGAAATGACCCAAATCAACAAAATCACAAAAGAATGAGGAGGGATCACAACCAACACCAAAGAAATACAAGCAATTATAAGAACATATTATGAGCAACTCTATGCCAGCAAATTAGATAACCTGGAAGAAATGGATGCATTCCTAGAGATGTATCAACTACCAAACCTGAACCAGGAAGAAACAGAAAACCTGAACAGACCTATAACCACGAAGGAAATTGAAGCAGTCATCAAAAATAAACCAAAAACAAAAGCCCAAGGCCAGATGGCTTCCCAGGGGAATTCCACCAAACATTTAAAGAAGAATTAATACCTATTCTGCTGAAACTGTTCCAAAAAATAGAAATGGAAGGAAAACTTCCAAACTCATTTTATGAGGCCACCATTACCTTGATCCCCAAACCAGACAAAGAACCCCAAAAAGGAGAATTACAGACCAATATCCTTGATGAAAATTGATGCAAAAATTCTCACCAAAATACTCGCCAATAGGATCCAACAGTACATTAAAAGGATTATTCACCATGACCAAGTGGGATTTATCCCTGGGCTGCAAGGTTGGTTCAACATCCGCAAATCAATCAACGTGATACAATACATTAACAAAAGAAAGAACAAGAATCATAGGATCCTCTCAATAGATGCAGAAAAAGCATTTGACAAAGTATAGCATCCTTTCTTGATCAAAACTCTTCAGAGTATAGGGACAGAGGGTACATACCTCAATATCATAAAAGCCATCTCTGAAAAACCTACAGCAAATATCATTCTCAATGGGGAAAAACTGAGAACTTTCCCCCTGAGTTCAGGAATGTGGCAGCAGTGTCCACTAACACCACTGGTATTCAACATAGTATTAGAAGTCCTAGCCACATCAATCAGACAACCAAAAGAAATCAGAGGCATCCAAATCAGCAAAGAAGAAGACAAACTCTCACTGTTTGCAGATGATATGATACTTTATGTGGAAAACCTAAAAGACTTCACCCCAAAACTGCTAGAACTCACAGGAATTCAGTAAAGTGGCAGGATATAAAATCAATGCACAGAAATCAGTGGCATTCCTATAAACCAACAATAAGACAGAAGAGAGAGAAATTAAGGAGTTGATCCCATTTACAATTGCAGCCAAAACCATGAGATACCTAGGAATAAATCTATCCAAAGAGGCAAAGTATCTGTACTCAGAAAACTATAAAATACTCATGAAAATTATTGAGGAAGACACAAAGAAATGGAAAAATGTTCCATGCTCGTGGATTGGAAGAACAAATATTGTGAAGATATCCATGCTACCTAGAGCAATCTACACATTCAATGCAATCCCCATCAAAATACCATCCAGTTTTTTCAAAGAAATTGAATAATCTGAAAATTTGTATGGAACCAGAAAAGACCCCGAATAGCCAGAGGAATGTTGAAAAAGAAAAGCAAAGCTGGCGGCATCAGAATTCCGGACGTCCAGCTCTATTACAAAGCTGTCATAATCAAGACAGTAGGGTACTGGCACAAAAACAGACACATAGTTCAATGGAACAGAATAGCCCAGAAATGGACCCTCAACACTATGGTCAACTAATCTTCGACAAAGCAGGATAGAATGTCCAATGGAAAAAAGACATTCTCTTCAAATGGTGTTGGGAAATTGGACAGCCACATGCAGAAGAATGAAACTGGACCATTTCCTTACACCACACACAAAAATAGACTCAACATGGTTGAAAGACCTAAACGTGAGACAGGAGTCCATCAAAATCCTCAAGGAGAACACAGGCAGCAACCTCTTCAACCTCAGCTGCAGCAACTTCTTCCTAGAAACATTGCGAAAAGCAAGGGAAGCAAGGGCAAAAATGAACTATTGGGACTTCATCAAGATAAAAAGCTTTTGCACAGCAAAAGAAACAGTCAACAAAACCAAAAGACAATTGACAGAATGGATATAGATATTTGCAAATGACATATCAGATAAAGGGCTAGTATCCAAAATCTATAAAGAACTTATCAAACTCAACACCCAAAGAACGAATAATCCAATCAAGAAATGGGCAGAAGACATGAGCAGACATTTTTCCAGAGAAGACATCCAAACGGCCAACAGACACATGAAAAAGTGCTCAACATCGCTCGGCATCAGGGAAATCCAAATCAAAACCTCAATGAGATACCACCTCACACCAGTCAGAATGGCTAAAATTAACAAGTCAGGAAAGGACAGATGTTGGCGGGGATGCAGAGAAAGGTCAACCCTCCTACACTGTTGGTGGGGATGCAAGCTGGTGCAGCCACTCTGGAAAACAGTATAGAGGGTCCTCAAAAATTTGAAAATAGAGCTACCACACGATCCAGCAATTGTACTACTGGGTATTTACCCCAAAGATACAAATGTAGGGTTCTGAAGGCGTACGTGCACCCCGATGTTTATAGCAGCAATGTCCACAATAGCCAACCTGTGGAAAGAGCCAAGATGTCCATCGACAGATGAGTGGATAAAGAAGAGTGGTATATATACACAATGGAATATTATGCAGCCATCAAAGGGAATGAGATCTTGCCATTTGCATCAACGTGGATGGAACTGGAGGGTGTTATGCATCTGAGTGAAATAAGTCAATCAGAGAAAGACATGTATCATATGACTTCATTGATATGAGGAATTCTTAATCTCAGGAAACAAACTAAGGGTTGCTGGAGTGGGGGTGGGGTGGGAGAGATGGGGTGGCTGGGTGATATGTATTGGGGAAGGTATGTGCTATGGTGAGTGCTGTGAATTGTGTAAGACCATTGAATCACAGATCTATACCTCTGAAACAAACAATGCAATATATGTTAAGAAAAAAGAAGAAGAAGATAGCAGGAGGGGAAGAATGAAGGTGGGGAAATTGGAGGGGGAGATGAACCTTGAGAGACGATGGACTCTGAAAAACAAACTGAGGGTTCTAGAGGGGAGGGAGGTGGGAGGATGGGTTAGCCTGTGATGGGTATTAAAGAGGGCACGTTCTGCATGGAGCACTGGGTGTTATGCACAAACAATGAATCATGGAACACTACATCAAAAACTAATGCTGTAATGTATGGTGATTAACATAAGAATAAAAAAATTTTAAGGGGAAAAAAAAAGCAAATAGTGCTTCCAAATTCACTCTACAATGCCAACATTACCTTCATACCAAAACCAAAGACACTACAAAAAAGGAAATTTACAGACCAAAATCCCTGATGAACATAGATGCAAAAAATCCTCAACAAAATATTAACAAACCGAATTCAACAATATTATTTTTCTAATTCAGTAATATTATTAAAAGTATAATATACCATGATTAATTGGAATTTATTCTAGGAATGCAAGGATCGTTTAGTATATGTAAATTTATCAATGGGATATATCACATTAACAAAATAAAGAATAAATATCATATGATCATTTCAATAGATGAAGAAAAAGCATTTGACTAAATTCAAAATCATTTGTGATGAAAACTCAACAAAGTGGTTATAGACGGAATATATCACAACAAAATAAAAACCGTATATGACCAATCCACAGCTAAGTACATACTCAATGGTGAAAAACTGAAAACTTCTTCCCTACGATCAGGAACAAGACAAGGATGTCCACCTTTGCCAATTTTATCAAATAACAATAGTATAGGAAGTCTTAGTTGCAGCATTAGACATGGAGAAGAAATTAATTGAATTCAAACTGGTAAGGAAGAAGTAAAACTTTCACTATTTGCAGATGACCTAATACTATACATAGAAAATCCTAAAGACTCCACAAAAACACTGTTAGAACTAGTCAATGAGGAGCGCCTGGGTGGCTCAGTCATTAAACATCTGTTTCATGGGGAGTCTAGGTGGCTTGGTTGGTTAGGCATCAGCCTTTGGCTGAGGTCAGGACCCTGGCATCAAGCCCTGCATCAGGCTCCCTGCTCAGTGGGGAGCCTGCTTCTGCTCCTCCCCCACACCTGCCCATGCTCTCTCTCTCTCTCGCTCTGCACTCTCTCTCTCAAATAAATAAAATCTTTTATAAAAAAGCATCTGCCTTCTGCTTGGGTCATGATCCTACGGTCCTGGGATTGAGCCCCCGTGTCAGGCTCCCTGCTCAGTGAGGAATCTGCTTCTCCCTCTTCCTCTGCCCCTATCCCCTGCTCATTCTCTCTCTGTCTCAGATAAATAAATAAAATCTTTAAAAAAACCCTAATAAATGAATTGAGTAAATTTGTAGTATACAAAATATACAGAAATCTGTTCCACTTCTATACACTCATAATAAACTATCAGACAGAGAAATTAAGAAAACAACTCCATTTTCAACTATATCAAAAAAAACAAATTACCTAAACATAAATTTTACCAATGAGATGGAAGACTTGTACTCTGAAAACTATGACACTGAGGAAAGACATTGAAGAGGACACAAATAAATGAAAAATACTGTGCTCATAGATCAGAAATATTAAAGTTGTTAAAATGTTCATCTTACTCAAAGAAATCTACAGAATCAATGCAATCCTTATCAAAATTCCAACAGCATTTTTCAAAGAACTTTAGCAAATAATACTAAAATTTTAATGGAACCACAAAAGAGCCTGAATAGTCAAAACAAGGTTGAGAAAGAACAAAGCCAGAGATATCATGCTCCCTGATTTCAAACTATGCTGCAAAGCTATAGGAATCAAAACAGCAGGGTATTGGCACAAAAAGAGAAACATAGATCACTAGAGCAGAATAGAAAGCCCAGAAATAAACACATGTATATATGGTCAATTAATCTACAACAAAAGAGGCAAGTATATACAGTGGGGAAAGGACAGTCTCTGATAAATGGTGTCAGAAAAACTGGATGTCCATATGCAAGAGAATGAAACCTGACTACATTCTTACATCATATACAAAATTAACTCAAAATAAAGATTTGAACATAATTCCCCAAATCATAAAACTCCTAGAATAAAAGAGGCAGTAAGCAACTTGACACTGGTCTTGGTGATGGTTTTTTGCATCTGACAGCAAAGGCAAGGGAAACTAAAGCAAAAATAAAAACATGTGACTACATCAAACTAAAAAACTTTTGCACACCAAAGGCAACCATCAAGAAAATGAAGAGACAATCATTGTGTGGGAGAAGATACTTGCAAATGATACATCTGTTAAGACGTTAATATACAAAATATATAAAGAATTCACATAACTCAGTAACAAGAAAACAAACAATCCAATTAAAATTGGGCAGAGAATCTGAATAGACATATTTCCAAAGAAGATATAGAGATGGCCAACAGACAAATGAATAGATGCTCAACATCACTAATTATCTGGGAAATGCAAATCAAAACCAAAATGAAGCAACACCTCACATCTGTCAGAATGGCTATTATCAAAACAGTGTTGGTGAGGAGGTGGAGAAAAGGGAATCCTCCTGTGCTCTTGGTGGAAATGTAAATTGATGCAGCCACTATGGAAAACCATTTGGAAGTTCCTTAAAATTTTACCATATGATCCCAGCAATTCCACTACTGCGTATCTATCTGAAGAAAATACAAACACTCACCTGAAAAGATACATGCACCCCCTATGTTCATTGGAGCATTATTTACAATAATCAAGATATGGAAGCAGCTTGAGTGTCTATTGAGTGATGAATGGATAAAGAAGATGTGGTATATGTATTCAATGGAACACTACTCAGCCATAGAAAAGAATGAAATCTTGCCATTTGCAACAACATGGATAGATCTTGAGGGTTCATGCTAAGTGAAATAAATCAGATAGAGAAAGACAAATACTATGCGATTTCACTTATGTGTAGAATCTAAAATATAAAGCATACAAACAAAACAAAACCCAGACTCACAGATACAAAAAACAGATTGGTAGTTGCCATAAAGGAGGGTGGTTGTGTGGAATGTGAAGTGGGTGAAGGGGATCAAGAATTACAAACTTCCACTTATAAAGTGAATAAGTCATAGGGATGTAATGGGGAATATAGTTAATAATACTGACTTAATTTTGTACAGCAAGAGGTAACCTGACTTTCTGTAGTGATCATTTTACAGTATATACAAATGTCAAATCAACTATTGTACACTCAAAACTAATATATTACATACACAGTTTTATTGCACTTTGCCTTACTGCACTTCACACTTTTTTTTTTTTTTTAAGCAAATTGAAGGTTGTGACAAGCCTGGGTCAAGCAAGCCTTTTGGTGCCATTTTTCCAACAGCATTTGCTCACTTTGTGTGTCTATATCACATTTTGATAATTCTCTCAGTATTCAAAGTTTTTCATTATTGTTATATTTGTTATTGTGATCTTTGATCAAGGATTTTTTTATTTTATTATTGTAACTATTTTGGAGTGCCATGAACTATGCCCATAAAAGACAGTGAATTTAATCAGTAAATATTGTGTTTGTGTAACTGGAAATGTAGTGGAAACAGCAAGAGAATTAGAATTAGAAGTGGAGCCTGAAGATGGGACTGAATTGCTGCAATCTTACACAATCTTAAAACTTCAGTGGATGAGGGGTTGCTTCCTATTGATGAGCAAAGAAAGAGGTTTCCTGAGATGGAATCTATTCCTGGTGGAGATGCTGTAAAGATGGTTGAAGTGACAACACAGGATTTAGGATATCATATAAACTTAGTTGATAAAGCAGCAGCAGGGTTTGAGAGGATTGATTCCAATTTTGAAAAAGTTCTGTGGGTATAATGCTATTGAACAACATCACATGTTAACTTACTTGTGAAAAGAAGAGTCAATTGATGTGACAAACTTCATCTTTATCTTAAGAAATTGCCACAGTCACCCCAAATTTCAGCAACCACCACCCTGATCAGGTCAGCAGCTGTCAACACTGAGGCAAGACCCTCTACCAGCAAAAAGATTCTGACTCACTGAAAGCTCAGATGATGGTTAGCATCTTTTAGCAATATGTTATTTTTTAATTAAGATATGTACATCAGTTTTTTTAGACATAATGCTATCATGCATTTAACAGACTACAGTATAGTTATATAAACATAACTGTTATATGCACTAGAAACCAAAAAATTCATTTGACTTACTTTCTTGTGATATTCACTTTATTTCAGTGGCCTGAAACTTAACCACAGTATCTCTGAGGTATGCTTATATCATATGTCAATTATACCTTAATAATAATAATAATAATTAATAATAATACATGGGGAAAACAACCAAGAGAAAACAAATGTTGGTGAGGATCTGGAGGAAGGGGAGCCTATTTGCACTGTTGGTGGGACTGTGAACTGGTACAACCACTATGCAAAACAATATAGAGGGAGATTAGCAAATAATTAGTAAAAAATTTAAAAACAGAACTACCATAAGACCTAGCAATTCCTCTTCTGGGACTATCTCCAACTGAAATGAAAACAATAACAAAAATGTTATCTGTACCCCCATGTTTATAATAGCATTATTTACAATGGCCAAGACATGGAAACAAACTAAGTATCCATTGGTGAATGAATGGATAAAGAAGATGTGATAGAAACACACACACACGCACATACACACACATACAGGATTATTATTTGCTTATAAAAAAAGCACAAGGAGGGGGCGGAGCAAGATGGCGGAGGAGTAGGAGACCTGGATTTCATCTGGTCTCAGGAATTCAGCTGAATAGGGATCAAACCATTCTGAACACCTACGAACTCAACAGGAGATCGAAGAAAAGAATAGCAACAACTCTGAACAGAAAAGCGACCACTTTCTGGAAGGTAGGACGTGAGGAGAAGTGAATCCGAGGTGATATTTGGGAGGATAGATGGCGGGGGAGGGGGCCTCCCTTGGCGGCTTCTGGCAAGTGATAGAGCCGCGGAGCACAAAATCGGAACTTTAGAAGTCAGCTCCGCTGAGGGACGTCGCTCCAGTGGCTAAGCTGGGGGTGGAACCCTCACAGGACAATGTGGTCTCAGGACCCTCGGGGTCACAGAAAGACTGGGGGTGCCTGAGTGCAGCAGAGCTTCCAGTTATCAGAGCGGGGAAGCCAGCTGCAGAGACGGAGCTGAGGCGTGGGATCTCAGCTCGGGATTGCCATAAACTGATCGGAGACACAGTTGGGCCACTGCTCCTCCAGCAGGGACCCAACAAGTGGCAGAGCCAGGGAGACTCCCCTTCCTCCCCCGGGAGGAGCAGCGCGGGAGCGCACCACAGGGATCTGCTGGGTTTGGAGACTCCACATGGGGTTGGTTGCCAGAGATAGAAACGCTTGGTCACAGGCCGGGTGAGCACAGAGTGCGGCTGGGGACTGGGGAGACAGGAGCGACTGATTGCTTTTCTCTGGGGGTGCATTGAGGAGCGGGACCCCAAGTTCTCAGCTCCTCTGGGGCGGAGATTGGGAGGCCACCATTTTCACTGTCTTCCTCCAAAGCTGTACCTAGAGCTTGCAGGGAACAAAAGCTCCCGAGAGCAAACCCGAGCAGATTGCTTAGCCCAGACGGGCAAGGGTGGGGCAATTCCACCTTTGGCAAAGACATTTGGGAACCACGGCAACAGGCCCCTCCCCCAGAAGATCAGCACGAACAGCCAGCCAAGACCAAGTTTACCGATCAAGGAGAATGGCAGAACTCCAGCGCTAGGGGAATACTGCACATAGAATTCATGGCTTTTTTACCATGATTCATTAGTTTTTCAAAGTTAATATTTTTAACTGTTTTTTTTTTTAATTTTTCTTTTTCCCTTTTTCAAACAACATCTTATCAATCCCTTTTTTAAAAAAACATTTTTATTTTTCATTTTTAGGGTCATATTCTATCCCTTCATAGTAGTTACCCTTATTTTTGGCAGATATATATATAAGTTGTCCTCTCTTTAAAATTTTGAGATACAGTTTCTTCTAACAGATCAAAATATACCCTAAATCTCTAGTGTATGGCTTTGTTCTAGTCTCCTGCCTGATCACATTTCTCCCCCCTTTTTCTTTCTTTCTTTCTTTCTTTCTTTCCTTTTTCTTAACCCTCTTTCTTTTTTCAAACATCTTCTTATCAATTCCTTTTTTATAAATTTTTTTATAATTTTCATCTTTACAGTCCTTTTCCATTCCTTCATCGTATCAACCCTTATTTTATACATATATAAGTCTTTCTTTCTTTAAAATTTTAGGAGGCCCTTTCTTCTAACAGACTAAAATACACCCAAAATCTAGTGTGTGGCACTGATCTATGCACCAGCCTGCTCATATTTGATCATATTCTGTTTTTTTTTGTTTTGTTCTGTTTTTGTTTGTTTTTAGCTTTATCTTTTTTTTTTCTATTTTTGTCTTTCTTTTTTCTTTCTTTCCCTTTCTTTTCTCCTGGTTTCAGGTCTTTGCTGATTTGATTAGAGTATATATTCTGGGGACGTTGTTAACCTGTTAGCATTTTGTTCTCTCATTCATCTATTCTCCTCTGGACAAAATGACAAGACAAAAAAAATCACCTCAACAAAAAGAACAAGAGGTAGTACCGTCTGCCAGGGACCTACTCAATACGGACAATAGTGCGATGTTGGACCTAGAGTTCAGAATCATGACTTTAAAGATACTAGCTGGGCTTGAATAAAGCATGGAAGTTATTAGAGAAACCCTTTCTGGGGAAATAAAAGAACTAAAATCTAACCAAATCGAAATCAAAAAGGCTATTAATGAGGTGCAATAAAAAATGGGGGCACTAACTGCTAGAATAAATGAGGCAGAAGAGAGAATCAGCGATATAGAAGACCAAATAATGGAAAATAAAGAAGCTGAGAAAAAGAGAGATCAACAACTACTGGATCACGAGGGCAGAATTCGAGAGATAAGCGAAACGATAAGATGAAACAACATTAGAATAATTGGGATGCCAGAAGAAGAAGAGAGAGAGGGGCAGAAGGTATATTGGAGCAAATTAAAGCAGAGAACTTCCCTAATGTGGGGAAGGAAACGGGCATCAAAATCCAGGAGGCACAGAGAACCCCTCTCAAAATCAATAAAAATAGGTCAACACCCTGACATCTAATAGGAAAACTTACGAGTCTCAAAAACAAAGAAAAAATCCTGAAAGCAGCTCGGGAGAAGAGATATGTAACCTATAATGGTAGAAACATTAGATTGGCAACAGACCTATCCACAGAGTCCTGGCAGGCCGGAAAGGACAGGCATGATATCTTCAGAGCAATAAACGAGAAAAATATGCAGCCAAGAATACTATATCCAGCTAGGCTATCATTGAAAATAGAAGAAGAGATAAAAATCTTCCAGGACAAACAAAAACTAAAGGAATTTGCAAACACGAAACCAGCCCTCCAAGAAATATTGAAAGGGGTCCTCGAAGCAAAGAGAGAGCCTAAAAGCAGCATAGACCAGAAAGGAATACAGACAATATACAGTAAACAGTCACTTTACAGGCAATACAATGGCATTAAATTCATATCTTTCAATAGTTACCCTGAACGTAAATGGGCTAAATGCCCCAATCAAAAGACACAAGCTAACAGATTGGGTTAAAAAACAAGACCCATCAATACGCTGTCTGCAAGAGACTCATTTTAGACCCAAAGACACCCCCACATTGAAAGTGAAGGGGTGGAAAACCATTTACCATGCTAATGGACACCAAAAGAAAGCTGGGGTGGCAATCCTTATATGAGACAAATTAGATTTTAAAACAAAGACTGTAATAAGAGATGAAGAAGGACACTATATCCTACTTAAAGGGTCTATCCAACAAGAAGATCTAACGATTGTAAATATCTATGCCCCTAACATGGGAGCAGCCAATTATATAAGGCAATTAATAACAAAAGCAAAGAAACATATTGACAACAATACAATAATACTGGGGGACTTTAACACCCCCCTGACTGAAATGGACAGATCATCTAAGAAAAAAATCAACAAGGAAATAAAGACTTTATATGGCACACTGGATCAAATGGACTTCACAGACATATTCAGAACATTCCATCCCAAAGCAACGGAATTCTTCTCTAGTGCCCATGGAACATTCTCCAGAATAGATCATATCCTAGGTCACAAATCAGGTCTCAACTGGTACCAAAAGATTGGGATTATTCCCTGCATATTTTCAGACCACAATGCTTTGAAACTAGAATTCAATCACAAGAGGAAAGTCAGAAAGAACTCAAATACATGGAGGCTAAAGAGCATCCTACTAAAGAATGAATGGGTCAACCAGGAAATCAAAGAAGAATTTAAAAAATTCATGGAAACCAATGAAAATGAAAACACAACTGTTCAAAATCTTTGGGATACAGCAAAGGGAGTCCTGAGAGGAAAGTATATAGCAATACAAGCCTTTCTCAAGAAACAAGAAAGGTCTCAAATACACAACCTAACCCTACGCCTAAAGGAGCTAGAGAAAAAACAGCAAATAAACCCTACACTCAGCAGGAGAAGAGAAATAATAAAGATCATAGCAGAAATCAATGAAATAGAAACCAAAAGAACAGTAGAACAGATCAACAAAACTAGGAGCTGGTTCTTTGAAAGAATT
This sequence comes from Eumetopias jubatus, assembly GCF_037043125.1. NCBI lineage: Eukaryota > Metazoa > Chordata > Mammalia > Carnivora > Otariidae > Eumetopias > Eumetopias jubatus. Next base: position 68,675,715 of record NW_028274823.1, on the reverse strand, counting down.
AACAAGATTGATATACCACTGGCCAGCATTATCAAAAAGAAAAGAGAAATGACCCAAATCAACAAAATCATAAATGAAAGAGGAGAGATCACAACCAACACCAAAGAAATACAAACAATTGTAATTACATATTATGAGCAACTCTATGCCAGCAAATTAGATAACCTGGAAGAAATGGATTCAGTCCTAGAGATGTATCAACTACCAAAATTGAACCAGGAAGAAATAGAAAACCTGAACAGACCTATAACCACGAAGGAAATTGAAGCAGTCCTCAAAAATCTCCCAAAATACAAAAGCCCAGGGCCAGATGGCTTCCCAGGGGAATTCTACCAAACATTTGAAGAATTAATACCTATTCTCCTGAAACTGTTCCAAAAAATAGAAATGGAAGGAAAACTTCCAAACTCATTTTATGAGGTCACAATTACCTTGATTCCCAAACCAGACAAAGACCCCATCAAAAAGGAGAATTACAGACCAATATCCTTGATGAACATGGATGCAAAAATTCTCACCAAAATACTGGCCAATAGGATCCAACAGTACATTAAAAGGATTATTCACCATGACCAAGTGGGATTTATCCCTGGGCTGCAAGGTTGGTTCAACATCCGCAAATCAATCAACGTGATACAATATTTTAACAAAAGAAAGAATAAGAATCATATGATCCTCTCAATAGATGCAGAAAAAGCATTTGACAAATACAGCATCCTTTCTTGATCAAAACTCTTCAGAGTATAGGGATAGAGGGTACATACCTCAATATCATAAAAGCCACCTATGAAAAACCTACAGCAAATATCATTCTCAATGGAGAACAACTGAGAGCTTTCCCTCTAAGGTCAGGGACATGGCAGGGATGTCCACTAACACCACTGCTATTCAACAGAGTATTAGAAGTCCTAGCCACAGCAATCAGACAACCAAAAGAAATCAAAGGCCTCCAAATCGGCAAGGAGGAAGTCAAACTCTCACTCTTTTCAGATGATATGATACTTTATGTGGAAAATCCAAAAGACTCCACCCCAACACTGCTAGAACTCATACAGGAATTCAGTAAAGTGGCAGGATATAAAATCAATGCACAGAAATTTGTGGCATTCCTATACACCAACAGCAAGACCAAAGAGAGAGAAATTAAGGAGTCGATCCCATTTACAATCGCACCCAAAACCATAAGATACCTAGGAATAAATCTATCCAAAGAGGCAAAGGATCTGTACTCAGAAAACTATAAAATCCTCATGAACGAAATTGAGGAAGGCACAAATAAATGGAAAAACGTGCCATGCTCATGGATTCGAAGAACAAACATTGTGAAGATGTCAATGCTACCTAGAGCAATCTACACTTTCAATGCAATCCCCATCAAAATACCATCCAGTTTTTTCAAAGAAATGGAACAAATAATCCTAAAATTTGTATGGAACCAGAAAAGACCCCAAATAGCCAGAGCAATGTTGAGAAGGAAAAGCAAAGCTGGTGGCATCACAATTCCGGACTTCTGCCTCTATTACAAAGCTGTCATCATCAAGACAGTATGTTACTGGCAGAAAAACAGACACATAGATCAATGGAACAGAATACAGAATGGATCAATGGATCAGAAGGGACCCTCAACTCTATGGTCAACTCATCTTCAACAAAGCAGGAAAGAATATCCAATGGAAAAAAGACAGTCTCTTCAACAAATGGTGTTGGGAAAATTGGACAGCCACATGCAGAAGAATGAAACTGAACTAGTTCTTACACTACACACAAAAATAGACTCAAAATGGTTGAAAGACCTAAACGTGAGACAGGAGTCCATCAAAATCCTCAAGGAGAACACAGGCAGCAACCTCTCGGACCTCAGCTGCAGCAACTTATTCCTAGAAACATCACCAAAGGCAAGGGAAGCAAGGGCAAAAATGAACTATTGGGATTTCATCAAGATAGAAAGCTTTTGCACAGCAAAAGAAACAGTCCACAAAACCAAAAGACAACCGACAGAATGGGAGAAAATATTTGCAAATGACATATCAGATAAAGGGCTAGTATCCAAAATCTATAAAGAACTTATCAAACTCAACACCCAAAGAACAAATAATCCAATCAAGAAATGGGCAGGAGACATGAGCAGATATTTTTCCAAAGAAGACATCCAAATGGCCAACAGACACATGAAAAAGTGCTCAACATCGCTCGGCATCATGGAAATCCAAATCAAAACCTCAATGAGATACCACCTCATACCAGTCAGAATGGCTAAAATTAACAAGTCAGGATATGACAGATGTTGGCAGGGATGTGGAGAAAGGGGAACCCTCCTACATTGTTGGTGTGAATGCAAGCTGGTGCAGCCACTCTGGAAAACAGTGTGGAGGTTCCTCAAAAAGTTGAAAATAAAGCTACCATATGATTCAGCAATTTCACTACTGGGTATTTACCCCAAAGATACAAATGTAGGGATCCGAAGGGGTACGTGCACCCTGATGTTTATAGCAGCAATGTCCACAATATCCAACCTGTGGAAAGAGCCAAGATGCCCATCGACAGATGAATGGATAAAGAAGCAGTGGTATATATACACAATGGAATATTATGCAGCCATCAAAAGGAATGAGATCTTGCCATTTGCAACGACGTGGATGGAAATGGAGGATGTTATGCTGAGTGAAATAAGTCAATCAGAGAAAGACATGTATCATTTGACCTCACTGATATGAGGAATTCTTAATCTCAGGAAACAAAGTAAAGTTTGCCGGAGTGTTGGGGGGTGGGAGGGAGGGGGTGGCTGTGTGATTGACATTGGGGAGCGTATGTGCTGTAGTGAGTGCCGTGAATTGTGCAAGACCGTTGAATCACAGATCTGTACATGTGAAACAAATAATGCAATATATGTTAAGAAAAAAAAATAAGAAGATAGCAGGAGGGGAAGAATGAAGGGCGGGAAATCGGAGGTGGAGACGAGCCATGAGAGATGATGGACTCTGAAAAACAAACTGAGAGTTCTAGAAGGGTGGGGGGTGGGGAGATGGGTTAGCCTGGTGAGGGGTATTAAAGAGGGCACATTCTGCATGGAGCACTGGGTATCATGCACAAACAATATATCATGGAACACTACATCAAAAACTAATGATGTCATGTATGGTATTAACATAACAATAAAAATTTTTAAAAAGAAAAGCACAAGGAAGTTCTGCCATTTGTAGCAACATGAGATGGACCTTGAGGGCATTTGGTAAGTGAATTAAACCAGACAAAGTCAAATACTGCATGATATCACTTATATGTGGAATCTAATTTTTTAAAAAAATACACACACTCATAGAATCAGAGATCATAATTGAGATTACCAGATCTGAAGGGTAGGTGTAGCGGAAATTGGAGAAGGTGGTTAAAATTATAAATTTTTAGTTATAAAATTAAGTACTTGTAATGTAAGGTGTAACATAAGACTATAGTTAACACTGCTGTAATATACACATATGTTAAGAGACTAAACTTAAGAGTTCTCATCCCAAGGAAAAACTTTTTCCTTTTTAATTTTATTGTATCCATATGAGATGTTGGATGCTAACAAAAATTGCTGTGGTAATCATTTTATAATATATGTAAGTTAAACCATTATGCTGTATACCTGAAATTTATACAGTGATTATGTCAATTATATTTTAGTAAAACTGGAAAAATGTAATAATACTTGGAAATTAATTCCAAAAGTAGACCTCCCAAAAGACACTGGACAATGTAATAAGTAGCGTCTCTTTATATTTCCAAGTTTCCAAGGGAACTTCACTGTCTTGCCTATGTAAATCTTGGCATACACTGTTAAATTAGCTCAGGCTTTGTCCTTTTCTTGAGTACTTATTAATTATACATATTCAAATATGTTAATGTGCATTTAACCTCATTTTGATAACAAACTGATATTTATTCAATATTATATAATTCCATTTATCACCACAGGCCATGATTCTGTTTTCTCCTACAATCCTGCTCCAGGTAAGCAGCTTCCTTTCCTCATCTCCAACAGCCATTCGGATAACTTTCAGGTAATCTGGCTGAGAAATGAAGAAATTCGAAGTTGTAGCTTGACAAACATGCATTTAGATCTTGTCTTTAGATCTCAGGAAAATTCTTCTGTGTCACAGAATCCTCATCTGTAAGATGGACATGTTATCCACCTCATAAGAATGGTTGAAAGTTTCAAGAGAGGCCTTACATAAATCATCCCACGTAGTACATGGCACGTAGTGAGCAGTGGATGACGTAGTGAGCAGTGGATGAATAGCAGCTGCTATTATTACTAATTGGTTGTTCCTTTCACTGCCTGGGTGTTTCTTTGCCCATCAGGGATTTTCACTGTGTTCCTCTGCCTTTTGCATAGGCAGGGGAAGCCCATTTCTTGTACCAGAACATGAGTCATGAGGAGCATTATAAACCTCAGTCTCAGCGGCCTGTCTCCAGACTGATAAGGTGGAAGTCAGAACACTTTCCTGAAGGTGAAGGGTCTAGGGCCTCACACTTTGTACAGAAATCTGTACTGTATTTGATTACTTTTTATTTTGGTTCTTTAAAATCTCTGACTCACCAGAACACTAATATGTGTGGAGAGGGTTAGTAGCTAACTCTAATAGTCATATACTTTGTGTTTATGTTCCCAGAGAGTTCTCATTACTTCCAGATGGCATTTTTTTCCCCCTAAGATCACCTCAATCCTCAACCCTGGTTCTGCTCAATTTCTCCCACCCCCATTTTCTGGGGGCCCCACCACTACCTCAGGATTTAATACCAGTTTCCTTTGTGTGTGCATAATGAGCTTTCCTTTTTTTTTTTTTAGAAGGAGCCATTTGTCTATATTTGTGCTAAGTTTAGTTGTTTTCCACTTTAAAAAGTGAACTGAATTAGATAATATTTGACCATTCCTACAGATGCGGCCAGAACACTTCAAAAACACTTCATCAGGGGATTTCACATTTTTGTTGCTTTTTAAAATATTTTGACTCATTCTGAAAGAGGCAAGTGGAGCTTAAAGTTCTCTTTCTCAAGGGTTAGGCCACAAATGTGTTTTGGAACAGATTTTGGGAATTGGATTCTGAATCTGACTTTGGAGGCAGAATTTCGGTGTGGGAACCAGAACCTTTAGGAAAAAATTACAGTAACTGAAATGTTTCAACTTCATAATAGAATGTTTGGATGGGTTACAAGAGAAAAAAAAAACAAGTAGCTCAATAATTTGATGTGTGTGGCCCCCCTCTTTTTTTCCCTCCAAGTCCAGGGAAAACAAATGATTCTTGCCCCATGGTGTTCAGTGCTTCTTAATTTCTAAGAAAGATGTTGTGGGAATTAGACATTAAAACAATATATGTTCAAACAAAATTTTCACTGAGTCACAATTGACTCTTTGTTCAGACTGCTGATGCAATTTGATACAAAGTAACTATGGATAAAGTTTTCCAGCTTTTTAAGTTTGGTGATGTGGGTGGGTGACACTCCCTTTGTTTTTCCCCCTTTTTGCCAGAATCATAAGCTGACATTAATAGCCACGTGAAGTTGCTCTACATAAATTCTTCCTATAAGTTAAAAAAGTCTCCACAATGAAAAGTAATACCACCTTCTGTTTCACAAAGCTGAGTTAAATTCCTAGATGAGGAAGGGAAATCCCATCTTGTTTTTTTCCTTATATATTTAAAAACTTTTAAAAACACATAAAACTACCTTAACTGTTTCCATCAGAAAATGTGAGGAGAGGGTGGCTGTAAGGAAAGTTAAAGCCTTATCTGTCATATCGTAAATTTTAAATCAGGCACTCCAATAAAAATGAAGATGTCTTTAAAGAAGTGACTTGTTAAAAAATATCAGAGGACATAGAATTGAGTTAGAAAAGAGGATAATGGGAATGATATAATACTTGTCACCCTTGCATTTTCCTAAGCCTAGTACAAATACAAGCTTTTTGGAATATGTATTAGGAAGTGGAAATATGCAAAATGGATCCATTACTTTTTGATGACACTACTTTTAAGGCAATGATAAGTTAACAAGACTGAGAAACTAGTTAAAGAAATAATTTAAAGCAAAACTTTAGGTGCATAGTTTTACATCCTCTTCAAAAAGTATTTCTCTATGAATTATTCTGTATTTCTCCCAGTTTGTTAAAAACAATTAAATCTAGGTGATGTAAAAATGGGTGGTATGCCAGTGCCTGTCAAACCATATGTGATGAAAAGCCAGTCTTTTAAAATTCATTTGAAAAAATGAATTCTTCAACTAATACATTTGCAAAATATAATAAAAATGTTGTGGCCGTATAGAATTGTTATAAAAGTTTCTAAATGCTTCTGCTCACTTCCTTTACTTACTGCAGAGAACAACCAGTTCTTGAATTGACACCTGTCCGTACACCACTCTTAGAGGAGTATTCAATTACACATTTTTCATAATAGAAAAGCTTAGAAATATATTTTTAGAAGATACATGGAATTATCAAGTGCCATCGCATGTTTTTTCAGCTGCACTAGCCTAGAAAGAACTTGGATGTGCTTTCAAGATACAGTAAGTTGTATAAATCTCTTAGAGAAATATTGAAATGTGTGTCGCGTGTGTGCTTAATGTAAATGTGCTTTTCCTTTGATTTCTGTTCTTTGGCCAGCCCTGTGGCTACCACAGCTGCTTCCCGTGTGTTTAATGTATCAAATTCTCTGTCTTTTGGTTTCTCCATCTTACGCTGTCCCATTTATTTATGCTTTCCCACAACTGAGGGGAAATAGCATTTTCAGTCACTTGGAGGAGAGTTTATTTTGTGTGGCATTACCTCTAGGATCTGGCATGCTCTAGAAGTGGAAAATATTTTCTTTGATCTTCTCGAGATGGTGGTTTGTAAGGTTCCAAGGCAGAGACCAGCAGGGCATGCATGTAATATTACAACATTTGGAGGCAGGTCCGTTGCCATTTTCACCCTTGCAAGGCTAATCCAGACCACTTTGTTCGGAGCCATTCTTTATTAGCAGACGTTAGAACTTTACCTTTTTAGGATGCTCTTGGAAATTGATTTTAACATTCTACTAAAGCAGAGGAATCATCCTAGTACTCAGAGCAGGCTGTGATAAAGATACAATTTCAGCAGCAAAAAAGGGAAACCAAATCCCAGTGGCCACTCCAGCCTACAGCCCAGAGAAACAAGTTGACAGACAGCCATGTGAAGAGTATGTCCAAACTAATGTGTCTGCTGGAACCAAACAGAGCAACCATGTAGAGTGATGGTAACAAACCAATTACAAGCTGCTTGGGGATTGTGAGGACCAACTGTTCACACAGAAGGGAAAGGAACTGGGTAAAATACTAAAGAGGAAAAGAGGGAAATTGGGGGAACATGTTACAGCAAGGTCTACAGGCCACAACATAAAAGAATGAAGTCTCTGGGTTTATATCTGTGAACCTGGGATATGTCGTGCTTCCAGATCCTCCAGCAATGCAGTGGCAACTGCTTCAGCCCAAGATGATGAGGCTCCATGAACTGGCTTCCTTTCCAAGGGCTACTCAGGCCTTCCAGAATTTCCCCAGTTAGTTGGGGAAGAGAGAGCAAACAGACTGTCCCTTTGATGGGAGGAATGAGGGAGATGCCATGGCAAGTTTGATGATGAGCCATGGTCAGAACCTGGACATGATATCTTCCTGTACGATAAATAAATACATATCCCACAGCCGCTGTTCTGCCTGGTTGTGTGGGCCTGTGTGCATAGTGTGCCTGCTCCTGACAGGAGGGCTGGTATGAGGACACTCTTACTCCTGGCTCTCAGCTCCAGGTCAGCCTATGAGTTACAAAGATTAACTCCTACTTTGAGCTTGGCTTTTTCACTTATGGTGTTTTGACCCATATATTTATTTTTAATATTTATTAAATTAAAACCAGTAAGTTTTATAGAAATACAGACACCCAGCTTCACTCCAATGACTAGAAAGTTCTGGGGGAACATTCAGGCAATCCATAGTTTCCTAAAAGCTTTCCCCATGGTTCTGTTGCATCAGGACTGGAAAACCCAGTCATTAGAACCACTAGCCGAAACTACTGTGAATGTCCATTTTCAATTTAACACTTGTCTATGAATCTAAATTTGAAGTTAACCCCATCTTTTAGATACTACTTAAAGACTTCAGGCAGGGGATGACTGCAATTTGTTTTTGTTTGGTAAATCCATTCTTCAGAGTGTAAATAAAAAGGGGCAAATTAGAGCTCTGAATGGGGCAATCCTGAGGAAAACATAATTTAAGCTCCCTCAAGCTTTACTAACATCTACTATGTCTACGTCAGTTGCAAAATAATCCAAAACCAGTCACAGATTCCCTAAAGATTTGTATAAGGCAGTGGTTTGAAGAATAGATTAGCAGGTTGGACACTGTACTTGGAAGGAATAAAATTACATAACTAAAATTCTGCCCTTTCTGGCCTCCCATTCCCCTTAAAATTGAAGTCCATGCTACTAAAGTTCTTGTTATATGCTAAAGTCTAAACCCCCATGTCTTTAAGTTCACCATAGAAATGATGATTTGCCATATTCTACCATAGCCTTATTCTTTCTCTCCTTTGTGTACACCAACAGTTTTCTTCCTGTAAGGGGAGATGTTAGTTGTGACCCATAGCAGAAAGTGGGCTCTAGGCATGAACACACTGAGAAGGCAGCTCTCATGGTAGATAGGGGAGTATACCTGCTGAGGCCTAAAACATTGCTCTTTCTGGACTGTCATGATATGTGAAGTCCACCATTAAATCTGGCTCTTTGGGCTAAGATGGGTATGTTCCCAAACATACAGAAACAGGTTGTAGACTTGGGAATTTGTATCATTGTGTCCCCTGTTGTCTTTCCTATCTTGCTGGATCCCTTGATTCTAGGCAGGGCCAGTTTCATGGACATGTGACCAATACAGCTACACAGGGCTCCATACTTAGATGGGCCTCATACCTGGTTTAATACTCTGCTGTTGCTGTCTTGAAATTCTTAATAATTTTTGAGTGAGAGACCCTGAAGTTTCATTTTGCATTGGACCCAAAAATTATGCAGCTGTTCCTGTCTCTGAGGTTGATCTAGCTCCCTATGAATGATCAGAAACACTTGGTGTGTCCAACTTCCTTTCCATTTTTGTGATTGTCACATTAAACTGTGCAGCAAAATGAATGAGGAGAGGTGACCTAACTTTGGGGATTTGACTTATGTATTCTCATTGGAACAGCAATGGGGAGAATGCCCTTCCTTTGGCCCATTGACGCTTATTGGCAAGACACATAGAGGAGAAAGGTCAGATGAAATAGTCAACATAACAAGTAGGCAGGGCATTGGAGGGGGGCACCTGGGTTAAGCATTTGACTTTTGATTTCAGCTTAGGCCATGATCTCAGGGTCCTGGGATTCAGCTCCCTGTCAAGTTCTGTGCTCAGTGGGGAGTCTGCTTGAGGATTCTCTCTATCCCTCTCCCTCTGCCCTTCCCCCAGCTTGTGCTCTCTCTCTCTCTCTCAAATAAATAAATCTTAAAAAAAAAAAATAGGCAGGGCATTGGGAAGAATAGTACCCAGCTAAATTCTGAGTTGCAGAGATAAGAAGCCACTCAAAGGAGAAAAGGATGATGTAGGCATTTTGATATTTACCAAGTGCTGAGGATTTCATGCTAGGCATGGCCTGCAGAGGTGGGTGTGTCTTCCAGAGAGCTTTACACTCACCAGGATCTAAAAATGGGCTGGCTAGCTTTCAACTATTTTTTGAGCTCTTGCCATGTACCATGAATGTACTATGTTAAGTACTTTATGTAGATTATCTCATTTTCTCTGCACAATAACCTTAAGAGGTAATCAGCACTCTTCAGGTTGCAGGTGACAAAAACTCATGTTGAATATGCTTAAACCAAAAAAAGAGAATGCATTGGCTTACATAATTGAAAAGACCAGGGGATGTTTCAGGCATGGTTAGATCCCTGTATTCAATGTTCTTAAGAATCTGTTTTTCTCCATCTCTCAGTTTTGCTTTACTTTCATTAGCTTTATTCATTAGTTCTCCCCAAGATGGCCACTAGCAACTCAAACCTTACAGCCTATATATCTTTCATAGTATTCTAGCAAAAGTCCTGAAGCAGACTCTTAATGGCTTACATTAGATTACATGATGATCCTTGACCCAGTCTTTGACTGACTAGCCAAGCTTGGATTACATATCTGGATGGAGTACCTACTGATGCACATGGTGTATGTGTGTGTAATCTAAATGTTTCCAAGCCTCCTGTGGGAAATCTCCCTTCTCTACTGTACCTGTGTTGAAGAATCTGTACCCTGATACCTGTTTATGCTAAAGCAAGAGACAGGTCATTATCTCTCTGTTTAGTTGTCAGCAAGGGAGATAGTGAGTCTTGAGGGCACATCAAGTAACAGACCTGCTGCCAACACTTTTCTGTGTTGCCAATACCTGAACTAATGGGACGAGATGTTCACATCCCAAAGAGCACTATAACAATTCCAGGTGTTGCTGGAACAGAGTAAAAGATGGATTGATTATGTTGGTAGATGATATGCTCACTGCTGTTTTGATATTGGGGTCAGAGACAGTGAAAAGCGGCAGAACAGCCTTCCTATGTCATCAGTTTATAGACGCAGTGATATTTACTTGACACTTCTCTTGGCAGTACATCCTCCAAAGGAATTAAAATTAAGACTCCTCCTGATGCTATAATGTAAAACCATCAGCAATCTCTGTAGTATTTTTCTAGAAACAAACAAACAAACAAAATGCAGACAAAAACCCAAAAAGAAAATGGCAAATGTATGTGGAAATAGGAAGATGAACTTGAAGCTAGTAAAGACTCTGAATGTTTGCTTCTAGGAGGTCAAACATCTGTGAAAAAAAGCTCACCCTCCTTCTAGGAATCCATCTAGTGGCAACTATGAAGAGGAAGTTCTTCCTTGTCCCACTCAACTCTCTCTCATGCTATAGTTAATTCACATCTTTGCATGCTTAGTCATAAGACAGAAGCAAAGTTATCTATGGGGAAAAACTGACAGGCTTGGCGTTCAGCTTTTCCTCAATCTTCTAGGAACCTTCAGTTTCCCCTCCTAGATCTATTTTCACTGGCTTCCCAACCTGGAACCTCTTCCTCAACAAATGGTTTTGCTTTCAGGTCAAAGTCACCTGGGGAAGAGAGGGCAAAAAAACCCCGTTTGGATGTGAACTGCAAGAAATGCTTTCAGTTCTCAAAGTGGCTATTAGTATCTTGTCCAGAAATAATGACTTAATCCAAAGGGATGAAGGATGTTTTGGAATATCAGGCATCAGCTGTTGCTCTTTCTAAAAGACTGTCAATCTGATTTTCATAAACCTTTGCATGGTATCAAGGAACTGGGTACCCGCTCTATCCTGATAAGAGGTGTCCTCTGTGGAGGATTGATGATCATCATTAAGTTAAATAATGCATATGTAAAGTACTTATCATAGAATCTGTCTCATGGTTAGTGCTTAATGAAAGGTAGTCAATCATTATAATCTATAAATTACTTTTCATATATTTTGGCTATTACTGATATGGCACAGTGGTCTGACATCAGTGATCCAAATTGCTTTTTATTAGTATATGACTTTTGTACCTTATATGTTGACAATCTGAGCTAAAATATTGTGCTAACTTCAGCCAGGACAGAAGTTGACAGAGCCTTCAGTACTCACACTGGATACACACCAGACACTTTTATAGAAAGTTGTGTGAATTTAGGTCAAGTTGTGCCCCAATTCTGAGACAATTATCAGGGATGTGAGGTTACCATTGAATTGCTTTGGGAGAAATGAAGACTTTCTTGTAGCTGTCCTGGAAATTGGAGTCATGATCCTGAATAAGGTTTTCATGTCAATGCAGAAGGACAAGATGGGTTTATCTGCAAAATGCAACATGGAAGACTCCTAGGTTAGACTTGATATATGGAAAAGATTCCTTTGGGGTGATTATGCTACTCATTTAAGATCCAACCTGAGGGTAAATTAGAGTAGTGCTAGAGGAAGTGTCATTAGGGATGTGGCTTGAAGGCACTTACACAATATATTGGTGACTACCATAAGAATAATGTTAAAATACAAGTAGAAGAGTAAAATCTCCAGCTGTTGTTGTGGCCGCTTCCTTAGCCTGGGTTTCCTAGAAAACAGATGGAAATCTTTTGTGTTAACACTTCACTAGGAGAGCACTCACAGGTGAGGAGGAAGATAAAAAGATAAAAATCAGAGAAGGCAGGATGACAAAGATAAGGTAGAAGATGGTGGAAGATTAGGGGAACTTATTTCATCTGGTCCCTTGCATTTGGTTCGATAACTATCAAATCATTCTGCACACCTATGAATTCAACCAGAGATGTAAGAAAAAAATTGCTGGAATTCTACAAATAGAAAAGCAACCACTTTTTGAAAGGTAGGATGTGTGGAGAAGTGAATCTGAAGCAATATACTGCAGGGGGAGGGAGCCTCTGAAAGCCAGCTACTGGAAAGTGCTAATAGCTTCTGAGTGCAAAATTGGAACTTCTAGATTTTCTGCTCCAGTGAGAGACGTCTCTGACTGAAAGGTGCTCAGGTGGTGAATTGGGGCAGAATCCTAGGTTGGACAGTGTGGTCTCAGGATCCTCAGGGTCATAGAAAGAATGGGGGTGCTTGAGTCAGCAGTTTCCAAGCATTGGAGAATGGAAACTGGTTATAGTCAGTGAACCCAGGAGGGGGCTCTCAGTTCATTTCACCATAAACCACGGACCGTGGCACAGTGGGGTGATTGTTCGCCATGCAGGGGCCCTTCAGAGGGCAGAAACATGGTGACCCTCTGCCTTCTCCAAGGAGGGGCAGTGTGGGCGTGTAGCTCAAGAGTCTGCAACTTGGCACACACAAAAGTGAGGGTTTACTAAAGGGGGGGGCACGATATTTTGGCTCCAGGGCTGGGGCTCGGGGCTTGGCCATTTTTATTTTCATCCTCTAAAGTGGCATGGAAAGCCTTCAGGAAACAAAAGCCACATAAAGCAACCAGAAGCATCTTACACTGAGCCCGGCCCCCTGGCAAGGGGCAGTGCCACTCTGCCCAGGCAAAAACACCTGAGAATCAGTGCACCATGTCCCTCCCCAGAAGACCAGCTAGAACAACATATGAATACCAAGGTTATGGAACACACAGGACTGCAAAACTCCAGAACTAGGGGAAAATACTATATAGAATTTGAGGTTTTTCCTCATGATTTACCTTTCAGTTTAAATTTTTCCTTTTCTTTCTTTTTTTCCTTTTAAACTAGTTTCTTATTTAATCAACTTTTTTAAAGTCTTTTTTTAAGTTCCATTTTACATTTATATTTTATAGATATATTCTTCATTTTTAGCTTCCTTTCACTGTATTCAATTTTATTTTTGTATATATATAAATTTTGCTTTCTTTACAATTTTGGGATTTAGTATCCTCTAACAAACAAACCAAAATATACCCAGGACCAAGTGGATCACCTTGTTTTTCTTTTTCTTTTTCTTTTTCTTTTTCTTTTTCTTTTTCTTTTTCCTTTCTCTTTTGGTTTCTAACCTCATTGGATTTGTCTAGTGTGTATTTTTCTTGGGTCATGGTTGATAGTTTTGATTTTGTTTTCTTGTTCATCCATTCTTCCCTGGGCAAATGGACAAGAAGGAGGAATTCAAAATGAAAGAATCAGAGGTAATACTCTCTGCCACAGATCTAATCTAATCAATATGGATATAAGTAAAATGTCAGAGCTGGGATTCAGGATAACGATTATAAAGTTACTAGCTGGGCTTGAAAAAAGCATAAAAGACACAGAGAATCTCACTGCAGAAATAAAATCTAATCAGGCCCAAATTAAAAATGCTTTAACTGAGATGCAGTCTAAATTGGATGCTCTAACACCTAGGGTAAATGAGGCAGAAGAGAGAGTAAGTGACATAGAAGACAAGTTGATGGAAAGGAAGGAAGCTGAGAAAAACAAATAATGGACCATAATGGGAGGCTTCAAGAAATCAATGATACCATAAAGTGAAATAATATTAGGATTACTGGGGTCCCAGAGGAAGAAGAAACAGAGAGAGGGACAGAAGGTATATTTGAGGAAATAATAGCTGAGAACTTCCCTAATCTGGGGAAGGAAACAGGCATTCAAGTCCAAGAGGTAGAACCCCCCTCAAAATCAATAAAAATAGATCAACACCATGACATATAATAGTGAAGCTTGCAGATTTCAGAGATAAAGAGAAAATCCTGAAAGCAGCTCAAGGCAAGAGGTCCTTAACCTACAAGGGTAGAAACATTAGACTGACAGAAGACTTATCCACAGAGACCTAGCAGGCCAGAAGTCCTGGCATGATATTTTTAGGGTGCTAAATGAGAAAAACATGCAGCCAAGAATGTATTATCCAGCAAAGCTGTCATTCAGAATGGAAGGAGAGATAAAGAGCTTCCAGGACAAACAGAAACTAAAAGAATTTGTGATCACTAAACCAGCCCTGCAAGAAATATTAAAGGGGAGCCTGTAAGCAAACATAGAGCCCAAAATTCACATAGACCAGAAAGAAACAGAGACAATCTACAGAGACAGGGACTTTACAGGCAATACACTGGCACTAAATTCATATCTTTCAATGGTTACTCTATACGTAGGTGGGCTGAATGCTCCAATCAAAAGACACAGGGTAACAGATTGGATTAAAAAAGTAGGACCCATCCATATGCTGTCTACAAGAGACTCATTTTGAACCTAAAGACATCTCCAGATTGAACATGAGGGAGTGGAGAACCATTTATCATGCTAATGGACATCAAAAGAAAGATGAGGTAGAAATCTTCCCTCAGACAAATTAGATTTTAAACCAAAGGCTGCAGTAAGGGATGAAGGGGGACACTATATGATACTTAAAGGGTCTATCCAACAAGAAGATCTAACAATTACAAATATTTATGCTCCTAACTTGCGAGCAGCCAATTATAGAAACCAATTAATAACCAAAGTAAAGAAACACACTGATGATAATACAATAATACTAGGGGACTTCAACACCACACTCACAGCAATGGACAGATCATCTGAGCAGATAAGCAACAAAGAAATGAGGGCTTTGAATGACACACTAGACCAGATGGACTTCACAGATATATACAGAGCATTCCCTCCTAAGCAACAGAATATACATTCTTCTCAAGTTCCCATGGAACATTCTCCAGAATAGATCGCATATTGGGTCATAAGTCAGGTCTCAACCAGTACCAAAAGATTGGGATTATTCCCTGCATATTCTCAGACCACAATGCTTCAAAACTGGAACTCAATCACAAGAGGAAATTTGGAAGGAACTCAAACACTTGGAGGTTAAAGAGGATCGTACTAAAGACTGAATGGGTCAACCAGGAAATTAAAGAAGAACTTAAAAAATTCATGGAAACTAATGAGAATGAAAACACATTTGTTCAAAACCTCTGGGATACAGCAATGGTGGTCCTAAGAGGGTAATACATAGCAATACAAGCCTCTCTCAAAAAATTAGAAAAATCCCAATATGCAAGATAAACTTACACCTAAAGGAGCTGGAGAAAGAAGAGCAAATAAATCTTAAACCAAGCAGGAGAAGAGAAATAATAAAGATTAGAGCAGAAATCAATAAAATAGAAACCAGAAGAGCAGTAGAACAGATTAATGAAACTAGAAGCTGGTTCTCTGAAAGAATTAATAAGATCGCTAAAGCTCTGGCCAGATTTATCCAAAAGAAAAGAGAAAGTACCCAAATTAATAAAATCATGAATGAAAGGGGAGAGATCACGACCAACACCAAGGAAATAGAGGGAATTTTAACATATTGTGAGCAACTATATGCCAATAAATTAGGCAATCTGGAAGAAATGGATGCATTCCTGGAAACTTATAAACTACCAAGACTGAAACACAAAGAAACAGAAAACATGAACAGATGCATAACCAGCAAGGAAATTGAAGCAGTCATCAAAAATCTCCCAACAAACAAGAGTCTAGGGCCAGATGTTTTCCCAGGGGGAATTCTACCAAACTTCTAAAGAAGAACTAATATCTATTCTTCTGAAGCTCTTTCAAAAGATAGAAATGGAAGGAAAACTTCCAAACTCGTTCTATGAGGCCAGCATTACCTTGATCCCCAAACCAGACAAAGACCCCATCAAAAAGGTGAATTACAGACCAGTATCCCTGATGAACATGGGTGCTAAAATTCTCACCAAGATCCTAGCCAATAGGATCCAACAGTACATTAAAAGGATAATTCACCACGACCAAGTGGGATTTTTTTTCCTGGGCTGCAAGGGTGGTTCAACATTTGCAAATCAATCAGTGTGATACATCACAAAATAAAAGGAAGGACAAGTTCCTCTCAATTGATGTAGAAAAAGCATTTGACAAAATACAGCATTCTTTCTTGATTAAAACTCTCCACAGTGTAGGGGTAGAGGGAACATACCTCAATATCATAAAAGCCATCTATGAAAAGCCCACAGCAAATATCATTCTCAATGAGGAAAAACTGAGAGCTTTTCCCTTAAGGTCAGGAACACGACAGGGATGCCCATTCTCACCTCTGTTGTGCAGCGTAGCACTAGAAGTTCTAGCCTCAGCAATCAGACAACAAAAAGACATAAAAGGCATTCAAATTGGGAAAGAAGTCAAATTCACTCTTCATAAATGACATACTTTATGTGGAAAACCAAAAGACTCCACCCCAAAATTGCTAGAACTCATACAGGAATTCAGCAATGTGGCAGGATATAAAATCAATACACAGAAATCAGTTGCATTTCTATACACTAACAATGAGAGAGAAGAAAGAGAAATTAAGGAATTGATCCTATTTACTATTGCACCAAAAACCATAAGATACCAAGGAATAAACCTAACCAAAGAGTAAAGGATCTGTACTCTAAAAACTACAGAACACATGAAAGAAATTGAGGAAGACACAAAGAAATGGAAGAACATTCCATGCTCATGGATTGGAAGAATAAACATTTTCAAATGTCTAGGCTATCCAGAGCAATCTACACCTTCAATGCCATCCCTATCAAAATACCATTGACATTTTTCACAGACCTGGAACAAACAATCCTAAAAATTGTATGGAATCAGCAAAAGACCCCAAATAGCCAGAGAAATGTTGAAAAAGAAAACCAAAGCTGGAGGCATCCCAATGCCAGACTTTAAGCTATATTACAAAGCTGTAATCATCAAGACAGCATGGTACTGGCACAAAAACAGACACATAGATCAATGGAACAGAACAGAGAACCCAGAAATGGACCCTCAACTCTATGGTCAACTAATCTTTGAGAAAGCAGGAAAGAATATCCAATGGGAAAAGGACAGTATCTTCAATACATGGTGCAGGGAGAATTGGACAGCCACACGTAGAAGAATGAAACTGGACCACTTTCTTACACCATACACAAAGATAAACTCAAAATGAATAAAAGGCTTAAATGTGAGACAGGAATCCATCAAAATCCTAGAAGAGAACACGGACAGTAACCTCTTTGACCTTGGCCACAGCAACTTCTTGTGAGACACATCTTGAAAGTCAAGGGAAAGAAAAACAAAAATGAACTATTGGGACTTCATCAAGATAAAAATCTTCTGCACAGCAAAGGAAACAGTCAAAAAATGAAAAGGCAACTTATGGAATGGTAGAAGATATTTGCAAATAACATAACAGATAAAGGGCTGGTATCCAAGATCTATAAAGAACTTCTCAAACTCAACACCCAAAAAACAAATAATCCATTTAAGAAATGGGCAGAAGACATGAACAGACATTTCTCTAAAGAAGACATCCAAATGGCCAACAGACACATGAAAAAATGCTCCACATCACTTGCCATCAAGGAAATACAAATCAAAACCACAATGAGATACCACCTCACACCAATCAGAATGGCTAAAATTAACAAGACAGGAAACAACAAGTGTTGGTGAGGATGTGGAGAAAGGGGAACCCTCTTACACTGTTGGTGGGAATGTAAGTTGGTATAGCCACTCTGAAAAACAGTACGGAGACTCCTCAAGAAGTTAAAAGTAGAGCTACCCTATGACCCAGCAATTGCACTACTAAATATTTGCCTCAAAGATACAAATGTAATGATCGAAGGGGCACCTGCACCCCAGTGTTTATAGCAGCAATGTCCACAATAGCCAAACTGTGGAAAAAGCCAAGATGTCCGTTGACAGTTGAATGGATAAAGGAGATGTGGTTTCTCTGGAAAACAGTATGGAGGTTCTTCAAAAAGTTGAAAATAGAGCTACCATATGATCCAGCAATTGTACTACTGGGTATTTACCCCAAAGATACAAATGTAGGGATCCAAAGGGGTACATGCACCCCGATGTTTATAGCAGCAATGTCCACAATAGCCAAACTGTGGAAAGAGCCAAGATGTCCATCGACAGATGAATGGATAAAGAAGAGGTGGTATATATATATATATATATATATATATATATATATATATATATATATATATATATAATGGAATATTATGTAGCCATCAAAAAGAATGAAATCTTGCCATTTGCAATGATGTGGATGGAACTGGAGGGTATTATGCTGAGCGAAATAAGTCAATCAGAGAAAGACACGTATCATATGACCTTACTGATATGAAGAATTCTTAATCTCAGGAAACTAAGGGTTGCTGGAGTGGTGGGGGGTGGGAGGGATGGGGTGGCTGGGTGATAGACTTTGGGGAGGGTATGTGCTATGATGAACGCTGTGAAGTGTGCAAGAATGTTGAATCATAGATCTGTACCTCTGAAGCAAATAATACATTATACGTTAAAAAAAAAAAAGAAGAAGATAGCAGGAAGGGAAGAATGAAGGGGAGAAATTGGAGGGGGAGACGAACCATGAAAGATGATGGACTCTGAAAAACAAACTGAGGGTTCTAGAGGGGAGTGGGGGTTGGAACATGGGTTGGCCTGGTGATAGGTATTAAAGAGGGCACGTTCTGCATGGAGCACTGGGTGTTATGAACAAACAATGAATCATGGAACAGTACACCAAAACAAATTATGTAATATATGGTGATTAACATAACAATAAAAAATTTTAAAAAAACTAATGATGTAATGTATGGTGATTAACATAACATAATAAAAAAAAGAAGATGTGGTTCATGTATACAATTGAATATTTTTCAGCCATCAGAAAGGATGAATAGTTACTATTTACATCTACATGGATGGAACTGGAAGGTATTATGTTTTGTGAAATAAGTCAATCAGAGAAAGACAATTATCATATGGTTTCACTCATGTGGAAAATAAGAAACAGCACAGAGGAAGATGGGGAAGGGAGAGAAAACAGAATGGGAAGTCATCAGAAAGGGAGAAAAACCATGAGAGACTCTTAACTACAGGAAACAAACTGAGGATGGCTGGAGGGTTGGTGGGTGGGTGGATGGGGTAATTGGGTGATTAGCATTGAGGGCATGTGATGTGATGACCACTGGGTGTTATACCCCACTGATAAATTATTGAACTCTATATCTGAAACTAATGATGTACTATATGTTTGCTAATTGAATTTAAATAAAAAAGAAAGTAAGGTAATATATTCCCAAGCTGACCACAATTTTGTAACAAGATGATCAAAGGGTCATGCAGGAAGTCTTTTGGGCAGCCGTAGAGATCTCTTGCCTCTCCAATCCAGCCTTTAGAGTTAGGGAGCAAAGAAAGAAAGAGGAGCTCATTCTCATCCTGTATCCAGTTGGTCATATTTTTGCTCCCCTGGATATCAACTCCCATATGTTTCTGGGTCTGACATGCATGGTTCCAGGAGAGTCTTTGGTATTTCATATTTCAGGGATGATCAGTGACCCCTAAACAGATGGTATACATTATGGGAATAAGCAGTGCACTGATGTGACATGCTCAAGAGATACTGAAGGGTCAAGACCAGCTGATTCACCAGGACCTGAACTCAGTAGCAGAAGAGATGGCAGCAGCAGAGACCTGGGTCCTTGACTACAGGGAAAATGCAAACAGATGTTAGGGCTGCTCAAGCTAGAGAGTGTGGCAAGGGTATAGTTCTAGGGCAATATATTTCCCATCTTCTTTCTCTCTTTTTCCAAAGAAGATCCTTTACTGAGGTCTATTTAAAACATTTCAGTCCTTAATTCAAATAAACCTCAACTCAGTGGAATGGCTGATGTCTGATATAAGTAAGGGCTCATGGTGAAAAAATACACCCCACCTACAAAGACTTCAAAACAGGTACCTAACAAGAATGTGAATATAACTCAGGATCTCTGCCCCGTCTTCTTCAGGGTTTGACTGAGCTCCTCAGATTTGTGTATTTTCCAGATGAAGAAATCCCCATAGGGCCTGGCACCCTTGGTGTGTGCAATATAGATCATGTCCTTACCAATGCAGAATTCAACCTCAGAGGCTGACTGAAATTTGCCATCTAGAGCAGAGATGACCCTGGTCCAGACTAGGTTCTTCATTTTGTGTTTGAAGACAAGGAGCTGACATGGAACTCCCACTCTGTGAGGTCCAGGAACCCAGCCAGCTTGTCTATAGGCATGGTGGTGTAGAGCTTGAGGAAGCCTGCTCTTGCACTTCATCAGAAAACACCTTCATCTGCTCCAAGGTTTCCTTGTGTAGTTGGGGTGAACATGGCCATAGTTGGGCACTACAGGTGACAGTAATTTGGGACAGGAGTATCTTAAAATTTCCTCATAGACCTGGGGTTCTGTATTTCTCCCACAGCAGGAGGTGAATGCTCTTGTCAATTTGCATGGGGTACATAGTGAGGATGATGGCCAGCAGCACATGCATCTGCTTATTCTATTTATTAATCATCTCATACTTATATGTGGTCCTCTGAAACATGCTCTTCAGTCCTCTGGATATAGAAGAGGATGTTGGCAATGATCCAGATAGCATCCTGTTAGCAACACATTATCAAATATGCAAAACTGATGTTATAGTATGTGGTGACCTGGCACTTAGGCACACAAAAATTCATGCTCTTCTTGTTCAGTTTGATATTCTCTAGTACCTTGATGACCTGGTGGTAAAATCCCAATAGAAGTGCAGATGCAGAAGACCCACCAGGCTGAAGTAGCCAAGCTTCTTATATAAGGAGTGCTGTCCATACTCCCCAGCCACACTCTCAGAGTCACCTCCACTTGTGTACCTCTCCAACTGTCAGTTAATGTTGGACTTGTCTACCAAGAAGTGAAGAACATTGAGGGCACTATGAACATTCCAGATTTTGGAATTAGAACAAAGGAAGTCAGTCTCCTCCTCTGACTTCTCATCAGTCTTACAGCGGTACTGACTGAAAGACTGAAACTGATACACTTGATCTTAGCCAAAAGGCCGAGAAGCGATAGACTGAAACTGATAGATGAACTCATTGATGTTATCCCAGAACCACAGGTTGAGTAGCTCAAGGGGAACAGAACCATTAGCATTAAGAATGTTTTTGAAGAGATTGCAGTAGTTGTATATGATTCAGACCCCTGCTCCAAGGAGGCTCCCTCACTGACATTGGCATATACCTGCCTGTAATATAATTCTTTGTACAAAATCAGGAAGACAGCACTGTTGCCAACCTGTGGAACAAGGGCTTCAGTCTCAGGCCAGGGTATATTCTTGAAGAATCTTTCAGTCAGCTTTGTTCAGCTGTCACAGATGTCCTCGATCTCATACAACTTTTGGTCAATGACATTACTGGACACATGGCTGGCCTGCAGCTCATACACCTCCTGGTCAATCAGATCTGAGATGGGTTTGTGGAAACACTAGATGAAGTTTTTGATTACTTTGAGGATCACCTGATAGGTCTACTGTTCATACTAATGTTCATAAGCCAGATCCTGCTTTGGATCTCCTGTGTGCAGATTATAATTGCCCTGGCAAGCATAGGGATCATAAGCAGCCTCAGACTCATAATCATCAGCAGGAAAAGATATGGTTGCAGCACTCACAAATACCACCAGAGAGTCCCATCTTCTCTTCACACTCTGGAGGGTGTTGAAATGAAATGAAAACAAGAAAGTTTACCTTTCAGCTCCCAGGTAGCCAAGAATCAAGAAAGCTTACGTTTAGAAGAGGTGGTCCAATAATTAAAAGTACTCTGGACAATGACAATATGTTCATTATGCAGAACAATGGAATAAAGAAATAGATTGAAGCTATGGAATTAAAAAAAATATTGCTTTTGATGTGGCAGAAAGTTCTGTAAGAGGATGTCATTGTTTGGAAGAAGGGGTTGGACAGGTAATATTTTAATTGCTTTAAGGGAGAGATAATTATAATGGAGTGTTCACAATTCTTTAGTGCCATATTATTTTTGCAATGTATATGAGAGGAAAAGGACAAAAAGAATAGATATCACAAATGGCCCTTTTTGGAGAAAGCTAAGATATTTAGGAAGGTAGATTGGGGTTGCTGAGAAGTTAGTATTGATTCGACTGAAAATTCTGAGTTGAAAGGGGAAATGTAGCAGGGTTACTAAGAAGAAATACAATGGGTGAAGTTTGTAAATACAGAGTAAAGGGGGGGAGATTACAAGACATTATGGAAAAAGAAATAAGGAAAGAGATCTGCATAATTTTTGAATTATGTATCTACAAATTAATGTGAGAACACTATGAAAATTAAGAGTAGAGGTGCTCCTGCATAAGGGTGGGACATATCTGATGGCATGTTACCAAAATTATCATGAGAAAAATACCCAAATACAAATGAATAGTTATTAAAGGTGTTGTCCTGGTGGTAACTCCAGTGACAGATTTGAGGACAGTTTATCCACAGATATGAAGAATGAGGTTAAAGGGAAGAACATGAGTTCTGTGAATAGTTAAATGGAACCTGTGTGATCATAGGGTTCTTGGGTATACCTCATTGTCTGTTTATTTTTTTACCACTTTCATAGAAATCAGGGTAGATATTAGAAATTTCATGCAGTTGCATACCCATATTGCTTCCCAGTTTTACTTAACAGCATTGTTGCCTGAAGGAACCATAGGACAAGAAGTGATGGACACCTTCTCTCCTGGTGTACAGTGAAAGAACAATGGACATTATAATTGTTGGTGTATAGGTCATCCCTTGGGAGAATGGTTTGTTTCACCCAAAAGGGAAAGTAAGAGCAGTATAGGAAGGTGTCACAGGATAGTATCTAAATAGGAAATGAAGTGCTTCTCCTTATTAATAGCTAATATTAACCCCAGTTCCCCTTCCCAGAGAGGGCTTCTCATATAGAACTGAGTTTGGGAACATGGTTGAACTGAGAAGTAGAATGAGACATCTGTTATTTTCCCCTTGACCCCGGGTGGTTGGGTTGAACCAGTCTAATGTTGGAGTCAGACTGGGTTGGAGCAGTCTTGGTTCATTCCTAGGCACTGGGCTCTGGGGACTTATCACATGGACACAGGAAGTAGGAAGAGGAAGTGGAATAGGGCCCACTGGTCAGGGACAAGAAATGATAGGAGGCAGTCTGAGGCCTGAATTCTGTGAGGCTCAGCAGCCCACTAGGAAAAACAGATCAGTTGAAGGCTATAAGCTCTACCAATTAAATTTACAATTAAATTTTCTCTTGTTGGGAGGAGCCATAGGGAGGGATGAACATACAGAAAAGAAAAAGGAATCACACTCCTTCCCTAGATGTGAGCTTGTCTAGAAATTTGAGGTGACAGACAGGAAAACTGTCTCCACCTCAACACTCCCCACTTCTGCAGATCAAGGTCCAAGTCATCTATTTTCAACATCCTCCACAGTCCATTTCAGTCTCATCTTCCAAGACATATGACATACACTCTATCCAGCTGAATTAAACAGCTGGACCTTCCTTGAGCACATTCTCCATGTCCATGATTTGTTCATGCCATTCCCTCAGCCTGGAATGTCCTGCCTGACACTCTCTGGTTGTAGAAATCTTATCCATTTCTGCAGGCCCAATTCAAATGGCAGCTCTACCATGCAGCTTTCATGATTGTGTGGAAGTATCTTATTCCTCCTTTGAAGTCCTGTACCTCTGTGTGTCTAACATGGTTGATCAAATGCTACCTTGTAATACAGCGTTCATTCTTCTTTCTATTGCCGCATTGATGGTAGGATGGTGTCTAAAATAACGACTGTGGAATAGTAAGAGTTTAGCAAATATTTGCCACATGAATTGAATTCCAGGGTACTTGATGGAAAATGAGGAGAGGCTACAGAGAAATGGAAGTGACCAGCATTTTTTCTTTCTGCTGCTGCTTAATGTGTTCCACTTCATACCCAGTCATAGTGGAGGAGGTCCTAGAGATGATGAAATTAAGGCAGAAAGTGAAAGGATGGAAGACTTATGAGATCCAGTTGTGTTTTTTTCTGAATGTGGAATTTGTTGTTCTTGAAATAGGCAAAGAGTATGCTCTGCTACAGCTCAGTGTCATTTCACAGCATGATCCATCCGCTATAATTGCTCTGTGCACATTTGTTCTGATATTTGGCCTGACATGTGTGTCAAAGACCAAATGATAAAACCAATATGAATTAGTGAGAATAGCCTCAAATTGAAAGGGGGAAATGGCACTTAGAACAAAAACAAAGCATAAGTAGGATCAATTGGGAAACTAGCTGACAGTTGAAGATCATTCTGGAGTGCATTGGGAGTCAGATCCGCTAAATAACACACTTAGCAGTGAGGACTTTTGTTGGCCCGAGAAGAGGTTGGTATAGAAACCAGGGAGTCTAAGTTCTTTTCATAGCTCTAATCTCCTTCAGGAATTAGCTTCAATTGGCTTCCAGTTTTCCATTTATGAAATGGCTCTGAGATATTGCAAAGCATCTGTGTTCCAGAGAGTATAGAGCAGACAGAAGGCATTCTCTTCCATTTCATGTCCTGAGAACCCCTGGTCTTTAATTCTATTAGAACAATGGTTTATCCAGAGAAATATTTGTGTTCATTCATTGCAAAATTATTTTCTAAGATGCAACTGTGTGCCACGCTCTGCAGTATCTTCTGGGAATGGAAAAATGATGGTTCCAGCCAAGTCCGCTTTAGGTATGTGACCTTGACCACCATCAGTTCCATCTCTAAGCCTGTTTTCTTATCTGTAAATGAGATGACAATAGGATATAAGTCAAAGAATTGTTGTATCATGCAGCATAAAAGTGTGCAAAGCTCTCAGCTGAACATTGGGAACATAGGAGGCCACTAACAAATGTAAGCAGTGATGGTGATAATAGTTTGATTGCATCAGAGTGACAAACCAGCTGGGAGTTGGAGGGGGGTATATAGACCAATCTGAATCAATCACATGATGACTTTAAAAATTTTCAGATAAACTGTGGTATATTCAGACAATGGACTATGATTTAGTGCTAAAAAGAAATGAGCTGGAGAGTGATATCACCAAGAGGGTGACATAGATCATTCCTGAGTTTGCTCTATCTCACAAAAAGAACTGACAAATAGTCATGAACAAGACACATCTAAAACATGGAGGTGAAGCTGAAGCACTCCTGTATCACAGAGATCAAGACAGACTGCACTGGAAAGGTAAGAGAAGTGGCTACAAGTTGATGGCATTGCCCCTCCCCCAGGTCAACACAGCATCATATGGAAAGGTCTCTCCTGAGCCTACGGTTCCTCCAGTGGGAAAAGGGGGGGTATTCCAACCCCCTCCTAGTGTTTTGGGTCACTTCGTCGGAGCCCATACTCTGGTCTCACCCACGAGGATTGCTGGGGAGTCTATGGAGCTCAACCATGGAAAATCTGATTATGACAGAGAAGGGGGAGGAGTTTCTAACAACCATTCTGTGGAACCAATTTGATGGTACACAGTGAACAGGGAACTCAGTGGGGTGTAGGAATTCCTGATTTGGGTCCTCAGATAACAAGTTTTTCTGGCCCTAGAGAATGGTTTACCCATGCCAGGCTCCATGTACTGCTTTGGAACATGATTCTTGGCCCCATATGAGCAGAAGGGTTGGTGAGAAAACCTGGAAGTTATGTAATCTAGCAATGCTCAAGCCAAGAGGTGCACAGGCAGAGCTGATGGTATGCAGTACAAAGCCAGTGGTCCTGGTCAGCTAGGAAACTTGGGGCATGTGTTGACTTAAGACCATATAGAGCCTTACTGGCTTTAGAGCTCCCACTTCCTCTGCACCCAGGCAGGGAAACTAATTCATAGCACCACTTATTACTGAATACAGCTTTCAGACTACTTGAGCAGGGAACCTAACCAGGACACATAGGAAGCTATGTAGCCTCTTCAACAACTCTCATTATACTGATACTTGAACAGAGAGCATAGCCATGGCTTTCCCCATCTGCAGAGCAAAACTGGTAGCCTCACCTGACCAGGAAATTTAATATACACTTTTGCCTGATTCCAATCCTCAAACAAGTCCCCATACTGGCCATGGGTCTTATTCTGTTCCCCTGCCAAGACAAGAAAGCTAATTCCTAGCCTCACCTAATATGAGTATAGTAACCAGTCAGGATTGTCTAGTAAGCCTGACCACAGTCTCCAGGCAACTGCAGAGTCCTTCTTACAACCACTCTTGGGCATAGAACAAGCCAATAGTCCTACCTAGCTATTCTTAACCAGTGGCACACCCTTCAATCCCTGATCACAAGCTCAAACGATTGCCTTGTCCAAAAATGGACCGTAAGAGCAGGCCCCACCTGCCAAAGACCATTTCCAGCAGACATGCCCCCAAACCCAAACTGAGCTGAATGGTAAAAAAATGTCTCTGCCAAAGTGAACCGGTAATGTCTAGAAGATGAACCCACTTACTCAAATGCCCAAATATCAGTGGAAATAATCAAGAACTACAAAAAAATCAGGTAAATATAACAACCAAAGAAAACCAAAAATCTCCAATAACTGACCCTAGAGAAATGAAAATCTATGGCCTTTCAAAGAATTCACCATAATTCTCTTAAAGATTAGTGAACTAAAAGAACACACAAAAAACTAAATAAAAATAGGGAAACAAGGTATGAACAAAAAAAGTTCAACAAAAAAGTAGAAACCATCAAAACAAACAAAAATTCAAGTTGAAAAATACAATTGCTAAACTACAAAATTCAGTAGAGAGCTTCAAAAACATACTTGATCATGCAAAAGAAAGAACCAGTGACCTGAAAAATAGGACATTTGAAATGATCCAATCAGAGGAGAAAAAGAAAAAAAATTAAAAAGAGCAAAGAAAGTTTAAAGGACCTTTGGAATACAATGAAATCAAACAACATTTACATTATGGGGATTCCAGAAGAAGAGGAAAGAAAGGGAAGTATGTTCAGCCCCAAATAGGTTGAACTTAAATAGCACTTCACAAAATCACATTATAATTAAATTGTCAAAAGACAAAGACAAAGATGGAATTCTAAGAGCAACAAGAAAAAGAAGAGAACATACAAAAGGAAAACTATAAGATGATCAGTGGATTTCTCAACAAAAATGTTTTAGGTTAGGATAGGATGAGATAACATATTCAAAATATTTAAAGAAAAAAATGTCCACCAAAGATTCTATACCTGATAAAGCTATTCTTCAGAAATGAAGGAAGGATAAAGACTTTCCTGAACAAACAAAGGCTGAGGGAGTTCATTACCAGTAGACCTGCCTTACAAGAAATTCTAAAAGAAGTTCTTTGAGTGAAAGTAAAAGGATATCAATTAACATCATAAAAACATAAGAAGGTAGTATAAAACTCACTGATAATGGTAAATACACAAAGTTAGATTCTGTAATGTGGTAATGATGGTGCATAATTCACCTACAACTCTAGTTTAAAAGCTAAAAACAGTAAAGATATCTATAACTACAATAGTCTGTTATTAGTTACACTATGAAAATATGTAAATTTTAATCTCAATAATCTAAAATGCAAAGAGGAGGAGAAGTAAAAATGTAAAGTTTAGGAATTCTTTTGAATTTTTTATTAGCTTAAAATAGGGTGTTACAATTTAAGGTATTTTATGTAATCCTCATAATAACCATAAGGGAAAAACTTGTAGCAATTATGCAAAAGAACATGGTAAAGAAGTCGAAACATACAGATACCAAAGATATCAAAACACATACACAAAGACAGCAGGATAAGACACAAGGAACAACGGAGCTACAAAACAACCAGAAAACAACAAAATACCAGTTGTTAGTCTTTACTTATTAATAATTACATTAAATATAAGCATATTAAATTCTCCAGTCAAAAAAGTACAGAATGGTTGAATGGATTAAAAAACAAGATCCAATGATATGCTGTCTACAAAAGACTCACTTTAGTCTTAAATACACACATAGTCTGAGAGGGAAGGGATGGAAAAAGATATTTGAAGAAAATTGTAACCAAAAACTAAAAAAAAGAAGAAGAAAAAAGAAAGAAGGAAGGAAGGAAAGGAGGAGGGAAGAAAGAGAGGAAGAAAAAAGGAAAAAAACCCTGGGTGCAATACTAATTTCAGACAAAATAAACTTTCAACTAAAGATGGTAAAAAGAGACAAAGAAGGTCACTATATAATGATAAAGGGGTCAACTCATGAAGAAGATAAAACAATTGTAAATATTTATGTGCCCAAATCAGAGTAGCTAAACATATAACGCAAAAACTAACAGAACTAAAAGGAGAAATAAAGAGCAATACAATAGTTGAGACCTTAATACCCTAACTCTGAACAATGGATGGATCATCCAGACAGAATCAAGAAGAAAACAGTGGATTGAACAACACTATAGACCAAATGGTCCTATCAGTTATATATAGAACATTCTATCCCTCAAAAGCAGAACACATATTCTTCTCAAGCACATATGGAACAAAAAGTTAGCAAATTCAAGAAGATTGAAGTCATATCAAGTATATTTCCTTACCACAATAGTATGAAACTAGAAATCAAAAAGAAGAGAAAAACTGGAAAATTCATGAATTTGTAGAAATTAAACAACACATGAATCAAATAAGAAATTAAAGGGGAAATAAAAAAAGTATATTGAGAAACAAAAATGGAAACAGAGCATACCAAAATGTATGGGATGCAGCAAAAGCCATTCTAAGAGGGAAGTACATAGTAGTAAATGCCTACATTAAGAAGAAAGATGCCAAATAAAAACCTTTATGGTAGAATCAGAAACAAAGAACACATTAAGCACATAGTTAGCAGAAGGAATAAAAAAATACTAAAGAAGAAATAAAGGAAATGGAGAACAGGAAAACAATAGAAAGATCTGCCAAACTGAGAGTTGTTTCCTGGAAAATATAGACAAAATTGACAAATGTTTAGCTAGACTAACCAAGGATAAAAAGAGAGGGGCCAAATCAACACAACTATATATGAAAAAGAAGACATTACAACTGATACCACAGAAATACCAATGATCATAAGAGGTTACTATGAATAACTATACACCAACAAACTGGACATCTTAGAAGAAATGGGAAAAAACTTAGAAACATACAATCTAAAAGGACTAAAACAGGAAGAAATAAAAAAATCTGTAGAAACCAATTACGGATAGATTCAATCAGTAATCAAAAATCACCCAACAAAGAAAAGCCCAGGACCAGATGGCTTCAATGGTAAATTCTACCAAACATTTAAAAAGTAATGCCAATCCTTCTCAAATTCTTAAAAAAAAATTGTACAGGATGGAACACTCCCAAACTCTCATGTTATGAGTCCAGCATTCACCTGATACCAAAGCCAGAAAAAGATACCACTAGAAAGGAAAACTATAGGCCAATATTCCAGAGGAATATAAATGTAAAAATTCTCAATTAAATACTAGTAAATCAAATTCAGCAGCACAAGGCACCTGGGTGCTTCAGTTGGTTAAGTGTCTGCCTTTGGCTCAGGTCATAATCCTGGAGTCTCAGGATCAAGCCCCACATCAGGCACCCCATTCAGCAGGGAGTCTGCTTCTCCCTCTCTCCCTCCCCCTTCTCATGCTCTCTCTCTTTCTCTCTCTCACTCACTCTCAAATAAATAAATAAATAAATAAAATATTTAAAAAAAATAAAGTGTTCATTTGGCACAATGAAGTGGGATTTATCCCTGCGATGCAAGAGTGGTTCAACATCTGCAAATTAATGTGATACATCACATTAACAGGGATAAAGAACAGAATCATATAATCATCTCAATATATGTCGAAAAATATCTGATGTAATTCAACATCTGTTCATAAAAATACTAACAAATTAAGTATTGAAGGAATGTATCTCAACATAATAAAGTTCATATATGACAAGTCCATAGCTAACATCATACTCAGTGGAGAAAGGTTGAAAGATTTTCCTCTAAGATCAGGAACAGTATAAGAGTGCCTATTCTCACCATTTCTATTCAACACGGTGGTGGAAGTCCTAGCCAAAGCAATCAGGCAAGAAAAAGAAATAAAAGACATTAGAATAGGAAAGCAGGAGTAAAATTCTCTCTATTTGCTCATAAGTTGATTTTATATAAAGAAAATCCTAAAGATTTCATCAAAACCCCTGTTAGATCCAATCAACAAATTAGCTAAGGTTGCAAGATATAAAATTAACAAAAATCAGTAGCATTTCTGTACATTAACAATGAATTATTTGATTAAATAAATGAAGGAATCAATCTCATTTACAATAGCATAAGAAACAATAAAAATATTTAGGAATAAATTTAACCAAGGAAGTGAAAGAACTCTACTCTGAAAACGATAAGATATTGATGAAAACAACAAAAGGAAACACAAATAAATGGAAAGGTATCTTGTGTTCATGGACTAGAAGAATCAATATTGTTAAAATGTCAATATTACCAAAAGCCATCTATAGATTTAAAGAAATCCCTATCAAGCTTCCAATGGCATTTTGTACAGAAGTAGCACAAACAATTCTAAAACTTATATGGAATCACAAAAGATTCTGAATTGCCAAAGCATTTCTGAAAAAAAACAAAGCAGGAGACATCATGCTTCACACTTGTTTTCAAGTTATACTATAAAGCTATAATATTCAAAACAGTATGGTCCTGGCAAGAAACAGAAAAAATAGACCAATGGAACAGAATTGAGAGCCCAAAAACAAACCCAAGTACAGACCTTCCTCAACTTATGATGGGGATACATTCCAATAAACCCATCATAACTTGAAAATACCATAAGTCAAAAATGCATTTAATATGCCTGACCTGCTTAGTCTACCCTACTTTAAACATTCTCTGAACACTTATGTTAGCCTACAGTTGGGCAGAATCATCTAACACAAAAGCTATTTCATAACAAAGTATTGAATATCTCATGTTATTTACTGAATACTGTACTGATAATGAAAAACAGAATGGTTGTATGGGCACACAATGGTTTTAAGTGTATCAGATGTTTACTCTCAAGATCATATGGCTACTAGGAGCTGCAGCTCATAGGCACTTCCCAGAATCACAAGACAGTATCTTGTCACATATGATTAGCCCAGGGAAAAAAAATCAAATTTCAGAGTTCAAAGTATGGTTTCTACTGAATATGTATCACTTTTGCACTATCATAAAGTAAAAAATTGTAAGTCAAAACATCATAAGTTGGGGTCCAACTGTATGTATGGGCAACTAATATTTGATGAGGGAGACAAGAAAACTCAATGGTGAAAAGATAGTCTCTTTCATAAATGATGCCTATAATTGGGTATTCACATGTAAAAGAGTGAAACTAATGTGCTATTTTACAGCACTCACAATAATTAACTTAAAATGGATTTAAGACTTACATATAAATCCTGAAACCATGAAGCTTCTAGAAGAAAGTATAGGAAAAAAATCTCCTTAACATGGGTATTGGCAATTTTTTTTTTGATATGGTACCTAAAGCACAAGGAAAAAAAGCACAAACAAGTGTGACTATATCAAACTAAAAAGTTTCTGCACAGCAAAAGAAACAATCAACAAAGTGAAAAGACAACATATGGAATGGGAAAAAATATTTGCAAGCCATATATCTGATGAGGGGTTCATATCCAAAATGTATTAAAAATTATACAACTCAATAGCAAAAACAAAACCTCAAATAATCCAATTTAAAAATTGGTAATGGACTTGAATAGACAGTTTTCCAAAGAAGATATATGAATGGCCAGTAAGTATATACAAAGATGCTCAACATCACTACTCATTAGGGAAATGCAAATCAAAACCACAATGAGATATCTCCTCATACCTGTTAGAATGGTGATAATAAAAGAGATAAGAGATAACAAATGTGGCAAGGATGTGGATGAAAAGGAACACCCGCACACTGTTAGCAGGATTGGTACAACCACAGAGAACAAAGTATGGAGGATCCTCAAACAATTAAAAATAGAACTACTATATAATCCAAAAAATTGTACTTCTGAGAATATATCCAAAGGAAATGAAAACACTAATTTAAAAAATATCTGCACCCCCAATGGTAATAGCAGGACTATTTACAATAGCCAAGATACAGAAACAACCTGAGTGTCCATCAACGAATGAATGGATAAAGAAGTGGTATATATACAAATGGGTATATATATATATATATATATATATATATATATATATATATATATATCCTGTACACACATATTGGGATAATAGTCAACCATGCAGAAGAAGGAAATCCTGCCAGAGACAACATGGATGGACCTTGAGGGCACTATGCTAAGTAAAATAAGTCAGAGAAAGACAAATACTGTATGATTTCACATGCAGAATCTAGAACAAGACAAAACAAAGCAAAATAAACCCACAAAAACCCTACCGAACTCAATGAAGAAGAAATCAGATTTATGATCACCAGACCTGGGATGGGATTATGGGAGGGGGAATTGGAGGAAAGTGGTCAAAAGATACAAACTTCCACTTACAAGATAAATAGGTACTATGGATGTAATGTACAACATAACTATAGTTGTTACTGCTGTATGATATATACGAATGCTGTTGAGAATAAATCCTGAGTTCTCATTTTTTCTTTTTCTTTTTAATTTAATTTTATTATGTTATGTTAGTCACCATACGTCATTAGTTTTTGATGTAGTGATCCATGATTCAGTATTTTCGTATAACACCCAGTGCTCCATACAATATGTGCCCTCCTTAATACCCATCACCGGGCTAACCCCTCCCTCCCTCTCCCTCCCCTCTAAAACCCTCAGATTGTTTCTCAGAGTCCATAGTCTCTCATGGTTCATCTCTCCCCCCAATTCCCCCCTTCATTTTTCCCTTCCTTCTCCTAATGTCCTCCATGCTATTCCTTATGTTCCACAAATAAGTGAAACCATATGATAATTGACTTTCTCTGCTTGACTTATTTCACTTAGCATCATCTCCTCCAGTCCCATTCATGTTGATGTAAAAGTTGGGTACTCATCCTTCCTGATGGCTGAATAATATTCCATTGTGTCTATGGACCACATCTTCTTTATCCATTCATCTGTTGAAGGGCATCTCGGCTCTTTCCACAGTTTGGCTATTGCAGACACTGCTGATATGAACATTGGGGTGCATATGGCCCTTCTTTTCACTACATCTGTGTCTTTGGGGTAAATACCCAGGAGTGCAATTGTTGGGTCATAGGGTAGCTCTATTTTTAATTTTTTGAGGAACCTCCACACTGTTTTCCAAAGTGGCTGTACCAACTTGCATTCCCACCAACAGTGTAAGAGAGTTCCCCTTTATCCACAACCTCTGCAACATTTGTTGTTTCTTTCCCTGTCCATTTTTGCCATTCTAACTGGTGTAAGGTGGTATCTCATTGTGGTTTTGATTTGAATTTCCCTGATGGCTAATGATGATGAACATTTTTTCATGTGTCTGTTAGCCATTTGTATGTCTTCTTTGGAGAAGTGTCTGTTCGTGTCTTCTGCCCATTTTTTTTTACTTGATTATTTGTTTTTTGGGTGTTGAGTTTGAGAAGTTCTTTATAGATCTTGGATACCAGCTCTTTTTCTGTAGTGTCATTTGCAACTATCTTCTCCCATTCTGTGGGTTGCCTCTTTGTTTTGTTGACTATTTCCTTTGCTGTGCAGAAGGTTTTTATCTTGATGAAGTCCCCAAAGTTCATTTTTGCTTTTGTTTCACTACCCCCAAATTACTAGAATTCATACAGCTATTCAGTAATGTGGCAGGAAACAAAATCAATGCAGAGAAATCAGTTGCTTTCTTATACACTAACAATGCAATTGTAGAAAGAGAAATTAGAGAAAGGATTCCATTTACTATAGCACCAAAAACCATAAGATACTTCGGAATAAACCTAACCAAAGAGGTAAAGGATCTATACTCTAGGAACTACAGAACACTCATGAAAAAAATTGATGAAGACACCAAAAGATGGAAAAACATTCCACGCTCATCGATCGGAAGAATAAACATTGTTAAAATGTCTATGCTATCCAGAGCAATCTATACCTTCAATGCCATCCCGATCAAAATTCCAACGACATTTTTCAAAGTGCTGGAACAAATAATCCTAAAATTTGTATGGAATCAGAAAAGACCCCGAATCGCCGAGGAGATGTTGAAAAAGAAAAACAAAGCTGGGAGCATCACATTGTCCTATTTCAAGCTATATTACAAAGCAGTGATCACCAAGACAGCATGGTACTGGCACAAAAACAGACATATAGACCAATGGAACAGAATAGAGCCCAGATATGGACCCTCAACTCTATGGTCAAATAATCCTCAACAAAGCAGGGAAAAATATGCAATGGAAAAAAGCCAGTCTCTTCAATAAATGGTGCTGGGAAAATTGGACAGCCACATGCAGAAGAATGAAACTCGACTATTCTCTAACACCATACACAAAGATAAACTCAAAATAGATGAAAGACCTCAATGTGAGACAGGAATCCATCAAAATCCTAGAGGAGAACATAGGCGGTAACCTCTTTGACATTGGCCACAGCAACTTCTTTCAAGATACATCTCCAGAGTTCTTATTTTTTAAAAAAGAGCTAGAAAGTTACAAATAGACGTGGAGGAACCTCAAATGCATATTACTAATTGAAAGAGGCCAATCTGAAAAAGCTACATACTGTATGATTCTAACTATGTGACTTTCTGGAAAAGGCAAAACTAGGAAGACAATCAAAAGATCAGTGGTTGCCAAGCGTTGGGAGGAGGGGAGAGGGATAAATAGGCAGAGCACAGAGAAATTTTAGGACAGTAAAAATACCTTGTATGATATTATAATGATGGATGTATATCATTATACATTTGTCCAAACCCACAGAATGTACAC
Organism: Eumetopias jubatus; assembly: GCF_037043125.1. NCBI lineage: Eukaryota > Metazoa > Chordata > Mammalia > Carnivora > Otariidae > Eumetopias > Eumetopias jubatus. The sequence continues at coordinate 68,640,480 of NW_028274823.1, read as the reverse complement.
CAAGAGTGAATTCTAAGATAAACTATGAACCTTGGGTGATTATGAGTGTTAAAGTAGGTTCATCCTTGGTAACAAATGTACCATTCTGGTAAGTGGTACTGATAACAGGGGAGGTTATTCACATGTAGGGGCAGAGGGTCTATGGGAAATCTCTCTACCTTCTTCTCACTTTGTGAAACTAAAACTACTCTAAAAAAAAAAGTTTAAAAAAAAATACTTATGTCCTGAATATAATCCTTTTCTTGGGTTTGGTGGCTTAGAAATTCCAAACATTTCTAGTCTTGGCAGGCCCTTGCAGCTGCTCTGTACAATGGTCCCGAGTTCCAGGATTCAGTGCTTCAGTGTAAAGTCTCCAGCTTCTGCTATTGGGACTCAAAAACTCTGAGTAGACATGACCATGGTTCATGAGTTTCCCATCTTAGGGAAGGTAAAAGAAAGGTAGAGAAATAAGTGGGGGAAGCCATGGAGAACACTTGTTTTTTGCTTCCAGCTCCCCCATGGTGTCATTTTCTGTATTTAAGAATAACAAACTGCCAGGAGTGACAGAAATTGAGATTCATAGAGAGTAAGTGACTTGCTCAAGGTTATTCACTAGTGCCAAGATTAGGACTCAAACCTAAGTTTCATGTCTCCATTGTGGTGCCTTTCACTGAGCTAACTGCTTGGTGAACAATGGAAAAGGAGCAAGGAGAGTTTGGTGACCTTAATCTCTATTTATCTTGATGTGTTCTTATCATCAACAAGTTCAAATAAATTCTGAGTTTTACTCTGCATAGTATCCAAGACGGTGTGGTCCTACTCTGCATTCTAGAGGAACAGCTCCAGTGTCCTTCTGCCAAAGTGCCTGTGCTTTTCTTTAGTGGGACAGCAGTGTGCTAAGATGGGCCCTTCCTCCAGGCCCAAGGAATGACCCATGATATGACAAAAGCCAATCACAAGAATCTTGATCTCTGTCTTAGTTGTGGCCAATAAAATGACAAAAGCCAATCACAATAATCTTGATCACTGTCTTAGTTGTAGCCAATAAAATATAAAGATATATCACTTGAGACAGCCCCTGAGACACACCAGGAGACTCTGAGGGGACTATAGTCCATCACTATTCAGGGGGCCTAATTCTATCATATGTCAGTCATTATAGTTAATGTGGCTCTATTCAAATCCCCTGGCAAGTGAGGCTATGTTTCTCATGATTCAGCACTATTGATTCTTTGGGCTGGATGATTCTTTGTTGTAAGAGCAGTCCTGTGCATCGTGGAATGTTTAGCAACATCCCTGGCCTCTACCTTCTAGATGCCAGTTATATACCTTTCTTCTGAGCTGTGCCAATTAAAAATGTCTCTAGACATTTTGAGAACCACTGGCCTACAGAAATATGAGAAGAGCATGTGTGTTTGTAGTAGAGAAAAAGAAATATATGTCATTTATATTAATTGATCATTTAGATTTCTATTTTTTCACTTTAAAAAGCTTCAGTGAACATATCCCTAGTTTTTGTTAATATCTTTATTTTCTTGGAATAAATTCCTAGACATGGAGTTGTTTGGTGAAAGAGTGGAAGCTTTAAAGTTACTCTAAGGACTAAACAGCCTCCAGAAAGACTTTTCCAATTTAGATTCATATCAAATTTTACAGTTCTTTTTAATCTTTACAGAGTTTAGTACCTAGTTTTGCACATGGTAGGCACTCAATAAATACTTGGTATTTAGTTGATTGATTGTTGCTTGTGAGTTTCCATTCCTCTTTTTTCCAATAAATATCTGGACATGTTGGTATATGTGACTTCACAACAATTTCTATATCGGCTGGATCTGCAGAAAGTACTTGTCATTAGATGTATTAAAAATATAGTATTATATAGTCTATATTCCTATAGACTGAAAGTATGGTCCCTGAACCTGTGGTCCCCACCTGGGAATTTGTTGGATATTCAAATTCTCTGGTCCCACCTGGACCTATTCCGTGTTTTAAAATCTTTCTACATGATTCTCTGAAAGCTAAAATTTGAGAACCACTGCAGTAGACAGTAAAATCAACAAACACTGCTCTCATCAGCATATAAATTGCTATTCCCTAGACATTTCTTCTATAATGTCTTCTCCCTAATGGGAGTTGGCCAGCCTGCCCTTTGTTCACCAGAGATTTTGAACCTTCATAACCTAAATGTGTGTAACACTATCTCACTCCATCTAGCTCCCTGGTTGGTCCCTTAAAGGCTCTGCCCATGCCAATACCTTACACTAAGGCTCAGCTCAGCCTGGCCTGTGAGCCAACAGCTGGGATGTTGAAATGAAGAATACTGCTTGCATGTTCAACCTCATTTGCTAGATTGCTCATTAGATAGATAACGCCCTACCTTGGCCAGATATGAAGTCCACTGTGAGTGGTGGCCATCTGTTCTGAGATGGATTCTTTTGATCTAATCAGATATTGCAGGCCTCTAGCAGGCACTTCTGCCAGAGAGAAGAGCAGCAATTTCCCTGGGGCTGAACCACATGGGTGGCTGTGAGCAGAGTAGAGGAGAAGGTGGGGGACTGCACACACCTTTGAAAGCTAAGTCAGCTATTCCTCCACATGGGACAACCCCAGAGTGCCCAGATGCCTTTCAAAGTGTAGGAGACAAAGTCAGAAGGTCAGTTTGGAAGGAAACAGTTGCAGTTGGCAGGGACTTGGGTGCTTCAACTCACATCTGGTTCTTCTCCCCCATGGTTCAGAAATGAGTCCTGTACTAACAGCTCCTGACATCTGTAATCCGCAGGGTTTGCAGGCTTGTGTGTGTGTGTTCATGTATGTGCAGTTTTCTAATTAGACTACATCATCTCTTAAAGGCAGGGACTGTGCCTCTCACCACATGCTCAGTCTTGCTTATAATGGGGAATTTTAAATGGGACTGACTGCACTTTAAATTCTCATGCACTAAGGTACCTCATGTTCAGGTTTCCCAGGGAACACTGGGTGATCCTTCCTATAAGACACATACTTTTGAGGGGCGCCTGGGTGGCTCAGTTGTTAAGCATCTGCCTTCAGCTCAGGTCATGGTCCCAGGGTCCTGGGATCAAGTCCCACATCGGGCTCCCTGCCTGGTGGGAAGCCTGCTTCTCCCTCTCCCACTCCCCCTGCTTGTATTCCTGCTCTTGCTATCTCTCTCTCTGTCAAATAAATAAATAAAATCTTAAAAAAAAGACATTATTTTTGAGAAGCTAATTATATAAGGGATTGAAAAACAATTGTGGGTCAAAACTCTTCACTGGGGCGGTTTGAGGCCCTGCTTTGTAACTGATAATTTTTTAAATGGTGAAATGCATCATTATTCATGCCTGATGTCTCTATGGTCAAAAGCTGCTTGTTTGGTGACCAGTTCAGACATTCAGTAGGTCAAGGAGATGGGGCTAAATTCTTAACAAGCCGGGATGCCCTACCTTCCTTCTGTAAGGCAGCAACTAGTAAAAATAATCCCTTTTCATTTAAGCAGACCAGTCCGTGAATAAAGCAGCCAGTCTAAGAAAATGGGTGCTGGGGTTACAGCACTAAGAGCTGAAGTGGGAGTCAAAATAAAGCGCTCAGAGTCAGAACACATTTACATGACCAGATACCTCTGTAGCTGTGAATGACACAGCGTGGCATGAATGGGATGCATGAGAATGAAGAGAAATCCCAAGTGTTCTTGCTGACCCTAACGTGAGTGGAGTGTGACCAACTGTCCAGGTTTTAGCACTGAAAGTCCCTAAAAGTCCCCCAGTTCCTGGAAAACCAAGATGGTTGATCACTTCACTTGGTTTCTGAATGTCTTGACTCACATTCTTCCCACAATGGCCCTTTAGAGATGGCTGAATTCTTCATGAGATATGTTTTAGGCAGCCCTGGAAAATAAGAGCCAAATCAACTATTTAGATCTGAACTTTTTTTCTCCCTATGAAATGTGTGCTTGGTGTTTGTAGATTTTATATGTTTTTTCCCCACCTTTCAGATCTATAGCAGGAAAGCAGCAAGTACGACAGTCCTAAAGTGGGGCAGTTGCTCATGTTGGAAGTAGAGTCTCCCTCAACAGTGGATGCCAGACTTCCCCAGATCTTTTGAGGCTTCTCCAGGTGCCTGTCCATAACCTCTGGAGTTCCAGCAGGAGGTGTTGCAGTGAAGTGAGGTTTCACAGTGGGAGTGGGTAATGGAATTATAATACTGCAAGAAGTTTCAGGGTCTTTCTCAGTTACTTGGTTTATCACCTCTCTCATTCCTAAGACTCTGGTCAGGCATGTTTCCCTTTAGGGGTTTATCAGTGCTATTTTGGATTTTGTGACATTCTCTGTCTAGAAAGTCCAAAGTCCTGAAAATCACCTAGCTTCAGAATATTTGAAAATAGAATAGTAGAATGTATTGAGAACATAGTTTCTAGAGTCAGACTTCCTGGATTTGAATCTCAATTCTTCCTCTTCAATATGTATGACCTTGGGCAAGTTACTCAAACTCTAAACTTAGTTCCTTCACCTGTAAAATAGGGATAGTGTCTTTTTCATAAAAATAGTGTCTTTTTCATAAAGTTGCACTGAGGAGAAAATGAGTTTATATATATATATATTTATATACATATGTGTATATATATATATGAAATGATGTTTTAATTAAAAATTTTTAAATTTTTCCAGCTTTACTGAAATAAAATTGATATATAACATTGTATAAGTTTAAGGTATTCAATGATTTGATTTGATGCACTTATATATTGCAAAATGACTTACCACCAAGTATTAGCTAACACCTCCATCATGTCACATAGAACATTTAAGTTAGAAATTTCAAGATTTAGAATATTTAAGATTTACTCTCTTAGCAAGTTTTAAGTATACAATACAGTATTAACTATAATCACCATGCTGTACATTAGATTCTCTAGAAGTTCTTCATCTTATAACTGGAAATTTGTATCTGTAGTTCAAGCCCTGACAGTTTATTTTTTGTAATAAAATTATCTGACTTAAGCTTTGATTGCTGAGGCATCCACTTCATTTTTAAAAATTTTTTATTGTTATGTTAATCCCCATACATTACACCATTAGTTTTTGATGTAGTGTTCCATGATTCATTGTTTGTGCGTAACACCAGTGCTCCATGCACAACGTGCCCTCCCTAATACCCATCACCAGGCTAACCCATCCTCCCACCCCCCTCCCCTCTAGACCCTTGTTTGTTTTTCAGAGTCCATCGTCTCTCATGGTTTGTCTCCCCCTCTGATTTCCCCCCCTTCATTCTTCCCCTCCTGCTTTTTTTTTCTTCTTCTTTTTTTTTTTCTTAACGTATATTGCATTATTTGTTTCAGAGGTACAGATCTGTGATTCAACAGTCTTGCACAATTCACAGCGCTCACCATAGCACATACCCTCCCCAATGTCTATCACCCAGTCACCCCATCCCTCCTCCCCCCACTCCAGCAACCCTCAGTTTGTTTCCTGAGATTAAGAATTCCTCATATCAGTGAGGTCATATGATACATGTCTTTCTCGGATTGACTTATTTCGCTCAGCATAACACCCTCCAGTTACTGAGGCATCCATTTCAAAGAGACATCCACTTCAAAGACAGCTATCTCAAATAAACACATTGCCAGCTGCATGACTAGATAAAGAGGCACGCTGTGCCATGTCCCCACCCACCAACCAGGCTTCCATGTTTTAGTGATTTTGGTAATTGACCACTTAGATTGCTTGTTTTTCTCTCTTTCCACACTTTCAATTCCCATTCTGTGTTTTAAATTCACCAATAAACAGTATATCCTTGAAACCCTAGGCCTCTACACTCAGTCCTAATAAAGCAGAACCCCAGACCCACACCCTCTTTCTCTACATGCATCCTCGCTGTGTGGCCCTAAGTGTGCTGTGTGCTTTCCAGGACCTGTGAGTAATAAAATTTTTCCCCCGCCCATGGTTTCTTGATGATTACAGGGGGCATCCAATAATCATAATAAGAATCATGAGGGCCAGTCCAGCCACAACATTGGTTATTGATAGGTTTAGACTGGCACAAAACAGTAGTACCCTTTGACCAATTTGACCCTATTTCTCCTACTCCCAGTCCCTGGTAACCATCACTCTATTCTCTGTTTCTAGGAGTTTGGCTTTTTTAGATTCCACATAAGTGATATCATACAGTATTACTGTTTCTCTTAACATAATGTCCTCAAAGTCCATCCATGTTGTTGCAAATGGCAGAATTTCCTTCATTCTCATGGGTGAATATTATTTCACTGTGTATATATAGATACCACAAATTATTTATTATCCATTATGGACACTGAAGTTGTTTTTATATCTTGGTTGCTGTGAATAATGATGCAGTAAACATAGGATACAGATAGTTCTTTGAGATCCTGTTTTCTTTTCCTTTGAATATACACCAGAAGTAGGATCATTGGAACACATGGAACATACATATGGAACATATGTAGCTCTATTTTCAGTTATTTGAGGAACTTCCATACTGTGTTCCATACTGGTTGTACCAATTTAAATTCCCACCAATGGTGCACGAGGGTTCCCTTTTTCCACATCTTCACCAATACTTGTTATCTCTTGTCTTTTCAACAATAGCCATTCTAACATGTATGAGGTGATATATCACTGTGGCTTTATTTATATATATAAAATATGCTTTAAAATATATAATATATACTTATATATTACATATATTTACATATTAGAATATAATATATATACAAATATCATGGCCCAATATAAAACGAACTCAACTCCTGATGGAGTCTAAGAAAAGAAGATCCACTTGAACTTGAACAATCCCCTTTACAGAACTCAACATAACACCTGCTTCTTAGGGAATAATATTCACACTATCTTTGTATTTTACTGGATTTCCATGATCAGAATTAACTTACTGACAAAGCATGGAAGACAAATTTACTGAAGAGAATGTCTGTGTTATAAATTTGACAAGGTAAAAGAAGTGGTATAGCTGAGAGAGGGTGGGCAACGGAAGAGAGAGAAGTGGAGGGAAGTAAGGAGTATTAGTTACCTATTTTACATGGTAAGGAACTGAGGATTACTACCTGCAATTAATGGGTCAGTAAATAGAAACTGAATGATATGTAAAATCATAAGTTAACCATCAGAAGAAATAAAAATACACACTTATAAATGATTTGGAGGTGGGAGAAGGGAGTTAATAAGTGAATAAATTATTCACCTGTCACAGCTGTAAGTCTGTAGTTTTTAAAACTGCCAAATGAAGCCATGAATGGAGCATATCATTGTGGTTTTCATTTGCATTTCCCTGATGATTAGTGAGGTTAAGCATCTTTTCATGTACCTATTGGACATTTGTATGTCTTCTTTGAAAATATGTCTATTTAGTTCCTTCACCCATTTTTAAATCAGATTGGTATTTTTGCTTTTGAATGAATTCATTATATATTTTGAATATTAACCCCTTATTAGATATATATTTTATATTTGCAAATCATTTTTCTCTCATTCTGTAAGTTGCCCTTTTCATTTAGTCAATTGTTTCTTTTGCTATGCAGAAGTTTGATGTAGTCCCACTTACTAATTTTTGTTTTTGTTGCTTGTGCTTTTACTGTCACATCCAAAAAAAAAAAAAAATCAATGCCAAAATCAATGTCAAGGAGGCTTTATCTACATTTTATTGTAGGAATCTTGTGGTTTCAAGTCTTACATTTAAATTTTTAATCCATTTCAAGTTAATTTTTGTGAATGGTCTAAGTTAGAGGTCCAATTTCATTCTTCTGAATGTGGTTATCCAGTATTCTCGGCACCATTTATTAAAGAGACTATCCTTTCCCCACTGAGTATTCATGACTCTTTTGATAAATATCAGTTGACCATATATGCTAGGGCTCACTTCTGGTATTGCTCTCCTGTTCTATTGGTCTATGTGCCTATATTTTATTATTTTGATTACTACATAGAGCTTTGTAGTATAGTTTGAAATCAGGAAGTGTAATACCTCTAGCTTTGTTTTTCTTTCTTAATAGAGGAATCCTGATCCCTCTATTAAGGGATTTTCATGTTTTGTTTTGTTTTCAAACAAATTTTAGAATAGTTTTTTCTATTTCTTTGAAAAATGTCATTGGAATTTTGATAGGGACTGCATTAAATCTATAAATAGTATGGATAGTATGATCATTTTAATAATATTAATTCTTGAAGAAACTCCACTCTGGAAAACAGTGTGGAGGCTCCTCAAGAAGTTAAAAATAGAGTTACCCTATGACCCAGCAATTGCACTACTAGATAATTACCTCAAAGATACAAATATAATGATCGAAGGTGCACCTGCACTCCAATGTTTATAACAGCAATGTCCACAATAGCCAAAACGTGGAAAGAAAAAAGATGTCCATTGACAGATGAATGGATAAAGAAGATGTGGTTCATATATACAATGGAATATTATTCAGCCATCAGAAAGGATGAATAGTTACCATTTACATCGACATGGATGGAACTGGAGGGTATTATGCTGAGTGAAATAAGTCAGCCAGAGAAAGACAATTATCATATAGTTTCACTCATATGTGGGACATAAGAAACAGTACAGAGGATCATAGGGGAAAGGAGGGAAAATGGAATAGGAAGTCATCAGAAAGGGAGAAAAACCATGAGAGACTCTTAACTACAGGAAACAAACTGAGGGTGGCTGGAGGGTTGGTGGGTGAGGGGGATGGGGTAATTGGGTGATGGGCACCGAGGAGAGCATGTGATGTGATGAGCACTGGGTATTCTATGCAACTGATGAACTGATGAACTCTACATCTGAAACTAATGATCTACTATTTGTTGGTTAATTGAATTTCAATAAAAAAAGAAAAAAATAATATTAATTCTTCCAATCCATGAGCACAGAATAATTCTCCATTTGTTGCATCTTCTTTAATTTCTTTCATTAAAGTTTTATGCTTTTCAGTCTCCATATCTTTCACTGCCTTGGTTTAATTTATTCCTAAATATGTTATTGGTTTGATGCTACTATGAATGGAGATTATTTTATTTCTTTTTCAGATGTTTCATTGTTAGTGTGTAGAAATGAAGTGATTTCTATATGTTGATTTTATATACTTCAACTGTACTGATTTCATAGTTCTAACACTGTTTTGGTTAAGTTTTTAAAGCTTTTCTATATATAAGATCATATCATCTGCAAATAAAAACAATTTTACTTCCTCTTTAACTGGATGTTTTTTCTTTTTCCTTACCTGATTGCTCTGACTAGGACTTCTGAAACCATGTTGAATAAAAGTGGTGAGAATGAGCATCCTTGTCTTGTTCCCTATCTTAGAAGAAAAGCTTTCAATCTTTCACCACTGAGTATGATGTTTGCTATGGGTTTTATCATATATGGCCTTTGTTGAGATACATTCCTTCCATAGCCGTTGATTTTTCTTTTTAATCATAAAAGGATGTTGAATTTTGCCAAATCACTTTTTCTACATCTATTGAGGAGATCATATGATAGTTACCTTTCATCCTAGTAATGTGGTGTATCACACTGATTTTGGGTTTCTGAAACATCTTTATATCCCAGGGATAAATCCTGCTGTTCACGGTGTATGATCTTTAATGTGCTATTGAATTCAGTTTGCTAATGTTTTGTTGAGAATTTCTGTATCTGTATTCATCAGGGATGTTGGTCCAGAGTTTTCTTATAGTGTCTTTATCTGGCTTTGGTATCAGGGTAATGCTGGCCTCATAAAATGAATTGGGGAGTTCGCTTCTCTTCAATTTTTCAGAAGTTTTAGAAAAATTGACATTAATTCTTTAACTGGTGTATTTCACCACTGAAGCTGGCTTTTCTTTTTTGGGAGGTTTTTGACTATTGATTTAATTTTTTACTCATTATTGGTCTTTCCAATTTTCTCTTGTTTTATTATTCAGTCTTGGTAGGTTATAGGTTTCCAGGATTTTACCCATTTCTTCTAGATTGTCCAATTTGTTGACATATAATTGTTCATAGTAGTCTCTTTGATCCCTGTTTTTCTGTGGCATCCCCTGTAATGTCTGCTCTTTCATTTCTAAATGTCTGTTTTTCTTAGTCTAGCTAATAGTAAATTTTTTTTTTTAAAAATCAACTTACTTTCATTAACTTTTTCTATTGCTTTCCTAGTCTCTATTTTTGCTCTGATCTTTATTATTTCCTTCTTTCTGATAACTTTGAGCTTAGCTTTGTGGGGGTTCCCATTATGAAAGAATTTCTCTTGCTTTTAAAATTCTTTGTCTTGAATTTTTGACAGTTTTATTATAGTGTGTCTTGGAGAAGATTTTTGTGGGTTGAAATTTTAGGGTGATCTATTAACTTTGTAAACCTGGATATCCAAATCTCTCCCAGGTTTGGGAAGTTCTTGGCCATTTTTTCTTTAAATAACTTTCTACTGCTTTTTCTCATCCTTCTGGCACTCCATTGATATGTAACACCTTTAAAAAAAATGTACACAAGTCCCAAAGACTTCCTACATTCCTTTTCATTTTTTTTCTTTTTGTTCCTCTAGTTCTATCTTCTAGTTCACTGATATTTTTCTGATTCTTCAAGTCTGCTGTTGAAGCTCTCTATTGAATTGTTGGGTTCAATAATTATATTCTTCACCAAAATTTCCATTTGGTTATGTTTTTTAAAAATGTCTTTGTTGAACTTCACACTTTGTTCTTGTACTGTTTTCTTGACATTGTTAAATTGTTTGTGTTCTCTTGTCATTCTCTGAGGATCTGTGAAAAATTATTTTGAATTTTTTGTGGGGTACTTCCTAGATTTCCATTTCTTTGGGGCTAATTACTGGAGGCTTTCTGTATTCCTTTGGTGGAATCCTGTTTCCCTGATTCCTCATAATCCTTGTAGACTTGGCATAGGTGTCTGTACATTTGAAGAAGCAGTCACCTCTTCCAGACTTTATGGACTGATTTGGGAAAGGAAAGACTTTCACCTGCAGGAGGGAGTACCCTGGAGCATGCTGTGACATCAGGTCTAATGGTGCAGGGTGCCATATGTGGTGACAAGCGGCAACACTGAGTCTGAGAGGGACATGATGTCTTTTTGGCTCAGTTTGCTGAGGTTCACAGCATTGATAACTGTGTGGTACTTGGTGAGGACTTCAGGGAGTCTGCAGTGGCTGAAAGAGCTTCTGTGGTCCTCAGTGGTACCAAAGAACAAGGAGCTCTGGTTTCAGCTATAGACCAGAGCAGGCAGTGGTGGTGGCTGGAGGTGGTGGTGTGTACACACTTGGCTGTGGGGCTAATTGTAGGTGCCCAAGTAGTGGCAGGGGATTGTTGCAGATACACATATAGTAGTTGGGGCAAGGACTGTCAGCAAAGGCTAGGGCCTACTATGGGCTTATTGGCAGATGTGGAAGCTTTGGCTGTCAGTGTGCTGTCCCATGGTTAGACAGGCTCACCTCAGTCATCTCTGCAGTGGAGACTTGTGAGGAGGATTGTGCTGGGATATTCAGGTGCACAGCTAGATGGGCTATAGGAGAACATGGTGGTGCAGGCCAGTGACAGAAAATAGAGTCTGATTTGGGCCCACAAATAGTTACAGGGACCCTGGTTGTCAGCATGCTCCTCCTTGGCTGCAGTCTTCTCCCAGGTATGCACACTGTAGTGGAGGTCAGTGACAGTTGTCAGGCCAGCAGTATGGCAGTACATAGCTGGAGGCACTAGCTCCAAGCATATATAACACAGTAGGGTTCAGCTATCTAGTTCTAGGCTGGCATTTTGCATTTGCACAGCCACAGGGGCTTAGGCTGGCTGCTAGTAGAGTTTTCTGGCTCCAAATGGGAACAGGAGGGAAGGAGTGGGGAAGGATTCATGAAGCTAGCAAAAGATGGTGAAATCTGTAAGGGGTCCACATCAGCTGTGTTGGCCATTAGTTTCTTCAGTAGCACAATCTGCTAGGTGTATCTGCAGAGCAGATCACATCTGTTTACAAGATGGCTCACATTGTGTGGCTGTTACTGGTAGCTCCTGCTTTTCTTTCTTGTTCTAGTAGGCTCTGTATATTTCATCTCTGCCAGTCTGGGTGGGGTGAAATTGAATTGAGTCCTTCAAGTGGTGCCCAGAAAGGCTGGGGAAGCAGGTTGCTCACCCTGCTCTTCCTTTCCTGGCAAGGGGAACTCTTTCTACTTGGGAAGTTCCTTCTTGGCCTTGAGCAATGCCGTCTTGGGAGATGCAGTGATATAGGCAAAATTAAGCTATCTTCCTTCTCTTCTTGTGTAGCTATTCTTGGGGATCCCCCCCACCCGACTGTGTTGCTAAATTTGCTTAAGTAAACTCCAGAGCTCTCTCAGAGCTGCTTTCATTTGTGGGTTGTTGTCTAGTTATTGATCTTTGTGGGTGGAGGGTAGTGAAGGTTGCTGAGATGTCATCTCAACGAATGTATATGACATACTTAGAAAACACAATGAGTGCTATATAAACATTTGCTGTTACTATTACTATTAATGTTACAAGGAAAAAGAATTTAACAGACATGGCTCTAAAATATACCTTTTATTATTTTCTGACTTTGTAGTTGTGGGCAACTTCACCTCTCAGAGCTTTAGGTTCCTCATCTGTAAAGTCATAACTCAGGTTTGTTATAAGAACTAAATGAGAGGGCACCTGGGTGGCTCAGTTGGTTGAGCGACTGCCTTCAGCTCAGGTCATGATCCTGGAGTCCCAGGATCGAGTCCCGCATCGGGGTCCCCACTCAGTGGGGAGTCTGCTTCTCCCCCTGACCTTCTTGCCTCTCATGCTCTCTCTCTCAAATAAAATCTTAAAAAAAAAGAAAGAAAAAAAAAGAATTAAATGAGAAAGCTGGTGAAAATATCCAGCAAAATATCTGGCACTTTGCTTGCTTGATAGATGTTGATATTTTTCCATCCATAGTAAGTTAATATAATTTTGGTGCCAAACTATATAGTCACATTAATAAGATAATTATATACAAGGCACTAATGGATTATCAAAGCTGGTCCTTGGGTTGTCATTATTCTTGGTATGGTGAAGCATGCACTTACCTTTATGCTTCACTGAAATTGACATCCATGGTGTCGTTGGAACTTCGATGGCAAGGGCTACTAAAAAAAAAACTTCTCTGAACATTTAGCCTCTGAGAAGATACAGCCTCACTTCATAATAAAGCATATTTTCATGAGTTTCATGGAATTGTTTACCAGCTCCCAGAGGATCTGGTTACAGCCCCAAGATGGCTTACCAGCCATAATTAAACACTGCCCAGAACTGGCTCAGTATCTGGGAAACCATCAGCTAGGGCTCTTAGGTCTTTCTACCTAAGAAATGGTAGCAAAAGATTGGTACCAAAAGATTGTCTTGTGTCTTCTATCCATTTTATTCTCTGCTTACATGGCATGGCCTTATATTCCCCCTATTATTTTTTCCCCTAATACCTTTTCTGGATCACAAAGTCTCATCCACAGCCCTCCCTTCCTCTGCCCCTCACACAAGGCAGCTTCTACATAATATCATGCTGTCTCCTCTTTCTCTTATTTCTTAGGAGAACCTACTTTTCAGGCTTGATCTTTCACTCCTTAAGTGGTCAAGCAATGAGACCATTTCTGACCCACAAGAAGGGTTCATGCCACTACCAAAGTGCCATGGGGGAAAGTCCAAAACTGTCTTGGGGCACTTCTAAAGCATGAGTGAGCCCCATGCCAGTCACAACATTAGAAAAGCCAATAGTATAAATATCTTTACCTTACATGTACACACTCATTCTTTTCACTAGCTTCTTTTTATTAAAAGGCCAGAAAAACAGATCATGGATTCTAGACAAGTTTTCTAAGCCACACTCCTACATTTTTAATAGAGCAGATCAGGTTCAGGTGGTATCATTTGCATATTTTCATTACTTTAAACTGTTCACACTTCTTGTTCTCTGATATGAATGTAAAGCTGAATAAACAACATGGCTTTTCCATAGGTATGAGATCTTGCCTCTTTATCTCACTGTTTGGGTGAACATTTGTTACTTACAGCATGCCATGCTTATGCCAAGCCCTGTGAGAACAGGTCAAATAAGACACATCATATTCATGTGACATTTGCATTATGGTGAGAAAGATAAAGAAATTTACCAGTGATGACAGGATCCCAAAGTAAAATCTATGCCAAAGCTTTGGAAAACAGTATGGAGTTTCCTCAAAAAATTAAAAATAGAGCTACCCTATGACCTAGCAATTGCACTACTGGGTATTTACCCCAAAGACACAGATGTAGTGAAAAGAAGGGCCATATGCACCCCAATGTTCATAGCAGCAATGTCTGCAATAGCCAAACTGTGGAAAGAGCCGAGATGCCCTTCAACAGATGAATGGATAAAGAAGATGTGGTCCATATATACAATGGAATAGTACTCACGCATCAGAAAGGATGAATACCTACCATTTGCAGGAACATGGATGGAACTGGAGGGGATTATGCTGAGTAAAATATGTCAAGCAGAGAAAGTCAATTATCATATGGTTTCACTTATTTGTGGAACATAAGGAATAGCATGGAGGACATTAGGAGAAGGAAGTGAAAAATGAAGGGGGGGAAATCACAGGGGAGATGAACCATGAGAGACTATGGACTCTGAGAAACAATCTGAGGGTTTTAGAGGGGAAGAGAGAGGGTGGGGGGATGGGGAAGGGGGTAGGGGGATGGGTTAGCTTAATGATGGTTATTAAGGAGGGCAGGTACTGCATGGAGCACTGGGTGTTATATGAAAACAATGAATTGTGGATCACTACATCAAAAACTAATGATGTATTGTATGGTGACTAACATAACATAATAAAATAAAATAAAATTTAAAAACATCTATGCCATAAGCATGCTAAAGGAAGCACACTGAATCCTAGTTGAAGGCAGGGGGAGATAAAACAAGGAAGAGCTTTTGGAATACAATCACACTAAGCTACTCTGGAGCAGTGGGTAGAAACCAGGTAGATGAAGACCAGTGGGAGAGAGATCCACATCTTCCTTAGCCCTCTGTCCCTTCTGTTTTTGTCACTGTAGGCTACTTTATCCCTGCCTTCTCTATTACTTAGGGACCCTGGAACTTTCACATAAAGGAATATAAATTCTTCAGTTTCTCATAATACAATAAAAAAATAAACTCTCTATTCTTTAGAAAATAGTTACTCACTGTTTAGGGTAATTTTGCTCCACTCTATATTCAGGCATAGCCTGTAATTTTAGTTATTGGTTTGTTTCCCACCAACCCCTCATGCTACTAGGGTTGCAGCTGGAGTAGGTTACCCTGGATCTCTGCTTTAGAATACATACCATTTCTACAGTGCCTCACACCCTCAACTTCAGCCCTCCTCAGTGAGTCTGTAATCATGGTTTCAAGGCAAGCAAATTTCATGAAGGAAGAGCTTTTTTTCTTGGGGAGTTCAGGCTTGTATAAATAGCAAAAGAAATGGTTGGGCAGTCAGGAACAGTATGAGGGTTCAGTATACCAAGAGAATATAAGAGATAAGGAAGGAGCTTAAGGGAATTAAGGCAGCTTCAATATAAACTTGGCCTGCCTTGGGGCATTTCTGCGGGGTCCTGTATATGTCACTAGCTCAGTTGTTCTGGCTAGCAGGAAATGAGATATAGCATCTCTCAGGAGACAAAGTGTTAGCAACAGAAACACTTGTGGAATTGCAAGAACTCCCATTCAAATAACCAGCTTTTTTTCTAGGGAAGGACCATATTTTCTGGAAATATCTGTTGTTCCTGGAAAACTAAAAGCCCTATGCAGTCTTCTAGACCTGATTTGGTTTGAAGTTTTAGTGTTGCTGAGCTGCAGAGGGATGTGCCTAGCAGCTGGGGTGTGGGGGGTCCCTGTCCTCTGGGGTTCAATTTTGTACAAAGTACTCTAAAACCAGCTTCTGGCTATTTGTGACCATTATCTTAGTCTGAGAACCTCACATAACCTTACCAGAAATTCAGAGCTGGGATAGAATTTTGAGTACAATGTTAGAATTTCATACAAGGGCCAATTAGAGAAAATGTTGCATCACCCCTCAGTTCATGCTGCAGGAAAAGTTCAAAACAAAAACCACAAACTGTCTGTGGTTATTTAGAATATTGTTCTAGTACACAGTCTACTCAAATGCAAAACAAAACGCAATTTATTCCATTACACTGAGAAATAAAATAAAGCGCATTGTAATTATTAGCAGAATGTTAGGAGAGAAGATGATTTAAAGGAATTTTTTCTTTTAGTCAAAGCCACCTTTTCCAATGTATGTACTTCTAAACTATGTAACTGATACCTATTCTAACTATTTTAAGCAATAAAAGGAAGATACCATGGATGAAAAAAATAATTTCCCTTTTAAAGAAAAATGTAACCAAAAGAATGTTGCATAATAATGTTTATAGTAACACTAAAATCACTTGGGATAATACATTTGAAGTGCTGTAAATAAAAGGTGATATGATTATGCAAGAAGAAAATAGAAATGAGACAGTTGAAGATTAAGGAGTATATTTCTGTAAGGATTTTTCAAAGGACATTTCAAAAATGGAATCCTAGTTTTCAATTTAAGGGAATAGTTACAGCTGACATTTCAGCACCTCCAGAACCTGTTCTACTCTGCTTTTGCTTCTGTTGGAGTCTGTCCTCCATCTCTTCTAATTATTTATTTTTTTAAAGATTTTATTTGTTTATTTGAGAGAGAGAGAATGAGAGATAGAGAGCACGAGAGGGAAGAGGTTCAGGGGAGAAGCAGACTCCCTGTTGAGCAGGAAGCCCGATGTGGGACTCGATCCTGGGACTCCAGGATCATGACCTGAGCCAAAGGCAGTCGCTTAACCAACACAGCCACCCAGGTGCCCTCTTCTAATTATCTATTTATTTAAAGAGGAATCAGTAGGCTAGCTGAACATTAAGAACTAACCTCCAAAAGAAGAGTGAGGAAATACAGTGGGGAGCAACTTGAATCATTACAGAAGTATATTGACTGGGGAAATTCAAGCAGCTTCTGTTCAGACTTTGAAAACAGGGGTCCTTATCTGTTATCATTGGTGAAATGGTTTCCTAAACACAGTCTGGTAGATTTGGGAAAGCTGAACTCACTGGGTATTATCCCTTTCCTTCTCATGAATCCAGAACTCTCTCATGGGAATAAACTACTTTCCCTCCTGGCTGATGGCCTCTGGTAATTATAAGGACTTGAAGATGATACAGCTGTGGTGCATGCTAGCCCTCTGATTGTCAAGGTTGATGTGAATGATCTGGCTGGCGTGTCCCCTTCCTCTTTCCTCACACCATGAGGAACTCTCCTGGAGTTCTGAGAGGCCAAGTAGAGAAGGATTATTCTTCAATAAAAGGCAAGCTATCATAGCACTTGCTTTTTAGGAACTTTGTATCAGTTGAACCATTACTGGTTAATTTAAGCGGAAAATGGTGATTATTATGAAGGTATTGGGAATATTTTTACAGGAAAATATAAAATAATATTTTTATGATCTTAGGAATGGTGAGGAAAGATTTCTTATACAAGATGAAAGCACAAACTATGTCAGAAGATTAATAAATTTGACTACATTAAAACATAATTAAAAATCTGTGCATCAAAAGACACCAGAACTGAAGTAAAACCAACCATAAACCTTGGGAAAATATTTGCAAAACATGTACTTAACAGAGGATTAGCATCCAGAATGTGTAAAGAACTCTGGTAAGTGGAGGAGTTCAAGATAGTGGTGTAGAATGACCCTGATCTCACCTTCTCTTCCTGGATACAACAAAACTACAACTACATATGGAATAATTATCCTCTGTAAAGGAACTGAGAACTAGATGAACAACATTTCCACAACAAAGATAAAAAAGACGAGTTGAAATGAATAGGAGAGGCAGAGACTTGTATCACCTGAAACCCCACCCCAGGTCTGAAGACCCACAGTTGTGAAGTGATTCTCAAAATATGGAATTTTCCCTTGATGAGTGAAGGGATGGTGCCTTACATCAAGCACCCTGACAATTGAGTCCAGTATTGGAAAAATGAATCCACCAAATGCCTGGTTCTGAAATTCAGTAGGGATTAAATCCAAGGGAACCAAAGAACTGTAGGGAATGGAGGTTTGTGCATAGACCCACTTGACCTGAGATTCAGTGCAAAAGTAACAGTTTGAAAAGTACTTAGAGCATAAAAGAAGAAAATCCATTTACTAATTCTAAAGTGGTTGCCAGAGAGACAGGAACCTGAAGTGACTTTATTATACGAAAACACAAGGGCTAGTAGGTGCTATTTTTGCAAACTCATTTTAACTTGCTGGTGAGGTAATTGACAAACACCATTTTTAGTGCCCTCCCATGTATTCTGCTAGCCCTAGTAGGCATGTTTCATGCCTTGCCCACCCCATGTATCAACCACACCACTACTGGGCTAGGTGAGTGCATGGGGCCCCACCCTCTCACACAGCAGCTGCACCACAGCCAGGCTGGTTGAGTGCCTTGCACCCCATCATTCCACAACACAGCCATAGCCCTGCTAGAGGTGAAGTGTACATCCAGTCCACATTCAAGATGCCACTTGACTGCCTGGCTCTGGATGCCAGGGGAGACTGTGCTTCAGGACCTACAGATCATCTCCAACCCAACACCACTCCTTCAAAACAGAGAGGTAGCTGTTTCACCTAATACATATAAACAAACACAGAGAGTCAGGCAAAATGACGAGACAGAGAAACGTTCCAAACCAAAGAACAGAACAAATCCCCAAAGACCTTAATGAATGAAAAGGAGATATGACACACACCTGCTAAAAGGTTCAAAATAATGTTCACAAGGATGCCTACCAAACTTAGAAGAAGAACAGATGAACACAATGACAACTGCAAGAAACAGGTAGAAAATATAAGAGTACTAAACCTAAGTTATAACTGAACTGAAAAAATACACCACAGGGGTTCAACAGCAGAATGGCTGAAGTAGAAGCACTAATCAGCAAGCTGGGAGGCAAAGCAACGGATCTCACCCAGAGAGAGGAGCAAAATGGGAAAAGAATTTTTAAAAAGTGAGGTACTTTAGAGGGCCTCACATCGTATGGGAAAAGAGAAAATCCAGAAAAATTATTTGAAGAGATAATGGCTGAAAACTTTCCTAATCTGGGGAAGGACAGACATCCAGGTCCAGGAATCCCAGAGAGTCCTAAGATGAACCCATACAGAACCACACCAAGATACATTATAACTAAAACACTAAAATTTAAAGATAAAGGGAGAATCTTAAAAGTAGCTAAAGAAAAAATGTATTATATACCAGGGAAACCCCATAAGGCAATAAGCAGAATTTTCAGAAACTTTATAGGCCAGAAAGGAGTGGCAACACATTCAAAGTGCTGAAAAAAGAAAAAAAGAAAAACTAAGAAATTCTCTACCAGGCTAGGTTACTATTCAGAATTGAAGAGGATTTTGAGTTTTCCAGATAAGCAAAAGGTAAAGGAATTCATCACCAGCCTTATAAGAAATGTTAAAGGGATTTCTCTAAGCTGCAAAGACAAGACACCAATTGATTAAAAAACAAAACAAAACATATGAAAGTAACAATCTCACTAGAAAAGGTAAATATATGGTAAAGGTAGTGGATCACTTATAAAGAAAGTATGAATGTCAAAAGATAAAAGTAGTAAATTTAACTAAAATTATGATAATCAGTTAAGGGATACCTTAAAAAAGGTGTAAAATGTGTCATCAAAAATATAAAATGTGGGAGAGAAGCAGGAATATGGCAGAGTAAGAGGATCCTGAGATCACCTGATCCCATGGCCACACACAGATAATAGCTACACCTGTAAAACTAACTCTGAAAACAACCCAAAACCTGGCCGAATAGACCTTTCACAGTTAATCATAGAGAGAAGGCCACATTGAAAAGGATAAGAGGGGCAGAGACATGGTCAGGAACCAAACCCCACAGTTTGGTTCTAACCAGATACTAACCAGAAATGGGAGGGACATTGCAAGCAAGGAAAAGTGAGAGGATCAGACCACACCAGGCACACCTAGCACTAGAAAGACAATTCCCCAGAACAACTGGCTTTAAAAACCAGTGGGGCTTAACTTCAGGAGCTTTAAAAATCAGCAAGTCTTAATTCCAGGAGAGCTGAGAGCCCATAGGAAACTGAATTCCCACCCTTTAAGAGCCAACATAATAATTCAGCTGGAGACACAGCACAGAAGCAGCAGTTTGAAAAGCACTTGGGGTATATCAAAAAGATTTATCAACCAATCTTAGACCATGTACTGGAGGGGAAGGGAACTTTAGATTTCTCCAAGAAAAGTGCTGGGGTGCCATTTCTCTCTCTCCCCCAGCCTAAATAGCTGGATGCTTACTGGAGCCAGCATTAACAGTCTCCATCTAGTTTGCCAGCACTGCAGGTCCTTCCCTGATGTTTCACTGCAAGGCCACCCCATACAACCTGCCCACCTCAACAGGTTTCTTTCAAAGTGTCTCCTGCCCCAGTACACTCTTGCAGGCAGGCCCAGCTGGTACCAACACCAATCCAAAGTGATTCCTGCACAGGGAAAGGGGAGCAGATAAACCCACACACCAGTGTGCCTGCAATTCCCATCAGCCATGCTTCTTGGCTGGCCACCCAGTGAGCAGGCCCTGTCTTTCAGTGCTCCCACAACAGTGGCAGAGAAGCTAATTGCAGACAGCTAGCCTGACTGTCAGGCCCACCCATCGAGAAGCCTCCTGTAGCCTCAAACAGGCCCTTCAACAGTGCAGGGACCAAATACTGGAGTGTGTGCCCACAGCAGGCAAAGGAGATCATTGCAGTTGGCTGGGCTGAAGGCAATCACACCTTAGGCACAGTAGTAGGGCACACACAGCTCATACAAGGGATGCTCCAGCAGGGTCTTGTTCAGGTTACCAGAGAGGACTGTGTTACATGGTACCATAGAACTTTGTCATAAGGCCACTGTTTCCAAGTCCAGAAAATGTAGCTGACCTTCCTAATACATAGAAACAAACAGAGGGGCGCCTGGGTGACTCAGTCCATAAGTGTCTGCCTTTGGCTCAGGTCATGATCCCAGGGTCCTGGGATCAAGCCCTGCGTCAAGCTCCCTGCTCAGTGGGAAGCCTGCTTCTCCCTCTCCCACTCCCCCTGCTCGTGTTCCCTCTTCTTCTGTGTCTCTCTCTGTCAAAAAAAAAAAAAAAAGGAAAAGAAAAGAAAAGGAAAAGAAAAAAGAAAAAAGAAAGAAAGAAAAAGAAACAAACACAGAGAGTTAGACAAAATGAGAAGGTGGAAGAATATGTCCCAAATGAAAGAACAAGACAAAAATCACAGTAAAAGAGCTAAATGAAATGGAGATAAGCAATATGCCTGATAATTCAAAGTAATGGTCATAAAGATACTCACTGGACTTAAGAGTGGATGAATTCAGTTAGAACTTCAACAAAGAGACCAAAAATATAAAAAAGAACCAGTCAGAGCTGAATAATTCAACAACTGAAATAAAAAATTACACTACAGGCAATCAACAGAATATTAGAGGATATAGAAGAATGGATCAATGATACGGAAGATGGAAGGTAGAGTAATGGAGAAAGACACGTTGAACACCAAGCAAACAACAAAAAAGAGAAGAGGTTAAGGGAACGCAGCAACATCATCAACCAAATGAATGTTATAGAGATCGCAGAAAGAGAAGAAAAAGAGAGAAGGGGGCAGAAAACTTATTTGAAGAATAATAGCTGAAAACTTGCCTAATCTGGGAAAAGGAAACAGATATCCAGATGCATGAAGCACAGAGAGTCCTGAACAAGATAAACCTAAAGAGGTCCACACCAAGACACATAATAATTGAAATGATAAAAGGTAATCATAGGGGTGCCTGGGTGGTTAAGTGTCTGACTCTTGATTTTGGCTCAGGTCATGATCTCAGGGTTGTGAGATCAAGCCCCATGCCGAGCTCTGTGTTGGGCATGGAGGCAGCTTAAAATTCTCTCTCCCTCTCCTGCTGCCCCTCCCGGCTCATTCTAAAAAAAAAAAAAAGTAATGGTAAAGAGAGAACTTAAAAAGCAGAGAAAAAAGTTAAAGGAGTTCATCACCATTAAACCAACCTTAAAAGAAATGTTGGGCGCCTGGGTGGCTCAGTCGTTAAGCGTTTGCCTTCGGCTCAGGTCATGATCCCAGGGTCCTGGGATCGAGTCACACATCGGGCTCCCTGCTCAGCAGGAAGCCTGCTTCTCCCTCTCCCACTTCCCCTGCTTGTGTTCCTGCTCTCACTGTCTCTCTCTGCCAAATAAATAAATAAAATCTTTTAAAAAAAAGGAAATGTTAAAGAGATTCTTTAAGTAGAAAGAAAAGCCATGACTAGAAGAAAATTGTGAGAGGAAAAATTTCACTGGTAAAAGCAGAGTAAAGGTAGCAGATTAATCACCTAAAAAACCAATATGGAGGTTAAAACACAAAAGTAGTAAAATCAATTATATCTATAAAAAATTAGTCAAGTGATATACAAAATTAAAGATGTAAAATATGACATCATATACATAAAACATGGGGGGGAGGAGTAAAAATTTAGTGCTTTCAAAATGTGTTCAACTTAATCTAGACTGTTATACACATAAAGTATTATATATGAACCCAGTGATAATCCCAAATCAAAAACCCATAATAGATACACAAAAAATAAAAAGAAAGGAATCCAAGTATAACATTAAAGAAAGCCATAAAACCACAAGGAAAAAAGCAAGAGAAGAAAGGAACAAAGAAATATAAAAACAATCAGAAAACAGTAACAAAATGGCAATAAATACATACCTATCAATAATTACTTTAAAAGTAAATGGATGAAATGCTCCAAATAAAAGACATAGGGTGGCTGAATGGAAAACAAAACAAAAAACAAACAAACAAAAACAACCCAAGATCTATATGCTGCTTATAAGAAACTCATTTCAGACCTAACACATACAGACCGAGAGAAAGTGAAGGGTTGTAAAAACAAATACCCATGCAAATGGAAGTGAAAAAAAAAAAAAAGCTGGGGTAGTATTACTTATCTCAGACAAAATAGACTATGTTTTTCTCTTTAAATTTTTTATTGTTATGTTAATCACCACACATTACATCATTAGTTTTTGATGTAGTGTTCCATGATTCATTGTTTGTGCATAACACCCAGTGCTCCATGCAGAATGTGCCCTTTTTAATACCCATCACCAGGCTAACCCATCCTCCCACCCCCTCCCCTCTAGAACCCTCAGTTTGTTTTTCAGAGTCCATCGTCTCTCATGGCTTGTCTCCCCCTCCAGTTTCCCCCCTTCATTCTTCCCCTCCTACTATCCTCTTCTTTTTTTTTTTTCTTAACATATATTGTATTATTTGTTTCAGAGGTACAGATCTGTGATTCAACAGTCTTGCACAATTCACAGCGCTCACCATAGCACATACCCTCCCCAATGTCAGTCACCCAGCCACCCCCTCCCTCTCACCCACCCCCACTCCAGCAACCCTCAGTTTGTTTCCTGAGATTAAGAATTCCTCATATCAGTGAGGTCATATGATACATGTCTTTCTCTGATTGACTTATTTCACTCAGCCTAACACCCTCCAGTTCCATCCACGTCATTGCAAATGGCAAAATCTCATTCCTTTTGATGGCTGCATAATATTCCATTGTGTAGCCATTCATCTGTCAATGGACATCTTGGATCTTTCCACAGTTTGGCTATTGTGGACATTGCTGCTATAAACATCAGGGTGCATGTACCCCTTCAGATCCTTACATTTTTATCTTTGGGGTAAATACCCAGTAGTACAATTGCTGGGTCATATGGTAGCTTTATTTTCAACTTTTTGAGGAACCTCCATACTGTTTTCCAGAGTGGCTGCACCAGCTTGCATTCACACCAACAGTGTAGGAGGGTTCCCCTTTCTCCGCATCCCCATCAACATCTGTCATTTCCTGACTTGTTAATTTTAGCCATTCTGACTGGCATGAGGTGGTATCTCATTGAGATTTTGATTTGGATTTCCCTGACGCCGAGCGATGTTGAGCACTTTTTCATGTGTCTATTGGGCATTTGGATGTCTTCTTTGGAAAAATGTCTGTTCATGTCTTCTGCCCATTTCTTGATTGGATTATTTGTTCTTTGGGTGTTGAGTTTGATAAGTTCCTTATAGATTTTGGATACTAGCCCTTTATCTAATATGTCATTTGCAAATATCTTCTCCCATTCTGTTGGTTGTCTTTTGGTTTTGTGGACTGTTTCTTTTGCTGTGCAAAAGCTTTTTATCTTGATGAAATCCCAATAGTTCATTTTTGCCTTTCCTTCCCTTGCCTTTGGCGATGTTTCTAGGAAGAAGCTGCTGCAGCTGAGGTTGAAGAGGTTGCTGCCTGTGTTCTCCTTTAGGATTTTGATGGACTCCTGTCTCACGTTTAGGTCTTTCAACCATGTTGAGTCTATTTTTGCGTGTGGTGTAAGGAAATGGTCCAGTTTCATTCTTCTGCATGTGGGTGTCCAATTTTTTCAGCATCATTTGTTGAAGAGACTCAGACAAAATAGACTTTAAAACAAAGACTGTAGCAAGAGACAAAGAAGGGTACTACATAATGATAAAGGGATCAATCAAATAAAAAGATATTACAAATGTAAGTAACTGCCCATATTTTCTTTTAATATTTTACAATTTTAGATCTCACATCTAGATCTTTAATCCATTTTGAACTTATGTGAATGGTGTGAGAAAGTGGTCTACTTTCATTCTTTTTGCATATAGCTGTCCAATTTTCCAGCACCATTTATTGAAAATGTTACAGGATTTCTTTTTCTTTGGTGTCCATGGTTCTTGGACTTCAAAGAATGAAGAGGTAGATCAGATGAAAAATGGTGGGCAGCAAAGCAAAGTCCATTGAGTGATAGTGCAAAGCTCCTGAAGAGGGAGGGGACCCGAGAGGATTGCCACTAGAATTTCTAAGTCTAGCAGTTTTTATGGGCTTGTTGGTGGGCTGTTTTAATCTGATTAACCCTCCATGTGCCTGTCACCCAATCAGGTTTTTTCATCTACCTATCACATGGGAAAGGGTAGAGGGCTCCTTCCAGGGTACTGTAAAAATCCTTTTAAGGGTGGTTTCCTGTTAGGGCAGGGGTGAGTGGGGGAAGGGGCCCTTGTCCCTGCCTACCTTTTCTGACTATACTTCATTAAGAAGACTTTATAATGAGGACAGACATTCTTGCCTCTTTTGTCATATATTAATTGGCCATAAGGTGTGGATTTATTTCTGAACTCTCTACACCATTCCACTGATCAATGTGTCTATATTTGTACCAGTACCATACTATTTTGATTACTATAGCTTTGTAGTATATCTTGAAGCCTGGGATTGGGATACCTCCAGCTTTTTTCTTTCTCAAGAGTATTTGGCTATTCCAGGTCTTTTGTGGCTCCATTCAAATTTTAGGATTATTTGTTCTAGTTCTGTGAAAAATGTTTTCAGTATTTTGATAGGGATTGCATTCAATCTATAGATTGCTTTGGGTAGTATGGGCATTTTGGTCATAATAGCCAGAATGGCTAGTATCAAAAATACAAGAAATAATAAATGTTGTCAGGATGTGAAGAAAAGGAAACTTTTGTGCACTGTTGGTAGGAATGTAAATTGGTGCAACCATTGTGGAAAACAGTATGAAGATTCCTCAAAAAAAAAAAAATAGAAATACTACATGATCCAGTAATTCCACTATTGGGCATTTACCAAAAGAAAACAAAAACACTAGTTTGAAAAGATATATGCACCCCTATGTTTATTGTGGAATTATTTACAGTAGCCAAGATACAAAAGCAATCCAAGTGTCCATTGATAGTGAATGGATAAAGAAGATATGATATATTGTATCTTATATCATATATATGTATACATATATACAATAGAATATTACTCAGCCATAAAAAGGATGAGATCTTGTCATTTGCAACAATATAGATGGATATAAAGTATATTATAAGTCAGACAAAGACAAATACCATGTTGTTTCACTTATATGTGGAATCTAAAACAAAACAAAAACAAAACAAAAAACAGACTCAAATACAAAAAACAAAGTGGTAGTTGCCGGAGGGGAGTTGGGTGGGGAAATGGATAAAATAGATAAGGGGGATTACGAGGTACAAACTTCCAGTTATAAAATAAGTCACAGAGGAGAAAAGTACTACACAGGGTTATAGTCAATAATATTATAACAACATTGTATGGTGACAGATGGTTACTACACTTAATTTGGTGAGCACTGAGTAATGCATAGAGTTGTTGAATCAATATGTTGTACACCTGAAATATAATATTGTATGTTGATTATAGTTCAATAAAATTTAAAAATATGTAATACATAGGGAAGGAGTAAAAATGTAAAGCTTTGGAATTTTGAAATTTGCTATCAACCTAAAAGAGACTGTTACATATGTAGAATATTTTATGTGAACCACATGGTAACCACAAAGAAAAAACTTACAATAAATAAACAAGAGAAAATGAGAAAGAAATCAAAATATAACAGTAAAGAAACCTATCAAACTACGAGAGAGATGAGAAGAAAGAAACAGATAATTTCAAAAACAGCCAGAAAACAATGAAAATGGCAATATGCACATGTCTATGATAACTATTTTAAATGTAAATGGACTAAATTTGCCAATCAAAAGATATAGAGTGGCTGAGTAGATAAATAACCAGCACACATCTACATACTGCCTGAAAGAGATTCACTTAAGAAATAAGGATACACACAGACTAAATGTGAAGGGATGGAAAAAGTTTTCCATGCAAATGGAAAAGAAAGCTGGTGTAACTATACTCGTAATGATGTGAAGAACAAAGGCAGAAGGAAATGCAGGTAAAGTTAAATTTCCTTATAACTTTCATCCCATTGACAAATACTTGAGGCAGGCAGAGTACAACATTTCTCCAGGAAACTCCCAACTGTCTTAATGTTAATGCCTTGACAGAGGGGAAAAAACCACCTTAGCTTGACAATAGCCAGGCCTCCCTGTGAATCTTCTTTAGCATATGAAAGTCCTTTTGGAAACTTCTTATCTTTACCTTCCCCAACTCCCTGTATATAATCAGTTTCTCCTCACAATTCCCAGGCAGCAGCCTTTTTCTGCCCACAGGTCCTATCTCTGTGCTTTAATAAAATCACCTTTTTGCACTGAAGAGGTCTCAAGAATTCTCTGAACCCCACCACTTCAAACCACGTCAATAGCAAACCACATCAATAGCAGACAAATAGACTTTAAAAGAAAGACTATAATGAAAGACGAAGTGTTCTTTGATGATAATGATAAGGAGTCAATCCAGCAAGAAGATGTAACATTTGTAAATATAAATGCACACAAATAGGAGCACCAAAACATAAAAGAAACATGTAAAGCAAATATGAACAGACCTAAAGGGAAAAACTGAAATTAATACAATAATAGTAGGGGATTTTAACACCTCACTTACAGCAATGCATAGATCATCCAGACAGAAAATCAATAAGGCAATATTGTCCTTCAACAACAGTGGACTGGGTGGATTTAATAGATATATACAGAACAGTCTCTCCCAAAGAGGAGAATACACATTCTTCTCAACTGCACACAGAACATTCACCAAGATAGTTCACATGCTGGGTCACAAAACAAGTCTCTGTAATTTCAAGAAGACTGAAATTATATCAAGCATCTTCTACAAAAATTAATTACAATAAGAAAACTGGAAAAACACAAAAACAAACATGATACTAAAAACCCAATAGGCCACTGAAGAAATCAGAGGAAATAAGAAATACATAAAGACAAATGGAAAACAGAAATAGGACAGGCCAAAATCTATGAGATGTAGCAAAAGCATTTCAAAGAGAGAAATTCATAGCAATATAGGCCTACTTCAAGAAACAAAAATCTCAAATATACAATCTACATTTGTATCTATAGGGAGTAGGCAAAAAAAAAAAAAAGACAAATCCAAAGGCAGTAGAAGGAAGGAAATAATAAAGATTAGAGTGGAAATAAATGAAATAGAGAAAAAGAGGATAGGAAAAAAAATCAATCAAACTAAGCTGTTTTTAAGATTTTTTATTTAGTTATTTGAGAGAGAGAGAGAGAGAGAGAGAGAGATCACACAAGAGAGCACAAGGGGTGGAGAGCAAGAAGCAGGCTGCCCATCAAGCAGGGAGCCCAATGAAATGCTCGATCCCAGGACCCTGGGATTATGACCTGAGCTGAAGGCAGCCATTTAACCAACTGAGCCACCCAGGCACCCCAAGTTCTTTTAAAAATATAAACAAAATTGACAAACCCTTAGTTAGGCTCAAAAAAACTTAGACTAGAAAAAAAGAGGGCTCAAATAAATAATGTCAGAAGTAATAGGGGAGTAGTTACAACTGATATCACAGAAGTACAAAGAATCATAAAAGACTACTATGAACAATTATATGCTAACAAAGTAGGCAACTAAGCAGAAATGGATAAATTCCTAGAAACCTACAATCTCCCAAGACTGAATCAGGAAGAAATAGAAAACCTGAATAGACCAATTACTGGTAAGGAGATTGAACCAATATTAAATAATAATAGTAATAATAAATAAATAAATAAATAAACAAACAAACTCCCCCAAAACAGAAATCCAGGACTAGACAGATTCACTGGTGAATTTTTATAAACTTTCAAAAGAAGATGTAATACCTATTCTTCTCAAAATCTTCCAAACATTTGAAGTGGAGCGAATGCTTCCAAAAACATTTTACAAGGCCAGCATTATCCTGATACCAGACCAGATAAGAACACCACACAAAAGGAAATTTACAGGCCAATATCCTTGATGAACATAGATGCCAAAATCCTGGATAAGATATTAGCAACCTAAATTTAACAATATATTAAAAGGATCATATACCACAATCAAATGGGATTCATTTCAGGGATGCAACGATGGTTCAACACTCTCAAATCAATGTGATACACCTGTTTAACAAAATGAAGAATAAAAATCATATGATCATCTGAATAGATACAGAAAAAGCATTCTATAAAATTCAACATCCATTTATGATAAAAACTCAACAAAATATGTATAGAGAGAATGTAGCTCTCCATAATAAATGTCATATATGAGAAACCCACAGATGACCTCATACTTGAGGAAAAAGATGAAAGCTTTTCCCCTAAGATTGGGAACAAGACAAAGATGCCCACTCTTGCCATTTATATGGTGTTGGAAAAACTGGGCAACTACATGCAAAAGAATCAACCTGGACCACTATCTTACACCATACACAAAAAATAACCTAAAATGGAATAAAGATTTGAAGCTAAGACCTGAAACCATAAGACTCCCAGAAGAAAACATAGGTAGTAAGCTCTTTGGCGTAGGTCTTGGTGATAATTTTTGAATCTGACACCAAAAGCAAAAGCAGCACAAATAAAAATAAACAAGTGGGAGTATATCAAACTAAAAAGCTTCTGCACAGCAAAGAGACCATCAACAAAATGAAAAAGCAACCTACCAAATGGGAGAAAAATACTTGCAAATTATTTATCTGATAAGGGGTTAATACCCAAAATATATAAAAAACTCTTATAACTCCATCGCAAAACAACAACAAAAACAAACCCCATAAAACAATATGATTAAAATTGGGCAAAAGATATGAATAGACATTTTTCCAAAGGAGACATACAGATGGCCACAGGCACATGAAAAGATGTTCAACATCATTAATTAACAGGGAACTGCAAATCAAAACCACCGCCTGGGTGGCTCAGTCAGTTAAGCATCTGCCATCAGCTAAAGTTGTGATCTCAGGGTCCTGGGATTGAGCCCCGCATCAGGCTCCCTGCTCAGCGGGTAGTCTGCTTCACCCTCTCCCTCTACCCCTCACCCCTGCTTGTGCTCTCTCTCTCTCAAATAAATAAATAATAAGAAAATAAATAAAAATAATAAAAATAAAGAAATCTTAAAACAAAACCAAACCACAATGAAATATCACCTCGCACCAGTCAGGATGGCTCTTATTAAAAGACAAGTATTGGTGAGGATGTGGAAAAAAGGAAATCCTTATGCACTGTTGGTGGGATTATAAATTGAAGTCACTAAGGAAAGCAGTATAGAGTTTCCTCAAAAAATTAAAAAGAAAACTACCATACAATCCAGCAATTCCACTTCTGGGAGTTAATCTGAAGGAAATGGAAAATATTAGCTTGAAAAAACATAGCCCCCACCCCATGTTTACTGCAGCATTATTTACAATAGCCAAGACATGGGAGCAACTTAAGTGTCCACTGAAGGATGAACAGATTAAAAAATGTGGTATATGTACACAATGTAATATTATTTAGCCATAAAAAGGATGAAATCTTCCATTTGCAACAACATGGATGGACTTTGAGGACATTATGCTAAGTGAAAGGAGTCAGATAAAGACAAATACTTTGTGATCTCACTTATATGTGGAATTCCAAAACAAAAAAAAACAAGCAAACAAACAAACAAACAAAACCCAAAACAAAAATGAACTCATAGAGAACAGATTAGTGGTTGGCAGAAGTAGGGGTAGGGGTGGAGGGTGGGAGAAATGAATGAATGTGGTCAAAAGCTGCAAACTTCCAGTTATAAAATCAACAAATCCTGGAGACGTAATATACAGAATAGTTGCTATACTTAATAATACTGAATTGTATTATTTAAAAGTTGCTAAGAGAGTAAATCTTAAAAGTTCTCATCATAAGAAAAAAATGTGTAACTGTGGTAATGAATGTTAACTGGACTTATAATTATGATCATTTTGCAATATATACTAATACTGAATCATTTTGTTGTGTACTTGAAACTAATATGATATATGTAAATTACATCTTGATACAAAAGGAACATCTTCAGAATTGGTTTAATTTGGGGAAATTATTAATAAACTGGCACAGAAAAAGATGAGAAGACAGAAAAGAATGGATATTTTTTAGGACATGTCTTAAATATGGGAGTGTAACGGTTGTTTTCTCTGTTTTAGGTTGACAAATAGCTTCCAGTTCTGAATGGTTTAATCAGATTAATAGTACAGAACTAATTTACGTTACATATAGATATTAGATTTTTTTGAGGAAAATCAAAGAAAATTTAAAATTACAAAGAACAATTAAACAAAAACTATTTCATAGCACACAATTAATGTTTTATAATATTTGCTTTTTTTAAGAGAAATTAAACCATGTCCATAAAACAAAAGTCCCTATATATGTCACTGTTCTTATTTGTAGACAACAGAATCAAAGTTTAAGCAGAAAGGGTGTTTTAAAAAAAAACTAACGAAGATAGTAAATAGAATCATGAGGAGGGAAGAGAATCAGGTTTGGATGCTACACAACCAGGATCAATGCAGCTAGGAGCCCCGAGCAATCATACCATGGGCCTCTTGTAGCAGAAGCACCACTACTGTTGCCACCCATTACTTGGCACCTACAATGCCAGGGCTTGGAAGCTAAAACTATGCCACAATGCCTGAGAAGAACCAGATGCTTTAACTATCATGTACTTCCCCAGGCAGAACCACCATCTCACAATGCTCACTTCCTTGTTGCAATTGCAGGGGGTTTCTGCTTAGCAGAACCTAGGCCCGGTGGGGAATCCCAGGTGCAAGACAAATGAGAAAGGAAGAGCATGAGTGGGGAGCAGCCAATCAATAGTGATTTTTTCCTCCAGTCCTTGACCACCACACTACAGGTCCCTTTTCCCTGTAAACTTTACTACCTCCAGAAGTAAGCAATATACATATTTATCTGTAAACAATATACATTTTAATTTATATACATTGCATTTTCTTTACATGGTTCTATAAGCTGCTTTTTCTTTTTCACATATATGATACCTATTCATTTGGATATATTGTTCATTCGTATTTTCTCTTCTGATATTTAGTTTTAATTTTTTTACTTTTATAAAGACTAGTAAAATTAATAACATTATATATATTTCCTTGAGCACATTTACTCAAATTACTTAGGACAGAGTTTTCCAAAATTCCCTGGAGGTAAAATCAACTGGGGGCACTTATTACAAATATAGCTTCCCAGGCTCCTCTATAAGAGTCAAGAGCAAGCTGGAAATCTGAGCAACTCAAAACAAAATAACTCAAACAAGTTTAATTACAAGAGACTAGGTCATGGTTAGGACAACTTCTCTGTAAAAGGGCCAAATAGTAAACATTTTAAGCTTTGTGGGTCACATGCAGTCTGTTGCGTATTTGCCTTTCTTTTTTCCAACTCTTTAAAAATGTGAAAATCATTCTGAACTTAAGGGCTATACAAAACAGGCTGGTAGTTTGCTGAACCTCGCTTTGGTGAAGAAAGGAATAGTTCAGTCCTCTGGAGCTAGTAGCAACAATGCTTTTATTACCTAGACTTGAAGGATGAGAGAGGATACTGGGACTTGAAAGAAGAAAGGATGTTCTGTAGTCAGGTGTACCCCTTGAAGGGGCCCATGAGAGAGTCAGCTTACAGAGACCTTTCAGAAAGTAATTAAATACCTGAACCTCACTCCTCTGAATTCCTGCCAGGACTCCGCTTTTGGCTAAGCCAACCCCAAAACCAGGGGAAATGGAGTCCTGTTGTATCATCATGTTGTCTAGCCTTCTGGAACAGAGGGTAGTGTGGGTGAGGAAGAGTGGCTTTGGAGGAGTGAACAGAAGGTACCTAAGGACAGCTGAGATAGAACCTGAGAATTTGCAAAGATTAGTTGACTATAGCATTGAGGGTCCATTTCTGGAGTCTTTATTCTGTTCCACTGGTCTATGTGTCTTTTTGTGCCAGTACCATACTGTCTTGGTGATCACAGCTTTGTAATATAGCTTGAAGTCAGGCAACATGATGCCCCCAGCTTTTTCTTTTTCAACATTCCCTTGGTGATTCGGGGTCTTTTCTGGTTCCATACAGATTTTAAGATTGTTCCAGCTCCTTGAAAAATGTCAATGGTATTTTAATAGGGATGGCATTGAAAGTATAGATTGCTCTGGGCAAGTAGCTATTATTTTAAAGATTTTATTTATTTATTTGAGAGAGAGAAAGAGAACAGTGTGTGTGTGGTGGTGGGGAGAGCATGAGCTTGCGGAAGGGGCAGAGGCAGAGGGAGAAGCAGACTATCCGCTGAGCAGGGAGCCCAACATGGGGCTCAATCCCAGGACTCTGGGATCATGACCCGAGCCAAAGGCAGATGCTTAACTGACTGAGCAGGATAGACATTTTAACAGGTGTCCCCAGGGTAGACATTTTAACAATGTTTATTCTTCTAATCCATGAGCATGGAATTTTTTCCATCTTTTTGTGTCTTCCTCAATTTCTTTCATAAGTGTTCTGTAGTTTCTAGAGTATAAATGTTTTACCTCTTTGGTTAGGTTTATTCTTAGGTATCTTACGGTTTTTTTCTTGCTATTGTAAATGGAATCAATTCCTTAATTTCTCTTTCTACAGTTACATTCTTAGTGGATAGAAAAGCAACTGATTTCTGTGCATTGATTTTTATCCTGACACATTGCTGAACTATTGTATGAGTTTTAGTAATTTGGGGATGGAGTCTTATGGGTTTTCCACATATAGTATGTCATGTGTGAAGAGAGAGAGTTTGACTTCTTTGCCAGTTTGGATATCTCTTATTTCTTTTTGTTGTCTGATTGCTGACGCTAGGACTTCTAGCACTATCTTGAACAATAGTGGTGAGACCGGGCATAACAGTCATGTTTCTGACCTTAAGGGAAAAGCTAAAAGCTTTTTCCTGACAAATCAGGAAAAAATATCCAATGGAAAAAAAGACAGTCTCTTCAATAAGTGGTGCTGGGAAAATTGGACAGTCACAAGCAGAAGAATGAAACTGGACCATTCTCTTACACCATACACAAAGATAAACTGAAAATGGATAAAAGACTTAAATGTGAGACAGGAATCCACCACAATCCTAGAAGAGAACACAGGCAGTAACCTCTTTGACCTCAGCCACAGCAACTTCTTGTGAGACACATCTTGAAAGGCAAGGGAAAGAAAAACAAAAATGAACTATTGGGAGTACATCAAGATAAAAAGCTTCTGCACAGCAAAGGAAACAGTCAACAAAACTAAGAGGCAACCCACAGAATGGGAGAAGATATTTGCAAATGACATTACAGATAAAGGGCTGATATCCAAAACCTATGAAGAACTTCTCAAACTCAACACTCAAAAAACAAATAACCCAGTTAAAAAATGGGCAAAAGACATGAACAGACACTTCTTCAAAGAAGACATACAAATGGCTAACAGACACATGAAAAAATGCTCCACATCACTAGCCATCAGGGAAATACAAATCAAAACCACAATGAGATACCATCTCACACCAGTTAGAATGGCAAAAATTAACAAAACAGGAAAAAATAAATGTTGGTGAGGATGTAGATAAAGGGGAACCCTCTTACACTGTTGGTGGGAATGCAACTTGGTACAGCCACTCTGGAAAACAGTATGGAGGTTCCTCAAGAAGTTAAAAGTAGAGCTACCTTATGACCCAGCAATTGCACTCCTGGATATTTACCCCAAAGATACAGATGTGGTGAAAAGAAGGGGCACATGCCCCCAATGTTCATAGCAGCAATGTCCACAATAGCCAAACTGTGGAAAGAGCCGAGATGCCCTTCAACAGATGAATGGATAAAGATGATGTGGTTCAGACATACAACGGAATATTACTCAGCCATCAGAAAGGATGAATACCCACCATTTGCATTGACATGGATGGAGTTGGAAGGGATTATGCTAAGTGAAAGAAGTCAAGCAGAGAAAAACAATTATCATATGGTTTCATTCATATGTGGAACATAAGGAATAGCACGGAGGACATTAGGGGAAGGAAGGGAAAACTGAGGGGGGGGCGAAAATCAGAGGGGGAGATGAGCCATGAGAGACTATGGACTCCAGGAGACAATCTGAGCGTTTCAGAGGGGAGGAGGGTGGGGGGATGGGAGGATGGGGTAGCCCAGGGATGGGTATTAAGGAGGGCACATGTTGTAATGAGCACTGGGTGTTATACACAAATAACGAATCATGGAACACTACATCAAAAACTAATGATGTACTCTATGGTGACTAATATAACACAAAAAAAGAAAAAAACTCTGGGAATTTGTGCTTTTAACAATAACCCAGATGATGTTGACCAAAGCTTGAGAAACACTGTTCAAGGGTATAAAGCTAAATGTGAAATTGCTAGATCACAGTGTATGTGAATTATCTATTTTAGCGAAATTATTCTTTAAAGAGACCATATCAATTTAACCTACACCAGCAGTATACAATTAATTTCCCCTTCAATCTGACCAAAAACTTGATAGTTAAACTTTTCCATTTTTACTAATGGATAAAAATAAAATTTTTAAAGTAACATTTAACTGATTTCCAGTGAAGGTGAACATACTTTCATATATTTGTCATTCCAATATCCCTCCCTTTTTGAATTTATGTTCTTTGCTCATTTTTCTACTATATTATTTTTCTTGTCTTTATTAATGGGTCAGAATTTTTATATTCTTATATATATAACCCTATGTCTAATATATACTGCAAACACCTTTTCCTAGTCTGTGGCTTATTTTTTTCATTCTTTTTGTCTTTTGCCATACAGGATTTGAATATTTTTATGTAATAAAATGCTTAATCTTTCTAAAAACTTATATCCTTTAGAACTTGCTATGACTTCTATCTACAGTTCATTCATGTGTTCCACTACTTTATTATACTAATTTCATAGTTTTGTTTTTCATGCTTAATATATCTGGTATTTGGAATTTTTTCCAAACATAAGAACATACTAAAATTCATATAAAATTATGCTGAATTACACTATAGATAAAATAGCATTCCTTGGATTTAAGATTTATTTAAAGGATTTAACATTTTTCTCAGGGTCAGCATGAACAAATTATTAGACAGTAGATGTTTGAAAATACCAATTAAGAGAATTTTGAAAGAAAGGAGATATTCAGCTTTGGCAGTCTTTAGTTAAAATAAAGAGTATTGCACTAAAATCAAAGAAAGTAAAAGCAAATTAATCTTGTTACTACTAATGGAAAAATATTTCTCAGTGTAATATTATCATGTATTATAAGAACAATCTAATACTTAAAATGTTCAGTCATTTGACTAATAGCTTGTTATTTCTGTTAAAATTATAGAAAGGGGGAAGGGGATACTTTTGAGAGATGGAAAATGAAAGTAAGATGATTTTGGAATCTTGCCAAAATGGTGGCCAGAACACATACATCTACCTCAGACACCCCCAAATTTCTACTGAAACAGGAGAATAAATTAATTGAAAATACATATAACAAGAGGGTTATGTATACATAACCTGGAATACAAAAAAACAGCAGTAGTCCAGAGCATTTTGAGGAAATCCTGGAAAATATAAAGTAGATGAAATTAGATTCACGGAGGAAAAGGAAAAAGATCAGTGATGCCACAGTTTCCCCCAAACAGAGGCATAAATACTCTTTCTCTGGGGAACACCGTTATAGCTCCAAGCTCAAAGTCAGGAAAACGCTGGGTAATTATTTAAAGACCCACTGTCTTAGTCCATTTGGTCTGCTACAACACAAATACTACAGACTGGGTGACTCAAACAATACTTATTTTACACAGTTCTAGAGGCCGAGGAGTCTAAGATCAAGGCACCAGCAGATTCTGTGTCTGGTGAGAGCCCACTTTCCTGTTAATGGCGGAAGGGATGAGAGAGCTGAGGCCTTCATTAATCCCATTCATGAGTTCCACCCTCAAGACCTAATCAGTTCCCAAAGACCCCACCTCCGAATCCCAGAACAGTGGAGATTAGGTCTCAGCATATGAATTCTGACTAGACACAAATGTTCAGTCTATAGGACTCCACCCACCCTGAAAAGCCACGCCAGAGAAGCCTTTCACTTACCACTAGCACAGGCCTTTGGGACAAGGCCTCATTGATTTAGTAAGCAAAAAGTTAAAGCTGAAGGATTATTCTCTTAAAAAATTTTGATTAATCAGCTGGAAGAGAATTTCTAGATTAGATGCCTTGGCCTGAGAGAAAAACAGCAAAACCTGAGGTAATTCAGGACCTATGTATCGAAACTATTTTTTATAAAGTCAATTCTTTGAAGAGTGAGATACTTTTGGAGCACCTGGGTAACTCAGTCAGTTGAGTGTCCTGCTCTTGGTTTTGGCCCAGGTCATGATCTCAGTGTCTTGGGATTGAGCCCCGTGTCAGGCTGAGTAAAATGAAAACGGTAATTCATTAATATATATGCACCTCTATGTTTATTGCAAAATTATTTATAGTAGTCAAGATATGGGAGCAACCTAAGTGTCCATCAATAGATGAGTGGATAAAGAAGATGTGATATATGTATACAATGGAATATTACTTAACAATAAAGAAGAATGAAATCTTGTTATTTCCTACAACATGAATGGACCTAGAGTTCTGTCACTTATGCTAAATGAAATAAGCCAGACAGAGAAAGACTAATACCATATGATTTCTCTTATATGTGGAATATAAAAAACAAAACAAATAAACAAAAAGCGATAAAAAAGAAAGAAACAGACTCATAAATATAGAGGACAAACTGCTGGTTGCCAAAGGGAAGTGGTGGGGAAATGGGTGAAATGGGTGAAGGGAATTTAAGAGGTACAAACTTACAGTTATAAAATAAATATTTCATGCAGATTAAAGCACAGCATAAGAAATATTGTAATACACTTGTGAGCATTTCATAATGTGTACATTTCATAATGTATACAATCATTGAATTACTGTGATAATTTAATATTATATATTAACTATACTTCAATTAAAAATAGAACATAGACATGTTGGAATTGTGCAAGTGATAAGAACAATTCTACTAACCTTGACCAGTCTCTTACATTTTAGAGTAAGTATACCACTTTTGGAGATCGCTGCTCTTTTACATAAATCTGTGAGAGCTTGTGAAATTGTTTATTTTCTGAGCCCCTGTTTCTTAATGTGTGAAATAGTAGCTACTTCACAGAGTAGTCATTTGAATAAGAATAATATCTGTATAGCTCTGGGTATACAGTTGATCCTCATGATGGTTGATTTTTCCCTTTTCATTTTTCACAATTAAATGGCTGATTGTTGAAGTGACAATTTCTCTCTATTGGAAATGTTCCTACCTGAGAGGCTGGAATGAGTAGTAATTGACAGAGATGACAGAGAGACAAATCATTGATCAAGAAAGGCTAGAACACAGCTGAACTGTTTTCCAATTCTGAGATTCTATAAAAGCTTTGATTAGATGTTGTCATGGCATTGTGGTTTCTTCTTCCTTAATAAGCAAGTCTGGACACTCAATCTACTTTAGGTTTAGATAGGCCTAGTTGCTTATCAAGCATCTGATGTGGGTGTCACATTTCCAGGTGTTTTTAATACATGGCATTCAATCCTTCCAATACCTTGGTGGGAAAGGGATTTTAAAGATGTGACAAAAAAGGCTCAGCAAGATAAAAATTCAATGTACTTTCTTTTTCTTTTTTAAAAAATTTTATTATGTTATGTTAGTCACCATACAATACATCATAATTGTTTGATGTGGTGATCCACGATCCATTGTTTTTGTATAACATGCTGTGCTCCATGCAGTACATGCCCTCCTTAATACCCATCACTGGGCTAACCCATCCCCTCACCCCCGTTCCCTCTAAAACCCTGTTTGTTTCTCAGAGTCTGTAGTCTCTCATGGTTCATCTCTCCCTCCGATTCCCCCGCTTCATTTTTCTCTTCCTTCTCCTAATGTTCTCCATTCAATGTACTTTCAACACAATAATATTTAAAAATTCAGCATAAACTCAATAAGTGAAAGAGTGAGGGTTTGAATTCAAGACTATTAATGCACATCCACATTTTTCCTAACTCACATCCTAACTCAGGTTAGGATGCAGTTAAGTTGGAACTTGATTTATTTGGCAGAAGGGACCATAGGTAGTGGGTACTTTTTAACTTTTGGCCCCTGGTAACCAATCTCTGCATATATATCCTCTGCTAATTTCATGTTAACAAGGGTCACCTATGTTTCTCCTTATTGCTGAAGCTACTTGGACAGCATTTTACCATGAGGGTTCTGAGAGCACAGGTGTGGGAACTAGAGTGAAAGCCAAAAATCTAATGCTTTTGAACTCCCAAAGCATGGGGCTCTGGGTTCCCAAGCCCTCAACTGAAGACACAGTGGATAAAATGAGAAGCAGCTGCATTATTTTCATCTTTTTTAGATTTTAGAAGGGTGCAGGGCAAATGAGGTCATTGTAAGTCATGTTTTTGTAAGTCACTGGTGTATTAGAAATGGCTTTTAAATATTTTGTCATGTCATGGTTGAATATGGAATGTGAATTGCATTTAAAATTTCTCATCAAGCCTGCAGAAAACAATTTTACCCAGAGGCATCAATTTGCAAGTTTAGCAAACCAGGCACCAGTTATATTTCATAACAGGCTGAAGAGATACTCCAAAAAACAAGGGTGCTCTGGAAGAAGTGCTAATTCTCATTAGGTCAGTTGTGGATGGTAAGAATTCTTCTTTGAGGCTTTGCAGCCCATTTATGCATGAAGGAAGCTCGGCCTAAAGTTCTCCTTTCCTAAGTGACAAACAGAGTCTGAGAGAGTTGAAAACAGAGGAAACCAGCTTTCTTTTCAAAGGTCTGCTGGGCTCTGGTAGTTATACCACAACATCTAGCAGATTATTTAGACACTATTTTGCATAGTGAACTCAAACTTTGCATTAAATATTTGCAACATGGAAGGCATTATACATAGAAGATAAAACCCCCAAACAAAAAATTTACTGCCATCTGTCTAAGAAGTAAACAAATTCTACTCTAGTATTTGCTATGATCTGTGTGTTGTTGGGATCTTGTGCAGTTACCATGGAAACACCAGGTCTGGAGAAAAAAAGTGCTATAATTTCTCTTAGAACCACAAAAATGACCCCACTTAGCACTGTGAATTGATTGAACCCTGCCCTGTAATTTGGTAAAAGTCACAAAGGCCTCAAATGTCTTTCACTGCTCTTCTTATGAAAAGCAGTTGGCTCAAATAGCTTGTGTTAGAGAGTATTCAAGAAATGCAGTGGTTTAGCTAAAAGCATATATTTAAGGCAGCATATTTCTTTAGAATTATATCAAATAATGATTCATTTATATTGGAAGTTTAGGAATGTGAAATGGTTAGTCAGCCTCAACTGCTAGTGTGCCATTTAATTTTATTTCTCAATGAAAAATTATCATTTGTTATCCACAGCAAAGTCATTCTTAGGCTCCAAGGCAAGGAGAGGGAAAAAAAAAATGTTTAGCAGCTGGGTCACATATGAATTGGCTAGGAAATTACAGAAGCAAAATAGATGAGTCATCAGATTTGATATTTTCATCATTTGAAATGTATCTAAACTTGTTATTTTCTTACTGCACTTTTCATCAAAGGAATTGACATGTAAATTATACAACACAGTGATCTGAATATTAGGGTTGAGATCCACTCTTCCCTATTTGCTGATGGGCAGTGTGCCATCAGGGAGGCAAAGAACCTTGCTAGGGAATAAGGCAGGGTAATATTTTGTTTTGAGTTGTTAGTTTGCTTCTATACCTGGGCTCGAGAGAAGCAAACTAACAACTCAAAACAAAATATTACCCTGCCTTATTCCCTAGCAATGTTCTTTACTTTAAAAATGTGATATTTCTGGGGCGCCTGGGTGGTGCAGTTGGTTAAGTGTCTGACTCTTGGTTTAGGCTCAGGTCATGATCTCATGGATCATGAGATCAAGCCCCACATCAGGCTCTGCACTCAGCAGAGGAGTCTGCTTGTAGATTCTCTCCCTCCGCCCTCCCCCCATTCACTCCCTCTCTCTCAAAAACAAATAAATCTTAAAAAAAAATGTGATCTTTCGTGACCTGTCATTTCATCACAATCCCTCATCCCCACCCACCTAACACACACCTATTCAAATTCTACCCTTTCTATAAATCCCAAATCCAATTGCAAATTCTTTTTGATGCTATCTCAACTAGTTCAGGCAGCATCATTAAAACTTCTACAAATAAAACTTTTTTTCCAAACTACTAAGCCACTAAGTACTCTATGGAATTCATCTGGTTTCCCCAATGAATCCAATAGACTCTTTTTAGCATTCAGTCTCATCAGTATCTCTGCATCATTTAACATTGTTCCCCAGAACTTTCTGCCCATGTCTGCTGTGATTCTGTCCTCTCTTAGGTTGCCTCTTAATCTGTCTTAATGCTCCTTCTCAGGCCCCTTGCTGTCTTCCCTTCCTTTACACACACCATTTGTTCATTCACTCATTAAACATTTATGGGGCACTTATCCTGTGCTAGGCTAGGTGCTGAGGATGTGCAAATACAGTGATGAATAAGGTGGGTTTCTCTACATTAAGATGTTTACAACCTCAGGGAGAAGAAAAGTCAGAAACCAGCAATTGTAGTTTGATGATTCCTTTTTGTAGACATGTGTAAAGTCCACTGTTTATGAGAATATAGAAGAAGAACTTCTAAAATCCAGGTAGGAGAAGGAATTAATGATGGCTTCCTGGGGGAGGTGACACTTGAGCTGAGTCTTGATGAAGAGGTAAAACTTATTCAGGTGAAGGAGAGGATGAGTTTTTCAGGCAGAAGGAAGAGCATTTCTGGAGAAAAAAGAAGCTTGCAGTTTGGGAGGCAGTGTGGTACAGTGGGGGAAGACTATATATAGTCCCTGGAACTGGATATGGGATTGCATCCTGCCATGTGACCATGGACAAATTGCTTAATCTCTGAGAGCTTCAGTTCTGTCATCTACACCATGCGAATAATACCTATGTTGTGGCATTTTGGGGAGTAGTTTAATAATAAATAACATAGGGTATCTGCATCATACCTGGGTAGTAGATACCCAGTAAATTGTAACTATGGTTGTAATGGTGATGATGGTGTGATGGTTAATTTTATGTGTCAGCTTGGCTGGGCCACAGTGCCCAGATATTTGATCAATATTATTCTGGGTGTTTTCTGTGAAGGTATTTTTGGATGAGATTAACATTTGAATTGGCAGAGTAAGGGAGATTACCCTTTATAATGTGGGTGGGCTTCATCCAATCAGTTGAAGACTGTAAGAGAAAAAGACTGATTTCCTCTGAGCAAGAAGGAGTTCTGGCAGTAGACTACCTTTGGACTTGAACAAAGGTTCAAGGATACTTCCTTGAGTATCTAGCCTTCTGGCTTACTCCAGCAGATTTTGGACTCAAGTCTCCACAATTGTATGAACCAATTCCTAAAAATAAGTATCTCCCCACCCTTCTCTACACACACACACACACACACACACACACACACACACACACACCACACATATACACAGAGTTGGTTCTGTTTCTCTGGAGAACCTTAATACAGATGGCTTACTGGAACCCATATCAAACTGCCTACTCAAAATCTCCACTTGGATATCAAGTAAGTGTTTTTAATTTAATATGTCCTAAACTGAGCTTCAGATTTACCCTCCCCCCTCAAAACCTACTCTACCTGCAATCTTCCCTATCTCAGTAAATATCACCTCCATTCTTATAGTTGTTTGGGCCTCAAACCTTGATGTCATTCTGAACTCTTCTTTGTCTCATACTCTACGTCTGATTAATTGCAAAATTCTGTTAGCTCTATATTTAAAACACATCCAGAATTCAACCACTTTTTACCACCTCCACCACTATTCCCATGGTCCAAACCACCTGGATTATTGGAATACCTCCTGAAATGGTCTTTGTGCACCTCCTCTCAGAAGCCAGAGTGATCCTGCCATTCTTGGCTCCAAACCTTCCAGGGTCTCCCTGAGGTTAAAAAAGCTGAAGTCTTTACCTGGCCCACAAGACCATAGGCAGTCTGATGCCCTCCCCTCTGGCCTCATCTCCTCTTGCTCATTGTTCTCCTCCATGTTGTTCCTCAAACTCACCACATTGTAAATGTCTGAGGGCCCTTCCATTTGCTATTCTCTCTGCCTGGAAGGCCTTCCCCCAGATTTCCACATGGCTGTCCCCTTGTTTCCTTCAGGTCTTGGCTTAAGGCAGTGAGGCCGTCTCTGAAAAAATTTTATCTAAAATTGCAACTCCCTTCTCTTAATACCCTCACCACACACAATTCCTTTCCTCCCTCTTTGCTTTATTCTTCTCACTATCTAACCTGCTAGATTTTACTTATTACCTCTTTTACTCTCTGTCTCTCCCCATTGGAATTAGGCTACATGAAAGCAGGGGTTTTAGTGTCTTTCATTCAACACTGCATCCTCAGTCCTAGAACAAAACCTGGCATATAATAGGAGCTCAATAAATATTGGTTAAATGATCAAGATAATGATGATGAGGAGGAGGAGGAATACCTAAAATAGAGGCTAGAGAGCTCATCAGTGTCCTAATGTGTTATTTGTGCTATGGAAGCATGTCCATTTCTTAGATCTCCCAGTCTCAGAAGATCCAATACCTCAATGTTGGGCCATGCTCCCCTTCCACTTCCACCATGAACGTTTACTTAAAAGTACTGATCACTAGGTCTTAATTCTAGAGGTTTGGATTTAGTAGGTTTGGGATAGGTA
This sequence comes from Eumetopias jubatus, assembly GCF_037043125.1. NCBI lineage: Eukaryota > Metazoa > Chordata > Mammalia > Carnivora > Otariidae > Eumetopias > Eumetopias jubatus. Next base: position 68,596,862 of record NW_028274823.1, on the reverse strand, counting down.
TGTAAATCTCCAGTTTAAAAAATGACACTGATGTTGGTGGTTCTTGGACCATACCTTGGGAAACATTGACTAGGACTGAGTCCCAAATTATATAAACCACATCTAGCTCACAGATGTATTTGATTTGGTCCAGAAATTGCTGGCTTGTGAAGTGTTTAAGAAAAAGTACATTACTTAACAACACTTAAAAATTAAAATACTGCCTACATCATCCTCTCTTCCAGATTTCTATTTTAATTTGATGACCTGGCAACATTGGACCTATATTGCTAAATGACAATAATTGGCTAAAGCTGGGTGGCATCTGCATATTTCTTTTATTTCTTTTTATTTTTTTAAAAGATTTTTTATTTTATTTATTTGTCAAAGGGAGAGAGAGTACACAAGCAGGGGGAGCAGCAGGCAGAGGGAGAAACAGGCTTCCTGCTGAGCAAGGAGCGCAATGCAGGACTCAAACCCAGGATACTGGGATCATGACCTGAACCAAAGGCAGATGCTTAACTGAGCCACCCAGGTGCCCCTGAATATTTCTTTTAAAAAGGACATGTGAACTCCAAGTTACCACAGATGACACTCCTCCTTAATATGCCTTATACACTGCATTCATCCAAATTACTCACAAAACCTTAGAAGGCATTTGAGTCTGGCACCCCTCACCTAACCAAACCAAGCCCAGGATAGGAGTAGTCTCACGTTGGCACAATTCTATATATATCCTGAAACTCAAAAAGGCTGCTGGTCACTGCCTGAAACCAGGAATCCCAGAACAGGAAACACAAAGACTATTTCTGTGAGGGCATGAAGAAAATTATCTTTTTATTATTTTGCTCATGATTCCATTCTAGAGGAAAAATAAACTACTGTTCAGTTTCTATATCAATCATTTAATACATTAGTCAGTAGTTTTATCGGTAAAAAGCAATTAGTTTTACATAAATGTGTAAAAGATGTACCTAAAGATGTAAATTGAGTTTTTCATTTTTTATCCATAAGAAAATGAATGATCAGTTCTTGGATCCTCAGAAGGACCCTGCTCAGGTAACCAGAACAATGCCAGATACACTTTGAGAATCATACTCCAGAAGGAATATTCTGATTGAATCAGGCACCTGCTTTGAAGTACCAGAGTTCTCTCCCAGGACACTCTCTTATGGTCAGGTTGTTAGTACAGTTTTGGTTGTCATCTGAGCTGTGCCACTCGAATATAATCTAACCCAACCCAGTCCTAAATAAACTTGTCCCAAATGCCTCAAGAGTGAATTAAAATATACAGGCAACCGTCCTTTGAAGAGTCCTGGGAGTCCTAGCCTCCAAGGGAGTAGCAGTCCTATGACAGTAGGAGCTACACCTGTGACACTGAAGGACCATTATTGGTACAACTGGTGGCTTAAAAATCAGGCTGACAGGCACCTTGGTGAGATGTAACTTTGAAGTTGACAGTAAACAAAGGTAATGGGCTGTGAAGGGGCATATTGAGGCATTTGGGACCATGCTAAAGGATGAGTGGATTCTCCAGCTTCTAGTGACTATAACTGGTGGAGACTTAGTCAAAGATGTTTTCCATTGTCATTGTCATCCCTCACCTTGACTACCTCCCCTGGCTTCCAAGGCCTAGGATACAGCAGCTAAATAGACAGTAGAGTCAATCTTAAATAGAGGTTCAAGTATCACTCTTTCCCTATTCAAAAGCACTGAAGATCTTTGTTCCTTCATTTTCATAGGAGTTTTTAAAAAGTTATCAGTCCATGCCAAACCCACTGTATTAAAATGGATACTTACTTTTTTCACCATCCAAGTGTCCATTGTAGGATTCTCTAAGACTACTTAGTGAATTAGATGAGTGTCCAGCCTCATGTGATCCTTGGCCATAGCTGGCAGCCCCACTCCAGTCAACTGATTTGCAGATGAGTACCATTTTTACATTATTATTGGTCACAAAAGGAATTCAACAAATGGATTTAGATCAATGAGAGGACAGACACTCAACTCCCGGAAAACCATCTGAGGATGAATGATTCATTTTCTGTTTCCACACAGAAAAGCAGCATATTGGAAAGAGTGTAGGCTTTGAGGTTTGAAGGACTCAGATTAGGATTCAACTTCTGCCACCTCTTAGAAGTAGAGCGTCTAGCACTTTATTTGCTCTCCTGAGCTTTAGTTTTTTCATCTGTAAAATAAAGATAATAGGGCACATTCCATAGGGTTTGGGCTGAAATAAAAAATAACACGTATAAAGAATCTAGTCTATTGCTCACCTCACCAAAACTCCATAAAGGATCACTAATTTGGTTGTTGTGGTTGCTCCTACACAGAGTGTCACAGGGAATCCAAGAGCCATAGAATTGAAAGGGATGTTTTCTAATCCTACTCCCTTTAAGAGGCACAAAGCATTTCAGACAAGGGATTATCCAGCCTTTGTTTCACATTTTCATTTCCATTAATTAACATCCATAGTAATATCACCTAACATTGTTTGGGTACTGACTTTGTGTTAAGTTGTGGTATTTAATGCTGACTCTGAACATATGACATGAGTATTATTATCTCCCTGCTTTATAACTGAGGACTTGGAGATTTAGGAAAATTGCATCACTTGCCCAAGGTCACACTGCTTGCCTTTCCATTCTGTCTCCTGTATTCAGACTCCCAAGGTCAGTCTTGCTGCCCATACAAGCCCTTCTCTTGTCTTCCTAAACAAAAAACCAGGCAAATAGAACACACACACCTTCCAGGCATATAAAGCCCCTGCTGGTACTAGAGCCACTAAAAAGTAAACACATCTGATTCAACAGCCTTCTGTTTTTGTGACCTCTTTTCATCCTAGTTCTTTCCCACCTAATTCAGAAGCTAGAACAATTTTTTCCTTTAAATTTTTTTATTGTTATTTTAATCACCATACATTATGTCATTAGTTTTTGATGTAGTGTTCCATGATTCATTGTTTATGGATAACACCCAGTGCTCTACACAGAACGTGCCCTCTTTAATACCCATCACCAGGCTAACCCATCTCCCCACCCTCCTCCCCTCTAGAACCCTCAGTTTGTTTTTCAGAGTCCATCGTCTCTCATGGCTCGTCTCCCCCTCTGATTTACCCCCCTTCATTCTTCCGCTCCTGCTATCTTCTTCTTTTTTTTTTCTTAACATATATTGCATTATTTGTTTCAGAGGTACAGATCTGTGATTCAACAGCCTTGCACAGTTCACAGCACTCACTATAGCACATACCCTCCCCAATGTCTATCACCCAGCCACCCCATCCCTCCCATCCCCCACCACTCCAGCAACCCTCAGTTTGTTTCCTGAGATTAAGAATTCCTCATATCAGTGAGGTCATATGATACATGTCTTTCTCTGATTGACTTATTTCACTCAGCATAACACCCTCCAGTTCCATCCACGTCGTTGCAAATGGCAAGATCTCATTCCTTTTGATGGCTGCATAATATTCCATTGTGTATATATACCACCTCTTCTTTATCCATTCATCTGTCGATGGACATCTTGGCTCTTTCCACAGTTTGGCTATTGTGGACATTGCTGCTATAAACATCAGGGTGCACGTACCCCTTCGGATCCTTACATTTTTATCCTTTGGGGTAAATACCCAGTAGTGCAATGGCTGGATCATACAGTAGCTCTATTTTCAACTGTTTGAGTAACCTCCATACTGTTTTCCAGAGTGGCTGCACCAGCTTGCATTCACACCAACAGTGTAGGAGGGTTCCCCTTTCTCCGCATCCCCACCAACATCGGTCGTTTCCTGACTTGTTAATTTTAGCCATTCTGACTGGCATGAGGTGGTATCTCATTGAGGTTTTGATTTGGATTTCCCTGATGCCGAGCGATGTTGAGCACTTTTTCATGTGTCTGTTGGGCATTTGGGTGTCTTCTTTGGAAAAATATTTGTTCATGTCTTCTGCCCATTTCTTGATTGGATTATTTGTTCTTTGGGTGTTGAGTTTGATAAGTTCTTTATAGATTTTGGATACTAGCCCTTTATCTAATATGTCATTTGCAAATATCTTCTCCCATTCTGTTGGTTGTCTTTTGGTTTTGTGGACTGTTTCTTTTGCTGTGCAAAACTTTTTATCTTGATGAAATCCCAATAGTTCATTTTTGCCTTTCCTTCCCTTGCCTTTGGCGATGTTTCTAGGAAGAAGTTGCTGCAGCTGAGGTTGAAGAGGTTGCTGCCTGTGTTCTCCTTTAGGATTTTGATGGACTCCTGTCTCATATTTAGGTCTTTCAACCATTTGGAGTCTATTTCTGTGTGTGGTGTAAGGAAATGGTCCAGTTTCATTCTTCTGCATGTAGCTGTCCAATTTTCCCAACACCATTTGTTGAAGAGACTGTCTTTTTTCCATTGGACATTGTTTCCTGCTTTGTCAAAGATTAGTTGACCATAGAGTTGAGGGTCCATTTCTGGGCTCAATCGGCAAAGAGGAAGTTAAACTCTCACTCTTTGCAGATGATATGATACTTTATGTGGAAAACCCAAAAGACTCCACCCCAAAACTGCTAGAACTCATACAGGAATTCAGTAAAGTGGCAGGATATAAAATCAATGCACAGAAATCAGTGGCATTCCTATACACCAACAACAAGACAGAAGAGAGACAAATGAAGGAGTCGATCCCATTTACAATTGCACCCAAAACCATAAGATACCTAGGAATAAATCTAACCAAAGAGGCAAAGGATCTGTACTCAGATAAATATAAAATACTCATGAAAGAATTTGAGGAAGACACAAAGAAATGGAAAAAAGTTCTATGCTCATGGATTGGAAGAACAAACATTGTGAAGATGTCAATGCTACCTAGAGCAATCTACACATTCAATGCAATCCTCATCAAAATACCATCCACTTTTTTCAAAGAAATGGAACAAATAATCCTAAAGTTTGTATGGACCTAGAAAAGACCCCAAATAGCCAGAGGAATGTTGAAAAAGAAAAGCAAAGCTGGCGGTATCACAATTCCGGACTTCTGGCTCTATTACAAAGCTGTCATCATCAAGACAGTATGGTACTGGCATAGAAGCTAGAACAATTTTAAATGCCCTTGACTTTTTCTGTGATGATGTACACCCTTTCTGAAATCTCTTAGACATTCTGGTCTGAGTCCACTTCATAATTTTACATGTTGAGGGGCTATCTGACTATACTCAATTGGGTTATTCCAGTCTAGGTCTAGTGGTGACACTGTTATAGGTATAGCTATGAAAAGGTGACTAGGGAATTTGAGGGACAAAGTAAAACTGGCAAAGCACTTGGGGATGGTGTCTGGTTATAGAGATGCTAGAGGTCATTTCAGTCTGTAAGGAGGTAGTGTGGTGTTTGAAGATCTCTTGCTGGTGCACAGGCAGAGTATGGGCGGTGGATGGCAGGTAGCTCTTTGGTAGGGACCTTCTGTGCCTGCACGTTCAGGGGTTCAGATTATCAACAGGGATAGTGGTCTGGCTCTTTTGAGTGAGGAGTGTCTGTCTTACACTAGCAATATGTACTCTATAACTATTTGTGAGATCATTGAATAAGAGTAGCCAAAGAAAGGAGGGAAATGTGAAGACAAGAACGGTCTTACCATCAGAGACAGCAAAAAAGGGGAGCTTTTGGGGAGCAGAGAAGGAAGTGACTTTTTAGGTCAGGTGATCAGTCATAAATTTGGTTTGGGGCACCGGGGTGGCTCATTCAGTTAAGCATCTGCCTTTGGCTCAGGTCATGATCCCAGGGTCCTGGGATCGAGCCCCGTATCAGGCTCCCTGCTCTTCAGGGAGCCTGCTTCTCCCTCTCCCTCTGCCTGCTGCTCCCCCTGCTTGTGCTCTCTCTCTGGCAAATAAATAAATAAAATCTTAAAAAAAATAAATAAATGACAGGTTTACTACCAAAATATGACATAAATCTCCACAGTGAGTTGTGAATGGATAAATGGATGATGCATCTATGCAAAGTTTATAGTGTTTATAACTGTGGGGTGGGGATTATGGACAGTTTATTTGCTTCTTTTTGTTTATCATTGTTTTATTCTTTCATTTTCTTATTCATGTTTGTTAGAGTTTACCTAAACATTTTGCTTGGGTCTATTGCATCTTGCAATTAACTCTGACAAAGCCTTTGTCCTTTTCCTTTATGGGGAACTGACTGAAATCTGTAGGTCAGTGAGCCTTAATGAGGCTTTTTCCTAAGTTAAAGTTTGCTTAACTCCATCTGCTTATCCACCTCAGCCAGCAGTTGATAAATGTGTCATTTTTAAATGAATTTTCTGTCAGTTCTTCACAGCCCTTGTTTCAGGTGATTTTCTTGGCTTTCCCAGATATCAGTTAGGAAAGGGAGATTCACACTATGTCTTTGCATGGACAATGCCCTATTTTCTTATATGCAACCGCATGGATAATAAAATCCTATTAAATTTTGGTAGCTAAAACAGATACAACAATAATTATAAGAAAAGCTGTTTCCCAGCCCAGTCACTGAAATGACTGGAGAATACTATTGGCTTTGCCAGTGGAATGTATCTAGCATGAACCTTGACTTGGGTATTTTCTTCCTTCTTTGTCTCGCCTTCCTGCTTTTAGCCTTAGAAATGGTGTCACCTGGGGTTTGATGCCAATCTCCTGGCGCTCAGCAGTATAAAGAGGACTGGGAAGAATGTTTGACATTCAAGAATGTTTAAAGTTTATTATTTTTCAATATGCTGTTGTGCACAAAGCAATTATGCTACACCCTACCGACTCCCTTTTTGCTTGGATTATGTTGCAGCTCTGTCTTGCCTGGTGTTTATTGACATTAAAGTTCTCTCTTTCTCTCTCCCACTCTCATTGCTTCTTTTGTAAATAAAATATCTGAAGAAAACAGAGGTGAAGAATAGAGATGGGTAGGAATGTGTCTGGAGATTTTTCTGTAGGATTATAATACTTTGAAAAATAAATGTAGGAGAAGATTCCTTTGCTTTGTGTTGAATGTAAAATTCAGGCTTGTGTATAAACTTTGGAACTCATGCAATTTCTATTTTTAAAGAATAAAGTCCTGGTGTGGTAATCAGCCACAGCTTATAGTGAACTCTCTGTAATCTAGGTCAGGGGTGACCAGACACGAAAGGATGAAGTAATAGGTTTGGCATTTGCTTCCTCTTGCTTTTCCCTTGCTAAGGTGGGGATCTTTCTTTTTCCAAAGTACTCCTGCCTTCATCAAGGCCTGTCCCTTGGAAAGAATGGGTATTAGGCATTTATACTTTAATGTGAACAGAAGTTTCTGTGTTAGCATTTGTGAATCTCATCTCTCATTTCGTATCTAAAGATGGTACTCTGAGAAAGCATTTAGGAAAAGATAAGAGGCACTAGTCAAGTCTGATGAAAGTTGATTGACTCCTCCAAAACGCTGTGCCTTCCTTCCTTCCTTCCTTCCTTTGTCCCTCCCTCCCTCCCTCCCACCCTTCCTTCTTCCCCTCCCTCTTCCTTCCTTCTTCCCTCTTTCTTTCTTTTTTCTTTTCTTTTTCTCTTCTCTTCTCTCCTTTTTTCTTTTCTTTTCTTTCTTTTAGAGGTCAGTGATTTATCAGTCTAAACCCTATGTCTTTTAAAGTAGCACACATCAAAGTTACCAAGGGAGGAACAAGCAGGTTCTGTTCAGGTGCAGATAAGTGAGAGCACCAAGTCTATAATATACTCTCATGTGTTTTTATATAAAATAAGAATTACATATTTAAGAAAACAATATCTGTTTATTTTTAAATTTTTATTATTTTAAAACATTTTTTATTTTATTAAAGTTTCTATTTTAATTTCAGTATAGTTAATACAGTATTATATTAGTTTCAAGTGTACAGTATAGTGATTCAACAATTCTATACATTACTCAGTGCTCATCAGGACAAGTGTACTCCTCACTCCCCATCACCTATTTAACCCATCCCCCATCCGCCTCCCCTCTGGTAACCATCAGTTTGTTCTCTACAGTTTAGAGTCTGTTTCTTGTTTTGTCTTTCTCTCTTTTTTTCTTTGTTTATTTCTTAAATTCCACTTATAAGTGAAATCATGTGGTATTTGTTTTTCTCTGACTGACTTATTTTGCTTAGCATTATACTGTTTAGCTCCATCCATGTCATCACAAATGTCAAGATTTCATTCTTTTTTCACAGCTGAATAATATTCATATTATTCATATATTCATAATATATATATGGATAAAGAAAACCTGGTATGTATATGTGTATATGTGTATATATGTATATACACACCACATCTTCTTTATCCTTTCATCTATTGATGGACACTGGACTTCCATATATTGTGTAAATAATGCTGCTATAAACATGGGGTGCGTGTGCATGTATCCCTTTGAATTAGTGTTTTTGTATTTTGGGGATAAATACCCAGTAGTGTGATTACTGGATCATAGGGTAGTTCCACTTTTAGCTTTTTGAGGAATCCCTATACTGTTTTCCACAGTGACTGCACCAGTTAGCATTCCCACCAATAGTGCATGACTGTTTTTTATTCTCCACATCCTCACCAACACCTGTTGTTTCTTGTGTTTTTGATTTTAGCCATTCTGACTGGTATGAGGTGATATCTCATTCTAGTTTTGATTTGTATTTCCCTAATGGTAAGTGATGATGAGCATTTTTTCATGTATCTGTTGGCCATATGGATATCTTCTTTGGAGAAATGTCTGTTCATTTCTTCTGCCCAGTTTTTAACTGTATTATTTGGGTTTTTTGGTGTTGAGTTGTACAAGTTCTTTATATAGTTTGGATACTAACCCTTTATTAGATAATGTCATTTGCAAATATCTTCTCCCATTTTGTAGGTTGCCTTTTAGTTTTGTTGATTGTTTCCTTTTTGTGCAGAAGCTTTTGATTTTGATGTAGTTCCAATAGTTTATTTTGGCTTTTATTTTCCTTCCCTCAGGAGACATATCTAGAAAATGGCCAATGTCAGAGCTCTGTGCTCTCTTCTAGAATTTTTATGGTTTCAGGTCTCACATTTAGGTCTTTAATCCATTTTGAGTTTATTTTTGTGTGTGGTGTAAGAAAGTGGTCCAGTTTTCTTCTCTTGCATTTAGCTGATCAGTTTTCCCAACACCATTTATTGAAGAGACTATCTTTTTCCCATTGGCGATTCTTTCCTGCTTTGTCAAAGTTTCATTGACTTTATAGTCATGGGTTCATTTTTGGGTTTTCTATTCTGTTCTATTGATCTATGTGTCTATTTTTGTTCCAGTACCATACTGTCTTGATTACTACAGCTTTGTAATATAACTTGAAGTCTGGAATTGGGATACCTCCAGCTTTGCTTTTCTTTTAAAAAATTACTTAGGCTATTTAGGGTAGGATACATGTTTATTAACTTATACTTCCTGATCACAGGCCAAATGCAAGAACAAGAATTAAAGGAAATGTAAGCATAAACTGGAGTTTGTTTTTGTTGTTTTGTTTTATTTTTACTACTTCCAAGTGATAAGCTCCACAAACCTAAATACTTTTTTTATTTAAATTCAATTAGCCAACATACAGTTCATCATTAGTTTTTGATGTAGTGTTCAATGATTCATTAGTTGCATATAATATTGTGCTCATCACATCATGTGCCCTCCTTAATGCCTATCACCCAACTACCCCATCCACCCGCCCACCCCACTGCTCCCGCCACCCTCAGTTTGTTTCTTGTAGTTAAGAGTCTCTCCTGGTTTTTCACCCTCTTGATGACTTCCCATTCCATTTTCCTTCCCTTCCCCATCCTCCTCTGTGCTGTTTCTTATTTTCCACATATGAGTGAAACCATATGATAGTTGTCTTTCTCTCACTGACTTATTTCGCACAACACAGTACCTTCCAGTTCCAAACATGTAGATGTAAATAGTAACTATTCATCCTTTCTGATGGCTGAAAAATATTCAATTGTATATATGAACCACATCTTCTTTATCCATTCAACTGTCAACGGACATCTTGGCTTTTTCCACAGTTTGGCTATTGTGGACATTGCTGCTATAAACACTGGGGTGCAGGTGCCCCTTCGATCATTACATTTGTATCTTTGAGGCAAATATTTAGCAGTACAATTGCTGGGTCATAGGGTAGCTCTACTTTTAACTTCTTGAGGAGTCTCCGTACTGTTTTCCAGAGTGGCTGTACCAACTTATATTCCCACCAACAGTGTAAGAGGGTTCCCCTTTCTCCACATTCTCGCCAACACCTGTTGTTTCCTGTCTTGTTAATTTTAGCCATTCTGACTGGTGTGAGGTGGTATCTCATTGTGGTTTTGATTTGTATTTCCTTGATGGCAAGTGATGTGGAGCATTTTTTCATGTGTCTGTTGGCCATTTGGATGTCTTCTTTAGAGAAATGTCTGTTCATGTCTTCTGCCCATTTCTTAAATGGATTATTTGTTTTTTGGGTGTTGAGTTTGAGAAGTTCTTTATAGATCTTGGATACCAGCCCTTTATCTGTATGTTATTTGCAAATATCTTCTACCATTCCATAAGTTGCCTTTTCATTTTTTGATTGTTTCCTTTGCTGTGCAGAAGCTTTTTATCTTGATGAAGTCCCAATAGTTCATTTTTGTTTTTCTTTCCCTTGCCTTTCAAGTTGTGTCTCACAAGAAGTTGCTGTGGCCAAGGTCAAAGAGGTTACTGCCCGTGTTCTCCTCTAGGATTTTGATGGATTCCTGTCTCACATTTAAGCCTTTTATTCATTTTGAGTTTATCTTTGTGTATGGTGTAAGAAAGTGGTCCAGTTTCATTCTTCTACGTGTGGCTGTCCAATTCTCCCAGCACCATGTATTGAAGACACTGTCCTTTTCCCACTGGATATTCTTTCCTGCTTTCTCAAAGATTAGTTGACCATAGAGTTGAGGGTCCATTTCTGGGTTCTCTGTTCTGTTCCATTGATCTATGTGTCTGTTTTTGTGCCAGTACCATACTGTCTTGATGATTACAGCTTTGTAATATAGCTTAAAGTCTGGCATTGGGATGCCTTCAGCTTTGGTTTTCTTTTCAACATTCCTCTGGCTATTTGGGGCCTTTTGCTGATTCCATACAGTTTTTAGGATTGTTTGTTCCAGCCCTGTGAAAAATGTTGTTGGTGTTTTGATAGGGATTGTGCTGATTGTGTAGATTGCTCTGGGTAGCATAGACACTTTAACAATGTTTATTCTCCCAATCCATGAGCATGGAATGTTCTTCTATTTCTTTGTGTATTCCTCAATTTCTCATAAGTGTTTTGTAGTTTTTAGAGTACAAATCCTTTACTCTTTGGTTAGGTTTATTCCTCAGTATCTTATGGTTTTTGGTGCACCAGTAAATGGGATCGATTCCTTAATTTCTCTTTCTTCTGTCTCATTGTTAGTGTATAGAAATGCAACTGATTTCTGTGTATTGATTTCATATCCTGCCATGTTGCTGAATTCCTGTATGAGTTCTAGCAATTTTGGGGTGGAGTCTTTTGGTTTTCCATATAAAGTATCATGTCATCTGTGAAGAGTGAGGTTGACTCTTTCCCAATTTGAATACCTTTTATGTCTTTTTGTTGTCTGATTGCTGAGGCTAGGACTTCTAGTACTACTTTGAACAACAGAAGTGAGAGTGGGCATCCTTGTCGTGTTCCCGACCTTAAGGGAAAAGCTCTCAGTTTTTCCCCATTGAGAATGATATTTGTTGTGGGCTTTTCATAGATAGCTTTTATGATAGTGAGGTATGTTCCCTCTACCCCTACACTGTGGAGAGTTTTAATCAAGAAAGAATGCTGTATTTTGTCAAATGCTTTTTCTACATCAATTGAGAGGATCTTGTCCTTTCTTTTATTTTGTGATGTGACACGTTGATTGATTTGTAAATGTTGAACCACCCTTGCAGCCCAGGAAAAAATCCCAAATGGTCATGGTGAATAATCCTTTTAATGTACTGTTGAATCCTATTGGCTAGGATCTTGGTGAGAATTTTAGCACCCATGTTCATCAGGGATATTGGTCTGTAATTCACCTTTTTGATGGGGTTTTTGTCTGGTTTGGGGATCAAGGTAATGCTGGCTTCATAGAATGAGTTTGGAAGTTTTCCTTCCATTTCTATTTTTTGAAGAGCTTCAGAAGAATAGATATTAGTTCTTCTCTAGAAGTTTGGTAGAATTCCCCCTGGGAAAACATCTGGCCCTGGACTCTTGTTTGTTGGGAGATTTTTAATGACTGCTTCAATTTCCTTGCTGGTTATGTGTCTGTTCACGTTTTCTGTTTCTTTGTGTTTCAGTCTTAGTAGTTTATAAGTTTCCAGGAATGCATCCATTTCTTCCAGATTGCCTAATTTATTAGCATATAGTTGCTCACAATATGTTCTTTAAATTGTCTGTATTTCCTTTGTGTTGGTCGTGACCTCTCCTTTTTCACTCATGATTTTATTAATTTGGGTACTTTCTCTTTTCTTTTGGATAAGTCTGGCCAGAGCTTTAGTGATCTTATCAATTCTTTCAAAGAACCAACTTCTAGTTTCATTGGTTTGTTCTACTCTTCTTCTGGTTTCTATTTTATTGATTTCTGCTCTAATCTTTATTATTTCTCTTCTCCTGCTTGGTTTAAGATTTATTTGCTCTTCTTTCTCCAGCTCCTTTAGGTGTAAGTTTATCTTGCATATTGGGATTTTTCTAATTTTTTGAGAGAGGCTTGTATTGCTATGTATTACCCTCTTAGGACCACCATTGCTGTATCCCAGAGGTTTTGAACCAATGTGTTTTCATTCTCATTAGTTTCCATGAATTTTTTAAGTTCTTCTTTAATTTCCTGGTTGACCCATTCAGTCTTTAGTACGATGCTCTTTAACCTCCAAGTGTTTGAGTTCCTTCCAAATTTCCTCTTGTGATTGAGTTCCAGTTTTGAAGCACTGTGGTCTGAGAATATGCAGGGAATAATCCCAATCTTTTGGTACTGGTTGAGACCTGACTTATGACCCAATATGTGATCTATTCTGGAGAATGTTCCATATGCACTCGAGAAGAATAAGTATTCTGTTGCTTTAGAACAGAATGCTTTGTATATATCTGTGAAGTCCATCTGATCCAGTGTGTCATTCAAAGCCCTTGTTTCTTTGCTGATCATCTGCTTAGGTGGTCTGCCCATTGCTGTGAATGGGGTGTTGAAGTCCCCTACTATTATTGTTTTATTATCAGTGTGTTTCTTTACTTTGGTTATTAATTGGTTTCTATAATTGGCTGCTCCCATATTGGGGGCATAAATGTTTATAATTGTAGATCTTCTTGTTGGATAGACCCTTTAAGTGTGATATAGTGTCCCTCTGCATCGCTTACTATGGTCTTTGGTTTAAAATCTAATTTGTCTCATATGAAGATTGGTACCTCAGTTTTCTTTTGTAGTCCATTAACATGGTAAATTGTTCTCCACCCCTTCATTTTCAGCCCGGAGGTGTCTTTAGGTCTAAAATGAGTCTTTTATAGATAGCATAGGGATGGGTCTTGCTTTTTTATCCAATTTGATACCCTATGTCTTTTGGTTGGAGCATTTAGTCCGTTTACATTCAGAGTAACTATTGAAAGATATGAATTTAGTGCCATTGTATTGCCTGTAAAGTGCCTGTTTCTGTAGATTTTCTCTGTTTCTTTCTGGTCTATGTGATTCTTGGTGGTGTCTCTTCACTTGCAGTATCCCCCTTAATATTTCTTTCAGTGCTGACTTGGTGGTGACAAATTATTTCAGTTTCTGTCTGTCTTGGAAGCTCTTTATCTCTCCTTCCATTCTGAATGATGACAGCCTTGCTGGATAATGTATTCCTGGCTGAATGTCCTTCTCATTTAGTACCTTGAATATATCTTGCCAGCCCTTTCTGGCTTGCCAGGTTTCTGTGAATAGGTCTGATGTTATTCTGATGTTCCTCCCTCTGTACATAAGGAAGCTCCTCTCCCTAGCTGCTATCAGGATGGCTTCTTTTTCTCTAAGATTTGCAAGCTTCACTATTATATGTCGGGGTGTTGATGTGTTTTTATTGATTTTGGGAGGGGTCCTCTCTGTCTCTTGGACATGAATGCTTGTTTCCTTCCCCAGATTAGGGAAGTTTTCAGCTATGATTTGCTCAAATATACCTTCTGGCTCCCTCTCTCTCTCCACCCCCTTAGGCACCCTAATAATTCTGACATTGGTTCATTTCAGGACATCATTAATTTCTCAAAGCCTTTCTTCATGGGCTAGTAGTTGTCTTTCTGTCTTTTCCTCGGCTTCCTTCCTTTCCATCAGCCTGTCCCCTAGATCATTTATTCTCTCTTCTGCCTCATTACCCTAGCTGTTAGAGCATTCAATTTAGACTGCATCTCATTCATAGCATTTTTAAGTTCAGCCTAATTAGATCTCATTTCCACCTTTAGAGATCCTGTACTGTCATTTATGCTTTTTTCAAGCCCAGCTTTTAACTTTATAACTGCTATCCTGAATTCCATCTCTGACATCTTACTTACATCCATATCGATTAGCTCTGTGACAGAGAACATTGTCTCTGGTTCTTTCTTTTGTTGTGAATTCCTCTTTCTAGTCATTTTGCCCAGAGAAGGATGAGTGAGTGAATAAGCAGAGTCCAAAATATCAACCATGACCCAAGCAAAATACCCCCTAGACAAATCCAATGTAGTTGGAAGGTGCAACAGAAAAGCGAAGAAAAACAAAACAAAATAAAAGGTGGGGAGGGGAAGAGAGACTATAATCTCACAGTGTGGACCAAGTAGGGTGATCCACTTGTTCTTGATTGAATTTTGGTCTCTGTGTTAGAAGACACTACATCCCAAAATTGACAAGAAAACAACTATAATACACACACACATATATGTATATATATGATTGAATAGAGTGAAAAAAGAACTAAAATGAAGCATATGTATATATAAAAAGTAGATGTAAAAAATAAAAGTTAAAAATGACTTAAAAACATGAGTTGGTAAAATAAGAATCTAGTTGAAATGGGAAAAAGGTAAAAAAAAAAACATGGAAAATTTTAGACTGAAAGATAAGCAAGTTGTGAGAAAACACCTGGAGCTCAATATACTATTTCCCCCTGGTGTTGGAGTTTTACAGTCTGTGGGAACCATAAAGTTGTAATCCACCTGTTCTTCCAGTCTCTCTCCTGGGTGAGGGGCCTGCTGTGCTGCTTCTCAGGTGTCTTTGCCTTGGTGGAGTTGCCCCACCCCTGGTCAGGGGCTGGGCTCAGTGTAAGCTGGTCATCTGTGACCAGCTTTTGTTCCCTGGAGGCTTTCCGAGCCTCTTCAGAGGATCAGAGCAAAGATGGTGCTCAGATCTCCAGCCCAGAGCTGAAAGATCTTGGTCCCCTCTCTTCAATAAACCATCTGGCAGTTTTGTGTGTGCCAAACTCTGCCTTGCAGTACATGCCCACTGCAATCTTCCCCAGGGGGAGTCCCAGGGACCCACAAGCATCACTGCACTTTGTGCCCTTGTGACTGCCAGTGGTTGCGGGCTCACGTGTGTGCACCCTGCTCTGCTGCTCCTGGGTGATGCCTGGGTGCTGCCCTACTGTCCTTTCTGGGGCCACTACCACCCTGAGAGTTGCTGCCCGGTTTGGGCACAGATGTTTTGCCCCTCCCAGGTGATGGTAAAAAGCCTACACATTCCAGTCCTTTTCAGGGTGCTCAGGCTAAGAGCAGTCACCCAACCAGCCCAGCTCACTGTTTATGGAAACTGGAGCTGAGAGTCCCTCCTGGGCTCACTGACCATAAGCAGTTTTGCCACTCTACTCCTTGGGCACTCTACTGGTTCATGCACCCCTGTTCATTCTGTGTCTCCTGGGATACTGACACCACAGTGAACCACTTAAAATTCTGCCCTTTTCATCCCCTGAACCCCTTTCAGAAAGGGATGTCTCACTAGAGCAGATTTCTAAAAGTTCTGATTTTGTATTCTGGTGGTATATCACTTTCCAATAACTAGCTTATGGAGGCTCCCTACTCCCTCCGTTTATCTTCTGATATCTCCCCGCAGATTCACGACTCCACACCTCCTACCTTGCAAAAAGCAATGACTTTTCTACTAGTAGAGTTCCAGAAATATTTTCTTATAACTCAGGCTGAATTTGTGGGTGTTCATAATGGTTTGATAGATATACAGCTAAATTCAAGGGACCAGATGAAATGAGGTCACCTACCACCTTCCCTTAGTGAACTGTCCAATGTAATAGAGAAACTTGATCAGGAAAAGTCTTTTATGTTTCCTATGGCAGGATTTTGAATTTGACTCAAGCTCTGTTTGCCTGAGGATATAGATGAATCTGAGTCAGAAGTGTAGCTTGGGAGGAAGGAGGATAGTGATTGCATTTCTGGAATAAAGATTTGGATTAGTTTCAATTGCTGGTGTTTTCCTTTGAATACAACATTGTAATAAGAGAGAGCCATGATAAATTTTCCTAAATATAATTCACAAATGCATGCATATATATTCTTTACTTCATATAGTCTGAAGTTCATGTAACTATCTAATCTGTGATTATTAAATTTAACAGGCACTATTATTGCATACATATTTCTCTTTCTTTAAGAAAGAGAAAAACAGGGGCTCCTGGGTGGCTAGGTTGGTTAAGCGTCTGCTTTTGGCTCAGGTCATGATCCCAGGGTACTGGGAGGGAGTCCTGCATCTGGCTCCCTGCTCAGCAGGGAGTCTGCTTCTCCCTCTCCCTCTGCTCGTGCACTCTCTCTCTAAATAAATAAAAATATTTTTTTTAAAAAAAGAGAAAAACACTTTGAATTATTATTTTTACCAATCATCAATTATAAGATGCATTTGTTTCAGAGATGTCAAAAATGTCAAAAAATGTTTATCAACAATAGAACATGCAAAATACTACAATAAAATACAGAGAAACATTAATAAATACACTAGATTTTGGAGTTGCAGGCTATTTTTGTTTTTTGTTTTGTTTTGTTTTTTATACTTTTATGTATTTTGCAAGTGTTTTATTCTGATCGTGAGTTTCTTTTCTAATCAGAACCAAGAACATGGTTCAGGTGTAGTTTTGCCAGAGATTCACAAAGGATGAAGCCCTTCACTTTTAGGAACTTCTGTTCTCATTGGCAAAATCCTACAACGGCTACCATCATTAGATAATTCTGTTCCAAGGTCCAGCAAAAGAGTCTTTAAAATTATCACAGTTTGTTCTCTGGATTTCCCTGGACCTAGTGAGTGTCCCTGCCAATAAAAAACATAACTTTATTTAGGATAAATTATTTGTGCATCTATAAATGTAGACATATCCAAATTGACTCATGTAATAGTGGGTCAGTTTCTAAATGGTGCACTGTACAATTTCTTTTAAATGGCCAGTAACATGTTAAAGTTCACCAATGTTCCTTAAAACTCTCTGCTTCTTATGTTTTCTTTAGTTGATCTGGATTCAATTTTGAAGACTCTGCCATGTAACCTAAGGGTTTAACTCCAGCTCCCATCTACACTGATATACTCTCTGGAACACTGAGGTCAGGGGGTTAAAGGGTACATGTGTCACCTACCACCTTCCCTTAGTGAACTATCCAATGTAATAGAGAAACTTGATCAGGAAAAGTCTTTTATGTTCCCTATGGCAGGATTTTGAATTTGAACCAAGTTCTGTTCACCTGAGAATACAGATGAATGTGCGTCAGAAGGGTAGCTTGAGAGGAAGGAGGATATAGAGATTGCATTTCTGGAAAACTTTTCCCCAAAGCATCATCTTCTAATGATTTTTTAAGATTCTCATCAAAGAGTCTAGAAAAAGCTATGTGATATATGCAATAAAATAAATTAATGGTCAGACATGAGACATGAAATCAGAGTGGTGGCTGTTTTACATGTTTTGCTCCCAACCCAAAGTGCTCTCACTCCTGGCACCATTAGAACTTCACTTTGCTTAGAGTCTGGGCATGTCTAGAGGGCTTGGAAGGCTGATCTCCAGAGCTCCCAAAAGGAAAGACTTATCCAGCTGAAAGAGGGCGTCGGGTTTACAAGTTCAAGCCAAGAAAAATAGGTTGGAGTCAGAGGGCAGAGGTAATTTTGAGTACAGTGTAGTGTCTGCCTCTCAGTATGTCCTCTGGATCATCTCTTGCAGAATCATGGATGGTTTCTGGAAAGAGACTACCTCAGAAAAGAGGAAGTTTAAAGAAAGAAACCAACAGCTCTAATAAAACCTAAGCAAGACCAGGAGGGAAGAAAACAATGCTATGTAGCACTGTATGGAATTGGAGAATGAAAGGAATCTTCTTGACTTGAGGAGGCCTTTGAAACATGGAACAAACAGGCTTATATCTGGACTGGAGACCAAAAGCCTGGGAGTTAAGCATGGGGCAGCTGCCACATAAGAAGGCAAAGGAAGGAGAGTTTACCTCAATGGCATGATAAGGAGCAGAAAGATGACAGAACTTAAATGGTAGCCTCAAGTTTAGGCTAATAACCATGTGATGCTTTCTGTAAGGAAGTTTGAAGAAGCAGTCAGAGGTGGTTGGGGCAGGCTAGATTGCAGAAATACCAGTGGGACAGAACCAGAGAAATACTGTTTTGCTACTGTTTAAATGATGCCATTGTGACTAATAGAATTTGGGTTGCACACTTAAATAGCATCCCTAAACCTGGTGCAAAGTGACCATGGTATCTGTCTGGTGATCTTGTCCCTGAGGTGGTGTTCTGTGTCAGAGATGAGACTCATTGCTGAGCACTGCCCCTCTTCTAATACACAGACAGAGACTGCAGGACTTCAGAACTCTAAACTTGCACACTTCACATAATTCCATGAGTTCTCCAGCTTTCAGAAGGAATCCTTACCCAAACCAGTATTCTAAGTTCCTATCTGGTGAACCTTGGGAAATCCATTTTTTTCCTAATGGAATCCGTACTTTCCAAACTATTTCCTGGGAATTTCCAAGGAACATTTAAATAATCAAAAACCTGGCTCTGATTGTTACCTGAGAAGTGAACTATAATGCAGGGGGAAAAAAAGCTTAGAACTGGATATAGACATCACTCTTTCTAGAGTCATTATAAATGCCCACCCACAGGGTTTTTTTTTTTTTTTTTACCTGACATTGGCTTGCCATCAGGGTCCAGAGCTAAGCCTAAGTCCTCTCAGAAACAATGTCTTTGATCAGAAATTCCTAATATTCGGGCTCAACATCTCATGGCCTTAGGGAGGAGAATGCCATTTCCTCTTCCAGGCTAAGGCCTTCCTTATTTTCTTTCAAGTGATTTGACAGACATAGATTTTCTTTAGATGAATGTCCCACTCTGTTTTTTGGATGTGGTCTGGCCCTCAAGTCATGGGATAAAACACGTAAAATATTTGACAACAAGAGTTATTACGGTCAGAAGTATGACACTTTTGGGGGGTTTCAGAAGGTTAGCAGAGAGTGGGTGCTGGCAAATCCCATCCAGGCTGTTTTATGATCCAGCCACCAGCATGAGGTAAAGACATGCCAGATCTGCTGCCTCATCTTTCCTGCCATCAACCAGCCTCAACTTCCAATTTCTTGTGGGTTGTCCTTAGACATAATACACACATTCTCTCTCTTAAACACAAGCACTCCTCACAAGAACAGTACAATACATTTTTGTGGATATGGATGTGTAGATAAAAACAAAAACATCTTAAACTATGGAGGTACAATTATACATCCAGTTTATATTACTTAACTAATTTTTAGTCAGAAGCAGTGTTCTCCAAGAGAAATGGGTGTGTACTTGTGTTAAATCTAGATAACTAAAAGCACCTGCCCAAAAGGCCATTCCCAAAGACAAATTCTGATTTTCACTACAGAATAAATAATCTGCACTCAAAATAGCAGTTTTAGCTTTGATAATTTAAATTTTCGTCCTCCACTGGCATTTTCCTTATAAAATAAATTAATAAACACGATTAAATAAGACCTTGAGAGACTGTAGTTTCAAATAATTTTAAGGCATATTTCAATGGTCTTGGTTATGGATACTCTACTAAGATAAATATTTGGATAAAAGTGGTGTTCTTCTGGCCTGATTCATTTCCAGAGTATTCTAAGTTAGGATCTATGAGGGGGAAGAGAATAAGCACTTGGATTTCATTCTGGAAAACTTTCTTCTAAGCCAACAGAACTCTGTGAACTAATAAATATTTCTATGGCCACTACTTTTACATTTAGAAAAGGGCTTTCTTGTCTTTCAAATGTTTCTTTGGAAAAAATATTTTAAACCCTCCTGAGTCTTTCTTCTTAATATTCCAATTCTTAGGCTAACCTTTGAATCACTGCTTTCTGGCTTATCTTTGGGATCATGTTTTTCTGTTTGATTGTCCGTAGTTTCAACCTAATAAAAGGTTGTGTAGTTAAAACTATGAAAATGGCTCCTAGGTGGTTATTCAATTTAATGCTCATCAAGACAGGAAGGGAACTACTGAGGTTATGTCATGGGGACCCTTCATGGATTTGGAGATAAAGTCTCTGCATTCTATTTTAATTCATTCTCTTAGAGTTCACTCCAGTTTTTCCTCTGAGCCTCTTTTGTTTCATTGGTTTTTGTCTATCATCTAGACAATGATATATCTCCTAGACATTATCTCCTAGACAATAATATAGCTGCTTTATTTATTGTGTTAAATAAACATACAATGTTTTGCTCACTTCCTCCTTCTTACATGAGTTTTCTCTCCGTTCTCCTTTATCTAGTAAAGACATAAAAAGACAAGGGAACCAGCCATATGGATGGATATCTGGTGAGAAAACTCCCCAAAAGAGGAAACAGCAAGTTCAAATCCCAGAAGAGGAGTGTAGTGTGGCTGGAATGGATTGAGCAAGAACAAGAGAGTAGAAAAGATGAATTCAAAGATCAACTAGACCTTTCCAAGCCATGAAGGGCTTTGGCTTTTCCTCAGAGTGAGGTGGAAAGCCAGTGGAAGATGCTAGTCAGGTTTACCCTTCAGTTTTCAAGGCTCACACATACTAGTCAAAATGCTGAGAACACACTATGGCTGACAAAGATGGAAAGGTACAAGGGCAGGAGCCAGTGAAAATAATCCAGAAAAGGGATAATGGTGACTTGGACCAGGTTAGTAGCAGTTAAAGAGATTAAAGAATTGTTTGGATTCTGGATATATTTTGAAAGTAGAGCCCTCAGGATTTGATGACCAATTAGATGTGTGGTGATGAAAGAAAGAGAGATATAAAGGATGAATCCAAGATTTTGGCATGAGAAACTGGGAGAAAGGAGTTGCCACTAACTGAAATGGAAAAGGTTGAGGGTAGAACAAAGATAAGTTTGTTAACATAAAATTTCCATGGATTTATTCACATTACGATTCCTAATAGATCTCCAGGTATAGATGTCAAGCAAGCAGGTGAATTTATGGGTTTGGAATCCAGGGGAGTGTTCCAGATTGCATATACAAATATAAAATCCTTATTATACACATAGTTTTAAAAGATGGGAGAATGAATAAAATTATCAAAAGAGTAAGGGTATAGATAAAAAGGAGAGGAGGTCCAGGAATAGTAGCCTAATTTCTCCAAGTTTTTTATTTTGGATTATTTCCCATTACTGCAAATGTCTCACCGGCATAGCAATCTGTCCTTTCTTTAAGGGAAAATGCCCAGAGAATAAACATTCCATCAAGGGATTTTTCTTCCTTCTACAGAGCACACACATTCATTGGCAGTGGTCCAAGAACAGGTGTGTGTTTGCCTGTGAGTCTGTATGTTTGTACATATTTTTCTTCTGATTTTGAAATATGTTGAATGCACCAGATTGATTGGAAGGGTAATCTTTTGGATGAGGAAATGATATCAAGATTTTTTAGAAGAAAAAAGTTAATTGATAAATCTAGAGAAAACAGAACAGTTCCTGAGTCATTGTGGAGAAACTGACATAAGATGACATAAGGAGAATGGAGAAGATGCTGCTGAACTTGGTGCCACAAGAGTGAGGTGAGCGAGAATCCTGTTGCAGCCTGACCAAATGGAGGCAACACTTGGCTGAAGGCACAAGCACCACTCCCAACTTCCTTGGTTATGGGCAACTTGTAATATGCAAAGGAAGTAAATGATAATTAGCAACGGAGCAACTGGTGACTCAGCTAGCACTAACTTGGGGGAAGGTCATATGGCGGGAAGAGGGTGAGGAAAAGACAAGTAACTTATGGTCCATAACAAGGGCAGCATTTAGGAAACTCCGTGTAGCAGACCTTTTTACATCTTCCACTAACTGGTCAGCCTCAGTGTAGATAACCTGCAGTGCCACTGCACGGGTCCTGTGTTGTGCCGTTGCTGACTAGAAGGGCATGAGCGGAAGAAAAGGATGGGTAGGTAAACAAAATAGTGTTTATAAATCTTCTTCTCACAGAAGGGAAGAGGACATTATGAAATGCACCCAAACATTTTGGCATTAATTTCTTTCTAAATCTCTGTGGGTACGTACCTCTAGATACTAGCTGTGCATTATTCCAAGTTAAAATGAAATGGAAAATACATCATTTGATAGGATCCATGCACGTGGTTTTGATTGCTTAAAACTTCATAATAAATCCAAATCTCAAAAGTAAGAAATTAAGAAATAAGACTGTTACTCCCATTAAAGGGGTTTGGTAGATTGATCTGAAACAACTCAGAATTTCTTTGAAAGTCTAGGCTTAAGATTAATTCTCTTCCTCGCCTGGCAGGCCTCACTGGGTTAATGAAACCTCAGGAAGAAGTCTGCATGCTTGTTGTGAGGGTCATGGCACAGTTTTCCAATTTGGAGCTATCAGAAGCCACAATAACAGTATTACAGTTGAGGTTCCTTCTTGAAGCATTCAGAGCCAATTTGACTTTTATTATGCTTCCTGGCAAAAAGGTAGTTTGGAAGTTATAATTTGGACATTCAGTATTGGATTTACAGGAATCTTTGCTAAAATGCTTTGAGGGTTGGATGAAGATATAAAGGAAGCAAGGAAACAAGGCACTATATTTCTCTTTCTAATGTTGATCTTCTGCCACCTGGATAGAGCATTTGTGAGAGAGAAATGATGCATAGTGTAGATTTGGGCCAGTAAAATTGAGAGGTTGATTATTTGATCCGTATAGTTCCATCAGGGGAGGAAGAAGTTGAGCTACTTAAGGAGTATCAGGAGAGAGTGCCAGTTCTGAAACATGCATCCACAAGTGACAGTCACATTGGTCTCATCGTTTGAACAAGGGCAGAAGCTCCAGTCATAAGCACAAGCAGATAGTATTCCAAGTTTTATTATTGGCAAAATAATAAACTCAACACTTCAAAGCTTTAAAAGCTTTTCAAATTATTCAACATCTTCAGGTCCCCACTCAAACACCAATTCTTCCTGTTTCTGTTTATGCTGATAAGAAGAATTACCTCATGGCTAAATAAAGCCCACAGATAAATTATCACAGTACATTAGGGATGCTCTGTTTAAGGGAATTCTTTAAATAACTGGTGTCTCTTTGCCATGATACAATATATGTTTTCCCCTTGTACAATCTGAACAAGAATACCAACACCTGCTTTCTCAGAAATAGTATTGATAACGGCTTAAGAAAGAAATCCTTAGGTGTGGAAGCTAAATGCTTTGGGAAGACTCATTCTTACTCAAAGCAAAGGCAGAATCCTGTTTTCTTTAAATGAGGTGGAAGGAAGCAGAGAGTATTTATTTAAATCTTGACTTGGTTGCAGATATACTTTGAAAGAAAAAACGTTGAAAGATGCCATTTCTTTGTCAGGGAGTTTTAAAATAGAAATGGTACACATTTGTGTAACCCACACATTCTTTTTATGTAGCAAGTATTGATTGATTGTTCATTATTATTCTCTTTATAAAGGGTCTATGCCATCCACTTTACAATATGGTTTACCCCATCCTTGATTCTTAGATATGTCTTAGTTAGGCATCAACTTTCACAGTGATTGCCTTCTCTCACCTTTTTGCTGTCTGAGAGAACTTACCACTGTTAGCTTTCTGACTAAAGTCAAGGAAAAGTTTACAAACTTTTCTTACTTAGAAATTACTGTAGTTAACTACTGAGAAATTATAACTTTGTTATTTAGATCTTGCTGTTTAGATCCATATGTAGATCTTTTTATATAGCATATTAATAAACATATCACTATATCATGAATTTGACTTTTTAGATATTTAGAATGTGACTAACATATGCTTCCTTTATGATTCTACAAATTTTATTTTATGTATTTAAGGACCTTATTCTGAGAAAGCATTCATAAGTCTCACCAGAGTGTCAAAGGGGCCAAGGAACAAGAAAAAGTTAGGAACTCTTTTTTTTTTTTTTTTTTTTTTGTAGTTTTTGCTTGTCTGAAAATGTTTTCCTCTTGTCTTTATTTTTGGAGGATATTTTTTTCTGGATATTAAATTCTAGGTTGCCAATGTTTTCATTTAGCATATTGAATGTATCTATCCACTGTTTTTTGCTTTATTATTGCTATTGAAAAGTCATTGCTAATTTAATTGTCACTACTTTGAAGATACTCTCCTTTTCCTACCTACTTTTAAGATATCATTTTTCATTTTCAGTGTAATGGCTTTAGGTGTGTTTTTTTGTTGTTGTTGTTGCTGTTTTTAATTTGTTTGGCTTCTTGAAGCTATGGCTTGATGTCTTTCAATAGTTCTGGAAAAATTCCCTGAAAATTATCTTTAAATTTTGCCTGTGCTCCATTATATTATTTCTTTCAGCATAAACCTTCTCTATACTCTATGTTTTTCACTCTTCTGTATTTTACATCTTTTTGTCTACTCTGAGTTACTTTGTTATTTTCTTGGGGTCTGTCTCCTAGGTGTCTGATTATCTCTTCAGATGTGACTAATCTGCTATCACAGAGAATTCTTCATTTGAGTTATTGTCTTTTATAGTTCTAGCAGTTCTGTTTGGTTTATTTTCAAATCTGTTATGTCCTATTCCAGAGTCCTGGGACTATAGCTTTTTTATCCTTCCACTTTCTTTTTCCAATCCTGTTTCCTTCCCCTAGGTTATTGATCAGAGTCACATGGAGATGTTATGGTGAGTGCTATGAATTGTGCAAGACTGTTGAATCACAGATCTGTACTTCTGAAACAAATAATACATTATATGTTTAAAAAAAAAAGAGACGATAGCAGGAGGGGAAGAATGAAGGGGAGTAAATCGGAGGAGGACACGAACTATGAGAGATGATGGACTCTGAAAAACAAACTGAGGTTCTAGAGGGGAGTGGGGTGGGAGGATGGGTTAGCCTGGTGATGGGTATTGGGGAAGGCACGTTCTGCATAGAGCACTGGGTGTTATGCACAAACAACGAATCATGGAACACTACATCAAAAACTAATGATGTAATGTATGGTGATTAACATAACATAATAATAAAAAAAGGCACAATTAAACTTTACTTTGTTAGAAACAATAGGTAATTAAAAATATGTTTCAAAGCATTCAGGCATTATAGTAAGGAGAACCTGGGTTAGAGCAACTTCTCTCTGAGCCTCAAGTGCCTCATCTGTAAAATGAGACTATTGGGAAAAATTAGTGGTTCCCAGAAATTCTGGGTTTTATAAGCCAGTATGATCTTTAAAAATAACTTATTATGCATTAAAGGGTAGTCAAATTTTTATGTTTCTAAATAAAATTATTAGTAAAACAACCATCACCTTATTTCAGAAAAGAAAGAGCATTTAACAGAAAGAAATTTTAAAATAATGACCAATCCTTCCAAAAGAAAATCTACTTTGCATCTGCTATGTTGTTCTTATTTCTCTCTCTCTCTCTCTCTCTCTTTTTTTTTTTTTTTTTTTTTTTTTGCAGGTTAATCCTGAAAAGAACAAGTCCTCAGACCCAAGTTTTGGAACCAGAGGAATTAAGGATATAAAGTTCCTTCCAGAATTTATATTCTCTGATTTCTAGAATAAAGACTAATTATGTAGAATTGTTAATGAACACAAGAGATCTGGAAGGGAGATCAGATGGCCTAAATTCCTTGAGGAAAGATTCAAAGCAAAGTCAGGCCTTTCACTGGAGCTGGTCTAGTTCAGCATAAGAATGACCTGCTGAATTTAAAAAAAAGTCCTGCAAGGCTCAAGCCAGCCATTCTGATTTGGTCTTGGGTGGAGCTCTGTTATGGATAGATTTTTACAGTTCAAATGAGCAGCCAGTGTCAAGAACCATGGTGGAAAACTCATGAGCTTTGAAATCAGAAGGTTTGAAATTTAGGCCTAACCTCATTACTTACTATGTGACTTCAGCAAGTTATTGAAACTTTCTGGCCTTCAGTTTCCTCATCTGCAAAGTAGGGATTATAAAACCTATTTCACTGGATCAAATAAGATAAAATGAGATATTATAATCCCTTTGTAAACTATAAAATAAATGATGTGATAATGTTCTTATCATTTGTTGTTCCAATGAAGGCAATGAGGCCATAAGGGCCTTGTCTCTGTGGAATAGAAAAACACAGGTCTGACTGTAATGGGAAATAGTAAAAATAAAGATTGATTGGGCTTTGAGCATTTGGCAAAGAAGTTTAACTTAAAACAAAAATTCTGTATTACCCATCATAGTGTTGAAAATAATCATGTGCAATAGCTGACTGGGTAGGTATTTTTTTTTTTATTGAGTACCTACTATATTGGTGCAAGGTGCTTTACCTGTGTTCTTTAGAATCCTCAAAATAGCCCTACAAAATAGATCTTATTATCATCATTTTAAAAATAAGGACATACCTCAGGAAGCAAAATTAACCTATCATTCTACCCAGCATATAAAGAGCAGAACCAGGATTTGAACTCTGGTCTGTCTGGCTCTGACTCCTGCAATTTTGTATATGTCAGGACACCAGTGTGGCAACCCAGTTTTGGTTTGGTCAACAATCACTTTTACACCTTATTTTTTGTAAATATTTTGTTTATTTATTAGAGAGAGAGAGCACAAGCAAGGGGAGAGGCAGGCAGAGGGAGAGGGAGAAGCAGATTCCCCGAGGCCGGGCTTGATCCCAAGACCCTGGGATCATGACCTGAGCTGAAGGTAGACGCTTAACCAACTGAGCCACCCAGGTGCCCCAACACCTGATTTTGTAAGTGAAGTTGTCAACTCTTAGAAGAGGAAATGTATTTTAAGTCAAATAATGCAGGCTAGGTAGAAATAAGACCAGCCCTGGTGTTTGGTGAGGCCAAAGTTCATAGGATGAATGTGATCTAGCAGGGCTCCCCCCATCCCCCTGCAGCCATCGTAAACCTTTCAATTTCTCCATCTGGTTCTTATGAGTATGACTAGCAAAGAAAACAAAATAAAAGGTTGTTTGGCAACAATTCGAAATGTTCTCCATCCAGGTGTTCTTGCATTTCCCCAGGGGATTCACCAAACTTGAAATACCTTCAGGACCCAAACAAATGAATGACCTGTCATGGGTTTCAGAAACTATGGTCAGCAGCTGGGGAAGATCTTTTAGGATAAAACACTTATTGAGAGCCCCTGGGATTATACCCTTCAAATGCATCCTATTTCTATTAATAGTGATTTGTTAGAGGGGAAAAGAAAAGAGAAATGAGAAATGCTTCAGTATTGAATAGTCAGGTTTCAATGAAAGCAAGGGTGTCAGCATCCCAATTTAAGATTCAGTAGCCACAGGAGTCTGAAACCAGTGCTATGATCTAAACACAACCTTGATTTCGAAAATAAAGTACTAATTGTGACTCAAACCATGTTTGATGCTCTAGAGTTAACTCTCTCCACTCTCCATGGGCTGCTTTCTTCCACTCTGCTACCAACTGCTTCTTGACTCTTTTTTTCTACTTCTCTCTACCTCTACCTCCTCTCTCTGAGATTTCCTACTTGTTTGCTCTCTGCTTACTCTCAGCTGTAAATCCCATCAAAATGCTCCCAAAGATGATTAGACCGATGTGAACTATTACCATCTAGTATGAAATGCCCTTGCTGGACAGACCACCTCAAACACCACAGACCATAGATAACTGTCAAGCCCTGGTCAAACTAGGTATAACCAGGTTAACTGGAACCCATGGAACAAAGTGAGTGACTTTTGGGTGAAGATCCACTAAAAAAGTGATCATAAGAACGATAGGCACTTAGTGTGAACTGTTAAATACACATTCCACGTGGTCACAAGCCTGCTTCACCTACTTCATATCTGATTCTGGTTCAGATATACTACTGAGCAGAGCTGGGAATAGGGTGAGGCAAGAAAGGCCTGGATGCAGAATTTCAGGAAGCACTCATTCTCAGGGTTATGCAAGGGCAGAATCAGAGCCTAAGAATGAATGCCTCCTTAAATTTTGGACCCAAAGCACTTCATTTGCCTGTTGCCAGTTCTGGCCCTGCTGCTGAGAGGCAGTTTCCTTTGTTTTGACTTCCTTTTACCTTCTGCTACTTGAATTTTAATGGTGGGTCTACCACTAACATTATAATTTCCAATACAAAAATTTATAAGAGTTCAAAAACCCTGTCCATAGGGTTGCATTTTCTGTGGAGAGGTAGCATTTAGTAAGTCTTCCTGAAGGAATCCTAAAAACAAAACAAGCAAACAAAAAAGATCAACTACAGGTTTTACTTTACCTTGATAAGGGTTAAGGTTTAATTAATGATAATAGAGGGTTTGGGAATTTTACCATCAATTTTGTTTCCTCCTGTATTGAGAAAGATATAACAAACAACCCACACAGTTATTTTCTGAGCTGAGCTCCAGTAGACTGCACAAACTTGAACTCTGTTTCAGAGGTGAAGAATGAAATAATGTGGGTGGAGGTCAACTATTCTTCATAGAACAGAAAAACAAAGATAACTTTTTTCCAATGGATTGCTTAAAATATTTGAATCATGTAGTCTGCAACAAGAATTATTTTCATGCAAGCTATAAGCTGTTGGAAATAACTGTTGTATTCCTACAGAGATGAACCATTACATGATAGCTTAAGGGGCACATCTCAAACATATTGAACTTGAAAGTAAACAAAATGCCAATTATAGGGCCAGCAATAAAGGTAAATGGCAATTTTCTTTCCTAGTAAATTAAATGTGCATCACAAAAGCTTTCTTTGGTAAAATATAATAAGACCTGTAGGGAATGTTCCAACCAGATCCCCCTTTAGCCATTTGTTTCTCTAGCTGGCAGGAGTGCTAGGTGCTAAAGGCTCAGGATTATGGCCCTATTTGGGAAATTGACCTCAGACTGCTGACACTATTTTGGCCAAGGGTATAGCTCCTCCAAGGGAGCA
This sequence comes from Eumetopias jubatus, assembly GCF_037043125.1. Lineage (NCBI taxonomy): Eukaryota > Metazoa > Chordata > Mammalia > Carnivora > Otariidae > Eumetopias > Eumetopias jubatus. The sequence continues at coordinate 68,567,683 of NW_028274823.1, read as the reverse complement.
GCCTGAATTCAATAACTGGCTGATGCAGAGATACATTAGCCTGAACCTCTTGCCTCTATTACAGGCATCTCTAAAGAACCATCCTGCCTGCCAAGCATCCTGTGGGCTCACTGAGGACATTGTAATTGCATCACAGTTTGACTCTCCCTCTGCCCAATTCTTCTTACCTTATACCTTCACAGGTGTTTTCCCTGAAAGTAGTCCTCAAAAAATCTCTCACAAGACAATCTCAGAATTTCAGGGTCTGTTTCCTGGGAACCCTGATCTATGACAATTGGAAGTGGAAGTTATCCTAAGAAACAGACTCTAAAATGAGATTTTGGAGTTAGATAACCCCCCAAGGTGAAGAGCAATGATAACTATTATTTTACATGCCTCCCACGAATAAGTAGGAAGTCTACTAATTCAAGTCTACTATCCTTGAATTTGAATGAACTTGTGACTGCTTTGACCAGTAGATTACGGTGAAAGTGATCCTACGTAATTTTTAAGAATATGTCAAAGAAGGCCATGCAGTTTTTTCTTGTCTTGTTTACTTTTAAAAAATGGGTTTTTTAAAGAAGATTTTATTTATTTACTTGAGAGAGCAAATGAGAGAGAAACAGCATAAGCAAGAGAGAGGCAGAGGGACAAGCAGACTCCCCGCGGAGCAGGGAGCCCGACGCGGGGCTTAATCCCAGGACCCTGGGACCATGACCTGAGCCAAAGGTAGATGCTTAACTGACTGAGTCACCCACACACCCCTAAACAATAGATTTTTATTGTAGTATATATTTTTTAAATCAGTTTAACTATTTAAAGTGTACAGTTCAGTGACAGCCTTGTTTATCTTGGAACTTTCTGCCACCATGTAAAAAAGCCAACTACCCTGAGACTGTCATGCTATGAGGAAGCCTGTCATATGGAGAGGTCCCAGATGAACCAAGCTTTTGAGTTATCTTAGCTCAAGTGCCTAATATATAATGCAAGAAGCCTCCAGATCAGGATATCTCAACCTCAGTACTATTTGCATTTGAAGCCAGATAATTCTTTCTTGTGGGGGACTGTCCTGTACATCGTAGAATGTTTAGCAGTATCTCTAACTTCTACCTACTAGATACCAGTAGTGTTCCCCTTCCCCTGGTTGTGACAAACAAATATGTCTCTATCATTTCTGTGTTCCTGGGGACAAAAATCACTCCCAGTTAGGAACAACTCCTTCAAATAAACTTAGCTTTCAGCCTTTTGAGCAACTCCAAGATATTTGAGGCTTCCCAGCTTATATATCAAACTTCATGAAGCAGAGAAAACAATTCCTCCCTACGGTACCATGTCTAAATTCCTGCCTTGTAGATATACCAAAACTATTGTTGTTTTACAGCAGTAATTTTGGGGGTGTTTTTTTAATGCAATATTAGATAAACAGAACAAGGGAGTGATAGTAATTATAATGACTATGGAATTGGATGACTATAGCTGGGGGCAATCAATACAATGGAGAAGATAATGAACACTGAGAATGTTTAATCACCAATTAAAAAGTAAGTGTAGAAGCCAGAGGTTCTCCTTTGTAGCATATAAAAATACTCTCATCTCCAGAAAGCTGAAGATCAGGTTAATTATAAAAGTAGCAGAACTATAGAAGGGACTGAGTTCTCAAATTTGACAAGTTTCCAATGTCAAAGACAGGGATATATTTGGAGAAATGGGATGCTGAGACATGGCAAGAGGAAATCTGTGTTGATAATCTCAAAGGTCTTGAATCCACAAATTCTGTTTAACAATCTGGGCTTGAAAAAAGTGTCCCAATCCTCTCTTGTTAAGTTCAGTTCTCTCTGTTTGCTTGAAGAAGCTGTAGAATCCTTTGCATTGACTTCACTTCCCTCATTGCTCACCAGGTCAGTAACTATGGCCCAGCTATGGAAGTGTTGGGTCTGATAAGAGAGGAAAGGGGCTATGGTTGTGAGGAGCTGCAAATCCTGGCCAACACATGACAGCAGGAACTGGGAGAACGTCTATGCAACTGGATCCTGAAGCTGCTGGATCAATCAGGAAAGAACATAAAGGCAGAAAAGGGAGAGTTTATCTGGGGGCACTTTTGAGTAACACAGGATTTAACACCCTGGAAAGTACCTTAGGAAATTGTGTTAATGTTATCTTTGAGGATGGCTCCTAGGATCTTGGAGGAAGACAACACTAGTCAAAAATGTCATACCTACCATGGCAATGGATAAAGTGTCAAAAACCTAAGGGAACTGGACATGCTAGAGTGGATATGCCATGTAATTCAGGAGAATGCATTAGCCCACTATGTTCTGTGGGAGAGTCCAGAAGACTCTTTATTTATCAATGACACCAGGAATATGCCGATGAAAAGGGAACAGTGGTAACAAGAAACTTAGTTATGACCTCCTCCGCAGGTCATGGCTGAAGGTATGAGATGCTGTGTAGAACTAGGTCCCCTAATAACAATGGAGTTGACAGGAGATTGGTTTCTGGAGACTGATTAGTATACCACTAGCTTCCATTCAGTGTCAGAGATAAGGAATTACTGTGGGTTTTAAATTATAATAAAATACATTAAATTGTTTCATAAGCTATAAACTGCTATTCATATAAAAGTCCAGGATTGTTATCTATTAAGTTATGAGACTGAGTCATGTTAACGCTGTATCTCAAACAGCATAGTGCCTGGAACGTAGAAGAGACTCAATAAAGGTTTGTTCATTAGATGACTGTGAAAATTGACCATTAATATGCCAAAATATCTCAGATATGTTGATGACATGAAAAAGGTAAAATAATTTATTATTAAAGTTATCTGGCAACAATCAATCCACATGCTTATCATTGTACAGTCTACTCAATTCAGTCAAAAATAAACATGTAATTTTTAATCTCTACTTTGAAGACAAACACTGTAGTTGGAAGCTATATTTGGTGAGACTAAACTCAGCAGAAAGAGCAAGAGAACAAGATGAGAGCATATTAAGTGTTCTGTAGTTCAGAGACTATGGGAAACAATGTAGGTTGAAATGGCCATGAAGGCTTCCAGGAGGAAGTGGGATTTGGGTTGGATTTAAATGGGGGGAGAGAACACTGGGCAGAATGGGTGGAGGTGGGGTGGTGATAGGGAAGAGGTAGAGTGTGAGAGATCAACTAGATTGGAGGCCTAGAGGCTATTTTGAGACTGGAGAGCTTATGGCCAGAGAGGAAACAGATTCCACCAGAAACTCTGGTGGCATGTATGTTGAAGAGCAGTGGAAGATGTGCTAAGGTGAAAAATGAGGAGTCATTGAAAAGTTTTAAAATTAGAGGTAGTCATGTGCTGTTTCTAACTCAGTCATTTACACAATTTTTTTTCAGGCACCTGTAGTCACCAAGATAAATCATTCAGTGTATTTTAAGATTTCTCTATATTTTTCCTCTATATGTGTGGCTTTTACTATGATGCTTAGTCTATATCATTTGAAGATAAAATTATGTATTTTCTCTATTTCTTTGGTATCTTGCAGCTCATGTATAAAAATGTGAAGGAAATGGCACTTAGCATCCATCTTTGACCTGCTTCACCAGATCCTTCTCTGGTTGGGTACATTCCTATTTATAATGATCATCACTTTGCAATTGCAGTGAGCTCTTTTTGATGTAGTTATTCTTCTTTCTTTCTATGTATTTTTACTAAAGTTTTCTGGGGTAAAGCAGTAAAGGGCTTATTTAAATTTAGAATGGCCAATGTCTAAAACAATATTTAGAAATTTTTCATCAACCAAATTGATTCCTTGTCATATATTAAAAACATGTGCCCTATTAAATCAATTCCCTAACTTGCATATTTTGTAGAATATATAATTTGTGAATAAAAATATTCCCTTAAAAATGTCCTGAAATTTAATAGCAGTTTTTGCTTAAAGGACAAAAGTAAAGGGAGAAAAGATGGAAGGAAAGTAAGAAGGAAGGCAGGGAGGGAGGGAAGGAGGGATGGAGAGAGGGAGGGAGGGAGGAAAGAGGTAGAGTCATGTCTGACATGGGATCTGTCAAGTCCCTGATATCTTTCCTCATGTGTATCTGTGTTTTTGTCATTATGTGTTAAGGTTATATTTAGGAGGGTTATCCTTTAGTGGCTAGTTTTGTTCAGGCAATATTCATGGAGTTTGGCTAAGAGATATCTGGTGGAAGATTCTGTCTTTGTAGGGTAGAATAGATTTCTTTTTTCACATTATTCCAGGCCTTGAGGGTAACTGACAGACACCAGAGTATACACTTCTGTGCTCAAGCATATCTTAAAAAAACTAAAATGTAACCCCTTACTGTTTGAATACTGACTGAACTGAGAAAAGATGGAACATGATTTAAAGAAATTTAATTAGTAGGCATAAATTGGCATATTCTCTAATCTCAACCATTTAAAATTATTGATCATCTAAAACCAGTAGTCTCTGTGATCTAAGGTATAACTGCTTTTTTTAATGGTTGTTACTCTCTGGAATGGATTTTCTTCAATGGATGGGTAACAGTGTTCTTTCCAGCATCTTGGTCACTTGCATTTTATTTGTTTACTTAAATCTCCTGTCTATCTATGTCACATTAATGTGGGATCCTAGTGGTCTTTTGAAGGGAAATGCATTTTCATGGATGGACTATTTCTGTAATCTCTGACTAAAATTTGCCATTTTGTAGTTTGCTACCTCAAATAATATGGCAGTCCACAGAGGCAGAGAATAAGGAAACACTACAGTGATAAAGACCTTTAGACATCTATATATAGTTCATGTCTTTTATTTATAATGATAAATTAGAGACTAAGATCTGAGATTCATTCACAGAGATGGGAGAACTCAGAGTTCTTAACTCCTGGGTTAATGGATTTTTCCTGTCTTTATCTTCTCCCTTACTTCCTGAATGTTTCTCTCTTCAATGCACTCAGTTGCTTCCCCCTCACACATTGACATCACCACTGGGATGATTCTGTTAAAACATTCATCTTCGCACACCCTAATGTGGCCTTGGCAAATATCAGTGGGTCATATAAATTTCCATTCAAACATTTTCTGAAAAAGGCCTCCCTGGCCACCATAATTTGAATATATAATATTCATAAACAATATACAACAATATATGTGGCCCTTTTTAATAATAGTCTAGTCACAAAAAACTTTTTGTAAATTTATTTATTTTGTTATTATTTTTTTAAAGATTTTATTTATTTATTTGACACAGAGAGACAGCAAGAGAGGGAACACAAGCAGGAGGAGTGGGAAAGGGAGAAGCAGGCTTCTCACCGAGCAGGGAGCCCGATGCGGGGCTCGATCCCAGGACCCTGAGATCATGACCTGAGCCGAAGGCAGTCGCTTAATCAACTAAGCCACCGAGGCACCCCAAACTTTTTGTAAATTTAAATTCAATTAGCCAACATATAGTATATCATTAGTTTCAGACGTAGTGTTCAATAATTAATGAGTTGACAAAAACTCTTAATAGGCTTTTTGATTCTGATGCTCTCACATAGTTAAAGAAGTTCTTTTTTTATAGCCCTCTATTAACTAATCTTCAGAAGTTAAATATTTTTTAGTTTACCAAAACTAAAGTTTACCAAAACTAAAGTGCTCTTTTATCTAAACACTTGCCTACCCTTCACCACCCTTCCTAACCAAGCATAATGTTTGGATCATTGATTTTGGGCTGTCCATCTCCTTTTGTAAAACTTTCTTCTATCTCAACTTTGAACATTATTTAGGATTGGTTAAATATACAGATCTTTAGAATTTCGGTGTTACTGACAGAAGACAGATAGCTTTTCATTAACTCCACTGTTCTGGAATAGCTCTTCTATGATTGCCTTTCTTGTATACCGAAGAACTTCTTTTTCATTTTGACTTTTAGTCCTGTTAACCTTGAATCACACTTGGCCCAGGTCAATGACATCAACGATTCAATGAATTCCAAATTATACCTAGCAGCCAGATTGAAGGACCATTAACTGAAATAAACTGCCCTGAAAGTGTGGGTAGTATAGGGGAAACAAAAGAAAAAGCTACAATTCTCTACCAGGTACAGGTCCAAAGAGACTCCTTGATTGAAATTCTGTCAGGTTTTGCTGCCCATACTGAAGACCATTTTGTTAGAGGAATAAAAAAGCTAAAGTACATATAAAGCCATATTTTTGAATGCCTCTCTATTGTCTAATAGTTTAACACCATTTCGGGGTTTCTCTGAGTTACATTTTTATTAACCAGTTTCACAGGCCTTTCTATGATTGCAAAAGTAAATTATTTTCCTTGTAAAATGCCCATAGTTTACTGAAAAGCATAAAATAAATCGCTTGTAATTCTATCATTCAGTGATAACAACTGGTAATATTTTGATGTATAGCCTTCCGACTTTTTCCATGCACATGCACACATACATGCTTATTACAAAGTGAATCATACTGTGATAATGCTATCTTCACTTGATCGTGTTTCTGTATCAAAACTATAAACTTTATGAATGGTCTCATTGAATTCTGTTTTATGGATGTGGCCCAACATGATTAACTTGCACTCATATTTAAGTAGCTTCTAATTTGAAGCTGTTGTAAGTAACACTGCAGTGACCATTCTGTTTATTCATCTTTGCTCATTTGTCTGATGCTTCCTTAGGATCAATTTCTGTATGTTGAATTTCTGGATCAAAGGGAATATATATTTTAAGATTTGGGATGTATACTGCCAAATTACCTTCCAGAAAAATCTGTGCCAATTTAGGTTCCTGGCAAAAGTAGAAGAGGACTCTTTTCCTCACAGTGCATCCCATGTCTACAATGAGATTTAGTGTTCCTTTTACATTTACTAATATGAAAGGTGAAAAGAGAGTTTTGCAACTTCGGTTTGCTCAAATATTGGTAAGGTTGAGCATCTTTTCATGTATGTTTTGGGTTAAGTCTAACTAGAAAGCAAATAGGAACTTAAGTGCAAATTGAGTCTAAAATTGATTTTACTGAACTGAAACAGGCATGATAGAATGTACTGTTTGAGACTATTAAGTTAACTGAAATTAGGTGAAATTTTTCATTGCTAAGCCTCGTAGTAATAGGTGATGTTTACTGAGAAATTGTTTTATGCCAGAAATTTTCCACTTTGTTGAATTTAGTCTTCAGAACAATGTTATGCAGCAGGTATGCTATTTTATTCATTTCATCAATGAGGAGACTGAGGCACAAAGATGATAAGCAACTTACCCAAATTAGTTAAGTGGTAGAGCCAAATTTAGAACTCAGGTCCTGCCTCTAAAGCTCATGCTCTTAAACTCTGTCAATCCGGCATTTACATGCATATATGCCCAAGATCCCTTGGTGAAAGATTGCTAATAATATACCATATAAGTTATTAATAAATGTTTTATTATTAAAATAAAGTTAACAAAATACATTTCTTCTTAGAAAATTTTTTTCAGAAAATGTTTTAAATTAACTTACTTTAATTTTAAATCTGATATATATATTTATATATAAAAAGCTAAAATTACATATATAACTAAAATCTGTGGTCTGCATTTGGGGCTGAATATCAAAAGCTTCAGAAATACAGACTTAAACTTTTATAAATTTACATACTTTAGGCTAAGTGTTGAAGCCTTCACTGGAAAACAAAGCTCTTTATTTTTTTGCTGACTTCTATTCTGCCCACTAATGAACTAGTTTACTCTTTCCATAAATGCCTGAATTTTCAAGTTGAACTGCTGTTTCTTGAGGTTTGGACTGCATACTCAGGGCTACAAGATTGGATGTGAATATATAAGACAAATTTATGCTTAAAAAATATTTAAATGCATAAGCAAATGTGTGTCTGATTGGTGATACATAAGTAATGAAAAGGCTGCTTCCATGAATGACAAGAAAAGTCAGGATGAAAAATTACTTGATATTGGCTTATGGTAATGAGGATTGAAAAATGAAAAACACAGTTTTGATTTAGAAGACCAATCATCCAACAAATGCCGGAAAATACTAATTATTTACCCTAAACCAGTACAAAGTAAGAGGCCTGAGTTCCAATGGGCAAAGACCTCCTTATCTTTGATAAAGCTGTACTGTTCATGTCACACAGGCCTCACTGAATGTATTAAGTGCTTCCTACACTCAGAGAAATTGATCTTTGCTTTGGATTTAGCACACTTTGATCCCACCTCTTGCCTGAACTTGCTGGGATTACAATTCACTCTAAGTATAAGGAGGCTCTAGTTTTTTTGTGCCAGTGATGCTTCATTTTCTAAGTTTGATTTAGAGATCTGAGGAAGGCAGCAAGTGATTATCTTTTGAGTACCAAACACTGCGATATGTAACCTACACTGCATGTAATAATACCCTCATTTACATATTCAGACATTCAGGTTGAAGACATGAGATCCTTGCATTCAAGGAATAGAAAAATTGCTTGGGAGACTGGCAGGCACTTCCTCTGTGATTCTCCTCTCTCTTCATCCAATTCCTGCTCACTTCTTAAATACTTAATGCTAAAAATCTTGGCCATAAGAATATGATAAAACTAACTACAGCAAAAAAAAAAGAAAAAAAGACAACTCTATTGATACCCTTAGAGATATCCTACTTATTGTACTGACCCCAGAGGAGATGAATAAGATAAAAGCACTGTCATTTTATTTTATTTACTTATTTTTAAAGCTTTTATTTATTTATTTGAGACAGAGAGAGAAACAGCACAGGCAGGGGGAGGGTCAGAGGGAGGGGGAGAAGTAGACTCTCCGCTGAGCAGGGAGCCTGATGTGGGGCTCGATCCCAGGACCCTGAGATCATGACCTGAGCTGAAGGTGGACATTTAACAGAGCACCCAGCACTATCATTTTAAAAATTCATTTTTTACAAGATGAAAATCAAAGATCTCAGTTAAGATACGAGCTTTATACAAATTCTCTTCCTAATTCCAATTACTTCTCCCTTCACCTCATATAGCTAGTTAAAATGTGAAAATTTATGTGGTTATCTTTTGCTCTCTCTTTTTATAGCTCCAGAATCCCCTTTTCAGTATTAGTATTACAAAATAGTTAATTTGGTTGTTTTTCTTTTATTGTTGCAATGAGATGGGCATGTAGAAGTTGTGAGCATTAGCCTCAACATGGTCTCTTTTTCCCAGAGGACTAATACCAACAATAATAACCGACAGTTATATAATAATGCTACTCTGGGTCCTAAGTGCTTTATTTATACTTCAGACTTCCTCTTCAGTGCAGTTAGTGATTCAGCATGCCAGAGAAGCATTATTGAAAACTTATTATTAGTTGGCTAGGAATTCCATGGTACAATTATAGTCCACCCTTGTTCTGGCTATGGATTGATGCCATCTGGGAGCAATGATTCGGGTCCTGAAATCCTGGCTGAGATTTCCAGAACAGCATGAGTGATTCTAAGAATCAACTAATTAGGTGACACCTATTTCTTCATTCCAGTCCTGGGATATATGGCCAGTAGAATTCTGGGCACAGGGGCCAGGCAAAGGCTGGAAGTGAATAAGGTTATGTGTGAATCTGCATTATCACGAGGAGAGTCATTCCAGGAACTGTTTTCTGTTTTCTCACTAAAATCCCAAGGCAAATACAATTATTATCATCCCCATTTTTCAGATAAGGAAACTGAGGCATTGAAGGTTGAGCAATTTCCCTACATAACTAGTAAGTGATGGAGGTAGGATTCTAGGGGGGCAGTCCAGCTCCACTCCACTACTCCTTTTATCTTTGTTTACCCTAGTATTCCGAAGGTCAGACCACGTATTTACCTAATGAATTATTATCCAGGACCCACCCACCAGCGTCTTTCAAGTGTTTTGCTAATGGCAGAGGGATTTACTACTGACATAGGCAGCAGAAGAAGATGATGCATCTCTGAGGGAAAAAGAGAGAGAAACGGCCACCTCTCTAATATTAATACCAGAATGGAGCTTTGGGAAGGCTGGGGGCTGGTGAGGGCTGACTCAGGAAGCCTGTAAAAGCCAATCTGCAGTTTGTGAAGAGTCATGATCCTGTCATTGGTTAGACCAAAGTCCCCAGAATCAGACCCATCAATATTCCTGCAGCATGACAAACCCAGCAGGATTCCAGAATGCTAACCAATAATTATTACTGTGCTAGGGTTAGTCTTGTTTTCTTTCTTTGCCTGAAAAACATAAATGGAATCACGTTGCCATTTCTTTTATTCTTTATGTCTTCTTGCTGTTAGATTCTTTCTTTCTGCTCTTTCCCTGCTGTTAACAAGATGAAAAAGGCTGCGTATTCCAAGGCTTTCTGTTGACCTTTGAGACTTCAGAGTCTCCCACAAGGGAAAGAAAGCATCCCTGAAATAAATGAGAATTCATGAAATATCTCAGGCTTGTGGAGGAAACAAACGACTTGGGGTTCTTTTCAACTCAGAGCACACAGCAGGCAGAAAAGCAGCAATTTGAGATTTCAGTGAGGCTGGGAGTCTCACAAGATAATGCTGAGGGTTGGCAGCCAAAAATACTAGTGAAGTATTAGTACTGCAAGTTTAAAATGTTCATACTTCCCGGGATTTGAAAAAAATAAGGCAGCCATAAACTTATTAAATTCAGGTTGTCAATAGAATTTCTTTTTAATTTATCAGTTTGGGGGGATTTCCCTTGTTTTGGTTTGGCAAAAAGACATCACCAATTGCACACATTCATAAAGAGTTCTAGAGAAATAAAATACTATGCTAAAAAGGAGAGGCAGCATAACATAGTTCATCAGCTTTGAAGGAAGACAAATTTGAATTGCAGATTGAAAAATTAATTCTATTTTCTTGGAAGAGTCATTTAATAACATCATTGTTCCTGAATTACCTAACTTGTTTTCCCTGGTCTACTTTTACCTGTCACACTTAGGTTTAAACCTAATGTTAAACATGTAGTTCTCACGATGGCCCATGAGGATCTACTTAACTCACCTTATTCCTTTTTTTTTTTTTGACGAATCTCCCTTCCCCTTCACTCTGCTCTAGCCACACTTGCTTCCTTGTTCTTTACACACAGCAAGCACAGATCCACCTTGAGGGCTGTGGACTTACTGTGTCCTCCGCTTGGAATAATTTACTCACTGGCTCCTTCACTGCATTCATTTCTCTTTTTAATTTTATCTCTTAAGAGCAGGCTTCCCTAAACTACTTGTCTAAAAAAGTACCCCTGTCATTCTTAATTCCCTTACTTTTCTTTATTTTCCTTCTCAGCTCTTATCCATATCTGAAGCTGTATTGGTTTATATGGTTACCATTCTCCTCCACTACAATATAAACTGCACATGCGTGTATTTCTAGTCTCTTTTGTTCGCCACTCTATGCTGTGTCTAGAACAGTGCCTGGTACATAAAAGGCATGCAATTTATCAGATGTGTCTTGGTCTCTCTCTTTTTAAAGTGAAGAGAGGAAAAAAACCTCATTGCACTGTTTGTGAAGATTATGAATAACATATTAAATGGAATCTCAAAGTCCCCTAGCACGTTGAAACAGAATCTCTGTGCCTCATCCTTTTCCTTCAGACTTAGCAGTTGTGTGTACTCTGGTGGACTTTAGCTGCTAATGAATGTCACTCTTTGCCTGAGGTCTCTTTCTGAAGCCTTGAAAGGACAGAAGTAACACTCCCACCCAAATCCCTCAAATTGTGACTCTCAGGTGTCGGTACATAAATATTCCAATTTCCTCACCTCTCGGTGAGCTCTGAGGCTTGCATTTTGCACCCTTCCCAGTTTCTCCATGGGATCAAGCTCTAGCCAATCACAGTGGTAGCTAGCTTGATAATGCATGATTTATTGGCTGTCTTCTCTTTCCTTTATCATTTTTCTACTCCCCTAATGTGGTTTCCAAATAAAATAATTACACTGAGTCATTGTGTAGGATCTGCTTCTGGGGAAACTCAGATATTTAAAAAATGGTAGTAATTAATATATAATGACTTCTAGTCTGCCAGGTAGAAATCAGACCTCTTGACATAAAATATCTGTGTCTGCATAAATGTGTGCCATTCTACAGAGCTTGATAATTATTAAAAATAATAGTGTATATCTCTGATATTTAGCTCATGGCCAAATATCTTACAGTTTTTACCTCTGTATTGTATACTTATTTTCTTGTGTTCTTTCAATGATGATTAAACATGTTTGATCATTTATTTCCAGAATATTCATTTGATTGTTATGTGATTCTCAAACCTGGCCCTACTTCAAAATAATGCATAATTCATTCATAATAATATGAATTATATGATCATAGAGTTTATTTTTATCTTAAAAGCCTTTTTTTCTCTGTTTTGTTAGCATTTAAATCTTTGGGATGGGGATCAGGTATTGATACTTTAAAAAATTTCCCCACTGGTCTCCTTTGCAACTAATAAGGCCCATTCTGGTAAGTCATCATAATTACCCCCATTTTCACAATTTCAGTAACTTTCTTTCTTTCTTCAGAGTTCTCTGCAGTTTTATAAGATCATAGAGTTTATTTTTATCTTAAAAGCCTCTTTTCTCTGTTTGTTAGCATTTGTTTATGGATTATCAGAGTGTTAAATGATTTTTAAGATGTTACTTTAGTCATTTAAATCTTTAAGCATTAAGATATTGTAACTCAATAAACTATTGATTTCAAAGTATGTGAAATACATTTAAAGTTAATTTATAGACATTTTAACCTTTATTTCAAACATATTAAGCATTAATACAATGTTGTATTGACATTGACATTGAAAAGAAATATAGATCAATAGAAAAGAATAGAGTCCAGAAAGAAATAATTATGATACTCAACAGGGGAGTTCTAGTTCAAGATGGTGACATAGGAAGATCCTGAACTCACCTCCTCACACAGACACACTCAATCTACAACTATATATGAAATAATTTCTTCTTAAAAAAAGCTAAGGGCTGGCTAAGTAACGACTATACATTGGGTAAACAAGAAAAACCACATGAAAGCAGATAGGAGAGGTTGGGACACAATCTCACCATAAACTTGACAAAGGTGCCAAGGCAACGCAGTGAAGAAAGGAGAGTCTTTTCAACAAATAGGGTAGGCATACTGAATATGCATATGCAAATATATATATTTAGTCCAAGTCCTTTATATATATATATATGAATAATTTTTGACTTTATATATAAACTATATTTATATATAAAAACTTTGACTCATATCTTATTACTAAACACAAAAATTAACAAAAATGAAACATAACCCTAAATGTAAGAACTTGAGCTATAAAACTTCTATGAGAAAACATTGGAGCAAATTTTGTGACCTTGGGTTAGGCAAAAATTTCACAGATACACATTGAAAGTGTGATCCATTAGAAAAAAATCAGTAAATTGTATCAAAATTCAAACCTTCTACTTCTCAAAAGATATCACTAAAACAATGAAAAGATAAACCACATACTTGGAAAGGATATTTGCAAAACACAGAAGGTAAAGAACTTATCTAGAATATAAATAATTTTTGTAATTGAATAATAAGAAGACAAATAACCCAGGAAAAGAGGTGAGCAAAAAAACGTTCAGACACCAGTTCTCATAAGTGGGCACTGCTTACCTTCATCTGTTAGTATCAGTATCATCATTTCTAAATTAACCTTTGTAGTTTTCACATGGTCATTGGATGCTTTTATGTTCATTTGGTTAACATGATCACATAAAAATCATATCCATCTTAATATTGGGCAAAGAGAGTTAAGCAGTTTGTGAGTAAAGATATTTGTTGAAAGGTAAGAAAATAAATGTATAGATGAAGGTGAATTTTATGGTGATTCTCATTTACCACTGCTTTTCTAAAGGGCCAATCACAATTATGTTCTAGGAATGGGTAAGTTGTCTTCTACTTCCAAACAGGATGTAGTAAGTAGTTCATGGTTGGTCATGACAGAATGTAGTAGGTTATGCTCCTGTGGACTGAAATCTGAAGTTGCATGGGGTTAGGAGCTAAGAAAAACAAACAAACAAATAAACAACAAAAAAACCCTGACAGACAGAATGGCATTTCTTGCAATGCTTAAGAGACAAAGATCAACCAAGGCAGGCTTGAAATTAAAATAGGCTAGAGATGAAATCCTTAGAGAAAGTAGTGGATTGACACTGAAGATCTATATCTTCTTTTTACCTGTAGACACCTCTGAGGGGATGGAGAGGGAGGACACAGTAGAGGCTAAAAGCCCAGGTTTGGCCCTGGCATAGATTGCTGTTGGGGGAGACTGGTGGAGATTTTGGCATTCATATGCAGGAATATTGAGTTGATATGCCTCAAATACCCTACTAGTTTTCTCCTTAAGCATTTGACAAATCTGAAGCCGTGTCAGGAGGCTAAAGAGCTACACTGAAAAACTCTGAATAGGAGAACTAGTGAAGTCTTATAGAGTCAAGAAGACAAAAACCTCATCAGGTTCTTATAAAATAAAAATCCTAGGGGACCACATCCTACAAATATTGGCAAATCAGGAGTAGACTGATTTTTAGGAAAACAGGTCTAAAGAAGACCCATTTCAATTCCTAAGTGGATTCAGGTGAGTAGTCTTTTACCTATCTAACATAGAAAAGGAAAAGCCCTCTATGGCAGGCTAACATCTGGGAATACTATGGTTCTTTCATACACAGTTTGTGGGATACAAGAAAAAGTATGGGATATGTGAAGAGGTAATACCATATATTACCTCTAGATGAAGATAACCTAAAGCAAAACTAACAAAACAAAAAACTCCAGACAATATAAGAAGATCAGATATTGGAGTTAGCAGATGAGAATATAAATTAACTATGATTAATATGTTTAAGAGAAAAGAAAGAAAAAATAGATAAAATAGATGACAGGTGGATCATTTTCATCAGAGTATTGTAATTTTAAAAAGGAAATCTAGTGGATATTCTGGAACTATAAAATATAATAACAAACATTAAGAACTGAATGGATGAATTTAATAGCTGATTAGACAGAGAAGAACCCCACATCAATAAATAAAACATGTAATTGGAGTACCAGAACAGAGAAAAGAGAGAGTGTAATAGTAGCAATATTCTTAGATGTTTTACCCAAAAATCTCCCTAAACTAATAAAAATCATCTGGTCACAGATTTAAAAAGCTTAGCATTGATGGAGGGATGTGGGTGGGGGATGGGCTAAATGGGTGATGGGTATTAAGCAGGGCTCTTGTTATGATGAGCACTTGTTGTTATATGCAAGTGATAAATCACTAAATTCTACTCCTGAAACCAATAGTGCACTATATGTTAACTAACTAGAATTTTAAGAAAATTTGAAACAAAAAATAAAAAATAAAAAAATAAAATAAAAAGCTTAGCAAATGTCCAGGAGGATTAAAAAAAAATAAACCTAGACACATCATCGTCAAATTCCTGAAAAATAAAAACTTAAAGAGAAATTTTTAAAATTTACCAGAACTTAAACGACAAATTAACTTCAAGGACTGACAAGCTGAATAGCCAATTTCTGAACAGAAACAACAAAAAACAGAAGAAAATGGGAAAAAGATCTCTAAAGTGCTTCTGACATTTAACTGCCAACCTGAAATTACATACCTAGCAAAAATATCCTTCAAAATGGAAGTGAAGACATTTTCAGACAAATGCATATTGTTAGTATGACTGTATTTGAAAAAAAAAAAAGAAAGTGGATTTCCAAAAGAAGGAATATGAACACAGACAAAAACATGCAAATGCAAGAGAAAATGGAAAATACCAAAAAAAGTAAACATTCAGGAAATAGAAATAAATATTGACTATGTAAATTAATTGTAATGTTGATATAGTGCCAAGTAAAATTAAAATTAAATGCATGAGAACAACAATGAAAAATTTGGTAATGTGAAATTAAAGTAGTAAAAATGTTCCAAAGTTGAATTAGAAAGGTAATAATTCTTTGGGCAGCTATAATAAATCAAGAATGCATAGTATAATATCTAAGGTAGTCATAACAAATAACAAAATAATGTTTTAGTACATATCTACTATTTATTTACTTATTTAATTTTAAAAAAGATTTTATTAATTTATTGGAGAGACAGAGAGAGAGAGAGAGAGCTGGAGAGCACAAATGGGGGAGAAGGAGAAGCAGGCTCCCTGCAGAACAAGGGGCCTGATGTGGGCTCCATCCCAGAACCCTGGGATAATGACCTGAGCTGAAGGCAGACACTTAACTGACTGAGCCACCTAGGCGCCCCCATATCTACTATTTAAAAGGGAAAAACTGGGGTGCCTGGGTAGCTCAGTTGGTTAGTGGCTGCCTTGGGCTCAGGTCATGATCTCAGGGTCTTGGGATCAAGCCCCACATCAGGCTCCCGGCTCTGCAGGGAGTCTGCTTCTCCCTCTCCCTCTGCCCCTCACTCTGCTCATGTTCTCCATCTCTGTCTCTCTCTCTCAAATAAATAAACAAAATCTTAAAAAAAAAATAAAATAAAAGGGGAAAACTACAATAATAAAAAAGTGACTGATCCAAAAGGACAGAATGAAGAACAAAAGAAATACGAAACATGTTAGAAACAGAAACACATGGAAAAATTACAGCTATAAAATCAGTTATACCAGTAAGTAATTGGATTAATACTTCATGTAAATAATGAAGAATAATTAGATTAAATACACAAAACCCAACTATATGCTTCTTATGAGTGAAACAGTTTAAATAACATTACAGAAAAGTCAAAAGTGAAATGATGGGCTTGGGGGTCTATACTCTAGAGATTATAAAGAGTATTATTACTTCTACACTTACAGTAAGAACAAGAAAAGCTGGACAATTTGTAAGTTCAGAACTTCCTTGAACACATCTGAGTGTTAAGTTGCAGGGTTGACAACTAACCTGAAATATGGACCAATATGGAACTTAAGAGCTTGCTTACTGGGGGTAGATGTAGCCAGACACCTATAAGAAGTATTCAGCTAGAAGAGTTGATGAATTGGCAAAATGAGTGGCCAGAAGGACAGTTGGAAGACCCTGAAATCCACAGATATGGGAGAAGGGAGGAGTTCATATTCTCTATGAATCTCTGCAAATCACAGGCACTCACTGGGAAGACTAGGGAAAGTCCTGAGATGAGTCCTTCATGGTGTAGACCAGGGGGAGAAGAGCAGCTGCTGTGGAAGGGGCACAAACTACCCAGATGTTTCTCTCTATGGAAAAAAGCCTTACAATGCAGGGCTGTGAGGGTCCCTAGGGTAATGGTAAAAACTCCTTGAAGCTGGGGGTGGGAAACAAAAAAACTACCTTCTACCCCTGAGGGAGGAGCAAGAATATATGCTTGGCCCAGAACTATAGCTGGAAGATAAGCAAGAGGTTTTTAAAGGTTGAACTCCCCAAATCCAAGGAAACAGAATATATTCAAGACTGAAGTTTATGTATTTATGTATTTATTTATTTTATTATGTTACGTTAGTCACCATACATTACATCATTAGTTTTTGATGTAGTGTTCCGTGATTCATTGTTTGTGCATAACACCCAGTGCTCCATGCAGAATGTGCCCTCTTTAATACCCATCACCAGGCTAACCCATCCCCCCACCCCCCTCCCCTCTAGAACCCTCTGTTTCTCAGAGTCCATCGTCTCTCATGGTTCGTCTCCCCCTCCAATTTTCCCCCTTCATTTTTCCCTTCCTACTATCTTCTTTTTTTTTTTTTAACATATAATGTATCATTTGTTTCAGAGGTACAGGTCTGTGATTCATCAGTCTTACACAATTCACAGCGCTTACCATAGCACTGAGGTTTATTTTTAAAAAATATTTTATTTATTTATTTGACAGAGAGAGAGAAAGAAAGGGAGAGAGAAAGGGAGAGGGAGAAGCAGGCTCCCCACTGAGTAGGGAGCCCAAGGTGGGGCTTGATCCCAGGACCCTGGGATCATGACCTGAGCCAGAGGCAGATGCTTAACCCACTGAGCCACCCAGGCGCCCCGAGACTGAAGTTTACACAGAACATCAGAGAATGCCACCCCTGCCCCACTTCCTCCACAAAGCTAACAAGCATTGAGAAAAGACAACGGAGTATTGCAAAGAGAGCAGACCCTCTATGTAGTACAGTATAAAGGGAAGACCTAAAGCTGAGGGTGGAGTAGACAATGAGAAACAACCACTGGCCAACCAGCCACCAGTCTAAACATGTTATCACTAGAGGAATTTGAGCCTAGCATGCACTCAAAGTAAAAAAGCAACAAGAAACCTCAAACCCAAGATGATGGTTTGATTAATATGAGCTCCCATACCAAAGGCTTAGTGGTAGGAAAGGTATGCCCTTTTCTAAGCTCAAAACCTATTTACCCCCAATGTTCTACATAAATCAAACACACACACACACACACACACACACACACACACACACACACACACACACAAACTCCCAAGAGGCAAAACAATTAACAGAATTAGATGTGGCTATTGTAGAGATGTTGGAATTGTCTAACTGGAGAATTTAAAATAACTGTGGTTTCTATAAGAAAGGCTCAATGGAAAATGTGTAATGTTACATGGGTAGTAATTTCATAAAGCATAGAAACTATAAGAAAGAATCAAAATGGGAATGATAGAAGTGAAAAATGAAAAACACAATAATAGAGATGAAGACTACCTTCTATGGACTCATTAGTAGTCTCCACACAGCCAGGGAAAGAATTAGTAAACTTGAAGAGAGGTCAATAAAAATGACCCAAACTGAAACAAGAATAATAAGTGCAGGAAGAAAAAAAACAAATAAACAAACTAGAGCATCCAAAAACTGTGGGATAATATCAAATTGTTTATATGCATTACTGGAATGCCAGAAGGAGAAAGGAGAAAAATGTACAGAAGAAATATTTGAAGAAATAATATTTGACAATTTTTCAAAATTAATGACAGACACCAAACCACAGATTCAAGAAGTTCAGAGAATATTAAGCAAGATAAACACCAGTCAAACAAACAGACCACACACCTAAACATATCATAATCAGTTGAAAACAAAAGACAAGAGAAAATTTGAAGTTAAAAGACATGTTATATACAATTTTACACCCATAGGCAAAACAGAAAAAACTCAAAACCATATCTCATATCTTACACAAAAACTAACTCAAAATGTTTTACAGACGAAAATGTAAAACATAAAACTAAAACTTCTAGAAGAAACCTTAGGTGAAAATATCTGTGACTTCAGGTTAGGCAAAGAATTTTGAGATATTAGGTCAAAAACAAGATCCATTAAAGAAAACATTCATAAGTTGGAAATGATCCAATCTGAAAACTTTTGGCCTGTGAAAGGCACTGTTAAACACATGAAAAGATAAGCTTGAAAAAAAAACCTAAAAAAGAAAAAAAAAGAAAAGATAAGCTTGAGATTGGAAAAAAATATTTGAAAATCACATTTTTGACAAAGGTCTTGTATTGAGAAAATAGAAATAATTCACAAAACTCAACAATAAGACAACAAACAACTGACTTCTTTTTTTCTTTTTTTTTAGCTTTCCAGGTGATTTAAACTTATAGCCAAGTTTGGAATCTTCTCTGCTATGGCATCCTCTTTCACTTTTCTGAGAAACATAACTCTCCTTCTGTCTTAGATTAGAGTTGGCTCTGAAACATGAATCTAAACCCCAGACACCCTCATTCATATTCCCTTGAATTTGTCTGGGGTGGCTTTCTGGTGTGTATATTGGCAGCCTACAGGCAGCTGGGCTGATATTTCACTTTTGGTCCTTCTGTCACTTCTGTTTATTCTATTCTTTCTTGGCACCTGTAGATTTCAGGCAGGCACATCTTTTGAAAAGCAAAATTTGGAATCTAAAACATCTGACATTTACTTTGAAAGATTATTAACTGGAAATGCATCTGAATCTATCCATATGACTTATAAATTGGTGGAGTTAATATACCTTTAAGCACCTCCCCAGGAACAAATTGATCATGCTTCTTTTCATTCAGGATAGACCTTTAGGCAAATCCATTGATGGTGGATGAGTTGCAGTAAACTAATTAGTCTAGTATTGATTTTTATGATTCTCTCAGGACTTTGTTTCTAAGAACAATTTTCTATTAGAGTGGTGACATTCAAATTTTAATAGGCATGAAAATCACCTAGGGAAGGGGTTTTAAAAAAATGTAGATTCTTGATCTCCCATCCCTACAGATTGTGTGTAGTTAACATTAAGGTGAATTCCCCAAACCTGTATTTGTAAGTAAATACCTTTCCATGATTCTAATGCAGCTGGAGCCAGAGAAAACTTCTTCAAAGTCCTGAGGAAGAAGATCATCTCTGAGAATTTTATGCATTTATGTGTTTCCTGTAACTGAGAACTAGCACAGCCTTTGAACTTCACCAATGCAGACATTCTGAAGCAAAATAGAGCTTGGTAAAATATTAGGGGAGAAAATCTAGCTTTGAAAATGAGCCTCCCTTTTACTGACTTTTTTAGTAAATGACAGCTTTTGTGAAATGACTCACTGGAGAGTTATTATGGGCCAAGTATGATAACAATCATTAATATTCTGGCCACAAATGCAATTCATTTGGTAAACTCCAGGTTCTTTGAAGCATGAAGTACCTTATGTAATTGCATTTTGCAGCAAGGATGTGGCAACAGACCCCTGGGTGGCCATGTGTATCTCTCCCTCCAAGCACTGGATGGAAACTTTGATGTGTGGTCCTGAAGTGGAGCTGTTTCAGTTTCCATCCTTTCTCCCATTCCATTTTCTGAATTATCAGAATCAAAAAGGGAAGAATACTTTTTCTGTTTTTGTGTCTTATGGTCTTGACTAAATGTGAAAATATTCTGGCTCTTTAGAAAGGTGGCATTAAAAAACAGTTTAGTTCTTCATATGTATGTAACAATTATTATGAAAACATCAAGGGGAAATGTGAAGGCATTTTGGTTAACACCCTAGTGTTGTGTTGCCTTTTGCTTTTTCCCTAGATTTTAGTCTTTTCTGTAGTAAGGAATCTTTTTTTTTAAAGATTTTATTCATTTATTTGACAGAGACACAGCGAGAGAGGGAACACAAGCAGGGGGAGTGGGAGAGGGAGAAGCAGGCTTCCCACGGAGCAGGGAGCCCAATGCGGGGCTGGATCCCAGGACCCTGGGATCATGACCTGAGCCGAAGGCAGATGTTTAACAACTGAGCCACCCAGGCACCCTGTAGTAAGGATTCTTATATCTACCCCCCCAAATATTTTCCCCATCAAATGCATTTTCTTTTTTACTTCATTTGCCATTAGCTTTTACTAAGTACAACTGGGAATGGCATTATGGTCTCGGATAATAGAAGAAAAATTAGATGTGTTGAAAAGCTGTCTGATGCCTTTTCTGGGAGGGTGAGGCTCATTGTCATGGATGAACCTATTGGCTGATTTCTAATGGAGGACACAGGAGTGTGATTCTAGAAAATCCTATTGTGAGTTTTGGGAGCTCAAGCGAGCCGCACTATTGCCACTGCTCAAGCATCCCATCCTTTGCATTTGTTAAATTGTATTTCTCATTAGAGATAACACGTGTAACAAGCCAGAGGAAAGTAGGTCTTGCTGCAGCTTAATTTGAGAAAATTGATTAAGATAAATTAAAGATTGTGCCCATCTTAGAGAAAAATGAAAAAACTCATTATGAAAAGAATGGGCTGCTTGCTGTTATTCTGATAGGGAGCAACTTAATGAGCAAATTTATGAACTGTTGAAGCCAAATTTTTGACATTTGCATTTTGCTTGGTTGTTCCCAAAGAAAAATATTAACCCATAGTAAGAAGAAGTTAGCAGATGTTGACATAGAAAAATTCGGAAAATATACATGTTCTAAAAGAAAGTTAATATTATTGTTAACATTTCGATGCGTGTGCTTTTGGCCTGTTATCTATGGGTGTGTGTTTATATTTTTGGCATCATATTTTATACACTGTTTTGTATACTGCTTTTTTTTCACCTGTTCTTAGATTTCCCAATGCTGTTAAATTTTTTTCAGAAACATAAATTTAATGTTTATACAATGCTACCTTTATGCACTAAAATTTAATTAGCCATAAGTTTATCTATAATACTCTAATAATCTTGATTTGTCATAGAAGGCCTAAAATATTTGTGGAAGACTCCATATTTCCAACAAGTAAATTAAATGGCAGATGGTGGATTCTGGATCTCCCTGTTTATAGTAATTAACTCACTTATTAAGAAAATTTTAAATGTTCACTAGGACTTTAGGCCTTAAGAACTGGTTACTTGGGGAATGTCTTTCTGTTACATTTGGGGTTGATTCATTGTTTCCTGAGCTGCTTCCATGTTTGAAGTCAGTAGATTAAAGAGTCCCAATCTTTTCTGTAGAAGGAGGGAAGGGAGGAAAGAAGGCTTATAGCTTCAAATCTGCAAAGCTGTGGGATTTCAATGTGAAGTCTCTTGGCTGGGTATTGAGGAGATCTGGTCTCAGTAACTTCTCTGATTAGGTAGGAGTAGGTTGCTCCCTTTGTTTATGGTAAGAAACATGGAAGTCTGTGAAGTGACCAGAGCTTGACATAAGAGATATTTTGGGGAGGAGGTGATTAAGTTAACTTTTTACCAGATAAAAGTTTGAGATCTTCTGACACTAAAGGTTTTTATCAGCCATCTTAGAAGCTAAGAGTGGGGAAGAGGACTCACCAGAGTCCCAAACTGAAGTCTGAGTAAAGGGCTGTTCATCATGAATAAATGAGTGAATGAATGAATGAATGTCTCTGATTATCCAGTTCTCTGACATAACTTGGATGTCTAATGTTTCTATTCAATTCTGACACTAACTCTTGGAGTTAGCATCAGACCCCATAGGTTAAGGGTTCAGTCTCACAAGTTTGCCTCCCACTTCAGATGCTATTTGCAACAAAGTGCCCATGCAATCTGCACTTCTGTCTGAGTTGGCTACAAATTTGAGGTTTCCCACAACTCCCTCTTTAGATTTGATAATTTGCTGGAATGAAAATTCTATACTTACTATTACCCACTTTATTATAAAGAATAAAAATAAACAGCCAGATAAGGAAATACATGAGGGGAGATCCAAAAAGGTCCCCAACACAGGAGCTTCTGTCCTTGTGCAGTTGGGGTGTACCACCTTGACACCTCAATATGTTCATCAATTTGGAAGTATTGCCAGGTGAACTGGGGAGAACCCAGTCTTCGACCAAGCCTGTCCCAAAAATGTTGCTGAAGGTTCTTGGTCTCATCACGAGAAAGAACTCAAGGACAGGCACAGCACAGCAAATGAGTGACACAAGCAGGAAAGTTTAGGAAAGCAGAAGTACAGTCTCACAAAGTGAGAGTGGGCTAGCTCAAGAGAGAGAGAGCTGTGTGGGGTTTGTGTTCTATCTTTTATTGACAGTTGTTAACTCTGGAGTGGAATATTCATTACTTGGGGTGGGGATTTCTTGGAAGCAAGATTTCATGCCTTTTTTCTCTAATTTGGTCAGGGGTTTCCTGTCTGATTTGATCTGGTTTCTTGTGGAGTGCTGCCAGGACAGACCCGACTTTCCTGATAGCTGGCTTTGACTTCTTCTATGTCTCCGTCATGTAACCTATTAGAACCTAACTAACTGCTTACTCTAACAGAAGCTCTCCAGACTCCATCATTTGGGGGATTTTATGGAGGTTTCATTACATAGGAATGATTGATTAAATAATTGGTCATTGAGAATGGAACACATCTTCAGCCCCTCTCTCCTTTCAAAGGGATTTTATTGAGAAAGCAGCTTAAATTAGTTAAGCTTCACCCCTAAAAAGTCCTTGAGATTGCCCTACAACCAGGGAGGGGAATCTCTTTAGGCCTTGCCTGCTACCTTTTTTCCTAAACCTATTTGCTCTGCCTCAGAGGCATCAGCTCCTGCTTTGATGCATCTCAGGTAGGCCTCTTGATAGTCACACTTTGACTCCCGTCCTGATTCACTGCACAGGAGAGCTCCTGCATCTGCCTTGGTCCACACTTTGCAGCCACTGGCAAGCTCTGCTCCTCCCTCACCTCCATCCCAAGCAATTATAACCCCATCAAGCTCCAGTGTCTGGGGCTGATTGTCGAGGAGAAGGAAATATATAAAAGTAACATACAGAACAAGTTACATTCAGAATTGCAAAGTGGCACTTTGCCATAATAATAACAATATTAATAACAAAAAATATTAAAAGCCAATGGTATTTATAGAGACATTATTTAGTGCCAGGTATTTGCACTTATGAAGCTGGGAGTGGGGGTGGGGAGAATACTGAACAAGATTGGGACCAGTAAGGGGAATCCCCTTATTTCTGTTTTGCATATGAAGAATGCTAGCGTAGCTAATTAAGAGCTCTAAGCACTTTATATGCATTATTTAATAAATTCTTACAACAGCCCTATAAATTGTTACCACCATTTTACAGATGGTGATAACATCTTTTTACTTTACTAAGTCACAAAGAGGTGAAAGTAGTAGGATTCAAACCCAGTGACTCTGACTCCAGTGTCAAGGCCACAGGAGGCTGCAGTGTTAGATCCAAGAAGGATAGGAATGAATTAAGAAAGGTTTCTTGGAAGAAGGTTTGTAATTTCTCTAAGCAAGAAAGACATAAGCCTGAGGACAGGATGGGAGAGGGAATTCCAACTCAAGAAAATACTGTGGTCCCCTTTTTCTAGAACCTGCTGTGATTTCTCTCAACTTAATGTCTTTGTACATGCTGGTTTCTGTACTTGGGATGCTTTCTACCTTCTATTCATTTCACCAACTTCTGTTTATCCTATAAAATTCAGTTAGACACCACCTTGTCTTGAAGTCTTCCTTGCATGAAATGCTCTTGATTTATTGTTCCCTACTCACCTTGTGCTGACTGCTAACATAACTCATGGTAGATTGACTGTAAAAATTATCCCCAATCTTATACCCTTCTCTAAATCCATGCACTTTGCCACATAACTTTGCAGCCCAATCAGGAGGTGGTATCCATTTTCCCTGACTCCTTGAGCATGGTCTGGATTTGTGACTTCCTATGGCCAGTAGAAAGTGGTTTAAGTGATGGTATGCCCCGTTTCGATCTTGACTTTTGTGACTACTGGTGTCTTGGAGCCCTGCCTCTTCCATGAGAAGAGGCTGGGATGCCCTGCTAATGGGTGAGGAAGCACATCAGCTGAGGCAACCCCCAAGAAATAGAGCCCCTGGCCAAACCACCAGCTGTTTATAGATGCACAAGGGAGCCCAGAAGAGAACTGTCAAGTCCAGCCCAGATCAGTAAAACTGCCTAGTCAACCTGGAGACTCATGAGAAATAACATTATTGTTCTAAGCTGCTAAGTTTGGGGATGATATATTGCATAGCAATTACCAGCAGATACAGAAATTGATGCCCATAACAAAATGCTGAAGTATGTATCATTGGCTTTCTGTCCAAGTGGTAAGTGGAGGCTAGGAAAATGATGGACAAACTATAAACTCAGGCTAGAAAAATGGTGAGGAAATTTTTAGAGGAGGCTGGTAGAATAGCAACCTAAGGAAATGACTAGCAAATTGCCTGTAGTACCCTGGAGAATGGAACATATTCCTAACAAACTTTTGGATTTGGCTGAGAATATCTCTAGGTGCAGTGTTGGAAATATCAATTAACTGTTGCCTGATGAAAATGAAAGAAGAGGATGAGCTTAAAAAAAAAAAGCTGATCAGGTTGTAAAATGTGAAGTCTGGAAAATTAAAATATTTCTCATCTCCAGCCTCTCAGGCCAGTAAAAGATCAAATAAAAATTATGTCAGAAACATATGGCCTTGGGGTAAAAATGGACATGAAAACAAGGATGCATAGAACCTAGACAAACATATTTTAATCAACTAAATGAAAAACATAATTGGTTAGCAGTGAGAAATTAATATGTAAGGAATCTAGAAAGCTATGAGATATTTTTAAAAATGTGAACATGTACTTACTTTTAACCCTCCAACTTCTTTTCTCTCTTTTAGTCCTGTAATTGTCATCCTTCTCTCCTCTTTCATTTGTTCTCTATATTTCTTTGTGCTTATTCCTTACCTATCTCTCAAAGTTGGGAGCAACATAGCAATTTAAATATAATTACCCTTGTAACATTTTCCAAACCATCCATTTTATGTAATGGACACTGCATAATGAGTTTTAAACATACTTAGGATAATTGAATACATGGTAATTGTATTGCTGAGTAAATTTGTGAGTTTTATAGAAGAAAGCATAACTTAATACCTTATTGTGTTGGGAAAACATCTTTTAAATTGGAAACAGAAGGCAAAGCAATTTATCAGATGTAATGTGTCAACTGAAAGTCCCTGAATATAGAACATTCTGGATTTTTTTCTTTTTCATTTTTTTTGGCAAGCAAGAGAGTTTCAGCATACTTCCCCCACCCTCTTTAACCACCTGTGGAATTGGGTATAGTTTGTTGCCTTGCCTTTTGAGCTTCTGCATTCTACAAGTCACAGGGTGGGGATATTTGTGTTTGCCAAAATTGAAAAGGATAGAATAAAAAAAATAATATGTTGTAATAGTCTCTTCTCATTGCCAGAGCAGGCTCAGGTCCTTCCTGGTCAGATGAGGTCAAATGGAGACCTCCTTCTGTGTCACTTCTAGAAAAATCTATTTGTAGTATCCACATACTTTCAGTGAGCAGATGATGATGATGATGATGATGATAATTTAAGGCTTTTCTGAATAATTCTTGGAACACAGTTTCTTGCAGCACAAGATGGATGAAAGATATATTTGGATTCAGAGCAGTTCATCAGTGTGTTGTGGTGGCTATCAAGCAAGAAATCATCATAGGATGCATCAGCAAAAGAAGGAACAGTGAAATGTGATAAGCAAGTGTCTCCTTCCACCCCCGTCATGGCTGAAAGTTCACCAGAATTAGCAGCCAGGCTTGTGTCTCTGTGGTCTGGAAGTTGTGAATATGTTGGAGGGGTGTAGAAATAAGCAGGTAGAGTCAGAAGTTGAGGCTATAAAGGATTTGAAGAAAAGATCAAAGAGCATCTAAGCCTCCTAAGAGTGAGTGTATGCTGGTCACCAGCACTGCATCAGGAAGGTTGCCTGAACTTTAGGACTTCTGTTTCTGGCATGATGGAATGACTTGTATCAAACTAATTCTCCTGCCAAGACAAACTGTAAAAGCTGGATAAAACAATAGTTTGAAGGCACCAAGGAGTAGCCAAGTCAGCCAAGACTTGAAGGGCCAAGAACTCTGAGAAAAATGAGGTGCGCTGGGAGAACCCATATTTATTTCCACATCTTTTCTTGGGAAATTTGCCAATTTACAGATTGGAGAATAGAAGCCTTAGAAGCATGCTGGGATTTTAATATTCTCAGTAGGCTGAGGAAACAGATGTTGGAGCTTGGGGCTGCCAAAGTAGCAAGGAATTGAAGAACCAAAGTCCTAGAAAGAAGAGAATCTTAAAGAAATGAGTCTGAAATTCTGTGTGAAATTTCCTGAGGCATCCACCAACTCCGAGTTGTGCTCACATGAGACAAAGTAAGCCAACTCTCTGAAGAAAATAGTGGGATGTAGAAGCTGAGCACAGATTTTTTGAGTCATCTAACACTGAGTTAACAGAAGTTGGGGTTCAGGGCTCAACAAGATAGAGAAGCCCTGGGAAATTCATCTGATGCATTTAGATAAAACTCCAGAAGGAAAACACACTAAGGGTTATGGCTAAGCCATAGCATTAAAGGCATTCCTGAAATACACAGTGTTCCCATTATTTATTCTGTTTTTACACACCATCCAAAAACTTAGAGGTTTAAGACAATAATTTATTGTTATCTCTCACAGTTCTAGAGGTTGACAGATTCACCTGGTTGGCTCTTGCCTGGTGTCCTTCATGTGCAGCCAGATAGTGTTTGAGGTTGGATTCATTTGAAAGCTGCTTCACTAAAGTCTCTGTAGCCTGGGCTGGAGATCTGGAATAACTGGGAAGTGGTTGAACATTTATTCCCATAAGAGTCCTCTCCATATGACTAATTTGAGCTTCCTCACACATGGAAATCTTAGGGTAACTGGATTTCTTATATGGTGAATGGCTTCCTCTAGAATGGGCATTTTAAGATATAGGAAGTAGAGCTAGCAGTCATTTAAGACCTGGGCCCCCAAATGGTACAGAATAACTTCTGCATATTCTCAGTCAAAGCAGTCCCAGAAACAATCCAGTTGTAAGAGAAGAAAAACTAAACCCCTCAACTCAATGGGAGGAGTGTCAAAGAATTTGAAACCATCTTTATTATGTCACAAACTAGCTGTAATAAAGCTTTAAGCCTAGCCTTGACTGGATGAAATTGATCTTCACATACTCTACCTGCCTGTCAGAAAAAATGGAATCCTTCAAGAAGAAGGATTACTTCATCCAGAGATCCTACAAGTTGTTCATGTACAATGTTTGACATTCAATGAAAAATTCCTAGGAGTGCCAAGAAATAGGACCAGATCAATAAGCAAAAGAAAAAGCAAATAATAGGAATAGTCTAGAAGTTGGAGTTACAATACAGAGAATTTTAAAATAACTGTGATTAATATGATCAAAATTTTTTGAAAGATGGGGAGTTAAAAAAAAAAGATGGACAGTTTTGCCAGAAAACCAGTATCTATGAAAAAGAATAGAGTCAAATGGAAATTCTAAACTTGAAAACACAGTATCAGATATTATGAATTCAGCAGGTCAAGCAGAGAATAAGAATGAATCATTAAACAGAAATACAGAGTAATAGAAAAAATCCAGGTCTAAACACACAAAGAAAAAAAGGACTGAAAATATAGGATGAGTGTAAGAAATGTATGATAGATGGTTAAAATGACTACCACATGTAATTAGAGTTCTAGGAAAAGAAGAGATAAAAGGAAATAGAAATAATTCATTTGAGAGAACACTGGCCAGGAATTTTTCATAAGTTGGAAAACATCAAGCTCACAGAGTCAAGAAGTACTATAAACCCCAAGCAAGATTAATACAAAGAAGACCAATCTAGACACATTATTCAAACTGATAAAAGTGAAGTACAAAAAGAAAAATCTTTATAGTAACAACAAGAAGACATCCTCCTTAAAAATAAGAATGAAAGTTGACTTTTCAACAGAAATGTCGAACGCCAGAATCCAATAGAATGATTGATATCTTTAAAGTGTTGGAAGGAAATAACTGTCAATTTAAACTTCTATATATAGTAAAGCAATCCTTATAAAATAAAGCAATGTAAAGGCAGATCTAGACAAAAAAAAAAATGAGAGAATATATCTCTAAAAGATCTGTACTAAAAGAACTACTGGAAAGGAAAATTTTAAGGAAAATATGATCTCAAATGGAAAAAAAATAATTCAGGAAGGAATGAAGATAATTGTGGGTGGGAGAGAGTGAGGAAATCTAAATAAATATTGATGACTGAGAAAAATAATTACAAAATCTTTTATGGTTTAAAATACAGAGAGAGTTATAATACATGAGAACAATGACATAGAAGGCAACTCTCTCTTCAAGGGAGTTGAAGTGTTTAAGGTTGCACTGTCTAGAAAGCAGTAAAAGAACTAATGAAGACCGTCATAAATTAAATATGCATCTTGAGATGTCTATGATAACCACCAAAACCAGGGTTGAGGGAGAAAATAGAAAAATAGTTTTAAAAATACCTGACTGAGTCAGGGACACCTGGGTGGCTCAGTCAGTTAAGCATCTACCTACAGCTCAGCTCATGATCACAGGGTCCTGGGATTGAGTCCTGCAATGGGCTCCTTGCCCAGCGGGGAGCCTGCTTCTCCCTCAGTCTTCCACTCACCCTGCTCGTGCTCTCTCTCTCAGACAAATAAATAAATAAATTCTTGAAGAAAAAAAAGAATTGAGTCAAAAGAAGGCAAGAAAGTATAAAAATAACAAAAATAGATGTAAAAACAGAAAATAATCAGATAGTAGATTTAACCCCAAATTTATTAGTAATTATGGCAAATGTAAGTGAGCTAACCCCTCTAACAGAAAAAGGTTGATAGAATATATATATAAAAACAAAATCCAGTTATATGCTCTTTACAAGGTGCAAACTTTAAAGTAAGAGTTTAAATAGAGTAAAAATATGGAAAAAGTATGTCATGCAGCAATACCCAAAAGAAAGCTAATATAAATATTCTAATACAAGGCAAAGTAAATTTTAAGGAAATACCATTAGTAGAGATTAAAATATATTTTATCATAAGATACATTACATAAAGCAAAAATCAACAGAAAAAGAAATTGACAAATCCAAAATCACAGTTGGAGAATTTAACTCAATAGTCTCAGTGATAAATAGAACAAACAGACAAAAAAATTTAAAAGAAAAGAAAAGGGGAAATAAAACCAACCAATAAGGAAATAGACAGTCTGAACAACATATTAGTAAACTTGAATTAATTGGCCTACATAGAATAATATATCATAAAACTACAAAAAAAGAATTCTTTTTAAGCACATACATGATATTTGCCAAAACAGATATATCTTCAGCCGTAGGAAAATCTTAAATTTTAAAAGGAATGAAAATTTAATACTATGT
Organism: Eumetopias jubatus; assembly: GCF_037043125.1. NCBI lineage: Eukaryota > Metazoa > Chordata > Mammalia > Carnivora > Otariidae > Eumetopias > Eumetopias jubatus. The sequence goes on along the minus strand of NW_028274823.1, from coordinate 68,537,210 downwards.
ACTCTGACAAAATGGAATTAAGCTTGAGATTAAAAACAGAAAAATAGCAAAAAGTTCCCCAAATTTAAGAGATTAAGTAATACACCTCTAAAGACTCATGTGTCGAAGAAGAAATTACAATCTAAAATAGAAAATATTTTTAGATGAATAACAATGAAAATATGAAGTATAAAATGTGAGGATGTAGCTGATCAGTGCAAAAAAAAAAAAAAAGTGCAGCTTTAAACATCAATCTTAGAGAAGACGACATGCTGAAAATCAGTCACCTAAGCAGATATTTCAGGAAGAAACACAAGAATAAACAAAACTTAAAGAAAGGAAAAAGAAGTAAATGAGAAGGAAAAAAATAAAATTCAATTAAATAATAAACACATATACAATTGAAAGAACCAACAGAGTTAAAAATTCATTCTTTGGAAAGATTAATAAAATTGATAAATCCCTAGCAAGACTGATCAAGAAAAAACACAAGTTATCAATAACCGAAATATAAAGGGGTTACCAATACAGACTCTAAAGACATTTAAAAATAATAAAAAATATTATGACAACTTTGTGCTGATAAATTTCACAATTTGGATAAAATATACAAATTTCTTGAAAAAAAGAAATAGAAAATCTGGACATTCCCATAACTAAAAAACGAAATTCCAGAGCCAGATGGTTTCACAGGCAACATCAAGGTCCCCAAATTAGAGCTGAGTATCAGCACTTTATCCTGAAGTCACACAGGTATAATTGGATGTACTGGGGAGACCAGACCAAAAACCATTAGAGGACAAAATGAGGTAGCATATAATTAAGCTAGTACATTGTTGATATAAGCTTCTAGTCATGTGGAGCAAAATCACAAAGGAGAACAATGAAGCCTTCTGAAGTCAGAGAAGTCCTCAAATGGGTGATGTTTTTCATCATGACTACCCAGGAAGGAACAGATTATAAACATTTTTGTTTTCATAAAGAAACAAAGTTAGAAAACCCTGAGGAAAATACTGAGAGGGGAAAATGGCCATTTATGTCACTTAAGCTATATTGACAGGAAATCAAAACAACCAATCAGTGTAGTTGATGCAATGTTAAAAGTAAACCAAGTTTGTTGTTTAATCAATCTTGTTATTTCAATTTAACAAAGCATTGAAGAATCTCTCGTCTTCAGAAAATTGGGGTAGAATCAACAGCCATTCAAAGAGTTTAGTTTCAAATAGTTTGTAAGTCCCAGAAGTAAGGCTAAAAGTAGGGCCAAAGACCTTGAATGCTCTCTGTGATTTTTCCCTTGATTAATTGGCCTTGGCCAGACTTTTGTTGTGTTTTTGTCTGGGGTTATTTTGGATGACATTCCACTTGTCACATATCAAGACTTTCTAGTGGGATGCTGCTGGGTTCCTACTAGTATCTCCATAAATGCCTTCTGTTTGACATCATTTTCTCTTCCTCCCAAAGATGAATTCAACAAGCCAACTGAAAATGTCAAGAATATTGTGTGTAATTGACATTAGGAAATGGTTGGCCTCTTTTTGACTGGCTGACACTAAGCTCTGCACCAAAGTAGTCTAACTGCCTGCAAACATTTTGTAGACCTGAGAAAAATAGGTTCATGGAACCCATTTGCATTTTCTGATAGAGAAATGCTGTGCTAAAAGATTTTGTTTGGTCATTTTGGTAATTTTGGCTTCTTGTTCACCAGTTGGGGTTCACAGGTTGGGCAGTGCATTAGTTTTCTAATCCTGCCATAATACAGTCCCACAAATATAGTGGCTTAAAACAACACAAATTTATTATCTTACAGTTCTGAGGGTCAGAATTCTGACAGGGGTCTCACTGGGCTGAAATCAGGCTGTGGCAGGGCTGCATTTCTTTCTGGAGCCTCTGGGGAAAACTGTTTTCCTTGTGTTGTCCAACTTCTAGAGGCCACTCACATTCCTTGGCTAGTGGCTCCCTTCTTTGATCTTGAAAGCCAGCAATGTAGCTAGCATCTTGTGACCCTGTTTTTGTCCCACATCTCTTTCTCTGACCAAAGCCAGGAAGGTTCCTCACTTTCAGTGATTTGTGTGATTGAAATGGGCCTACGTGGATAATCCAGGATAATATTCTTACTTCATTGTCTGTAATCTTATTCAGATCTGCAAAATCCCTTTTGCCATGCAAGGTAACATTTTCACAGGTGGTAAGTATTAGGGTGTGGGAATTTTTGGGGGGGTTTGGGGGTCATTACTCTGCCACTACAGACACCTACTCTGACAAGATAGGCAAGGACCATATCATGGATGGAAAACCTTATGTTCCAGCCATGCATTGGAAGGAAGTTCTGATTTTTCTTTTCCTTTTTTGGATTGACTCCTTGGCCAGTACTCTGCTATTTGGGGGCTGAAGCTGGTTTCTAGTCTCTGTGGCTCATTGACAAAGAGTGATTGAAGACTGATTGGTATTCATTACCCTCAATGGTGCTCCTGACCCCAGGCAACTTTAACCCCTGTATAACAGTAATTAAAAAGCTATTTGTTATCTCTTCACTGTTTTTCTTGACACACATCAAGATAAAAGGGATTCTGACTTCCTATGGTTTTTACCAAGCCTTTGTTTCTGCCAGCTAATGCCATCGTTCCTTTATATTAAATTTTCAGCTAAGTGCACATAAAAAAGATGTGACAGAAAAAAAAGAAGATGTGACAGATTCTACACACATTCCTTTCAACTGGCTTAATTATATAAATTTATAATGATGAAACTATTCTGTATCTTATAGAAAAAAATCTTTGAGAAAGTTCAGTATTTCTCAAATTTCGCACTCTTTCCATACTGTTCCCATGCTCAGTTTTCCTCGGTAACATCTCTCATTAAAAGAAGCTGTTCTTAATGAAACATAATCCACAGTTTGAGAATAGCTGATCTAACCAATTTCCATAATTTTACAAAGTAGGAAACTGATAACTCAGGTTAAATATGACTTGACAAATATCACATAAATACTTAGCTGAAAATCTAGGCTTTGACCCCAACACAACCACTTATTTTATACTTTAAAGCTTTAAACTTTACATCAATTTAGTTTCAAATTTAATTTTATCCCAGGTTTGCCAATTTTCCCCTTGTTAAAAGCAAAATATTTTTTTGGATTTCAGTCTCTTTGTTTTGCTTTTGTTTTTTGATTTAGGCTTATATTTTACAGGTTTTACTATCTTTACTAGAAAAGTAAAATTCAAGGACCAAACATTGACATACAGTCTCTTTCTATGCCCCACATCACCTTTTTTCTGACAAGGAGAGATTAGCTGTGTTGAAGAATGTTTCTTTTTTTATCTTGTTCTTTTTTTAATCTTTCTTGTAAAGACTTATATTCCCCTCATTTCCTCTCCACTTCTAGTTCTAGTTCTCTTTCCTTTAAATAATATCCCGCACTCTACATGGCTTCTTGTTTCCTCCTGGATCTAAGACTAATAAAGGGCAGACACAAATAGCTGTAGCAGTGGATATTGATTTAAATGCTTGGCCACAGTTTTACTTGGGTCCTCTCTGAGTCTTTCCCCCAGATGCTTACCTAATTTTCTTCTTCCTTGGTCTATTTTTTTACCCTTCTAAAGAAAATGTACCCAGCTCCATCAACATCACAGTTTTCCGTCAACGTAAGCAGGAGTTAGCTTCCCAAAAAAGATGGCTATATTGAGCATTTGTGTAGCACCTTCCCCCTCAGCAATTGAAAACCTTCCATAGGAGCAAGATTTGCCATCTCTTTTACACTCTTGATGAGAAATGGAGGCAGGGAGTAGGAGGAAAATGATACTAGAAGGTGGGAAGAAGACATATTATCAGTTACACTTTACAGATGGAGGGCAACTAAAGTAGAGATTAGATCTATCCAACTATTTCTCTTTACCCTTTGGGACCTTTGGGGAAGTCATAGTGTTGGAGCATTGATCAGTAGATTGGCTTGCCAAGAAACCAGTCCAGTCCTGTAATGAAGATGCCTAAAATAGATCACATAGCCCATGGATGAAAGTGTCTTAATATTTAGGCAAGACAAGTGGCTCAGAACATGGCATGGCACCATAAGGAAAGGCATTGTTCATGGCTGTAATGTCCTGAATTTGGACCGTATTCTGTCTCTTTCTCTTTAATCTCCACAAACCTCCATTTTCTCATGTGTGAAATGGAGAAAGGTAAACAGGGTTTTTTCAAGTTTAAGTGATGAAAAAGCTTGAACATGTTTAAAAGCTGATGGTAAAGACCCTGTGGAGAGAAAGAGATTTAAGATAGAAGAGAGAGGGGATAATTTATAAACAACGTCCTTCCGTTAGTAGTGGACTAATGGAGGGATAAGCCTTAGAAATAAGGGCCCTCTATCAAAAAGAATGACATCTTGCCATTTGCAACGACATGGATGGAGCTAGAATTTATTATGCTAAGCAAAAAAGTTAGAGAAAGACAAATACCATATGATTTCACTCATATGTGGAATTTAAGAATCTAAACAGATGAATATAGAGGAAGGGGAAAAGAAGAGAGTGATAGAAAGGGAAGCAAACCATAAGAGACTCTTAACAATAGAGAAGAAACAGAGGGTTGGTGGAGGGAGGTGGGTGGGGAATGGGCTAAACAGGTGATGGGCATTAAAGAGGGTACTTGTGAAGAGCACTGGGTGTTATATGTAAGTGATGAATCACTAAATTCTACACCTGAAACCAATTTTACCATACATGTTAACTAACGAGAATTTAAATAAACTTGAAATAAAAAAAATAAGGGCCCTTGTCTATAGTTGCAGGCAGAAGAATGGCTGCATAAACACATAGGTTTGTAAATGTGGTAGTGGAAAGTGGAAGGGTGTCTCCTCTGAGGATCTTTATCTTCCTTGGGAAGTAGGAATTGATGCCACCTGATTTGAGGATTGGGGATGGGAGGAAGTTGGAGAATTGAAGACAGTAAAGAAAGTATGGAATCCTCACTGTGGAGAATAGGGAAGAGACAAACAGTAGTATTTCTTGGCAGTGTTGCATGTCCTGTTGAGGCTGCTGACCATGAGCACATAATGAAAGCACTCTGCCCTGCTTCATTTTCTGCGATGATACTCAGCAAGCTTTGAGGATAGTTGGGTTCACTGAGAAGAGCCAAGTGGATGTAATGAGAGGAATTGAGCAAAGCAATTAAGGAAATGGATAAGAAAGTGGTGGAAGTAACAGAATATTGAGTATCAGTAGGATAGGGAAGGAAGAGGAGCAAGGAGGACCCAGATAAGAGAGAAATTGTGAGGGTGGTCAAATGCACTCAAAGAGCTGGTTTAACAGAAATAATTGAATAAGCCACCTGAAAGAATAAGAGTTGTGAGATGTCTAAGTTCTTGACTTTGAAGGTAGAACTTTTCTGGATAACAAGGTCTAGAAAGTGGTAATGAAAACACACAACTAAAGTTGGGAGTGGAGGAGAAGGTGACTAGAGATTAAGAGTATAAGAAACCCAGAAACCAGGATGTTGGGTATTAATATAAATGTTAAAGTCACAAAGGATGTTGATGTTAGGATCTGGATATAGAGATAGTAGATAATAATGAAAGGAAGAGTAGAGGATGGTAGAGCCAAAAGCCTAAGTCTTGAAGGAGCAGTGTTTTTTACAAGAAGGTGCAGGAACAATAATATGGAAATGGCAGTGTGGAAGAAGGAGGGTGCTGCCCCTGCCTCTGGACTCTGGGGTATGTGGTTGAGAAAATTCTCCATGAGAAAACTGTGTAGGAAGTTATATCTTTAGGAGAGAGCCAACATTCTACAAAATGGGAACAAAATACCTACATTATGGAGTTATCAGGATTAAATCAGATAGTGTATGTTGAAATGCCTGCCTTACAAAATGATGGTTTTATATATTAAAAAATACTCAATTTACAATGCACAAACTACTCTGCTAAGTGCATTTCGTGCATTATCTGATATAATCCTAATAGTCTGATAGGCAAGTATTATTATTATCTGTATTTTATAAATTAAGAAGCTAGGTTTTGGAGGCATTAAATAACTTGCATGGGTCTCCTAGCTCAGAAATGGCAAATGTGAATCAGAGCCCACACATTTAAACACTTATTTTATACTCACTACTTTTGTTTTAAAAACAACTGTATCCAATTGTCCATATGAATGAACTGAAGATATGAATTTATTTTAAAATCATTTAAGGTAAGTCTAAATAAGTCAGGCAAAATATTTTGGGTAAATATGAAAGAAGGGGCATTAAGGCAAGTTAATAATATTTTTGAGCCTGGCACCTCAGGGTATGTCTGTAAGGCTACTTTGGACTCTTTGATCTTGATTGGTGACTATGAAATAATAGGGTAGTCAAGAAGAGATGAAAATGAATTTTGAGTAAATGTAGCTAATAGTAGGACTAGGTGGAAATAAAAGGAAATATATTGCCTTGTGTGTGGAATGATGGGAGGGAGGTACTTCTGTTAGAACTAGGAGCTCTCGTTGTTTGCATGTCCTTAATATGGATCAGAGACGGTATGATGGAGGGGATGAGAGCTGTTATGTCCTTCACAGGTCTTAAAAGGGGAGAACTGTCATTGCATTGAGCAGTGACTCTAGGCTATCAGGAAATTCTGACCATAATTTGGAGTCCAGAGAGTCCAAGACCTCTGAGTGGTGGTAATAGCCAAGTCACAAGAACCTTTACTTGCCTTGGGCACTCATGTGCACCTCTTGGTCTTTCACATACACTGAAATTCTGGATAACATTTTCCTTTCGTTCTCCAAGGAGCAAAGGTCTCCAGTACCTCAGTGCAGTGCTCTATAATTGTGCCATCAGGACAGTGCCATTGTCCTTGTCAATGGGCGCTGTGTTGAGATGGAAAGGGTGCACAGGAATTCAGATTTTAACTAAGGACATTCCAGATCATGTCTGGGGATGGAGGATGATGAGCATCATTCCCATACTAGTAGTTGAGACTGGAGGAGAGACTGTCATAAGAAAGGACTAATTGAGCGAATATTGGCATTTCCCTTGGTGTTCCCCTCCCCCAAAAGGGAAGGTTTTTTTTTTTTTTTTTGGTCCCAACACTGAATGGACCAAAATAGTACCTCAATTAATCCTTAACCCATTCAGAACCCTGTGCTATTTTCCTTATCAGGTTTGTCCCAAGGGTATGAAGTAAAGGTGTTACTTTCCCAACTTAATGGAACAAAATGACCAGCCAGAACATGTTCATCTGGAGTCAAGAAGATTCTAAAAGGTATATTCAGAGCCAGGGAAATTTTCTGAAATATCCAGTGAGAATTTCCACACAGCCACATCTTCTTTCTTTTGTTTCAGAAGTCCAGCCCCTAAAAGTGCTCAGTTCTGAGAATTGTTAGGGAAAGACAAAACTCTTCTGCCAGGTACTGAGATGTTTGGTTGGTTATGACTCTGAATCGATCCCAGGAATATTAAGAAGCATGTTTCCATGCAAACCACACTTTAATAAAAAGATGACTTGGTTAAATCCACTCCCATGGGGTTACTAAAAAATAAAAATGTGTATATATTGGAAAACCTTGTGCTTCTGTAGCCAATTCTGCCAGGTACACAGAGGAGGCCTTTCTGGAAGGTTTCACACCAATCCTGTCTATTCCGATTAGGATGGCAGTTCCTAGTTCTTTCAGTTATGGTTTGTCAGTTTTTCCATTAAAGATCATGGCTTCTTGGAACACAAACTTCTGGCATGTTTCTAATCCCTCAGAGTCTTGCTGATGGCAGGCAATCCACTGGCATGCAAAACACATCCTGCATAGTATCTTTGCCTAAATTTTTGGTGTGAAATTCCAAGTTTTGTAAGTCTAGTCTTTCCCACACAATCCCATTCAGTTGCCTTCAGATCCAGGAAATTCTTGGACAGAAAGTAGAAAATGAGATCCTTTGCTTTCTGGAATGCGAGGAGCTTTATACAAGAGGGTAAGAGATTCCTGGTGTATAACCTGCAACAAGGCTCATTTGTTCCATTTCCTTTTGGAAAAAGTACACATCATTGACCAGATGTAATTGTTACCATCCAGAATTATGATTAGGAATGGAGCACTGGGTGTTATACGCAAACAATGAATCATGAAACACTACATCAAAAACTAATGATGTAATGTATGGTGATTAACATAACATTAAAAAAAAAGAATAAGAACAAAAAGCCTGATTTTGAATCCTTCCAGCAACTACCTGTCTAGCCCTGGGTGCTCATATACACATCATGGGAAATGGTTTTCCCTTTGGAAAAATGAAATGATCGGGATGTGTTGGAATCTAAGCCCTTCCTAGCTTTCACAATCCAGAAGATTCCAGGGAAAATGAAAATGTCTTGTCCTAGGATTCACAGTACTACCCCATATCACCAGTAGATGGCAGACTTGCATTATAGTCTGAAATAGATATGCAATGTGATACTGGTAGTCCCAATGGTGATGAAGCTTATCAAGGTAGGTACAGTATCATAACCATTAAAAAATATATCGTTCTTAATCAGAAAGTTCATGGACTCCTAGCCAAAGATTGTCTGTTTCCATTAAACCTGATGGGGGTTCCACACTTGCACAGTTGCCATCCTTGCAAACTATGCTTTGAAAAGCAATAGACCCACTGGAGCAAACCATGTATTTCTTCTCTCACTCACTCTCATTTATTAATTTATTCAACAACTATTTGTTGAGTCCACTGTGTTACAGGCCCTGGGATAAGTGCCAAGGATACAGAAATAAGCATAAAAAATACAGTTCCGATACTCAGGAAGCTTATCCTCCAGAGGAATAGTCATACCATTGAACAGGTAATTGTCACTGTGGTGAAAGTCTACAGAGAACTACATACTAAACCATGTAACACGAGTGCTATGGGGAGAGGGGTATCAAGAATAACTTCCTTGCGGAAGTACTGGATATTCGAGAATGATGTAAGTTTGGTTTGACAAGAAATTAGTCGAGGAAAGATGTGGTCCAGGCAGAAGAACAGCATGTGTGAAGATTCATAGACAAAAGAAGCTGAAGAGCATCCCAGGAGCTGAAAGAGGCCCAGAACCAGACAGAGCATGCTACGAGATAAGGGCCCAGAACCAGACAGAGCACGCTATGCGATAAGGGTACTAGATTTCAGAGAGCCTTCTAGGCCATGAAAAAGACTAATCATGAATGATACCATCAATTTAGTTTTTTTTCCAACAGTAAAAAAGAGAACAGGCTCATTTTGACTGTGAAGTAGAGGAGAGGAAAATCAAATCTGAAAATCAAAACTGGCTTGGGTCAGTTTACATCAAAAGAATATTTGTTGCATTTCTGGGATCCATTAATCAATCTATCCCTTGCTGGCCAGCACCCAATATGGCAGCAACCAGCCTGTCAGAGACACAACAGCCACTATCATGTCTGCGTACTATCGGCTTTATTTTCCTTAACACTATCATAGCTACCTGTGCACCAGATAGGGGGACTGCCACTTTCACTGCAAGTATTCGCAACACCGTAGCTGAAGAGGCCTGTGCCACCCTTCCGTGGCCTGTTAGCCCCTTACTTATCATGACTCTGTATCAATTAAGCAATTGTTTTTCTCTGAAAATCTCAGCTCTTCAATAACACGGCCACTTAGCAAATGACACTGTGAATTATTTCCTGGAGTGTTTCTACACAGCAGAGAGAAAAAGTAACATGTCATTATGGATTTTCTGGCTGTAAAACCAAGACAGCTATTAGCTTTTAGAGAATTATAGGCTTGCATGGGCGCCTGGGTGGCTCAGTCAGTTAGGCATCTGCCTTCGGCTCAGGTCATGATCCTGGAGTCCTAGGATTGAGTCCTGCATTGAGTCCTGCATTGGACTCCCTGCTCAGTGGGCAGTCTGCTTCTCCCTCTTCCCCTCACCCCATTCTTGTGCTCTCTCTCACTCTCTCTTTCTCTCAAATAAATAAATAAAATCTTTAAAAGAAAAAAAAGAATTGTAGGCTAAAGACAGGCTATCAATTTTAAAAGCAAAGTGAGGTTTGTGACCTGCTGTGCTGTGTATACCTCACACATAAAATTCACAAGGCTAATTCCAAGACTTTGCTGTGAGTCTTGGAGTTCCCGTGGAGAAAGTAAAAAAATTGTATCTGCGAACTCAAATGACTACTTCATATACTGCCCCCTCCCCCAGTTCTGTTTTAAATGCCCATAATAGTGAGTTTTGTGTATCTAGACATTTGCTTTAAAGCATGCAAAATCCAAAGTCAATGACTCTTTTTTTCACTGCCTTCATGTGGAGCTGAGCACATTTACATAATGTAAATTCTGTGTGTGAGAAATCAGAGAAGCTTTGGGGCTGGAAATTTCTCATTTAGCTCAGAGTGTAGTGACATTCTTAGACCACTCAGTGAAAAAATCAAAAACTATTTATTTTCAGGACCTGGATGCAGTTTGGCAGAATAAAGCGGCCAGCAATTTATTTTTACCTGTCTCCTTGCTTGATCTAACCATAGATTTAACTGTAGGTTACTATAAATATAATGAGAATTTATTTGGGGATATGAACCCAAAGTCTTAGACAGTTTTATTATCATTCATAAATATTTGTGTTCTAGATACAGTCGTATTATTATAGTTTTGTATATAATTCACATAAAATTCACAAGGCTACTTATTTTATCAACTCAGCCATGCCCCTACTCCTAGGCAGAAGATATATTAGAGATGGTAAAAGTAAGGACCTGTCAGTAGCTTGGCCATACTGCTTCAAATAGAACCCAATTTTGCTAGAACCATCTTGCTTAGGGTCAGCCTGACTCAGTGGTGGGTTAAACTGCCCTCTCCTCTCCATACCACTCTTCTTTCCTTCTTGGCCTGAAGTCCTCACCTTTAAAAATAATCATGGATGATACCATCAATTAAGAGATAGTTTTTCCACTGGAAGAGACATGAAGATGACCTTCTCATGCATTACACACAACCATGAGCTATCTCAAGTTATGTACAATTCTTAATGCATTAATTAAACTCCACTTTCCTTCTGCCACTCACAAAATATAGTTGTATCCACTCAGATTTATATAAAAACTGAACTGTTAGCAAGCCAATACATAAAATAGTAGTAGTGGTAAAAAATAATCTCTGGTGTATCCCATATTATTGATGCCAGGTCATGATCTTCAAGAGGTCCAAGGTAAGGTTCCAGAAAAGAGCCTAAATGGCTTCACTGCTTACCTGAAGGATGATGAGCTTACAATGGTTATTGTCACTGAAATGCTGAGGGGAAAGGAAAAGAAGCAGCACTGGGCAGCTTCTTACAAAGTAGAAATGAAGAGCAAAGCACTTCCCCAACAGAACTGAGATCATCAGGACACGGGATTTTCTCTGCATCTGCCCAGGCATCCCCAGCTGGAAAAAGTGGGGGCACATAAATTGACAAAATGACTTTGAAAGTTCAGATACTGGAGAGACCAAAAGAGCCATTTTCTATGTGTTGTTCCACCAAAGCTGACAAAATGTTAGAACTAGGAGGGACTTATTTTAAGAAGTCTGTCTCAGTTTCCATGTAATTGAACCAAATCCAAAGGGACTGAAGTCACATAGGAGTTGTGACACAGACCTGTGAGGGCTGTGGCTTGAACCCATTTTCCCTAATTACCAGTGAAGTCCAGTTTCCTCCACACTGCATAGTAAAGTAAGCAGGAGAAGCAAGGAGAATAAAGAAATGACAGTTTAGGGGCGCCTGGGTGGCTCAGTCAGTTAAGCATCTGCCTTTGGCTCAGGTCATGATCCCAGGGTTCTGGGATCGAGCCCTGCATGGGGCTTATGCCTCTCCCTCTGCAGCTCCCTCTGCTGCTCCCCCTGCTTGTGCTCTCTCACTCTCACTCACTCATTCAAATAAATAAATAAACAAATAAATAAAATCTTTCAGAAAAAGAAATGACAGTTTAGTTGCATGCCCAGGAACTCCTTAGTTTGCTGACATGGATACTCTCAGGAAAGTCAATTCCCCTGAGAAGAAACAGTAAAATATAATCCTCAGATTACTCTTGACTAAATGATGTAATGGACATTGAGCCTTTGGTGGGACCTGTCAGATACAATATCTAAGATAGTCCACAGTCTAGGATCTATTTTTTTTTTCCATTTGCTTCATATACACACACAATCCTGGACCCCATGTGTCTGTTGGAATTCCCCACCCATGCCTGATCTCCTCCTTCTTTTAACCAAAATAAATAGTTGCTGCCATATGAAACATGCATCTTCTAAATTTTGTCCTTCTTGGCCTGATGTCTTTTGCTCAGAAAGTCTCTAGCTGTGTAATCTGTTAAACCTACCCAAGTCATCATGCTGAGGGGGTCTAAAAGTACTCTTAGTGCCATCTTTCTTAGCTAGCCACCATGTCCTGCTTATCTGCCCAGCAGCGCAAGATAAAGAGGAATTGAAAGATAAAACTTAAATCTTAGCTCTATGACCTTGGGCAAGACTCAATGTCTTTCAGCTTCAGTGTCCTCATCTATAAAGCACAGATTGAAATCCCTCCTGTCCATGCCTTACAGAGTGGTGAGGTCCAAATATGCAGAGGTATGTAGAGGTGCTTAATAAACTGAAAGCACTTTGTAAATTCAATGCATTGTTATTACCTCCTAGGAATGACACTGTGGTAGGAATCTGAAGCCAGGTATGGAGAACTCCTATTTTTAAGATCCATGCTCTGAACCGCCCCCCCCCTGCTCAACTTGCTCATAGAACTAGCTGTGCTTCTAAGTTTTCTAAGAATTATCATCTTCATGGAGATACAAAATTTTATGCTGTCTTTAATACATCATAGAAATAACTATTAGGGGCTGCTCCCCCTGCAGCCCCTAATAGGGGGAAGGGAAGAAATAACTTCCCACTGCTGCTACTAACCTGGGAACAGGGGTAGTTCAGGAGAGAAACAACTTTTTCTCATTACCAGGCAACCATTTAAGTTGTCCTTAAGTATATTTTCCAGAAGATGTTTGTCTGATGCCCCAAAACTTTCCTATGGCCCCCTTGACTATTTTGCTAATTCCTTGACATAAACTTCATCTGGTATCCTCACTTTTCACCTGCCATGTGCCCTGTGCAATAGAAAAATGTTTTTTTTTCTCATTGCCTTTTGAGCCAAGAGTACCAAAATTCGGTGCCTGTATTTTTTGAACAAATTTCGTCTGAAACAAATCTTTGTAGTAAATTTGTCTCAACCTGGTAAATCCTTTTCTTTCCATACATTTACCCTATAAATTCAAGTCTTCATTTTCTCACCCCTCTGACATCCTGACAGACAGTATAATTTGCACAGTGAATTAAAGCTGCCCTGCCTTTGCCCTCCATGGGATGCCATCTGAGCACAGGCCATGCACCTGCCCTTTCTCACCTGTGACATTTAAGGCAAGAGCTCCATCAACTAATTGTGTTTGCCTCCTTGCAGACTCAGTTTATGCTGGACAGTCTTAGAATACAAATAAGATCAAGTGTTGATCATTTGGCAGATCATTTGAACTGCCAACTCAATCTGTTCAGAAGCCTTGGGAAATAGGCATTTTCAAGCAGATGAAAGGATATGAAGAACATTAAAAGTTTAGGTAAATGGGAGCATTATGCATGTCTAATAAATGTTAGAGGGGACCTGGTGAAGTTCAAGTAGTAGCCCAGAAAGTTGCTGGAGGCATTCCATATCTCAAGCTATGTTTGACCAGGGTTCTTCTGAAGGACTATGATTTTTTATTTTTTTGTCCTGAAAAACAATGAGTTGAATAGTTAAACACATTCCACAATAAGAATTATATAGAGGAATTAGACATTTCTACATACAACAAACTAGAGAGAATGTGCAATGATAGTCAATGTCAGTTTCCCATTCCTCTTGCTGAGGAAATGATGGCTCAGAAGAATAGTTTTGGTTGCTGGGCCATCAGTTGCCCCTACAGCCAGTGAGCCAGTGAGGTCAGACAAGCTGTGGTGGCAGAGATTACACGAGCTTTTTGCATTTGGCCTGGAATCCCATGGGGCATTCAATCCTCTCTCCTGTGGTGTCTTTGTGGGCTTTCCCCTAACAAATGCCTCCTTGTTCTTCCTCAAAGCTCACAGGGTGTCAGAAGCCAAGACTGAGCCATCGTTTGCATTCTGGGTGCCCACTGGTATGACCTCAGGAGTCCTGCAGCTGCAGCATGAATGAGGCCATTTGATGGGTTAGCTGAGGGCTGAAGTGGAGTTGGATGGCACAGAATCCTCCCATTTAACAGCACTGTCAAATCTTCAACCAGACTCAAAATAATGCTCTTTGGAAAAATCACTTGTTTGTCTGAAATTCCCACCTTGTGTCTCTTTGCAAAAAGAGAGCATCAGAGATCTGGATTCTGTTCCCATTGCACCAGCCCGAGGCTTGGTACACAGTGCTCAGGCAAAGACTGGTTAAACTGAATGATGAAGCCAAAGTGCCAAAATAAAGTCATTCTCCTTTACCCATTTTTGCTTCTCTGGCCAGGGCCCTGTAAGTTAGACTGACAAAAGACATCTTAGGAAGAGCAAACGAACAGGAGCATCATGCTTACACATGGAGTACTCAGGATGAGTAAATCAAAGGAGTAGTTAGAACTTGGGCTTATGTAACATCTTAATAAAGGGATGTGACATCTTTAGAGAAGGGGAAAGATAGAGAAATAGGACTTTGAGTTTCCAAGGGTGGCAAATTGAAAGAAGGCAAATATATGGGGAGACTAATGGTGGATAAGTGTTAGTTTTAGTAAGGTTTGTTGTGTAGATTCCTTTGGTGCTGTCTCTGGGCTGATAAAGGTCTAGAATTGACTCTGTTGAATAGTTTCTGTTTTTCTTGGTGGGAGGGGCAGGTCTACAAATTTATGTCCTCCTTTTAGGCAAATAGGGAGAGGGTAGAGAGCTTTTCTTGTATCCGCTGCTTCTCAATTGCTCAAAATAATCCTCATGCCAAAGCAGCATATATCGGGGTAACACATTCTGCTACCCATCAGTACTGTTTTTCTTTGTCCCTGCCTCTCTTCTTTTGCCTCCATCTTCAGTTTAAAAAGCAATGTGTCCTGACAGGAATACTTTTTGGTAAGAGCAATAATATATGTTTCTTTATAGTCAAAGAAACCCCAGCCTTAACACAAGGCACACTGTTCCCACTTGGCCAACAGACTGATCATTGTTAAAATGCAAGTCTGAGTGTGTCCGCCCTTGAAAGAAAACCCAAAGACCCTTGACAGGTTCCACCACTGGCCTCTGTATCCTCTTACCTCAAAGTTTGTCACTTCTCTTCTCTAACACCATACTCTGAGCTCACCAAACTCCTTTCCATTCACTGAACCTACTTTGTTCTCTTTGCCACTGAGCCTTTCCACATTCTGTTTTCTATAACCTTCTTCCTGCCTTTCATTGTGGGATAGCTCCTACTCAGGCTGCATTTAGCTTAGGCTAGTGTTTCTCAAAATTTGCTGTATATTAGAATCATCTTTATCACCTGCAGGAGCTTTTCATACTCCATGCCAGTTAAGCCAGAATTTTGGGATGGAAGCCAGCCATCAGCATTTTTTTTTTAATTACTCAGATGATTCCAACGTACAGCCAAGTTGGGAAGCCAATGGTTTAGAGAGATGTTTCTCACACAGGAATGTGCATAGGTATCACTTAGAGATTTTGATGTAGATTCTGACTCAGTCCATCTGGGGTGAGACTTGAATTTCCACATTTCTAACAAGTTCCCAGATGAGGCCCATGATGTTGGTCTGAGTAGCTTTAGCTCCTCTAGGACTATGGTTCTCATAGTGTGTTCTTCAGACCAGCAGCATTAGCACCATCTGAAAACATGTTGGAAATGCAAATCAGAAACTCTGGGGTGAGGGTCAGTAGTCTGCATTTTAACAAGCCTTCCAGGTGATCCTATGTATCATAGGATTTGCTCTAGGAAATACTACTGTGACTCCAAGACTAAGTTGATTTCTCTCTGGCCTCCTTTGCTTTTCCAGAGCATTCTGTGCTTCCCTCTGCTGTACCCTAAATTATACATACTGTTTAGTTGTCTGTTCATTGGCCTATATCCCAAACTAGAGGAAAAAGTCTGTGATTGTTGGGCCCATGGGATCCCCATGACCTAGCACTGTGGCTGGCACCTAATAAGCGCTCAGTAAATATTTGTTGAACGTATTACAGAAAGACAGAAATTTAAACTGCACCTTATTGGGTCATTCTTTCCAAGTAATTTCCTTTGTGGCTGGCATAAAGAATGGCAAAAAGGGAAAGAACAAAGTTACAAAATACCATCAAGGTCACCTTAGTGCCCACACTTTGCCCAAGGAATGGCCCTCAGAGGGGAGGGTCCAGGTTTCCCTGATTGTTCTCTCAAGTGAAGGTACAAGTGGCAGTTTAATAAATACCTTTCTGTGTGGAGGCTGAGCTTGGCAAAAATAGAAATTGGGGAAGAGGGAGGAGTGGTTGTCTGGAAGACTTTCTGCAGAATTACCTAGCAGGAGTTTCTTGCCTCTCATCCTGCAGCATGATGAAAAGAGACAGCAATTGAGATTCTTTACACACTTTACTCTCTGGGGTCATCTCCCAGTTAGTCCTCTCCATCTCCATTTCTGCCAGGGAGCAAAGGTGAAGGCCTGCCTGCCCATTGCTAGGGCCCATAAACACCTTTTTTTTTTTTTTTTTTTAGCAGTAAGATGAAGGGAAAGAGAGACTCTTGCCATCTCTCAGACACAGCTACCAGCAGGTTTCAGGGAGCGTCACTAGCAAAATCATTTTGTTGGTATAATTCTGTTGGAAGACGTAAAATTGCTTTTAATCTATCAGGAGAGGCATAGAAGGCACCCAACATTAACCCTGACATCACAGAATCTCAAAGCAAATGACCAGGCCCATCTCTAGACCAATGAAATCAGACCCTCTGAGAACAGGGCCTGCATTTTAAAAGTGCCTCAGGTGATTCTAATGGAACCACTGGCTTGGTGTTAAGACCAGGAAGGGGTTTACAAATCACCTGACCCAATGCCAAAAATGGTTAAAATGAGTGAACTAGATCTGCAGAGGACAAAACATCACAGTTTGTAGTGGAAAAAAACCCAAGATGCATAAAAGAAGTGCCGAAAGATACGAATTATAAAATGCACCCCCCATATTGTATATTCTTTCTATTGTTTATGTTTAGGTAAAAGTCTTCAAGTGGATTAGAAGGACTTGCTTTAATTTCTTTCAGGTAGTTGCCACTGGGGGTGGAGATAGGGCTAGGGAGCGAGGAGGAAGGGGCTAAGAGGGACGTCCATCTTGCTCTGCTTTACTTCATTTATTTTTAAAAACACGTCTTGAAACAAACATTACAAAATGTTAACAATGGTCTCTTTTGGCTAGAAGGTTTGTACATAATTATATTCTCTTGTGCTTTTTATTTTTTAAAACGTTCTTAAAACAAAAACGGTAATTTTAAAAATAAAGATCTAGCCCCCAGGGTTTTCTAAATGAGAACTAGGAGGCCGGGAAGCGTTAGTGACTTGTTAACTGTCAGCAGCAGGGCTTGGGCTTCTAGACTCCCACCCGAGGTCTCTGCCATTGATCTCTGCTGAGTCACAGGTCACCCAGCTCGGAGAGCCCTTCCAGCAGCCCTCGCAGAAGCATCCCCTTAACCTCCTCTGCTAGAGGTTCGCAGCCTCCTCCACGTAGGGGCTTTTCGCTACAAGCTGCTTTTTCCGTCTGGGCCTCTTTCCCGCGCAGGGCATTCGGCAGCCGCGCTCGCTGAGTCCCAAGCGCGGCGCCGTTAAGGGCCCCCGCGTTCCCTGGCCTCCTGGGAAACGCGGCGCGAGCCCGCTACGCTGCAGCGCTAGCAGCCGCGGAGCCAACCTCAGGTGGGTGTTCCCGGGCGGGAACCTTGCAAGGAAGGCAATCAGTCCACTTGTATCCAAACTGAAAAGCCCCCTCGGAAGGCCGCGACTCAGACACAAAGCTGGATGAATGTGCTTCGGTGCAGAGAGCGCAGCTTGATTATTGCTCGGGCCAGAGATAGGCATTGAAATGAAATCCGGAGATTGAAGAGATCTGCTCTTTTGATTTGGGTTCTTCCATGGTTTTGCAGGCTCCAAATGGCCCTCGTCCAAAACAAAAATCCTGTGATCCAAGCGAAATTTTTTTTGCGGGAGGGGGTGTCAGCTGTGTAAATCATTTTCTCTTAATAAAAAGCAAGCGCCTAGTAGCACATGCTGCCCCCCCACCCCCCACGCGGTCTGCTGTGGCTGGCTCACCTGAGCTGTTTGAGCTGGGTTTCTCCTCTTCCCTAGTAAGCCCTGGTGTAAAAGCAACCCACTGCCCACGAACAGTTGAGCCGTGTTCATCCAGTAGGAGTACAATCTGAAATTATGCCAGGCAATCAGAGGCTTTAATGGACGAATAACTGTTAAAGCACGGCGGGGTGTTTGATAACCTCTAAGGCTGCTTATTGTGAGTGGAAACCACAAGGTGGAAAAAGACAGGGATGGATGAGCTTGTGTTTTTCTCTCCTCCTTGCCTTTGAAGAATTTGACAATACTGCCAAGTACTCCCTGGGGACAATGCTCTTGGGGGCAAGCAGGATTCTGGTTTGAGGAAAGAGGAAGAGAGCCACACAATTAAGGAAGGAAAAGCAGAAATTGGGGGCAGGAATTCAAAGGACAGAAGTCCCATGGAAAGGAAAGGGAAGAAGCCCTTATCCAGTATTCTTAGGGGAGGAACTGGAGAGAGTAAGATGAAACAGGCGCCCTATCCAGTCTCCAAACAGAAAATAGGGAGATGGAAGCATCTGCTTCACTTTTGAACCAGTCTCTCCCAGGAATTTGCCATCTCCAGAAGTTGAGCTCAAGTGGTATTCTAGGCATCAGAATGCTTAATTGCTATATTGCAGTAGGAGGAATTTTCCTTAATGTCTGGACAGAGGAAGGCATTGACTGTCTAATGCAGGGACATAAGATAGAGTTCCATTTGCTTGCCAACTCTAGTTGAGTGGCAGTGGTTGCCTGGAGCATTCAGACAGGAAGGATTTTAAGGCCAGATCCAGGCTCTATGGGGGAAACAGTGCCTGACTGATTAATAATGTCTGTTTTGGATGTGGGATGCTATGGGTATTTTGTGTGCTTCCTATTTATCATCTCTGCTTTGGGATGCTTTCATTCTGTATGGACACTGCCACCAACGACATCAATGTAACAATCCCAGTGTAATAATTTTTGCTTTAGAGTCTTCTGCTAAGAAGATTTCAGCCTAAAAGGTAAAGCGAAATAGATCAGCAATGTTATTTTTTCCCCTAAGTCCTCTAGGTTCTATGGAATTGGCCAAGTTGATTCATGTTGCATTGAAATGCTCATCTATTGGCTTGTATCAGTGACTAAAATGTCTACACACCCTTGTTCTTAGGTTCATCCTCTGAAAATTAAACAGACCCCAATACTTAGTTGCATCTTCCCAAAATAAGCAACCAGAAATTTGCTAAAATTTGGCTAAAATAAATGTTCAGTGAGTAAGTCTAATTTCAAGGGTCTGATGTAGGTAATTTTGAGCACAAATCCAATTATGCAGTGGGTCCTTCGGCTTCTACTAGGCACTAATAAGAGTTTTGGTGCAATAAATACAGAAGAGTAGCTTGACCAGAACTCCGCCTCCAATGTCTTGCTGCTTGTGGGAGGAAGGAAATGTCCAAAAAGGATGACTCAGTCCTTGAATACAGAGGTGAGTGGAAGGACAGGAGAGGGACTGAGGAGAGGAAAGAGGGAAAAGAATGTGGGAGGGACTCAAATCCTTATTGCAGACAGTCCCACTTGACAAAAATGTGACATACTTAAGTTTATCCTTAGAATCTATGATAAGCCAAGTAATGAACCTCCTAAAGACATCCAATTCTTAATCCCTGCTCCCTGTACATGCGAAAAGGAACTTTGCAGATGTCATTAAGGTTCTTGAGATGCTAAAATTACCTTGGATTACCTGAATGGGTCCAAATATAATCCCAAGGGTCCTAATAAGAGGGAAACAGGAAAACCACAGTCAGTGAAGGAGATGTGATAATGGAAGGAGATGTTGGAGTGACCTGGAACCATGGGGTAGTGGATGGGAGTAGCCTCTAGAAGCTGGCAAAGGTAATGAGAGATCCTCCCCTAGAGCCTGCAGAAGGAACATAGTCCTGCAGACTTATTTTACACTTCTGACCTTCAGAACTGTATGTATGACCAGTATGTGTTGTTTTAAGCTACTAAACTTGTGGCAATTTTTTTAAAGATATAATACAATTTATTCTTATTTTTTAATTTAAGTGTAGCTAACATACAGTAGTTTATTAGTTCAGGTGTACCATACAGATTCAATAATTCCATATATCACCCAGTGCTCGTCACAAGAGCACTCTTTAATCCCCATCACCTCTTTAACCCACACTTCCACCCACCTCCCCTCAGGCAATTACCAGTTTGTTCTCTTTAGTTAAGAGTCTGTTTGGGCTGTTTCCATAATTTGGCCATCATAATTAATGCTTCTATAAACATAAGGGTGCATGTATCCCTTTGAATTAGTGTTTTTGTATTTTGGGGGGTAAATACAAAGTAATTCAATTACTGGATTATAGGGTAGTTCCATTTTTAACTTTTTGAGGAATCTCCATACTGTTTTCCAGAGTGGCTGCACCACAGTACATTCCCACCAACAGTGCAAGAGGGTTTCTTTTTCTCCACATTCTCACCAACACTTGTTTCTTGTGCTTTCGATTTTAGCCCTCCTGACAGGTGTGAGCTGATATCTCATTGTAGTTTTGATTTGTATTTCCCTGATGATGAGTGATGTTGAGCATCTTTTCATGTGTCTGTTGGCCTTCTGGATGTCTTTGGAGAAGTGTCTGTTCATGTTTTCTGCCCATTTTTAATTGGGTTATTTGGGGGTTTTTTGGTGTTGAGTTGTACAAGTTCTTTATATATTTTGGATACTAACCCTTTATCAGTTAGGTCATTTGCAAATATCTTCTCCCATTCCAGAGGTTGCCTTTTTGTTTTGTTGATTGTTTCCTTCACTGTGCAGAGCTTTTTATTTTGATGTAGTCCCAACAGTTTATTTTTGCTTTTGTTTCTCTTGCCTCAGGAGACATATCTAGAAAAATGTTTCTATGGTCAATGCCAGGGACATTACTGCCTGTGCTCTCTTCTAGCAGTTTTATGGTATCAGGTCTCACATTTAGGTCTTTAATCCATTTTGAGTTTATTTTTGTGTATGGTATAAGAAAGTGGTCCAATTTTCTTTTCTTGCATGTAACTGACCAGTTTTCCCAACACATTTGTTGAAGAGACTATCATTTTCCCATCAGATATTCTTTTCTGCTTTTTTTTTTAAAAGATTTTATTTATTTATTTGTTAGAGAGAGAGTGAGAGAGAGCACACACAAGCAGGGGGAGCAGCAGACAGAGGGAGAAGCAGGCTCCTCACCGAGCAAGAAGCCTGATACGGGACTTGATCCTGGGACCCTGGGATCATGACCTGAGCCGAAGGCAGATGCTTAACCAACTGAGCCACCCATGTGTCCCTCTTTTCTGCTTTGTTGAAGATTCATTGACCATATAGTTGTGGGTTCATTTCTGAGTTTTCTATTCTGTTCCAGTGATATATGTGTCAGTACCATACGGTTTTGATTACTACAGTTTTGTAATATAATTTGAAGTCTAGAATTGTGATACCTCCAGCTTTGACTTTCTTTTTCAAAATTGTTTTGAATGTCCAGGGTTTTTGTGGTTCCATATAAATTTTGAGCCTTTTTTCTTGTTGTTTTGGTAGTATAGACATTTTTCTTCTAATATTTGTTCTTCCAATCCATGAGCATGGAATGTCTTTCTATTTCTTTGTGTTGTCTTCAATTTCTTTCATCAATATTTTACAGTTTTCAGAGTACAGATCTTCACCTCTTTGGTTAGGTTTATTCCTAGGTATCTTCTTATGTTTGGTGCAATTTTAAGTGGGATTGTTCTCTTAATTTTTCTTTCTGCTGCTTCATTATTAGTGTATAGAAATGCAACAGATTTCTGCACCTTGATTTTGTATCCTGTCACTTTACTGAATTCATTTATCAGTTCTAGGACTTTTTTTGGTGGAGTCTTTAGGGTTTTCTATGTATTGTATCATGTCATCTGCAAATAGTGAAAGTTTTACTTCTTCTTTACTGATTTGGATGCTTTTTATTTCTTTTTGTTGTCTGATTGCTGTGGCTAGCACTTCCAGTACTATGTTGAATAAAAGTGGTGAGTGGACATCCTTGTCTTGTTCCTGACCTTAGGGGGAAAGCTCTCAACTTTTCCCCATGGAGTATGATGTGCACTGTGGGTTTTTGACATATGGACTTTATTATGTTGAGTTATGTTCCCTCTAAACCTACTTTGTGGAGGGCTTTGTTCATGAATAGGTGTTGTACTTCGTCAAATGCTTTTTCTGCATCTATTGAAATGATCATATCTTACTGATGTGGTGTATTATGTTTATTGATTTGAGAATATTGAGCCACTCTTGCACCCCAGGAATAAATCCCAATTGATCATGGTGTATGATTTTTCTTAATGTATTGTTGGATTCTGTTTGCTGGTATTTTGTTGAGGACTTTTGCATCTATGTTTATCAGAAATATTGGCCCGTGATTCTTTTTTTTTTTTTTTTTTTGGTGGTGTCTTTATTTGGTATTGGTATCAGGGTAATGTTGACCTCATAGAATGAATTTGGAAGTTTTCCTTCTTCTATTTTTAGTTTGATTGAAATAGGTATCAACTCCTCTTTAAATGTTTGGTAGAATTTGCCTGTGAGGGCCTCTGGTCCTGGAGTTTTTTTGTTGGGAGTTTTTTGATTACTGATTCAATTTCCTTGCTGGTAATCATCTGTTCAAATTTTTCACTTCTTCCTGCTTCAATTTTGGTAGGTTATATTTTTCTAGGAATTTATCCATTTCTTCTATTTTGTCTAATTTGTTGGCATATAATTTTTTATAATATTCTCTTACAGTTGTTCGTATTTCTGTGGTGTCAGTTGCTGTTTTTCTCTTTCATTTCTGATTTTATTTGAGTCCTTTCTTTCTTTTTTTTTGGATGAGTCTCTCTAGAGGATTATCAATTTTGTTGATCTTTTCAAAGAACCAGCTCCTGGTTTCGTTGATTGTTCTTTGTTTGCTTTTAGTTTCTATTTCATTTATTTCTGCTCTAATCTTTATTATTTCCTTCTTGCTGCTGGTTTTGTGTTTTTTTTTTTTTCTAGCTCATTTAGGTGTAAGGTTAAATTGTTTATTTGAGATTTTTCTTGCTTCTTAAGGAAGGTAGGCCTGTATTGCTATAAACTTTCCTCTTAGAGCTGCTTTCCTGAATCCCAAAGGTTTTGGACCATTGTGTTTTCATTTTCATTTGTTTCCGTGTACTTTTTGATTTCTTCTTTGGTTTCTTGCTTGAGCTGGTCATTACTTTGTAGGGTATTATTTAAACTCCATGTATTTGTGGTCCAGATTTTTTCTTGTGGCTGATTTCTAATTTCTTAGTGTTATGGTCAGAAAAGATGTATGGCATGACTTCAATGTCTTTGAATTTGTTGAGGTTTCTTTTGTGTTCTAATATGTGATTTATTGTGGAGAATGTTCCATGTGCACTTGAAAAGAATGTGTATTTTGCTGTGTTAGGATGGAATGTTCTGAATATATCTGTTAAATCTATCTGATCCAGTGTGTTATTCAAAGCCCCTGGTTTCTTTATTTATTTTCTGTCTGGATCATCTGTCCATCAATGTAAGTAGGGTGTTAAAACCCCTACTATTATTGTATTAATATGGATTAGTTCCTTTATGTTTGTTATTAACTGTTTTATGTATTTGGGTGCTCCCATGTTGGGTGCATATTTACAAATGTTAAATCTTCTTGTTGGATTGTCCCCTTTATGATTATATAGTGTCTTTCCTTGTCACTTTTTACAGACTTTCTTTTAAAGTTTATTTTTCTGATATAAGTATTGTTACTCTGGCTTTCTTTTGACATTCATTTGCATAATAAATGTTTGTTTTGTGGTTGTTTTTGTAGTTTTTCTCTGATCCTCTCTTCTCTTTTTTGCATGGTTTCCTAGTTTTCTTTAATGATATATTTGGATTCCTTACTATTTATTTTTTGTGTATCTATTACTGTTTTTTGTTTTGTGGTTACCATTCAGTTTATATATAACATCTTCTGCATATAGCAGTCTATTTTAAGCTGATGGTCACTTAATTTTGAACTTACTCTTTAGTCTTCTCCCTCTATTTTCAGGTATTTGGTATTATATTTTACATCCTTTTATTCTGTGCTTCTCTTGACTGATTTTTACATATATATATATTTTTATTTTTTGCTTTTGTGCTTTCTATTTTTCTTACTCTCACTTATGGTTTTTGTTTTCCATTCATAGAGTCCCCCTAAATATTTAAAAAAAAAAGATTTTTATTTATTTGAGAGACAGAGTAAGCAACAGAGAGAACATGAGCAGGGGCAGAAGGAGAAGCCGAAGCAGACCCCTGTTGTGCAGGGAGCCCATTGAGGGGCTCTATGCTACGACCCTGGGATCACGACCTGAGCCAAAGACAGATGCTTAACCGACTGAGCCACCCAGGTGAGCCCCCCTCCCCCGCCCCGGCCAAACATTTCTTGTAGGCCTGGTTTAGTGGTTTGTTTCTCTGGGAAACTCTTTATCTCTCCTTCTATTCTGAATGATAGCCTTGCTAGATAAAATATTCTTGGCTGCAGATTCTTTCCTTTCAGCACTTTGAATATGTCATGCTGAAATTTTCTGATAAGAAATCAGCGGCTCACCTTTTATGTGGTTTCCTTTGCATCTAACTGTCTTTTCTCTTGCAACCTTTAAAATTCCTTCTTTATCACTATGTTTTGCCACTTTAATTATTATGTGTCTTGGTGTGGACAGATCTCTTTGGGTTGAATTTGTTGTGGGGTCTTTGTGTCTCCTGAATCTGGATCTCTGTCCAGAATCTGGGTCCACTGCATTTGGGATTTTTTTCAGCTATCATTTCTTTAAACATTTTCTGCACCCCCTTCTTTCTCTTCTCCTTCTGGGAATCCTATAATAAGAATGTTATTATTGATGGAGTCACTGAGTTCCCTGTCTATTCTTATTAGGCAATATTTGTTTGTCTCTCCTCTATTGAGCTTGATTGCTTTCCATTACTCTATCTTCCAGGTCACTGATATAGTCCTCTGCTTACTGTAGCCTACTATTTATTCCATTTATTATACTTTTAATTTCATTTACTGAGTTCTTCATCTCTGATATGCTACTTTTTATCTCTTTGTCAAGGGTCTCACTGATGTCCTTCACTCATGTCCTTTTCTGAAGTCCAGTGAGTATCTTTATGATCATTACTTTAAATTCTGTGTTAGGCATATTACTTATTTCTGTTTTGCTTAGATCGCCTGTTGATTTTGTCCTGTTCTTTCATTTGGGAACATTTCTCTGTCTACTCATTTTGTCTACTTCTCTGTGTCTATTTGTATATGTTAGGAAAGTCTGCCACATCTTCTGCTCTTGAAAATAGTGGCTTTATGCAGGAGAGTTCCTGTAGTGCCCTGCAGAGCAGTGTCTCCTGTTCACCAGAACCTAGCACTTCAGGGGAATATCCTATGTGTGTTGTTTGCACCCTGCTATTGCATCTGAGTCGCTTTTCCTTTCAGTCCATCTGCACTGACTTTCTGCCTGTTGTGGGCTGTGCTTGCTCTCTGTGATGTTAGTGAGACTATGCAGGCTGGCCCTGAGGGATTGTGACACAGAAGGCTTTGGGGCAAGGTGGAGGTGTTAGCAAAATTTGCTCTGAGCCACTAGTCCTAGGCTTGATCCGCTGAAGCATGGTGGCAACCTGTGGTGGAGTGCGGTGTGTGGCAGTGGTGGGGAGCCATGGGCATGCAGTGTCTGTGCTTGCAGCAGCTGGGCATAACCTGCAGCATCTGTGTCTGTAGTGGCCGGGCAGAGCGGGATGGCTAGGGTGCGTAATGTATATGCATGTGGTGGCTGGGTGGGGTGTACATGGCGTTAGCAAAATTTGCACTGAGTCACTAGTCCTAGGCCAGATCCCCTGATGTATGGTGGCCTCTGGGGGCCTAGCACATGGTGGTGGTGGGGGGGTGGACATAGCATTAACAAAATTTGCCCTGAGCCTAGGGATAGGCCAGCAGGCTTGGAGTAGACAAGTCGTCAGAACTTGTGGGCAGGGTGCACTGCTAGCAGGTTAGGTAGCAAATGTCTGTGCAGTGCTGCCTCCTACAGGTGGCTCTGTGTTTTTGTTGGGAGGCAAGGAAGAAAAAAGGCACCCGCCATATCCTTTGTTCCTGGAGAAGTGCCCCCAACATATTCTGAAATCAGTATAAACAGATTTTCCTCCCATTGAGGAAGCTATTGCTTCTATGTTACTTCTCCTCACTCTCTTTAAGGGCAGGGACCTGGCTATCACTGGCTCTCCCAGCTCACTGAATGCTAAGTCAGCTGACTTGTAAAGTTCCAAGCTCCAAGTCCTGGTGGTTATACAAACTCGTGGAATTCAGCCCATCTGGCTTTCAAGGCCAGATATTATGGGGATTCTTTTCCCCTCTCTGTGCCTGAAGCTCCCTCTGTCCTGTAGGCAGCCCTGACCACCATTTCTGCCCTTCCTAAACTCTCCGATGCACCTTCTTCTCTACATGTAGCTGTGGAGTTTGTTCTGCCAGTCCTTGGATTGCTCTCTGGTTTATTTATTTGGATGTGAGTGATATCTAGTTATAAGTGAGCTTACAAACTGAGCTTAGAAGGTCCTCCTACTCCGCCATCTTCCCAGGCTCTCTCAGATATAATCTCTTGTGGTAATTTGTTACAGCAGAAATGAGAAACTAAGACAGAGCCCTGCCTAATTTATGAAGTGTCCTCTCCAACCCTACAGCTTTTATTTTTTAAAAAGATTTTATTTATTTGAGAGAGAGAATGAGAGAGAGAGAGAGAGAACAAGAGAGGGTAGGGTAAGAGGGAGAAACAGATTCCCTGCCGAGCGGGGAGCCCTATGGGGGACTTGATCCCAGGACTCCAGGATCATGACCTGAGCTGAAGGCAGTCGCTTAACCAACTGAGCCACCCAGTCACCCCAATCCCTACAGCTTTTAGGCATCTGGTAGCATCATTCCCATAAATACCTGTTCTTAGGAAAGAAGGCCCCGTTCCCTACATTAACAATAACACATATAGAAAATACTACAGACTATTGCTGATTTTTTGTAAAAAAAATAGTAGTCTTTAAAATGGAAGAAAAAATAGATTTCTCTGCATGTGATCCTTGGTATAATTACAGGAGATTTTAATTTTCTCCTTTATTCTTGCCTGTGTTTTTAAATTTCACATACTGAATATGATTTACATTTATAATCAGAAAAAGTTATTTTTGAAAAAGTAGATTCTTAGGAATATGTTTATTTGGCTAGAGTTGGATGACTTTCCTTGGGGATGAGCTAGCTGTCAGAGGGAGGTATTAAGCTCATTAAGTATAGTTGATTATTGATCTCTGGTTTTCTTACAGAAAAAATGAGACATAGAAATAGCCAGAAGATACGGTTTATTGTTATGGTAAGGAGTGATGACTTGAGTCTATCCCTTACTAGTTGTTTGACTATGAACCAGGTACCTAGCTTCTCTCTGATCTCTCTGATGTTCTCATCTGTAAAATGGGGTAAATATACCTTATAGGACTATTTAGAGGTCAAATGATATATAGATTGTAAAGCATTTAGCCCGATGTTTGGCACATTATAAATACTCAATACATGTCAGCTCTTATTGCTTTTACTTTGAACAAATTGAACATCCTTGGTCTGGATGCTGACATTTTCTGCTGATATGCAACTGGTTTTTCAGTGCACACAAATAGAGGGCACCGGGAATTCCTGTTTTTTTCCTTAGCAATAATTAGAAATGACAGAGTGATTAGGTGGTTGGAGGACATAATTAACCTCTCTGGCTCTCAGCACTCTTTTCTGCAAGAGAAGGGGTTGGAATTGGAAGACCTTTAAGATTCCTCCTTGCTGTAAGATGTTATGTTTCTAAGATTTATTTTTGCATTTGAAACCTTCATTTGAAGGATAAGGACTTTTCATAAAATTTACTTTTTCATATGAACTGCAATCTATTCCTTCCTACAATCTATTATCCCAGATGAATATCTGGGAACATAATAAGAAAGATCCTGGTATCTGACCAATTGTCTTTGCTGGAGGTAGATTCTAATTTTTTTGGTTGTTGTTTTTGGGAAAATTAAATTGTTTGTTTTGGAAATGGACTAGAGATTGAGGAGGGCTGGGAATTTTAAAAAATGCATTGTTAAAGTGAGAGCTAATCATTTCAAGGTAAGCAATGGCCAACTTTGTGATGGAGAAATTTGATTGTACCTCATTAAAATTAATAATAACTTTGTTTTATAGATGACTGTGCCCCATGGCTGCCCAAGATTACCAATTATGGTGCCACCTTGTGTAACCACTCACTCTGACCCTTTTCCTTCTCATCAAAACTTACCTGCCCAGTGTTTCATTCCCCCTAGGGCCTTGCCTCTAGTTGCTATGGCAAGTCCCAACTAATCCAAGCTTAATGTACCCTTCCTGCCTTCTCAAGCAAGAAAGATTTCTGGAGACAATCTCTTCCTGGAAGTGAAATGACACTAATGGAGGAATCTCAAACTAAGACTTAAGACTGATAGTTTAAAACAAGTAGCCTGTGGTACTTCTTAAATTGCAACATGGAAGCAATCTTCCTCCTACTTATATGGTGCCTTGTAATTTTTGCTGTTTCCTTTTGCTAAACATCTATGTTCTCTCTGCTGTTGTAACAGTGACATACTGGCTGTGGTCTATCCTACAGAGAACTAGTGAGTGTTATGACTGCACAGGTGATATTCAAATCCAATCAGCCAGCAGCTCTTCCTGGACTCTCATTAATTAGGAAGAAATGACTCTGGAGTAAAGTAAAACAAAAACAAAAAATCACCCCCCCCCCAAAAAATAACCCACTAAATAAAACCTCTGTCAATTTCTCATCTTGCACCTGATCGACTTCTTTTACACGTGAGGGAGGTATTGTCAAACTATAATCCCCCAGAGTGTGCTGTCTTGGAGATGTTAATATTACAAAGGGAAAATATCTCAGTGTTAAGGAGTAAGAGAACTCTGGATGTGGAATGGTTACAAGGGGAAGTAACGTTTGGCAAAATGCTGCAGTATCTCATTAGTCTTATCTGCTGCATCCCGGTTCTAAGATTTCTCATCCCAGGTATTCAGACCTCTAAACTCTTCTTCTCCCCAACCTTATTTCTTAGCTGACATGCACCCAAGAAAGTAGATGACTAAAAGCATTTTAATGTTACCCATCACCAGAGGTATTTGCATTTTGACATGAAATAGAGAAGCAGTTCAAAATACAGAATTTAATTGTAAAAACAGGAGGGGTTGGGAAGGAATTAGAAATACAGATTATTCTATAGTCCAATAACCTAGAATGAATCCCATCTGCATGTCTGCTTTTGGGCAAGTTACTTAACCTCTCTAAACTTTTATTTTCCTGTATTAGGGAATCATAACTGTTCCTATCTCACAGTGTTACGGAACCTGGACTGGATTGCCTGATGGAAGAACCAAGTGGCACCTGGAGATCTTGGAGGATAGGAAGTTTATTTAACACCAGCGGGCTCAGAGGAGAGTGGTCTCCAAAGGTCTGAGCCCTGAGCACAAACAAAGGGGGGCAATTTATACACTTCTACTTCCACATACGTGGCTCTTTTGGCGAGTGCGCTAAGCGGGACAGGGATAAGAACCTGGAAGAGCCCCAGGGGCAAGGACTGGGACTCTCTCGCTGGCTCGGTTGGCCATCTTAGGACACAGATTTTCCTTATCATCACCCCTTTGATGCCCCTTTAAACACCTAGTTTAGAGGGCATCATTCTGTTTAACTCTGAGGGTTGACTGCAAGGCTTGGGGTGAACAGGGACTTAATCATAAACTTAACAGCACACCAGGTAGCAGAAGACCAGGACTGACTGGGGCCAGGAAAACCATGGTGAAGTGTGCTCAGGTGTAGAGAGCAGAGGGCCAGGAAAGGTGGGATCTATGACAGGTAGAAGCCTCTGGGGGAAAGTCCAGTCAGGAGGGGCAACAGTGTAGAGTCCGACTTCCAAGATGAGGGAAATCACACCGAAGCCGGAGTAGGTTCATGAAGTCTGGCTGGACTCTCCACTGGCACGGCTCCTCGTCCGAATGATGAGCTTTTTTCTTTCTTCCAATCTTTGATCCAAACTGAGCCCCCTGTCTGGAAGGAGTGTACCTGAGACCCTAAGGAGATTGGGGCCCTCTCAAAGGTGTACTTTTGTAATTTATTTAGGGTGGCCCCCAGGGCCTGAAGCTGCTCCCTTATCCCTTTATCTCCAACCTGATGCAAGTTTCCTGGAAGGTTTCCCAAGCATGGGGGAGGCCGTCCATATATTAATTCAAATGGGGAGAAACCTGATGTCCCGGGAGTGCAGCAGCACTCAGGAAAGCTAGAGGTAGCAGATCCGGCCATGGAAGTTAGTCTCCTGACAAAACTTTGTTAAGGTTCCCTTGAGGGTGCGATTCATTTGCTCTACTGTTCAGAGACCCCATCTCCTCTTGCCTTGGGTTCAATTGGAGGCTAGTGTGTCCAGTGGGCTCTAAGGTTATCTGAGCCCTAAGCTTGGAGAGTAGGGACTGGCCCAGGAGAGGGATGGGGCAATCAGGCAGATAAAGGAATTCATGTAGGACCTTGTGGCCCCTGAGATCACACTGTGAGCCTGGCAAAAGGGCTGTTGTATCACCAGTATCCCGTGGCCCCAAGGATGGTCACAGTCCTTTTGCTGAAAGGGGCCACTGGGGAGGTGACAACAGAGTGCTCGGCCCCAGTATCAACCATAAAAGTCACTGGTTGGCCCCCCACCTTCATTCTGACTGTGGGCTCATGGGGGGAAAGGAGGAAAGAGCCCGGTCCCCCTCAGTCTGAGTCCATTCCTGCAAGGCCTATGAGGTCCTCCTCTCGGGGTTCTTAGGCACATTGATCCTTTGCCAAGGGGGTTCTGGGCTTCCCCCCTTTCGGTGGTTGGGGTCTCCCCATCTTTGTGTTGTCCTTTTCTTTCAGGGCAGTGGCGAGGAGGCTGGCTTTCTTTTTCATCTTTTTGTTGGCTTCCCATTTGGCTGCGACCTCCTTGTTCATGTAGACCTTATACACTATGAGGTCTACCATGGCCTGTGGTTTCTCAGAGTAGGATGGGGTGCTATGTGTCTGGTTGAGGAGGTCGGTGGTGGAGAAGGGCTGATAATACATCATGGAATGGCCAGGTGGGCCTGTCCTGTCTTCATCGCGCCTCTCGGGTTCCCGCATCTCTCGGATCGGCATTTGGAGGGCGCTTGCACCTGGGCTGGAGCGCAGCCTGGCTGCTGGTATCCTTTGGGCCTGGGGGCGCCGGTGAAACTAATGGTGGCAGAGTGTCTGGAGCTGAAGGGCCAGGTGTAGGCGGTCTTGGGGGTACATACAGTGGGGGCAGGTTTGGTTCATCCTCGGGATCTCTGGCTAGGATTTGTGGAGACTGGGGCTTTTGCTGATTTTCTTTAGGTCACTTGGATGAGGCGATTAAGACCCTGGCCTGTCCCTGTCCATTGCAAGTGAATTTTACCCAGGGGGGAAGGGTCTAAGCAATTCCTAGCCAGGAGTCAAGATACGGAAACAGGTCAGGGTGTCCTGGTTCTCCTGTTATGACTCAGCATACTTGATGAATCATTGGGACATCCAATGTCCCTTCTGAAAGCCACCCGACATCAAAGGTGGGCCATTCCAATTCACATAGGGTTCTCAACTTGCCGGGGTTCATCCTGATGCTATAATCTCCCGAAAACCCCTTTCCCTGAACTTTGGGGCCAGTAAGCAGTGTGATCTCCAGGTGATGTTGAGAGATTTGGTCAAGACCTGTACAATGTCTGCCACAAAAGCAGGTCCACTGTCACTATGGATTGTTAATGGCAGGCTGAACCAGGGCATGATCTTCTGCAAGAGTACTTTAGCTACTGCCCAGCTTTGCTCTGTCCTGGTTGGGAAGGCTTCGACCCTCCTAGAGTATGTGCATACTATTACTAGGAGATATCTGAAACCCCTGCTCAGCTGCATATCTGTGAAGTCTATCTCCAGATCCCTTGAAGGGGGTTGCTCCCATCCTCTGGACACCTGGTGGGGACTGTGGCACAGACCGAGCATATTTTTAGCACATGTTATGCCTCGTTCACTCATTGCTCGGCATAATGCTGGCAGCTGACTGATGTAGTAGTGCTTCGTGAGAAGTGCCTCTAATGCAGTTTTTCCCAGATGAGTGAGTTGGTGGTGTTCCTTGACTAGATGCCCTCCAATTGCTGTTGGGAAAAATATGTGCCCATCTGGCATCATCCACCATCCCTTTTCAGTCAGGGTGGGTCCCTCAGCCATGGCCTATTCCTTTTCCTTTTTAGTGTAACTGGGCAGAGAGACTCCTTCTGGGGGCGTTAGGGTCATGGTGAGGGAAGGGGCTCTGTCTATGTCCTCACTGGCTGCGGTCTTGGCTGCCCTTTTTGCCAATTTCCCCGTCCTATGGGGTCTTCTCCTTTCTGGTATCCCTTACACTGCAGGATTGCTACTTCCTCTGGAAGGCAGAGGACTTCGAGGAGTCTCAGTATCTCCTCTTTGTTCTTGATAGCTTTTCCTGCTGTGGTTAGGAGGCCCCTTTCCTTGTAGATGGCTCCATGTATATGTACAGTAGCAAAGGCATATTGAGCAGTGGTTGTGGTTACTGCATAACCCACTTTCCAGGCACCCTCTTGTAGGTAACTGCTGCCATCACTGAACAGAGTGAGCTCTGGATTCTTTACAGCTTGATCCTGCAGATCTGGATGGCTCATGTAGACTTCGTCAGTCACCTTAGAACAGTCATGGTCTGGTTCCCCCTCTCCCGTGGGGAGAAAGGTTGCTGGATTTAATGTCCTTACTGTTTTGAGGGTGACCTGCAGTTTTTTGCAGAGGAGACCTTGCTATTGTGCTAGCCGAGAGTTGGAAAGGAAACGGTGTGCCTGTGCGTTCATGAGGGACACAACTGCATGAGGGACCTTGACGTTAAGTTCTTGCCCCAGGGTAAGTTTGTCCTCCTCCTTGATGAGTAGGACTGTGGCTGCCAGCACCCTGAGGCACGGTGGCCATCCTGCTGCCACGGGGTCCAGCTTCTCTGACAGGTAAGCAACTGGCCATTGCCAGGGCTCAACAGTCTGGGTGAGTATCCTGAGCACTATTTTTTCTTTTTCAGTCCAGGCAGGGGATTCTCGATATGGTCCCCCTAAGAGATCATAAAGGGGTCTTGCTATGGCTGAGAACCCAAGGATCCAGATGTGGCAGAATCCTGCAGCCCCCAGGAATTCTCCCTTTATGTCTGGGG
The DNA here is from genome assembly GCF_037043125.1 of Eumetopias jubatus. Taxonomy (NCBI): domain Eukaryota; kingdom Metazoa; phylum Chordata; class Mammalia; order Carnivora; family Otariidae; genus Eumetopias; species Eumetopias jubatus. The sequence continues at coordinate 68,503,775 of NW_028274823.1, read as the reverse complement.
CTGTGGCAGGGAGATGATGACCCTTTTCCTCTCTGGCCCTAGTTCTCTTTTCCCTTGGGTGAGGAGAAAACCAAGGTATCGGACCTGTTGTTGGCAGATTTGTGCCTCTTCCATGAGGCTCGGTATCCCAAGTCTGACAGTTTTTTTCTGAGCCACTTAAGTGCCCCCAGGGGTTGCTTTTTAAACACACAGCTTCTGGGATATTCTCCTCATCCCAGGGGTTGCTTTTTAAACACGCAGCTTCTGGGGTACTCCCCCATCCCACCCATTTTTATTCAGTGGGTTTGCATAGGCTGGATAGTATTACACCCAGTGCTCATCACAACACGTGCCCTCCGTAATACCCATCACCTGGCTACCCCATCCCCCAAATAGTTGCCTTTTTAACAAGGTCCTCCCAGGTGACTCTTATAAAGGAGGGTGGAAACAATGTCTAAGCCTTGCTGTTCAGGTGCAGCTAGTGGACCAGCAGGATCTGTATGGCCTGGGGTATCTTGTTTAAATCACCAATGTCAGCCCTACACCAGACAGACAACCGGAATCTGCCTTTGAACAGTGTAGTAGCTTGGCTTTTGATCTGACCTCTTCTCTGTTTTCATTTTAGTAGGGTTCCTCCCCCGACTTCCTTTCCCCAGTCCTCTCCAGAAGAGCCAGTGTCACCTGCCTCTCCCTACCTGAGACCTGTCCCATCCCTGAGGAATGCTCACCCCAACCTCCCACCACCCAGAGACGACAGGGAAAGGTGCTCTGTGAAGCTAAAGAACCTAAACAGCTGGAGATCTTGCCTTGTTAGAGAAGGCTGACTTGACTCCCAGGTCCTCCGACCTCCACAGATTCCAGACCCCCAGGCCTGTCTCATGATCTCAATTTTGGTTGCTCTGCTTTGTCTCCATCAAGTGTTCTGAAGGATTTCACACATGACTGGGCTTAGGCAGTTTCGCACTTTGCCCTGACCCCATGGTGATGTCCCTGTGTGCGGTGGCGCAGAGACAAAGGGGTGGGTGCCTCCTGAGATGAGGAGATGAATCAGATTCCCATCTGGCCATGTCCTGAAGGGGCTTAGGTGAGGCTTAGCCGTAGTGGTCTCAGCATTGTGACTTAGGATCGGAAACTATTCTGATGCCACCATAGACGGTATGCCATTCACCACGGAATCACAGATAGGCCCACTCAGACTCCATAGGCTTCTGGGGACCTTAAAGGAGCCCGCCCATGGAGTCACAGAATCAGTCCACTTGAGCAAGCCAGGTCGGACTGCACATTCACTCACACATTCACACTCCAGAAGTTATTACATTCCCTCCCTGGGAATCCCTACCTGTGAGACCTCTAAGAGGTCTCTGGGAGGTGATCAGGCTTCCCTTCCACCCCAGTGGGGCTGGGCCTATCTAGGTTCTGGAGCCCCAGGGCTTACTGGAATCTGATGTCGGGACCACGTCCTCACCTGCCAGGTCTCCTCGAGTCTGGCAGCAACAGTGGAGCGGGGCTGGCCTGAGGCGACCAGGGTGGGAGACTGCTGAAAATTAGGCAGGGTGCGCCTTCTCCATTATGATCCCTCATTCCATCACCACCTCACCATTGCCCCTAAACCGGTGGCAACAATGGGCCAGCATGGTTGGGTTTCCTGGTCAGGGAACCAAATGTTACAGAACCTGGACTGGATCACCCGACGGAAGAACCAAGTGGCACCCAGAGATCTTGGAGGATGGGAGGTTTATTTAACACTGGCGGGCTTAGAGGAGAGTGATCTCCAAAGGTCTGAGCCCTGAGCACAAAGGGGGTAATTTTTACACTTCTACTTCCCCATACTTGGCACTTTTGGCACGTGCGTGGAGCAGGGCAGGGAGAAGGACCGGACTGGTGCACGTGGGAAGCAGAGCAGGGAGAAGAATGTGGAAGAGCCCTGGGGCAAGGACTGGGACTCTCTCCCTGCCTCGGTGGGCCATCTTAGGACACAGATTTTCCTTATCAACAGAAGATGTCCAAAAGATTAAATTATATTATCTATATAGTGTCAAAGAATCGAGTAAATGTTTAACAAGTAATGGTTCTTGTTATAAATAAAGCTTTAAGGGAAAGAAATCAAGACTGATTATGGAATTTAAAACATCCTTTATTAATTTATTCAACAAATACTTATTGAGCACTTGTCAAATGTGTCTAGGTACTATTCTAAATACTGGCCTGGGAGATCAGCAGTGAACAAGATGGACAAATGCTCTGCTATTACTGGGCCTACATAATAGTGGGGGGAGGCAAGGAATGTGTAATATAGTTTCCGGCAATGATAAGTGCTATGAAGTAAAGCAAGCATGATAAGGAGATAAAGAGTGACAGAGGGAAGCTATTTTAGAATGGATGGTCAGGAAAGATTATCTCTGAGGACAGGGCATATACACAACTTTATTTATTTATTTATTTATTTATTTATTTATTTATTTATTTTAAAGATTTTATTTATTTATTTGTCAGAGACAGAGAGCACAAGCTGGGGGAGCGGCAGGTAGAGGGAAAAGCAGGCTCCCCATTGAGCAGGGAGCCCGACGTGGGGCTCAATCCCAGGACCCTGGGATCATGACCTGAGCTGAAGGCCGATGCTTAACAATTGAGCCACCCAGGCGCCCCTACAAAAAACTTTAAATGGGATATGGGAGTGAGTCAGGTGAGGCTCTGTTACAAAGAATCAGTAAGTCGGTCACGTTTTGTTGGATTGTTTATTTTTCTGGGAATATGCTGGTACCTCTAGAATTATATCAATAGATGGAAATTAACTGGGCTAAAGGTAAGATAGATCTTGAATCTGAAATTTGGGCTAGATGAAAGAAGGAAGCCTGGATTTTGAGTTCTTATGTGACAGGGCTGTACTCCTTGCTTAAGCAGGTTCATTTTGTCCTCTAACCACCTAATCACTTTGTCATTTTCCATAAGAGCCCATGGTGTAATTATTACTCTCTCAATGTGGTAATTGAGCCTTGAGAATGTTCAGCAACTTGCTCCCAGATAATAAGGAACTGAAATGGAATTCAACCAGAATCTGCCAATCACTGGTAAGCTCTCCAGATAAGGACTATGCCCTGAAATGGCTTGGAAAAGTAGTCACACCCCACCCAACACATATGGTCATGTGGTCATCGAGAATGTATCCAAAAGCTCCAGGCCTGAAGTCTTTACTCAGCACAAGCATAGGTTACAGCATCGTGGCCTCGAGCCATCTTGAAAAAGAGTGTGGTTTCTACTTAAAACAGAGAGCTGCCCAGTTCTAGATTCACCCAGGAGAGAGCTAGAGTGTTGGCATTCTATTGCTATAAGATGACATTCTAGTGCCAGTATTTGTGGGCTCAAAGAATTTCACAGAACAGCTGTTCTGTTTCTTGGTGTTTTCAGAGGAGTTAATGATTTTTTGAATGTGCAGTTAAGTGGAAGATTGCCAACATATGGGTCTTTGGTCACCTATAGGAAGCATAGCTAAAAAATATATATATATGTAACTTTTTTTATTGTGTAAATAAAAGTACAAGGAAGTGATTGTAAAAAAAATGGTTGACTCTTGTTAAACTTTACACTTATTTAAGATCCTGCCTTTGCTTAAAATATTCTACCTGTCATTTAATCTTGTCTATTTAATCTATGAGGTAGATTTTATCCCCTTTATGCAGATGGGGAATCTAAGATGTAGAAACATTTGTTGAGTTAGCTTATATTAGCCATCCAGCAAAGCTAGATTTGAGCCCATATCTCTCCAGATGTATCAAAATCCCTGCTTTTCCAACTATAGCAGCTATCTCTTTTGGAAATTACCTTCAGAATTGGCAGCATATTCTTTCAAATAGCCCCCTGGTAGCTGACTATTGTCCTTTCAAGATAGATTTAATTTTGGAGAGTCAAATTCATTTGAAGTCAAGACTGCGTAGATGATAACATTGTATGATGTCATTTTTATTATTTCAACTAAAAATCAAATAAGGACAACTTCTCATTCATCTTTGCTTTCCTCCAGCACAATATCAGTGTATATTTTTTAATTTAAAATTATTTGTTGAAATGTAACACATTGATCATCAGCTGTCTATACTTAGCATTAACTTGTTGATTGGATTTTCTGTTAGAGAAAACCCGGAAAGAAGAGGATATAGGACAGGTGAGTTTTGATTGTGGGGTTAGGATGCAGAAAGATTAAACCTCAGTGGACTAGTTCCAGGAAGGAAAAAGGGGAGTTTGGGGTGGAGGGAGGTAGACTGGAGGCGCATGAGAGCAATGAACGCTTTCAGTGTAGGCCCAGAAATGGGGCTGGAGGGAAGAGAATAGAAAGACTAGAGAAACCTGTCTTCACAGTCTTAAGAGAGAAAAGCACTCTGGGAGTAAAACATAATAGAATGTTACATGAAATTATACTTCCAGGAACTACTTAGCACCTTGGAAGAGGTCATGGTAACCTCCTTTGCCTCGGGGAGAGCTATTTTTCTCAGGGAGAGCTGAGTATTTTTCTCACTTGATTCACCATGGAATTAACTCCAGCTAAAATATAAATCCCTCTGTTTTTTGAGAGCCTTAATAACCTCCCTACTTCAAAGGTAGTTGTGGCTGTTGAGGAATGATGATCTACCTTTAACCTCATCCATCACCAATAACCAGTAGAAAGAAAGTAATTAATAAATGTCTGAATATGCTTTAATTTCTACTCAGCTTCATGAAGGAGAAACATGCAGGCTTCTCTTTCCAGTTAAATGTTTACTGAGGGCAAGTAAACATGTTAAATCATGGAATTCTAAAAACATATATATAGAAACATGTACATTTTACCTTAAGGAAGGGATAATTTTCAGAAATGGAACTTTAATAACATAGCCATCCTCATTTGTGCATCTAAAAAAGCAGCTCCAATTTTAGTGAGCTACCTAGAATATGTTATAAAATGTCAGCTTATAATTAATTCAAAATACTCTGTCATTAAATCATGTAATGGTGCTTTGTGAGCATACATAAGCTTAATTGGGAGTAATGAAACTAAGGAGATTGAGATCCAGAGTGCTGTAAATAAAATAACAGCAGCTCCTGCAGCATAAATTTAGATCATTGAATAATCTTGCAAAGTTCCTAAGGTTTGTTTTGAATTGAAAGTCTCTCTCTTTTGTGTGAAGACAACAGAAAGATTAAGTCTCCCAAATGGAAGATTTTAAGAATTTAAGGTCTGTGGAATCCCTCTGTTATTAGTAGGTAGAGGATGTCAGCTGACCCAACAGTCAATGAGCTCCTTGGTTTGCAGTGGATGAGTGGGTAGAGGACCCCTGAGGGCAAGACATTATACTGTAGCAAAAAGAGTTCTACAAGTCCACAGACAACATATTTGACTTCAATAATTTCAGTTTCCTCATCTGTAAAACAGGCAGAGTTTTTTGAGGATGAAATAAAAAACTTCATGGAGTGCTTTGATATAATGCCTGGCATATAGGAGGTATTCAATAAATGCTGTTAGTTTTCCCATCCACCCAGGACAGAGTGTCCTGAGCAGTGTAAGAACAATAGATAATTGTTGACATGACTGAAGTGCACCCATTGAAATGAGTTCCCCAAGGGGGTGTCCTATATTTTCAGACACTAAAGGAACAAGTGAAACTCAAATTAGATTTAAGACACAGGCTGATGGCAACAGAGAAACTGTTGCTTTGCTTTCTGATGCAATGCCTTGCTTTCTGATGATCTCATACCAAAGCTGAGGGACAAAAAGCAGAATGTGGCATTCATTCTGCCATTTCTCCTTGTGACCACAGCTGTCTGCCCTCTCTACCCAGATAGGTCTTCAGACTCCTGAATACAGTATTTGGGCAGGGAGGCATTCAAGATCATTTAGCTTTGGCACTTGTGATAAAGCCTATTTGCTCTTCTAGCAGAAGAGTGTAGCCCACTGCCTGACTGACCCTATCCATTGGATCACAAAAGGACAATACTATTCTTCTTTCTTTCACCTTTGTGAATCCCTCCTAGAGCAAGAGGAAAAGGGCTCTGTTTCTTTTTCTTTGTAAAGTGACATTTTTGTCTGTAGGTGATTCTTTACCCCTGATACTTGACGTTTGGATACCACTTCAGAGTTTATAAAATATTTTAAAGTGCACTTAATCCTGATAATAACCATGGGTGACAAGGCGGTTACATATATTATTACCTTCATCATATATAGAAGAAAACCAGGGCTCTGAGAAGTTAATGAACTTATTTAAGATGACAGAATCAGTAAATGGCATAGCTGGAAGTTGAAAATTGGATGCCTAACTCCGAAATATGGCAATTATTTGGAGACAAATTCTACCATCAATATGTAATATCAGAGAGAAGACTATAGTCAGTGATCGTACCTGACTGCTTCATGGAGGAGATGTCAATTTTCAAAGAGAGGATAAGATTTGGAATTGACAGGACACAGCATGACCAAATTCTAGGCAAGGTACCATTAGCAATGATAAGGAAGTTCAATTTTGTGGACATGGTAAACAGTGGTGGTGGCTATCAGTCACAGGATGGAGACTTTCATGACTGGTATGGGAGTTCATACACGGGTTCTGAAGAATATTAGTTGACAAGCCTTTGAATTCATCAAAGTTAAAGGTTATTTTATCTAAACCTTTTTGGAATTTGGATTTTGAATTTATGCTTTCAGTTTGTCAAATATGGTCACCATCTAAATTTCCTTGCCTTGATCCTAAAATAATACCTCTAAGATTCTGGGTGGAAAGGAAAAAATCTTTTTTTCTTGAGTTGGCAAACATGTCTCTCCATTTTCTCCTACTCCCCTAGTGACTTTTTATACTGCTTTGTTTTGAAGCCATTTGCCTTTCCTGGAAAATAAGGATACAGAACTCAAATTTAATATACAGAAATTAATGTTTCGTATAAGCAAATCCCAGCAAGTTAAATTTTGTAAAGAGAGAAAAGATCTCTTTCAAAACATCAAAGAATAAAAAGACCTGAAGCCCATGAAATAACTAAAAACTAGGCTTAAACAAGAAATGTGCCAGATTTTTATGAAGAACATTTGTAAGTCCTAATGAGAGACACAAAATATGACTTGAAAAAATGAAAATACCTTGTTTTTGGAAAGACTCATCATAAATATATCAATTTCCCTTATGTTAATGTGTACATTTAATATAATCATGATCAGAATTCCTTCAGGATTTTTTTTTTAAAGAACTAGATAAGTTGATGCTAAGTTCATATGGAAAAACTAGGGAGCAATAATGGCCAGGAAATACTACAAAATGAAGAGTGATGAGGTGGGCCTAGTTCTATCAGATAGTAAACTATGAAAAGATAGTAATTAAAATAGAGAGACAAGTTAATGGACTAAAATACAGTCCAGAAATAGACCCAAATACATGTTTAGTATGGGATAAACTGGCATTGTTTATCAATGGGAAAAAGAAATGTTCAGCAGACATTAAAAAAGTAGAAGAAAGAAAAGAGAAAGAAATCAGAGAAGTGCTAAAGGAAAAAATATATAGAGAAACAGATATATATTTACATATCTACATATCTATCATCTATCATCTGTATCTAAGTTTCAGAGAGATGAAGGCTTTGTTAGGTATGACACAAAATCCATAAATCATAGAAACTGTCAATATATTTATTGAAATAAATATTTTAATCTGCAAGAAAAAAAGCACAAATAATGTTAAATGGCCACCTGAAAAAAAGAATTTGCATCCTACATCATAGGCAACAGACTCATCTTCCTAATTTATTAAGTATAAGTACATATGAGAAAAAAATAAAAATTCAATGGAAAAATTGGAAAAGATAGGAAAAAATAGTTCATAGGAAAATAAAGAGTTCTTAAGGACACGAAAAGATGTCCAATCTCACTGATCATAGGAGAAATGCAAATGAGAACTACAGTGATATTCTAACTTTACCAGAATGGCAAAGATAAACTAGTTTTATGGTACATTGCAACGGTGCAGCTATGAGAAATCCATCTGAGACATCAGCAGTAGGATAATGACTGGCACAAATCTGTAGAAGGTAATTTGCTGTATCTTTCAAAATTATAAATGCAGATCCCCTTTATCTCGGAAATGCCACTTCTAAGAATTTGTCCTATAGGTATCTGGCACGTATATTGTAAAATGTGTAGAAACATATTCATCCCATGATTGTTCATAATAGTAAAAGATTGAAACAACATATATGTCTGTCAGTATGGTGCTGGTTAATTAAACTTGGTAGATGTATATAATGCATATAGTGAAGTACTGTGCAGCTATTAGAAATTTAAAATGATGAGTTTAAAATATTAGCTCTGTTTTGACTACTGCACACCTCCAAGGTCTCTTTTCTTTTTGACAAAATCTCAAAAAGTTTTCAGAAAAATGGGAGGGACTATGAGTGGTTACTTCTCTCTCCAGTTAAATTCATTATAATAAAAAATAAGTCATTAGAAGCATAATCTGTTAAATTTTAGATAGGCAGAGTGAATAGATTGTGGCTGCCCTTTAATGAACATCCTTGAAAGTGAAAAAGAGAGGATGAAAAAGATAGTTGTATGTCATAGCCAGAGATGTTCCTGGAAAATCCCTAAGGAGACATGAATAGAAAATCCCCAGGTTCAGTTATACAAGAGGTTGTATAACCTGCCAACACGTAGAGCAAGAGAGATGGCCTCAGTACAGAATAGCAAGGTGTCAAGACCAGGACCCCAGAAGTTAGGGCTGCGGGCCATGGCTTACAGAAATCACAATCCTTGCCTTTCTGGTAGCTTATGATGCTTCTAGGTGCTGATAGAAGTGGGAGAAGGGGCAGCAGATAAAAGTCAGAGAGCCCTTTTTAAAGAGCTTCTCAGCCTTGCTGGGTTCCTTACTCCTTAGCAGCTTTCCATAGTCACCACCCTGAAAACATCCTTGTGAGGAACAGAGGTGGACATAGTGAACCCACATTTATGTAGATATATCCTCTAATTAATCCAAGGATTCTTAACCCTGCCTGACCATTACCTGGGGGAATCACCTGGGTTGCTAGTAAAATTTACCAGTGCCATGGCTCTTCCACCAATAGTTTTGATCTAAGTGGTCTGGGGTGAGCCCAGGCGTTGGTACATTCTAAATCTAATTGTTCCCCAAGTATTTCTGCCATGCAACTAGGTCTGAGAATCTCAGGGCTGTGCTTTGCTCTTCTCATATCTTTTTATTTTTTTTGAATGCTCAATGTTTGGTATTTATGCATTTCATTTTTGTTTTTCTCCAAATTCATTTGTGTCTTCTATTAGGCTAAGATGGAGGAAAAGAGAAAGATGCAAACAGAGAGATAAGAGAAAACCATGAAAGAAAAAGAAAAAAAAAAGGTTAAAAGGGAAATGCTGAGTTCCTCACTCCAAACTTAATCCAGAATTCTTTGAGCACAGGACCCGTACACTTTCAGATTATAAACTTCTGAGTTGATTTTTATGCACACTTTAAGTTTGCAAGCTCTGATCTATTGGGAGAACCATTTCAAGTACAATCAGGGAGGAAGGGAGCAGATATGGATCATGTGCTGACTAGGGAAAGATGATGGAACAGAGGCTCCATAATCAAGGAGGTTGGCCTAAGCAGAGAGCTTGTGTAGGCTGCTTGGATTTCACTTAAACAACCCTGTGAAATTGGGGGGCTTTACATGAAAATCAAAATCTAATTGTATCCATTTTTCAATGGCAAACTTAGCTAAGTTTGGCACCTGGAATGAACGTCATCAGTGACACCAGTCATTGGATTTAAGGCCCATCCTAATTCAATATGATTTCATCTTAACTTGATTACATCTACAGAGACCCTCTTTCCAGATAAGGTCACATTCACAGGTACCAGGGGTTAGCACTTCAACATATCTTTTTTGGGAAATACAGTTCAACCCCACTAGACACCTTGTGTAAAGCTGCTTTCATTTAGCTTAAAGTTGTTTTACCCATGAGACCAGCAGTGGCCACAGTTTTGAGATCCATTTTTCCTACCTTTCCATTTACAAACCTATACATTATTCTTTTTAGAGTTGTACTTTCACTTGTAAAAGTACAGTTAAGAAGCAAGTGATGGTGACACCTTATCACTTTCTCCATCACCAGAGTGATAGGCATTAAATTACACTGACAAGACAGATGTCCTGGAAGCAAATGGCCAGTTTGTAGAGAAAAAAAGAGTAGTAATAAGTACATGAAGACAGCTCATTTTAGAGCTTCTTCTTTCTCCCCACACATTGGAATACTTATTTGAGCAAAAGAAGTTATTTGGCTTCACAGAGCCATCAGTTTGTTCTGTCCCCAGGACCTGACTATCAGTTTGAGGAAGGACAGAGTACTAGAGAAGCAGGCTAAGTGCCTCTTGGGATTTCCTGGGAACATTTTGATCTTCTTTTTTTTTCCTGTTAAAAAGAAAGTATTGTAAGAAAACGCCTCAAGTCCAGTTTCAATCCAAATGCTCTTAAGTCCATGTAAATACTCAAAACAAAGAAACAGCTTTGCTATTTGGTCATTGAATAGGAATAGACTGAATTCTTACTCAATGAGCTTTTATTTCCACTGGGAGTTGCAGGCATGATACGTTTTAAGTGGACAACTATAATTCCAAGTTGTCAATGAAGATAGCTTTTAGGATCTGGTTGCCAGGATCTAGAATCAGAATCCTAGAGATAAATGTGTACAGAGGAGAGGAGAGATAGAGGTATTAAGGAGGAAGTGAGTTTAGGAGCAACAGATATCAAAATCAGAAGGGCTGGGGAAACTAAAGACTCTAAATTGATCAAGACAAGTTATTCTCACTGAGAAGTAGATCTCATGCCTCTCATACCTAGCTGGACCTGGGGATTTCTCCTTTATCCTTTTAGTGCTCAAAGATGGCTTCTGTGGCATCATGGGAATTTTACTAAACCAGCTCATTTTAAAGGGATCCTCATAGGCACACTGTAGATATTGTTCCTATATTTTAGGGAGATGTAGTGGGAGTAAGGAGAGGGGAAAGAGGATTCAGGATTTCAGTTCCTTTGCTGTTTAGTCCAAATGCATTAATTTTATATGATATGTAAATTTCTTCTGTTTCTGAATGAACAGATATTATTTTATTACTTTCTAGCTCCACCCTACAGGTGTATGGTCCAGAGTTATCTTATTTTCTAATTTATCAAATGTAAAGGAAGTTTCCTAAAGATGGGAGAACGTGAAAAGCATTTCACTGAATGGCTGGAGAGGGAAAGAAATCCAAATAGATTTGACTTTGGCTGTGAAGCCAGTGTTACAAAGGAAAGGAGCCATTTTGCATGATAGCTTTCCCCTTCTCAACAACAGGCCATAACAGCTGCTAAGCAGTGGGGGAGCCATTGCTTGAATTGGGGTCTCTATGCTAAGGCACATGGAGGGCTTAGAGTAAGTTGGCTTCTGAGATTGATTAATGCTATGAGACAGAATTATTTGACTCATATTTCTCTATGGTCATAGAGTTGTCCTCTTGAGTCTAAAATATTTTCTGTTGGAAAATAAGAAGGAAGATTATTGAACTGTATGGGAAAGGGGAAAAATTAGTTATGTCTAAGGGTATGAATGGGATATATTATGGGATGAATTACTCAAAAGTCTTAGACTGCAATCATTTTGGCATTGCTTATTAAGAATTGTGGGTTTCATACATATTGAGATTTAAGGGATGCCAAGAAAAGGTCCTCCTCAAAAAAATGTCCACTAGTACTCCACAAAATTCTCACAGCCTGCACTTCTTTGCAGAAAGTCAGGGCTTCCCAATTAGGAGATGCAAAGCTACCAATGAACTTTGCAGCCTGGATAGTAGCTCTCCAAACCAATTAACATTACCATCTTCTTCATTGCCGTTTTGTTTGACCTGGTTGGAAATCCCAGGGCATGTCACGCAGGAGAAATACTGCCCTCTCATCTGCTCTATTGACCAGCTCCTGTGTGCACCATCCCTCCTGGTATCAAGGAAATGAATAGAAGCTTCTCCCTCACAAGAAAGTCAGGGCCCCTCGAGTTAAAGTATTCAAGTCACCTGCTAGATTTATGTAAGACATTTAAGTCTTAGTATTCTTTAAAATATTAGAGCAAATTTAGAAGCGACTTGATATAGGAGCAAGCAGACCTAGATTTATACTGAAAAAACCTGAATTTAAATCTCAGCTTTTCATGTCATTGCTGTTATGATTCGAGGCAAGTTATATAACTTTTTCAAGGATCATTGTCTTCATCTGTAAAAGTAGAGTAATAATCTTTATCTCATAGCCTTGTTCTAAGGCTGGGATGACATTTGTGTAGCTATGCCTAGAATGGGAATATATATATCTCCCACTTATTCTTCTAATCCCCTCCAATAAGGCAGTCAGGGTAATGAGGACAGAACCAAGATTAGAACCTGGACTTCTGAAGTCCCAGTAGTAGATCTGGTGTTTCTTAATAATATAAATCCAAAGGGAATAATGGGACAGCACGTACTTAATTGCTTAGGACTTTAAAGAGATTGAAATAATCAAAGAGTGAATGGACTTGCCATTTGACTAACATTTTTAGCTGTCTCTCCTTATTTGGTAAATACATTCATTTGCAGGTATTGGGCTGTGTATTACCACTGTTCAGCTTAGGAAGCTCATTTCAGGAGCTTAGCACAGCAAGTTTCCCAAATGTAAGTCCCAAGAGGCCGTCAAAGAATCTAAGCAGGATAGCTTGAAGTCAGTGCTGTCAGGCCCCTCTGGGGCAGCTGACACAATGACTGACTTACTTATTGCTAGCTCATCTGTATCAAGTCATAGGTTTTCTCAAATCCCAAGATGGACTCATTTTTTCTGCAGTTAATGTGCATTTGGAGCAGTTCCTTTGGAGGGATGCTAGTCCTCTTCCTCAACCCAGGAAATTCAGAGAGAGTCAGGTGATTTTTCACCTGATTCCAACCTGAATTGTTGTCTTTACTGGAGATAATTATTTTCTCCAAGTGCCAGAGTGAGCAGCCAGGAATAATACTGCTAACTATTTGGGGTATCTGATAAGTGAGAAGTGTGCCTGACCTAGGAAAATTTCTCTTCCATTTTTAAATTACAAGAATTACATGGGTTCATGTGAATATATGAGCACAAACTAATGGGCCTATGAATCCAGCTTTTGGAATATTTAGTTAATTGGAAATGAGGATCAGATAATCCCATAATGGCATCTCTGAAAAAGGGTAGTTTAGGTTTCTGAAGAGATTTTTATTTTAAGGCCATCTAACAAAAAATCTCAACATAAACTTTTGTTGTTCTCTTTGAAATGGCTTTAAATAGTGCTAGAAGTGTTTAACTTGTTTCAAAGATGCTAATTTGAATCTCAGACAGCTGCAGTGGTTATTAATATGAGCACAATGGCTGACAATTTGACAACAGCCTTTAGTTTTTATTTACTCCTTTCATACTAAATGTCCCTATTGTGCACAGGACATAAAAACCACGGTCAGATGACTGACTTGGGAGACATGCCTATAGATTGACCAGCTTCTGATAGCATTTTTATTTTTTAAGAAAGTGATACCCTTTTAAAAGGGAAAATGGTAGATCTTATACTAGATTATAAATATTTAACATATTATTAGTATTTCTACAGTGCAATGAAAAGTCAAGGAAAAGAAACTTATTAATAAAATTAGTGAGGTATGATGTATTAATGCATATTTACTCTAGATAAATTGATATATGAAAGTGTCATGGAACACTGGCCTAGAATTAGAACAAATAAGCAGTTCTTTATCATTCAGCTGAAATGTGATTTAGAGGTGAATGTTTTAAATCAAAGTTATTTTTTTCTTATTCTTTGTAATTTTCCAGAAAGTAAAGTTATCAAAATGAAAAAGCAAAAAATAACAACAGAAAAATATCTGATGGTATGTATTTTCTTTTCTTAGTTGGGTTTTATAATTCTGTGCCAGATTGATGTGCATTTGTATTTGGTCTGTGGGTTTTCTTACAGAGCACCATTTTGCTTGACTGAGTTTTGTTTTGTAAATGTACAAAGGCTTAAATCATCCTGTGGTCAACTCTGCATGTATCACATTCACCAGACAACTTGTCTAATTCTGTGGATGTGTTTCTTTTGAAGGACTCAGCTGATGCATTGTTTGAATAAAAGCAAATAATCAACTAAATACTGACAGAGGTATAACTTAATATCTCTGACCCAGTCTAAGCCAAAGGCAGAATTAAAATATAAGCATTTTCCTATAGTGTCTACTGAAATTGGATATCTTAAAAAGTTACTGAAAAGATTGATTAATTAGGAAACACACCTTGCATCAAGTAGCTTATCTTTCCAGCCAGAAGATAAGCTAGAGACAGGCCAGAGACTGTTTTCTTTTTCTTTCTTTCTTTTTTTAAATTTAAATTGAATTAATTAACATACAACATATTATTGGTTTCAGAAGTAGAGGTCAGTGATTCATCACTCTTATGCAATACCCAATGCTCATTATATCACATGCCCTCCTTAATGTCCATCACCCAGTTGCCCCTTCCCTTCACCCCTGTCCCCTCTAGGAATGCTTAGTTTGTTTTCCTATGATTAAGAGTCTCTTATGGTTTGTCTCCTTCCCTGATTTCATCTTGTTTTATTTTTTTCCTCAATTCCCCTATGATCCTCTGCCTTGTTTCTCAAATTCCACATATGAGTGAGATGGTATGATAATTGTCTTTCTCTGATTGACTTATTTCGCTAATACTCTCTAGTTCCATCCATTGTTGTAAATGGCAAGATTTCATTGTTTTTGATGGCTGAGTAGTATTCCATTGTATATATAACACATCTTTATCCATTTATTTGTCTATGGACCTCTCGGCTCGTTCCACAGTTTGGCTACTGTAGACATTGCTGCTATAAACATTGGGGTGCAGGTGCCCCTTCGGATCACTACATTTGTGTCTTTGGGGTAAATACCCAGTAGTACAATTGCTAGGTCATATAGTAGCTCTATTTTCAACTTTCTGAGGAACCTCCATACTGTTTTCCAGAGTGGCTGCACCAGCTTGCATTCCCACCAACGATGTAGCAGGGTTCCCCTTTCTCCACATCCCTGCCAACATCTGTCATTTCCTGACTTGTTAATTTTAGCCATTCTGACTGGTGTGAGGTGGTATCGCTTGTGGTTTTGATTTGTATTTCCCTGATGGCAAGTGATGTGGAGCATTTTCTCATGTGTCTGTTGGCCATGTGTATGCTTTCTCACTCTCAATCCTCTGTGTATGGTCCAGTGTCTGTCCCATGAGCAAATGAGTGAATGTGTATAGGCCTTGAATATTTATACAGGGCTTGGATATAAGTTATTTAATTTAATCCTCACTACCAATATGTACTATGGGTTTTCTTATTATCTCAATTACAGAGAAAGAAACTTATCATTATAAATTTGCCTGATGTTCTCTGGCTAGGGTGAGAAAAGGTGAGACTTGAATCACTGTCTTTTCACCCCAAGTCTAAGCAATTTCTGTCTTCATAATGTCAAATCTCTGTCCTTAGAATTTACTTCTGCTGCTATGTTGATCTTATTCTAGAACATCCTTTATCCTTTCAGTGCAAGCAAACTTTCTCTGAAGGGCTTGATAGTAAATATTTAAGGCTTTACAGGCCATTCAATCTCTGTCACACAGCTCCTCAGTTCTGCCACTGTAGCACAAAATCAGTCATAGACTATATATTTCAAAAAATGAGCATGCATGTGTTCCAATAAAACTTGATTTATAAAACAGGTGGTTGGCTGGATTTGGCACATGGGCTGTAATTTGCAGTCCCCTAGTATAAAAGAACAGAGGACCATTCTCAGAGGCTATTAGAAGATTTAAGTTCTAGCTCAGGCTATATTATTAGAAATGGAAATAATAAGACAATAAAAATAACAACAGCTAACATTTATTAAGCAATTTATAAAATATATGTGCTTCATCCAATTTATCTCATTTCATAAACCTGTGTATAGAAAAGTTATGCCATTCACTCAAGGTCACTGAGCTGTTAGTTGTGGAGCTGGGTTTACACTAGGTCTGCTCTACTTCAGCCGCTCCTCAAGGCTTTGGAACTATGATAGGAAGCTCCTGCTCCCTCCAAGATCAAACAATGACACCGCAGGATCTGAAAGGAGGAAGTCCATCATCTTTGGTGACATGAAATCCAGAAAGAAATGACACTTTGTGTTCATACAAGCTGAAGCATGGGAAGGCTCACTGCCTACCTGGAGCCCATTGCTGCATGATGTGTCCACTGGTGACTCAGGACTCTGGAGAGAGCAGACCCTGGGGAATGTCTGCTCCTTCCCTTGGCATTTGCTAACTGTTCTCTCTGGGCCCTGATTGCTTTCTAATACATCAATGTGAATGTTTTCCTTTCTTTGAATATCTAATAAAGAACTCATTTAAATAGAAATATGTAAAGATTATATAAAACAGAGTAAGACAATGTCACCATGTGAAATTCAAAGATGTGTAAACCTGCACCCTGAGCCACAGTACCTTCTTATACTGTCTCCTCTTCAGGGAATACGTGTCTGATGCCAGGGACTGGCAGCCTCAACTCAGTGGGCATGGCCACCAGGAGGAGTTTCCTGGCCTGGGCATATGTATGTTACCCTCATGGAGCTTTAGAAGGATGCTGTCATAAGGCTCCAATACTGGAATCCTGGCCACCAGAACGTGGCTGGGTGGCAAAGTGAGAATTTGGGACAGGCATGACTGATTTTTTTCAATGAAATAATGGTCTATACTGAGAGTTTCCTTTAACACAGGCAAAGTAAGTGGTATATTTCCAGCATTGCAAGATGCACACACTCTCCTGATTTTCTTCCATTGGCAATCCATTCCTTACTGTTTGCTTCACAGACTTCATAGGAAAGGTAACAAAGTGAGACCTCGGAATTACTAGGTCACTTTCCTGACTGTTGTGAGAGACTAGAGCAGCTTAAAGTATATGGTATCCGAAGAAGGCAGAGAAAGTGGAAGAAGGTTGAGGGAAAAATATATGAGCAAAAAGTACCTTTGACTAGTTTATAAAAAGAAATGGGAAGATGGTGTTCAATGGGTATAGAGTTTTAACTTTGCAAGACGAAAAAGTTCTAGAGATCTGTTGCACAGCAATGTGAATATACATAACACTACTGAACAGTACACTTAAAAATAGTTACGATGGTAAGTTTTATGGGATATTTTTAAACCACAACAAAAAATTTTAAAAAGAAGAAGAAAAAGTGGTTCAGAACCTGCTCTGTGACTAGCTGTGTGAATCTGAGAATGCCTAGGAGCCTTGTGTTCCTCATAGGTAAAATCAGGGTTAGGATTCCTACCTCATTAGCTTGATGAGGTTAAATGAGATAATGTACTTAAAGTGCCAAGCACAGTACTTCACACCAGTAGCATCTTGATAAAATCTAACATTCTTTCCCCACTTTTCTCACTCTCCTCCAGCTCCCCCTTTGCCCAGTGCTTTCATAGCAGATTTTATCTTCTTATGGAATATTTTTCCAGGGAGGTCAAAAATATTTCCCACTTAATTTAGCTTGCTTCTCTTGCCCCTCGTTAGTTAGCCCATATGCCTATGTGTTGTGGTCTACCCTGTGCAGTGAGTAACAAGCTAACAGATATCTTTACTTAGCATTAGTGCTTGAAACGATAAATTGCTAAGTGTGAACAACTCAGGGAATGTGGGATGAAATGAGGTAGACAAGCATTTCCTGAGTCTCCCAAGGAAAAATATGAGCTGTTGAGCAGTAACCAGAAGTACTAAATCTCTAGGCGTGACAAGATTAAGGGAAGTTAAATATAGATTGTAAGTCAGGAAATTTGATCCTAATGGATTGCCAGATGTCCCTTCAAGGTCAGCAGAGGAAACTGGGGCCCAGTTAGTGAGAACTATCAATAGTGTTTGCTAAGAATTCATATTTCACCGATGCTTACTAGAGGGAAGGTAATTCACCTTAGTTTTCTTCAACATTAGTTTGACATTGTCTGTTCTGTTGTAGAGACATGTGTGACACAGTTTTACAAAACCCATTTTTTTTTGCCCAGTGGCCCTTGGCTTTTTGCATAACTTTGTACCTAACACCTACCCTGGGCATAGCCTAGCCCTGGGATCTGAGGGAATAGTGAGAGAATGCCAACAGAGTCCCCTGATGGCCTCTGGGGGAGGAGGCAAGAATGGAAATTTATGAGCATGCACAAACACATTCATACACAGTCACATACTTGCATGTGTGAGTTAAGCACCATGCAGAGCATGTACATTAATAACTGCCAAATCCAAAGCCTCAATCAATGCTTCAGATATTTACAGAAATGAGAGTGTAAGGTGGATCAGTGTTTCTCAAACTTTAAGGTGCAGTTGAATCCCTTGTTAGAAGGCAGATTCTGGTTCACTAATTCTGGGGCAACTCAGGATTCTGCATTTCTCACAGGCTTCTGGTCCACTTTGTTTATTCATTCATCTGTTCACTACTGAATCTGTCATACACTATGCATTATTGCTATAAACCGGGGATAAAATAATGACTAAAATACAGCCTTCCCTTCAAGAAGGGGTCAAGTAAAGCAAAGATTACAACTTCATAATTGATAGAGACAGTTCTACAGTTCTTTCTGAATTTGTTTTGTGAAGGATGGATAATAGTTTTCTTGATAAATAAGTTGTTGCAGGGAGAGAGGAGATGGGGCAGGAGGAGCAGCATGTGTGCGGACCTTCAGGTGTTCAACAGCACCGCTGTGGTTAAGTCTTGTGATATGGCCGAACAAAGGCTGTGAGTGGAAGAGCAAAGGGACAAAAAGCTGGACGGTGGTCAGGGGCCAGGTCATAGAGGGCCTGTGTGTCAAGCCAAGACATTGATGCCACATCCTGGAAGCTAAGGTGAGCTCGGGATCCAGAGACTGCTCATAAGCTCCCCTATTCAGATGGTGTGTCCTTGACCTTGTTCATAGACGACCATGTCAATTACTTTCTAGGACTTGAGCAGTTGATTATATTTCACCTGATTTGTGGCCACCCCCAAGCCCCACCCCAAATATCTGAAACTTCGGTGCTCTGGTTTCTGCTGCTCCATTGGTTTTCTTCAGCAGAGGTTAATAATGCACAAAGCAACAAAACCGATTTGCCCAAAGCAGGGCTTCTCAGAGGTTAAGAGAAACTCCAACAACTTCCAACTTTTGAGTCTCCTGGTTTATTTAAAAAATAAACACAAATCAAAATAAGGTGATGAAGTTTGCAATATATTTTAAATATCTCCTTGAATAAATTAAAATTTTTACCATAATAAATATACCACATGTAAATGCTGTTTTAAAGATAATTATAGTTTTATAAACATCAAAATACATCAGAAACAGAATGGGGCATAAGAGTAGTGCCTGCTTTCAATTCTGTATCTCCTTTATTGTACATATAACCTAATTTATAGACCAAAAAAATGAAAATATGAGGGCTTTTGTAAATGTAAGTCTAGGTCAAGCTGCCATCCCACCCCGTCCTCTCATTACCATCTATTCTAATAGGCCCTGATCAAAGAACTTCAAAAATGCTATGTTCTTGTTTAATTATTGGAGAAACAAAGCAAGAGGCCTCACAGAGAAAGCACTGCATTGACTGAAGGTATGCAAGATGACCAATGACCAAACATCAATGACCTTCAAAAGCTATCTTGAGGGCTGACCAAAGAACCCACTGTGCTGCTCCAACCTCATCCCAAAGTGGTTACATTCAGCAAAACGACAAAAACCACTGAAGAGGAAATGGGCGTGTCAGCATGTGAAAGACAGACTAGCTGGTCCTCTATTATCACCCTTCATTTTATTGGCTTAGTGCAAAATTTCCTGATTTGAAGAGACAGGTTTATTTTGGAGACAGTAAAATACAAATGAATGCACAAACAAAAGGCATATCTGGCAGCATAAGAAGCAGTTTTCAGTTTAAAAGAACAATGATACAAACCAAATTTAGCTCCCACTCCCTGAATCAGCTGAAAAAGCAGCCATTGCATGTGCTGGGCAAGCTGTATGCGGCACACCGAGCCGTCTCTGGTGCATTTACCTGGCCTGTATATTCAGATTACAGATCTTTGTAGGAGGGGTTCCTGTGCTTTAAGGATTTTTTTTTTAGAAAACTAAAACAAGATCTGTGTCTACATAGAGTCCTATCAGAGAGCTGAAAGAGCTGTATCATGAGTTATGAGGGGCAGAGGAGCATCCCCACAAGGAAGAAAAATTAAACTACTGTCTACTCAGATAAATTAAATTTGTCCAGCCTGGGCAAAGATCTGACTGGCCAGAGTCAATTCTGGAGTGAAATTTTATGGTTATGTCTTTTAAAAGCCATGTAAATCGGCAAACATAAAGCTGACAGGACCTTGCAGTCTTCGGCAAGAACACACTGTTCCTCTCATTTATTTCAGAGAACGCTGCCCCTGTTCAAAGCCCTGCAGTGAGCTGTGCCAGAGCATTTTGGCCATGACTGCTTGATGCAGTCTAGTGGGAGGGTGGGGGTGGGGCAGAGAGTATGCCAGTGAAAAAGGATTCTGCTCTATAGAGACAAAGCAGCCACAGAGCCACAGACATTGGACCTGGAGGATGCATCATTTGTTGCCTTTTCCAATGTAGCAAGAGGATTTCTCTCATGGCAGAGAACTTAAACTTCTTTCTCTGAGAATTACGTACTCTTGCTTTTGGACGTATGTTTTCAAGGGCCCGACATAGCAATAGTGATCCAAGTATGTTAAATTGGTCACTTGGATTAATCTGTGATTAAAGGCCCTGCAGGATGAAGGTCCAGAGGAGGATGGTAAGGCTGGAAACCATGGTTGAAATGGAAACAGAGGTTTCTTAGACAATGAAGATGTTAGAACAGAAGGGGCTTTAGAGGTAATCTGGCTGGATACTTCATTAAAGCAGGCGAGGCAATGGAGGGAGACCCTGAGTGATCGCTTGGGGCCATAAAATACTATGTGGTTGGGGTGGAGTATTTACAGTAAATAGAGCTTCTGACTCATTTAAGTGTGGCAGATTTATAGCAAAATTGGGTCCAATTCTTTCCTTCTCTCTATGTCCTCTGTAACCAGAGAAATGCCCACTGAGGCCTAACCAAGATCAGCAGAGTGGCCAGCTAACTATGGATTTGTGGGCAATAAGAATGGATGTTGTTGGGCGCCTGGGTGGCTCGGTTGGTTAAGCGTCTGCCTTTGGCTCAGGTCATGATCCTGGAGTCCCAGGATAGAGTCCCACATCGGGCTCCCTGCTCAGCGGGGCGTCTGCTTCTCCCTCGGACCCTCTTCCCTCTCGTGCTCTCTCTCTCTCTCATTCTCTCTCTCTCAAATAAACAAATAAAATCTTAAAAAAAAAAGAATAGATGTTGTTCTAAGCCTCTTGGCTTTGGGGGTGATTTGTTTGGGGCACCCTTGTGTCAATATATAACTGGCCAGTGGTGCTGTAGTAAGTTGGTAGCTGAGAGGAGAAAAGAGCAGGATAGTCCTCCAATGCACTCAGTCCTGCAGTTTCTACCATCTGGGAATAGTGGCCGGTTTAGTGCATGAGCCTACGTCCTGGAAACGGAATCCTGGAGAGACCTCCTCGGAGCCCTTCTGGCAGTATGCTCCCTAAATGCCAAGTGATCCCCAAGGGGTTGTGTCCTCACACTCTGGAGCCAGAGGGATGCTGGCAATCTTCTGGCTGTGATTTTGCAGATAAGGAAACGGAGGCTGCGAGTGGTAGGGCAGAATCAGTCACGTCATTCGTGGGACCCAGTGACAGCAGAGCATTAAACCACGTGCAGACTCATCTAAGTGTGAATTCTTTCTGCAATTCTGTAGGCTGCATGTCCGGATGCCAGCCTGGGTTTCAGCAGCTAAGGGACACCCTTTCAGAAGCTCAACTGGTTAACTTTTACCAAAAGTTGTAATTGAGTGTATTTGTTAACAGCTGTTCAAGATGTAGGACACGAACCTAAGACCTTTTTAGTTCCTACTGCAGTGATTCTGTTTCCTCATTTTTTAATCGACTGAAAGAAACGAAATCTGACCCGGAAGCAGAATGGCAGGCTTGGGGTCTGAGAGGAAAGAACTTGTAGTTCTTCACAGGATATGTTGAAGCCAGGGAATTTGAATTCAAGTGAACTCTGAAATTAAAATTCTTATATCAAGTATTTTGCTGTGTCCAATTATATCTTTATGATATTTTCTTTGTGGAAGTTGATTGCTGTTCATTATGATAAATTGCTTGAATTGTCTGTCTCTTTATTTAGCTTTTTATTGCCTTTCTTCTGTCTTTCTCATTTGAATAGAAAATTTTCAGGTGCTAAATAACAAAGATATAACTTTTTTTTTTTTATTTCTCCCAACTGTTGCTTTGCTTAGGTCATTAATACTTTCCCAATAGCTCTGAACTCTTTCCTTTCCTTCAGACGTCTATAAAAGTGACAGCTTAGAATGTGCATTGCCCCATCCTAACCTACTCTGTCACTGTCTTGAACACTCTTCTTTTTGACTTATTTTAGGTAAATATTATTGGAATCTTGTGTCTGTAGGAAAGCAGTCTCCATTACTTTATTTTATAATTAATTAAACCAGAAAATGGAACTCCATTATTTTATCTTATAATTAAATAAAACATAAAATGAAACTCTGGGCCTGTTAAGGTTTTCTGTTTTTCCTCATAAGCCTATCATGAGAAATTCAAAAAGGCCCCTTAGGTAAACGAGGTGGGTTTGTGGATTTAAAAAAATTTCTTTTAGAAAAGACAAGGTTTCTGTGAACTCCCCCCCCCCTTTTTTTAAGACAATGAAAGTGAGAAGGCAAGATCTTAGTTAAAGTTAAAGGCATCACTAAAGGCAAAAGCCAGGGATGAGAAACTGTGAGAACAACGTAGAAGCTAGTGGTAATGTCATGAAGAACAAAGCTCGGTTTTGCATCAAAGGTCAAGCTAACTGAGCACTAATGCTTGATTGTAGGCAGAATTCTTGCTGTGTTGAGGGTGGTTGCTTTCTGCATTAACATGAGTTCTTGCTTTGAGAATTACTTGCTAGCTCCCTCAAGACACTTGTCAGCCCTATTACGGCAGTATTTCTTTCTCAAGGCTCCCCATCCACCTGACTTTGTTTATGCAGATGGAAATGAAGACCAGGTTCTCAGGGCAGTTGCCCTTTCTCCACTTCTTTTCCTTCAAAAATTACCATTCTTAAAAAAAATTAAAAAATTAAAAAAAATACCATTTTGGGCTTACTTTTGGTTAGTGACCTCTAATTGGCTTAATAGGAGGTCTAATTTAGTTTGGAACGGTGAGCCTTGATTTTACTTTGGCTTGTTCAGGTTCTTATTTAATCAGAGTAAATTTTCATAGTCTCTAATGGAAATGCCAACTTCCTCCATCAGGCTGGCAAAGGAGTTCTATTACCAAAGAGGTTTTCAAACCAGTTTCCAAAGAAGACCCGTAGCGGTCAGGATTGTTGAAAGAACTATTGGTCATAATAATGACCTGGCTCTGGTTATTATCTTCGGGACACGGTTTCTCTTTTGTTCTCTACTGTTTCTACCCAATCTATTTCTGATCTCTCTCCCACTTTTCTCCCCTATATTTCACCCCAAGTGCCAAAACCCTGATCCTTCTTTATGTTTGCCAAGGTCGCATTGGCATGGAAATCTTTCTCCAGGCTTCCCTTGAGGACAAAACCCAAACTGAACCTTTCTGCCCTTAAGCTAAAAGCTGTATAAGTCTCAAGCTATTTGGCTTCTGTTTGGCTTTTATTTTGATTATTTTTTTAAAATGTATTATTATTATTTTTTAAATTATTAACATATAATGTATTATTTGTTTCAGGGGGAACAGGTCTGTGATTCATCAGTCATACACAATTCACAGCGCTCACCATAGCACCTACCCTCCCCAATGTCCATCACCCAGCCACCCCATCCCTCCCACCCATCACCACTCCAGCAACCCTCAGTTTGTTTCCTGAGATTAAGACTGGTTTGTCTTCCTCTCTGGTTTCATCTTGTTTCATTTTTCCCTCCCCTCCCCTATGATCCTCTGCCTTGTTTCTCAAATTCCACATATCAGTGAGATCATATGATAATTGTCTTTTTCTGATTGACTTGTTTCACTTAGCATAATACCCTCTAGTTCCATTCACGTCCTTGCAAATGGCAAGATTTCATTTCTTTTGATGACTGTGTAATGTTCCGTTGTGCACACACACACACACACATCTTTATCCATTCATCTGTTGATGGACATCTGGGCTCTTTCCATAGTTTGGCTATTGTGGACATTGCTGCTATAAACATTGGGGTGCAGGTGCCCCTTCAGATTGCTACATCTGTATCTTTGGGTTAAAAACCCAGTAGTGCAATTGCTGGGTCGTAGGGTAGCTCTATTTTCAACCTTTTGAGGAACTTCCATACTGTTTTCCAGAGTGGCTGCACCAGCTTACATTCCCATCAACAGAGTAGGAGGATTCCCCTTTCTCTGCATCCTCGCCAACATCTGTTGTTTCCTGAGTTGTTAATTTTAGCTGTTTGGTTTTTATTTTATCTTCCTTTTTACTCACTCTTTTCCATGTCCCTCTCCCAAACACCAAGTACCTGGGATTCCTTTCTCTGTCTTTCTCCTGCTTTCTTAAATTTGACCCTGAAAAACAAAATGCTGATAAACTCCTTTCTTTTGCCTCATTAAAAAAAATTGCCATAAAATTTATAACTGGCTTAGGCTGGCCATCACTGATCTTCCTGATTTAGCTACTGCCAAGAAGTGTTTTATGATTATCCCCTGACTTGTTTACAGCAAACACAGAAAGCCCTTGGTGTTAGGAGCCTATATAGATCCTCTGATTTGTTTGGAAAATAGAGTGGGTACTTGAAGTTCCCTGTGTAGAGTAGGGTGGTTTGGGTTGTTTGACTTGCACATTTTATATGGGAAGATAAAATTCCCACCACTTAATATGTAATAACAGTAAATCATTTTGTTGCCATGTAGAAAATGTATACAGCCTTGAGACAACAGAGGAAACTTTCCAATACTTCCTTATGCATTAGTTTCAGGAGGCCATTAGTGAGGCTGGTAATTGAAAACACACATGCTGGTGATGTTGAAGTAGGCAATTCATGGAAACTGTTTGAATATCTGAATGTGATGAAGTTAATTGATTATGTAAGAGTGATTTAGAGGCTGATGTAATAACCACCATAATAGCAGTCTTGAGTTCAGCTATTTGAAGGATGAGTCAGGGCAGGAATGACTTAAATGCTTAAAATATTTGAATTGTGTTGATTGTTCAGTTGTATATTTGAAATATATGAAAGTGATCTCTTCTTCCTGTAAGCTCTGGTATCATATTGGTCACTATGTGAATTTAAGGTGTTCAATAGCTCTCTAACAGGTGATGTTCTGTCCTTGGCAAAAGAGTGCAATTACTGGAACAGATCCATAAAGAAGGGTTCTGATGTGTGTTTTCAAAGAGAAATATCAACTGAATATTTTGGAAGTTAACCCCAAACTGTGGTGCCATAGTCGAACTTGAGCACTTCACTGTCATGGAAGGAATCTGATGTCTGAGGAACAGTTGTATTATTTTGCCTTGTCTAGTCACTTTCCCCAACCTGGCTAAGGCTGGGTTTGGGAACTGGGGTCGTGGCAGTAAAGATTTTGTATCTACAACTGCACTATTGACTATTGTATGTTCCTTTGCTGAGGCCAGTGCTATTTTATGAGGGGTTGCTAGTAGAAAAGAGCTTGATGGAAGATTGTAAGACTTACTTCTCTAAGTTTAAGGTGTGGTTCACCCAGGACATACAGTAGCCAGGAAGAGGAGCCATCATGTCAAAGCAAACCTGTCACAGCACTGTTAAAGAAGTGCCACTTGATAATTCAGGAAATGTGGCTGCATGAACTAAGTATAACTGGGCCCCACATTGTCCAATCTCCACATGATGCTCCATTAAAAAGCACAGTCCAGAAACCAAAGTAATTACAACTGAAGGCTAATCTACTTTCATCTCTTAAAGATCATGGAAGTAGATTCAGTTTATAATCCAAAGGTGTTTTACCTTTTCAAAGTTTCCTTGCCTCTGTCTCAGTTTCTCAGACACCAAAGCTGCTCCAGAGACCCCAAAAGACTTTCTCATATAACACATGAACTTCATCCCCTACCACACTCCTTCAGCTCTTCATTGTGCAGATCTACTCAACTTCTCTGTTTTTATTTCTGTCTTTTGTTTTGTTTATGTGGTTCTGCTTTTTCTTACAAAAAAGGGTTAGGCACTAGTTTGGCAAAGTTCTCTTAGAGCATAAGGTAAGGGGAAGAGGAGAATCTGAGCAGATAAAGACCAAGTTCTCTTATTAGCTGGGATGGGAGTGGGAGTCCCAAGTTATTGCTAAGATTACAGGTAAGATATCTTGTCTCTATCACAATCTATAATAAGAGTGAACATTTATTAGTAGTTAGTATGTTTCACTCATTTTGCTAAGTATTTTACACTAATTATGCCATAATAACTAATATTATTTTGTAAATTTGTAACGCTGCCATAAACATAAGGAAACTGTAGTTTGGACAAGTTGAGTGACTTGCTCTGGGTTATGCCACTGGTTAATGGCAGAACTAGGATTTCTTGGCTTGGCTTGTTTCCTTCCAAAGCCCTTGGAATTAACCATCAGAACTTTAGGCATCAGTGGCCCCAAATGGCGTAGGTTATTTGAGAATAAAACAATAATTTAAATATAATAACACCTGTTTTTATTTGTCAGAGAGAGAGAGAGCACAAGCAGGGGAAGAGGCAAGCATAGGGAGAAACAGGTTTCCCACTGAGAAGGGATCCTGATGTGGAGCTCAATCCCAGGACCCTGGGATCATGACCTGAGCTAAAGGCAGTCACTTAACCAACTGAGCCACCCTGACACCCCAATAAAAACAATTTAAAATGGAGTTCAATTGCATTTCTTATATAAAACGTAAAATAATAAATTGTTTTTTATACAATCTTTTAGCTGAATGCATCATTTTGGACCCATATCTGTATTAACATACTGGTTACCAAATGTTGGACATTTGTCTGCAAATTAGTACTGGACCTTCCCAACCATAAATGCTTGTAATTTTGGGAGACAATTCAAAATTAAATGTCCCTTATTTTTTCTCCCTATTTAGTTTTCCTCCCAAGGTTCAGAGGAAATTCTGTGGTCCAGGGTTATAGTCTTGAGTCAGTTCCCTCTGAATAGTTCAGTCATCAGCACTGTGCCTCATCTGTGAGGTTGGAGAAGGGATTTAGGAGGGAGATTAGGAGCTCATCAGAGCATGGCAGTGATAAGTGGTACACAGAGCGTGTGTAATGAAATCCAAATGCAGTTGTCAGCTACATTGTCAAATATGCAACCTCAAAAATTATCTTCACATTAAATCTCTACTTTTTAAACAAATTTCTCTTTTGGTAGAAATGTTTCTTTTCTAGTTTTTTATCCTGATTGAAAGTGAAGTGCTATGCCTCTGATGAGATTCATCATTCTTTGAAAGATAGGTCTTAAACCAACACTTCCCATTTTTCTCTTCTGGTAGATACCTACAACCTGGAGTATATATCTTGCGTCAGTCACTTTCATTTTCAGTGTCTGGAATCTGTGTTCACTCACCATCTTGGCAGTGAGTCTCGTGTCAACTCCCTTGGCTGCTGGTTAGTTCTCTTTCTCTTGAAACTAGAGTTTGAGCTGGTTATTTAAAGGAAACAGAAACAGAAGAATGGGGAAGGCTGAATGCAAGATTATGAGGTGTTGGCCTTTTGAGTTAAAACAAGCGCCAGAACTACAAAAAGAATCATTCAAAGTCATCTGTCCCCAATGTTTTGACCCTATTACAGAAAGGGTTTATGAAATTATTTCAAGAGATCTATGCATCCCTATGTAGATTGAATAAATAATACCCTTATACATACACATACTATTTATTTTTCATGTGTAAATAGGTGCTATTGTAATGAATATGATACAACTTGTTTTAAATAATATTAATTTTATTAAATTTATTAAATTTATTTGATATTATGTATTTTCTTAGTCAATATATCAATATAGGCAAGAGATTCAACTACTATGTGACATTTATACACTCTTATGTGTGAAAGGATTTCTCATTTTTAAAACAGTTGGGAATCACTAATCTAAATAATGGTGGTTCCCATCTGGTCAGCAAAATGGGAAGAAATGTGAAAGAGGTCAGAAATATGGAGGCACTTTTACAAGAAAAAAGAGCAGGAGGTCCCTACCCAAAGCTATCAATTCCTGTCAGGAAACTCTCTGACCCATCCTTGCCTTACCTTGGAGCTGTGGAAGCTTGATGCTTGATTTAGTGTGGGTGTTAAAGTACCCCATGTCAGCAAACTCACAGGAAGAACTTGTCATTTCGACTGGTATTCCAAGCTTCAAAATGGCACAGCACTAAGGTATATCATAATGTATCATAATGTCTTTGACATTTTCCTAAGGAAAAATAATAGATTATGAGTCAATGTGCAGATGAGAGAATACAGGGCTATCGCTGGTCATGAAATGTCTGCTTCTAGTTGATAATCAGAAAGATCATACAAAGGGCATAGCAGTTAAGTTGTTTTGTTGGTTTTTACCTGCCCCAATTTCATCTCTTCTGCTTGTGACAGCAGAATCTCTGTTTTCCTTTAGAGAATTGACCATACCAATTGCTGCTTATAGGCCAGGCTGGGTCTCAAAACTGCTGGAATTATTGAAAAGGAGGTGAACTCTTCTGGATGAGGTTTTGAAGCTGAAATCAGTTTCATGAAGAAGTTTTAGGAGTTGTCTGCTTATCGTCATGTTTTCTTTCACAGGGGAGAGCTGGTCTACGAATACAGCAACACGGGAAAGCTGGCCAGCAAATCGAGAGAGAGTCCAAAACAAATCATTTGAACATCTGCTCTAAGTGTTCCTGATTTTGACTTTTGGGTTATGTGAGTCAATGAAGTTTCCTTTGTTGCTTACATTTTGGAGTTAGGGTATTGTCACTGGCACTACAAAGATACCTGATTAATACAAGGTTTTCTTTTAGCCTCAGATGGAATTTATCATCCTCTTTGCATTTTTTCTTTCCACATCCCAACTCCAAGTGAACTCCCCTCTGCCACATTGGGACAGCCTGTCTTGCTCCGTTATGGACCCCTCAGTGTGGAGGAGAAGAACTTTTTCTCCAGCCCACCAGCTGACCTCTAGGGACAAGGCATTCTCAGCCACACTGAGCAGGTCATAAAAAAGGTGGTGAGAAGCAGAGATTCTGTAGTTCTCCTGGGAAACTCACTCTAAGATGGCAAGGAAACGTCACATCAAGCTAGAATGTTCTCATATGTAAACTGTAACTTTCTTTCCAACTGGCAATAAACAGTGAGTGATGCATTGCAGCTTAAAAAGTTTGCCAGTTTTTGATACAACAGCGGAGTGGCTCAGCTGGGGATTCTGCTAAGAGGGGAGCCTATAATAAGCATTGTTTTGTGGAGATAGAGTATTTTGATGCTGACCCTTTGATTTTGCTTCTATTCCTTTTTTTCTGTTCCTTTTGTCTTTCTTGTTTCCCTTACTGTGTTCTTTTCCATTATCACTCTTTTCTTTGTCTGAAATTGGACCCACAAAAATGAGCCTGTAATAAGGGGACATGAGAAGCCCTAAATTGCTGTCATTTTGATTTTCTACTGTATTAATATTCCAGAATATGAAACATACAGGAGGTATTTTAGCTCACTGGCCCTTCAACTTAGTCATGCTACTATCTAAGCCATTGCATGGAAAATTTGAATATGCATCATAGCATCTAAAACTGACACTTCTAAATCTGTTTGTGGTACATTATGTAGGAAATTACTTCAGTTTCACTAGTACTTAAGAATCCTTCCTCGTACATCATTCCAACATCTTAGAAAAAGAGGCAAGTGGGAGATTTGTATATAAGGGAAAAGGGGGGAACAGCAACATTGCAACCCATTGATGGAAATTAAACTGGCTTCCTTTATTAAGTGGACATGGCTCATCCTTGATTTTTGTGTCTCCTTGTGTTGCTTAATGCATAGCCAAATAAGATAATTGTTCTTCATTGATCTTTACATAAGTTTTTAAAATGTCTGAAACTAAAGTTTTTATAGTAAAATTAAATGCTTCCTCTTCCAAGTATATGCAGAAGCTTCCAGTATGTTTTTAAAAGTAGCACTTTGAGTGTATGGAGCCCTTACTATGTGCCAAGCATTTTACATGTGTTACCTTATTTGGTCTTTAGAACAATCCTATGAGACAGGAACCTCATTCTATAAGTGAAAAAACAGAGAGACCAAGCAACCTGTTCAGAGCCCAGTATAAGACCTGTCTCAATCCAGAGACCATGCTCCTAACAGCTACAGAGGATGGGCAGAGGGAAGGATGAGATTCCATGTTCTCTCAGTATCTCATGGATTCTGAAGGACCCCTGGAATCAAGGATGAGTAGGGGACAAAACAAGGCTTCCTATGTCGCTGGTTTGAGGCCACTTAGGAGCAAGGTACCAGGAATAAACAAAGACTAGGTCTCAGGAGCTGGGGTGGGCATACATTAAGGTATATTTGAATTCAGTGAGCACTTTTGCAGCAGTTTGCAGACTTGGCAGTGACTTCTTACTTTGTTGGTGGCCTGACAATAGCTGGCACCTAAGACATGCTGCCCCCCTTCTCCAACATCGCCTCTTCCATGGCTCTCTCACACTCTACACTCCAACTATGATGGGTTTTCAGTACCTTCAACTCATTTTTCTTTCTCTCACTTCTGGATCTTTATATGTTCTCTCCTTCTGCCTAGCATCTTACCCATCCTGGTCTCTCCATCCCCAGGATATCTCTTGCTTAACCTTCAGGTCTAAGTTTGAATGTGTTTTTCACTATGAAACTTTCTCTGCTACTCTTGAAATAATTCAACTTTTTGGGGTGGTTCATCTGACTCTAGTGTCTTTTTACTTTTATCCTATATACTAGGTTATAAGATACTATAGAATCCCTTACATATATTGACGGAGAGCTTACTGCTTTAATGATAATTGTGTGTTTGATATCTGGTTTTCCCACTGGGTTGTAGCTCTTTGAATACAGGAATCCCCTGTCCCTAGCATAATACCTGGAACATAGTAAGAACTTAATAAATATTTGTTAAACAAGTGAATAAATAAATTAATGCAATAACTCGTTAAAATCACTGTCACTGAATATTAGAATGGCTTAATAAGTAGTTATCAAACTCCATGTGACCAAGTGAAACTAAAAACTACACCAATAGCAACAATAACATTATCCTTTTCCTTACAGATAAAACGATATGACATATTACTTGGAAAGGGAAGAGAATGATCATTACTGAGAACCTATACTTAGAGTATAATGCAGTGTATGTAATTTTTTTCATAACCTACAGTAAGAAATATAGCAAAACCCAATACTCATGTGCATAAAACTAAAACAAATTTTTCACAGAATATTTACTTTTACTGTGGAGCATACTGATATTTTGATTCTAATCTATTTTATGCCTCCTCATTTATTTCATTAAGAAATGCTGGTCATGCCCACTAAATAGATCTCATGTCTTTTTCATGTGTCTGAAGACCTCCCTATAGGGGCAAGGAATGTGGGTTCTGGAGTCAAACTGCTTGTTGTTTCTGCCATTTATTCATGGTGTGACATTGGTCCAATCTTCCAATGCTATAAAGCCTCATTGCCCCATCTACAAAGTAGGGATGGTACTACACCACATGGTGTTTACAATAATTTGATAAAAAAGTGAGTAGAAAGCACTTGCCACAGTGTCTGGCACAGAAAAATCCTCAATAAACATTAGCCACTGGCATGCACCAGACACTGTGCTTCTTGGGCATCTTCCTTTATTCTCTGAAAAGGATGTATACCATAATGTCATAGTATTATCCCCATTTAACAAGAATGAAAGTAAAGTTCGGAGAGATTAAATGAATCAATGAGGCAAAATGGTCAATAAATGGTAGAGCTGGGGTATTCAAACAAGGTCTGTCTGACTCTGAGACCCATGACTTTTCTAGGAATTAGCAGGGAACACTCAAAGAAGGCGTTTTGGAAAGGATGCGACTTGAGGTAGACTTTGAAAGATGAGTGACTGGTTTAGGCCAATGTACCCAAATGCTACTGCATGTGGTTGAAAAAATGTAGTGTTTGGGAACAGCCACACCCGAGGTTTATCCTTGATTACTTAACAGCTTAGTAATTGTGTGCAATTTTATTTAGCCTTTCTGAGCCTCAGTTTCCTCAATTTTACGCTACTGATAATATCAACCTTGCAGAGTTCTAGTGAATATTGAGCTATACATAACAACAGTTGTTACTGTCTGAAAATAGGTTCTCAACAAATGGAAGTTATTTTTATTAGATGGAATTTACTTATAACAAGGGCTTAATTAAATTTGTAATCTGTAGGCTTCAGTAGATGCAATTTACAACCATATTGAAAGCATGGGTAAAAATACTGTGCAAATGCGTCTAGGGAGTTTTATTATTAATCATCTTAAGCATTTCCAAATAGAATGACTATGAGTGACATTGAGATTACAGCTACCAATTGTACTTCTAGTAGTAGAGCTTGTCCAACATAATCTTTTCCAAGTTACTGGCAATACTGTTTGGCCTCCTGGGGTTAATGTAAAGTACATTTGCCTCACCTAGGAGCCATCAGAACTTTCCAGTGGCCTTCTGATATGTATCATAGAGTCTCAGATGACAACGGGGCCAACTTGGCAGCATTGTTCAATTTCATCTCAGCTTAATTACCAACTCTGCTGCCTGCTCTTCACACGTGGGCCCGGAGATGAATCAAATACCGGAAATAGTAAGTTGACTACTGTTTCTGCCCCATCTCATTTCCACTGTTGTGGATTTGAATACAGAGAAAGCCAAATTTCTTGTTCCCTAGGGTTCCACTGAAGGTGTGTTTTATAACTTAACTGGGCATTTTGCTCCAACTGCTATTCATCTCTAGTTACTCTGGAATCATTCAGTTTAACATTTCCCCTGTGGACTTCATGGTGTATTAGGTGGTTACTAAACCCCTGGACGTCAGAGGTGGAGCACAGCTGTGACTCTAAAGGGCTCACTCACAGGTGGAGAATGGTGATAGCAGACTCATGAAGTTGGGATGCCCTTTTAAGGCTGTTAGCTGCCCAAACAACGCTGGACATACTTTATCCTGCAAGCAAATTATAGAGATGCTGGGAGAACCAATGTTTTAGTCTCCTGGGCAATTAAAATATACTACCAGGAGAGCAGAAATTCAGAAATGCAATTTTACACACATATATTTTCTTAGGTAGGGATACAACTCCACATACCAAAGAGAGTCCTGAGAAGTTTTTTGTGTGTTTGGTGCTAGAGGGAAAAATGCTTCAGTAAAATATATCTGCTAAAATACTTTATTTCTTAACAAGTAGCAGTAAAAACCACCGAAGTGCCAAAAATGGAATTTAATTCCTCATCCTACTGCAATGGTTTGTATTGACTATGTTTTGGCCCCTTTCTCCCCTCCTCTAATTTGTAAAATTCAGATTTAACTGCATGGAGTATAAAGTCCAATTCCAAGATTATAGTATGAATCTAAGATTATTTCTCTGATTTTTTGAAAGTCTAACGTGAGTTTGTTTGTTTGATTGGAATTAAACTCCATTAACTTTTCTTAAACAGAAGAAAACCTTTGCACTGGGCTAAGGAACTCTACCCCCATAAGTTAGCCTGTGACTTGCCAGGCAAGAGAACCATGTATGGAATACTTCAGCAAAATATACCCCTTCAAATACCACATTTATTAATGAGTAGCAATAAAAGAATGAAAACTAGAGTTTTCTGATTTCTGCACAGTATCTCATTGGATCCTCATAAAAACTTCATAAGGTAAGTCATCATTCCAATTTAACAAGAGAAAAGAACTGAGATTTTAAAAGGATTAATTTCTTGCCCATGTTTACATAGTTAAGTAGCAGAGATGGATTTTAGCATTCATGCTCTTGACTTTTACTCCACTGTGAAATACCAGTGGGCAGGATGATACTGAGTCCTTTGTATTTCCCTTTGTACCTTTTAACTTTCAACCAAATACTCATAACCATACACATTTGGGATAGCTAAAGCAGAAGCTGTTGATCTGTGAGATGCAGACCCTTGGGGAGGTGGTTGGAAGGTTATTTCTAAAGGCATCTGAATCCTCATGGACACTAAGTATTTATCTGTTCACCAAGTATCTTAGTCAATTCAGGCAGCTATAACAAAGTACCACAGATGGGGTGGCTTATAAACAACAGAAATTCATTTCTCCAGTGTTCTGGAGGCAGGAAGTCTAAGGTAAGGGTGCCAATATGATCAAGTTCTGATGAGAACCCTCTTCTGGGCTGCAGTCTTTTACCTTCTTGCAGTATTCTCACATGGCAGAGAGCAGAGAGAGCTCTTGAGGGCCTCCTTTATAAGGTCAATAATCCCATTCATGAGGGTAAAATCCTCATGACCTAATTACCTTCAAAGTCCCTACCTCCTAAGACAGTGACATTCAGGGTCAGGGATTTCAACGTAAGAGTTTTGGGAGACACAAACATTCAGTCCATAACATCACATAACTAATATCTCAAATATATGTGAGCAGTTCTTCTATCACTCAAATATTCCCATACAACTGTGATTATTACAACAAATAATTATGTAAAAAGATAACTGACTTAGTAACAATTTTATGTTAGTATGTATTTTCTCAATCAATGGATACTGAGAGTGCAACTAACATTGTCTGGACTCTGTGAAATTTTGGATATGAAAATGAGGCCCGGTGAACTTCCTGAGGTTATGGAAATGTTCTATATCATGACATGGGTGTTGGTCACATGGGTGTACACATTTGTCAAAATGCATTGAATTATATGCTTAGGATCTATACGTTTCAGTAGCATGAATTTTACGTCAATTTTTAAAAATGAGACCTCAGGTACTTCAACCCAGATGTACAGCAACCTCTCAAGTCCTAATTAGCTTTCTCCTTGTAGGTCATATTTGGGGTGATAGTGAGGTGTCCTTTCCTGCATTGCCCTCTGTGAGCTAAACTACTAAAAATCAACATCACTGGGTGAAATTGGCTACCTGTGAGTGCAAACCAAGAAATTTCCTGCAAAGGTGTGTATGGAAAGTGTGAAAACAGCTGTAATGGCAACCAAAGTGTGTGGGACATAGATTTGTGAAGGCAGAAAAAGAATGCGATTGCAATTTAAGAAATGGACTCTAATTGTTTGGAGAAAGATTCACTCAATTTGATTAGGTATATGAACAGAAGAGGGGTAGTCAATCTGAAGCCTAAAAAGGAAGTGTGAGGATTATTTAATGCTGCCCAAAGAAAAAAGTGTCCTGAACATTGTAAATTCAAAGTCAGATGTTGTTTTTGGCAGCAATGTGGATTATAAGACTTCTTGGTTCAAATTAGTCCCCTTTCTTTGTTCTGATTCCCCAATCAGAACAAGCTTTTTTGAGACAACCTCTTTTTTGTTTGCTGATTTGGCTTTTCAGGTAACCTAATTCTGGGAAAGGAGTGTCCTAGGTAGAAGGGGTGTATATTTGAGACACTTACAAAGAACTATTCAATTAGTATTCTTTTCTTTTACATCAGTCTCTTTACGTCAATGAAAGTCAATTCCTTTGCATCTGATCATTTCTAAAGATCTCAATTTTAAGTTTATGGATCCAAAAAACTGTGATGATTTCTGTATTGGTCAAAGTGTTTTGGTTTTCAAGTGACAGAAACACATCTCAAACTTGATTAAGCAAAAGCAGAAACCTGTTGGCTCATTTAACTTAGAAATTCAAGATGGCACAGCCTCCAGGTGATGAGGATCCAGGGTCTTGAATAACTCAGTTTGGAATATTGTGCTCTTAGGCTCTGCTTTACCTTCCATCAGGTCCATTTTTTATTTAGTCTTTTCCTTTTGCCTGAAAAATGGTTACCATTGGATCAAAATAAGTCCTAAGTTCTAAGATATTCTAGTGAGGAAAGAACCTCTATTTCCAACAGCTCCAAGAAAATCCTAGACCAATATCTAATTGGCTTGACTTGGGTCAAGGGGCTAAACTTGAACTAATCAGTGGGGCCAGGGAAATAGAAAGTGCCAACTGGCCTGAGGATTGGGATCCCAATGGAATCCTCCCAATTCAAAGGATGAAGGATGGGGAAAGGAAGAGTTCTCAAATGGGAAGTAGGGATACTAATATCAGCTGAATGAAGAATGGAACCTAGAAAGGTAAAACACAAAAAATATCCACCAGCCCCTTCAAAGTCACACTGGTTTGTGAGGCCTTGACTGGCCTGTCAGTCAATAACCCCTGACTTGACCTTGTTCTCTCTTTTCCTCCAACCAGCGCAGGAGACTAAGCAAATACCAGTGGTCATAGTTTGTACATGTCTTTTTAAAAATCAATCTCTTCTAAATTTAATTTCGGAAGTAAATCAAATATACTATGGACATTGTATCTTAATGGTATGACCTCAGTAGTCATCCTTATATAAATGGAAATCTGCTGAGAGCAAAAAGACATTTTGAAACTAAAATAACATTTTTTTCCAGATATGATCTTCTGCTTTGGATTTTCTAATCTCCTCCTCCTCCAGTTCATTGAGACTGGTTGAGATTCTTTTTTTTTTTTTGTCATGATGAACAAACAAGCAAACAAATAAATAAAAGTTACTTTGTAACAATGAATCATCATTCTTTCATTCTACATCTTTATTAAGCACCTATGTTGTGCCCAGAACTGGTCCTAAAAGAATGCAGTATTAAAATTCTATTTATGTGATTGTGAACCAGAAATAACTAGAGATAAAAGTGATTTTGGAAGTTATTTTGCCAATGTCCAACATGCTACATTCTTAATTAAATAGCCAGGAATGGAGCAGGCTGGAATAACCCAACCAATATTTATTAAATAACTACTATGTGAGTTATAAGTAAGGGCATGGAAATATGCCATGGTTGTGGAAATGCAGGTTGTCGGGCACATAAGGTGGGTGCTTATATTGGTTTCTTTTGCTGCTATAACAAATTTTCACTTAAAACGCCACTAGTCACTAGTCACTTAAAACACCACAGATTTATTTTCTTTTAGTCCTGGAGGTCAGAAGTCTGAAATGGGTCTCAGTGGATAAAAATCAAGGATGTAGGGTGGCATTCCTTCCTGGAGGCTCTAGAACAGAATCCATTTTATTGTCTTTTCTGCTCTAGAGTCTGCCTTCATTCTTTGGCCAATGGAAGGCCATCTTCAAACCCAGCAATGGATATTCAGTCTTTCTCATATCATCTTCTAGGCCTCTTTTCCCCCCGTCTTCCTTTTCTTAAGGACCCTTTTGATTATATTGGCCCTTCTGGATATTATAAGATAATCTTCCCAATCCCAAGGTCGGCTGATTAGCAACCTTAATGTCATCTGCAACCTTAATTTTCCTTGGCTACATATTCTAATGTATTTACAGTTTCCAGGGATAAGAAAATGGACATTTTTTAGTGTTGAGGGCGGAGGGGCACATTATTCTGACCCAGTCTGGATTTGAGGATCAGAAAAAGCTTCCTGGAGAAATTGATGCCTAAGAAGAAATTTTAAAAATTCACAGGAGTACCCACTTCTGGAGAGAGAAGAGGTTTTTGTGGGTGGAGTGCAGCAGTTATGAGTGCACCAATGGGATCTCTCTTCAAGAAAGAATGTGTTCAGCTGCAAAAAAAAAAAAAAAAATGAGTTATCTGAGTGTCCAGCTACATCTGTCTCAGCTTTTGAGGCCAGGTGATACTTTTTCCAGGTAGCTCAGTCCCTGACTGAGCACAGCAAGAGTATTAGGCTCTGACCATTTCTACCTAATATGAGACTCCTCTACTATGCAATCTTTGCTCTGGAGCTCCCTGTTGGGCTGCCCAAGACTGTCAGATCTGAGGCCCTTCCTGTTTTCTTTCACAAGGTGTCAGATCAGCACTGTGGTCTGAAAACTTTCTCAGGTCAATTCTGCTTCTTCCTCCTTTGTCATTCATAGGTATTACCCCCACAAACCACTTGTATGTACTCTTATCTTGGTATCAGTTTTCTGGAGGACCCAACTGAGTCAGGAACAGAGGCTCATAGGTGAGAGAGCAAGGCCAGCTTGCAAGCAGTTCAGAAGAGCAGGGACACAAGATTCAAGGATGGACCTGGGCTTGAAGTTATACATGCCCACTGGGGTTTTATTTGTCCTACAAGCTAACTGCTGTAACAAAAATCCCACATTTCCGTGGTTTAACACAGTAAGTATTCTTTTCTCTCCATTGAACAGACTACACAGGTATTCTCTCAGTCAGGTACATTTCCTTGGGCTCTGCTTCAAATAGCAACTGTGGAACCAAGTTTCCTTTGGTCTTTTTATTTGGCCCTCTCTCAGATCTTGAGTCCTCTCCCTGCAGCCAGTAGTCAGAAAATAGGAGGATCATGCATGTGAAAGCTTCATGGATGAGGCCAGAAAGTGGTGCATCTCACATTTTGGGTGAGCAACTACTTCTATCCCTGAGGTCCTAGGAGTTAAGTAGGCTTAAATGGAGAAGACCCAACCCAGCTATAGGTGATGAAGCAGCTGTACATGGTGCACCAGATACCCTAGCACTTTGTGGATATTCCATAAATGTTTTTTGAATGAGTGAATTTGAAGTCAGATGGACCTAGGTTCAAATCCCAGCTCTATTGTTTGGCCTTGAGCAGGTTACTTAGCTCTAAGCCTCATTTTCTTCATTTGTGAAATGGGTATGAAAATGTCTATATCATAAAGGTGTTATGAAATTTCCCTGGGATTGACATATGATAATTATAACTAACACTCATTGAGTGCCAAGCATATAAAGAGTGATTTATATTTATTACTTCATTTGATTCTTAATGAAACCCTAGGTTGTGGGTAGTATTATTGTCCTCAGTTTATAAGTAAGGAAACTGAGGCTTTGAGGCATTGTCTTGCTCTAAATCATATAGCTAATAATTGGTAGAGCTACAACTTGAACCCCACCTCCAGAATCAGTGTTCTTAACCACAATACTGTACACTACTTATAGTAAGTTAATTACCAAATTTGGTCTCTGATACATAATTGATGCTCAAGAAATTGCAGGGCAGAATTATTAGCAGCAAGTCCAGGGGCAGGTGATATACAGTGATCCAAGTAATAGGCTAGTCACTGATATTAGCAAGGTTTGAAACAAAATCCCCGGTGTGTGGTGAAAGTCTAGTTATTAGGGTTTGACAGGAATAAAAGTGAACATCCATCCTGGAAAACTGCTACATGGTATAGATTATAGGTATAAAGACTGTGGCACAGGGGACCAAAATAGGGGCCCAGGTCCTGGAATAGTGTCATAAGATGGAAATAAGGCAGAAAACAAGCAATTAAATTATAGCTCATGCTTAGAAATGGGCTGGCAAGAAGCATGGATGATTCCATGTCACCTAGAGAGCTCTAACTGGCAAGGAGTCAGCTGGGAGAATACTGAGCCACAGCTGGGCATCAGGGGGCCCAGCTAAGAGGAACAAGAGAAGGGCAATGGGAGCAGACATCAGGCAAGTCATCTCAGCCATGTTTACTGATGACAGTAACTGATGACAGTAACATAACTGGCTTAGCAATACTGTGTGCGTGCGTGCGTGTGTGTGTGTGTGTGTACGCACATTTGCGTTGTTAATCTTCTAGTGTGTGTGTAGTTATTTTTATAATGCATCCTTCATAAGCCTCCTTTGGATTCCTAAGATGTTTCTACAGCCACCTTATCAAGATAATTCTCCAAAATAATAAGCTCACTTCTTGCAAGCAAGCAAATAACCAATAATAAAAGAATAAATTTAAAAACCCTCCATCTTTATAACAAAAATAAGCCTTTTTTTCAAAGGGATACTAGATTTTCAACTAAGTAGCTATTCAGACATCATCTTTAAAATATGTTGGATCTTCCTAACATTTTACCATATGAGAAAATAAATTCAGTGTCTTATAGAGTGACTAACCAAGGGATATTCTTAGGATAAGACTGAGGAAATCAGCTAGATAACAATAAAGTTCTATCCCCCATTTTTTAAAAAGATTTTATTTATTTATTTGACAGAGAGAGACACGTGAGAGAGGGAACACAAGCAGAGGAAGTGGGAGAGGGAGAAGAAGGCTTCCAGCCAAGCAGGGAGCCCAATGCGGGGCTCAATCCCAGGATCCTGGGATCATGACCTAAGCTGAAAACAGAGCTTAACAACTGAGCCACACAGGCGCCCCTCCCCAATTTTCTCCTTCCTTCCTTCCTTCCTTCCTTCCTTCCTTCCTTCCTTCCTTCCTTCCTTCCTTCCTCTCTCCCTCCTTCCCTCCCTCCCTGTCTTTCAATGCACAATTTGAAAAGAAAAACCGGGACTGGACTTTGGAAAGGAACACAGGATCCTAGCTCTTCAGGCTGTTTGATTTCCCAGTGTCCTTTGAAGGAGAATGTGGGACTGAGCTAACACTGGTAGGGTGAAGGATAGCTTCATTTCCATTCAAATTTTCATCTGTTTCAAAGTCACAGCACAACCGAATGTGCTTCTCAGGTATCTTACTAAAATTGAGGTTCTTTGAGTCTTACATAAGTTTCTCATGAACTAGTTGTTAAGGAATGAGAAAATACAAATTCTAGTCTGCAATCTAGTTTGGCAAGTATCTTAAATTTTCTGGGCCTGTTAATTCCTCTGCAAACCAAAGAGTTTTGACTAGATTCAAATTTTCAAAAATCCTGGCACTTTGGCAACATGGTAAAGTTTTTATATTCATAGGTTAAATATAGAGAACATGCCTACATATGGCAACTTATAATGAAACAAGAATTATACCACTTTAGTCCTATGATCCATGAATTGAAAAAGAATTCTGCAAGAATGGTTGGGAGACTCCAAAAATAATAATATCAATGTTAAAGAAGTACTAAAAATGAGATTGGGGTTGACATTACAATATCTTTTTCCTTTCTTTTCATGTCACATTCCTTTTCTGAGGCATGTCAAATTAGGCATTAATTTTTTATTTCCAGTTGGCAATGCACAGCAGTCTGGCTTAGACACTTTGGCCAATAATAGTAACAATAGCAGACCTTTCTTACCATATGGCAGGTACTGTCTCAAACAATGATCTTACCATTTTACAGATTAGGAAACTGAGGCCGGAACTAACAGCTCCATGGATGGATGGATGAAGACCTTGAGAATGGAACCTGGTTTGTTTGGCTTCAAGACTGCTCCTCCCATTGTGCCATATGCCCTCAAAACTGGAAATGTGTGTCTTGCACTGAAGGGAAGGCAAGAGCCTAAGAATGAGGCTGCAACAGAATAAAATCCCCTACACAAATATTTAATAAAAATCTGTAATTTCACAAAAGCACCAAAAGCCCAAGTTATTTTGCAAAACAACTTATGGATCCCTAGCAAGCATCCAAAAAGGCCCCAAACATCACAAAATGGCTTTGAAAATCCCTATCTAGATGATCTTTAATTAAGAACCTTTCAAGTGTTAAACCTGCATTTGTCCTTGGCTGATCTTTAATTAACATAGGATAGTCCCTGTCTTTACAAGAGCAGATATGTTACCCTTCCTAGTTTTTCATCTAGGGTTCTACCCTTCTCTCAGAGATTTGTCCAGTAACCATGATCACAAATATAAAGCCAGCTGAAATTTGGAGTGGGTGAAACAAGACAAGGAAAAATGAGCACTGCATTTAGCTATTGGCCCAAGAGTGAAAGAGGGATGGAGTAAGTAACTGATCCTCTGCAACCCAATCAGTCTCCCTTTGGACAGGGAAATTCTTGTGTGAGGGCCTGGTTGGGCTTACCCACAGAATGGGTCTGGACCCATGGCTGCAAATGAGACTGAATATCTGCTTGAGACTCTATTAGAGGATAGAGTTAGCATGATAGAGTCACTGAAGCAAGCGGAGACTAAATGCTGGCTGATCCCTGAAGAGGAAAGCCACTTTTTCTGGGCCCTGGGCCCTGAAGATTTTGCATGACGCCTGAGGCCTTTATTTGAAGATTAGGTGCTAAGAATTGCTTCCTGATCATATCTTGCCAACTGGCTTCCTAAATCCCAGTTCCATCATGGGGTAACCCTGACAGAATTTCAGATGATTTGAAATACTCTGGCACATGGAAGAGCAGACTGTTATATCCTCAAGAAAAAAAAGTATATATGTACACATACATATATGCATGCATGTGTGTATTAATGTGTAACTCTCTTTACACACATGCACATGCACACACACATGCATTGTTTTTTCTTAATGTTCACACATACCAAAAGCAACAAAGGAAGAAGGAGAGTCCTTGAGGTCACATGGGAAGCTTCCAGACTCATTCTGCCACTAATTATGTGTCGCCTTGTGTGAGTCTGTTTGAGAAGTGATCGCCTCTTAGTTTAGTATGTTGTT
Source organism: Eumetopias jubatus (assembly GCF_037043125.1). Lineage (NCBI taxonomy): Eukaryota > Metazoa > Chordata > Mammalia > Carnivora > Otariidae > Eumetopias > Eumetopias jubatus. Next base: position 68,461,303 of record NW_028274823.1, on the reverse strand, counting down.
ATATGATCATAAAGTCTGAGTGTTGAAAAATTTTAACTCAAAATTCAATAAAACTATTTTATTAAGGCATCACCACAAGTACAAAGTACTTGGGAAATGGAAGGATTGAAACTTTGACCCAGGACAGCTTTGTTTTTTCCTGAGTCTCATGATAGTCCCCTTATTTCTGCTTGTCAAATAATCTTAAGTCCAAGAGACATTTTTCAACTTGGAAAGTATAATAAACTTATTTAGTTGCACATGTGTACATGAGTATGTGTGAGTGTGTGTGGCTATTTATCCTTTCTATATAGTTGGAGCCTGGCAGTAGTCTTCCTCTACACTCATCTTGAAGCATTCCATACACAATGAGTAATTGCTGTTTTACTGATAATATCAAGTAGATGAGAGAAAGGGGTAGAACTGCCTCAGAGAGCACATAGCATTTTGCTTTAAAAATTCCTGTTCTTTATTTAGCTCCTAGATAAATCCTCTCTCCCACTGGATATATTTCCCCCATGTAGGCAGTTCTGCTTCTCTTCTCGGCTTACAAATACCACAGTTCAGCAAAAAGAAAAAAAAAAAAAAAAGCTGGTATCTTGCTGAACAGCTACCACATAAAATCCAGGTAAAGAAAAATTACGATGCAAAAGGCATCATGTACATAAATGTACAGTCATATTATTTTCTGAATACTGTACTTATGCTATACCCCTTTATCTTCTTTTTTCATATGTTCTATTTATTTTTTCATGTCATTAAATATGCTCCAAGAAAACATGATTTTCAATGGCTTCCCAATAAGAATATGAACTTTTGACATTAGAAGAGTAGTGTGGGGGTGACATGGACTCTGGGAGATGTTAGATGATCCTCACAGGACACCACATGGACCTTTATCACCTACGATCTGCGAGAGGAAGCTGGGTTTTCCCCAGGAGAGCAAGAAGGAGATAGTAAGCCTCATGCTGAGGACTACTTTGTGCTCTCCATTCATTATCACATTTAGTGCTCCAAAAAACTTGATGAACTATTATTTTCTCATTTTACAGATGAGGAAACTGAGGTCCAGAGTTAAGACAGCTAATATGTAGTAGATCTTGAATTGGGGACCAGAATTGCCTGAGTCTAGACTCGAGTTCTTTCCATTTCACTACAGTGCACCTCTGAAAGGTAAATAGAGTCTTAAAATCCAGTCAGACAAAATGCTCATAGAACCACATGAAGAAAAATTTTTTGAAAAGGTGATGGGTGAGAATAAGACTTTCAGTTACTCAGAATCAGAGGGACAAATGAAATGCCATATTTAGTTCCTGAAGCCTAAAATGGGAGTCTAGTGGCTAGGCAGGGAAGCCTTTCTCTCCTTGGATGGTCAGAAATCAGGGAGACCAGACAAAGATGGAGTAGCTTCTGAGATGATGTGTAGCTCAGGTTGGAGGAACTGAGCCAAGTTCCTGAGATGATGTGTAGCTCAGGTTGGAGGAACTGAGCCAGATAAGCCAAGCATTGGAAGGGACAAGAATCTGTAAACTGTAAATCTGTAAGTGATGAAGTCATTACTTCCAACAAGCAGATTTACTAGTCTAGATAGCATTCTAGCAATGTAGGATTGAGGACATGAAGAGAGGCCTTTCAATGTAGTTCAGCCAATGTCTTTGACAATATTTAATAACCTTCGCAATAAAGTTCTGTACTCTATAAAATAATGATTTCCTAAAACAGTTTTAGGGATTTCATTTTCTCAGTTTGTATTTTCCCCTTTCTTTCTGCTGACCTACCATTTTTACTGGGTTTGACTCTCTGACACAAGCAAAGACCGGGGCAAACATTCAAGTAAGTGAACTACCAAGAAGGCCAGCAACACAAACCATCTTCCAAAAGCCACCAGAAGAGTCAGCTCCCATCTTCACTCCAAGGTTTCTGTCATCCAGTGATCTGGCAGGTGGAACACGTAATTACAGGCACCACTATACTGTGTTGCTCCTTAAGCTGATGGAGAAACAACAGGCAGGCATGATACCCAGAGGGTCTCAATTGTACCACTCTTTAATTCACAGTCTGAAATGTGCCCTCTCAACTTTAAGTAATGGGGCCCCAATTCCCTGCAAACCTACAGCAGCTCTTCGAGTCCTCTATATTACTCCTTCCCCATTAACAAGCCTGTGTGCCTAGAATAGGCTGGGGGAGACATGTTCTTATTACTGATGAACTCATTTTTTGCCCAATTCTACCACCTTAATGCATTTTTTTAGCCAAAAAATATAAAATAAAATATTTCCAAGTATGGACAATCACATGAATTATGCCTTTTATGTATAGAGCCTAATAGGACACTTATTCCTCTTCACATGGCTTAAAATAATCTCTTATACCAGGATACAATAAATAGCACCACCACCATCTGCATTCATCTTTACCAAACTTGGGAGAAAGTAACTATGAGCCAGGGAGATCAAGGCAGCACCAGAATGTGCAGTGCCAAGATTGGGATGGGGCTAAAACCAGTGACATTGGTAAAGGGCTATATTTAATGACAGCCTTGGCAGATGGCAGGGTCAAGGGATGGCACAGTTATGCAGTCCCTCTTCACTCCTTTCTGAAACTTACATAACCTCATAGTCTTTCGTGCTGAACAGGGCATCCTGTAAAAAGCAGGAGGCATCAGAGGAAAGGAGGCAAAGAAGGGTTACAGAGCAGATTCGCTGGTTCCCTTGAGCCCTGTCACTGATTTCTGTCATCTAGGATAGTCTGAACTCCCCCTTTCCCAGATGGTCCTCCTCCAGAGGCATTTACATCTCTACAGCCCAGACAGCAATTACAATGAGCTGCAGACATGTGGGTCAAGGGAGGACTGATAAGGTTAGCCTCATGTCATAAGGACAGGGCATGAGAGACATAGCCAAGGGCTTCCTTTACTCCAAAGTAGCATTTTATTTCTATTAAAAGATCAGTTACTCAAATTCTACACCTAGATATACACCCAAAAGAATTTAATACAGGTACTTGTGTTGTCAGTGTTCACTGAAACATCACCTAAGGGTCCAACAGCAGATGAATGGATAAACAAAATGTGGTATATACATACAATGGAATATTATTCAGCCATAAAAAGTAATGAAGTTCTAATATATGCTACAATATGAATGAACCTTAAAAAGAAACATTATTCTAAATAAAATAAGCCAGACATAAAAGGACAAATACTTCATGGTTCCACTTACATGAAATATCTGGAATAGTCAAATTCATAGAGACAAAAAGTAGATTGGGGGTTACCTTGGGCTGGAGGGTGAAAGGAATGAGGAGTTATTATTTAATTGTTAACAGAGTTTCTGTTTGGGATGATGAAAAATTTTTGGAAATAGAGGTGATATTGCACAACATCATGAATGTAATTCATGCCATGGAATTGTATGGTTAAAAACAGTAACTTTTAAGCCATATATATTTTACCACAATAAGAAAAGATCAGTTACTCATGAAGCATTTGTTCTTTTCCCTTTTTATTCAAAAACAGTCATTTTAGATTCTGCCAAGTTGCTGAAAATTTTTTGTTGTCATCAGAATTGCACATATTTTCTTTTCTCTCTCTGCATTTCTCCATTGTCTGATCCTCTGAGGAACTATTAGTAAAAGTAGTTACTTAACATTTAGGGAGTCCAGGCACTGTTCTATTCTACATGAATTTAATTCATGTGAAAAGCACTGTTATTATCTTCCCTATTTTACAGAATGAGAAGCAGATATTCTTCTCAGTGTCTTCCCTATTTTACAGAATGAGAAGCAGATATTCTTCTCAGTAAATAAGGGCAAATCCAGAATTGAGTCCTAGACAGACCCCAACGTTCTTAACTATTACTCTATTGCATCCTTGGGACCTGCAATGGACGTTCTTAGGGAACTTGTGAGAACTCAGACTCATGGTCCATCCCATACTAATTGAATCAGAATCTCTAGAGGTGGGGCCCAGGAAACTACATTTTAAAAGAGACTCCCATGTTCCAATTTCAAAACTTACTGCAAAACTACAGTTATCAGTGCCAGTACGATCCTGGCATAAGGATAGACTTATACAATAGAATAGAAGTGAAAACGTTGTACATTTGTTAGAGTGTAGAGAGGGGATTGACAATGGTCAGAAGTGGTTATGTGAGATTTCAGGAAACAAGTCTTAGGAAAACTCAGCATAGTAAATTGTCCAATTGGGAAATGATGAAGACTGAAGTATAACAAGGAGTAAGAGAAAGGAATCATTTGAACATAACTCTGTAGCATCTAGCTTGGGTGACTACTAAAAGAGTGCCATCATTTTCTAATGACAAATGAGAAAAAGCAGATTTTTCTTGAGGAAGAAGAGAATGAGTGACTTCATATTTTTTTAAATTTTATTTTATTATGTTATGTTAATCACCATACATTACATCATTAGTTTTTGATGTAGTGTTCCATGATTCATTGTTTGCGTATAACACCCAGTGCTCCATTCAATACATGTCCTCTTTAATACCCATCACCAGGCTAACCCATTCCCCCCCTCCCCTTCCTTCTAGAATCCTCAGTTTTTTTCTCAGAGTCCATAGTCTCTCATGGTTCTTGTCCCCCTCTGACTTCCCCCCTTCATTTTTCCCTTCCTACTATCTTCTTCTTCTTTTTTTTAAACATATAATGTATTATTTGTTTCAGGGGTACAGGTCTGTGATTCATCAGTCTTACACAATTCACAGCACTCACCATAGCACACACCCTCCCCAGTGTCTATCAGCCAGCCACCGCATCCCTCCCACCCCCCACCACTCCAGCAACCCTCAGTTGGTTTCCTATTGCTGGAGTGGTGGGGGGTGGGAGGGATGGGGTGGCTGGGTGATAGACATTGGGGAGGGTGTGTGCTGTGGTGAGTGCTGTGAATTGTGCAAGACTGTTGAATCACAGATCTGCACCTCTGAAACAAATAATGCAATATATGTTAAGGAAAAAAAAGAAGAAGAATATAGCAGGAGGGGAAGAATGAAGGGGAGTAAATTGGAGGGGGAGATGAACCATGAGAGAGGATGGACTCTGAAAAACAAACTGAGGGTTCTAGAGGGGAGGGGGGTGGGGGGATGGGTTAGCCTGGTGATGGGTATTAAAGAGGGCACGTTCTGCGTGGAGCACTGGGTGTTATGCACAAACAATGAATCATGGAACACTACATCAAAAACTAATGATGTAATGTATGGTGATTAACATAACAATAAAAAATTAAACAAACAAAACAAACAAACAAAAGGATTCCTCACATCAGTGAGATCATATGATACATGTCTTCCTCTGATTGACTTATTTCGCTTAGCATAGTATCCTCTTGTTCCATCCACGTTGTTGCAAATGGCAAGATTTCGTTTTTTTGATGGCTGAATAATATTCCATTGTGTGTATACACACACACACACACACACACAGACACACACACACACACACACACCACATCTTCTTTATCCATTCATCTGTTGACGGACATCTTGGCTCTTCACATGATTTCATATTTTTTATAATGTAAGTAGCTTGTGAAGCTATCCAGAGTGGCAATACCAGTTAAGAGGTATGGGTTAGAGATAAATATAGGATTATGTGCTTGTAAGTATTAACTGAAACAACAGAGGAGGTGAGATTCTTTAAAAAGAGACAGAGAGATGGGTTGTGCACTAAGCATTAGGGAATACCTATATTTAAGGGGCAGGCAGAAAAAGAGGCACTTTTTGGCAGTTGAGAAATAGATGAAGAGGTAGAAGAAGAACTAAAAGAGATTTCAAGGCAGATATTTCAAGGAGAATGTGGACCCACAGACCCATCGATAAAGTACTTATTATGATACTTTAGTTGCAAGTAGCAGAAACTCACTTGAGCTAACTTAAGCAGAAGAAAAATAGGATTCAAGAGTGTTTCACTCAATGTAAAGGCAGACCATGTGCTTGGGCCTCACAAGAGGCTGAAACCAGGAACTGAACAGCTGTCAGGAACCCAGGGAGATATTGCTTAGTTCTGCTTTGTTCATCTCTCCGCAGACTGTCTCTTTGCTCTCACTCACCCAACAGTGCCTGATTTACATACTGAGTAGTTCTCTGAATCCCAATTCCAAATCATTAGAAAGAGAATCTGATTGGGCCCAGTTGGGTCAGCTGTCCAACCATGATCCAATCAACCATGGCCATGGTGGGCTTGGGAAAAAACACACAGAATAAACATGGCAGCCATGATTCACTTCTGTGAACAAAGGGAATAGGTCTCAGAGAACACTCTAAATTGGTCAGAGTAGGGCGCCTGGGTGGCTCAGTTGGTTAAGCGACTGCCTTCAGCTCAGGTCATGATCCTGGAGTCCCGGGATTGAATCCCACATCGGGCTCCCTGCTCAGCAGGGAGTCTGCTTCTCCCTCTGACCCTCTTCCCTTTCGTGCTCTCTATCTCTCATTCTCTCTCTCTCAAATAAATAAAATCTTAAAAAAAAATAAATTGGTCAGAGTTTCCCAAAAATATCTATTACAAGATTAATCAAAATGACTAAACAAAGATTTGGTTGCTTTTTCATGGAGGCATCAATTACAAGGACAGTTGTAACAACTCTGACTCCTTTTCTCTCTTCTCTGTTCCTGTTTCCTCTGTTAGCCCAGAGAGAAAGTTGCATTAACACGTCTGTATTGGTTTCTCTACAACAGAGACAAGAATACAAGAAATTGCTTGTGAAATGCTTTGACATCCTAAGGTCAAAGGAACTAAGCAAATACAAAATATTGTTTTTATTTTTTTAGAAAGAACTGGAGTTTTCCAGTTGTTTTTGCCTTTGCCTGGGTCTCATTGACTTCCCAAATTGTACTAGCTGCTTTCTGGCTTTCATTAATCAAACTGCCACCTGTGATAGACTGCTGGTCCCTCATCTTATTTTGATTAATTCCATTCTCACATTCATGTCTCCAGCACAGTTTGCAGTGGATGATTTGTTAGGGGCAGGGTAGGATGGGGGATGACTAGAGATTTGGAGTAGTGGTGTCATCTCCTGAATCTGATTGGATTTATCTGTTAACAGAAATACTTCCTCCCCCTTCATTCCTTCCAGCTCTAAGAATAGCAGTACCAGCTGTACTTGCCTGAGCCATATCTAAATTAATAAAATAAAGTGAGATTATTGACATTTTCTTGCTTCAACCAGCAAATGTGCATCTTTGAATTTTTATCAACCAAAATGCTCTTATAAGGGAGCATTCACAGAAATGGGCTTGACATAAAAATGATAATGCACACTTTACTCATGCTAATTATGCATTTGTATTCCTTTTACTTATGTTGTCCTTTTATCTACTTTGCATTTCAGAAATTAGTATTACACTGAAGCAGCTAAAGGACGGCAACATAGCTTAGTAGTCAAGAAAGGAGTTTTATGGTTAGACCTATGTCTATTCCCAGCTCCATTACCTAAGACCTAAGTGACTTGAGGGAAATTATTTAACCTTTCTAAGACTCCATCTTCATATACACATAATTATGTTGTTTTGAGGTTTAAATGATATATGTAAAGAATGCACTATAGTATCTGACACACAGCAAAGGTTAATTAGTGTTAGTTCAATAAAAGGTGTTTTGGTGCAGAGAGAATGACTTCTCATCCACACTATTCAGAATCATTATTTCAAACACTGAGATAGAGGAAGAGCTTAATGTGTGGATAAACCCAAGAGAGATCTGAGAGCCTGGTTTAGCAGGTAAGAATAGTGAACTTCTTGCTGGTGGGAATGGGGTCGTGCTGTCTACACTATCTCTGTACCACTTTGGAGAGTGTGACAAAACTAACTGAGAACGTGTGCATTTTTTACACTTGAGATAGAGCACATCTGGAGGTCTCTGGGGCTGATCGGCCTCTATTTGCATGAAGGCCTGAGGAAGATCCTGGGCAAGAATTCTTCCAGGTCTGAGAGACTGGATGTCACAGGCCTGGCTCAGTAAGGAGGGCAATACTGATAATCTGCTACTCAAACATCCTGTGGTCCAGACTACAGGTCTCATGCCTGACCTAAGATTAAAAGAAAAATGACCTTTACTCACACAGTTGTAGGGCACTCAGAGCCTAAGGCTACATGGTTTTGTTACCAGTTTAACATTACAAATCAGGATGAACTAAACTTTCCCACCTTGAGATAACTTTTAGAACCTAAACAGGTTAAGAACACAGTGACCTGAGTAGCACATTTGATCACCCAAAAGATGAAACCACAAAACGAAAAACAACTTAGGACCCTTGGCTGAAGGAAGGACTAGCTCACAAACACAGGCAAGACCCAGAGACAGGAGCTGTCTCGATGGGGATATGGGCAAAGTGAACAAAATGCCATTTGCGGCTGTAGATATGACACTAATATTACCCTCTTGTGAGGTAGCCTGAGAAATAATTGACAGTTTACAAATGTTTGGGAATAAATTCCTACTAATTAAGCAATTTGTATGCATTGCACTTGTGTATTATTGTCCTGTTCATTTATTTTGCTTCTAGGGATTAATATTGAAGTTAAAAAGCTCAGTGGAGTCTGTGTGGAAGAAACATAGGCTGTGGGGTCTGAGAGGGACTTGGTCAAGTTACTTTGTCTCCATGCCTTTTTTATTTCTTCTATAAAATAAGACTATTAGAAGATCTAATTGGACGATGTGTGAATGTGTGCCTGACCTTAATAATGGAGTTTTTTGCATAGCAATAATCAGCCATAAACTGCTTAGCAAGAATTCATGTATACATTTGCATTCCCTTATTCTCACAGTTGATGGCAGAAACATAAGAAGGAACATTCAAAGTTAATGTAAAATTAAGAGGAAAGAAGTCTGCTATGGGAGGAGAAATTTGATTCATCTGTGCTGTAATTTATAATTATTTAATTGTCTAGAATGTTTCTCATACTTGTTTTATATTTTCTAAAGTTTTTAGCACAGCTCCAGGTCCACTTAGATAGGTGCTTAGTAAATATGTATTAATGTATTGATTTAGGATACACCCTCCCACACACAATTTGGGATAATAATAATGCAGCAGTAAAGCCACTAGAGTAGGAAACAGGAGACTTAGGTAAAGACCCCATTTTGCCATTAATTAGCCATGTGAACTTGAGTAAGTCTTCAGGCCTCAGCGTATTATTCCTTAAATTAAGGAGTTTCCCCCAAAATCTTTTGTGCTTGAGTGTTCTATAGTTTAACAAAGGCTCTGAGGATGTAGAAGAATGTTCTTCATGAAGAACAAGAGGAGCATAGAAACAGCACATGGAAAGTCCCCAATATGGATCCCTCTTACACTGCTGGTGGGAATACAAGTTGGTATAGCCACTTTAGAAAACAGTGTGGAGTTTCCTCAAAAAATTAAAATAGAGCCACCCTATGACCCAGCAATTATACTACTGGGTATTTACCCAAAGACACAGATGTCATGAAAAGAAGGGCTATATGTACCCCAATGTTCATAGCAGCAGTGTCCACAATAGCCAAACTGTGGAAAGAGCCATGATGCCCTTCAACAGATGAATGGTTAAAGAAGATGTATACAATGATACATACCATGTATACAAAGATATATACAAAGATATATACAATGGAATATTACTGTGTATACAAATGTACACACAGTAATACAATGTATACAAAGATACAATGTATACAATGATACAGTGCATACCAAGATATGTACAAAGTATACAATGTATACAGAGATATATACAATGGAATATTACTCAGCCATCAGAAAGGATGAATACCCAACTTTTACATCAACATGGATGGGACTGGAGGAGATTATGCTAAGTGAAATAAGTCAAGCAGGGAAAGTCAATTATCATATGATTTCACTTATTTGTGGAACACAAGGAATAGCATGGAGGACATTAGGAGAAGGAAGGGAAAAATGAAGGTGGGGGAAATCAGAGGGGGAGACGAACCATGAGAGGCTATGGATTCCAAGAACAAACTGAGGGTTTTAGAGGGGAGGGGGTTGGGGGGATGAGTTAGCCCGGTTATGGGTATTAAGGAGGGCATGTATTGCATGGAGCACTAGGTGTTATACAAAAACAATGAATCATGGATCACTACATCAAGAACTAGTGACGTAATGTATGGTGACTAACATAACATAATAAAATAAAATTTAAAAAAGTCTCCAATATGAAATTCATAGTATCATGAGCACTAACACTATGTGAGTATCAGAGAAATAATTACAATATAAACAAAAACTTGAGTTCCTAGCAAGTTTTAGGCACTGTGCTAAATGCTTTACATATATTATTTCATTTAATAATTTTAATAATGCTGTGAAATAAATATTGATATTCCCAGTTACAGCTAAGGAAACTGGTTTAGGCACTCAAAATTTTCCATTAATTAAGCTATTATTTCAGTTAACACCTGTCTCATATACTAACCCAGGACTCTGGTTTTTCTCTTTTTAAAAAAAGAACTAGAATTCAGTATTGGGATTACATCCATTGCTCTGGTCTATTTTATTATGATTCTTAACCTTTGTTGAACTGTAAGTTCTTTGGGGAATTTGATGAACGTTGTGCAGATGGCAGCAGAAGTCATAGACCCTTTGAAGTAGTACATTTTTAGTTACAACATCTCTCAGATAAAGAGTCAAATTCTGCTCACAGTCTTCAATGGCAGCCTGAGAGGATCTAAGAGCATCTCAAGTAACTGTCCAGAGAGTGCTTCAAAAGTCTAGCAACATGATAAAAATCCCTGCCACTATTATCCTTTCAGAATACCATGTTTTCTCATTTCTTAAGTTTCTCTATCCACATATCTATTTCACTGAGACCAGAGTGCTCATCTTGGAACAATAAAAAGTGAATCATTTGTCCTAGATTTCTGCACAGCCTTTGATCTACTTCTCCATGGGCTTCAATTCTGGATGTTCACCATGACCCCCTGGATGACTTGCCCCTCTTCTCAATTGTCTTAATGAGCAAACCAAAGGTAGCTAAGATGGATGGTGGGATTATGTAAATTCTCTAACAATCTTATCACTAATGTAACATTCCTGGGACTCTTCAGTGGAATTTTTATACTTCTTATCTAGTTACAAAATGCTTTCATAGATCTTATATCTCTTTGTCAGTGCTTGTGTTTCAAGTCCTTTACAATGTCACTCATGAACCCCCACTCTGTGACAGGCACTGTGCTTTGTTGTTGGCCCTGGTATGTGCAGGATTTGCCCCTGTAACAGCATGTTTTAGTTGCCAGCAACAGAAAAACTGGCTAACTTATTGCAAGGCTATCAGGTACTTCAAAGAAGAGCTAAAATAGCAAACTTGGTGAGAATAGGATCTGATAGACTTAGGAGGCCAAGGTAGCAGAAGGCAGACAACTTCTCCAAGTGACAGTCACTAGAATAAATCAACTTTTTTCCCTATGTGTGTAATACTTCAAATTTCAAAGCCTTGGGAGAGAAATTCCAGCTAGCCCCAAGTTACTTACTTATTCCTTAGGAAAGAAAAGGCAGAGAGCTTCAATGGACTGTCCCATCAAGACTGCATGCAACAAGTCATGAGGTGGCTGAAGAAGATGGCGGAGGAGTAGGAGAACTGGATTTCGTCTGGTCTCAGGAATTCAGCTGAATAGGGATCAAACCATTCTGAATACCTACGAACTCAACAGGGGATCGAAGAAGAGAGTAGCAACAACTCTCTGGAGTTGTCTACCACTTACTGGAAGATAGGAAGTGCGGAGAAGTGAATCGAGGCGATATTTGGGAGGATAGACGGCAGGGATAGGAGCCTCCGTCGGCCGCTTCTGGCAAGTGATAGAGCCGCGGAGCACAAAATCAGAACTTTTAGAAGTTGGCTCCGCTGAGGGACGTCGCTCCAGTGGCTAAGCAGAGGGTGGAACCCTCACGGGATAGTGTGGTCTCAGGACCCTCAGGGTCACAGAAAAACCGGGGGTGCCTGAGTGCAGCAGAGCTCCCAGGTATCGGAGCGGGGAAGCTGGCTGCAGAGACACAGCTGAGGTGCGGGCTCTCAGCTCGAGGTTGCCATAAACTGTGATCCGCAGCCCAGTCGGGCCACTGCTCCTCCAGCAGAGACCTAACAAGCGGCAGAGCTGGGGAGACTCCCCACCCCCCCACCCCCACCCCCACCCCCACCCCCGGGAGGAGCGGCGCGGGAGCGCATTGCAGGGATCTGCTGGGTTTGGAGACTCCACATGGGGTCAGGTGCCAGAGATAGAAACACTCGGTCACAGGCCGGGTGAACACCGAGTGCGGCCAGAGACCAGGGAGACGGGAGTGACTGCTTTTCTCTGGGGGTGCACTGAGGAGCAGGGCCCCGAGTTCTCAGCTTCTCCGAGTGGAGATTGGGAGGCCACCATTTTCACCCTGGTCCTCCAAAACTGTACTGAGAGCTTGCAGGAAACAAAAGCTACTTAGAGCAAACCCGAGCAGCTTGCTTAGCCGGGACCGACAAGGGCGGGGCAATTCTGCCTCCAGCAAAGACATTTGGGAACCATGGCAACAGGCCCCTCCCCCAGAAGATCAGCACGAACAGCCAGCAAGCCAAGACCAAGTTTACCCATCAAGGAGAATGGGAGAACTCCAGCGCTAGGGGAATACTGCACATAGAATTCATGGCTTTTTTTTACCATGATTCATTAGTTTTTCAAAGTTAATTTTTTAACTGTTTTTTAATTTTTCTTTTTCCGTTTTTCAACCAACATCTTATCAATACCTTTTCTAAAAAAACATTTTTTATTTTTCATTTTTAGAGTCATATTTCATCCCTTCATAGTAGTTACCCTTATTTTTGGCATATATATATAAGTTGTTCTCTCTTTAAAATTTTAAGATACAGTTTCTTCTAACAGATCAAAATATACCCCAAATCACTAGTGTATGGCTTTGTTCTAGTCTCCTGCCTGATCACATTCTCTCCCTTCTTTTTCTTTTTTTTTTAAATCTTCTTCTTTCTTTTTTCAAACAACTTCTTAACAATTCCTTTTATAAAATCTTTCATACTTTTCATCTTTACATTCATCTTCCATCCCTTCATTGTATCAACCCTTATTTTGTACATATATAAGTCTTTCTTTCTTTAAAATTTTAGGAGGCACTTTTTTCTAACAGACCAAAATACACACAAAATGTGTGTGTGGCACTGATCTATGCACTAGCCTGATCATATTTGATCATAATTTTTTTTTTGGATTGTTCTGTTTTTGTTTTTATCTTTTTCTTTTCTTTTTTTTTTTATCTCTTTCTTTTTTCTTTCCTTCCCTTTCTTTTGCCCTGGTTTCTGGTCTTTTCTGATTTGTATAGAGTATAATTTCTGGGGACGTTGTTAACCTGTTAGCATTTTGTTCTCTCATTCATCTAGTCTCCTCTGGACAAAATGACAAGACGAAGAAAATCACCTCAGCAAAAAGAACAAGAGGTAGTACCGTCAGCCAGGGACCTACTCAATACGGACATTAGTACGATGTCGGACCTAGAGGTCAGAATCATGACTTTAAAGATACTAGCTGGGCTTGAAAAGGGCGTGGAAGTTATTAGAGAAACCCTTTCTGGAGAAATAAAAGAACTAAAATCTAACCAAGTCAAAATCAAAAAGGCTATTAATGAGATGCAATCAAAAATGGGGGCACTAACTGCTAGGATAAATGAGGCAGAAGAGAGAATCAGCGATATAGAAGACCAAATGATGGAAAATAAAGAGGCTGAGAAAAAGAGAGAGAAACAACTACAGGATCACGAGGGCAGAATTCGAGAGATAAGCGATACGATGAGACGAAACAACATTAAAATAATTGGGATCCCAGAAGAAGAAGAAAGAGAGCGAGGGGCAGAAAGTATTGGAGTAAATAATAGCAGAGAACTGCCCTAATGTGAGGAAGGAAAGAGGCATCAAAATCCAGAAGGCACAGAGAACCCCTCTCAAAATCAATAAAAATAGGTCAACACCCCGACATCTAATAGTAAAACTTACAAGTCTCAGAGACAAAGAGAAAATCCTGAAAGCAGCTCGGGAGAAGAGATATATAACCTACAATGGTAGAAATATTAGATTGGCAACAGACCTGTCCACAGAGACCTGGCAGGCCAGAAAGGACTGGCATGAGATCTTCAGAGCACTAAATGAGAAAAATATGCAGCCAAGAATACTATATCCAACTAGGCTGTCATTGAAAATAGAAGGAGAGATAAAAAGCTTCCAGGACAAACAAAAACTAAAGCAATTTGCAAACACAAAACCAGCCCTCCAGAAACATTGAAAGGGGTCCTCTAAGCAAAGAGAGAGCCTAAAAGCAGCATAGATCAGAAAGGAACACAGACAATATACAGTAACAGTCACGTTACAGGCAATACAATGGCATTAAATTCATACCTTTCAATAGTTACCCTGAATGTAAATGGGCTCAATGCCCCAATCAAAAGACACGGGCTATCAGATTGGATTAAAAAACAAGACCCATCGATATGCTGTCTGCAAGAGACTCATTTTAGACCCAGAGACACCCCCAGATTGAAAGTGAGGGGGTAGAAAACCATTTACCATGCTAATGGACACCAAAAGAAAGCTGGGGTGGCAAACCTTATATCAGACAAATTAGATTTTAAAACAAAGACTGTAATAAGAGATGAGGAAGGACACTATATCCTACTTAAAGGGTCTATCCAACAAGAAGATCTAACAATTGTAAGTATCTATGCCCCTAACATGGGAGCAGCCAATTTTATAAGGAAGTTAATAACAAAAGCAAAGAAACACATTGAAACAATACAATAATAGTGGGGGACTTTAACACCCGCCTGACTGAAATGGACAGATCAACTAAGCAAAAGATCAACAAGGATATAAAGACTTTAAATGAATCACTGGACCAAATGGACTTCACAGACATATTCAGAACATTCCATCCCAAAGCAACGGAATACACACTCTTCTCTAGTGCCCATGGAACATTCCCCAGAATTGATCACATCCTAGGTCACAAATCAGGTCTCGACTGGTATCAAAAGATTGGGATTATTCCCTGCATATTTTCACACCACAATTCTTTGAAACTAGAACTCAATCACAAGAGGAAAGTCGGAAAGAACTCAAATACATGGAGGCTAAAGAGCATCCTACTAAAGAATGAATGGGTCAACCAGAAATTAAAGAAGAATTAAAAAAAATCATGGAAACCAATGAAAATGAAAACACAACTTCAAAATCTTTGGGATACAGCAAAGGCAGACCTGAGTGGAGAGTATATAGCAATACAAGCCTTTCTCAAGAAACAAGAAAGGTCTCAAATACACAACCTAACCCTACACTTAAAGGAGCTAAAGAAAGAACAGCAAATAAAGCCTAAACCCAGCAGGAGAAGAGAAATCATAAAGATCAGAGCAGAAATCAATGAAATAGAAACCAAAAGAACAGTAGAACAGATCCACGAAACTAGGAGCTGGTTCTTTGAAAGAATTAACAAGATGGATAAAGCCCTGGCCAGACTGATCAAAAAGAAAAGAGAAATGACCCAAATCAATAAAATCATGAATGAAAGAGGAGAGATCACAACCAACACCAGAGAAATACAAACAATGATAAGAACATATTATGAGCAACTCTATGCCAGCAAATTAGATAACCTGGAAGAAATGGGTGCATTCCTAGAGATGTATCAACTACCAAAATTGAACCAGGAAGAAATAGAAAACCTGAACAGACCTATAACCACTAAGGAAATTGAAGCAGTCATCAAAAATCTCGCAACAAAACAAAAGCCCGGGGCCAGATGGCTTCCCCGGGGAATTCTATCAGACATTTAAAGAAGAATTAATACCTATTCTCCTGAAACTGTTCCAAAAAATAGAAATGGAAGGAAAACTTCCAAACTCATTTTATGAGGCCACCATTACCTTGATCCCAAAACCAGACAAAGACCCCATCAAAAAGGAGAATTACAGACCAATATCCTTGATGAACATGGATGCAAAAATTCTCATCAAAATACTAGCCAAAGGAATCCAACAGTACATTAAAAGGATTATTCACCATGACCAAGTGGGATTTATCCCTGGGCTGCAAGGCTGGTTCAACATCCGCCAATCATTCAACGTGATACAATACATTAACAAAGGAAAGAATAAGCATCATATGATCCTCTCAATAGATGCAGAAAAAGCATTTGACAAAGTACAGCATCCTTTCTTGATCAAAACTCTTCAGAGTGTAGGGATAGAGGGTACATACCTCCATATCATAAAAGCCGTCTATGAAAAACCTACAGCGAATATCATTCTCAATGGGGAAAAGTTGAGAGCTTTTCCCTTAAGGTCAGGAACGCGGCGGGGATGTCCACTATCACCACTGCTATTCAACATGTTATTAGAAGTCCTAGCCACAGCAATCAGACAACAAAAAGAAATCAAAGGCATCCAAATCGGCAAAGAGGAAGTCAAACTCTCACTCTTTGCAGGTGATATGAGACTGTATGTGGAAAACCCAAAAGACTCCACCCCAAAACTGCTAGAACTCATACAGGAAATCAGTAAAGTAGCAGAATATAAACTCAGTGCACAGAAATCAGTGGCATTTCTATACACCAACAACAAGACAGAAGAGGGACAAATCAAGGAGTCGATCCCATTTACAATTGCACCCAAAACCATAAGATACCTAGGAATAAATTTAACCAAAGAGGCAAAGGATCTGTACTCAGAAAACTATAAAATACTCACGAAAGGAATTGAAGAAGACACAAAGAAATGGAAAAACTTTCCATGCTCATGGATTGGAAGAACAAACATTGTGAAGATGTCAATGCTACCTAGAGCAATCTACACATTCAATGCAATCCCCATCAAATTACCATCCACTTTTTTCAAAGAAATGGAACAAATAATCCTAAAATTTGTATGGAACCAGAAGAGACCCTGAATAGCCAGAGGAATCTTGAAAAAGAAAAGCAAAGCTGGCGGCATCACAATTCCGGACTTCCAGCTCTATTACAAAGCTGTCATCATCAAGACAGTATGGTACTGGCACAAAAGCAGACACATAGATCAATGGAACAGAATCGAGAGCCCAGAAATGGACCCTCAACTCTATGGTCAACTCATCTCTGACAAAGCAGGAAAGAATGTCCAATGGACAAAGACAGTCTCTTCAACAAATGGTGTTGGGAAAATAGGACAGCCACATGCTGAAGAATGAAACTGGACCATTTCCTTACACCACACACAAAAATAGACTCCAAATGGTTGAAAGACCTAAATGTGAGACAGGAGTCCATCAAAATCCTAAAGGAGAACACAGGCCGCAACCTCTTCAACGTCAGCCACAGCAACTTCATCCTAGAAACATTGCCAAAGCCAAGGGAAGCAAGGGCAAAAATGAACTATTGGGATTTCATCAAGATAAAAAGCTTTTGCACAGCAAAAGAAACAGTCCACAAAACCAAAAGACAACCAACAGAATGGGAGAAAATATTTGCAAATGACATATCAGATAAAGGGCTAGTATCCAAAATTTATAAAGAACTTATCAAACTCAACACCCAAAGAACAAATAATCCAATCAAGAAATGGGCATAATACATGAACAGACATTTTTCCAAAGAGGACATCCAAATGGCCAACAGACACATGAAAAAGTGCTCAACATCGCTCGGCATCAGGGAAATCCAAATCAAAACCTCAGTGAGATACCACCTCACACCAGTCAGAATGGCTAAAATTAACAAGTCAGGAAACGACAGATGTTGGCGGGATGCAGAGAAAGGGAAACCCTCCTACACTCTTGTTGGGAATGCAAGCTGGTGCAGCCACTCTGGAAAACAGTATGGAGGTTCCTCAAACAGTTGAAATTTGAGCTACCATACGATCCAGCAATTGCACTACTGGGTATTTACCCCAAAGATACAAATATAGGGATCCGAAAGGGTACGTGCACCCCAATGTTTATAGCAGCAATGTCCACAATAGCCAAACTGTGGAAAGAGCCAAGATGTCCATCGACAGATGTATGGATAAAGAAGAGGTGGTATATATACACAATGGAATATCATGCAGCCATCAAAACGAATGAGATCTTGCCATTTGCAGTGATGTGGTTGGAACTGGAGGGTGTTATGCTGAGTGAAATAAGTCAATCAGAGAAAGACATGTATCATATGACCTCACTGATTTGAGGAATTCTTAATCTCAGGAAACAAACTGAGTGTTGCTGGAGTGGTGGGGGGTGGGAGGGATGGGGTGGCTGGGTGATAGACATTGGGGAGGGTATGTGCTATGGTGAGCACTGTGAATTGTGGAAGACTGTTGAATCACAGATCTGTACTTCTGAAACAAATAACGCAACATATTTTAAGAAAAAAGAAAAAGATGAAGATAGCAGGAGGTGAAGAATGAAGGGGATTAAGTCGGAGGGGGAGACGAACCATGAGAGACGATGGACTCTGAAAAACAAACTGAGGGTTCTAGAAGGGAGGAGTGTGGGGGGATGGGTTAACCTGGTGATGGGTATTAAAGAGGGCACATTCTGCGTGGAACACTGGGTGTTATGCACAAACAATGAATCATGGAACACTACATCAAAAACTAATGATGTAATGTACGGTGATTAACATAACAATAAAAAAGACTGCATGCAATAGAAGAGAATTTCCCCTCCCCAAAACAGGCTGCTGTTACCAAAGTTGGAAAATGATTGCTTAAAAAACCACATGATGACTGCACCTGGTTTCCCTGAAGATTTTAGAATTCGGCTTGGAAGATACCATACACATTTATGCAGAGTTAAATGAAGGCACAAGGATTCAATAGCCAGACAAAACAACAGCACAGATACCTCAAAGTAATTATTTCAGTCTCACATAAATGCCCATATTGAGGCTTAAAGCTGTGAGTTTAGAGAAAAAGAATGACAGTTGAAATTCAGGCATCTTTCACAAAGAAGAGCAAGTTGAGCTGGGCATGGGAGGATGCGTAAAATTTGATTAGGTGAGGTGTTCGTCATGCATTCTCTCCTGGATTGATTTAAAAGTTCCAAGGAGTGTCCAGATTAGAACAGTTAAACAGTTAAGTGCAAAAACCCATTATTGAACAGAAGATAATCACATACAATTTACTTAGAATAGTATCTTTCACATAGTAAGTACTTAATAAATGTTAACTATTGTTATTACATTATAATTATCATTATAAATCTAGAACTATTCTTCCAATTATGTGTCAATTTGTATAAATGTTTCTCCCAAAGGCTGGGTATATATATATATATCTGCCCTAAGTGCTAGAGTCTGGTATGAATATCTGCCAAAGACTGTGTCCCTGAACTGATTGAAAACTGATCTCTGGGACTCAGATATGAAAAGTCAGCCAGGTCAGCCACAACTAGATCGTCACCTAAATTAACCAGAATATTTTTAGATGCAAGCAGGTTGATATAGCCATACCCTTTCTAGCATGCTGTTCTAGTGTTGTCACTCTCCCTGACAAGACATTCTTATTTGTCTCAAATCAAGTTATTCTGCTGTAATCTTTACAGGTGCTAACCCCTATAGGAATGGAAAACAACCTGTCAGCCTCCTTCTCATAATTACTCTTACACTTGAATGCTATTGTCACTTTTCAGCTTCCTCTTCTCCAAGTTAAAAACACCCTGGCTCCTTTCATTTTACTTTATAGCTTCCCAGCTTTTAAAAATACCTTTGTTGCTTTGTTTTCAGGATTACTCCCAGTTTCTCCACATCTCTTTTTCTAGACCAAAATTATATAGATTAAGTTACCATAGGGAGTTCCAACGAATGGGGCTAAGAGACCTCTCAAGAAATAATAATAATGAACAATTGTGGAGTCCTTATTATGGGCCAAGTGTTGTGTTGAGCACTTCTCATACATTCTTTAATAGTTAAATACTCCTATGAGTTAACTGTTATTACCCCTGCTTCACCCTTATGCAAGATTTCAGAGCTAGTAAATGGTATAGACAGGACAATAACCAGGTCTGTTCCATACCAAAGCTTGTGCTCTTAAACCGCTCCCCCTCACCCCAGCCCTTTAAGTTTGGGAACCTGGTAACAAACAGATGATTGGATGAGGGAGACCTCAAGTAATCTACCTCAGAGCAGTGCTTCTTCTCCAATTTTCCATTCCTAGTATTCCAAGGACATAGTGAGATCACAGTGTAGGCTACTAGAACTAGGAGAGATTCTTCAGGAACTCGTCTTTTATCTTAAAAAATTCATGTATGTTTTGAATACATTCATGTTTATTCAAATATTAAAAAGTTAAAAATACAAACACCAAAGTGAAACTGAATCTCCAAAAAGGTACATCATATTTATTCTGTTACTTTGAGCTCTCCAGGACTGTGGGAAGCCCAAATTGAGAATTAGAGCCATAGCAATGGCTACAATAATGGGAAATATTTCAAAGGAGTTGTAATGTTTCTCTCTAGAACCACCCCCCATATCATCTTCATAAAGCACCATAAGAGATAAAGCATAACTCAGAATTGCATCCTGATACGCCCTCTAACATACACTGTTTGCAAAATATTTACTGATATACCTCAATGTCTATGGTATGGAGTTACTTAGAATACTCTAGGCAAAATTTTGGGCACATTTGCCTAAAATGATTTTTATTTTATGATCATTGATCTATTGCCTCTAATTCTGGTAATAAATATAATAGAAGAAGCTGTTATTTTTTAAACTCATTCTGAGTTTGTAACAATAGACTATGTCACCTACATTTAAGAGAAGGCTTTTCCTTCTCTTCTAAGGGGGGATCCTGGGGGTGGGGTGACAATGCATCAAACTTATCCAAAATTATAATCAAATAGTCATCACGTGAAGTAAAAGAGAGGAACAATATTTTCTGCTTCATCAACCTAACTTTCACAGCACTATTAGTAGTACTGGTAACTCTACATGGGTATCAGTTGTTGATGGGGTAGGGAAGTCTGCACTGAGCTCCTGAAATTTGGCCCCAAACAAGGATGATCCTACAATTTATCATTCAAACTGGGGCATTCTGGAGAAAGAAAGGGGGCACTGTTCATAATCAGTCTTAGACAACAGTCATAAACTGGGGCTGTCCTGGGCAAACTAGGACACACGGTTGTCCTATCCATAATCAATTCCTCACATGGAGACAAAGACCAAGGATGGTTGATTATACTGAAAACCTAATGCTATCCCATCTAATATCAGGTTGCCTTTTTCATGACACCCATGATTAATTTTTAGATGTGGGCTTTCAAATTTAACAAAGCCCTCCCCTCTGAACCTCTGCCAACTTCTGTACTGGTGTGCCTTTTTTTTCCCCCATACTTTAAGTATTTTTGTGTATGTCTATTCACCAATAATTACATCTACACTAGCAACATTATTGTTTACTCATATTCAACTTGTATTCCATTTTGACCATGAGATGTTTTTGCAACAATAAAATGGTTAGTCAACCTTTCATCATATATCTGAGTATGAATGTTTTTGCTCCTAATTGTATTCTACATAATTATTGAATTTCCATTTCACTTTTGAAGAATTTTTTTCATAAACAATTTACAGTAAATTTGATTCCTATGTCTGAAAGTGTTGGCAGCCCTTGCCAACTTAATTCAGCTTCTACCTTAATTAATGGTTGTTGATATCAATCACAGGACTGCGTAGTGTGATATCAGTGAAAAAGGCTTCCAAGGTCAAGGTCATTCTAACTGCCACAATAGATAAACTTTTAAATCTCAGTGGTTTAGGAAAATAGGTGTGTTTTTTTTTTCCTCAGTATTCCTAAACTGGCAAGAATAAATAAATTAGGCATTCCTAACTAGTAGGTTGACTGTCCTCTGAGCAGTGACTGAGAAACTTAACTTCATTCCACCTTCTTGCTCTTAGGCTAGGCCTGGAGATGGTACACATCACATCTGCCTATCTTCTGTTGGCCAGAATTTAGTCAGAAGACCATGCCTCACTGCAATGATTTTGGGAAACACAGAAACCTGCATTCCCAGAAGGAAGAAGAAATGGGTGAACATCTAGACAGTCTATACCACAGAGGTGATTCTTTCATACTATGTGCTTGGCACATTAAGCAAGAATTGTACTTAATACAGTAAGTTCACAATGTAGTCTAAACCATATCTTTTTTGTGTACAAATAGCACAGACCATAAAAGCTTTAGCAAAGCCCTTGCAGAGGCAATAGATAAACAGACTTGGGTATGATCTTGAGTAATTCACTTGCCCTCCATTGACCTCAATTTCCTCATCTGTAAAATTTAGGTAGATGTGCCAAGCACTATTCCTGACACATAGAAAGCTCTGATAACTAAGATTATTTGTTATGGCTTTCTAATGAAATGTGCTATGCACCAGTGTTTGATTTATTATAGTTTGTTTTATTTTCTCTCTTTTCTACTCAGGAAGCTAAATTAACCGCTATTTGATGGACATATACACCTAGAGGCATACTATTACCTTTCCCAGTGCCTATGGCTTCCTTCAGTTCTCCAGAAGTTAGTAAGTAAGAACTGCAAGATCCTATTGATAATCCATCTAGTTTTTCAATGCATGATTGATTATTTTTCTTTATTTTAGTCAGGCTTTCCCTTATGAAAGCACTTGATTCTGGGCTATCTCAGAGACCTTCATCAGATACTTCTATGAGATACAGTAAATATCATTTCAAAAACTACTGGCATTAACAATCGTAAATGGTTCAAAATCAAGAACTGTCTCTAGGCCAGATTCCCATTAGACACTGTTTTCTGGCACTGTATACACTGTCATTTTTATTTTTACATTTGCCTTCAGGAAAGAGAATGTCATGGGCTTATACATATGGCAGGAGATGGAGGGGAAAACACATAATAGGCATTTAGATATATTAACTTACTTTTTCCAGTGTTATTGAAAAATAACATTGTATTAAAGTTGTACAACATAACGGTTTTAAACATATATATGAACAATAACTTATTTTATTCTCACACATTTAATCCTAGTAGGCATTTTTATATCCTGATTTTAATAAAGTGAACAAGCAAAACTTCAGAGAGATCGGTTGCCTTGTCCCGTTCCGAGGGAAAGATTAGACTTCACAGAAGACACATGTAACTTTCTAACCCAGAGTTTCTCAAGGTGTGGCCCAGAGACTATCAAACTCAGAATCATCAGTGTCTCTTTTCCTCCAGAAATGCTATATCTTCTACCTTCTCACTCCAAAATCCTCAAAAATTTTGAAAATTAAAACTAGAATTACCATATGATCTAGCAATTCCACTTCTGGGTATATATCCAAAGAAAATGAAAACAGGATATCGAGGAGTTATCTGCATTCCCATGTTCATTGCAGCATTATTCACAATAGTCAAGATATGGAAAGAACTTGAGGGTCTGTCAACAGATGAATGGATAAAGAAGATGTGTATTATCCAGCCATGACAAAAGGAAATCCTGCCATTTTCAACAACATGGATGGACCCTGAGGGCATTATACTAAGTGAAATAAGCCAGACAGAGAAAGACAAACAATTCATGGCATCACTTACATGTGGGAAAAGAAATCAAACTCATAAAAACAGATAGTAGAAAATTGGTTGCCAGGGGGTGGGGGGAGGAGGGAATAAGGACAAGCTGGTAAATGAGTACAAACTTACAGCTAGAAGACAAATAAGGTCTGAGGATCTAAGGTAAAACATGGTGACTATAGTTGATAACACTATTGTGTAATTGAAATTTGCTGAGAGTAGAATTTAAATGTTCTCACACACCAAAAAAGATAAATATGTGAGGTGATAGAAGCATTAATTAACTAAATGGAAATCCTTTCACAATGTATACTATACCGAGTCATCACAATGTACACTTTAAATATCTTACAATTTTGTCAATTATAGTTCTAAACCAGTCCCAAACCAAAATCCATCCCACATTTCCTGCCTTGCTCCTAGAAAAGTTTCAGTTTACACTAAGTCAAAGAAAAGATTGCCACCTCCTATGAAGAGGTATCCATGAAGTTTGCCCTCTATACATAAAAACAGTCCTTTGAAATAACAATTCTTATGTATAATTAGGAAAGAATAAATCTGTATCATTATGTAAATTGTCACATTACATTACATTCCAGATGGATTATAGGTTTAAATGTTTAAAAAAAAAGAAACCAGAAAAGCATTAGAAGAAAATATATTTTAAAATAATTTCATGATAGGGAAAGCCTTTCTAAACATCATAAAAAAGAAACTATGAAAGAAAAGATAGATAAATTTGATTCCATGGGAGAAAAAGCAAAACATTAATGTAAAAAAAAAATCAGAATAAGAATGGTTGACAATGGTAAGGCAATGGTAAACCAGACGTAGGGCACTAGGTTTTCTACACATAGTTATTGCCTGCTCTAATTGGTGCAGACCTTGTGGAGAACAACATGGCACTTTGTGCCAAAATGTAAAATATTCACTCACTGAGCAATCTCATTTTGAAGCCATTAACATGGTGATATATATTGATGGAGTACTGATGGCTTATTATTGAATGGAGAAATAAATAGTTATAAACTGATTTTAAAGCAATTTCATTTGTGTGAAATCATATATGATCTAACATTGTTTTAAATTATCAATATCTATATATTTGTATCTAGATACATCTGTCTGTGCAGGCATGTGTTTCTGCACAGAGAGGTGAAGATCTTAAAGGACAGCTAGATTCTAAAGCATGAGGACAGAAATACTGCTTTCTCTTGCATATACCTTGGAAAGTGCAGTGCCTATCACAGGGTTCAATAAATTTTGAAAGGATACAAAAAAGGAGGAAACAAGGTCAGGAATGAAAAGATTATTTGCCAAAATGTTTATGGTAGTTTCTTGGTTGTTTTTTTACTTTTAACATTGTACTTTTCTATATTTCCTTATTTTTTTTCCTCCAAGGAGCATGTAAAATTAGAAAAACAATGACAAAGCAATTTTTAATAAATAAAAGCCTTGTAACTGGATATATCCTGGTCAGATCTGGGAGGTCTGTGACAGATACCAGAGTCATCAAAGACGGAGGAGAAAGGGCTTTCACAGAAGCCAACCAGCAAGAGTGGGTTTCATTTCAATCGCAGTTTCAGTGCTCTTGCTACCAAAAAGGAAACCATCTCATCCTCAAGTTAAAACAGGAGACTTTCACCCTAAACATGGCAGGTGGTCCCCACAGTTTTCAAAGCCTGCTTTCTTGGGCTAATTCAAGTTTCTTGAGCAAGATGGCCACCACTCTGCCTCCCCACTAGAGACCCCTTGTCAGTATTTGCTCTACCCATGGGATTTGCATTGCTGATCTAAGTTAAAGTCACTCTGCCCTCCTTCCTCTCTCCTCGCCCTTCTTATGTAACCTCCTTTGCAGTTTTTCCCTTAGTCACTGATTTCCATCTTTTAAGTATCCAGGCACATGATCCAGTTCTAGTTTCTGTAACAGACAAAAAGAAAAATGTCTGCTTGCCAGGAGAGGAAACAGGATGCTAAAGTGATGCTTCGTTTGCCCCACATAAAGTGTTTCTGTCTGGATCTTCTCCCAGAATTCTTGGGAGAAGAGGCTGCCGCCAGTGGGGTGTGCTTTTTCAGATGGGATTTGGCAAGTTAGAGACAGTCTCACTTCCTTTTGTGCTATGGGAACGCTCAGGCCAGATTACAGGAATGTGGTCTCTGGGGTTTGCCCTTGAGAAGCTGAGGCCAGTCCTCTGGTGTGTTATCTGCCCAGGGCTGGAGACAGACAGGCTCCATTAGCTCAGTTGGGTAACTCCGCACTTTGCTTGCAAAGGCCTTTCCAACCTGATTCCTAATGTTAACAAAGACCACCTATTTCTTTCTAAATGAAGAGAAGCCAAGTTTAATTCCAGGGCACTTTTTAAAGCAATTGGTCTTTGCCTAGAGAACTGATGCACTCTGCCTTTGACTTGATATCTTAACATATATTCTGAATATTTATTTCTGTATTGGTCAGTGAGTTATTTTTTGGAAACTAGCATGATTTTTCCCCCTCTCAAACTGCATTGTTTTCAAACTTAATTTTTTAATTTAATTTTTTCCTGCTTTATTAAGATATAATTGGCATATAATTTTAAGGCATACAACATAATGATTTGATATATGTATATATTGCAAAATGATTACCACAATAGGGTTAGTTAACATATCTATCACCTCACATAGTTATAATTTGTGTGTGTGTGGGGGGATGAGGACTTTTAACATTTACTCTCAGCAACTTTCAAATATACAATGCAGTATTACTAACTGCGGTCACTATGCTATATATTACAGCTCCAGAACTTCTTATAACTAGAAGTTTGTACCCTTCGACAAGCATGGTTTCTAATTCTTCTACCCATGTGCTGGATAAACTCACTTTTTTGTTGTGACTGGTCTCTTAAGAATAGCAATATTTTTTCTAAGTCAAAATATTCTTTTGACACGAACTTTTGGACTGGGGTTTATTAAGACATGGGGGCTTTCCATAAAGGCTAGGGAGCTGTGGGCATTTCTGGTAGAGGAGAGGTGGATGAGAACCTCATTAGTCCACCTGGGTGCCCTTTCCAAAAACCCAATTCAAAGTAGTTCAGTGGCGCCTGGGTGGCTCAGTTGTTAAGAGTCAGCCTTTGGCTAGGTCATGATCCCAGCGTCCTGGGATCCAGCCCTGCATCAGGCTTCCTGCTCCTTGGGAGGCCTGCTTCTCCCTCTCCCACTCCCCCTGTTTGCGTTCCCTTTCTCGCTGTGTCTCTCTCTGTCAAATAAATAAAATAAAATAAAAAACAAAGTAGTTCAGAAAACTAATGAGGTGGGGGGTGTGGGGGTGAGTGGCTGGGGGTGGCAGTGACACAGAGTATAAGAAATCAGAGTTTTGGGAAGGGGAAACCAGGGCAGCTTTGGAGACTTCTCTCTCTCCCAGTGGCTCATATTTGTTTCACCATATGTACCCCAAACTATATTCTCTTCTAGATACACATTAATGATTTTCTCTACCAGGTAGAGTCATGTCCTTGGGCAGCAACACCCTTTCATCCAGCTTTCTCTGCAAGTAAAGAATTCCCCTCCCCCCAGACTGTGTGTGTTACCATGCACCAAGCCCTTGGTCAATCACCGATGCAGGGGAGCCGAGGTCCTGTGATCGGTCCACTGCTGGACCCCCACCACCAGACCAATCCCGGGGGTTGAGGAGGCGAGCTCGTGAGGTCTTCTGAGAAGATGGCTCCTCTCATTCGGAAGACTTATAGCTGTTCCCCAGGGCTAGGGTGGTGCTGGATTTACTCCAAGAGTCCTCTGCAACATTCCCAAGAAGAGTGTTCAGTGGCTCCTCACTTTACAGAATGTTCCTCACAAGTGCGCTCATCCTGGGGGTTTCCTTTTGTGGTTTCTTGCCTTGCTCTGTGGTTCTCAACAGCTTCTGATTTCTCAGTTAAGCTGTTCTGTTCCCCTCTGCATTTCCCTGTCTCAGCTACTTAGCAAACTCCTACTTAGCTTTCAATATTCCATTCTGATATTGTTTCCTGGGAAGGAATTCCTGCATCATCATCCTTCCCCAGGCAATCTCTTCCTCCTACGGGTTGTCACAACTCCTTGTTCACATTACTATAGTTCTTAGCACTCATAATCGTTTGCTGACATGTTTTACACTCCGTCCTCCTCCAGACCATGAGACATATTGGGTTCCATTCATCTTTGAAAACCTTTTAATTCTGACCAGGTTTATGAGTACCATACTTTAGAAAAGAATTTACAGAGGGTTGGTTCTATAATTCCAAAGACTAAATCATCACAGAATTTGTATTGCAGACGTGTTTGTAAATTGGAGGGCTGTTTTAGCAGAGCAATCCTCAACATTGTATTTAAATTTTGCTACACCTAGCAGCTGGTATGCTGAAGGGTGGGAGTGGGGAGGGTAGGGAGCTTGGAACAGCTGAGAGATATAATTGAGGATAAGAAAATGAAAGGATTTTAGACAGAAGAAAGCATATGTTTTGCATTTTT
Organism: Eumetopias jubatus; assembly: GCF_037043125.1. Lineage (NCBI taxonomy): Eukaryota > Metazoa > Chordata > Mammalia > Carnivora > Otariidae > Eumetopias > Eumetopias jubatus. The sequence goes on along the minus strand of NW_028274823.1, from coordinate 68,433,333 downwards.
CAGGGAAGTTCTGATTTTAAGCATTCTGTGCCATTGTTTCCTTAAGCATACTAGTTCCTGTTGGATGGTTGTTCTGATATCTCAGTAGGGAAATACATTAACAATATGTAAAATTAATCTGTCTAGTTGCTAATAGACAAGAGAGGCATGAAAGTGAAGGCACAAAGAGAAGAAGGGAATGAGATGAATCTCTCCTAATTTGAATCTTTCAGCCTTGTAGTCTGTTGATCCAAGGAAGAAAAAAGCAAATCTATGGAAGTTATTAAATTACATATCTAATGTTATCATTTAAGGATAAGGCATGAAAGTATCACATTTTAATGAGAGACTTGTTACTGTAAATTAAGGTATATTTTCACAAAGAAAAGCCTATTGTTTCCCTCTCTTTTTGCCAGACTTATGGGAAGCCTGGCCCCCAAATCAAAGAATTAATTCCCACATGTTGATAATAATTTTTAATTTTAGGGGGAAGAAAAATATGATTTAAAACAGTGGTCCCTAATCCTAGATGATTTTTTTAAATCCACACGCATACCTTGCTTTATTGTGTTTCACTTTATTGCGTGTCACAGATACTGTGTTTTTTATAAATTGAAAGTTTGAGGCAACCTTGCCTTGAGCAAGTCTATTGATGTTACCTTTTCAACAAAATTTCCTTACTTTGTCTCTGTGTTACATTTGGTAATTCTTGCAATATTTAAAACTTTTCATTATTATTATGTTTGTTATGGGTGATATGTTATCACCCTATGCTACTATTGAAATTATTTTGGTATACACATTTTTTTAGATGTAATGCTATTGCATGCTTAATAGACTACAGTATGATGTAAGCATAACTCTATGCACTAGGAAACCAAAAACATCAAATTTACTTTATTGTAGTATTTGATTTTTTGTAGTGGTTTGGAATTGAACTGGCACTATCTCTGAGGTGCGCCTGTGCTGCTTGTCCAATCTTCCCTGAGATGGAGGAGTGGGAGGGGACCCACATGTAAGAGCACTGCTGAAGAAGAAAGTCCGCTGTGGCTAGAATTTGAGGGGAAGAGCAGAGTGAGCCCTGTGTGATGCTGAAAGGATAACATTCTTCCAAGCACATGAGATACAAGTGCTGAGGACTTCCTGGAATCACTGGGGGAGATTTCTGGAGGGTGTGGTTTTCTTATGGTTAGTAGATGTGCATGGTTGGGAAACATACCTTTGCTATGGTTATGAAAACAGAGATTCATAATGTTTAAGGAAAACAGACATTGTATATGGTTTCCTTGTTGGAAATCATTATAAAATGCTATATTCCTGCCATAGTAATTGGAGTTGAGAGGGTCAACTTGCTGTGATAAGCAAGAGCACTAGACTGGATGTCAGAAACAGCATTCCAATCCTGGAACTCATTCCCTTCTGTGTGACTTTGAGCAAGTTTTAGTTTCCTTTGTGATCTACCACCTAGGGTTCAGCTATGATTAATCTAAATAATAAATTGGAAAGTGCTATACAAATGGAAGGGGGACTAATTATAGTTGAATTTGCTCTTGATTGAAGAACTTGGTGATTATCGAACTGTTCTGTAGAACCGTTGTTCTAGGGGTTGTACCTAAATGTCTTTGGGACTTTAAAAAATATAAAGGATGCATTGGCCCTGACTCTGGATATTCTGATGTGGGGAAGGGAAGACATCTACATATAGATTTAAAATTCTTTGGGTGAGGTGCCTGGGTGGCTCAGTTGGTTAAGCAACTGCCTTTGGCTCGGGTCATGGTCCTGGAGTCCCAGGATCGAGTCCCACATCGGCCTCCCTGCTCAGCGGGGAGTCCGCTTCTCCCTCTGACCCTCTTCCCTCTCGTGCTCTCTGGCTCTCATTCTCTCTCTCTCAAATAAATAAATAAAATCTTAAAAAAAAATTCTTTGGGTGAATTTTAGGGTCACCAGAGGCTGAGAGCCACTGCTTGAGTGCAAAGGTTGGTGGTGAGTGGACAGAGTGCTGGCAACCTGAATCCTGACTCTGTCCCCACAAACATTTCTGTGCTGTAGGAGGAAGTTTGGCAGGATCTTAAAAATGTCACTAAACTCTCCATGCTTCCTTTTCCCCATTTGTAAAGTGCAGAGCTGGACTAATCAGTGAACATCTACCTTTTTAAAGCCACAGATTCCTTTATTCAATGAGAATTTTACTTGGAGGGTTTAACATGTAAAACAAAACAAAGTGGTTCTGCTTTGACTCTGCTTAGCAGCCCTTAATCAAGGATCTCAGAAGCCACTGGTCTGGATGGTCCATAATATCACTTCTAGCACTAGAATTCTATTCAAAGCACAGAAAATGTTCATAAATTTGTACTGGCTCTCTTTGGGAAGCTGGAAGTTTAATGATATTTATATTCTGAGGATTATGAATTAAGGCAAGTGGTTAGACAGAGTTGGACATTTATCTGTTTGCTGTCTTATCTTTTTTTCTGCCCTGCTCTGATTATCAGATGCCCTTGCCAAGTTGCAGCCAGATAGGTTAGCCAAAGGCTGCACTGGCAGGAGACTAGAGGACAGGAGAAAATGTAAACCAGAATATTTCAACCTTTCTTTCTCTGTGTTGGGTGATGTCTCTGGCAGATAGGCTCTCCTCCCTCCTTCCAGAGTCAGCCTGCTGGGTTAAGATTGTTCAGGTACCCCTTGACTCTAATAACACCCCTCTCCCACTGTCCCACCAGCCCTAGGGAGGAAGGCAGCTTCTATCTATAATTGTGTGCTAATATCTATGTGGCCTCACTACCATCCCCTCTGGCCTTCAGTTCTTCTAACACCTGTGAAACAAGTTTCCTGTATTAATTTTCCTCTCTTGAACTACCTGGAAAGGACTCTATTTTTCTGACAAGATTTGATATCCTAACTGATAGTGATATATTGGGATTATATCATGAAGATCCTGAAAAGCATACTAAGGAGTTTGCATTTTATGCCTTAATGTTGGGAACCTTGTATTTAAGTAAAGTCAATGGTCACAGTGTGGATATTGGACTAGAAAAACCAATGTGAGGACACAGGAGACAACAAATGTTACCATAATACAATGGATCTGTTTTATTATTCAACTTTATCATAAAATGTTTTACCCATTTCTGGCTATGATTTTTCTTGGGGAAATTTTTTTTTTCTAGCACCTTGGGGGAATTCTGCCCTCAAATATCTCTTGGCTGAGAGATCCACACTCTCTTTTCACTTTGATTTTCAAAAGGAGTCAGATGGCACCTAGTGACATGAGTCACCATGTTAAAGGAATTTCACGATAATGGAGGTAAAGATAACAAGAAAAATAATCCCTCTACTAGGTATCTACCCAAGAAAAATGAAAACCTACATCCACACAAGCACTTGCATGCTAATGTTCTTAGCAGCACTATTCATAATAGCTCCAAACTAGAAACAGTCTACAGGTCCATCATCTGGTGACTGGATGAACAAAATGTATATTATTTACACAGTAGAATACAACTGAGCAATAAAAATGAATGGGCTACTGATATAGCATACAATGTTAATAAACTTCAAAAACATTATGTGAGGTAAAAGATATCAGACGTAAGAGATCACATATTATATATTCCCCTTTATATGAAATAGTCAGAAAAGGCAATATCTATAGAGACAGAAAGTAGATTAGTGGTTACCTGGGGTGGGGTATGGATGGGGGTGGAGATTAACCTATAAAATGGCATAAACAATCTTATTGGGGTGATGGAATGTTCTAAAATTGATTTATGGTGATGGTTACCCAACTTAGAAAATGCACCAAGAAATCACTGAATTTGTACACTTGATGTGCATGAATTATGTGATAGGTAAAACATGCCTAGCAAAGTCATTTTAAAAAGGAGAAAGATAACAGGCAACAGCACTGTTATTAATCTAGGCCTTTTAAGAAATCAATTAGTTAGTTACTATGTTACCTTCTACTATGTTGTCCACATAATCTATGTCATTTTCTTGGACTTTCATCCGAAAACACCGTTGAGACCTTCGATGAAGTCTAACTAGCTTACCATTAGTCTGGTACTCCTAGGCATCATTCAGTCCCATCAAGAGACACAATGTGGTCAGATGGGTTCAGGCTCTTATAAATGAATACTAATGAAAAAGGAGGATCATTTTCTTGGAGGTTCAGGACTTTAAATTCCCACCATCATCTAACCCCCAAATGGTCCAGAATCTGATAGTCTAATACCAATTCCTAACAGATGTCTGGGGGAATAGTAACTGGTACCAGATGGTATGCACTTAGAGGTTTGGAAGAGAACGCTTGCCTTTGTTTTCTGCACCCGATAACAGAGAGATAGGTGATAAATGCTTTTAAAAACAATTTCTGGCCAGTATGGTAATAGCTTTAATTCCTATGATGGGAAGAATAAGAATCCCTGTTTATCTTGCTGTGTTGTGGCATTAAGTGCTCGCTGGGAAAGACTGCTGTTCATAACAAAGCTCAGTGACTCACATAATAACCTATGGATTCTTCCCACACTGACTTTGTCATGACCTTCGATTAAAGCCCCCTCTTCTGATTCTAGTGTCCACAGATCTGCCATCGCCAGCCCAGTGAATATCACACCATGATCTTTGAAATGGCTGAGCTGGATATTTAATTCCTAGTTTTATCATTCTTTCATGCTTTCTCTCTGGGAAGGAAAATAATAGGCCCTCACCTCTCCACACCCAAACCTGTACCTCAGCACAGCTAGAGGAGGGGAGATCTCACTCAGCCATAGCTCTGCCATCATTAATTGAGGGACCTCAGGAAAATTACTGAACCTTAGATTCCTCATCTACAAAAGACTTCTTACAGTGCCTGTCACCTCCATAGCATCATGTGGAGAAGAATGTAATAGAAGCAAATATTTTTAAAAATTTACTACAAGAGACATTCAGATACTTTTGATTCTGGGCTGAATTCAAGCAGAATTTCAGACCTTTGGGGGTATATAGGAAGAAAGCAGACCATAGAATTAACCTGAAATTTTTCACATGCTTCATCACTTTCAGATCCTGAGAGCTCCCTGTTTGGTGCTCCTCATGCTGGTATATTTGCAGCTGACTGGAGTAAAGGAGGACAGCTGCAGATCCTTTGATAATTGAATCCTAAGACTGGCAATAGATGCCACACATTCCCACTAGCAAGATATCCATCCCCATCAAAATGCTGTCCCCTGCACTCTTCTCTGTTGCCTTTCCTCTGCCCTGCCACATCTAGATTCTTTTCATCTCCACTTAATAGATGCCTAAATGCCTGATATACAACAGCGATGCCTGTTTCCATGGAGCTGCTGTTTCCGAGAAGGCTTGCAACAGACAAAAACAAGGTGGAAAATGATCTCCTCACTGGAGATAAAAAAGAAGCTGCCCTGATGAGGAAATCTATTTCCACCTCCTGTCTCTGAAATTCCCCTCTTCTGCTTCTGGTTTTCTTTATTGTGCACCCCCAGAAGCAATTACTCCCTCACAAGCCAATACACACAGTAGAGAAAATATTGATTCTATAACCTGATTTTGATAAATGCTACTGAAATGGAGAGAATGGTTTACATAAAAATAGAGCCTCCTGATTACTTTAAGACTAAGGTTTCATCTCCTATCATGCCTTATATTGTTGGAGAACTCTAAAGGTCAACTATATATTTTAGAACGTTTGGAAGAAAACAACCATTACCTGTGTATCAGCTTGTGCAGGTGTGTCACACACCTGTACCTGTGTTTCTATCAGTTTATTAGAATCAAGATACTTTAAAACCCCTGACACATGTCAGCTACAATGCTGGGCTCTGAGGAAATAAAGATGACAGGGCTCCTGCCTTCTAGGAACTCACACCTTAGGAAGGTAGGCATTTGAATAGTTACTTGTAGAATGTTCTGCTAAGTTACTTAAAAATCTATTAGGAGCACAGACAAGGTAGCAAAGAATTGTGGTGATGAAGACAGAGTTTGAGAAGCGCTATTGGAGAAAGAACATTTATGCTGGGCTTCAAAGGATGAATTGAAATTTCCTGGTTGGACAAGTATGAAGGGCATTTCAGCAGAGGTAAATTGAATAATGATCTTGAAACATGGCATGTCCAAGGAACATGTAAACCTGAAAGGTCAGAATGCTAGGTAATATTTCACCAAGTGTGTTCATCAGCATTACCATCACTGGGGTGTTTATCTAATTCTTCAGTTTCCTGAGCCCCAGCCCAAGCCTACTGAATCAAAATATCTGAAAGTAGGGACTAGGAATCTAAATTTTAGAAGTGCATGGGATGAATAAAGGTTGAGGACCATCTGACTTAGGCTGTTCTAGGTAGGGTGGGGAATGCAGAGAAGGACACATTAACCTATGACTCCAAGTCCTTCTGTGCTTATATGCCTATCAGAAGGATTGGTCAGTTCAGTTCCAAATATGTTCAGTCAAATAAACAGAATTCACTGTTTGTAAATATATTATTGTAAATTGTAAAACTTCTGTAAAGAGAAGCCAACTTGTCAAATGAAAGGGTCAAAAGGCAAAGATCTAACTGACCCGGTTTAAAAATGGGAAAATGTTTTCCAGACTGTTTTTAGCTCCAAAGAGAATCTTCTTCTCACATGACACTGGGGACCTTGATTAAAATCTCTCCCCGACTGGCTGTACAAAACATTCTCAAGGAGTCTCAAAAGAGAGTCATCACAGAGTTGCTCCCAGCAATCTCTCCATCCTTGAGCTTAGTTGTACAGGGCTGAGTGACAGTAGAGCCACTGTGAGGAGGAGAGGGCAGAGAACAAGCTGGGAAGTTGATGGAATCCTGGCCTGAGGTACGGAGCCTGGACCAGAAAGACTGGCTGCTTCAGAGAGAGATGGATCTCTTCTCAATGGGCACACCAGCATCAGTGCAAATTGATGATTCCATATAAGAAGCAGAAAACATAAATTGGGCAGAGCAGCACAATAAAGCCAGAAAGAGGCAAAATATTGGTAGCTATTCAGAGCTATGCACTTTTCTAACCTATCCTCAGAGTGAGTTGTTGCTGATTTCAGAGCCAAATAGTAATCCTAGATACTTACATTGCAAAAAATTGCACATACAAATACCTGCAGTTAAATTACTGGCTTAAAACTGATACATAATTCAGTCAGTGTTGACTTCCTATTTCTCAGCAAAACCCTTTTTCCCTCTCTGAGATCGTATTTCTCATATTATGACCAACAGACCTCTCCATCAGAACTTACTGAACTTGTGAGAAAGCAGAGACTTGGGTTCTACTTCTGGTCTTCAGAACCAGACTCTCTTAAGTTTAGGGGCCAGGAATCTGCATTTTCAAATCCCTATACAGGTGATTCTTAAGCACATGAAAGTTGAAGAACTGCTACTCTTAAATCCCTGATTAAACTGCCCTTTTCAGATCCTATTGAAGTAAGATAACTGAACTGAGTGCCCTCACTGGGACCAGTCTGATAGGGTAGAATTGGTATGGAAGTTGAAAGGAATTGGCTCCAAACAGGTGCAGTTTTATTCAAGAAATGAATGGAACAGGCCATCTGTGAAAACATCTGAATATTTGGTTAATTGAATTAAAAGAATCAAGTTATTTTGATATTGTAAAAACAGTAAAAAAAATCGGCTATTTATAATGCCCTTGCATCATTGGAGCTGAGTGTATTCAGGAGACTAATAAATCAAACATAGCTTATAAAGATTAAAAAGGAATCATAAAATAATAGAGCTGGAAGAAACCTTAAAGATGGCCTGGTCTGGTGTTTTATTTTACAAATGAAGAAATCAGAGCCTGGGGAGGCCTAGTGACCAAGGTCATACAGCTCATTAGTGGCTAAAAACAAAAATGTCCCGATTTCTGGCCTATGGTACCTCCCCTGAGACTAGAATAAATTGCTACTACTGGAAAGGTAAAATAATATTTTTCCCCCTTAAAAAGTAGCCTCGTCTTCTCATTGAGAGGAAAAAGTCACTAAAATAAAAAGTATAAACAAAGATGCTGACTCATGGACCAAAAGGGAATTTCAATGATTTGATGATCCTGGCTTGAAATAGTCATTCAATCACTTAGTCATTCATTCAATAAGTATTGTAGGATGACAGCTCTCCTCATACTTAGAGAAAGCAGGAAATGCTCTCCAAAGAGAGAGAGAGTGCCATTTCAATAAGATGACACTGGGGAGAGCTTGCTGTTTGGCTGCCAAACCCTCCCTCATCTGTCTTCACCTGCCCCATCTAATTTTCCTCTCACACTGTTGCTCAATTTGAACTGTCCACCCCAGGAGGCCAAGTTTATTCCCCCTCTACACCTTTCCACCTCATTATGGTTCTCTTTTTGGTTCTCCAAATTCTGTAGTTCAAAGATCAAGCTTGAGAGTCTTTACTTCCTCCAAGACTGTTCTTTCTTCTTGGATCTCAAGGACCTCTCCTTCAACGTACTCCTGTTATCACACTTACACTCCTGTTATAACTCTCACACTCTTGTTATACCATTATAAATAATATACTGGTATTTTTGTTTTCTATTAGTTAGAATTTTGTTAGCGTGGCTTCTGTAGGCAACAGGATGTGGTTGAAAGTGTACATGAGGGCGCCTGGGTGACTCAGTCGTTAAGCGTCTGCCTTTGACTCAGGTCATGATCCCAGAGTCCTGGGATTGAGTCCCACATCGGGCTCCCTGCTCGGCGGGAAGCCTGCTTCTCCCTCTCCCACTCTGCCTGCTTGTGTTCCCTCTCTCGCTGTCTCTCTCTCTGTTAAAATAAATAAATAAATAAAATCTTGAAAGTGCACATGGATTGTAGCCAACATTGGTACCTAATTGCCTGGATTCCTTGTGACATGCTGGGTATCTCAGTAACAGGTACTTCACCTCAGCGACTTTCCCACCCTCAGTCCACCCCCTGACAAACCTCCCTTTGTTCTGTGTCTCACTAAATTATATGCCATATCTGGCCAGAAACAGGGAGTCATCATTTACCATTATCTCTTTTCCTCATAGTAACTATCATAAAGCATAATTTCCCCCCAACATCTCCAGAATCCACCCACTTCTCTTCACCATCACTCCTGCTACTGTTCTTAGGACTGCGACCCATTCTTACCTAGATCATCATAATAACTCCTAATTCCCACCTTGCTTCCTTCAATGTTTGTTCCATTCTGCAGCCATAATGACTGTTTGTAACTTCTCATACTGTCACTTCCCTGCTAAAAACTTTTAGCTCTGGGCATCTGGGTGGCTCAGTTGGTTAAGTGACTGCCTTCGGCTCAGGTCATGATCCTGGAGTCCCAGGATCGAGTCCCACATCGGGCTTCCTGCTCAGCAGGGAGTCTGCTTCCCCCTCTGACCCTCTTACCTCTCGTGCTTTCTATCTCTCATTCTCTCTGTCTCTGAAATAAATAAATAAAATCTTAAAAAAAAAAAAACTTTTGGCTCTAAGGTTAAAGTTGCAACCATTCAAAACCCTCCAGCCTCATCTCTTTCTGCTTTCCTATCTTGAACTTCATCTCCAGCAAGACCAAACTGTTCACATAGTGCATCAGTTTCTCTGTTGCTGCAGGACTTTGTACACACTGGTTCCTATGCCTGGAATGCCTTTCTTTCATGTTTTTGCTTTACTGTTGATGATTTTAGAGACTTAGAAATGTCTTTTTCTAGGGTAGGAAGTTCCTGTGATCCAGGTGTCATTCCTGTGTATTTTCTTTTTTTTAAATTTTTATTGTTATGTTAATCACCATACATTACATCATTAGCTTTTGATGTAGTGTTCCATGATCCATTGTTTGTGCATAACACCCAGTGCACCACACAGAACGTGCCCTCTTTAATACCCATCACCAGGCTGACCCATCGCCCCACACCCCTCCCCTCTAGAACCCTCAGTTTGTTTTTCAGAGACCATCGTCTCTCATGGTTCGTCTCCCCCTCTAACTTACTCCCCTTCATTCTTCCCTTCCTGCTATCTTCTTCTTTTTTTTCTTAACATACATTGCATTATATGTTTCAGAGGTACAGATCTGTGATTCAACAGTCTTGCACAATTCACAACGCTCACCAGAGCACATACTCTCCCCAATGGCTATCACCCAGCCACCCCATCCCTCCCACACCCGACCAATCCATCAACCCTCAGTTTGTTTCCTGAGATTAAGAATTCCTCATATCAGTGAGGTCATAACATACATGTCTTTCTCTGATTGACTTATTTCACTCAGCATAACACCCTCCAGTTCCATCCACGTCGTTGCAAATGGCAAGATCTCATTCTTTTTGATGGCTGCATAATATTCCATTGTGTATATATACCACCTCTTCTTTATCCACTCATCTGTCGATGGACATCTTGGCTCTTTCCACAGTTTGGCTATTGTGGACATTGCTGCTATAAACATTGGGGTGCACGTACCCCTTCGGATCCCTACATTTGTATCTTTGGGGTAAATACCCAGTAGTGCAATTGCTGGATCGTATCGTAGCTCTATTTTCAACTGTTTGAGGAACCTCCATACTGTTTTCCAGAGTGGCTGCACCAGCTTGCATTCCCACCAACAGTGTAGGAGGGTTCCCCTTTCTCCGCATCCCCGCCAACATCTGTCGTTTCCTGACTTGTTAATTTTAGCCATTCTGACTGGTGTGAGGTGGTATCTCATTGAGGTTTTGATTTGGATTTCCCTGACGCCGAGCGATGCTGAGCACTTTTTCATGTGTCTGTTGGCCATTTGGATGTCTTCTTTGGAAAAATGTCTGTTCATGCCTTCTGCCCATTTCTTGATTGGATTATATGTTCTTTGGGTGTTGAGTTTGATAAGTTCTTTATAGATTTTGGATACTAGCCCTTTATCTGATATGACATTTGCAAATATTTTCTCCCATTCTGTTGGTTGTCTTTTGGTTTTGTGGACTGTTTCTTTTGCTGTGCAAAAGCTTTTTATCTTGATGAAATCCCAATAGTTCATTTTTGCCCTTGCTTCCCTTGCCTTTGGCGATGTTTCTAGGAAGAAGTTGCTGCGGCTGAGGTCGAAAAGGTTGCGGCCTGTGTTCTCCTTTAGGAATTTGATGGACTCCTGTCTCACGTTTAGGTCTTTCAACCATTTGGAGTCTATTTTTGTGTGTGGTGTATGGAAATGGTCCAGTTTCATTCTTCTGCATGTGGCTGTCCAATTTTCCCTACACCATTTGTTGAAGAGACTGTCTTTTTTTCCATTGGACATTCTTTCCTGCTTTGTGAAAAGATTAGTTGACCATAGAGTTGAGGGTCCATTTCTGGGCTCTCGATTCTGTTCCATTGATCTATGTGTCTGCTTTTGTGCCAGTACCATACTGTCTTGATGATGACAGCTTTGTAATAGAGCTGGAAGTCCGGAATTGTGATGCCGCCAGCTTTGCTTTTCTTTTTCAAGATTCCTCTGGCTATTCAGGGTCTCTTCTGGTTCCATACAAATTTTAGGATTATTTGTTCCATTTCTTTGAAAAAAGTGGATGGTATTTTGATGGGGATTGCATTGAATGTGTAGATTGCTCTAGGGAGCATTGACATTATCACAATGTTTGTTCTTCCAATCCATGAGCATGGAACGTTTTTCCATTTCTTTGTGTCTTCTTCAATTTCTTTCATGAGGATTTTATAGATTTCTGAGTACAGATCCTTTGCCTCTTTGGTTAAATTTATTCCTAGGCATCTTATGGTTTTGGGTGCAATTGTAAATGGGATCGACTCCTTGATTTGTCCCTCTTCTGTCTTGTTGTTGGTGTATAGAAATGCCACTGATTTCTGTGCACTGATTTTATATCCTGCCACTTTACTGAATTCCCGTATCAGTTCTAGCAGTTTTGGGGTGGAGTCTTTTGGATTTTCCACATACAGTATCATATCATCTGCAAAGAGTGAGAGTTTGACTTCCTCTTTGCCGATTTGGATGCCTTTGATTCCTTTTTGTTGTCTGATTGCTGTGGCTAGGACTTCTAATACTATGTGAATAGCAGTGGTGATAGTGGACATCCCCGCCGCGTTCCTGACCTTAGGGGAAAAGCTCTCAGCTTTTCCCCATTGAGAATGATATTCGCTGTAGGTTTTTCATAGATGGCTTTTATGATATTGAGGTATGTACCCTCTATCCCTATACTCCGAAGAGTTTTGATCAAGAAAGGATGCTGTACTTTGTCAAATGCTTTTTCTGCATCTATTGAGAGGATCATATGATTCTTGTTCTTTCTTTTGTTAATGTATTGTATCACGTTGATTGATTTGCGGATGTTGAACCAGCCTTGCAGCCCAGGGATAAATCCCACTTGGTCATGGTGAATAATCCTTTTAATGTACCATTGGATCCTATTGGTTAGTATTTTGGTGAGAATTTTTGCATCCATGTTCATCAAGGATATTGGTCTGTAATTCTCCTTTTTGATGGGGTCTTTGTCTGATTTTGGGATCAAGGTAATGGTGGCCTCATAAAATGAGTTTGGAAGTTTTCCTTCCATTTCTATTTTTTGGAACAGTTTCAGGAGAATAGGTATTAATTCTTCTTTAAATGTCTGATAGAATTCCCCGGGGAAGCCATCTGGCCCCGGGCTTTTGTTTTGTTGCGAGATTTTTGATGACTGCTTCAATTTCCTTAGTGGTTATAGGTCTGTTCAGGTTTTCTATTTCTTCCTGGTTCAATTTTGGTAGTTGATACATCTCTAGGAATGCACCCATTTCTTCCAGGTTATCTAATTTGCTGGCATAGAGTTGCTCATAATATGTTCTTATCATTGTTTGTATTTCTCTGTTGTTGGTTGTGATCTCTCCCTTTCATTCATGATTTTATTGATTTGGGTCATTTCTCTTTTCTTTTTGATCAGTCTGGCCAGGGCTTTATCCATCTTGTTAATTCTTTCAAAGAACCAGCTCCTAGTTTCGTGGATCTGTTCTACTGTTCTTTTGGTTTCTATTTCATTGATTTCTGCTCTGATCTTTATGATTTCTCTTCTCCTGCTGGGTTTAGGCTTTATTTGCTGTTCTTTCTCTAGCTCCTTTAGGTGTAGGGTTAGGTTGTGTATTTGAGAACTTTCTTGTTTCTTGAGAAAGGTTTGTATTGCTATATACTTTCCTCTCAGGACTGCCTTTGCTGTATCCCAAAGATTTTGAACAGTTGTGTTTTCATTTCATTGGTTTCCATGATTTTTTTAATTCTTCTTTAGTTTCCTGGTTGACCCATTCATTCTTTAGTAGGACGCTCTTTAGCCTCCATGTATTTGAGTTCTTTCTGACTTCCCTCTTGTGATTGAGTTCTAGTTTCAAAGCATTGTGGTCTGAAAATATGCAGGGAATAATCCCAACCTTTTGGTACCATTTGAGACCTGATTTGTGACCTAGGATGTGATCAATTCTGGAGAATGTTCCATGGGCACTAGAGAAGAATGTGTATTCCGTTGCTTTGGGATGGAATGTTCTGAATATGTCTGTGAAGTTGATTTGGTCCAGTGATTCATTTCAAGTCTTTATCTCCTTGTTGATCTTTTGCTTAGATGATCTGTCCATTTCAGTCAGGGGGGTGTTAAAGTCCCCCACTATTATTGTATTGTTGTCAATGTGTTTCTTTGCTTTTGTTATTAATTTCCTTATAAAATTGGCTGCTCCCATGTTAGGGGCATAGATATTTACAATTGTTAGATCTTCTTGTTGGATAGACACTTTATGTAGGATATAGTGTCCTTCTTCATCTCTTATTACAGTCTTTGTTTTAAAATCTAATTTGTCTGATATAAGGATTGCCACCCCAGCTTTCTTTTGGTGTCCATTAGCATGGTAAATGATTTTCCATCCCCTCACTTTCAGTGTGGAGGTGTCTTTGGGTCTAAAATGAGTCTCCTGTAGACAGCCTATTGATGGGTCTTGTTTTTTAATCCAATCTGATAGCCTGTGTCTTTTGATTGGGGCATTTAGCCCATTTACATTCAGAGTAACTATTGAAAGGTATGAATTTAGTGCCATTGTATTGCCTGTAAGGTGACTGTTACTGTATATTGTCTGTGTTCCTTTCTGATCTATGCTGCTTTTAGGCTCTCTCTCTGCTTAGGAAACCCTTTTCAATATTTCTTGGAGGGCTGGTTTTGTGTTTGCAAATTCCTTTAGTTTTTGTTTATCCTGGAAGGTTCTTATCTCTCCTCTATTTTCAATGACAGCCTAGCTGGATATAGTATTCTTGGCTGCATATTTTTCTTGTTTAGTGCTCTGAAGATATCATGCCAGTCCTTTCTGGCCTGCCAGGTCTCTGTGGATAGGTCTGTTGCCAATCTAATGTTTCTACCATTGTAGGTTACATATCTCTTCTCCCGAGCTGCTTTCAGGATTTTCTCTTTGTCTCTGAGACTCGTAAGTTTTACTATTAGATGTCGGGGTGTTGACCTATTTTTATTGATTTTGAGAGGGGTTCTCTGTGCCTCCTGGATTTTGATGCCTGTTTTCTTCCTCACATTACGGAAGTTCTCTGGTATAATTTGCTCCAATATACCTTCTGCTCCTCTCTCTCTTTCTTCTTCTTCTGGGATCCCAATTATTCTAATTTTTTTTTGTCTTATGGTATCGCTTATCTCTCGAATTCTGCCCTCGTGATCCTGTAGTTGTTTCTGTCTCTTTTTCTCAGCCTCTTTATTTTCCATCATTTGGTCTTCTATATCGCTGATTCTCTCTTCTGTCTCATTTATCCTAGCAGTTAGTGCCCTCATTTTTGATTGTACCTCATTAATAGCCTTTTCGATTTCCACTTGGTTAGATTTTAGTTCTTTTATTTCTCCAGAAAGGGTTTCTCTAATAACTTCCACGCCCTTTTCAAGCCCAGCTAGTATCTTTAAAGTCATGATTCTGACCTCTAGGTCCGACATCGTAGTAATATCCGTATTGAGTAGGTCCCTGGCAGACCGTACTACCTCTTGTTCTTTTTGCTGAGGTGATTTTCTTCGTCTTGTCATTTTGTCCAGAGGAGACTAGATGAATGAGAGAACAAAATGCTAACAGGTTAACAACGTCCCCAGAAAATATACTCTACACAAATCAGAAAAGACCAGAAACCAGGGCAAAAGAAATGGAAAGAAAGAAAAAAGAACGAGGAAAAAAAATAAAAGATAAAAACAAACAAAAACAAAAAAAAAAACAGAATATGATCAAATATGATCACACTAGTGCATAGATCAGTGCCATACACTGGATTTTGGGCGTATTATGGTCTGTTAGAAGAAAGTGCCTCCTAAAATTTTAAAGGAAGAAAGACTTATATATGTACAAAATAAGGGCTGATAGAATGAAGGGATGGAAGATGACTGTAAAGATGAAAATTATAAAAGATTTTATAAGAAGTTGTTTGAAAAAAGAAAGAAGATTTAAAAGGAAAAAAAGGGAGAAAATGTGATCAGGCGGGAGACTAGAACAAAGCCATACACTAGTGATTTAGGGTATATTTTGATCTGTTAGAAGAAACTGTATCTCAAAATTTTAAAGAGAGAACAACTTATATATATATATGCCAAAAATAAGGGTAACTAATATGAAGGGATAAAATATGACACTAAAAATGAAAAATAAAAAATGGGTTTTTTTTTAAAAAAGGGATTGATAAAATGTTGGTTGAAAAAGGGAAAAAGAAAAATTAAAAAAAGTTAAAAAAATTAACTTTGAAAAACTAATGAATCATGGTAAAAAAAAGGCCATGAATTCTATGTGTAGTATTTCCCTAGCGAGGGAGTTCTCCCATTCTCCTTGATCGGTAAACTTGGTCTTGGCTTGCTGGCTGTTCGTGCTGATCTTCTGGGGGAGGGGCCTGTTGCCGTGGTTTCCAAATGTCTTTGCTGGAGGCAGAATTGCCCCGCCCTTGTCGGTCCAGGTAAGCAAGCTGCTCGGGTTTGCTCTCGGGAGCTTTTGTTCCCTGCAAGCTCTGGTACAGCTTTGGAGCACCAGGGTGAAAATGGTGGCCTCCCAATCTCCACCCGGAGGAGCTGAGAACTTGGGGCCCTGCTCCTCAGTGCGCTCCCAGAGAAAAGCAGTCACTCCCGTCTCCCTGGTCTCTGGCCGCACTGCGTGCTCACCCAGCCTGTGACCAAGCATTTCTATCTCTGGTACTCGACCCTGTGTGGAGTTTCCAAACCCAGCTGATCCCTGTGGTGCGCTTCTGTGCCACTCCTCCCAGAGGAGGGTGGGGAGTCTCCCCAGCTCTGCCGCTTGTTGGGTCCCTGCTGGAGGAGCAGTGGCCCGACTGGGCCCCAGATCACAGTTTATGGCAACCCCGAGCTGAGAGCCCGTGCCTCAGCTCCATCTCTGCAGCCGGCTTCCCCGCTCCGATACCTGGGAGCTCTGCTGCACTCAGGCACCCCCGGTCTTTCTGTGACCCCGAGGGTCCTGAGACCACACTGTCCCACGAGGTTTCCAGCCCCCGCTTAGCCACTGGAGTGACGTCCCTCAGCGGAGCCAACTTCTAAAAGGTCCGATTTTGTGTTCTGCGGCTCTCTCACTTGCCAGAAGCGGCCGACGGAGGCCCCCTCCCCCACCGTCTATCCTCCCAAATATTGCTTCGCATTCACTTCTCCATACGTCCTACCTTCCAGTAAGTGGTCGCTTCTCTGTTCAGAGAGTTGTTGCTATTCTCTTTTCCGGTCTCCTGTTGAGTTTTTAGGTGTTGAGAATGGTTTGATCTTTATTCAGCTGAATTCCTGAGACCAGACGAAATCCAGGTCTCCTACTCCTCCGCCATCTTGCTCCACCCCCTCCATTCCTGTGTAATTTCCTAACACTCTGAGCTTACTCCTTGCTATGGTTTGAATTCTCTCCCTCCAAATGATATATTGAAGCCCTAACCCAGGTACCTGTGAATGTGAACTTATTTGGAAATAGGATCTTTGCAGATATAATCAAGTTAAGGTGACATCAGTAGGGTGGGCTCTAGTTTCCAATATTACTGAATGCTATGTGAAAATGCAGCCACACAGGGTGAACATTGTGAAATGACAGAAGGAGAGATTGGAGTGACAGAGCTGCATGTCAAAGAATGCCAAGGGTTGACAGTCATAACTAGAAGCTAGGAGGAGGCAAGGGTGAATTCTACCCAGAGTCTTAGAGGGAGCATGGCCCTAATGACACTTTGAGTTTAGACTTCTCACCTCTAGCACTATGAGAGAATAAATTTCTGTTTTTTAATTTTCCCAGTTTGTGACACTTTGTTACAACAGCCCTAGGGAACTAATATACTTCACTGGGGCTTCCCAACCATCCCTGTACTCCCCCACATTCTCTAGCTTCCCTGGTGTTACTAGATTAACTTAATACTTAAACCGTACTAGATTCTGGTCAGTGTGCTTTGGATAGAAGTGATATTAGTCAAATCTATCCTGCCTAATCCTTCAGGGGATTTTTCCTATGCGATGGCAACTTTGAGGGCCCACAACTGAGTAGCTACAAGATGAGGGAGGGTGATCCAATATGCACAGGGTTTTTTTTTTTTTTTTTGCATGGGAGATAAAACTTTACTGTGTGAGCCACTGAAATTTGAGGGACTATTGATGACCATGTCAGAGCCAAGCCTATTTTGACTAATATACAAAGCAATGTGGACACATGGGAGGTGATAAGAAGTGCCTGTTGGATGGCTAATTAAACCGTCACAACAAATAAAGATAAAAGAGAGTCCTGACTGAATAAAGACTGAGAAATACAGGCATCTTTATGTTTCCTCTTGGCATGCCTTGCTAGTTTAAAAACGTGTCTGAGACTTGAATGTTTTGACTGAGAAGAGGGCTGTCCAGCCAAGACAGCTGCTGTGGTGAGGCTGTCTCACCATGACACTGGACTGGTCCATGTGCCTGAGCTTTAAAAGAAATCCATTTAGTGAGACCAACTAAATTGAAGCTGCCTGCTTCACCATCTTCCTCTCTCTGCAGGTGAAAATTGTATAATATTTTTATTATCAGCATATTTTTTATAAGAAGTTATTGTTGTGCAGCAACTCTTGCCATAAAGTTAATAAGGATAGTTAATTAAGACATTAAAATCTAAGCTACAGTAATTATCTGGAAGAAAAGTAAATGTCTAGTAAGCTAGAAAACAGAGCACCACCAATAAAAGACACAAATTGAGCAGACATTCTCTAGTAATGCAATTAAAATTTAACAATGTAAACCAGATAGCCACTTGTTACTAAAATGAGAATCTAAAGTTTTATTTGCACAGAGACACAAGTTCCAGAACATTTGGGCAAAAGTGCCAGCGCTTAATTGGTGAATAGGATTCACTATATTTGACCGTGCATCAAATGTTCCTGGGATCAGAAAGGGGTCTTTTTGGTCACAGGGGTTCCTTAATGCCCAGAGGGCAAGAGTCATCAGCATTCATTTATTATGATCGACTCATGAAGGGCAAGTATGAGTGTATCCTGCTGAATTCTCACTTTTAGTTAGAACAAGGCCTGTAGCGATGCCCATCAATCCAACTGTTTTTCTCTTGTCCATTCTCCCTCCCACACACAGATGACTATTCAGTACCTTTTCCTCTCTCTTCAGTTTCTAACACTTCTGCTTCTTATTTCACTGAGGAAACAAAAGCAATGGCAAGAGAATATCCACACATTTCTACAACCACACTAATTCACCTCCCTGCATCTGTTCCCAGGTATTCTGACTTGTCTTCTATTATTGTGGAAGAAATGTCTGAGATCCTGTGCTTATGCACTAGATCCCAGCTCCTCTTACCTACTCAAGGCATTACTACAGAAATATTCCCCTCTTTCTTTTCCAGCAAGTTTTTTCTTCTCTACTGGATTGTTTGTTTGCTTTTTCCACTGGATTGTTGTTATCAATATGCAAGGGTCAAGAACTGTGAGCAGTCTGATATTTTACCCTACTTGCAAACCACCAGTGAGCCTGTCACAATTTTAAGGCTGCTAGCAGATGCTATGAGATTCCTGGGTCAAAAACAAAGGACTTTATTTATTATTGACCAGAACAGCAGTAGTCAAAGGTTCAGCATTTTATTGTTGGTTCCCTGAGCCCTAACACTCACATGGTAATGCAAAAAGGGCCAGGTGACACCTGTATACACAGTAAATTGGATTACAAGAGAGGAGTTCTGAGCTTGAATTATTTATTATACTGGACAGTAAATATGCCTGCCCTTTGTTCTCCATCCCACTTTAGCTTTCTGATCCAGACTTTTCTGGATTTACTTAGCTCTGTTGTGTTATGGAGTAGACCCATCAAGACAAAATGTTTACTGAAGTTGATTGACTCAGTTACCTTTTCCAGGGTAACAATTCTTAATCTGGCATATATGAATTGGCCTCTAGTCTGTTAACTTCATGAAATGTAAAATGTGCATATGTGGCTCTTTGAAATTTTCTAGGGAGAGGATTCACAGATTTCACCAAGGGGAACTCAGTATTCAGAAAAAAATTGATAACAATTTCTTAGAATCATTCTGATGGTACCTGCAGATCAGGGATAGAATTAAATATGATCAGAAAAGAACCCAAAAGAGTATCCATCTAGGCAATTGATTACTCATTCATATAGAGAGTTTCTAAAACTTGAGCATGCATGGAAATCTCTTGGGGATCTGATATAAAACAGATTATTGAGTCACTGAAATTCAAACTTAGTAAATCCAGATTAAGGTTCTGGAATTGGCCTTTTAAATAAGTTTAACAGGAGATTCTGATGAAGGTGTCATCCAAGCACACCTTTGACTTTCTAATATGTTTGGCCAAGAAGAGATATGGCTCTCCTCTATTTTTTGATCAGCTGCGACCATTTCATTGTTCCTGGATTGTGGTTCCCATATAGTGGTTCCCAAACCTGGCTCAGCACAAGAATCATTCAGTGAGCCTGTGGTTAGTGGTGTTGATAGTGGTGGTTTTAAAACATGGATGTTCAGGCTACACCCCCAGAGACTTTATTCACTAGGATGGGGGCTGAACATCTACTTTCAAAAATCTCCCAAGGTTATTTTGCACACAGTCATGATTAAAACCATTGCAGTAGAGGCGAGGACCAAAAGCATTCATGTTGAAATAATTCCACACAGTATGGAAAGCTTTCCTTGTGGATCTGGTCCCAGAAGCAAACTGGAAGTTAAATATTACAACAAAGATGTGCTGTGAAAACATTTCCATTTTATTAACCTTTGGACTCCTCTTAAAAAGGCAAGTAAGCAAGTAACAGTTTAACACTTGTTAATGTTTTACTTTCACAGAAGTCAGTGAAGGGAAACAACCCATGGATTGGATTTCAAAATGGAGTATTAGCCATGAAAAAGCCAAAGTGTGATCTTTACTAGGACTTCCTATGGTATTGTCACTGCTCCAAGCAACAGTTTGATTAAAATGAAAATGACTCAATTAAGGAGCTGAGTGAAATCTCAGAAGGAATAATGGTACCAGGGACTCAAACTTTTAAAAAACAGTATGTTCTCCAAACACCAAATGAGAATGATTCAAATGTATCATTAATGCTCAAAGTCACCTCCAGTTATAGACACAGAATCTTCAGTAATTACTTTTGTATTTAATACTCTCAAAATTATGAAGAGAAACTAAAGAGTTAATATCCAATAGTAAAGAAAATGCACAACCACTACATACTATTTATACAAAAGACAGGCTAAAACTAAAACCCTGAAGAAAGTTGTAGTATTATTTTATAAGACATTCAGTTTAATTGAACAGATGCTCATTCAGTAGTTCTTTACTGTGATTCAAATGAGATAATGTAGATAGAGCCCTAATCATGATATCCATTATCTAGTAAGTGTTTAATAAGTTATCATCCTAATACCTGAGGATTCTGGAATCTTGTGGCAAGGCTAGTGGGAATGAAAGTTCCCAGGTGACTGATGGCCAGGCTTCTAAATATCACAATTAAAATTCTCCAACCAGAGAGATGAAGACTACCCTAACATCTATCTCAGGAAGATGGTAATCTTTTCTAAAGTATGATGAAGTGAAGACACATATTCCCCATCTTACCTCACAACTCTAGTGTTGGTGAAAAAAACTCAAGGGTTTCAGACTATTAGTTTCAAATTCCTAGGAAACTTTTTATGCAGTACCTAGTGAGAGGAATTGTAAACTGGGAAAAGCAAGTCAAATACCTGAACTCCCCTGGCTTTGTCTAAAAGAATGTCACATTTGGAGGGAAAATCTCTTGGGAATCTTTCCAGGGTTCTTCATCTCTCACTGGCTTTTTTTCTATCCCCTCCTCTCACACCAGGAGCTAATGATTAAGACTCTTTCTTGTTTCCTTAATTCTCATCACCCAAGATCTTGGCATGCCTTACCTTAAGTAGTACTATCCTAGACCTACTGAATCAGAACCACATATTATCAACATCACCAGGTCATTCATTTGTCTATTAAAGTTTGAGAAGCACTGGTCTAAAACAGATAATTTAGTTCCTCTTTGTTTCATGATGCCCATGGAGAGCTTTAAATTGTACATTAAGTTTGTGGTTAATGGTTAATTCAGTAAGCAACAGGAGACATGGAACATTTTTTGAACAGCAGAATAAAAGAGCACATGCCTGAAATTTTTTTGTCTTGATGACCAATGGTAGTCTTATTGCACTAAGGTTTCTAAATTACTTTGGCTTGTGAGAGAATTTGAGTAGAAGCTGAAAACTATATATTAGAGCAAATATCATGCACCATTTTAAAAAATTAACTGGCTTAGAATCTTATAATTGGGAACAGAATACAGCTACATCAAG
The DNA here is from genome assembly GCF_037043125.1 of Eumetopias jubatus. Taxonomy (NCBI): domain Eukaryota; kingdom Metazoa; phylum Chordata; class Mammalia; order Carnivora; family Otariidae; genus Eumetopias; species Eumetopias jubatus. The sequence continues at coordinate 68,411,630 of NW_028274823.1, read as the reverse complement.
TTATGTATTCCAGTTAAGCCATTACTTACCCTCCTGCCAGGGGAAGTATCCTCACAATAACATGTTAATTATTTTTAACCCACAACCTGAAGAGGTCATAATGGTTATTTTCTCTGACATGCTTGTGATTTAGTCTTATGAGTCATTTTTCTTAGCAAAACAAAAATTGGATCTGGAACCACAGACTTGTACAGAAATAGCTAATGGTTCAGCTCCCCACATCACTCACTCTGCTTTGAATTTTTTTGAAAAGAAAATTCTCTTAACTTTGTGATTTTTGACCTTAGAAGCTATCAAGTCTAGATTCACACTACTGGACCTTTTTTCAGTGAACAGGCCAGTTAGTTCAGCAAACAAAAGCCAAATCAACCAACAGCAGATACCAATAGGTAGTAGGCAGAAATAACACGTATGAGCAAAATGAAGAATAAAAAAAGAAGGTGAGTATTTAAAGCACTAAAAGACAAAGTGGGTAAGGACATTCCCAACCCAGTCAAAAATTAGAACAGGAATAGTGGTTAGCATTATAGGCTAAAATTCTAAGCTTCCCTAATGCAAAATTTGCAGCTATAATTTGTTGCTTCAGGACCAGACACTTTACATATATTTTCCCCTAATTTCCTATGACCTTGCAAGGTGGATATCATTATTTGCTCTTCAAAGATGAGCACACCAAGACCCGAAGTTTACCTAACTTGCCCTAAATTATACATATACCAAGGAAAGAATCAGGATATTGCCCCAGGTTTGACTGTCTCTGAAGCCCATGACCCATTCCCTCTACCACAATACCTCTTTTGAGGAAAGGGTCACCTTCAATTTTTCTGTCTACTGAAAATTATTTCACTGTAAAGAGGAAGAGCTCCTCTACTTCTTAAACCACCATTTTCCAGAGTGTGCTCAATGGCACACTAGGTCTGAGAGATTCTCTATGAAAAAAGGCTTCTACAGACAGGTGAGTTAGGAAATAGAATCTTAGTGGATTCCAATGAACATTTAAGAAGGCCTTGTAAACTATTTGACCTTGAAACATTTGTTCTACTTAAATTTGATATTTTAAAGAACACTATAGGAAATGTTGCCTTAACCTCTTTTAGATATCTATGTCTAGGTGCTTATTAACAAAATAAAACAAATAAAAAATCATAAGCATTATGGAAAAACCATGGAGCATTACTCTTAGAGCCAGATAAAGGACTCGCACATTTGCGAATGATCTTCAAGCTAATAAGTAACTCTGTACTCCTTCCTCTTCTCTTTCTCCCACGTCCTGAACTCACTTGGACTATGCAGGCAGATCTCTCCATGCCACTCAAATCGGATGTCTTCTACTGGGATAGAGTACCCGTTGTCATTGCTTTGTTTCAGAACCTTCATTTCCATATTTCATCTTCCACACTTCATTTTTCCAATCAACTTCATTTTCCACACTTCATCTAGAAATCTTTCTAAAAAATTAATCATAAAAAAAACAAATCTCCTTGTGCCAAATTTCATTTTAACACCTTTATTATCTTTCTGCTGCTTACTAGATAAAGTTCAAAACTTTTAGTTGGCACATGAACTTCACACTCTGTTTCCAGGAAATATCTTGATACTCTCTGATCAAGTTGAGCTCAACATTGTTCCTAGCACATTCCAGGTTCTTCATGACTCCTTAGTGTATGATGTCCTGTGCCCAGAATGTTCTTTCTTCCCTTCTTTGCACGGCAAACCCCATTCCCCCTTCACACCCAGTTTAATTACCACGGCCTTTTAAACACCTTTTTCAACATTCTGAGGCAAAGTTTGCTACTTTCTTTTTTATGCTCTTACAGGTTTTTGTTCCTTTCTCTATAGGATTACCAGGTAGGTTTTAAATTTAATTGCTTTCTAGTTTCTCATTCTAACTAGACTGTAAACTTCTTGAAAGTAAGAACTCTTATTTATTTTTACAGTCTTATTTTTAATAGGTGTTATTACATGTAGCAAAAATTGAGAGCTTGTTACAGAGCACCCCAGATATAAAGATTTAGCTACAGCAGCTGCTCTGTTTTCTCTCTCATGTTCTCTCATTTTGAGGTTAAGCTTCATCACACTCTAAGTCTCTTAGATTTTTATATACTTTTTTCTTTCCAAGTTTCACAATTACTTCTTTAGCACTCCTGCCTGTAGTGTGACAGTCCATCATATCATTTCTTTGATCACTCAGAGCCTCTTGAACCGGGCTTATCATTTCTTACACAAGTGTTTATGATCTAAACCTTGTTTTTCATGTAGAGAATGTTTTCCTTTTGAGAGGCATCCAAACTGTTTCCAAGAACTTGAAAGTCAGTGAATTGGACAGAGCTTCCCCCACAGTGATGCATTTCTCCTTTGTTTATTTCAGGGATCCTTGTCAAGATAGCAGTGTATGTGTAAGACCACTTGTTCTCGAGTGTGGTCCCTGGAGCAGCATCAGCAACATCACTTTGGAACTAAGATAAATGCAAATTTTCTGGCCCCATCTCTGACCTACAGAATCAAAAATTCCAAAAGTGGGGCTCTATAAGCTATGTTTCAACAAGCCTGTAGATGAGTCTGATGCACAACATTTGAGAACCTCTGCTGCAAGAGCTTGGGCTTTCAGGTCAGACTACCTGGATTCAACTCTTTATTTTGCCCCTGGACTTTGTGTGTTTCCTTACACCTCTTGTGCCTCATCTCACATCCTCTTGACATGCATTGTAACTCCTGCTATTGCTGTGATAACTGTCTTGACCACACTTTGCCTTAGGTTGCACTCATCTCTTTCTTTCTGCTGTTATTGCCACATGGGACATTCTAATTCATGTGTAAACCTGAAAGTGCAGGGGAGTTGACCACTTGTGGGGCAATCTTTGACCAATGAGAGGATGGAAGCCATTATTAAATAATCCCTTCTTCTGTCTCTTGAGGATAATTTTGTGACTTCTTTTCCTCAGCTCCTCCAAGTCCCAGATGGATTGAGGCCCAGTTGACCACTCAGTGACCATGTCAGTTACACAGCTTTGATTGGCTTTCTGTGCTTCCCTCTTTTACCTTTCCCAGTCCCCCATTCCTGTCCCTCAGGGTCACTTCCCAAAATGAACTACGCAGTAGGCAAGCCTTTGTTTCAGGCTCTACTTATGGGGGATCCCTAGCTATGACATCAGGCAAGTTTCTTCACTTCTCCAAACAAGCCTCAGCTTCCTAACATGAATGAGCATAATTGTGTTTACCTTCTAAACTTTTTCAGAGTATGAAATGTGATAACACAGGTAAAGGGCTTAGAACAGCACCTAGAACAAAGTAAACATCAACAATTAGGATTACTATTATTCCCTTCTTCCCTTAATTTTTCATAACTATGTTGTCTCCATCTGCGACACTATTATTTTTCTTATAGATAAAAAGCCTAGTCTCTAGAAACCTTTCTTTTTTTTAAATTTTGGGACAGATATCAGCTTTGAGATCAAATCCCTTCTTTTCTTCTGTCTTTCAGGATAGCTAAAGTTGAAATGGGAAGAATGGAGCTGTTTGAGTTGGAAAGCATTGAATTCAAATCTTGGCATTCATATCAGCTGAATGAATTTCTTGCAAGTGTTACATCTTCTGCTTTATCTGTAGACTTGGGATAATCTTACCTACCTTTCAAGGTTTCCATAAGCCATAAGTAAATTTGATAATTCATGTAAAGAGTCAGGTACATGATAAGTGCTCAGTAAATGCCAGTTCCTTCCTCCACTTAAATATGCCTCTTTGTAAAAAAAAAAAAAAAAAAATGCCTCTTTGTTTCCATTTTATTATCATCAAACTCCTCCAAGACCTCATCATCTCCTGCACTTTATCTCTTGCTAGACTTTCACAGTAGCTTTTTGGTTTCTTATGTAATCTTTACAGCCTTTAACCTATACTGTATACTAGTATAAGACCCTTTTGGAAACATTATTGCATTCTTACAGACTTTGATAATCTAGTCCCAGCCTACCTACACAATCTTATTTTTACTACTTCAAATTCTATTTCTCATACAGTCTCCATTTTTTATCACACTAGATACCCACATCTTGTATGTTCATTCCTCCCCACCCATCCTCACGTCCCTCCCAGACACTTTTAATTTTTGACCATTCTTTCTTCAACCTCCCTCATCTAGAATGTTCTTTCATTTCTCTCTCAAATTACAGTGTTTTCATTTCCCAATTGAACCATCCTCAACTAGTGTTCTGGGCTCTTCTTCCTCTGACTCCTCCTGAATTTGTATTCAGTGACATATAGTTGGTGCCTAAAAGTCTACACTTAACCCCTGTTCTTTCAGGGCTCAGTGTCAGGACATTGGGAAGCACCATTAAGTCACCTAAAGGTGGGAAAGTTAGAGTAACTTGTCTTCACTGTCATTTCAATTTTACACAGCTATTCAGTCTAACAGCAGGATTTGAAACAAGTGATTTGTCACCAAACACATCTTAAGGAAAGTTGCCCAAGCTGAAGAACATTCTAGCTATTGCTCTCATTTCACTTCTATTTGTCTCAGAAGCAGTTCTAAAACTGCAAATGTCTGTATTTGTTTAATTTGAGAAGAAACTAAAGCCACAATTTCCTGCTTCCCTTTGCAGAGAGAAAAAAGTTAAGATCCACAGTTTTATGGCTTTCTCTCCATCCTCACACTAGGTTATTGGGTCTGAGTGCCATCCAAGGTACAAATGATTTGTTCACAGGGTAAAAGCTGCAGAAACTTGGTGTTTCTTGGAGCTCCTTCACAGACACTTTGTTTTGGTGTTGGGTTGAACTCATGTCTCAGGATATAACTTATTAAGTTTGCTGAAATCTTAATGCCAAATATTTATAATTCATGACCATTTATTTATAATTTACAACCTTCCTTCTTCTAAAGGTAATTTCAAGTATCTTGCAATGAAAATGAACATATACTCCTACATGGAATTCAAAATAAATAAGAAAAGGACAGCAAACATCACATAGAAGAAGATTTCAAGTCTTTAAGGACTTCGCTGAGAGAATGAAATGTTCTCTCATATAGCAGTCTGGATGATCATCCTAAAAATGATTGTAACTTTTGGATCTTGGTGAACTTCCACCCTCAACCAGATGATCTTCCCATAAATAACCCCCTTTCACACAGATCATCTGAAAAACTAGTGGGAACAAGATAAAGAATTAGAGAATTAAACCAAGGATGAGCTACTAATGGTAATTAAGCATGAAGTTAACTCTAAGCTCCTGACAGCTAAATCAAGAAAGAAAAAGAGGGGAGGAAATAAAGTTAGCTATAACTCATTCCAAAAAGAAAAGGAAAAAAAATTACCTGATCTTCAGAAGAGATTAACTTTTTTTCTGATATTAAGTTTTAGAGAAATTAATTAGAAGAATAAATGTCATGAAGCCAAATCATGGGAAATGTCTTCAAAAGAAGTTCTATAGAGGGGCGTCTGGGTGGCTCACTCGTTAAGCGTCTGCCTTCGGCTCAGGTCATGATCCCAGGGTCTTGGGATCGAGCCCCACATCGGGCTCCCTGCTCCGTGGGAAGCCTGCTTCGCCTCTCCCTCTCCCACTTCCCCTGCTTGTGTTCCCTCTCTCACTGTGTCTCTCGCTGTCAAATAAATAAATAAAATCTTTAAAAAAAAAGTTCTATAGAAAATGCTTTTTGATGACTATTTTTCATATGAATATACAATTTCCTAAAATGTAATATTAAATTGTAGTTCAGTAAAGGCATTTCTATAAAGAGATATCTAGTACAGGTACATTTTGCTGGTGTATTCTAAGTTGTTCTTAGCATGTAGAATATCAGGGTGATAGGCCTTGAATAGTTTGTGAAAGACAGGATAGCAGGAACAGGACACAGGACATTACAATTTGCTGGTCAATGATGGAGGAAGCAAGCATCCAAGGGTAGTAAGGAATTTGTCTTTATGGGCTAGCAAAAAAAAATTACACACAAACAAGTTCTAAAATTACCCAGGATCAACACTAATGCAAATCTATTTCTCAATAGGATTTTCCTCCTGAAATCTGCAGGATGCTTCTTTGGGCGAATTTTCCCTCTGGTTTTTATGTTCACTTGGTACTTAATTTTATCTGTGTAAGAATGGAGTCGGGGGTTGAAGGGTGGTCATGTAGTGAAAATTTGCCCCAGATCCACACCCTTGTGGAGATGATTCTGAACTCTTAAAAGCTTAACTCACTGGATTCCCAAGTTTCCATTGTAACACACTTGTGAACCTGGAGTTTGGGTTTTAGAGGCAATTTACCAGTGCTAGAATTTTTTTGCAAGTTCCCACCAACTTTTAGAGGGTAAACAGCTTAGCTGGGATATTCTCACCTGAGAGTTTTCCAGCTCAGCCAATAGCAGAGTACTAATAATAGAGTGTTAAGCTAAGCAGTGCTGTGTAATGGGAAAAAAAAATAAGGTATTTGAAGTCAAAAGACATGTAACAACTATTCCTATCATCCTAATTAAGTCATGCTACCCCTTTGTACTCAATTTCCTCAACATTAATATAAAAGACTTGAATTGTATCATTTGTAAGCCCTAGCTGTACTATGATATGATTATTTATAAATTATGGATATGAGTGTGTTGTGTGTGAAGGTGTGGCTGAGGGTATGTTAGTGTATGATCATGTTACTCCACTATTTAAGATCCTTCAATGGCTGTTGGGATGAAATCCAAACTCTAGGCTCAGCTTATAAAACTCTCTGGATCATGGTTTATGTTTCTGTTTCATCTCTTGCCACTTACCATTTATATACATTCCATATATATATATATGTGTGTATATATATATATATATTCCAAGCACTGTGAAGATACACTCAACTATATATGTATATAGCCACCCATATATGCATACTATTTATAATTATATATATAGACATATATAGTAGATTCTATATATGTATACTATATATGTATACCATGTATTTTTATATACCTACTAAATGTCCAGTTACTCCAAGTTATGATGTCTCTTGCCTGTAGTTCTTTATACATGTTGTCCCTTTGTGTGACATGATCTCCATCCTTCCCCTGGCCCTCATCCACCCATGCTTCAAGTTCAAAATAATTATAAAAGCAATAATAACAGTAGTAATAGTATACTAGTAATAGTAGTTTAAGAGTAATACTAATAGAAATAATAGTATAAGCTATATCTTTGCAGAGCTTACTATGTCCAGAAACAAAACTTTACATACATCATCTTATTTAATCTTTACCTCAAACTTATGAAGTAGTTTTATCATTCCCATTTAAAAATGAAGAAAAAGAGGCCTCCAGAAGCAACTTACCCAAAGGTATTTCTTCCTGAAAGGACTTCTTGATCTATCTCTCAAATCTCCATTAACTGCCCATCCTATGGACTCCCATAGCACCAATAATAGCATTTAAGACACTAATCTAGTGTCTTATTGTGACACTAGTGACACTCATAAATGCTCCATGAAGGAGTCTTGCTTACTATTTTATTCTCAATGCCTGGCATAGTACTAGGGTATGTGCTTAATAAGTATTTATTGAATGGATGAAAAAACTAATAAACTCAGAGCTCTCCTTACAAAAAAAAATGATAATTAGGCCTAATTCGGCATCAATAGTGTCTCATTCCCCATTCTTTCGTCCCTCCTCCCCTTGTTCTTCTGTTCCTCATAACTCAGTAGATGCTTACCAGTCTTCAAGAATTGATGGAAGGTAAGGTGCTATCTCTCACGACAGAAGCCAAAGGCTTATGAAAATGTTACTTTAACCACAGCTGGACAGTGGTTGCCATTGTAGATACAATATGTGAAGCTATTCCTGGCTCGGCTGTTTCTGAATCATAATAACCTATGCAATATTACCTTCTGAGCTGTGGATGGCAGTCATAGAGATTCACATGTAGGAACCTCCCACATGTTCCAGATTGTCCCCTTGTCTGCCACACAATGAACAGGACAACATGGAAAACTTCAAGATTCTGCTTGCCTTGGGCACCTGGGTGGCTCAGATGGTGGGGCGTCTGCCTTCGGCTCGGGTCATGATCCCAGGGTCCTGGGATCGAGTCCCGCATCGGGCTCCCTGCTCAGCAGGCAGTCTGCTTCTCCCTCTCCCTCTGCCTCTCCCCCTCCTTGTTCTTTCTCTGTCTCTCTCGCAAATGAATAAATAAAATCTTAAAAAAAAAAAAAATTCTGCTTGCCTTGCCTCTGGAATAGTCCTGGCTACTGGCCCACCCATCCTCCTGGGCGGAAATGTGAATTATAAGCTGGATACAATGAATTTCTCAGTAAAGGAAAAAAAAAAACATGCCAAGGTTTGTCCTCATTTGAGGTACTCTTTCTGGCTAATTTCCTTTTTCTTGTAATTGGACCGCAGCCAGATCCTTATTTTTTCAAAACCCAGTGATCCCATAACTTGATGGGCTGATCCTCCTCATTAGTCATCAGAAGCTCCAATTAACTGTGGAGTCTGCCACAGTCAAAAGGAAAGTTGGCAATTTCTGATGAAAGCTAAAACTTCACTTAAACATTTTCTCTTTTAGAGTTACAGGTGCAACACAAAAGGGTATTTAAATTATATTTTCAGAATCCTTGGTTTATAAGGCATTGTTTTCTTGCATATGGAGACTCATTCACTTAGGGTCCTGCCATAGCAGCTGGTTCATATTATGAAATTGAAACCAAAAAAGAATTTCAGAAGTAAGAAGATACAGTAAATAGGAACTGTTCAGTGGGATCTGAGGTTCTAGATGTTGATCTTGATCATGTTGTAGATCTGTTGATTCCTTAGGAATGTCCTGGCCCTCACCTCTATTTCTAGATGAAACAATGCTAATGGTCTAGGGCAATCCCTGAAAGGCAAGAAAAATTTTTTCCAAAGTAGTCTAAAAAGTGTGGAAGTAGGAAAGTCAATTGCATACTGTGTTTTGGTAGTCATAGATGACAGAGCGTTCTTAGCAGCATCTGAGGTTCCACATGGCCCAAGTCTGTGGTCTATAAGAAGAGACCTAATTTTCTATCCCTCGGGGTAGCTCTGAGTACAAGCTGACCTGAGAGAGCGCTCTGGCAAACTGC